>NC_045626.1:49485000-50735000 GCF_009829155.1 Mustela erminea
ATATGTATGAGTTACCAAAAAATTCATTTGACTTACTCTATGGCAATATCGGTTTTTTTGCAGCATTCTGTCTCTGAGGTATACCTGCATGTAGATGTTATTTTATATAGCAAAACAAAGGCTATATTTCTTATAAGGAGTGTCATGTGACCATTTATATCATTGTCTTTGTCATAATAAAGAATTAAAGTAAAAATATCTGAGTTTATGGGGCGCCTGGGTGGCTCAGTGGGTTAAAGCCTCTGCCTTCGGCTCAGGTCATGATCTCAGCATCCTGGGATCGAGCCCCGCATCGGGCTCTCTGCTCAGCGGGGAGCCTGCTTCCTCCTCTCTCTCTGCCTGCCTCTCTGCCTGCTTGTGATCTCTCTCTGTCAAATAAATAAATAAAATCTTAAAAAAATATATTAAAAAAATATCTGAGTTTATGAACATCTGAATTATAAAATTCTGTATGCACATGATATAAACTGAAATTAGATTTGTATGTACAGACATGGAAAGGTAAGTACGATGTAATAAAAGTCTGAAAAATTCCCTGTGGTTTTTGTGTTGTGTCAACTTGGTTTTATACTAGAACTATGGTTTCCATAATTCCACATCCTTATGATAATAGATTTGAGTTGGCCAAAAGAGAAATGTATTTCAGAGTTAGTTAGGATATGGAAGTAATGCATCAGATATTACTCACTGAAGGTCCTCATGGTTAGATAAGGAGTCTTATCTCATTGTTTCTAATTTTAGGGCTCTAATTTAGAAATCCTAGCCAATCATTAATTATATTTCAATGTTCATGTTATTTTTTTTCAAGGAAAACATTTTCAAAATCACCATTCACAAATGGTGTAAAAAAAAAAAACTTCCTTCATTATGGGATAGTTTCTGTTATTGTATTCAAAGCATTTTTCTTTGCAAGCTCCCTCAGAGTCCTTTTCTTTCTTTTTTTTTTTTTCAGTAGAGTCTACTCCCTACCTCAGAGCATGGCACATAAAATTGTTCACAATCAGTAATTCATCTGTTAATGCCTCATGAACTAGTAATCTCTATTTTTATAGGCCTCATATATATTAATTATTAGTGTTCAATATATTCTTTTAGAATCCAAAAGGAAATTACAATTAAGTTTTATACGTAGTTAGAACACAATTTATTATAATTGCTTCAAGTGTTGCTGTACTTCTGTCTAGATGGCATTTTTAACCTCTTTTCCAACTCCTGAGGGAATGTATATAATCACTTATGATTTAAGTCTCAGGATTTCACAGCTTCCACCTATAAGTCTCACTTTCATTTAAAAAAAATTTTTCAGTCTCGCTTTTAAAATCGTTCTTTCTTCTTTCTTTTCTTTTTTTTTTCATTATTTCTTATTTCGATTGCAATTTCTTTTCACATAAAATCAGTTCACGCTTGAAGAAGCTTCCTGTTACTAAACTTCTATACATGAGGCTCCTTTATAATTCTGGCACTATTGCAGGCCTTATGTTTTTACTATTAAGTAATACAATTGACATCTAATCAACTAAGTTTAGAAAAAAATTTGGAGAAAAAAATGATGGTACAGGTTTTCTGTGTTAATACAGTGCTAGCCTTAGTCTTAGCCTGCATGATGATCCTAATGCAGCTTTGCCTAGTCACCACTGCAACGTCAGTCAGGGGAGGCGGGATTATGCTGCGGTATCAAACAATTCCCCAGATCTCAGTGGCTTACAAACACAAAGGTTTATTTTTCTCTCACAGTGCGAGTCCCTTGGACACAAAGCAGCAGCTTTGTTCCACATCCTATTCAGTCTGGAACCCTGGGTGATGGAGCACAGTCCATCTGGCACATCGAGGATTATCACCGCAAAGGAAAAGAGAACACGTGACCCACGAGTGAACTCTTCTGCCCAGACATCACACGTGTCACTTCCATTCATATCACACGGCCAAAGCAAGTCACAAGGCCAAACCTGCCATTAAGGGGGTGAGGATACATCATAGTCCAATAGGGAAGTGCAAGAAATACCAGAGAACAATAATGATCTTACTACAGTTTTTTCCTTTGACCTAAAATATAAAAGTGTTTATACATGAGCACCTGAAATTAATATCGTTTTACTGAAAGAAAAATGTTTTTGCTTATCTATTACTTCCTATTTAATAGAGTCTCTTCCATTTTCCCGCTCTGGGCTGTATTTCTAAGAGTGACAAAAATTTAATGTTGGAAGTGCTGTACGGACAGTCCAACTCAAGCTACTTACAGTATCAATATCCAGAGAAGACACTGCAACATATCCATGTCCTAAACTGCAGTTAGATACAAAGTAGGATAGAACCCAAGTCTCCCAGCTCATAACTGAATGCTTCTTCTACCACAGATAGTGCTTTGTTTCCAAAATTGAGTTATTAAGATGGTGTGATTTTTAGTAATTTAGAGCACATGGTATCATTCAGTATATAAAACATTTATAGAAAACACTTGTTTTTTAAAGATTTTATTTCCTGTGCCAGAGAGAGCGAGAGAGCATGCATAAGCAGGGGGAATAACAACAGGTAGACGGAGAAGCAGGCTCCCCACAGAGCAGAGAGCCCAATGCAGGACCTGATTTCAGGACCCTGGGATCATGACCTGAGGTGAAGGCAGATGCTAAACTGACTGAGCCTCCCAGGCACCCCTACAGGAAACATTTAACCATGTGTGGGGAAAAAAATGTAAAGACCGAACTTGTGTTAGGATATCATTTTTACAACATATGCTTTTGTATAAGGAATCCTTTGGCTGCAAATAGAGAACCCAACCTAAACTGGTTAAAGAAGAGTAAATTTATTGACTCACATAATTAAAATGTTTAATGGAAAAGTTGACTTTGACCATGAATCCAGGGGCTTAAATGACATTATCAGGATCCTTATGTCTTTGGCTATTTTATCCTCTGGGTCGACCTTCTACTAACACAGTCACTAAAGCACCAGGCTTCCATCCTAGAAGTGTAGTATCAGCCAAAAGCCTAATCAATCCAGGGACCTGGGGAAATCCTCTCGCTGCTTGAGTCATATGTTTATCCTTGAGCCTATCACTATGGCAGAGGGAAGCAGAGTTCTGATTGGTTATGCCAGGTTCACGTGAGGTCAGATCCACATACACTACCTGTACAGAGAGGGGAGGGACAAAGGGTAAGGGAAAAATCAAGAAAAAAATCTTTCCAACCAAGAAAGAAAAATCTTTCCAACCAAGGCAAGAGGAAAAAGCATTACTGTTCCTCAGAGCTACCGGTTGCTCTAGTTCTCCATGGGGAAGACCAGGAAATTTCACAAAATTTTTATTTAAAAAAAAATGAGTAAAAACCATAAAATGGATTTGGTAAATAGGTGTATGGTGGAAAATAACATACAGGAATGATTACTACAAGAAGTTTTAGCATAAACATGATGAACTCTTCCGTGGAATCAAAGAACTCTGAATGTGAGGATGAAAAATAAATTGGGAATGAAAATACATGATTAAAAGAGTCTGTTTTTCTTTGGGAAGTGTCTACATATTTTTCTCCTGTTTCCCTCCCAACCACACCACCCACCACCAATCTTTGTTAACATATGCATAGGTTTCTTAGAGAAGAAAAATTCTAGTTTTGTTGCTATGGTTCCCAGGTGAGTCGCTAGCAGGAAAACAAGAACACCACTGTGATTTTTTGACAGTACATCCTGTCATAACCAAGAAAACACTTGAGAGCAAATGAACAATTTTAAACTACTGCTTTTGTTATTATAACCAGTTTTCCATTTTGATTTTCTGTTTCAGTGTTCCAGAAATTTTCCTCCAAATTACGTGATAGTCAAATCATTATTTACCTTATTGTTGATTTGTCAGAGAGAATACAGTAAAAACTTATACCTTCAAGTGCACTATTCAATCAATAAAATGAACTTCAAGATGTATGTTGATATTTAAAACAGAAAAAAAAATGACTGAAATAAAAGTACCTTATATCTATCTTCCTTCCTTCCTTCCTTCCTTTCTTTCTCTCTCTCTCTCTCTCTCTCTCTCTCCCTTTCTTCCTTTCTTTCCTTTCTTAGTGGGAGGCATGCCCAGCGTGAAGCCCAATGAGGGGATTGAATTCGCAATCCTGAGATCAAGACCTCAGCCGAGATCAAGAATCAGATGCTCAACCAACTGAGCCACTCAGGTGCCCCAGAGAGGGGAATTATTTATTGAGGATACTGGCAACTTAGAAGTTTACAAGAATCTCAGACTTTGATTTCAAATTAGTTTAGAGAGAGGATAGACATTTCTATACTGGATAATGAAATGTTTCTTTCATAGTCACCTGATTTATTTTTCAGAATAGACATACCCCACCTCACTGTAAGAGCTGTGAAAGCAAAGGTCCATTTCAGAAATTTTGTAGATGCCTTTTCACATTTAAAAATCAAGTTATAGGGGTTCCTGGGTGGTCAGAGGATTAAGCCTCTGCCTTAGGCTCAGGTCATGATCTCAGGGTCCTGGGATCGAGCCCTGCATTGGGCTCCCTGCTCGGCAGTAAGCCTGCTTCCCCCAACCCCCTCCGGCCTCTCTGCCTACTTGTGATCTCTGTCTGTCAAATGAATAAATAAAATATTTTTTTAAAAATCAAGTTATACTAGATAGTTTGAAACTTTAATATGTTAAATAAGTAAATATGCATGGGCACCAGTTTAAATAATTTAAAGGGATACCTAAATAATTATACTTGATTAAAACCTTATCAAAAATAGTTTCGCTTATGAGTATAATACCAGATATATCATACATAAAAATTGTTTACATAATTAAAGATGAGTAATGAAGGAACAGGAGCTGGGGTTGTAGTAAGAAGTGATTGAAGGATATTTTACTCATTTCATAAGTAATGGTATTGCTAGACTTGTCTAAAATCAATATCCTTGAATATAACATGCTTTTGACCAATTTTACATGCTTTTGTGGGAAAAAAATTGTTGGTGAAGCTTTGGCATTATTTTACTTATACTGTAAGTTATATTTAGTTATTTTTGTCTCTTTTGATCAAGGCCAAAGACTCACTATAAGGATCATGTGTTAGATGCCACCCTACACCACCCCATAAAGAATCCCACAAATCTAGGCAATGGACCTTAAAACAATGAGAAATGGGACAGGATTAAGCTGGAGTTTTGGAAATGCATAAGCAATCTGGAATAGAAGTTAGCATCAATGTAAATTTCTTGATGGATAAAGAAAGAAAGAATATACAATTGCATATATGTGTATGGACTATTTCACTCCGAGTTCCGCTCAACCAGAACTTCATTCAGACTCCAGAATTCATTTATTTTTACAAAAAATATTAGGTATAGGGGCACCTGGGTGGCTCAGTGGGTTAAAGCCTCTGCCTTCGGTTCAGGTCATGATCCCAGGGTCCTGGGATTGAGCCCCACATCGGGCTCTCTGCTCAGCAGGGAGCCTGCTTCCTCCTCTCTCTTTCTCTCTCTGCCTGCCTCTCTGCCTACTTGTGATCTCTGTCTGTCAAATAAATAAATAAAATCTTTTAAAAAATATTAGGTATAAAGGAAAACAAATGATGCCACTAAGAAGCAAACCAACAACTCTAGAATGTGGGACATTTTATAGAATGGAACAATTTACCTAGCTTTTTAAAAAGTCAATAAAAAATTAAAAATAAAGTGAAGGAGGGAAAAGGGGGAGCTGCTTTATTTTAAAAGAAAACTGGGAGAAATAACATAATGTAATACATGGATTTCATTAAATCCTGATTCTAGAAAGAACCAACCAAACAAACAAACATTTGAAGTCAATTGTAGATATTTCCAAGAAATTATTATTTTGTTAAGTGACATTGTGGCTATATAAGAAAAATCCATATATTTTTAAAGATGCTTACCTGAGGAAATATTTGTTTATTTACTTAAATATTTAATATTTATCTAAGAAAATAAAGAGGGAAAAAGGTAGATGAAGCAATTAAGCAAATGTTGAATTTTGGTTAAGTCTGGATACTGGTAATATAGACGTTCATTGTACTAACTGGCATTATGATTTTATTCTACATTATGATTTATTCTACATTAATTTAATTTTATAAAGAAGCCTTTAAAGACTTTGCAGTTAGGCTGGGTACTTGTTTGGGATCAAAGAGCAAGAAACTAAATGCAATCAATGCATGATCCTGGAGTGGATCCTGGACTAGAAAAGAATTGCCATAAATTGCACAATTTGAGGAATGCCTACATATTAGGTAATAGTGTTATTGTATTAATGTTGAATATCCTGATTTTGGTAATTGTGCTATGGTTATTTAAGTGAGTGTCCCTGTTCCTAGGGAACATGCACCGAAGTCTTTAGGCCTAAAGGGACATTGTATGTGCAACTTACTCTCAAGTGATTCAGAAAAAGCATGAGAGTGTATTTAGATGATTGATGGGTAGAAAAGGCCATATGGCAAAATGTTAACAACTGATGAATCTGAGTGATGGGTAAATAGTTCTTTGTATTATTCTTGCAAATTTACTGTAAATTTGAAATTATTTCAAAACAATAAGTTGTCATTAAAACAGTCATGACAACAAAAGAATTAGTATGAAGGAAAAAATCTGTTTTTTAGGGCACCTGGGTAGCTGAGTCAGTTAAGCGTCTGAGTCTTGATCTCTGCTCAGGTCATGACCTCAGGGTCGTGTGATTGAGTGAGCCCTGTGTTGGGCTCTGCGCTCAGTGCAGAGTCTGCTTCTCCCTCTGCCCCTCCCTCTCTTCTCGTGTTCTCTTTCTCTAAAATAAGTAAATAAATAAAATCTTTAAAATAAAACTTTAAAAAATTCAAATTTCTTTAAAAAGGCCAATAAATTATGAATATACTATAGACAAATATTACACAAATCAAGATTAAAAAATTATGAAAAAAAGCCAATAAGTAATCCTGAAAATGTAAAATATCATTGTTAAAATACAAAAGAATAGATGGGAAAAACTGTAGACTAGGCATAATCAAAGAAAGAATAAATGATACAGAAGATAGTACTGAGCATTCAGATACAGTTTACCACAGGGAGATAAAAAGATTAAAAATATGAAAGATCAGAAAAGAGAAATGAAGGATAAAAAATTTTCAACAAAACTGCTATTGTAATTCCCAAAGAGAGAATAAGTAATATTAAAAAATGTAAGTCCTTAGTTCAAGAGTTTATCCCTTGTATTGAGAAGGATAAATTAAAAGAAATACACACCCAGACATATTCTAAGAGTTACCAGAAAGAAAAGACAATACCTACAAAATAACAAACTAAAAAATAAAGTCACTGGGAGTCTGGGTGGCTCAGTGGGTTAAAGCCTCTGCCTTTGGCTCAGGTCATGATCCCAGGGTCCTGGATTGAATCCTGCATCAGGCTCTCTGCTCAGCGGGGAGCCTGCCTCTCTGTCTACTTGTGGTCTCTGTCTGTCAAATAAATAAAATCTTAAAAAAAAAAAAAAGTTTCAGGGTGTCTGGGTGGCTCAGTGGGTTAAAGCCTCTGCCTTCAGCTCAGGTCATGATCTCAGGGTCCTAGAATCAAGTCCCGCATCAGGCTCTCTGCACAGTGGGAGCCTGCTTCCCCCCCACCCCGCCTGCCTCTCTGCCTACTTGTGATCTCTGTCTGTCAAATAACTAAAGAAAAATTTTAAAAAAAAATAAAGTCTCATCGGCAATACTAGATGATAAAAGACAATGAAAGAATATCTTCAAAGTGCCAAGGGAAAATTAGATCAATTTGCTAATCCCCATTAGTTAAGATAGCATCAAGAATAAGATTAAAATAAAGATATTTGCAGTTAAATATAGAATAAAAGGATTCACCATTTTCAGAAACTCACTAGAAAAAATGTTAAAGTTGTACAGTACTTAAGGAAGAGAGCTCATCACCTATGTAGGGTGGTTTAGGTGATATAGTTTAGTGGAGACTGAAAGGATTCTTAAGTGAGATGATATTAATTGTAGGATGGAAGAATTCACTTATCTAATCAACATCATCCCAAGCAGACTGTCATTGTCATCACCTCCTTCTTGTTTCCTAGCCCCCTGGAGCTACTCTGGTTTTTGTCCATTTCTTGTTGATATCATAATATTCTTAGTTTCTGTTGTTGATAATCATTTAGTTCGTAAGAGTGTTGAATGGCTGGAAGATCCTGGAATGTGGAAGGGGAGATACAAAGGGGTGGGGAAAGCTGTATCCTTATATGATGCAGTTGCAGTCAAGAAACTCCTAAGGTTCAAAGAATGGGAAATGGAGGTTTAAGTAGGTGACCAATTTTAAAGTAACCAATAAAGGAATTATAACTATAAAAATTGGAAGAAGGTGGGCAGACGGGAAGAGGAGGTGGATAGCTCAGAAAAAGCCATATCCTCATATTTTATAAGGGGTATTAATTGATATTGCTTAAACTTGATAAATAAACAAATAGAGTTTTAAGCACATTATTTAGAATTATGAAGGTGACCACAAAGAAGTTCTAAAATCCTAAGAGGTTAAAGTCAGTTGCCTGTGAGAAGTAGGTTTGAGGATGGGATGGGGAGAGAGAGAGTTTCATTTATCTTTAAATATTTTCCTGTTATGTTGGAATTTTAAACCTTGTACGTGTATTACTTTACTAATTGTAAAAGTAGAAAACAGCAAAGTGGCTTTTCTGCTTTGATGAACAGGGATCCCTATGTAAGAATCATTGACAGGTCAGATGATTGCTTTGGAATGAGAGATCATCTGGGAAAATCTAACATATGGAAATTTCAGTATAACTTTTCTTGTTTGTGGTGGCATGTGGCTTTAAGGAGCTAGAAAATCCCACGTAACTGAGATGAAATGTTTTATCCCAGCACCCAGGCTCTATAATCACATCCCATTTTACCCACCCCACGTTATCTACTGCCACAGCCCCGTGTGTGTCTTCTGCTCTATTCTAGTTGGTTTCCTTCCTACCCTCCACATACAGTTATTACCTACCTTAATATTTTTTCTACATTTTCTGGTAGACCATGAACTCCTGCAATGCAAGGCCCATGAGTAGACAATCAACAAGAAATTATTAAATGAATGAATTTGATTGCTTTGAGGTTTTGCTTTTTCTGTTTCTCTAGAATCCTTCTGTCCCCGACTGCCTCCCACTTGCTTCAGTTTCTTTCTGCTTGGAAAGCCTATCACCAACACATGTAATCCACTGTTGAGCAAATATGTAAGATGCCTACTCCTTCCTAGGTCTGTGGCAGACCTTGAGCATACAGAAATGAAAAAGATGGGGGTAGTTGTTGTCTAGATATGAAGTAGATAATACACAGATAGTTAGTGATCTAATTACTTCAGAGTACACTATGATCCTGAATTCTCTAACTGAATTAACTATGAAATATTTCTGAAGGAAGAACAAAGAAGTATTCACAGCCTAGATGGAAGGATGAAATATATCTGCTATATACATACATAGAAAACACAGTAACTATTAAATGTTAAATGAATTATGCAAAAAGCAATTGCTCAGAGGCTTTGCAGTTTGTATTATGGAGGTGAGATGTGAGCAAGTGGAGAGGAAGTGGGGAGAGCTTGATTCCAATATTTAAATCATTAAATTTAAATGATTAGTTGACTTTTGGGGACAAAAAATGGAAGACAAGAAAGCATGATTGAATTTAATGGTGGCAGAATGTATGGGTAGGGAAATGTTGAGCCAGAGAACTGTTTGCATCTGGTTGTGCAGAATTTTGTTTTTGAAAGAAACCTTTTTAAAAAAGATTTTATTTATTTATTTGAGAGGGAGAGCACCAGAGCAGAGGTAGAGGGAGAGGGAGAAGCAGACTCCCTGCTGAGCAGGAGCCTGATACGGGGCTAGATCCCAGGACTTGAGACCATGACCTGAGTCAAAGGTAGACGCTTAACCGACTGAGTCGCCCAGGCACCCTGAAAGAAACTTTTTGACGATGAGGATTACAAATCATTTGCTTCGCCTGTTTTAGGTTCACTAAGTAAAGCTTCTGGAGCTGAACTTAGCCTAGAAGTAGATGTATAAATATATCAGTGCACCTGGTATTTGTTCTGTTCGAGATCAGCTCTATTTGGTCATTATTCCCAACGTATATGTACTCAACTAATGGTTTAAGTCTTATGACAATGATGTAAAAAGAAGGGTCATCTGTACCCCAATGTTTATAGCAGCAATGGCCACGGTCGCCAAACTATGGAAAGAAACAAGATGCCCTTCAACGGACGAATGGATAAAGAAGATGTGGTCCATATACACTATGGAGTATTATGCCTCCATCAGAAAGGATGAATACCCAACTTTTGTAGCAACATGGACGGGACTGGAAGAGATTATGCTGAGTGAAATAAGTCAAGCAGAGAGAGTCAATTATCATATGGTTCCACTTATTTGTGGAGCATAACAAATATCGTGGAGGACAAGGGGTGTTAGGAGAAGGGAGTTGGGGTAAATTGGAAGGGGAGGTGAATCATGAGAGACTATGGACTCTGAAAAACAATCTGAGGGGTTTGAAGTGGCAGGGGAGTGGGGGGTTGGGGTACCAGGTGGTGGGTATTAGAGAGGGCACAGATTGCATGGAGCACTGGGTTTGGTGAAAAAATAATGAATATTGTTTTTCTGAAAATAAATAATTTAATTAAAAAAATTAAAAAATAAATCTTATGACAATGAGCATCCGGAGACAAGTAATATAATTTTCATTTTACAGGTGAGAAAATTAAACACCTAGGAATTTTGTCACATGTTTTAAGAAAACTTCATAAGCTTGAAGATTACTTACAAAGGAATTCAACATTTTTCCACCTAAGTCCATTTTCTCCTTCTTGCATAATGGTAGAGTGTAAGCTTGAGTAATACCCCTGCCCTGTCAGAGACTACATTTCCCAGAACTCCATACAGTTAGGCCATAAAACTGTTTGCACCAATGGAGTGTGAATTGGAAGTGATTTATGCACATCCCTCCCATTACTCTCGCTTAAAAAGAGATTGCTACCCTGTGCTTTTTTTCCCCCTTCCATTTCTTCTTCCTGGGAGCTGAATCTCAGATGTACCTGCAGTCCATCCTCAAACAATTAGAAAAAGACAAGTCCCTCAATGCCTTACCGCTCAAAATAGTGATTTCCTGAGAGTTTGTTAGTATCTTAAATTTCATCGAGGAACAAGGAACTACTGAATCAGAATCTTCATTTTAACAAGCTCTCAGGTGATTCCCATTCACATTAAACTTCGAGAAGTGCTGCTTTTGGAGATAGCAGAAGAACTATATGGTGGAATGTTGGTTTTTGAATAACCTCGTGAAGTATAGCCATTGCTTTCCCCAGGACTCCTCCACAACCTCTTATCTTCTTTGCGCTATTGAATTTTGGGGTCTTTTTGTTATAGTAGCATAAGATTCAGCCTAACAGAATTTACTTCATCTGTTGAGCCAAAAGCAGGGCATGCATTCATTTAGGAATTCATTAGGAAATACTTACTGAACATACTTTATAGGCAAATACTGTTCCAAGATAGATTTATATGTATAAATATATATAAATATAAACAATATTATACATGTATATATATATTTGGTATGTAAAAATTTAGATTTTATGCATATAAATATGTTCTCATAGAAAAATAAGTCATTTGGATAATGTATATTTATTTCCAAATTATTTAAAGCTGGGCTTCTCCCCTCGAGTTTATAATTTAGAAGAAGAAAAAAGACATAAGAATATAAAAATTACAGACACTACCAGAAAATGTATTGGATATTGCTAGTTTGGGTGTTGTTTTTTGTTTGTTTAGTTTTGTTTTCATAGGACAAAATAATGCTCCCCTAAAGATATCTTAATGGCTTAATCTCCTGAACCCATGAATATGTTACCTTGTATGTCAAAAGGAAGTCTGCAGAGTGTGATTAAATTAAGGATTTTAAAATGAGAAGATTACCCTGAGTTATCCAGGTGGAACCAATGTAATATAGCATCCTTATAAAGAGGAAGGCAGAGGATCAGAGTGAGAGGCAGAGTTATGAGGATGGAAGCAGGGCTTGAAGGGATGGCATTGCTGGAAGGGGACAGGGAGACATGGAATGTGGGCATCCTCTAGTATCTGGAAAAGGTAAGAACTGGATTCTCCCCTAGAGCTGGAAAGAGTACAATCTTACCAATGCCTAAAGATTGAGACCACTGTTGAACTCTGTTGGCTGGAGCAGTGAGATGATACATTTGTTTTGTCCAGGCCACTTAGTTTGTGATAATCTGTTACAGTAGCAATAGAAGACAAATACACGGTTATTGCATTTTGGGCATCCCACATCCTGTATCCCAATATGTCTACATGGGAGGCAGAGCCAGACAATCCTTTCCTCATCATTAGCTAATTATATATTGGGTGTTTTTTTTTTAAGATTTTATTTATTTATTTGAGAGAGAGAGGGAGATTGAGAGAAAGAGTGTGAGGAGGGTCAGAGGGAAAAGTAGACTCCCCACCAAGCAGGGAGCCCAATGAGGGACTCAATCCCAGAATCCTGGGATCACGACCTGAGCCGAAAACTGATGTGTAACCGACTGAGCCACTCAGGCACCCTAATTATATATTCTTAATCATGACACAGAATCTTGAGGGATTGAGGTGGAAAAGGAATTAGAAATTACTCATGGAGGTGTTGGCAGAAGTGGCCAGACTGTTTTTGTGACATGACCTTGCCTATGTTCACTGCTACACCTTGGTTCCTATTCATTATCTGTGATTAGTTCACAGGTGTTCCTATTGATTCTGTTAGCTTACCCTATATTCTACCAATCAATTCCTCCCACTGTTTACAGCCAAGAGCTCTAATTCAGAGAGCCATGGAGTTAATTTGTGCACATTTATTTCATTTTAAAAGGCTTTATTTTTTAGTAGTCTTTACACCCAACATGGGGTTTGAACTCATGACCCAAGATCAAGAGTCCCATACTCTACTGACTGAGCCAGCCAAGTGCCCCCCCCAACCTGTGCATATTTCAATATACCTATTAGATTCTCAGTCTTATGAGGGCAAGATCTTTGTTTGATTTCATCTGTGTATTTACAGATTCTGTGTTGAGTGTTCTGCACATAATATGTACTTGTTGAATAAGAGGATCAAACAGTTACAATGTAATACTACTTGATGGAAAGGGGTAATTGTAGGAGGACGCTTTAAGTACAGATGAAAGAATTACCATTAAACGGAGACCTTAAAGTTGGATAGGATTTCCATTAGCTGGATAAGGAGGGGGCATTTTATGCAAGCTACCATAGGTAGTTCACCAATAAAAACTATTCTGCTGGACTATCTGCTCAGCAGGGAGCCTGCTTCCCCCACCCCTGCCTACTCTCTCTCTGTCAAATAAAAAAATAAAATATTTTAAGAAAAACTATACTGATACTTGTCTATATTTCACCATTATTTATTTATTTACAAGCATGCAGGTTAAGATATTACTAATATATTCATTATTTAAAGAGGTCAGTCTTAAGCAGAAGATTCCATCCATTAGACACATAGAGACCAGGGCTTAGTAACAGACGGTATATAGGGTAAATTTACTATCATCTACTGTTCCTGCTGACATCCGGGAAGGCTAGCTATTCAAATTTCCTTTCATGCTTCCTTTTATTTATTTATTTATTTAAAAAGATCTTATTTATTTATTTGACAGATCAAGATCGCAAGTAGGCAGAGAGGCAGGCTCCCTGCTGAGCAGAGAGCCCAATGTGGGGCTCAATCCCAGGTCCTGGGATCTTGACCTGAGCTGAAGGCAGAGGTTTTACCCACTGAGCCACCCAGGCACCCCTCATACTTCCTTTTAGTTGCTAGCACTGGTCCACATCTTTACTCTGTTCCATTTGTCTTAAACTCAGGTTCTTGATCCTGCAACCAGGAAAGAAGTTAGTTTTACTGAAGCGTTGGTCAATGTGAGTGAAAACGGACTTGTTCTGGAAGACTCTCTGGGTGTGTATAGAATGAGTTAAGTTTAAAACTGGTTGCTCTCACATCCAGTTCTCATAGCATCAAATAATTCCAGATTGCCTACAGAACAGCCATGATTTCTGTTCATAGGTTGGTGGGGGAATACAGACATTAAAGAAACATAGGTTTGATGAAAGTTACTGGAGGGAAAACAGGGTACAATGAGAGCACAGTACAGGGAGGATTTGCAGGGTCATCTTTCCATCTTTAGGACCTCCCTTAATGTGAACAACATACAGAGCAACAAAGATTTTTCCCATAAGGGATCTTTCTTATATATATATTAAAAAAAAAGATTTTATTTATTTGACAGAGATATGGCAAGAGAGGGAACACAAGCAGGGTCAGAGGGAGAGGGAGAAGCAGGCTTCCTGCTGAGCAAGGATTCCAATGCAGGGCTCCATCCCAGGACCCTGGGATCATGACCTGAGCCGAAGGCAGTGGCTCAACCGACTGAGCCACCCAGGCACCCCTCCAATATATTTTTAAATATATATTTTAGGAAAAAGAAACAAGCCAAGAACAAGACTCTTAATTATAGGAAGAACAAAGGGATGGTTACCAGAGGGGATGAGGGTCAGGAGTGGGAGAAATAGGTGATGGGGTCAAGAAGTCCACGTGTGATAAGCACTGTGTGTTTGTTGTATGGAATTATTGACTCGCTGTGTTTTATATCCGAAACTAATAGAGCACTGTATGGTAACTACACTGGAATTAAAATTAAATAAAAAGATATATTTTATAGAAGTATATGACTGAACATTTGGGAAATAGAGAATAAAGCTACCCATGGTCTGGTGCTCTAACCATACCCTACAAAATCCCTCTGGAGTTTTTATTGTGTAATCTGTAATCGCTATACTAGGTTCAATGCACTGTGCTAAGCATCTTCTATATGTATCTTACTTAATCTTCAGAAGAATCCTATAATACAGCTATTATTCTTGATTTCAAAGAAGGAAACTGGAGTTGAGAGGTCACACAGCTAGTAATAACTGGATGCAGGCGAGTCTTTATGACTGTTAATTTTAAATTTAGGTACTTGCAATCATAATGCTCAATAAGTTTGATAAACTGTTTCCCCTTAATATTACATCACTTTAGAAGATACTCTAGGGGTGCCTGGGTGGCTCAGTGGGTTAAAGCTTCTGCCTTCAGCTCAGGTCATGATCCCAGGGTTCTGGGATGGAGCCCTGCATCCGGCTCTGTGTGCATCAGGGAGCCTGCTTCCTCCTCTCATTCTGCCTGCCTCTCTGCCTACTTGTGATTTCTGTCTGTCAAATAAATAAATAAAATCTTTTAAAAAAAATTCTATAACATCGTTGTGTTGTTTCCATCACATTTTGGATCCTATGCTCATATGTCTTGATGTAGTGAAGGGTGAATAAGACTCCTGATGTATATTCATAAAATTGGTCTCTGAATGGGTTGTAGCGTTTTGAAATGTGGACAATTTACGTCTTAAATTATGGACAGTTTCAACACTTTTGCAGCATTTAGAATAGTAATAAAGCCTGTATGAGGCAAGAAAGTACCCCAAATTTGACGTGAATTTCCTTGAAATTTCTCCTTTAACTTATAAGCTCTACTTCTCAACTAGAATGCTTGAATTTACCTTTCCCATGACAATTTTGAGTTTGAAGAGGCCTCAGAAACAATCCAGTTGAATTCCCTCTTTTTCCAGATTGGGGAAACCGGTCCAAGACAAGTAAGTGAAAGGCTATGGGCAACTCTCACCATCGTAGGGCATTTTATTTTATAATTTTATTTTTTATTATTTTATTTTAATTTTTTCTTCTCACTGGATTCAACCTGGAGTCCAAACTGGTTTTGAGGAACAACAGTAACACATTACAATCAAGGCAGACCTATCTCTGCAGCATTCAAAGTCTTCTGACACGCATTTTGTCACAAAATCCTAAAAGGGAGAGCGGGGTATTTTTTATTAAGTAGACCCAGGTGACGGGGGTGGAGCAAGGCCTGAGGTATTTTTTTACCGGGTATATTAACAAGAGGAAAGAAATGCCCAGCTCCAATCGAAGCCCTCTTTCGAAAAAGGGGAGAAAGACTTTCTTAAAAGGACAGCTGCGGGGCACACGGCTGGCATCCAGTGGGGGCCAGGAGGACAGGGCCAGCCCACTTTGTGGCGGGCGCGGGCCGCACAGGGCAATGCGCAGGCGTGCACCTGTACTGGCGCAGGGGCCGCGTGCCCGCGCCTGCCCGCCGCCTCGCGCGGCTCCGCTCCCACCTCCCTCAGCTCTCCACCCTGCAGGCCCCGCCTCGCCGGCTCTACGGGCCGGGTCTTCTCCTGCAGTCGCCCTGTGGTTCCGCGGCGGGCGAACTGCGTGTTGCTGCGTCATCGCCAGTGGCCGGTTTGAATGAGACTCTCGTCGCACCCGTGCTGCCGCCACTACCGCGCCTCTGCCTTGGCCGCCGCCACAGCTACATCGCGTTCCTCTCCCTTCGTTGCCCTTGCCAGGCCCAGCCTTCCTGCACCGCCGCCGCCTCTTCCGCCGCCATGCCGCTTTATTCCGGTGAGCTCCTTCCTCGCCCTGCACTTCCGTCCTGCGCTAGGCCTCTGAGTAGGCCGGGCCTGCAGGGCCAGCACCCAGCTGAGCATGGGGCTGGGGAGGGGACGGCCAGGCATTGGCGGGGGCTACTGCGGCGGGCGACGGCCCTGGCCCCTTTCTCTCCATCTGCTGTTTCCGAGCTCTGCAACCTGAGGGATCGCTGTCCCCTCCGGCCCGAGTGGGTGGGTGTGGGGATGGGGAGCGCGAGTCAGCTTCTGGGAGTGGTGACTCTGCAGAATAGTTTTTCTGTCTTGTCCTAGGGAGCCAGGAGAGGGGAGGGTGTGTCCCGAGGCCCCCGGGACCAGACTAGAGGTGTAGTGGGATTTGCTTGGACTCGTCAGTGGTAGCTGCGGAAGGAGAGGGTCGGGAGGAGGAAGCCTGGGGAAAGGGAGGGATGGAAGAACCTCGGATGGACGGTTAGCTTTCAGGGTGCTTCGGGTTTCCCTTAACAGCTTCCGATAGCTTCCCCTTTGCTGCTTTTGGCTCAAACACCCCTTTTGTGCCAATTTCAGTTTTATCCCGAGGTAGATTGTGAACTTACTGTTTTCATCAAACGTTCTATTGGGTTTCTACGTCTGAAGAATGATGTTAAGCTTTGAGAATTAGATGAACACAAATACCCGCAGGCGTCATTTCCTTTTAAGTGGCATTTGGCTTTTTTTTTTTTTTTTTCTTTTAATTTTGCTTGAGGCAGGCCAAGGTATTAGCCAGGGATCACATTTTCACTTAGTTAATGGACCTTGCTGTTCTTAGTCTTTTTCAAAATGGCACCTAAAACGTATGTGGTGACTTCGGTTCGCAGTGAATGTGTGATTCATTGGCCATTCCTAACTCCATCATAATTTCTTTATTAAAGATTCAGCATTTCCAAAGAATGATATGAATCAAAGGAACAATGTTTAATTTCGATGTGGATTCTTGGTGTTCTAGAATCTTAAACCGAACGCTTTAATGATTGCTCAACCTCTTTCTAAAGCCAAGATTAACAGCAGAATGGTACTTGAAATATTCTATTTATGCAATGTAGAATTGAGGGGTTATTAATTAAGTGATGGCGATAAATACCAGTGTATGCTAATACTTAAACACACTGGTAGACTCATACAACACCACCAACCTCTCTTTGTTCCCCTCAAGAAATACTTGTATTCACCAAACCCTGTATCTTAACATTAAGTTCTGTCTTATACATTTTAACCATATCCTTCCTTTATTTCCAAAATGAGAGAATTGAAGTAGGTTTCTAAGGTTTCTTCTTTGACCTCTCCATATTGAGAATTTATATTTTTCAGGTTCTGCCAAAAAACCCTATATTAAAATAAGAATATTTTAAGTACTATTTCATAAGTGTTAGTAGAAAATTAAATAGATTCGTATATGGTTAAGGATAAGTGCTGTTAAAATTAATGGACACCTGTATACCTGGCACAAAGCTAGTATTTTTATACATGTTGCTTTGTTTTAACATTCAGCATAACCTGTGACACCAGTATAATTCTCTTTGATGGATAAACAAAAAGTTTAAGTAACTTGCTCATGGTGACACAGCTAAATTAATTTCAGATAGGTTCCTCCTCATTATTTCTAGTACTGTTTTAGTTTAATCTTTTGCTTGTACATTGTTCTCTGTTCCTCGTTTATTTCAAGATTACAGTTGTGTCCTCTTCAAACCCATTTTTCCCAGCTGCTGCTAGAACATTCTGATGTTCAAACCAGACTAAAGTGGCGTTTATGAAAACCTTTCACAGATACTGCATTTCTCTAACATAAAACCCAAAGCCTGTATGTTTTAGCATGACATGTTATCTTTTGTGACTTTCTCCTTGGTCAGCTTCCAGTTTCAGTTTCCTCCCCCCTCTCTCAGGGAATTACTTAAATCTCAGAGCACAAAATGCAGTTTTATGCTTTTGATGTTTTTCTTATCTTTTCCAGGAATGCTTATCTTTAGGCTAACACTTAATTTTTTCTTTGAGACTCAACTCAGAGAGAAGTTACAGCTTCCTCCAGGCAATCTTTCACTCATGAAGCATTCCTTTGTGATCCTCTAACATTTATTATATTTATATTTATATTTATATTATATTGTTAATTATTTTTACCTTTTCTCCCCCTTTTCTCTCTTTTATTAGATTCTAAGTTCATAGAATCTTCCTAGAGCTTGTTCTGGGGCTTATTGAATGAATGTTAAACACATTAATTGAACTAGTGAAGGAGTTGGGATTTGGAGTAAGGATTAGTTTTTTATATTTTGGTTTTATTGGAAAAACAGACAACTCTTGTGAGATTCTTATTTGAGTAGGTATGAAGTTTTCAGTGGCAAGCTATGTATATTGTGTTTACTTACTTTTATGTTATTTCAAAAGTTAGGTATTTCATGAGGCCAATAGACTTTTTTTTATTATATGGTAAAATATATGTAACCAAAAATGTACTGCTTAAACCATTTTTAAGTGTACATTTTTGGCATTAAGTACATTCATATTGTTGTGTGACTGTCCTCACCATCCACCTTTAGAGCTTTTTCATGTACCTACACTGAAATTCTGTACCCATTGAACAATAACTCTCCATTTCCTCTTCCTTCCAGCCTCCTGGCAACCACCATCCTACTTTCTGTCTATGAATTTGACCACTGTAGGTACCTCACATAAGGGAAATCATAATGTTTGACTTTTGGCATCTGGCTTACTTTGTTTAGCATAATGTCTCCAAGGTTCATCCATGTGATGTATAGTATGTATAAGAATTTCATTACTTTTTAAGGCTGAATAATATCCATTGTAGGTCTGTACCACATTTTGTTCATCTGTTTATCTGTTAATGGACACTTGGTTCACTCACATCTTTGAGTCTTTTGGGAATAATGCACTATGAACAGGGGTATACAGATAGCAGTTTGAGTCCCTGCTTCATACTTTTGAGTATATACTTAGAAATGGAATTCCTGGATCATATGGTAAGTTTAATTTTTTGAGGAACGACCATACTTTTTTCTGCAGTGGCTGTACTGTTTTATATTCCCATCAGGAATGTTCAAGGGTTCTAGTTTTTCTACATTGTCACCAGCACATGATTTTTTCTTCTTTGTTGGCTTCTTTTTTTTAATAGCCACCTAAATGACTGAAGAAAGATTTCTGTATTTTTTTAATTTTGAAATTTCAGCATCTTTTAATTTTTGGATTTTTTTTTTTTTAAGATTTTATTTATTTATTTGACAGACCGAGATCTCAAGTAGGTGGAGAGGCAGGCAGAGAGAGAGAGGAGGAAGCAGGCTCCCCACTGAGCAGAGAGCCCGATGTGGGGCTCGATCCCAGGACCCTGGGATCATGACCTGAGCCGAAGGCAGAGGCTTTAACCCACTGAGCCACCCAGGTGCCCCTAATATTTGACCACCTCTTGCATAGGAACTACACCTTTCAATTCTCCTATGGAACCTTTCTTCTTAAAATTCAGAGTCTGCATTCCTACACCTGTTTTAAATATGCTTTATTTTATTTTATTTTTTAAAATATGCCTTATTTTTATAAATGAAAAAAATAAATTATGGTTTTGTTTGCAGTTACTGTGAAATGGGGAAAGGAGAAATTTGAAGGTGTAGAATTGAACACTGATGAACCTCCGATGGTGTTCAAGGCTCAGCTTTTTGCACTCACTGGTGTCCAGCCGGCCAGACAGAAAGTTATGGTGAAAGGAGGAACATTGAAGGTAAAATTTAGTCCAAATTTTCATTATATACAATTACATAATTAGTGGAAATAAGTACCAGAAAATGTAGCATTTGAGGTATATATATTTTTTAATTTGTTGAGAGTGTATAGTCTGTGAATTTAAAACTTTCTTATTCATGTTTGTGTAGAAAGGAACACTGTAGCCATTTCAAAGCACTATATTATAGAAGCATCATTAAAATTTTTATTTTAAAATGCATTGTATCACTGAATACTCATAGGGGTCAGGGGAGTTGGGAATTTTCCATTTATCTCTGTTGTTTGGATTTTTTTCCTGGTGAGGGTGTGTTAAAAATATTTTATTTTGTTTAGATTAATATAAAAATGTATACACCTTTAGTAGTTTTCTGTTATGGGGTGGAGAAAATTTTATCTCTTAAAAATATGGAACAATATGGTAGATTTAAAAAAAAAAAAGATTACAGAAGGTAATTTTGTACATGCATTCAAATGTTGAAATTCAGAATAGTTCAACATCTTTACCAAAGCCTCGTTTCTGGAATACTGTAAAACTGTTAATTTTTTTTGGCCTGTTTCATATTCTACTCATTGAAAAGGGGCTCTTATCACTTAGGGAGTAATTGCTATGTAGGAGAAAATATTTCTGTTAAAAGAGAGAGCAAACATAATTTTTCCTTTAGTTTCCTTGGGATGGTCATATTGACTACAGTTAGGAGTCTAAGCTTCCTGGTGTCATTGGTGATGGGCCACAAAAACATGCAAGTATTATTATTTGTAAAACTATGGAAGTATAGTTTTAAAAAGACAATACCCTCAAGAGTTAGGTGTGAAATGCCAAGAGCTATAGTTAACTTTAGAGATGTGGCTTGATTGCCCCTGTCAGGTGGGCAGTGAAATTGATGTTGGTGAAGAAAACATTGTTTCCCCTCCAAGTTGCATTATGAGCTTTTTAGTCCTTAGGGGCTTGATAACTGAATTTGTGATGAGCTGTATACTGGTGGTGTGCTATGGAGAATTACAGAGAAATAGTAATTAAATGAAATTGACTACTAATAGTAATCACTTACAGAATAATTATTTTGTGCCAGGCTTTTATTTTCTTTAATTCTCAACTCTGTATATTGGAAAAATGAGAATAAATGTATTTTATAATTTAATAAATGAGAAAACTTAGCATCAGAGAGATTTAAGTAACGTATAGCAGGTTACCAGAAGAGCATGTGATTTACAAGCCAAGCAAATATCGGTTCATTTTTTCAGCTTTGTGTGACCTCAGATAAGGGAACTGAGGGAGCATGTATATAGTTATCATTCCTTTTGATTAATAGAAATGGACCTTAAACTGAGAAGGATATTTAGGAAGTTACTGTTGCACTTTGAAGCATGAAAGAAAAAATTGGCACTACCAAAGGGAAGCATATTGGGTGCCTGGCATTTTGTCTGAAAAAGAAGTTATGTGGAAATGACGTTATTCTGTGAAGGTAAAGAGTTTAGCTGCAGTATGCGGTAGGCCAAGATGTCTGGGGGCCAATCATGGCATTAAAAAAAATTGTTTTAATTGAGTATATTGAAGTGAAAATATTTAATTACTTCAAAATTTGGGACTTGAAAAAAACATTTGTGGACACAGCAGATATCATTAAGGGTAGTTTGCTTCTGGTATTCCTGGTATAATTTTTAATAGCACTTTCATTCTTAAGAATCTGCTTTGAAAAAAAAGAAAAAAAAAGAATCTCCTGCTTTAGACAGTAAATTATATAATCATTGTAATTATATTTAGACCTTATTTCATAAGTTACTCTTAATTCCTGTCACATAAGCTAATTACTAGTTTTGCTGGGTGCATACATATAACAAACATGGAGAAAAATTAGTATCTGTCATCAAGGTTTAGTACAGTCAGGTTTATTGTTTTTTAGATTGTGTCTTTGGTAGTTTAAGCAATTGTTTTTTTGAAATTATTAACAGATAATGTATTATTGGTTTCAGGGGTACAGGTCTGTGAGTCTTCAGTCTTAACACAATTCACAGCACTCACCATAGCATATACCCTCCCCAGTGTCCATATCTTCCCCACTTTGCCACCCCCCAGCAACCCTCAGTTTGTTTCCTGAGATTGAGTCTCCTAAGGTTTGTCTCCCTCTTGGTCCCCTTTTATTTTCATTTTTTCTCTCCCCACCACCCCCCCACAAACCCCCAATGTAGTTAAAGCAATTATAAGACTTACTGACTGTAACACTGCATTTAAAACAAAATACTTTTGATTATAGTAATTTTAAGTAAAAATTACTTTTTTTAATAAGTAATTTTTTAAATAAAATTATTTTTTAAATAAGTAAAAATCTGCAAAAATATTCTATTTTGGAATAGCTTAAAATTCATTGATTATTAGAATATGTTCAGATTGTACAGAGGTGGTTAAATGTTTTTCATTTGTTTTTAAAACAGGATGATGATTGGGGAAACCTCAAAATTAAAAATGTAAGTATTATCCTAAGAGCATTTACTATAATTCAGTTTCTTAATTATTATATACAAATGTGTTGCAGATGCTTTTTTTCCATAGATGTATCCAGTGGAACACCAGCACTATTTATTGAAAATATTCTCTTTTTCCGATTGACTTGTCTTGGGAGAATCCATGGCAGATTTACTTTTGGATTCCTCTTTCATTGATATATTTCATTGATATTGATATATCCTCTTTCATGCTAGTACACATATGTCTTAGTGATTAAAGCTTTTAATAAGTCTTGAAATGAGATAGCATAAGTTCTCCAACTTCTGCAAGAATATTTTAGCTTCTTTGCATTTCCTTTTGATTTTAGAATAAGTCTGTCAGTTTTTACAAATGGACTCTTGGAATTTTAAGATCGTATTGGTTCTTTGTTCAGTTTGGGGAAAATGGCCATCTTAACAGTATTTAGTATAGAATCCTTAAAATGATGTACTCTGTTTAGGTCTTTATATTCTCCTAAACTGAGTTTGTAGCTTCTTAGTGTAGGATCTTCATGGTTTTTGTTAGATTCTTTGGACTTAAGGTTTCGTGGCTGTTAAATGATATTTAAAAAAAAATTTTGTTTTCCAGTGTTCATGGGTAGGTTATAAAAATGTAGTTTATTTTCATCCTGTGACCTTGCTAAATTCACTTAATAGTTTCATTAGTTATTTTCTGGATTCCACTGGGTTTTTTTTATGTACAGGAGCATGTTATCTGCAGATAGAGGTATTTTTACTTCTTCCTTTCCAATCTTTATGACTTTCATTTCTTATTGCCTTATTTCCTAGGCTAGGACTTCTTACAATACAATGTTGAATAGAAAGTGGTGAGAATGGTCATCTTTGTCTTATCCTAACTTGTTCACTAGGACTTTTAAAATTACGAATGGCTGTCGAATTTTGTTAAGTTTTTAAAAAGATCATACGATTTTCCTACTTTATTCTGATAGTCTGGTTAATCTCATTGATTTTTTATTCTTCTTTTTTTTTCTTTTTTAAAGATTGTATTTATTTATTTGACAGGCAGAGAGGCAGGCAGAGAGAGAGGAAGGGAAACAGGAGCCGGATGCGGGGCTCCATCCCAGGACTCTGGGATCATGACCTCAGCCGAAGGCAGAGACTTTAACCCACTGAGCCACTTGGGTACCCCTATTTTTAATTTTTTTAAGTTTGTTTATTTATTTATGTATTTGAGAGACAGCGAGAGAGTGCATGAACGAGAGGGAGAAGCAGACTCCCTACCTAGCGGGGAGCCAGATGTAGGGCTCTATCCCAGGACCTGAGATCATGGCCTGAGCGGAAGGCAGACGCTTAACTGACTGAGCTACTCAGGCACCCCTCATTGATTTTTAATTGTTAAATATTGCATTCCTGGGATATGCAACCCTCAAATTTTTTTTTTTGCCGCCCTAATTGTCCTCTTAAAAATTATTATTTTTAAACCCCAGAGAGTTTCATATATATTAGTTTATATCTATTGGCATTTATCATATTAGAAATTAAAACAAATTTAAAAAGTTTATTTAAACAATTTTTTAAAAAAATTATTTATTTATTTATTTGACAGAGAGAGAGAGAGATCACAAGTAGGCAGAGAGGCAGTCAGAGAGAGAGAGAGAGAGAGAGGAGGAAGCAGGCTCCCTGCTGAGCAGAGAGCCCGATGTGGGACTCGATCCCAGGACCCTGAGATCATGACCCGAGCCGAAGGCAGCGGCTTAACCCACTGAGCCACCCAGGCGCCCTAAAAAGTTCATTTATTACAAACCCATTACATGTTAATTTTGTATTTTTAAATGTTTCCCTAGAAATATTGGGAAGGGACTGGCAGTGCTCTATATTTTCGCAAATCTCTTGAAAATCTGTCTTAATAGAAGATAATCGAATTCTTGTAGTTGCTTTTACATTCAGTCTGCTGAGATAAGTTGTTTTAGTTGAGGTATGTGTAATAAATCTGGCCTCACATAAAATAGTTTCAAAAAGGAGGTATCTTTTCTGATAAAATTGTGAACATTCATCTTTCATAGTATACCCAAACTCAACATGTAATAGCTAATTATTGGTTAGTTTGTGGTAGAAACCACATCAGTGACTTTTTGTGCATAGAAATCTACTTGGCTATAATTCAAAAGGTGCCAAGTATATAGTGATAGATATAAAATTCAAATTTTCACTCGAAAGCTCTAATTTTGTCATTGGCAACTTTATGTAGTCATTTATTTTTCCTAAAGCAGCAAGCTCACTTCATTTATTTGAGAAATATTGGCTAAATACTTGAGTATAAAAACCCATAATTTGTAGTTTTAAGTAAAATGATACTGAAAAAGTAACAAGTCTATTTGCAACTCATACATTTAACATAAGCTATCCTGAAGAAAATGATCATGTTTTTGGTATCAGATGTCTTATTTCTATTGATTATTTTCATATGTGTGTATGTATGTAATTTATTTAGAGAAGGAGTGGGTAGGGGCCGAAAAAGTGAGAAAGAGAATCTTAAGCAGGCTCTATGCCTAGCCAGAGCCTGACAGGTCTCCATCTCAAAACTTTGACATTGTGACCTTAGCCAAAATTGAGTTGGACATCAAGCATTGGATGTTTAACCAACAGAGCTACCCAGGTGCCCCATATATCTTTTATTTTTAAGATTTTATTTATTTGACAGAGAGAGCATAAGTAGGCAGAGCAGCAGGCAGAGGCAGAGGGAGAGGGAGAAGCAGGTTTCTGTGACTGAGCAGGGAGCCTAATGTGGGGCTCAATCCCAGGACCCTGGGATCATGACCTGAGCAGAAGACAGATGCTTAACCGACTAAGCCACCCAGGTGCCCCTCCTCTGATATATTCTTAATAGATTTATTTTGCAGAACAGTTTTAGGTTCACAGCAAAGACTGAGTGGAAGAAACAGAGCTTTCCCATATATCCTCTTCCCCACACAGGCAGAAGCCTCCTCCATTACCAACATCTCCTATCAGGATGGCACATTTGTTACAATTTTTTTTTTTTTAAGATTTTATTTGTCAGAGAGAGAGTGCAGGCACTTGTGTGAGCACACAAGCAGGGGGCACAGCAGGCAGAGGGAGAAGCAGGCTCCCTGCTGAGCAAGGAGCCCCATGTGGGACTTGATCCTGGGTTCCTGCTTCATGACCTGACCTAAAGGCAACTTAACCAACTGAGCCCCCCCAGGCATCCCACATTTGTTACAATTGATGAACTTATATTGACACATCATTGTTGCCCAAAGTCCAGGCTTTACGTGAGGTTTTACTGTTGGTGTTATACATTCTGTGAGTTTGGACAAATGTATAATGACATGTATTCACCAGTATAGTGTCATACAGAGTAGTTTTATTGTCCCCAAAATTCTGTGTGCTCTGCCTTTTCATCCCTTCAACCCCCTGACAACGATTGATATTTTTACTGTCTCCTTTGTTTTGCCTTTTTCCAGAGTGTCATGTATTGGGAATCCTACAAGATGTGACCTTTCTTTCACTTACTAATATGTATTTAAATTTCCTCCATGTCTCTTCATGGCTTTGATAGTATAGTTCTTTTTAGTGCTGAATATAGTCCATTTTATGGATGTACCAGAGTTTTATTCACCTGCTGAAGGAGATCTTGGTTGCCAGGAAAGTAAGTCTTTTTTGAATGGGAAATTCCCATTTCATAACACAGAATATCACAAAGAAATGTATTCAAAGGTCAAGATTTAATAAAATCAGTAATCATTTTTACCAATTTATTTTATATCATTACTTTGATATGTGCTAAACTGTTAAAAATTTTTAGCCTCAAGTGATTTACCACCAGTAGTGCAGATGTCAGCACTGAAAAAGGGACAGTAACGTCGTAGTATTATGAAAATAGTTTTGACCTTGCTGGCTCTGTGAAAGAATCTCAGAGACCAGTAGGGGTTCACAAACACTTTGAGAACTGGGACAAACCCACTGAGTCATGATTTATTTATCTCCTTTATACATTGCTGGATTTAATTTTCTCATTTAAAAAATAAAGATATTTGTGTATATGTTCATGAGAGGTATTAATATTTTTATTTGGGAATGTATTGCCCTTTCTTTTCTAAATGAGTTTGTATAAGATTGGCATTTCTGTAAATACTTGAAATAATTTACTAGTGAATTTTATCTGGACCTGGATTTTCTTTAAGAATTTGATTGATATTTAACTTCTTTAATAGATAAAGGATATTTAGATTTTCTGTTTTTTATGCCAGTTTTGGTGAATTTTCTCTTTGAGAAAATTTGTTTAAATATATTGAATTTATTGGCATGAAGTTGTTCATAATATCCAGACTGTTCATTAATTATTCTTTTATATCTGTTATCTTTATTTCCCATACCTTCCCATACCTGATAAGTCTTTGGTGTTTTGTTTTTGGTCAGTGTTGCTAAGGATTTATCAATTACTCTTTTCAGTTGTTTACTTTGTTTACTTCATATATTATCCATTTTCCACTTTATTGATATTTACTCTACGTTATTTTCTTTTCTACATTTGGTTTAAATTGCTTCATTTTCTTGCTTTTTAAAGTGTGTGCTTAAATCATTTATTTTTTTTTTAATACCTTCTTTCCTTATGTAGACACTTAAAATTATTATTTTCTGTTTAATCACTTGTAGTTGTAGCCACAACTTTTGATGTGCTCTGTTTTTATTATGCAGTTAAATATTTTCTTATGTTATGGGTGTTTTTTTGATTTAGTTTTTTGCTCTTTTACCTATACATTATTTAGAATTATGTTGTTTCATCTCCAATTATTTGGGCCTTTTTCTAATACATTTCTGTTACATATTTCTCATTTGGTTCTGTGTAGTCCCAGAACATACCAATGTAATTTTGGTCATCTGAGTTTATTGCTCATTTTTAATGGACTGTATATAGCCCAGAAAGCCTAAAATGTTTATTATGTGGTCCTTAATAGGAAAAGTTTGCTGACTCTTGGTATAAGGGTACTAAGATGATGACTTTGAGCCACTCCTCTAGGATTTATATTACATATCTTTAATCATCCTCTGCCTTAAATAACAAATGACTTCAGGTATAGTATAAGATTCTTAAAATAGTGTGCTTCCATTTCCCTGGTCCTTGGTGCTATTGTTGTCATACAGTTTACTTCCACATGTTAGAAATCTTATACTTCATTCCTATTTTTGCCTTAAATAGTCATTTATCATTTAAAGAGAGTAAAAATGTTTAAAACTCATTTACCATTTTTGGCATTCTTCCTTTGGATCCAAATATAGATTTCCATCAGATACCATTTTCTTCTGCTTCAAGAACTTACACGTTTCTTACAGAGCATGTCTATGAATTTTCTCTACTTTTGTTTTTCTGAAAAGCTCTTTATTTCACCTTTATTTTTGAAAGACATATTTGATAGGTATAGATTTCAAGATTAACACTTTTTCTTTGAATACATGAAAAATGTCTTCTGATCTGCGTAGTTTTCATTCTTAATTCCTTTACATATAGTATGTCTTGTTCCTCCTGATGCTTTTGAGATTGCTTTTTAGCAATTTAATTACATGTCTTGGAGAGGTTTGCTTATATTTATTCTGTTTGAGTTTCTTGGATTTGTGAGTTTATAGTTTTTATTAAATTTGGAAAATTTTATCTATTTAAGTTTGTTTTCTGTGTGCCCTTCTCTCTCCTCTTTTGAGACTACAATTCCATATGTTGGGTAGTTTTGTCATTGTAAAATTTTGGTCCCTTTTATGTGTGTGTGTGTGCACGCATGTTCATCTGTTGATGGATATTTTTGTTTCTACTTTTTGACTGTTATGAACAGAACTGCTGGGAACCTTCATTTTTGTAGATGCACATTTTCCTTTTCCTTGAGTAAATAACCTGTGAGTGAAATTGCTGTGTCTTATGGTTAAGAATGTGTTTAACTTTGTAAGAAACTGCCAGATACTTTCTAAAGTGATGGTTATACCATTCTACATTCTTATGAATGGTGTATGATAGATCCAGTTGTTCTGCCA
Source organism: Mustela erminea (assembly GCF_009829155.1). Lineage (NCBI taxonomy): Eukaryota > Metazoa > Chordata > Mammalia > Carnivora > Mustelidae > Mustela > Mustela erminea. The sequence continues at coordinate 49,513,729 of NC_045626.1, forward strand.
TCACAGCATTTGACTGTTGTCAGTCATTTTTGTTTTAGTCATTCTGGTGGGTGTGTAGTGATACTTCCTTATGGTTTTAGTTTACATTTATATGATGACTGATGGTATTGAATGCTTTAACCTTATTGGCACCTTTTATATCTTTTTGTGAAACGTCTGTTCAGATCTTTATGTATTTTTAAATGGGTTATTTTCTTACTTGCATATAAAGAATACCTACTGGGATCAAGTCTTTTGTGAGATATATCTGCTGTGATACTTTCTTTCAGTTTCTGATTTTTTTGTCTTTTTAAAAATGTTTTTTTGAGTAGAAATTTTAAATTTTGTTCAAGTATCACTTATCAGGTTTCTTTCTTTTATGGTTTTGACTGTTTGTATCCCATCTAAGAAATCTTTGCCTGTGTCAAGGTCACAAGAGACTTCGGTTTTCTGAAACTTTTACAAGTTTTATCTTTTATACTTAGGTATATCATCTGTTTTGAGCAGACTCTTGTGTTTGTTGTTAAGCAGTGGTTAAGGTTTATTGTTTTCATATGAGTGTTCAGTTGTATGAGCACATGTAAGTCTGTTTCTGGATTTTGTTCTGTTGATTTGTATATGTACCTTTACACCAGTACCCACTCCCCACCATCTTGATTATTCAAGACTTGAAATCAAGCAGTAGGAGTCCAGATTGTTGTTCTTTTCCAACACTTACTGGCCATTCTAAAGTCTTTGCATGTCCTTTGGACATTTTAGATTCAGTTCATTTTCTACAAGAGTCTTCTGGGATTTTGATTGGAATTACATTGATACTATATATCAAACTGGGATGTCTTTAAAAAAAAATTTTTTTTTTAATTTATTTATTTGACAGACAGAGATCACAGGTAGGCACAGAGGCAGGCAGAGAGAGAGAGGAAGGGAAGCAGGCTCCCCGCTGAGCAGAGAGCCCGATATGGGGCTCGATCCCAGGACCCTGGGATCATGACCTGAGCCGAAGGCAGAGGCTTTAACCCACTGAGCCACCAAGGTGCCCCTTTTAAAAAAATTTTTAAACATTTTTCTATTTTGAGAGAGAACTTGTATGCATGAGTGGCGGGGGAGGGGCAGTGGCATTGGGAGAGGGGGAGAGAATCTTAAGCAGGCTTCATCCCCATGTCGGGCTTGATCTCACAACCCTGAGATAGTGACCTGAGCCCAAATCAAGAGTCGGATGCTTAACTGACGGAGAGCCAGCTAGGGACCCCCAAATTGGGACATCTTGAGTCTTCTGAAAAAAATTTCCCACAACAATGTTTTATATATATTTTTTCTTTTGTTTTAAAGATTTTATGTATTGAGAACAGAAGTATGTGCTTGAGTGGGGGGCAGAGGAGAGAGAAGCAGACTCCCTGCCAAGCAGGGAGCCTGATGCAGGGCTTGATCCCAGGACCCTGGGATCATGACCTGAGCCAAAGGCAGACATTTAACGTACTGAACCACCCAGGGGCCCTATTTTTTTTCTTTTCTTTTTTTAAAGATCTTTTTATTTGAGAGAGAGAATATGTATACACATGCATGCGCATCAGGGGAGGGGCAAAGGGAGAAAATCTTCAAGCAGACTCCTTGCTGAGCATGGAGCCCAACAAGGGGCTTGATCTCACAACCCATGAGCTAATGACCTGAGCTGAAACTAAGAGTTGGATGCTTAATTAGCTGAGCCACTCAGGCACCATTTTATTTTCAGTACAGGATCGTACTTTTTTTAAATGTCATAAAGTATTTCATGGTATTTGATGCTATCATAAATGGCATTTTTCAAATATCATTTTCCAGTTACTTATTGCTAACATATACAAATAGAATTAATTATTGTATATTGATCTTGTATCCTGTGATTTTGTTGATTTTTACATATTAGTGTTTAGGATTATGTAGGTAGGATACAATCATCTTGAAATAAGAATGGTTTTATTTTTTCCTTTTTAATCTGCATGCCTTTTATTTCTTTTTTTTTCCCCTTGCTTTATTGCACCGGTTAGGATGTTCAGCACAATGTTGAGTAGAAGTGGTTGACATTGTACACATCATTGTTTTTTTTTCCTGATCCTGAGAGAAAAGTCTCCAGTTTTTATTGGAGTTGTTTTATAGATGTTCATCATTAGTTTGAGGAAGTTCTCTATTTGTAATTTGCTGAGAATTTTTGTTCATGAATAGGAGTTGAATTTTTCAAATACTTTTTCCATATCTATTGCAAGTATCATTTTTTTTCCCTTTAATCTGTTAATGTGGTGAAATAAATACATCGACTCTTAAATAGTAAACCAACCTTTCATTCTTGGGCTAAACCCCACTTAGTCATTATGTATTTTCCTTTTTATATATTGCTGGATTCTATTTGGTGGTATTTTGTAAAGGATTTTTGTGTTTCTAGTTGTGAGAATTACTGGTTTATAGTTTTCTTGATTTGTCTTTGTCTGCTTTTGCTGTCATTGTAATCCTGGCCATATAAAATGGGTTAGGAGGCATCCCCACCTCTTCTGTTTTCTGAAAGAGATTTTCTTTAAATGGTTCACAGAATTTTCCATTGAAGCTTAGAGCTTTCTTTGTGGGAAGACTTTCAGTTAGGAATCTAATGTATTTAATAAATGTAGGACTCTGATGTTATGTTTTCTTTGACATCTGTTATGATAATAGTTAACATCTTTTAAGGAATTGGCCCATTTAATTTACAGCTTAAATTGTCATTCTAGAGTCTCTTAGTGATGTTTTTTCTCTCTCTCTTTTTTTTTCCTGGCATTGGCAAATTGTGGTTTCTCTCTAACTTTCTTCATTATCTACCCAGAGATTTGTCAATTTCATGGATTTACCACCCCCCCAAGAGAATCAACTTTTGTTTATTTATTATTTTATTGATTTCACCTCTTTGCTTTATTTCCTTCTTATACTTTGTATACTTTTTCTAGCTTCTTACAGTAGAAGCTTAATTTATTTTAAGCCCTTTTGTTTATTGTTTATATCTTTTGTCCAGTTTTCTGTTGTTTGCTTTACTGTTTTTTTGTTTTTTTTTTTAATGTGCTTCTATATAGTGTAACCTTTTACCCTTTTTCCTTTTAAATTTCGACTGGTAATGTTTTATAGAAGTTTTCAAGAACTATGTAGTAACATTAGTCCTTTCATCTTTTATGTCACTTTTAGAAAATATTCCAGCAAAGCAAGGTTTTTTAAATTCACTTACATGTTTTTGTAATTATTTGTTTTATTTATTTATTTATTTTAAAAGATTTATGCATTTTAAAGAGAAAGAGCGTGAGCGTGTGCGCTCAGGTTGGGGGAAGGGCTGAGGGAGGGAATCTTCAAGCAGACTCCTGGCTGAGTGTGGAGCCCATCGTTGGCGGGGCTTAATACTCTCTACCCATGAGATCATGACCTGAGCTGAAACCAAGTGTCGGACGCTTAACCCACTGACCCACCCAGGCACCCTTTGTTTTATTTCTTAAGTCTTTTAATTCATTTTGGGTATGGCATACCGTGAGGTGGAGAACTGATGATATTTTTTTTCTAAATTATCCAGTTTTTCTCAACATTCTTCATTGTATAATCTATTTTCTTCTTAAATGGCATTGTTTTAATCTTTATGGTTTAGAAATTTCTTAGCTGTTATTATGGGTATAAACTTGGTATATGAATGAATCATTTTGTAAAGTTTCAAAAAAATTAAATTCATGTAACAATTTAGAATCACATCTTTACAGTGATTTTTCCTGTCTAGAAACTGTTAATGACTTTCAATTTATTGTTTAGGTGTATTTTATATTCCTAAGTAAAGCTTTATAGTTTTCTTCTTAAAATATTACAGGTATATTCTTACGTTTACTGTTATTTACTGATATTCTTTCTCTTCTTTTTTTTTTTTTTTTTTTTTTTGGTAAGATTTTATTTATTTGACAGAGAGAGACATAGCGAGAGTGAGCACACAAGCAGGGGGAGTGGGTGAGGGAGAAGCAGGTTTCCCACTCTGTAGGGAGCCTGATGGGAGATTCGATCCCAGGACTCTGGCATCATGACCTGGGCTGAAGGCAGATGTGTAATGACTGAGCCACCCAGGCACCCCATTTTCTTTATCTTATATCACGTTTATAACAGACTATTTGCTAGTACATCCTTTAAATATTTGGTTTTCCTGAGGGTAGTCTTTGGAAAAAGATTTTTTAGTGATGGTTTAGTATTCCTTCTGCTATCACAGAAAGTTTAAGTTAAAATAATGGGTGGTAGAATGAAGGTTATTGGATTTCAACATAGGTGCTCTCAGGACTGAGTTTGTTATCCTTATTAATTTTCTTTAAAAAAATTTTTTAAGGTTTTATTTTTAAGTAATCTCTGCTCCCAACATGGGGCTCAGACGTACAACCCTGAGATCAAGAGTCACATGCTCTACTGACTAAGCCAGCCAGGTCCCCAAACTTTTGAACTTTCTAATTTAATCCTCATGTGGAAATTTGTATCTTCTCTTACTGTCTTTTTTTCTTCTTAAACCTCCATTTTTGGCTCTTTTTTAAAAAATTTTTTAAACCTCCCTACTCTTTTCTTTGTCTTATGTGTTTGTATCTTCCATAGTAAGATTTTGTTAACATTTTCGGATTTCTTCATTGTTTTCTGTTGTATGGAATGTTACATATGTGTTGAATGTAAATATTCCCTTATATATATTCTATATATAACATATATTCCCTTATATATATTCTATAATGTTAATGTAGAATTATAAAATTGGGTATTTTGAACTAATTTATGTGTTTGGTGTAATGTTTTCCAATAATGGAGGGTTTGGTGCTCTCAAAATAATTCCATTCAATTATAAGTAATTGTTACATTTGTACAATAGACATTCACAAAAAGAATGCTAACTGCACTTTGTTATGGGGAGAAATGATTCCACTAAATGTTAATAATCATTTTGAGAATTCCCTCCCCTCCAGTATTTTAAACAATCTCAACTGTTTTTATGACACTATTTATTTTTCCCTAGCTTCATTGAAGTGTAATTTATCTGGACTAAAATTCACCTATTTTTAGTGTGCAGTTTGAATTTGGGTAGTTCTATACAGTCATGTAACTACCACCACAATCAAGATACAGAAGTTTTATCATTCTGAAAAGTTTCCTTGTGCCCCTTTGGATATAAGCAGGGGAGCTTTGGCTTGAAGCAGCCACCTCAGTACTTTTTTTTTTTTTTTTAAACTGTTGCTGATTTTTAGTATTGACAAGAGTTGTGTAACCTTCACCACAATCTAATTTTAGAACATTTCCATCACCCCAGAAAGAAATAGGTGTCTGTTTAAAGTCACTCCCTCTTCCCACCTTTAGCCTTAGTAATTGCTAGTCTGCCTTGTGTCTGTAGATTTACCCTGGCAAATACAAGCATACAATATGTTTTATTTTTCTGTGTCTGGCTTCTTTCATTGGACATAAGCATTACCAACTTCTGAGCATTTTTATGAAATGAAATTTTTTTTAAAACAGGGTATGACTCTACTAATGATGGGGTCAGCAGATGCTCTTCCTGAGGAACCCTCAGCTAAAACTGTCTTTGTAGAAGACATGACAGAAGAACAGTTAGCATCTGCGGTAAGATATACCACGTTTTGTATAAAAATGATTGCTACAGGTACTAAGATGCCTTTCACAAAGTAGCATCTAAACGTTTTAAAGGTTTGGGACGCCTGGGTAGCTCAGTTGGTTAAGCGTCTGACTCTTGATTTCAGCTCAGGTCATGATATCAGGGTCGTGGAATCAAGCCCTATGATGGGCTCCACCTCTAAGAAGAGTCTGCTTGAGATTCTCTCCCTCTTCCTTTGCCCCTTCCCCTGCTCAAGTGTACACACTGTCTCTCTAAAATAAATAAATCTTTAAAAAAAATAAGTGTTTTGAAGATTTAATTGGTAATATCAAGATATATGTTCTTGTTTATTTTGAAGATCTTATTAGAGCACATGGGTGAGTTGTGTGGGGCAGGGGAGAGGGAGAGAAAATCTCCAGCAGTTTCCACAATGAACGTGGAGCTCCTGGGGCTCCCCAAGATGTATGTTTTTAAAACTAAAAGGTTTTATTTTTGAAATTGGCTTGAGGAGTCCTGATATAATTGGATAATTCAGTGCAAAGTCAATTAGTGTCTTTAATAAATAAGTGTTGGGCAGTGCTAACAGTACTATTATTTTATGGGAAAAGAGGCTTTCAATATTTTTAAGAAGGGAATTAAAACAATGTCAACATAATGCAAGTGAACATTTCTGTTAGGAGTATAAAACTTTTACTTATGGGTAAAGTTGGAATATAAATTGGTATGAGTTGGTAAATTATACTTCAAAGTGTGAACTTTAGTGATTTTATATATGCCCTGTCATTTTATAAAAATGTTTTAATCCATGTCCTTTTCAGATGGAATTACCATGTGGATTGACAAACCTTGGTAACACTTGCTACATGAATGCTACAGTTCAATGTATTCGTTCTGTGCCTGAACTCAAAGATGCCCTTAAAAGGTAAGACAGAAGATAAATGTGAGTCCTTTTGGTGGGTAAGGGACACTCACATTTTGATGAGTAGTGTTTTGTGTATAAATGTGGGTATAATTTTTTAGCAACTTGACTGAGATACTCCTTTATTGTATAGTTCATCCCTTTAAAATATTCAGTTCAATGGTCTTTATTCAGCAGGTTGTACAACCATCACAACAGTCTAATTTTAGGATCTTTTCTTCCCCCCACCCACAAAGAAACCTTATATTCACAGGCAATCACTCATTTTACCATTCTTACCTCCAGCTTTAGGCAACCATTTCCCTACTTTCTATCTTACAGATTTTCTTATTGTGGGCATTTCATATAAATGGAATCATACAATGGGTAACTTTTTGTGACTGGATTCTTTTACTTAGCATAATATTTTCTGGGTTTATTCATATTGTAGTATGTATCAGTACCTTATTCTTTTTTATGTCTGAATTAATAGCCCATTATTAATGAACATACTGCATTTTGTTGATCAGTTCATCTGTTAACATTTGATTTGTTTCTAGTTTGTAGCTCCTTTGAGTAATGCTACCATGAACATTCAAGGACAAGTTTTTGTGCAGACCAGTTTTTTTTTCATTTCTTTTGGTTATGAGTGGCTTGCTTGACCACGTAGTAACTATGTTAAACAACATTTTGAGGAACTATCAAACCTGCTAGGCACCATTTTACCACCAATGTAAGGGAGTTCCAATTTCTCCACCTCCATGCCAATATTGTTATTGTATGTCTTTGATTATAGTCATCCTAAGGGTAAAATCGTCTCTCATTTGTAGTTGTCTTTTGCATTTACATCATAACTAGTGATGTTGAGCATCCTTTCATGTGCTTACTGGCATGTATATCTTTGGAGAGATGTCTGTTTAAATCCTTTGCCTGTGTTTTAAATGGTTCATCTTTTTGTTATTCAGTTCTAAGTGTTCTTTATATATTCTGGATATAAGTCCTTTTTCACATAGATAATTTATAAATTTTTCATTTTGTGAGTTGTTTTCACTTTTTTTTTTTTTAAAAGACTTTATTTATTATTTATTTGACAGACAGAGATCACAAGTAGGCAGAGAGGCAGGTAGAGAGAGAGGAAGGGAAGCAGGCTCGCTGCTGAGCAGAGAACCCGATGCAGGGCTTGATCCCAGGACCCTGGGATCATGACCTGAGCCGAAGGCAGAGGCTTTAACCCACTGAGCCACCCAGGCGCCCCTTGTCTTCACTTTCTTGATGTTGTTTTGTAACACAAAAGTTTTTATTTTTGATTAATTTAATATTTGTGTTTTGTGTGTGTATATCTTACGGGTGAAACTATTGACTAATCCTAGGTCACAAATATTTACTTCTATTTTGTTAAGAGTTTTAAGCTCTTAAATTTAGGTCTCTGAGCCATTTTTATTCTGATCCATTTTCAGTTAATTTTTATGTATAGTCGGGGGTTGGTAGTTGGTATTCCATCCCATTCTTTTGCAAACTGATATCTAGTTTTTCAAGTACCACTTGTTGAAGACTACTCTTTTCCCTGTGGAATTGCGTTAGCACCTTTAAAAATCATTTGATAATTTTTATACATCATAAGATGTATGTGATAAGATTTATTTCTGGACTCTCAGTTCTAGTTTAGAAATAAATACATTGATTTGTCCTAATGCTAGTGAGTAATGATTTTACAAAGAAGTAAAACTTTGTTTTATACCATATATAAAAGTAAAAAGAATAAACAATTATCCATGTTTTGAAAGCCTGTGAAAGTCTATAAATGAGAATCACTTCTTGGTGAGTCTAAATATGTAACTTAAAAATATAGAACTGAATTATGACTTAATTTATTGCAACTGTCTTGATATATACACTGTCACTTCTTAGTGTAAGTTAGAGTTGTAAACTGCAGTTGGATTCTTAGCCACCTTTGTGAATGTTGATTTTTTTTTTTTCTTTAGTGGCTTGGGAAATGCTTTGATAGAACTGAGCAGTCGAGAGGAGAGAGAAGGATTATATAGAAACCTGAGAGTAACTGAAGGTTTTCTGAATTTCTCTAAAGTGAATAGTTGTCAAGTACTTAGGAAATTGCCTAGATTGTAGCTGATGTACTTATTAGTGTACAAGACACAGGACCTGTCTTCCAGGCACTTAACGGTCTTAATTGAGAAAGGCCTTCAAGTTTGGTACTGTTTCAGAACTGCTTTGTTGGGAAATGTTAAAGTCAAAGTTATTTTTCCTCAGGGGTTTGTAGTTATTTCTCCACTATTTTCCTGTGCGGCTAGTTACTGATAAAAGATCTAGTATCAGTTTTATTTCTTATTCTTTTCTGTTAATAACTTTTAGGGTTTTTCCTTTATTTTTGTTTTTCATAGTTTTCCAATAGGGTAGGTGTGGGATTTTCTTTTTTATCTTATTTAGTGCTGAGTGAGCACTTTTTCTTTTTCTTTTCTTTTTTTTTTTTTTTTTTAAAGATTTTTATTTATTTATTTTAGAGAGGGAAAGAGAGAGAGAGTGCGAATGGATGGGCAGGAAAGAGGGGCAGAGAGAGAAGCAGACTCTTCGCGGAGCAGGGAGGCCAATGTGGGACTCTGTCCCAGGACCCTGGGATTGTGATTTGACCCTGACACTTAACTGGCTGAGCTACCTAGGTTCCCTGAGTAAGCCCTTTCATTCTGAGGACTCTTGTCTTAAATTTTGGACATTCTTGATTCTTGTTGAGAGAAAAGCTTCTCTATTTTATATAGCTTCCCTAATATTCTAAATAGTAGAATTTCTGGATCTATTTTTCACATTTCTTTTTTTTCCTTTGCACTTTTATTTTTTTATTTTTATGTGCTGTGTTCCAGAAGAGTGTGTCAGTTCGATTGTACATTTCACTGATTTGTGCATTAGCTTTGTTTCACATCTTCTTATTTATCACAACCTTCTTTTCTTTAATCTCCTGTTCTTAATTTTGGATGATTCCTGCTTTTATTTCTCTGAGGCTCTGAAGTATTCTTCTTACCTCCCTCCTACCCAGCCAATTTGGTCCTTTCGATTTCAGCTGTTCTCTTGAGATGTTAGGGATTGATCTCATATTTGTTTGAAGATTGTGTACTTAGGCAACCATGTCCCAATTGCAAATGATCTAATGAGCAGCTTGTTGGGCCCCTCCCTGCCCTAGAAGGTGGCTACTTGGGAGAGACTAGCCCTTTTTCCAAGACTTCCTCTGTACTTTTTTCACTTGGGATACCTTCTAGCTTCTATTCGAAAGAGAACTCTTCCATGTTTTGGAGTTATTTCTCTGAGTATTGTATAATAATCAGGGGAAATTTCATCCTGTTGATTCAGTGTTCTTGAAACCAGATGAAGTATTTTTTGAATGCTTAGATATTACAAGAGGTTGGAAACCATTGTACTTAACTAACTTAATACAAGAGGACATGGATGGGGTTGTATGTCTTTGGAAAAATGGCACTAACTGATAAAATAGGAATGAAGAAGAGAGGAAAATTTCCATGGAAGATGTTTTACAACTGGTGGTGCTGAAGCTCATGTTTAAATACTTAAGGATTTTTATTTGGCAGGTTCTGGAGAGTAGGATATATGTTATAAAGGCTAGAAAGGAAATAGACTGGGTTAGCTGAAGAGGCAATGATGGCCAGGAACCAGAGCTGCAGGTAAAATCTGATTTGGTTGATGCTGCCCAATAGTGGAACCTCATGATAATGTAGGAGTTCTGAATTTAGAACTTCAAGTGAAAAGTGTATATAATAAAAATTACCCTTAAATTCTGTGAGTTACGAAAAACAGTATCTCGTGGACATTTTTTTATCTTACTGGAGATTGGCAAGCACCTTTTGGGAAGTACCACATAGTTTTTTCATTAGCAATTACTAGGTTGTTATTTTACTTGCATTTTCAGATCTGTATAGGAATGATCTGTTCTTGATAGAACTTAACTATAAAATTGGTTGGACCCAACCTTTTTTTTTTTTTTCTTTTTTTTGCGTTTTAAATGTACATTTTCTGTGTCTTTTAGGGTCAGTTTTTTAAATTTGTTTTCCTATGAATTTGTCCTTAATGTCTTTAAGATATTTTAGCATAAGAGTTCTCTATTTTGGACCTGTATTTTCCCCTATTTTCACTTCTTATTTGCTAGATATATAGAAATTTATACATACAAATTTACCATTGCCAGAGGTTTGTATATTTTATTTTTCACAGAAATCAGTTAGTAGGTTTATTCAGTCAGTTCTTTTCATTGTCTGACTATCCTTTTTTTGTTTGTTTTGATTTATTTGTTTTCCTTAGGCTGTTTTATTTTAAATTGTATGCTTAGATCATTTATTTGTTCTTTTGTACTAATGAAAGTATTTAGTTTTGAGTGTTGGCCTCTATTCCCTATTCATTAGATGAGGCTGTTCAGATATGTTTTTTTTTAAAGACTGTAAAATCTCTTCCTTTTGACCCCCAATTTTCTAATTTAACAGACATTTAATTTAACAGACATTAACATACAAAAAAGAGTACAAACGAACTATCCTAGAGTGAACACATCTGTGTAACCAATACAAACAAAACCCTATCGGCTTCTAAAAATCCCCTCACGACTCTCCCTTCCTGATTGCTACTCCACCTTTCTGTTCAAAATTGTTAATACTAATGTGGCTTTTAACCTCATGGATTAATTTTGCCTGTTTGGAACGCTTTGTGAACAGAAACATAGATTGTGTTCATTTGGGTCTAGCTTATTATTTTTGGGTAACTGTGTGTTTGTAGTTCATTCATATATATGCTGTATAGTATACCATTGTATGCACATACTACCAAATAATTATCCATTTTTCTGTTGATGAATGTTTGGGTTGAGCTGATGTATGATTGATGTGAATATTTCACAGGTGATAGAGGAGTCAAGGCATACTCTTTTTGTAGGTGATAAAGTATTAGTAGACATTAAGTTGATGAATTATATTCAGATTTTCTGTGTCATTACTTAATTTTTATATATTGTTGACTTGATAAAGAGTAGAAAAGGTACTTTTTTTTTAACGTATTTCTGTTACATCTCTCAGTACTCATGTCAGTTCTTTTACTTTCTAACAGTTATTCTTTGTAAAGTTTAATTGTTAATATTATTTGGTTTATTGGATGGTTTTATCTTAATTAGAAATTAAATGTTGGTGTAATGAGAGTTTTTTGTGGGGGAATGCTATTAAATCACTCATGATTTTCCATTCTCAGTTATGAAGAAAAAATTATTAGTGTAGCCTTTGCAATAAATGTAGGAATAGTTACTTAGCAGTGTCACCCTGTAACTAGAAGTAAAATCAGTAACAGCAGCAGTTGTGTCATTACGTACTTCACTGATGTTTTGGAATACACTTGCTTTATTGGTACTTCAACTTCAAAAATGCCTTTTAGGTAGTTGTAAACTGAGTGGGAAACTATTAATGATTTTCCCTTTTTAAAAAGAACATACGTGATTTAGACATGAATTGTATATTAAAAATTAAAAAAAAAGTCACAGCAATTTCTGAAAGATCTAACTAATCAAAAGAGAAAAACAGAACTTCTTAATTGGATATAATTTAACATATTTTCTGTGACCTCTTTCATTCTACTTATGTAGCACAGAGGTTTTTTGTTTTTAAATGGAAATATTTACATATAGTAAATATGAAATATCTTGTGTTTGGTGTGATCAGTTTTGATAAGTGCAAATTCTCTGTAACCCATTTTACAAACTGTAGAACATTTCCCTCATCTCAGGATGTTTTTGTACTTGTATCTTTTCCCAGTCCTCATCCCCTTCACCACCCAGCTCTACAAGCAGCTACTGACCTCTTACTAGTTTTGTGCATTCTGGAAGTTAAATGTACAGAGATTTGGCTTAGTTCACCATCATAGTCTTTGAAGTTTATCCATATTATTGATGGTATGGATAGTTTGGTTGGTCCACATTATTGCCACTCTCGGTTGATTTCAGTCTTTCTCATTTTAGTGCCTCCAGTGGGTGTTTTCTTTTGTTTTGTTTTTTAAGGCTTTATTTATTTATTTGACAGAGAGGCAGCAAGAAAGGGAACAAAAGCCAGGGGAGAGGGAGAAGCAGGCTTCCTGCTACAGGGAGCTCAATGAGGGGCTCGATACCAGGACCATGGGATCATGACCTGAGCCAAAGGCAGATGCTTAACTGACTGAGCCACCCAGGTGCCCCTCCACTGGCTGTTTTAATCATAGTGAATAGGCAGTCATTCCCCTACCTCTCAAGTGTTTGATATTATCTGAATGATAATTTCTGATCCTGTGTCATAAGACATTGTATGAGTGAATACTATTGTTTATTTCCTTTGGATGGCCAGTCCTTTGTGCTGTTCTAAATTAAATGAGGATTATAAATTGAAAGTGAATTTAGAAATCATTTAATAGAAACGCTGCAGTATATAGGTAGCTGATGGACTTGAAAATTAAGTGACTTATTTAAGGTTATATAACAAGTGAATGCTGAATGTAGGTGTATTAATTTTGATTTAATGTTTTTGACCTAAGGTTTTTTTCTTATTTCTGAAAGTGTGTTTTATTTTCTTTGTAATAATGGACATTAAGAATGTACGTTTTGTTTCACATTGTTTTCAGGAAAAAAAACATTTTTTTAAATAAGTTAGGATAAAGAATTTCAAGTAGGCTTCATTCTTCTAAATTCCCTTTTTTCCTAGTGTTCCTTTTTTGACCATATAAGGGTTATAGGAATAAGACCAGAAGGAAAGAAGATAAAAGATGGAAACAACTCAGATTAAGTTGCAGTTGAGGGTGTCATTATAAACTCTTTTAATTAATTTCTTCCCTTTTGAGTTTTAGAGTGAATTGAATCCTATTTAATTCTGCCTTAATGTTCCCAGGTATGCAGGTGCCTTGAGAGCTTCAGGGGAAATGGCTTCAGCACAGTATATTACTGCAGGTCAGTATCTTAAATATATGCCTTTCTGATAGGACAGTGTAGTATACAAGAAATGTTACTTTTCACTCAGTTCGTTTAGTAACTTTCAGTTTACAAAAGATATTTTGTAAAACATCATCTCATTGAAAACTGGAGTACTTATACTTAGTGTTAAGCAACTTAAGGACCCATTTTATTATTCAAATTATAAACCAATGATGTCTGTTTTTTCTGAAAAATAGTCTGGATTTTTTGGATTAAAATTAATTTTGGCTTTAGGTTCTATTAGTAAAATATATCTCTGGGGATATACAGAGAGAGGTTTTATTGTAGATACAGTCATTATAAGAGCGTCTTAGTGGGTGTTAGTGTAAGGAAATAGTATGAAGTATGAGGAAAAACAAATTCTTAAAGGATAGAAATAACTTATTTCTTCATTACATGAGACCATATATTTTGTCCCCATTTGTTCTGGGCTGGTTTTAAAAATGAATACTCTCAAATCATTAGGTTAGGTTGGTATAGGGTATTTTTATAGCCGTGCCTTTCTTGGGGTAGAGGGTAACAGCTTTTTTTTTTTTTTTTTTTAATATTTTATTTATTTATTTGACAGAGATCACAAGTAGGCAGAGAGGCAGGCAGAGAGAGAGGAGGAAGCAGGCTCCCCGCTGAGCAGAGAGCCTGATGTGGGGCTCGATCCCAGGACCCTGGGATCATGACCTGAGCCGAAGGCAGAGACTTAACCCACTGAGCCACCCAGGTGCCCCAAGGGTAACAGCTTTATGGAGATAAAATTCACATCCCATAAAGTTCACCAACTTAAGTGTGCAATTCAGTGTCTTTTAGTATATGCGGAGCTGTGCAGCCATTACCACAATTTTAGAATGTTTTTGTGGTCTTGAAAAAGAAACTATAACATTTAGCACTCAATCTGTTTTCTCCTCACCACTTCCAGCTGTGTGCAACCATTAATCTACTGTCAGTCTCAGTATATTTACCTATTCTGAACTTTTGACATAAATGGAATTATATAGTATGTGGTCTTTTTTGACTGGCTTCTTTCACTTAGAATGTTTTCTAGGTTCATTGACATTTTAGTATGTATTAGTACTTTTTTCCTTTTAATTGCTGAATAAGAGTCCATTGTAGGGATATATCACATTCCATTTGTCCTTCCATCCCTGATAGACATTTGGGTGGTTTCCACTTTTTGACTATTACAAGTATTGCTGAAAATTTTTACAAACTTTCCTATGGACATAATGTTTTTATTTCTCTTGGGTGCATATCTAGGAGTGGAATTGCTGGGTCATATGGTAACTATATTTAACTTTTTGAGGAACTGCCAGCCTGTTTTCCAAAGCAGTTGGCATCATTTTATATTTCTCCCATGAATGAGGGTTCCAATTTCTCTTAATAATACTTGGTATTGTCTGTCTTTGATTATAGCCAGCCTAGGGGTGTGAAGTAGTATCTCATTGTGGTCAGCTGTTCATTTGTAATACTATAAACAGTAGGTTTCTTTGTGTCATTTGGAGTTAGAGATTTTCCTTTGACCTTTTTTTCCCTGAAATTAGATTTATTTGTTGAAATGAGGTTTTTAATGAGAAAAATATGATCACTTACACCTAGTTCACTTGATTGCTTGTGTATCTGAGAGTAACTCAGAATGGCAGCAACTTCTCCAGTATGCTATGAGTCTTTTTTTTTTTTTTTTTTTTTTTTTTTTTTTTTTTTTTTTTTTTTTTTTAAAGATTTTATTTATTTATTTGAGAGAGAGACAGTGGGAGAGAACATGAGCGAGGAGAAGGTCAGAGAGAGAAGCAGACTCCCCGTGGAGCTGGGAGCCCGATGCGGGACTCGATCCCGGGACTCCGGGACCATGACCTGAGCCGAAGGCAGTCGTCCAACCAACTGAGCCACCCAGGCGTCCCTATGCTATGAGTCTTGTAGTGAAGGGATGAAAGATACTGTTCTTCATTTTTAAATTTTATTCTGTGCTAAATTTAAAAATTAGCACAAAGAACAGTTCCAAGAATTTACCAATTACAAACTTTTTTTCACAGCTGGTTCATCATTCTCTGTAACAGTATTCTTTTTTTCTGAGCCATTTGAGAGTAAGGTACAGACATCCTGTCTTATTCCTGAATACTTTAGTATGTATTTCCCAAGAAAAAGGACATTCATAACCACAAGACAATCCCCATTTTTCAAAGTCTAGGTAGGAGTTTAACATGGATAAAGTACTCTAAAATACAAATGACTTAAATTTTGTCAGTTGACCCAATATTGCCCGTTATAAAGTTGTTTTTCTATTTTGCTTCGGGATCCAGTTTAGGATCACATAGTGATTTGCATTTAGTTGTCATGTCCACCTAGTCTCTTAATGTACAGTGAGTGCATTTTTGACTTTTTTATTTCAAACTAATGAAGTACTTTGAGATGCTGTTTATGGTATACATTAAATCTTAAATCATTTTTTATTTTGAGTAATGTGTACCTTAAAGTGTTACTACAATTTGGGCTTTTCTATTTTAAGAAACATTAGATTGGTAGTGATATAGGATTTTAGCTATCCCTCCTCCCGAAAGTTTTTTTAAAGATTTTATTTATTTGTCAGCACACATGTGCACAAGCAGGGGGAGCAGCAGAGGGAGATGGAGAAGCAGACTCTCCTTTAAGCAGGGACCCTGATGCAGAACTTGATCCCAGAAAACTGGGATCGTGACCAGAGCCATTGGCAGATGCTTAACTGACTGAGCCACCGAGGAGTACCCCCAGAATATTTTAAACACCATGTTTAGTTGTCTTATTTGGGAACATTTTATTAAACACTGGCTTTGTGCTGAGATAGTATTTGTGGGTCTTCCATTTATATCATAATGGTAGATAACATTTCGCATATTAGTTAATAAAACAAGTCAGGAGAGGCTAGACTAGAATTTTGCTGTACTTGAAGTAAAGGCAAGGTGTGATAGCTAGGAAGTCAGCAGAGGAAAAGTATTCTCAACTCCCAGAGCAGGGCTGTGACTGACCATGAGATTTATGAAGGTGAGAGAAGATGGTGGAGGAAAGATTTTGAAGAAGGCAAATTAATTTTGGTTTTTAGCTATCAATAGAGTCATGAAGTATGTTTAACAGATTTTAAAATTTAGGAGTTGAGTAGATGGGAACCAAGTACAGGCTTAAAAGGAGGTAGGTTGAGAGTGGTGACCTGATGACCTGATAATGGCATAGTACCAGAACAGTAACATTAGCCTGTTTGATCTCTAGACAGAGGTTATGTGTTTGCTCTAGTGAATGAATATGCCCTGCTTTGTTTGGGAAGACAAAGCCTGGCAAGGAGAGAGAGACTGAGGGGTAGGACTCAGAAGTTGTTTATAGTTAGTCATTACATTATAAAGTCTGGTCAGTTCTTCAAGATTTAAAAACAAATTAAAAAAAAATTTTTTTTTTAATTTATTTTTTTGACAGAGAGCGAGAAACAGCAAGAGAGGGAACACAAGCAGGGGGAGTAGGAGAGGGAGAAGCAGGCTTACTGCTGAGCAGGGAGCCCAATGTGGTGCTGGATCCCAGGACCCTGGGATCATGACCTGAGCCAAAGGCAGACGTTTAGCTACTGAGCCACCCAGGTGCCCCCAAACAAATCTTTTTCTTATTGTGAATTTGACAACTACAGAAGTAGTAGATATACTTAAAAATATCACTCAGCAGTTTTTGTTTGTATTAATCTAGAATTAATATACAGTAACATGTATTACATATGTCATATTAAGTATTAAATATTACATATTAAAGCAGTGTTTGCTTTGTTTTTAAGCCCTTAGAGATTTGTTTGATTCCATGGATAAAACTTCTTCTAGTATTCCACCTATTATTCTACTGCAGTTTTTGCACATGGCTTTTCCACAGTTTGCAGAGAAGGGTGAACAAGGCCAATATCTTCAACAGGTAAAACAGGGCAAGGTTCTGTGGTTTTCATTTTGTAAATGTAAAACTTAGGTGTTGTACATTTACTGTGTTTATTTGTATTTCCAAACATGCTCCAATTTTCAAGTCCTCTGTGGTTCACATCATCCTCATTTCTTGGCTGGAGTGGTCTGTTAACTATTACCTTGCTTCTGTTTTTTGTCCTCCTGCAGTGCTTCTCCACACAGTCTCCAGAGTCTATAAAATGTAAATAGGGTTATCTTGGTCCCTTGTTTGTTACCTCCTAGTGATTTTCTGTTCTAGTCCTGAATAATCGAGGTCCTGTGTCCCTGTCTGAGCTCTCGTCTGCCACTCTCTCTCTCGCTTACTTCTTTTGACTCTCAAACACACTGGCTTCCTACTTACTTTTTTAAACCCTCCAGTACCATCTTTATGCAGGGTCTTTACTCTTATTTCTTTGGCTCAGATAGTGCATGGCTTGCTTCCTCACCTCACTCAGGTCTCATGGCTAAAATGTCAAGGCATCACAGACATTTCCTTGACTTGCCTATTGAAATAGCATACTTCTTTCCCTTCATCATTTTCTGTTCCCATATTGCTTTTTTTATTGTTATTTTTATTATCTTTTTCATACTGCTTTTTTAATTCGTAACTCTTTTCTTTAGGTGAATTTGTTATATTTTGTTTATGTTCCCATTGAGAATGTTTTCTGTTTTGGTTACTGCTGTTTATTCCTGTGTCTAAAACAGTAGTTAGCATAAGGAAGAGCTCAGTAAACATCTCTTGAATAAATGAATATTTTGGAATTCCTCTTTGTTCTGAAGATTGTATAATAATCTAGTTTGACTTAATATTTTTAAATAAAAAACCGCTTTCTTCCCCTTCCCTAAGGAACCAGTAATTCTTTTGGAAGGATTTTGTAGATAAAACATTATCAACAGCCAGGATTATTTACTTTGTCATTCTTTAAATTACAGGATGCTAATGAATGTTGGATACAAATGATGCGAGTATTGCAACAGAAATTGGAAGCCATAGAGGATGATTCTGTTAAAGAGGTAATTGACATGTTTGTGATTATAGATTTTCATCATACCTTGATAATTATACTCCCACCCCCCCCACGCCAAAAGCTTGAAATAAATTTATCCTAATAGACATGTATTTGAATACTTTGGATGCTCAGCCTGTAGTTAGAATTTGAAAGCTTGCATTTGACACTTGAATGCATTGTATTATTTATTAAACTTAATTGATATTACTGAACATCTATAGTCTTTTGGTAGTGTTTTTTGAACAGTAGAAGGATTTCCCAGAAAGGGATTACATTTTTAAAAGCCTAAATATGTATTTACTAAACTGGATTGTGTGGGGAAAATATACATTAGTACCTATATAAAGAAAAATTAGAATTTTTATTTCATTTTAATTTTTGCAGACAGATTCTTCATCTGCATCAGCAGTGACACCTTCTAAAAAGAAAAGCTTAATTGATCAGTTCTTCGGAGTTGAATTTGAAACTACGTATCCTTATGAGCCAAGATTTGTAGAGATGTACTCATAACTTACTAGAAGTGAATTGGTACCAGTAGCCTTGTCGACTCATTGGAGTGGTGGGTGGGGTATATAGATAAATTCCTCAGAGGCTTTTATGCCTAAAAGATATAATGAAACTTAGGAATTTGGAAAAATCCCCCATCAGAGAAATCCTAAAGTTAGAGAAATGTACACTTTTTTTTTTTTTAATTTATTTGTCAGAGAGAGAGCACAGGCAGACAGAGTGGCAGGCAGAGTCAGAGGGAGAAGCAGGCTCCCTGCCGAGCAAGGAGCCCGATGTGGGACTCGATCCCAGGGTGCCGGGATCATGACCTGAGCCGAAGGCAGCTGCTTAGCCAACTGAGCCACCCAGGTGTCCCTAGATAAATGTACACTTTAAGGATATTATTTTTTCCTAAGAATATCTTTAGCAGAGTCAGCCTCATTAATTCACTTCATAGGAAATGAATTTTTTATTGTATGAAACAGTATATCAGCCAGATTATATATATAAAATTGAACTAATTCATAAAACATGAATTCATGAATTCAGGGAAGGACTATTTTCTAGGTCATGGGTGGAAACTTAGATTTCTTTTTACATATTTTTGTGTTAAAACCATTTTAAGGGGCGCCTGGGTGGCTCAGTGGGTTAAAGCCTCTGCCTTCGGCTCAGGTCATGATCCCAGGGTCCTGGGATCGAGCCCCGCATCAGGCTGTCTGCTCTGCGGAGAGCCTGCTTCCTCCTCTCTCTCTCTCTGCCTGCCTCTCTGCCTACTTGTGATCTCTGTCTGTCAAATAAATAAATAAAATCTTTAAAAAAAAAAACAAACCATTTTAAGACTGTATAAGTACCAACTTACATTTGTTTAGTTTATCCTTTTATTACTTTTATTATTCATTACTCATATTGTTAAGTGCATGAAGCACTTTAAAGTATGTTGAAACAAATGTGGGAAAACAAAATGTTTAAAATACCAGTGGATAATGCTATTTTTAAAATTTCAGTATAATTAACATACAGTGTTACATTGGTTTCAGATGTATGATATAGTGATGCAACAATTCTCTACATTACTCAGTGCTCATTACAATAAGTCTTAATCCCTATCAGCTGTTTCATCCAGACCCTCACCCACCTCGTTTATTCTTGTTGAGAGTGAAATAATAGTATTTCTTACTCTGACTGAATTACTTCACTTTTATTATACACCTTTGATCCATCTATGTTGTTGTAAATAGCAAGATTTCATTCTTTTTTATGGCTGAATAATATTCCATTGTAGATACTTCCCACATCCTATTTATCCATTCATCTATTGATAGATAGTTGGGTTGCTTCCATAATTTGGCTATGGTAAATAATACTGCAATAAACATAAGGGTACATATGTCCTTTCAAAGTAGGTTTTTGTATTCTTTGTGCAGATACCTAGTAGTGGAATTACTAGATTAAATGGTAGTTCTATTTTTAATTTTTTGAGGGGGTTCTTTTTTTTTTTTTTTTTTTTTAAGATTTTATTTATTTATTTGACAGACAAGATCACAAGTAGGCAGAGAGGCAGGCAGAGAGAGAGGAGGAAGCAGGTTCCCTGCTGAGCAGTGAGCCTGATGTGGGGCTCTATCCCAGGACCCCGGGATCATGACCTGAGTCAAAGACAGAGGCCTTAACCCACTGAGCCACCCAGGCACCCCAAGGCGGTTCTGTTTTTAATTATTTGAGGAAACTCCATACTGTTTTCCATAGTGGCTACACCAGTTTGCATTCCCACCCACAGATGTGTATGAGAGTTCCTTTTCCTCGCCAACACTTGATTTTTCCGGCCCCCCTCAGAGGGAGAGAGAGAGGTGGGGTGGGGGGAGGGAGAATCTTAAGTAGGCTCCATGTCCAGTGCAGAGTCTGACGTGGGGGTCAATCTCTCAACTCCCAAGATACCACCTAAGATGAAATCAAGAGTCGGATGTTTACAGCTAGCCACACAGTGACCCCAGCATTTGTTTTTCATGTTTTTGATTTTAGCTATTCTGATAAAAGTGTGAGGTGACATTGTGGTTTTGATTTTCATTTCCCTGATGATGAGTGACATTGAGCATCTTTTCATGTGTTGGCCTTCTCTGTGTCTTTGGAGAAATGTCTAATTCTCTTTATATCTTCTGCCCATTTTTAAATTGAATTATTATTTTTGGGTTGTATAAGTTCTTTATATATTTTGGATACTCCCCCTGTATCAGATATCATTTGCAAATATTGATGCTATTAATTTTAATAGCAAGGGGATAATTTATTATGTTCAACATATAATTTATTATATTATAGCAGATTGATTACCTGTTGGGATATTCCTTATCTTATTTCTCAAAGCATGAAATGTACAGAATCAGAAGAAGAAGAGGTCACTAAAGGAAAGGAAAATCAGCTTCAGCTTAGCTGTTTTATCAATCAAGAAGTCAAGTATCTTTTTACAGGACTTAAATTGGTAAGATCAGTTACAGTTGATCCTCATTATAAATGGATTCTGCATTTGCAGATGCACTTACTTGCTAAAATGTATTTGTAACTCTTAACATCAGTACTTGGGTGCTTTCATGGTCATTTGTAGACCTGTTCTGACTGGCAAAAATTTTGGGTTGCCAGACAGTCTCACCTGAGCTCCAAAAAGGTGATGCTTTGCTTTCTTGTTTCAGTTCATACTGTTAACAAGTGTCCTTTTATAGTAATTTTAGTACCTGCATTTTTTTTTTCAATCTTTTGCTTTTTATTGGTGATGTGCTATTTAAAATAGGCCTTCAGCCATATCGCTGAAGTGCTGTCTAGTGTTCTAAGCCCAAGAAGGCTCTGTGTGAATGTTTATTTAGATAAGCCTTAAGGAGAAAATGTTGGATAAGCTTCATTTAGGGATGAGTTATAGTATAGTTGGCTATGAAGACCATGAATTGTCATTAAATAGAAACACACATAACACAAGGTTGTGTATTGTTAGGTCAAACAAAAGCATTGCAGGAGGCCTCTGAGGGTATTTAATGAGGGTTTATTAGTAATGACAAGGTATAAACTGGGATCGTACTGTGTAAATCAGGCCATGTGGGCCCTCTGCCTTTTACCAGTATTGCAGTTGAGGCCCTGGAATGTAAGTGACTTCATTGCTTTGTGGTAGAGCTGGGTCTAGAATTTGATTCTCTGATTCTCCAGTTAGCACTCTTACCCCATTTTCATACTATAGAATGCACTCTAATGAGCAGGTTGACAAAATATAAAAGTTTGGCTTGTGAATTTAGTACTTTGATATGGTTTGGGAAATATGTACATGTTTTGAAGGGTAGGCAATGAATTGGGGCAGGGATTGCATTGATAAACGATAATTTGTCATTAGGGAGTTCCCATCTACAGTTCAGGGTAAGATCAATTAGGGGAGTTGTTGGTAAATGCAGACATAAGAGGCAAATAGAAAGTAATATTCTCTGCCCTGTGATACTGAGGGGGACTGTAGTGAGGCATACTTTTAAGAGAAGTTCATTTTAAAAGTTAATAATAGCTAATCACTAAGAGTACTATAGCAGGTTATAATGTGCAAGTTTCAGGACATCAAAACAAGAAGCATAACTGTAATTGGAGAGTATAGAATGGAATGTTTTGGCAGGGACTCTCCAGGATGATACTTTTCTTCATAATTTTATAAAATCCCAGAAGAAAACTAGATATACTTGGAACTTCTAGATGATAGTGGATTGGTAGTGATTGGGTAGTGGATTGGATCGATAATATGTGTAGCTTACCTGATGAGTAACATCACACCAGATACATGTTCTTGAGAAGCATGTATTTATGAGATGTTATCTTTCCCACTGTTTAGATGCATTGTCATCATTGGTTCTGATTATTCTAGAGTGATTTGACTCCGTATTTCTTTACCTTTTTGTTGCCAAACAGACTTGATTAAATGTTAAAAAGGTACACAGTGATTCCTTTGGTAATGAAATTAGTAATTTTTAAAAATTAATTTTTTATACAAGTAACGTGCTTACAGTGAACATTAACAGTAAATTTTTAACTCTAATTTCTTGTGTATTAATGTTCTTACAAAGCAGAGCACATTAGTAGTGCTTTTTTAAAAATTAGAAATAGTAGCTAGCTTATGTCTGTTGAATATAGAATATATGCCAAATAGTTGTCCATGTTTTTTTTACATGTACCTAACTTATGTCGTTCTAACAACAGCACTATGATATAGGTATTATCATCATTTCCATATGATGCCCAGAGGAGATAACTGTCTTGCTGAGTGTCACACAGGCTGTAAAAAATGGAAAGGCAGACACAATGGTTAAGATATGTATAGTGGCTAAAGTCTTTTCCACATTTGTTAGATTAACAGGTTTTCTGTGTAACTTTTCTCATTTGAGAATAATTGCTTCTAGAAGGCTTTTATACATAAAGAATAAGGAACAGGGGTTTCCCACCTTCTCATAATTGTCCTTCTGTATGAGTATTCTGATAATCTGTATATAGGCAGAAGCCATAAAGGCTTTTTTATGTTATATAAAATACATTGTAAACTCAGAATCTGAATAGCATTTGTGTTTCAATTTAAAACATCAGACATTATTTACATTCTGAGGAGTTCACACCAGTATAAATTGATACCTTTTAAGAACTGACTCATATCTAAAAACTTTCCTACATAGTCTTCATTGAAGTTATTTTTCAGTGGCATGAATCCATCGATGTATGTTGTCTGTTAAGGAATACTAATTTTTAAAAGAACTAAAAGTGTGCTTCTAAGGGTACCTTGCTGGCATTGACTCTTGATTCTTGAGGTCATCAGTTCGAGCCCCACTTTGGGTTTAGAGCTTACTTTAGGGAAAAAAGTGTGATTCTATATTGCAGAAAAATATTCTTTAAAACTAAAAATGTTTGGTCTCCTGTTATGTTCTTTTTCTAGCGACTTCAGGAAGAAATCACTAAACAGTCTCCAACATTGCAAAGAAATGCTTTATATATAAAATCTGTAAGTTGTGCATTCCTTTTGAAATTAAATCCACTTTGATGAAAAATTTCTAAAAAATTTTACCCAGTCTTTGTTTTTGCCAAACCAAGACATTAAAAACTTGTATTGTATTTGCATGTGACAGGATTTCTTGCATTTTTTTTCCCTCAGTCTAAGATCAGCCGACTACCTGCTTACTTGACTATTCAGATGGTTCGATTTTTTTATAAAGAGAAGGAATCTGTGAATGCTAAAGTTCTTAAGGTTAGTAATGAACTTCAGTATAATAAACATTGTAATTCTTTGACAGCAATCCCTAATTCACAATAGATTTCTTTCTTCCTTTAGGGAGAAACTTTCTTTGAAATATTCTAAGTATGGAAGTTATTAACAATAGACAAGTGGTTCTTTTCTTTTTTTAAGATTTTACTTATTTGTTAGAGAGTGAGTGCAGACAGGCAGGGAGAGCAGGAGGTAGAGAGAGAAGCAGACTCCCCACTGAGCAGTGAGCTGATGCTGGACTTGATCCCAGGACCCTGGGATCATGACCTGAGCTGAAGACAGATGAGTAACTGACTAACCCCCCCAGGCGCCCCATCCTTTCTATTTTTAAACATATACATGCCTGACTTTCACCACCAGCCCACCCCTAGTGTTTGATTAGGTAGGGCCTGAGGTCCTAAAAATTGTTCAAAAGATTCCCAATTAGTTCTCATGGATGCCCTCCACTCCCCAGAAATACTGCTCTTGAGCAGATCCTCAACTCCACAGATACTGACCCAGCAGGTTTGGAGGATGGGAGTGTGGGGAAGAAGGCATGCTGCATTCTCTAGTGCAATAATTGTAGTTTCTTGAGTAAGAGCCAACCTTATGATGTAACTGTTTTGTAGAGCTGTAGCTCTGCTAACATATCCATACTCCATGGTCCCTGGGGGAGGTAAATGTAATCCTAACCTCCTGAGCTAAAATTCATAATACAATATCAGATATGCTTACTATTATACAATAAGGCTAAATGTATTTAGAATATTTAATACTGTTAACTTTATGTATTTTTTTTTAAAGATTTTATTTATTTTTTTGACAGAGATCACAAGTAGGCAGAGAGGCAGGCAGAGACAGAGAGAGGGGGAAGCAGGTTCCCCGCTGAGCAGAGAGCCCGATGTGGGGCTCGATCCCAGAACCCTAGGATCATGACCTGAGCCGAAAGCAGAGGCTTTAACCCACTGGGCCACCCAGGCACCCCAGCTTTCTGTATTAATATTAGTTATTGAACCGTATCACTATTTCTGTGTAAAGGTGTATTCACATTACAGAAAGTCATTAAGTGACCCCCATTTGTAAATTGATCCCGTTTTTAGTTGTAGGTATCCATTATTCTCACAGAGGCTGATGTGCTGTATTTCTGAAATGCTTCTTTTGTCATGTATGTTTTGGTAACTCTTCTGTGGTCAGAGTCATGGGTTTAATTGGAAAAAAAGCTAAACAGATTTTTTTAATCTTAAAAAGTTAGGACCAGGAGGTGCCTGGTTAGCTCAGTCAGTAGAGCGTGCGACTCTTGATCTTAGGGTTGTAAATTCAAGCCCCACATTAGGCGTGGAGCTTATTTTTTTAAAAAATTGGTAACTGATTTTGAAAATAGGCACTATGATGTTTTCAGCTGCATAGATTTCCAAGTGATTTTTTAATAAATTTTATTATCAACTTCATTTGAATTGTGTAAGTACTACTGTAAAAGCATGAAGATATTTTAAATAACTACTTTTATAAGGGTGTTGACACATATTTTTTCTTTTTGTATATAGGATGTAAAATTTCCTCTTATGTTGGATGTGTATGAACTGTGTACCCCAGAACTTCAGGAGAAAATGGTCTCTTTTCGATCAAAGTTCAAGGATCTAGAAGATAAAAAAGTGAATCAGCAGCCAAAGACAGTAGGTTCTTTTTGTTGATTTTCTCATCTTAATAGTTTAGTCTTTAATTAATATTCAGCTGTTACCTTGTTAATGTCCGTAATTTGTTAATCTCTTAGTAAAAATGGATGAACCTGTAGTTTACTTAGCACATACACAAAGTTTTAGGTGTATTTTGGTGTAAGAAAAAGGACTCTAGTTATGGTAAATAGGCCCCTTATGGTATAGTAAGGTTAATATTTTCTTTTCTCCTGTAGTCTGTAACCTGTATTCCTTTTATATGTATCTCCTCAGAGCATTTCACATAAAATCTTGCCTAGTATTTTCAGTATATTTTACTGTTTTCCTTGTAAGTTATGGATTTACCTCTATTTTTAGATGGAATTAGAGGTGTAGAATATTGACTCATCTATGCCTATAGTTAAATAAGTGTATCTTTAAATTTTTATTTAAATTCAGGTTAGTTAACAGAGTGCAGTATTGGTTTCAGGAGTAGAACTCAGTGATTCATCACTTGTATATAACACCCAGTGGTCATCATAACAAGTGCTCTTCTTAATGTCCATCATCATCTAGTCCATCTCCCACCTGCCTCCCTCCATCAACCCTCACTTTGTTCTGTATGGTTAAGAGTCTTTTATGGTTTGTTTCTTTTTTTTCCCTCCCTCCCCCTCTGTTTATCCTTTTTGTTTCTTAAATTCCACATGAGTGAGATCATAATGGTGTTTGTCTTTTTCTGATTGACTCATTTCACTTAGTGTAATACACTCTAGCTCCATTCACGTCATTGCAAATGGCAGGATGTCCTTCTTTTTGATGGTCGAGTAATATTCCTGTGCGCATGCGTGTGTGTGTGTATGTACACATATCTTTATCCAGTAGACATTTGGGCTCTTTCCATAGTTTGACTGTTGTTGATAATGCTGCTGTCAACATCAGGATGTATGTGCCCCTTCAAATCGAATCTATCTTTTTGTATTCTTTTGGTAAATACTTACTTGTGCAATTACTGGATTGTAGGGTATTTCTATTTTTAACTTTTTAAGGAACTTCGATACTGTTTTCCAGAGTGGCTTCCCACCAGCAGTGCAAGATGGGTTCCCCTTTTCTCTGCATCCTCACCAACAACTGTTGTTTTGTGTTGTTAATTTTAGCCATTCTGACAGGTGTGATAAATTGTATCTTTTAATAAGTGCTGATTGTATGCCTGCCTGTAACTGCTAAAATCACAACCTTAAGAAACTTTAATAAGTTGTAATACTTTAGGGTACAGCTGAACCGTGTTGGATTTTTTTCCCCCCCACGGTAAAAAAGATCTTTCTGGAAACTAGAAATATTTCCAGTGTGATACTGTATATATTTATGTTCTTCTGCAGTTTCTGTATGTGTGTGTTAATTGCTTTTTTAAAAAACATTAAATTTTATTTTGAGATAATTGTGGAATCACATGCATTTATAAGAAATAATATGAAGAGGGGTACCTGGGTGGCTCAGTTAGTTAAGTGACCGCCCTCAACTCAGGTCATGATCCCAGGGTCCTGCCCTTGAGCCTTGCATTGGGCTCCCTGCTCAGCTCCCTGCTTCTTCTCCCTCTGCCTGCCACTCCCCCTTCTTGTGCACATGTTCTCTCTCTCTGTCAAATAAATGAATATTTAAAAAGAAAAAAAAAGTAGAGATCCAGGTATCTTTTACCAAGTTTATCCTATGGTAATATCTTGCAAAACAGTAATACAGTATCATGATTTGGACATTAACTTTGATGCAGTCTAGATACAGTACATTCCCATCCCTACAAAGATTCCACATACTGCCCCTTAGTAGCCACACCCACTTTCCTTTGGCCCCTGCCGCCTCCTCAATTCCTAGCAACTACTCATTTGTTCTCCATTTCTATAGTTTCGTCATTTTAAGATATGAAATGGGGTATCTGTATATCTATATCTATATATCCATTATATATATATATATAATATATATATATCCATTTTCTATATATATTATATATATATAACACTATATAAATGAAATCATATAGTATGTAACCTTTTGGGATTTTTTTCTCAGCATACGTAATTCTCACGAAATTAGCCCAGGTCATTTTGTATAGCAGCAGGTCCTTTTTTGTTGCTGAGGAGTATTCCATGGTATGCATATACCATATCTTGCTTAATCATTCAGCTGTTGAAGGAGAGCTGGATTCTTTCTAGTTTCATTTATTTTGCATAAAGCTACTGTAAGTATTCAGGTACCATTTTAAAAAAAGATTATTTATTTATTTGAGAGCCTGAGCAGGGGTAGGGGCAGAGAGGGAGAAGCAAACTCCGGGCTGAGCAGAGAGCCCGATGCGGGGCTCAATCCCAGGACTTTGGGATCATGACCTGAGCTGAAGCAGTTAATCGACATAGCCACTCAGGCACCCCTCATGTACCAGTTTTAGTGTAAACATAACCTTTCATTTCTCTGGGAATAGATACCCAGTAGTAAAATTGCTAGATAGCATGGTAGTTGTACATTTAATTTTTTTTTTTTTTTTAAGATTTTATTCATTTGACAGAGATCACAAGTAGGCAGAGAGGCAGGCAGAGAGAGGAGGAAGCAGGCTTCCCACTAAGCAGAGAGCCCGACGCGGGGCTCGATCCCGGGACCCTGAGACCATGACCTGAGCTGAAGGCAGAGGCCTCAACCCACTAAGCCACCCAGGCGCCCCTCTACATTTTATTTTTGAAGAAAGTGTCAAAGATTTTCCATAGGGACTATACCATTTTAGATGCTCATTAGCAGTATATGACTGATCCACATTGTGCATTCTTGCTAGAATTTGGTGGTGTCAATATTCTTTATTTTAGTCATTTGGTTAGGTTTGCAGTGATATATCATTGTGGTTTTTAATTTGCTTTTTCCTAATGGCTAATGATGTTCAGTGTGTCTTCATGTGTTTATTTGCCATCTGTGTATCCTTTTTGGTGAAATAGTTCTTTATATTCTATTATTTTCTATTTTTCACTCTTAAATTTTGAGAGTTCTTTATATTATAAATACTAATCCTTTGTCAGATACATGGCTTTCGTGTATTTTCTCCTTGTCTTTGTCTTTTCATCTTCTTAAGGGTCTTTTGCAAAGGAAAAGTTTTTCATTTTAGGTAATCCAGTGTATTGTTAATTCTTTGGTGGTTCTTGCTTTTGGTGTCATATCTAAGAAACCATTGCCTAGTAAAAGGCAAAGATATATATATGTTTTTCTTTTAAGAGTTTTGTAGTTTTAGTTCTTCCCATTTAGGTTTTTGATCCATTCTGGCTTAATTTTTGTATGTGGGGTGAGGTACATATCCACATTCATTCCATTGCGTGTGAGTAGCCTGTTCTTTCCCCACTGAATGCTGTTGGGGCCCTTGTAAAAACAATCAGTTGACTATAGATACATATATTGCTGGAATCTCAGTTTTATTTCACAGGTCTTTGTGTCTTTCCTTATGCCAGTACCACAGTCTTGATTACTATAATTTTGCAGTAAGGATGCAGCAAAATCCGACACTTTCAGCTTTTCTTCTTTTCAAGATTGTTTTGGCTTTATGAATCTCTTGTATTTCTATAATTTTAGGATCAGCGTGTCTGTTACTTCAAAAAAAAAAAACAGTTGTAATTTTGATGGGATTGCATTGAATCTGTAGATCAATTTGGGAAGGATTCCTATTTTAACAGCATTAAGTCTTGGCAGTCCATGAATTTGATATGTATTTATTTGCATGTTCATTAATTTTTCTCAACATGTCTTATAGTTTATAGTTTATAGTCTATAAATCTTATACTTTGGCTAACATTATTCTTAAGTATTTTATTCTTTTTTGATGTTTGAGTAAGTGGCATTGCTTAATTTCATTTTGGGATTATTTGTAATTGCTTATTGTATATTGATCTCGTATCCTCTCCTTTGCTGAATTGGTTTATTGTTTCTTTTTTACCTCTTTTATTTTTTGAAAGAGATTGTGTAGAATTAGTGTTCATTCTTTTTTTTAAAGATTTGGTAGAACATTCGTGAAAAAGCCTGGAGATTTTTTCCCCCCCAGACTTTTTTTTAAAAAGATTTTATTTATTTATTTATTTATTTATTTACTTATTTGACAGAGATCACAGGTAGCTAGAGAGGCAGGCGGTTGGGGGAGGCGGGTCACTGAGCAGAGATCCCGATGTGGGGCTCGATCCCAGGACCCTGGGATTATGACCTGAGCCGAAGGCAGAGACTTTAACACACTGAGCCAGGTGCCCCTCCCAGACATTTTTAAATTAAATATATACCTTCCTTTGTAGTTATGGGCTATTCAAATGATGTGTTTTGTATTAGGTTTGTTTTGGTCACTTTGTTTTCTTGGAATTGATTCATTTTATATAACTTGTCAATTTTGTGTTGTAGTTGTTAATTGTATTTATTTATTTATTTATTTATTGAAAGATTTTATTTATTCATTAGACAGATAGAGATTACAAGTAGGCAGAGAAGCAGGCAGAGAGAGGAGGAAGCAGGCTCCCTGCTGAGCAGAGAGCCTGATGTGAGGCTCAATCCCAGGATCCTGGGATCATGACCTGAGCCGAAGACAGAGGCTTTAACCCACTGAGCCACCCAGGCGGCCTGTTTATTTATTTTTGATGTCTACAGGGTCTGTAATGATATATCTGTCCTCTGTTTTATTTCTGATACTAGTAATTTGTCTTTTTTTCTTTTTCCTTTGTCAGTTTTGTTAGAGGATTGTCAGTTTTATGATCTTTTCAAAGAACTGGCTAAATGGATTTATCTCTGTTTTTCTGTAATATTAATAATCTCTACTCTTCTTCTGCTTGTTTGGGTTTTATTTTGTTTTCTTTTTTCTAGGTTCTTAAATTGTGAGAGCTTAGGTTTTTTACTTCAAACTTTCCCCTAATGTATTTATTTAGTGCTGTAAAGTTTGTCTCAGCAGTGCTTTCACGGTGTCCTATAAATTGTTACATTGTATTTGCATTTTCATTCTGTTCCTTGTTTTTTTTTTTAGGGTTTTACTGATTTATTACAGAGGGCACAAGAACGAGAGAGAGCATTTGCAGGGGCTGGGGTGGGGCTGACGTAGAGGAAGAAGCAGACTTCCCGAATCGGGGCGCCCTATGTGGGGCATTGATCGGGACCTGAGCTGCTTACCCAGCTGAGCCACCCAGGCACCTCTCTACTCCTTGTATTTTTAAAAAATCTCCCTTGAGACTTCTCTTCGACCTTGGATTATTCATAAGTGTCTGGTTTAGTTTCCAAATATTTGGAAATTTATCTATTATCTTGCTGTTACTGCTTCTAGTTTGATTTCATTGTGAGAGAAAGCACTTGTGTGATTTAGATTCCTTTAAATTTGTTCAAGTTTGCTTTATGGCTTAGGATGTGCTCTATCTTGGTATATGTTCCGTGGGTACTTGGGGGGGAAAATTGTATTCTACTGTTGTTGAATGGAATGAATTTTCTATAGATGTTGATTAGATCCAGGTGGTTGATGGTGGTCTTGCATGTTCTGTAATGATGCTGTTTTTCTGTCTAGTTGTTCTATTAGTTTTTATGAGATGAGTGAGGAAGCTGAAATTGTGACTTTTATGTGTTTCTCCATTCAGTTCTGTCAGCTTTTGCTTTGCATGTTTTGTAATTCTTTTATTTGGTGTATACATCTTTAAGATTGCTAAGTATTCTTGGTGGAGTGACCTTTTTATATTATGCAATGTCCCTCTCTGTCCTTGGTAATTTTCTTTATTCTGAAGTTTACTTTTCTGATATTAATATTGTCAGTGCTGCTTTGTTTCTGTTAATGTTTGCATGATGTCTTTCTGTATTCTTTCATTTTAAATTTGCCTATATTACTATATTTGAAGAGTTTCTTATATACAGCATAGAGTTGGTCATGTTTTTTAATATACTGTTATATCTTTTATTGGTATATTTAGACCATTTACATTTAATATAACTTGATTTGTTAGTTTAATCTGTTATATTTTGCTTTCTCTTCTGTTTTTCACTTCTCCCCATTGCCTTGTAGGTTTACTTGAACATATAATAGAAATCTAATTTGACTTCTCTTCAATTTTTTAAAAAAATATTTTTCTCTGTATACCTTTTTCTATGGTTGCCCTAGGTGTGAAATTTTAAGACAAAAAGGAATGGTATCTTCGTTGACTTAATTGCCATTTTTTTGTTGTAGGAGCCTTTAACTTGTCACTCCAGCTATCTTTAATCTACTTGCATTGTGTTCATCGCAATTGTAGTTTTTAATAACTTTGTGTCCATATGCCTAGATAAGTTTAATATTTTCATATTAAACTGAACTGGGTTGAGGCAGGGAATTCCCACCAAAAATCTTTGTCTAAAATAGTAAATCTTGTCTCTTTCAGTACTCATTTCATTTGAGCAGGCGGCCATGTCTTAGTAGGTTTAACGTTTTTTGCAGTAATTTGACTTTTGTTTCGTTGTGGTACTTTTTTTTTTTTTTAAATCCTTTGTGGTTTATGATAGTATTTTGGTAAAAATATAGAGTTGGGTTTTCCTTTCCTACCCTAGAGAGCTGTTTATCTGTACTGCTATATTCACTGGTATGCTATAGGTTTAGCAGCTCATAGTTTGTCTTAGAATCAGAGGGTCTGTTACCATGCATACAAGACTGTATATTAAGTGTAGCTTCTTTGGGTTTATAGTTTTAACTATAGTTATATCGTTTTAGTAATTTTGTAAGGTAGTGTTTTGCATTGTAGCCAGTAAATATTTGTGGAAATGAATACTTACTGAGAATAAAAATTTTATTTCCAGTGTCATGATTTAAAATTAAATTTTTTCCCTTCAGAGTGACAAAAAGAATAGTCCCCAGAAAGAAGTTAAATATGAGCCTTTTTCTTTTGCTGATGGTAAGTGGAAAAAAATCATTTCAGTTGAGTTACTCTGTGTGTGTGTATTTGTGTGTTTAAGGTAAAATTACTGTCTTGACAAACTTACCTATTTTTTTTGATATCATGCTTTTTTTTTAAAAAGAAAGATTTCTTAAAATACGTTACCTTAAATTAGACATGCAGTAAAAATCAGTCTTTATAGTTCTGTGAATACCATACTTCTTAAAATACCTTCCATAAATCCTTAACTTTGAACTGTAGTATCTTATTGAATTCTAATAATAGGCTAACCTTCAGACTTCTTGCTTGCTACCTAGCTGGAGAAAGCACATCTCTTCATTGTCTAATATTGTGGGATTTACATCTTTCTTTAGACATTGGCTCCAATAATTGTGGATACTATGACTTACAAGCAGTGTTAACACATCAGGGAAGGTCTAGCTCTTCTGGCCATTATGTATCATGGGTGAAAAGGAAACAAGGTAAGGATTCTGCTTTTTGTTTCTGGTTTGTTTTGTTTTGTTTTGTTTCCCCAATTGTTATTTATTTTAGCAGTTTAGTACAAATTTTATAGCACAGCGGTTTTCAAACTTTTTAGTGTCAGAACCTCTTTACATTCTTAATTGTTGAGATCCACAAAGAGCTTTTGTTTGAGGATTCTCTTTAATATTTACTATAATAGAAATTAAAATTCAGAAATTAACTCATTGGAAACTGGCAGTAATAAACCCATTACATACCACATAAGTAACAAAGATAACAGTATTTTCCAAAAACAAAAAAACAGCAAGAAATAGTATTGATTTGTTTTTGTAGGCCTGCTTTGTCTGGCTTATTAGGAGACAGCTGGATCCTCCTGTTTCTGCATTTAGTCTCTTGCTTTATCACACATCCTGTTTCTTCTGGAAAATTCCAAAGCACACTTGAAAGAATGAGGGGATAAAGGCAAATAATGCTCTAGTGGTGATAAAAAAAATTGTGACCTTCATGGTACCCCTGAAATGGTTTTGAAAACCTGAGTGGCATCTGGATCACACTTTGAAAACCATTAGTATGGCAGGTGGAATACTGCTGTGCATAATAAAATTACTCAGTACCTTTTTTGGAATGGAACTGAGAAAACCATGTAATAAAATATTAATTTCATTTTCTTCTCTTGCTCTTTAGATGAATGGATTAAGTTTGATGATGATAAGGTCAGCATCGTGACACCAGAGGATATCTTACGGCTTTCTGGTGGTGGAGACTGGCACATAGCATATGTTTTACTCTATGGGCCTCGCAGAGTTGAAATAATGGAAGAGGAAAGTGAACAGTAATCTTCATTTTAGCTATTTATGTTTAGGTGTGAAATAAATGTTATTTGTTGATCATTTCTATAATCCAGAGCTGTAGAGGAAGATATTTAGGTGGTGTTATGTGTTTCCCCTCTCATGTGGAACAAAAGAGGGTAAAGCAGGCCACTCTGGATCAACCTAAAAAAATTACAGAAAAAAGGAAATTGCCTTTGGGACTGTGTTGCCCTGTACAAAGGTTGCAGGAAGACATTTTAAAAAAGCTTATTTCTTGCATTAATCTTTAAAAATTCTGATTTGAAATGCCTTTCAGCCATTACCTTCTGTGATAAATTTTTTCCCCCTGCCTTTTCAGCCCAGGATTCAGCAATCAGATGTTTATTGCACACCTGTTACTCTTTTTGTTGTTGTTGTTCTTGCATGGTTCAAACCACCAGTGATTCATAGCTGCCCATCCTTTGCCTTATCTAACAAAAATTTTGCCAGGAAGGTGGAAAGGAAGTAAGTGTTGCTCTCATTGTGTTACTCAGTGCTGCTGCCCACACCCATGGAAACATGGGTACAATCAAGTATTTGTCCAGCCTGACTGTTGCTGGCTTTTCATGACTTTAAAATAAATTGTGATCAGTAATAGTACATTTGATTATACATTCATTATTGTGTCTCTCTGATGTACTATGGTTTGTATATTTAACTTGGCAATGGTTTTGTAGTAATCAACCTTAAAAAACGTTGACAAGCTCTGGTTGCTTATTTTTAGAAAATGAGGATATTTAATAAAAAAAAAAAAAAAAAAGAGGGACTAACAGCTTCTGACCTCAAGTCTTTTGTCTGAGTGTTGGAGCTTGGCTTGTTTAGGTGTATTTAATAGCAAGCAGTTGCTGCACATGGTTAGTTTTACTCTGCTGTTAAGCATCCATTTAAAAATGTTCTCTTCTGCCTTCTCACATTATGTTCTGTTTAAAAGAAATATAAAGTTGTAAAATTAATGGAGTTCTTTGGATGCTGAATGCAACGATGTTTATTGGTCTCTTTTCTTTGGCTCAGTTGATGTCTTTACTCTCGTCTAGTCCCCAAATCTTAATGTCTTATCTCAGAATTGAATTAACAGCAATGATTTTTAAAGTGATGGTGAAAGTGCCAAGAGTAAGTGATGTTTCAGTGTGGTAGGTTTCTTATATTTTAATACATTCTAATTAATTAATTCCTCACCTTTGTTTCAAGGGCCTTGATTGCTAGACAGAGGATAGGAAATTAGCTACTTGTCTCTGATTTTGAGTGAGGTGTATAAAATGAAGTTTGGGGATTATCATGAAATCTTATGCTTATACTTATGCTGTCCTCATGCTCTGCAGAGCATAGCACTGGTAACTATTAGATTCCTAGAGAATAGTGGCCATTTTCCTCTCAACTTTGAACAATGTGATAATATCTGAGAACACTAGGGGATAAAATGATTTAGGGGAAACTTATTTGTATGTAGCTTCTTCAGCTAAATGGTAGTACTGGTAATCAGTACTCCCTTTGCCTTGGTGGAGAGTGCAGATTAGAATGGGGAGGAGGAGACCCTGAGAAGTGTAATGATTCTTAGATATTGTTATGATGCTTGTGACTCTGACTTTCTTATTCAGTCTTACTTGGTCTGAACAATTCTGAGGACATAAATTTAGC
The DNA here is from genome assembly GCF_009829155.1 of Mustela erminea. NCBI lineage: Eukaryota > Metazoa > Chordata > Mammalia > Carnivora > Mustelidae > Mustela > Mustela erminea. The sequence continues at coordinate 49,549,359 of NC_045626.1, forward strand.
AATTAGAATTCTAGTTTCTGATTTGCAGGATGCTGTAGTTGGTAGATAGATGAGGTAGGTTTAGAACAAAGTATATGCCTTGAATGGAATTAAAATTTTAAAATTGTAATTCCTTATAAAAATTGATTTCATTTTATTTGATCCAAATAAGCATTATTCCAAAGATTTTTTTTTTTTTAAAGAAATTGGACCTATACTGTGTTTTAAATTTTATACCTTTAAGTAAGGCTGTTTTAGAGTTCAGCCTTGCATATAAGTTCTTTGAGAAGGGAAAGTGGTTGAGAAAATGTCGATTCCTGAGTGTGCCTTCTGTGCTGTGCCATGAGCACTGAGGCCCTTCTGCTTTTAGAGCAGTGGGGTATCACTGTTGACTAGCCAGTGAGGTTACACCTAAGTGAGAACATTTATGGTAGAATATCCACTTAGTAGGCTTTCAGGATACAAAACAATAATGCCCTAATGTTAGAGCCCTTTAATTACACTTAAGTGGGAACAAGAAAAGTAGATGGTACTGTTTCCAGCCATTATTACATAGTGCTTTGCTGTTTATAGATTGCTTTTACCTACATCTCAAACTTCACATCAGTCCTGGGAGTATGCAGCCCTATTTTAAGGACTTGGGATTTTTTAGACTTCATCCTATTTCCTCTAAAGTTGGGGGCCGGCACACATTTTCTGTAGTGGGTGGGGTGGATAGTAAATATTTCCAGTTCCGCAGACCCTATCTTTGACATAACTAACTTCAGCTGTTGTAGCGTAAACGGAGCTGTACTTAAGTCAGCAGAGTTGTGTGCTGCTAAAATTTTACTTGTAAAAATAAGTGGGAAATGGGCTGTCGTTTGCTGATCCTCTGCTTTAAAGCAAAAATAAGACTAGAGCGGTCATATGATTTCAGAAAGTCATTCTGGGATTTCCAGAAGAGCAAGTTATATTTTGTAACTACTAATGGCATGTAGGAAACGCAGTTGGCATGGTGTATCTTAGGAAACACCATGCTCCCTAAAGATTGCTTAGTGACTTTCATTATATTTTAACAAAAATATGTGACCTTGAAGTCACTTTATTTAGTCCACTTTCCCAGCCTATTCCCTTCTCCTGAAACCCTGAGATCAGTTATCAAGATACACATTCTGTTATTCTTGGAGCACCAGGCAACTGTACAACAACTGTTACAAAAATGTTTATTGTTTACCAAAACCATTGGACCTCTTATCAAATGCTGCTTGGTAACAAAATCTTATCACAGTTTTAATAAAAAAAAAAAAAAAAAGAAAGAAAGAAAGAAGCTAACTATTTGTCTCATTGTCATTAGTTAGACTTTCTGCAAGGTCACTTAATCCGGACTTATTCAGTGCGTTCATCAGATTCTCAGGTGTTGCATGTACTCCCTCCTGATCTTGCCAGGCGACCAGTAGCTGCTTAGCTCTCATCTTCATGTCTTCGCTGTCACACTCAATTTGTCTAATTTCCGAGTCTTTCATTTCCAAGTAGGGAGCCAGGATCTTCCACTGCTCGCCCAGTTTACTGGCAAACGCCTCTATTTGTTCCCCTGTTACAGGTTTGTCTCGTCGAACATCAGGGCCTAGGAAACACAGGAGATGTGAATTATGTACAAAGTGTGAGGACATGTACAGTTCAAAATATACAACAGAACTGGGAAGATACAGGGCCACTGAACTATTAATCACCTTTCATAAGCTTTATTTTAGAAGTAGAATAATTCCTTTCTGTATTTTCCATGGGGTAAATACTGTTCTAACAGACATGATCACTAGGTAGCAGTACTTTTAAAATGAAAGCTGTTGCCTTTATTTTAATAACGAACGCCTCCCCTGAAAAGCAGCTAACTGCCCCCCTCCATTAACAGGTGAGTCGCCTTCAAATGTAAATACTTCCCTTCCCATCACTTCTAAATTTTATTGCATAAAGTGAAATATTTTAGAAGTTGTCAAGCAATGTTTAAAATTCCTCACTATAAGAAACAGCTGAGATAAATGTTAGAAGTTGAGAAGTAGATCAAATAACGTACCTCTCAACAAAGAACCCCAATCTTTTCCAATTTTGTAAAATAGCCAAGAAAATTCAATTCTTACTTTCATTTTCCTTCAGTAAAGCATCATTATCTTCCTCATCTTCATCCTCACCTGTTTTTATTTCTTCAGAAGGAGGCTAAAATGAGGAAGAAGAAAGTTTAAAAGAATGCCAGCTTGTAAAATAACTGGGGGATACTACTGGTTTAGACATGAGTGGCTGAGATTCCACATACAGGGCCCAGAACTTTATCCTTGAGCATGATACATGTGAATGTCTGGTAAGGATCACGAATGTGGGATGGTGTTAACCTGGAGAAGGAGTGGATGGGAAAGACTCCTCTTCCCCCACACCTGGGAAAAAGGGAGCCACTAAGGAGTATGGGAAGATGAAAGATGATTTGCAAACATCTAGTGTACAGTAACAATGGACTAGAGAAAACTAGGGAAGCAACCAGGTCCTTAAAAATTGAGAAATTCTGCAGGGTAGTTTTACCATATTGTAGTAATACAATGAGAAAATTGTATTGGAAAAGAGAACAGAGTAGAAAGGTCAAGGTGCCTACTGCTACCCGTAATAGATCCTGTTTGATAAAAGACAACACACTGGCAGACAGGAGAAATTCATGTCTGAGTTTACAGGTGAGATAACTATTTAACCAAAATACTGTGAGCTTTAAAATTAAATTACATGCTTTATAAAAAAATTTATCAATTTATGTACTCCTATAAATGTACACCAAAATGCATTTTTCCTTATTCTTAAATATGAAGGTTTATAGGTGGTTTTTTTCCCATACGATGAACTATAAATTCAGCTTCTTAGCGATAGTACTTTTAAGTAAGATAACAACTAAAGACTATGAAAACGCTGATGGATATTACTTACTGGTAATTCCTTTGCTAGCTTTATTACCATGTTTTCGAGATACTCTGGCAAACTTTTAAATTGCTGGTTGGTTGGCTGGAAGAAGTGAGGGCTTCTCCGTGCTAATAGTCTCAGGGCTCTCCAACCATAATTTGAATTGTTCACAGCCCTAGGAAAAGAAATGTCAGTCTTGTAATTTTTGTTTTTTTTTTTATTTCTATATGCCTTCCAGTTTAGAATATAGAATGTCCCACAGTAAATTAGGTTAAGTAGCTGAAGGCACCATTCTCTTTATTCTGATCTTATTCCTAAAGAGCCTCTAAGGGTGCAGTACACTTACAAATGAACATTAGAAATCAGAATCTGATGAGGCAGGTTCTTATGCAACAAACACATCTGAAAAGTTTATATACATTTTACTTTAAAAAGCTGGTATGTGATAGTAATGAGGTTCTGTGTGCAGGACAGTAATCATCTACCTCTGGAAAAAATAGGTTTACTATATTCAGTGAGTTGATATACTGGCAATGCCATCTAAAGGTTTTGACCATATTCAATATGTCATTTTCCATTTATATAAACATCTTATTTTAATTTGCTCAATACCAAACTCAATGAATAAAAATGGTTCCAAAACCAAAAGGGGGAAACCTGGAATAGCCACCCCAGTGAGCAGTGATGACAGAGTCCACGAACTGTTCCCTAATGAAGCACTGCAGTGCTGCACAGGGAGAATGGAAACCTCACAAATGCTAAAAATAATGTTCCAGAACCAGCCACGCTGCAGAAGAATCCAGAGCACAAATTGTGAAGATCCCCCTAAGTTCTTAAGGATAGCAGCTGGTTTATTTAGTCCTCTCTTACAAATGAGCCTCTAATTTTAACAAGTGCTAAACTTGCAAAACTACTCTTACACTGTGGTCTTGCCAACTTAATGTCATAGTATAAGGCTTTGCCTGATCAGTTAACCAGCCTATCTCTCTGACAACTTTCCATTTAAGCAGTTTCAGTCTTTTTAAGCATTTTCAAAATTCCCCACCAGTTATACATACAAACTTTCTTACTCTCCAGGAATCCATAACACTCAGGTTCTGAAACCAAGGTTCGTGGAGAACTATCTAACCTTCATTCACTCAACAACACTCAGACCTTATGGGTACCCTGAACACTTGAGACACTATAATCTTGCAGTCAGAAGCAGGGCCTTGAGGCCAGAGTGATTTCCTGGCTCTGGCATTTACTAGATGAGAACTTCAACACATGATTCATTCTCTGCCTCACTTTGTTTAACTGTAAAATGGAGATCGGGGCAGTTTCTACCATAGAGGTAAATATGGTAAGTGCTCAGGGAGTCCCTGACAGACAGTGAATGTGTAAATGTACTGGCAAGTATCACTGCTATTGATAAACACAAGGTATAAGAATTTCATACAGTGGTAAGGATGAGAACATAAATGAAAATTTCAGGTGAGGAGCTTTCGGCCCAGGAAAAACTGCCCTTAGGCACTATCTCCAAGGAGAGATGAAGTGAGCCCATACCACAGGAATAGCCTGGGCAGAAGTTTCAAGTAAACATAATAGCAAATGCCAAGGTCCTGAAGTGGAACGACCTTTTTGAGTTGAAGAACAGAAACCTGGCTGGTGTAACAAGAGCAGAGAGAAAATGAATAAAGGAAATGTGGTTCAAAGTTGGCAGCAGCCAAACTGAGGTCTTTTAGGCTCCAGTAAGGAGTTTGGGTTTATTCCAGGCAGTCACTGAAACAGTTTAAGCAGGAGACCAGACTTTTTGAGTTTAAAGATCACAATTCTCATGCTGGAGAACTGACCAGAGCATCCTTCATTAAGAGATCATAGTAACTAACTCATAACTAGTCACAAGGTCACACTGGTAACAGCCCTCTATTTACTGTGTGCTAACTACATGTCCTATGTGGTTCAAAGTGAATCATCTTATTTAATCCTCAGAATAACCCCCTGAAATGGGTGTTATTACTACATAGCAATGAGAGAACAAGCAGAAAGGGGTTATAGTTGCCCTAGCAGTCTAGCCAGTGAGTGACAAAAGTGTCTTGGATTGGAACCCAGGCAATCTGACAAAGCCCTTGCCCTTAAAATATGATACCACAATGCCTATTTAAAACCATGGGGCTGGGGAACCTGGGTGGTTCAGTCAGTTAAGCATCTTCCTTCGGCTAAGGTCATGATCCCAGCTCAGCAGGGAGCCTGCTTCTCTCTCTCTGCTTGTGCTCATTCTCTCAAATAAAATCTTAAAATTAAAATTTAAAAAAATTAAAAAAAAGAAAGAAAGAAAGAAATAGCCATGGGGCTAGGTACATGGGTAGCTCAGTTAGTTGAGGGCCCAGCTCTTAGTTTCTGTTCAGGTCATGATCTCAGGGTTGTGAGATCAAGCCCCACGTAGGGCTCCACCCTCACCATGGAGTCTGTTTGAGAGTCTCTCCCTTTGCCCCTCACCTTGGTTGTAAACTCTCTCTAAAGTAAGTAAATAAACAAACTCTTAAAAAAAAAATCTTTAAAAACGGCTATGTGGTGTTGCCTAGATTAGATGAAAAACCCGAGACTGAGCCCTAAGTTTACTCCAAAATCTGGGAGTTAGGCAGAGTGGATGGGGAGCCAGCTCTTACGCAGTGAGGCAGGAGTGTAGTTTAGTGGGTGTCAAGAGAATACATTATGGAAGGAGAGAAAAGTGGGAAATGCTGGGAGGTTGGAAAAAAGATGCTATGATCTTGACAACCGCTACCTCAGTGGAGGGACAGGGAGACTACCCAGTGGCAGTGAGCTGACAAGGGAATGGGGGGTGAGGAAATGAAGGCAACAGCTATCAGCATGTCTCAGGAGGCACTGATTTGAAGGGGAAAAGAGGATTATTCGCGGGAAGGTAGAGGCCCAAGGGGATTGTTCTTAATTTTCAAAACAAGTGTGATTCTGTCATGCTGGTCAGTGGGCATGGCCACTGAAATCAGGAATGTGTACCTACATGAACCTGGTGCATAAATTCACCTAGGAGGAAAAGTACTCACCTATCAATGGTCTCCCTTGATTAGTGTTCTAATGTACATACAATTCCTAAAAAAATATTGTAGAATGTTAGCTCATAATAAATACTACTTACTTGTATTCATTTTCAACCATGTTCTCAGGGTCTGCCTGTTCAATGGCTTCTTCAAAAAATTCCTCCAAAGTTGGCATGTATTCCCTGAGTGTTAAAAAAACAACTAGTGAGGATCATACATGTTTGTTCTTAATAAGTACTCCTAAAATAGTGGCAATGAAAGATTCTAATATTACCCACACTTGAGTTATGTTACTTAGGAACTCCCGATTTTTTAAGGAGGTAAATGACTCAGAATGGAACTTCTCAAAGAGGACAACAGTCAGTGCGGTCCTGCATCATGTCATATACTACACTCCATGTAATGTCTCACTAACAGTCACTGGGCTCTATCCTGTAATATTACTTGGTCAGGGCAGCTGGGGCTTTCACAGCATTTGAATTTCCCCAGCAAGGAGGAAAATGTCACATCCAGTGTCCGTATTCAAGGACTTTTTTTCTTTAAGCCAGAATTCATAAAACCTACACTAATACCCAGGCCACACTGAGATTTATTTAACTGTGAGCTTATTTTAGGTCATTCCCATGAAAGTGTGGTTGGTTTTTAATTGTATCTTTCCGGAATTTGGTTTTAGAAATAAGATTTTGATACAAGCAAATAAATAAGACCCAAGGGTCTGATTATAAGACATTTTTGACTAAAAACTAGAAAAATGGGCTCTGTAAGGAAAGCTCAAGCACCCAATCTTAGAACTTTCATTACAATAACACACTCTCTAACTGGTAAACATTAAGAGGACTGGAAGGTTTCCTTGGAGTTGACCACCACTCTTATGTATCACACTAGACAAAGCAAGGGGACACTAAAATCCCAACCAGACTATCATTGATCAGTGTTTGGAACCATTTACTAGTTTAAAAATTACAATTGATCCTTGAACATCACTGAGTTTGAATTGTGTGGGTCCACTTATTTGTGGATTTAAAAAAAATAAATACAGTACTCTAAATGTGTTTTTTCTTCCTTAATATTTTAGTATTTTTTTCTCCAGCTTCCCTTACCTTAAGAATACAGTATTTAAGAATACAGTATATAATACATATAACATACAAAATGTATTCATGTTTTGTATATCAATATATCACCTGTACATGTTATGAGTAAGGCTTCCAATCAACAGTAGGCTACTGAAGTTTTGAGGGAATCAAAAGTTACTTATGCATTTTTTACTGTGTGGGGGTTGGCACCCTAACCCCTGTTCGAGGGTCAACTATACCACGAGCAATCAAGACTAAAAACAGAACAAACCTCCCAGGCACTGCCATATATATGTATGTGTTTTACAAATACAAATATATAAAAATAACTACAAATATATATATGCAGTTAAAATATATACAAATAAAAATAAATACAAATAAAAAAATCTACCAGTATTTATGTAGTGTTTTACAGACACTACAAATACAACTCCCCTTTCTGATCTCGTTCTCTTTCCCCAGAGGTGGCCGCACTTCAGAATCTGATATTTATCACTTAGTTTTTTTTTTTTTTTTAAATTGAGTGTATACTGTTTTGAAGCTTTTCAAACTTCTAACCCTGACTTTTCTGAAGTATGTCTATCGGATGCAATAGTCCTCAACCTCATTCTGATGCCCGACGTACAGCAGTCCCCTACACAAACATATCACACATTATCCATTCTCCCTTTGATATTTAGGTGGTTCCCCATTTTTGCTATGACATTGCTAAATGAACATCCTGGTACCAGTCTCATTTGTGCAGGTGAACGAGTTTCTTTAGACACTATGGTCTTCAAACCTCCCCTACAACCCACAGTAAGGAATTAACTTGATATTACAACCCAAAACACAAATGCAAGTATGTGTATCATAATATGTAAGTAAAACTAATGTTTCACAAAAATGTATTTTGTTCCACTAAGAAAAATGCCAGTAGCAACTAATAAACTGACCTCACAAATCAGCAATTCTCAACTTGCAGTTTTAAAAGAACTACTTTAAGATCAACCAACCCAGGAGTGGAATTGTCAGGATGTATGGTATGCACATCTTTAATTTCTAGTTACTTCCAAATTGTTTTCCAAAGTGGCAGTACCAATTTAGGCTCCTACCAGCATCACTGGCATATGATTTTTTTTTTTTTAAAGAATTTATTTATTTGGCAGAGAGAGATCACAAGTAGGCAGAGAAGCAGGTAGAGAGAGAGGGGGAAGCAGGCTCCCCGCCGAGCAGAAAGCCTGATGTGGGCTCCATCCCAGGATTCCAGGATTATGACCAGAGCCAAAGGCAGACACTTTACCGACTGAGCCATCTAGGGGCCCCATAGGATTTCTTTGATTCTGGCGTTACTTAGAAGTATCTGAAAGCTTTTAAAATATATTTTGTTACTCACGTAGAATTTAAATGCATTTCTGGGAGTGCCTAGGTGGCTCAGTTAAGCGTCTGCCTTCGGCTCAGGTCATGATCCCAGGGTCCTGGACTGAGCCCTGCATTGGGCTCCCTGCTCAGTGGGAAGCCTGCTTCTCCCTCTCCCACTACCCCCTGCTTGTGTTCTCTCTCTTGCTGTCAAATAAATAAAGTCATAAAAAAAAAATGCATTTCTGTTTTCTGTAAGACTGAAGTCTGTTAATCATCTTGTTAAATCCTAAGTTTTTTTGAGCAAACTTTCTAAATACTGAAAGTACTGAGTGTCAAAATTCTAGTAAAACATTTTGCAGATGTGTCAAAATGAAGTGTCAGGATGATGGATTGGTTAATTTCTCATTCTAATTCTGTCAGTTTCTTGAAACTATATTTTTTAGAAACAAGGCTTAGAATATCTATTTCTGACACATTTTTTTCTTGTATCTTTCTGCACTGACTGTATTTTTAGTAATGCTTTCTGCCTTTAAGACTCTTCTGTCTGATATCAATATAACTATCCTTCCTATATCATTTTTTTTTTAGTTTCAGCCTTTCCATATCCTTAAGGTGTTTCTTACAAATAACATATAGATGGGCTTTTATTTATTTATTTATTTTTAAAGACTTTATCTACTTGACAGAGATCACAAGTAGGCAGAGAGGCAGGCAGAGAGAGAAAGAGGGAAGCAGGCTCCCCGCTGAGCAGAGAGCCCGATGCGGGGCTTGATCCCAAGACCCTGGGATCATGACCTGAGCCGAAGGCAGAGGCTTTAACCCACTGAGCCACCCAGGTGCCCCATCAATGGGCTTTTAAAATAGAATACCAACTTCTATCTTTGAACTAGAAAGTCCATTTCCCTTTACTGTTGTACCTGAATTTCTTTTACCTATATTTGTTTTATGCCTAAGTTCCACCACTTGTTTGTTATGTACGTCTTTCTCCTTGCCTATTTTTATTTGCTTGCTTGAGTTTTCTTACTTCCTTTTGTTCTCATCTAAAAGCTATATATTCTGTTTCTTTTACATACTTAGCAAGCATGCTTAATAGAAGTTGTTATTCATTATCTCTATCTTCATATGTAACATTCTAGTCTAATATTTAACATGCCTATTAAATCTTAAAATTTCAATGACTTTTTTATTGCTAGAATTTTTTTTTTCAAATTTATTTGCTCCTGAAAGTGTCCTGTTCCTTTTTAAGTTTCAATTCCTTCTTTTATATCTTTAACTGTCTTAAACATACTTATTTTGAGCTGTATTTACTGGATGTTTTCATTATCTGACGTGGTTGTCTAACTTCTGTTGTTTGTTTTGTTTGTTCCACCTGCTGATTCTTTCTCATGGTACATTGTTTTCTTGAATGTTTTAAGTTCAGATGCTTGAGTATCTTCAGACTTTTATCTGTAGGATCCTTGTATGGCTTAGGTTGAAGGTATGACCTCCAGAAAGCTTTGTAACATCAGACTGAGACATCTGAATTCACCCCCTCAGCTAGGGCGTTCTTTTACAGGCCAGTGGTATAAATTCAAACTGGAGGACTGCATGACAGCAGACCTGTGGTTATTGTTTCTCCAGGTGGACTGTTTTTCTTTTCACCCACACCTCAGCTAGAAATGGACAAGCTTATTTCCCGGCCCAGTGAACACGTCCCACCTCCCCAGTCTGCTCTTCCTTTATGTTTAGTGCAGTGCTTCAAGGGCCTCAGCTTTATTCAAAGGAAACTCAGTAACAACTCTGTGCAGGCTGAAGGCCCTACTTTCTGTCTTTCATGGCTCTTAAAACCCAAGCTCCCTGGCTCCCCAAAGTGGGATGCATCTGCAAGCTTTCCAGCTAGAAACACCCATATTGGCTCATACTTTGGTTTTCGGTTCCCTAACCTTCTTCTTTTGTGAATTTGTATTTTCCTGTGATTTCTAAAAGTATTTTATCCACACTTCTAGGTGTTTCATGGTGGGAAGCCATACTCTGCTATGCCAGAATCAACCATAACAAATTAATTTCATTCACTTAACATTTGAGAAAAGCAGTACCTCATGTGAAACATGTTAAACTTGCCTTGTCTCTGATTTGCAAGCTTCCATATTATCAGGACAGAGATTCCAAAGCCTTGTTAACTCCTCACTGCAAAACAGACACATAAAAACATTTTTAATGGACATCATCCTCATATACCTTAAGGTTGCAAAAATACTTAAACAGTGAATTTTTAGGGGGTGACAGAATGAGCTTTAACTTTCTTCATTAATTTTTGGTATTTGGCAAACTTTCTACATATGCTTGTCTTTAATGATAACAATCATTTGTTCTAAAAATATTCAAGCAGAATATAAAGCAATGAATAATTAACTGGAAGGTAACAGAAATTGAAGGATCATGGTACCTTGCAGCAACTGGAAGTGAGCTGGATCAATCTAATAGCAAATATACTGTCTGTGACATGGAAAAAATAGAACAGTCTAGAGCCATGGATTTGGGAAGCGGGAGACAAAATGGAAGCTTATCTATCTATGTGAATCCATGTAAAGGGCCCTTGAGATTGAGAGCGTGTGGTCTGTTTCAGTCATCTATGTATGTATCAAACACACAAAAAATGTGAAAAACACAGAAACTGGGGAGGGTCTTACACTAACATCTTAAAAAATAAAATACCATCCTACATATGGAGACAGGTAAACCTACTTTCCCATCAAAATCTTTTTGTTGGGTCCTTTCCCTAGGAAGTCTTCTGGTGCTGTTCTCTTGCGAGCTACTCTTGTTGGCTTGGTGTCTGACGTTCTGTGGTGAATAAAACACACTGGAATTACAAATGGATAGCACACATAAAAAGTGTTTAATGTAAAAGAAAATTCAATTATTGTTTTCTTCCCATAAAAACATAAATGTATTCTATTATTATAGAACACTCATCAGAAGACAAAAATGCCACATCCAGGGACAAATTACAAGGAGTGGGTATATACCATTTTTTCCCAATAATAATAGATTAATCTGTTCTGGAAACTTAATGACAAGAAATCTGAGGTGAAAGATTCAACTAGAAGTAAAAACGGTTGTATTCTTACAGAGTTAAACATTTGCTTTTTACTATGAAATACATATATACATCTGTACATGATGTAAAATAATCACGTCAAACTATATTTTGAAATGTCTTTCTTCTCATAGTGCTTGAGATGAGTATATATTTACCTTTCTTTCAGTATATATTTACCTTTCTTTCACAAAACTTGGGCAGCCTTCATTTTTCCATGAGTTCCAGTTTTCTTCAGTATTTAATATATGCTGGGAAAAACACAGAAATTAATTTGTGTAATGAAGGCCTTTGAAATTCTATTTGGTGCTAAGAATACTATGTAAATATAAAACACATACCTCTACCATCTTTGAAAATCTTTCTCCATCGGGGGGGTTTTCAGATAGTAGCTGTGATTAGAAAGAATATACTAAGCTTTCATCAACTTTCTGCATCATAGGAGTGGTTTGTAGGCAGAGGACCAAGAAGTGTTTGTGGTCTTGTACCTGAGCTTAACTTTATCCTTATTTTCCTATTTGGGGCTGAAACAAAGAAAATTCTAAATTTCCATTTTGTTCAATCATGGGTTTGTTGCATGTTGAACTTACTTGATACACTGATTTTGTAGTATCTTCAATCCAGAGTGATTGCTCATCAGTTAAAACATAGTTTGAACTAGGGAACAAAGCAACAAAAGCGGGCTTGAGTTACAGCAATCTATATTCAATTTTAAGGCTTATATACGGTCTTATAAAAACCCAAGGCATATAATAGGTAAGTTAACCAAAAGTGTCAAATAGTGTCAAAAATTACCAAGATAAGAACAATCACAAATGAGAGGATTATAAGAGAAAATTCTTGCATTTCATTTAAGATGGTTAGAATTTAAGACACAAAGGTATATGAAGGAGGATGACAATCAGTCTGATTAACTATGAACAGAGCAATGAGTGTTTCCTAAAATAAGAAATTTAATACGGAATGAAAACCTCAGAGAGAATAATAACATATTACTCTCCATGTTGTACATTCAGATACACTGCTCCAAAAGGCAATCAAAAGACAAGAACAGAGGGGCGCCTGGGTGGCTCAGTGGGTTAAGCCTCTGCCTTCGGCTCAGGTCATGATCTCAGGGTCCTGGGATCGAGCCCACATTGGGCTCTACTCAGCAGTGAGCCTGCCCCCTCCCCCAACCCCCGCCTGCCGGTCTGCCTACTTGTGATCTCTCTCTGTCAAATGGATAAATAAAATCTTAAAACAATAACAACAACAAAAAAGACAGGAATAGAAAACCTTAGAGAAAGCTGAAGGCAGACCCAAAGTGTTAATGGGGGCTATTACTCCAGCTTTCACTAGCACCGAATGCTTTATAGCCAGGCAGTAAACGGTGACAAACTACTGTGCCAGGATGAGCACTTTAGATGAGTTATTCATTTACTTCTCGGAATGAGAATGTATGCTTATTAAACAGAGACCATACAGATAAAGCTTGAATTCAAACCTAGGTCTGGCTCCAAAGTCCCTCCTCCTCCTGCCCTGCTATATTGAAACTCAACAACAGAAGGATAAGAAATAACATATTGAGTACTTGCTATGTGTCATCTTAAAATCACAAGTCTGAAAGCTGAACTGCACCCACTGTGTCATGAAAGTAGGACTCAAAGCTAGCAGGTAGTAAAGGCACGTTTTTCACACAACTAAAAATGCAACATTGCTTTGCAAACTTAAAAACACCATCAAGTAATGATTAACTCGACTTCAATTATGGGTAGGTTAAGAGGCAGTGGTCTGTGCTGCAGGTGGAGGTACTTAGGAAGCCGAGGAGCTGATTAGGGTTTCTAAAACCCCAAAGAAACTGGAACTCCTCTGTTCTTCAAAGATTTACTTCACTTTTTTTGAGTTCTGATGTCTTAGACCGTTTCACACCTCATGAAAGTATTACAGGCTTAGTCTTCCCATCAGGTTTGGAGATGCCTGAGTGAGGTGAGAGGTGAATGGTGGAAGTCGGGCACAGAGATGCACCCACACAGCAGAGGACCCCAGCAACCTCAGTGCTCAGCACGTCTGACTGCCACTGACAGCAGATCTAATCAACACCTTTCTCTGAAACAACAATCCTCACATCCAGAATCTCTAAGAAAAGCCTCTGACTATCCAGAGTTGCTGCAAAAGGAGATTTCAGGGATGTGACCCTCACGCATTAAATGTGTCTGATACATAAGAAAAATATATCAGTATGTGAGTCCTCTTTCAGAGAGGGCTGTTCAGAAATCATTTACTACCCACCCATATGAACTTACCTTTTGAATTTGACCTGCCCCTTGAGATACTGGAATAAAATGAGATATTGCAACAGGATGTGTCGACGAAAGTTACTGTCACTCAGTTGTAAATCCATCAACTAGTTGAAAAATAGGCACACAAACACAAAACACATTAAATTCAAGTTTTGCATAAAGGTATAGGTTATGCTATTGTAAAAATGAAAGATTTTAATTAAAAAAACATTTGCTGAGGGCTCACTGAGTATGAGGCATTACCACACAAGCCCTGAGACAGAGGAACAAAGGCTTGAGTTTTTTTTATGCCATGAGATATTTATGTTGGTACATAGCACTATTACATCTGTGGTTCCGAAGTCAAGATGAAGCAGAGCAGAAACAGACATAGGTCAAAGCATGGCTGCCACGTGCTCATATATAAAGAAACGATGGCTAGACAGTGGTCCATACATAGATAACACCAAGGGATGCTCATTTTTGTAGCCCTACGAAGTGCCTGCAACAGAGCTAGCTGGTGCTTAGTAATAAACAAGGAATTACAAGTGAAAAATCATCTGTGAATTAAGTGGGCTATTTCCTTATATTTTAGAGAAAATTGTATCATATTTGTATTATCACAGACTCGGCATCAGAAAGGACTTGAAGGTCCCTTATGAGAAAGTCGTTCAACAACCCTGCCCCTAGGTGGTCAATAAGAATGGCTTCCAGCATGAAGGCAGTCAGGCTGATTATGTCCCTAGAGCACTGAGGAACGCTGAAGTCTATTATCCACAAAGATGCCCTGCTTTGGCCTTCCTGAGCTAGAGCAACAATGGAAAGGTGACTTATTTTAAATGAATGACCAACCCGTAAGACACCTGAAAGCCCTAGGAATGGAATCCAGTTGAACGTCCTAAGTTCCTTTGGCTATATGCTTCCATTACCTAACATTCACTAGCCACTCCCACCTTTTTCTCCCCACATTTCATTCATTATTTATTTTTTTTTCAGTGTTCCAAAATTCATTATTTATGCACCACACCCAGTGCTCCCTATAATACATGCCCTCCATAATACCCACCACCAGGTTCACCCACCCCGAACCCCCTCCCCTCCAAAACCCTCAGTTTGTTTCTTAGAGTCCACAGTCTCTCATGGTTTGTCTCCCCCTCCAATTTCCCGCAACTCACTTCTCCTCTCCATTTCCCAATGTCCTCTGTGTTATTCCTTATGCTCCACAAGTTAAGTGAAACCATATGATAGACTCTCTATGCTTGACTTTCACCTTTTTAAACATCACTGGCCTTCTAGTCTGGTGTGCCTCCCCTTTAGAGACTGACTCTTTGATTTTGTTATTTATCAGATTAACTACCTCATCCCAATCTGAATGGCACAATTCCCAGACCTTTCCTACAACTCCTGGGTGACTTCATCATCCCCACCCAGGCTCTCAAGTTCCATGACAATTCCATGGATAGCCATGGCCTCTACTGTGGTCCTACTACCATGGCCAAAAGCTCAAGCACAGCTAGCTGCCCCAGCTCTGAAACCTTGAACTCACAATCCTCTCACTACAGCCTCCTATTCTTAGTCTCCTATTCTCAGCTATCCCAAGATACTGACTGAGACCTTCAGTCCCCGAACCCTCTATGTCCACCTGTCAGTCCCATTCTGTTTTTACTGTAACCCTATTTTGGTTGAGATAAGGGATCAGCAAACTTTTCTTGGTACATATTTTAGTCTAGGTGAGCCAAGGGGGCATATTATAAGATATTACACAGGAACTTTTATAAACATTTAAAATGAAAAAAACAAAACAAGCAGTCAGATTTAGCCTGTGGCTGCAGGTGGCTGAGCCCTGGTCCTGCCTTTTTGGTTTATCTATTCAACTACCTTGTTGCCAACTTCCTCAACACCTTTGTGCCACACTTCTGTCACATCTACGGTGCAAAATGGTAACCCCAGATCAGACTAAGTTACTCACCCTCTATCCACACTAAGACTTCCCATGCAGGATGTGGGTGGACTGCCTGAAAGAAAATACAAACCACACAGCTCTGCAGATGGTAGCACAGCTGTGCTCTTGCCTCTACCTTAAAACTGGTCTCTAATCAGCGATCTTCTTTACTCTCCAAGGCTATTATTCTCTCCTCTTCTCCACAACAAATCCTTTCGACTTATCAGAAGCATTACTTCACCACCCTCTCACTCTCAGTACATTAACTACTGACACCTTCAATGAAAAAAATATATTAAACTGGAAGCTTTAGCTTCACGCACATCTGGACATCCCAATCTCCCTAAATTAACTGAGTTTCAATGAGACTCTCAAAGAGCTCCTCAGCCTCTCCCCATCCTCACTGAACAGCCAAACTTCTTCAAAAAATTGGCTACATTCACTGTTTCAACTCACCCCTCCACTTGCCATATCTGTGGCTTCCTAGTTCACCAATTCACTGACAGTGTTTTTGCCAAGATCACCAATGACTTATTGTTAGATTCAGTGAACACCCCTTCCTTGACCCCCTACCCTGGCCCCATGAACGCTTTTTTTCCCTCCACAAGTCCTCATCCTACTCTATGTACTTGGCTTCCATGAGGACATACTTTCCCAGTTTTCCTCCAATCTCACTGGCTACTCTTCAACCTTCTTCCTCTTCCCTAACTATCCCACCCCTTAAATTTAATTGGTTTTCTTCAGGACTCAGTATGATGTTTTCTTTTCTTTTCAGTCTATATTTTTCCTTGAATTACCATACATAAGCTGGTAACTACACTATATAACAAATCTACACTTTCAACCTAGACTGTGTTCCTAATCTCCACATCTGTATACTTAAAGAAGCTACTATTATCTCTATTTGAATATTCAACTGACACTGGATCAGATTTCATGTTCAAAGGAAAACACAGCAATTTTCCCCACAAAGCCTGCTCTTCTCCATTGTTGGCTAATTCAGTAAGAGGCTCCACTATCCATTTGCCTAGGCAACTCTAGGAAAACCATCGGGTAAAAACACAACTATAAAGCACAGGGGCAAATCTCTAGTTGGAGTATGCAAGGAGGTACCAAGACTCTGAGCCCAGTAAGAGACTGGCCTGTTCGAAGACCTTAAGTAGTTCACTAAGGAGTGAGGACAGACAAGCCACCTGGCTTGAAGAAATGCGCTGGAGTGGCTAGGTGCTGTGTACGAACTCTTCATCTACCTCAGGCTTTAAGTCCCCCACATTTGTTTCTGTTGGAAGGTATTTTTTGATCGGAACAAAGGACTGAAAACCGGAGTCAACAAGACACTGAATCTGAGGCGGGAGGGGACAAGTGTGCTCATTCAAGCTAACTGCTTCACATTATGCTTCTGAAAACCAGGACCTCTGCAAGATCACACAGCTAGTTAGTGACAGAGCTGAGACAAACTGACACACTCAACTGTACTCTTTCTTCCATAATATGTATTTTCTAATTTCTAATTTTCTTTAGCTATTTAAAAAATTACACCAGTTACATCATGGGTCAAATATTTCTTTGTTGTCTTTGTTTCTTGAACAAAGGGCCTTTTATTGTCCTTAGCTTTACTGCATATCTCAGCTCAGGCCTCAGCATTCCTGATTATTACTCTAAACCTAAATAAGGGTCATGCTATTCTTCTTAGTCTTTCTGTGCCTTTCTGTCAATAAACTGTATATGTAAATAATATTCCTGGTAAAATTAAAATATGAAATTTTTCCTTCCTATCACTTTACAGAAAGTAAAATCTGTACTAGAAAAAATACTAAGCGCATTCTCATTAAAATATTACTGACTTGTCATTAACACATTAGCTGTATCAAATTATTTAATTTTCAAATTATGAAAAATTTTAAATTTCAAAATAGTACAGGTAAGTTATGTAATTTTCATGTCCCCCTATCGAGTAATGTATCAAATCCTAACATTTTCACCTGTTCCATGTTTGTTAAACAAAGAGTTATTACTGAAACTGGTGAAGCCTCCTTGGTAACCTCCCTTTTCTGCCCCCCATCTTTCCTTCTACTGTGGTAAATGCTACCGTGCATTTGGTGTTTATGATTGTCATGAACATTTATACTAATACTACATAAGTAGTATCCATAAATAATACACTGAGATATTTTGCATGTGTTCAAACTCTATCTGATACATATTATTCTGCAATAAGCTATTTTCACATGACATTATGTTTGAAATTTATACAACTTAATACATGTAGCACTAGTGCGGGGGTTGGCAAATTCCTGCAAAGGGCCAGTTAGTAAATTATTTTAGGCTCTGTGGGTCCTACAGTCTCCATCACAACCACTGCCTTCTGCTGTGCCCGTGCAGAAGCAGCCACTGACAACATGCAGATAAATAGAAAGCCGCTGTGGGCTCCACTAAAACTCACTTATAAAAACAGGTAGGAAGGGTGCCTGGGTGGCTCGGTGGGTTGAGTCTTGCCTTTGGCTCAGGTCATGATCTCAGGGTCCTGGGATCAAGCCCCGTGTCGGGCCCCCTGCTCAGCAGGGAGCCTGCTTCTCTCTCTCTCTCTCTCACTGCCTGCCTGTGATCTCTCTTTCTCTGTCAAATAAATAAATAAAATCTTTTAAAAAACCAACAACCAAAAAAACCCAAACAGGTGGGAAACCAGATTTGCCGACCCCTGCTCCAGTGAATTCACTCTCAGCACTCTGTAGCTTATATTGAAATGACTAGGTCCACCACTATTACGTTGAACAGAAATATTGTTAGTAGACATCCATGCCTTGTTCTTGAGTTTACTAGGAATATTTCTCAAAGTTTGATCATTATGTATGATACTTGCCACAGAGTTTTTATTAACCCCCTTAAGTTAGGAATATCCCCTTCTACTTCTGATTTGTTTTTGTACTGAACATTAGATTTTACTGTAAGAATTTCTTGTCATATGAGATATAATATAGTTTTAAAATATTTAAACCTTTAAACCTTAAGGCTGTTAATTTGGTATTAATATTTCTGATGTTGAACTTACATTCCTGGGATAAATCCTATTTAGCCTATACTTAAATAAAATAATTACTTTTGATTTATTGAGTTAAATTTTTTTCATCTCTATTTGTGAGACTGATATATATATACTTTCCTGTTCTATCCTTACTGGGATTTTATTTAAAAGTTACATCAATCTCATATTAAGGACCTGGTTGCTTTTCTTCTTCTTCTTACCTCTGAAAATTTTCACTTACATCTATTCCTCGAAGAGCTGATAGTATGAGAGTAAAAAAATCAGCCTGATGTCATTCAAAAGGTATCATTTTCTGACTACAATTTCTCTAATAATTACTTGTTTATTCAAGTTTTCTATTTCTTTCTGAGTCTATTTGGTGATTAGATTTTTCTACAGAGTTACTATTTCTTTAGATTTAAAAAGATATCAGCAGAAGTTGTTCAGAATATATTATCTTACATATATTCACTATTTCTATGTTTTCAATTATGCCCATTTTTGTTATTTATTCATCTTATTGTTTACTGGTACCTTTTCACCTTTTTTCCTTTCAGACCTGCTCTATAAAATTTTTTATAAATTGTTTCTATATAAATTTTCTTTAAAAAGAAACAGATTTTGGTTTTACTGAAGTCCTATATTTTCCTTGCTCTACTTCATCAATTTGTATAATTATTATTTACTTCTACTTTCTTAAGATTCTGTACCTAGCTTCTTGAATGGTATTTCAATTCGTCATTCTTAAATTTTTCATTAATGTAGTTAAACGTGTACTTTTCTCTTTACTTCTCACTGTATTTGTAACCCACACATCTGACATTATAATACAGTTCTGCTATACAATATCTTCACAGCAAATTTAGAGCTTCCATTTTTGATTTCCTCTTTAATTCCTAGGGAAAGCTTTTCAACTTGGTAAGTTACCTCCTTTAAGCCATCCTTTTTATAGTTCTAATTTAATTGCACTGTGGCCAGAGAATGTGCTCTGCATGATATAGAATCTTTCAAATTTGCTAAGATTTCCTGTATGGCCTAGTACACAGTCAAATTTTGTGAATGTTCCATATGTATTAAAACAGAATAATTATCTCTATTTCTTGTGTACAAGTTTCCATATATACTACAATAGGCTTATTACTTTTATTGTTCAAATCTATCATATACTTCTTAATACTGGTCTGCTTTATCCATCAGTAAATCAAGATTATTTTTGTTGTTCAAATCTTCCATATACTTACTAATCATCCCATCAGTTTTGATTAAGGCACTTGAAAATAACTCATTAAAATTTATGATCTGCCAACTTCTCATAATTTTATAAATTTTTTCTTTTAGCTTTTAAATAGAAACAAGTTAGAGCCACAACAGACAGCCTCCAGAACAGAAATATGACAGTCCTAAGACAACAGAGTGTAAAATCGTAGAGAAAGGCTAATACCCTCCTCTCCCTCAGCACTAACCTCTCCAACCTCCTCAGAATCCCTCTCAAGAGCAGTCATGTCCTCACGGGCCTCAGAAAACTCTCCTTCCTCCATGCCCTCCCACACATACCAGTGAACAAAGGCATGCTTGTTCAAAGAACCTCAGGTCAACCTTACAGTCCAGGTGAGCCCAGGCCTCAGCAATGGCTGTGGCGTTGCTCAGCATGCACACAGCTCGCTGTACTTTGGCCAGGTCTTCACCGAGCACCACAGTGGGAGACTGCTTTTTTTCTTAATAGATTTTGAATGCATAGGAGTTCACGACATCTTGGTGACTCGTTAATGCAGTATCCTTTATCCTACTTAAGCTTTGTGCCTTAAATTCTATTTTATTTGGTATTTATGTAGCTGTTTTGTTGTTAATTCTAGCTTCATGTGTCTCTTTTCATCCTGTGTTCTTTTCCACATAAGCTACTTAGGTCTATTTTTCTTCATTCTTTTGTTTTTTTCCTCTAAAGATTTTATTCATTCACTTGACAGACAGAGATCACAAGTAGGCAGAGAGGCAGGCAGAGAGATAGGAGGAAGCAGGCTCCCCGCTGAGCAGAGAGCCCTACGTGGGGCTTGATCCCAGGACCCTGAGATCACTACCTGAGCCGAAGGCAGAGGCCTCAACCCATTGAGCCACCCAGGCGCCTCTATTTTTCTTCGTTCTTAATGTAACCCTTTGGAATTACAAAGCTTAGTTATGTACTGCACATGAACTGGGAAGGGTACAATTCTAAGACACAAAACTCTTTAAAAGGAAACTGCTGCTCCCTGGAAGACAAATAAACCAATGACAACTGAGTACATGGGAAGCTGAAAGCATCTGTATAGATATGAGTCTGTGTTTTACTCTTGAGCCCTCAGTGAAATGGGTTTCTACATGCCTTTTTTGAGCAGTGAGAATGTTTCCTTTCCTTGGTAAATAAGTGTCCTGTATAATCTCTAGTTTGCCTAATAACTTCTGATAAAAAGCTATCAATTTTAATATTAATAATTTCTTCTGTTGACTGAGTATTAGGCTCTTTTTTTGTTTGTTTGTTTTTGTGAAAGCCCACTGAATTATGGGTCAGGGAGTAGGAATCAGGCAGCAGTCTTTCTGATGCCTAAGTAGTATGGCTGTAGGAGTTGCAGATTTCGCCAAAAAGTAATGAGTATATTAGTATGAGGCATAAAATTTAAGTCAACTGCGTGTCTTGAGAGATTCTAGGAAAGTATAAAATCTCTCAAGTATATTAGAGTCCTTCTTAAATTGTTTAAAGACACCACTAAATTCCTTTTTTTTTTTTTTTGAGAGCACATACACACTGTTGGGGGTGGTTGTGGCGGTAAGTGTGGAGGGACAGAGGGAGAGAGAGAGACTCTTAAGCAGACTCCCAGCTGAGCATGGAGTCTGACCCAGGGCTCAATCTCAGGACCCTGAGATAATGATCTGAGCCAAAATCAAGAGCTGGGATGCTTGGGCACCTGGGTGGCTCGGAGGGTTAAGCCTCTGCCTTCGGCTCAGGTCATGATTTCAGGGTTGTGGGATTGAGCCCCCCATCAGGCTCTCTGCTCAGCAGGGAGTCTGCTTTCCTCTCTCTCTCTGCCTGCCTCTCTGCCTACTTGTATTCTCTGTCTGTTAAATAAATAAATAAAATCTTAAAAAAAAAAAAAGAGTTGGGACGTTTAACCAACTAACTGAGTCACCCAGGTGCCCCAGCATCACTAAGTTCTTATATTTCTGGGAGAGCTGTGAAAAACTCTTTTTGGACAATTAAGAAAGAAATAAGCCACAACTCCAAATGCTTTGAATATAACCATTTTCTCCCCAAACTGGGAGAAATACAGGTTCCAGAGTTATTACTTTAAAAAAGTGCCATCATTTAAACTTTTAATTTTCACAAATGTTGGATATTGAATTAGGGTTTAGCAGACTAAACTGTAAAGCAGTTTTCTACCTGGAATAGGTTCATATATCTTATTCAACTAAATTATCAGACATCTGGTTTCTGAAGAAAAAGAATATATAACCTAGTACATAAAAACTAACAGACTTACATAGTACTCCTATTTACTAATAATTTTTTAAAAACTTTCCTTCAGAAAAAAAAAGTTAAAAAGAAAAGAATCTAATTTTAAGGATCTCAGTGTCCCAGCTGAGTTACAGGACAAAGAAAGTATGTCCACAGCAAAGCAGAGATATTACCTGTCAGCTCTTTTGCTTTAGTTAAAAAGGTTACTTACAGCTATGGTTATAAATTAAAAGATAGTAAGAAAACCTTCTGTACTCATACTTTTAAGGAGATTTAGAGGACTTAATATCCTTCAGTAAAATAAATACCAAAAATTTACATTTTAAATCTCTTTTCCCTAATACATCTAATTAATGTAAAATACAAATTATTTATTTTAGTAAATGCAAGACTTCTTTTTGGCCTACAAAAGCCTAAATTAACTGGAATTTCCTAACCAATACAGGTTATGTTGTTACCCCTACAAAGATTTAGGATTACTTAAACAAACACAGGTGAACTAAATCAAGTTGTGATTAAATAGCCAATGTCTCTCTCTCTCTATATTTAAACCTCAGACAATACTGCAAATTATGTGACTCTACTGAATACTCCTATGCTACTTGGTAAAGTTTCAATAATCTGTAGTTTCCTTAAGAAACTTCTAAAGACATTAAAATTCAGATATGGAAAGAAATAAGAAGTACCTAACCACTATATCATTCCTATGTATGTGTGTGTGTTTTGAAGATTTTATTTATTTATTTATTTAACAGACAGAGATCACAAGTAGGCAGAGAGGCAGGCAGGGTGGGGGAGCAGGTTCCCTGCTGAGCAGAGAGCCCGATGCAGGGCTCAATCCAAGGACCCTGAGATCATGACCTGAGCCGAAGGCAGAGGCTTAACCCACTGAGCCATCCAATTCCTATGTGTTTTCAACCTAAGTCTCTCTCACTATATATAAACACATTTATCCTTCAGAACACTCAAATTAGGATGATGAAATCAGTGTGTACTTTTAAAGTACTTGATAAAATTATTTTAAAGACTAGTTTTAAAACATTAATACTGCCATTAAACATACTATTTGAGGGGTGCCTGGGTGGCTCAGAGGTTAAGCCTCTGCCTTCGGCTCAGGTCATGATCTCAGGGTCCTGAGATTGAGCCCCGCGTTGGGCTGTCTGCTCAGCAGGGAGCCTGCTTCCCCCTCTCTCTTTGCCTGCCTCTCTGCCTACTTGTGATCTTTCTCTCTGTCAAATAAATAAAATCTTTAAATAAAATAAAAATACAAATGCTTGGGTTTAACCCAGCATTTCTGATTTAAAAAAAATAAACATACTATTTGATATATTAAAACATAAATATTAACGTATATTTAAAGTTTAAAAACATTTAAGAGGAGGGAACTTGATTAACTCAGAAAGACAAAATTAAGTTCCTGGGATTCAGTCCGTTCTCAAGGGTAGGAAAATGTTCTTTGCCTTCCATACATTCTGTCAGGTGGTAATAATCACTGCCCTCATCAAAGCACATTTTCTCTTTAAAGAACTGTTTACATTTATGAATATACTGACTATTTTATGCTTTTGTGTAAATCTTGACCACATAAAATGAGATGAGAGCTGTCGTTTCTAAAGGAGCAAAGATTTTAATGTTATTAATAATTAACAGAAATGATTATTAGTTTCTATGACTCTGGATAATGACACAGAAAGGTTAGGCCATTTTTCATTCTATCTTTGCTCTTATCTTTATCTTATCAATTAACCAGTCTCCTGGGCAACTCTTTTAGACTTTGTCCTTCTTCAGAATCAGGCTCCAAATCCATGGCCTATGGGTACTTTTTGTACCATTTCTGCAGTCCTTCCTAGATCGCTGCCTTGCAGCACCAGAGATTAGACTTTTTTTAATCTTGCTTGCATAACATAACCATGGCTAGAATCACAAACAGAGGGGATTCTAAAAACAACAGAGTGATGAGTATGCTCTAAATTTTCCAATATGCTCAATGATATTTAAAGAGCTGCCCTATTTGTCAGGCCCACAAAGTACAAAGTGTCACAATTAAGAGCACAGCTCATGCCTTTGAGGACCACTTCAGCAGATTTTTTCACATAAAAAAAGTTAATCATATTGAAAACTCTTAGTCTTGGGGCACCTGGGTGGCTCAGTGGGTTAAAGCCTTTGCGTTCAGCTCAGGTCATGATCCCAGCCTCCTGGGATCGAGCCCTGCAGCGGGCTCCCTGCTCAGCGGGGAGCCTGCATCCCTCCTCTCTCTCTGCCTGCCTCTCTGCCTACTTGTGATCTCTGTCAAATAAATAAATAAAATCTTAAAAAAAATGTTATTACGTTCCTTTCTAAAACAAAACAAAACTCTTAGTCTTATGCATTTATCTTTTCAGATGGGTGGGTACATACCCACATGCTAAAACTGACATAGGTGTAGGCGAAACACTTCAAACTGCAAAGTTTGTAAAGCTCTGAAGATTCATCAATGCCTTCACTGCCCATAGCAGAGATAGGCAAACAACCAAATAAAACTCTGAAAACTAAAGTAACCCAAAAGTCTGTACATAATTCAAGTGACAAGTCTAGACACATTATCTATAGCTTATACAACAGTGAGATCTCTAACCTGCTCTCTCTCAAGAAATATTAATGGTAGGCCAATACAGTTTCCATTTACTTTCCATTTCTCAGTGGCCACACAAGGCCCAATATAAATGGGCCTTACGTTCAATTATATCAAAGCCCAAATCAAGTCTATCAAACCATTTCTTTTTTTTTTTTTTAAGATTTTATTTATTTATTTGACAGAGAGAGATCACAAGTAGGCAGAGAGGCAGGCAGAGAAAGGAGGAAGCAGGCTCCCTGCTGAGCAGAGAGCCCGATGTGGGACTCCATCCCAGGTCCCTGGGATCATAACCTGAGCCGAAGGCAGTGGCTTAACCCACTGAGCCACCCAGGCGCCCCCTGTCAAACCATTTCAATCAGAGCTGTGAGAAGTCCTATCAGCTGACTCAGATGGGCAGTGTCAAGACGTAAAGCTCAATGACTGATTTACGTTAAGGTTCACTAGTAGAAAATATCAATTAGTAAAAAATATCACTCCAGTTCTGCTAGGAGTTGCTGAGTCCTTATATGATTTTTAAAATAAGAACTTCTTCCATCTTGGAACCAAAAGAAAATTTTAGGGGCACCTGGGTAGCTCAGTGGGTTAAGCCACTGCCTTCGGCTCAGGTCATCATCTCAGAGTCCTGGGATCGAGCCCCACATCGGGCTCTCCACTCAGCAGGGAGCCTGCTTCCTCCTCTCTCTCTGCCTGCCTCTATGCCTGCTTGTGATCTCTCTCTGTCAAATAAATAAAAAAAAAAAAAGAAAAGAAAATGTTAGCCTCTGCCTATTTAACAGCTTTTGCTATTAACTGTTTTGTCTCAAGGCACAGGGACCAACAATCTAGCTTCTATTTAAATTTCAGACCTTGATAATGACCTACAAGAACCTCACAATAAAGTCCTGGAATTTGCTGGAGGGCTGGCTCTATCTCTGGCCTGCAGACAAAGAAAACTCAAACCATGTTCTAGAGCTTTCCAAAAAACCTCCCAGACCAGTTTAAAGGGAGGCTCCCATGAAACGACTAATGAGACAAAATTATAGGATACAGATTAGCCTGTCTGTTCCTAACTAAGCTGTAATATGTGTCATAAAGGAACAGACCTATCTTCGCCTTCACTGCGAAGATTTCAACTTCAGATACTTCTCAAATGGATACAGAAAGTATAAAACATTTAAGGCAGAACAACTTTCTACCAGGAATTCTCTTTTTTTAAATGACTAAAAAGTCTTTACTTGAGAGTTCTGCACACAATGCAGAGTCTGGGCAGGCTGCTATTCGCCCCCCCCCCCGCCCCCAAACAAGAATGGCGTTAATGCGCACACTAAGATCAATATTGTGGGACTGGTGGCTATTCTGGTAACTGCTGGCTGCCAAGTATTCTACCTCATCTTTTCCATTTGGACAGAGTCTCAACTCTCCAGGAAACAAGAGTTAGTACTGTGAAGAACTGGGCAATCCTGATGTCTACACCTAGTTATTAGTAGTACTCTTTGCTTTGAGAACTCAGATTCCAGAATACGTTCCTTTTAATATTATGTTAACTATCGTGTTAATATCATGGTACTTAAATACTTTAAAATGTTGGTTCTGCTTTTACATGCTACATAGTGCCGAAGGAGGGATCTCTACAATACCAGTGACTTTCATGTAGGTTTGATAAATTAGATAATTAGAGGTGAAATTCTCCCTTAAAAATTTCTGAGTATGACTCTGGACTAACCTGAAGGAACAGGTACTTCTCCACCAAAAAACCCAAAAAGAAACAAAAAGCCCCAAATTCCTCAGCACTACATTCAGTGACTGCTATTGAATTATTTTACTATGCTAATAAGAAAACTGTAGTTAGAACTTAGTGTTCACAAAGCAGCATAAAAAAGGGGCCCTTGAAAAATACAATACCACTCTGTTTCTAGAAGAAATATTCCATTTTGAGAAAGAAGGTATGATAAGTTACCAAAACACCTATTTTATTTGTAGAACCCACGCCTACCTGTGGTTACCATATAAATGCCTGTTTATAACTACAAAGGTTGTGTCATCCTTTCTGTGCACTGATATTGATTCTCCTTCCCTAAGGACAAGTATGATCACATTCATGTAAGCAAAACACAATGTTTCTGGGTAATAACATTCCCATTAGATGTGCAAGTGTATCAAATGGGTTTAAATGTATCAAATGGGTTTAAAACATTGTGTAAAGTATTGCAGAGATGTGGAAGGCTTCTTTCAGAGAACAGTAAAACTTACAATATGGTGCATACTTTTAATGCTATAGGTAATGCACTACACATATTTTCATTTTGATACTGAATAGTAAACACCACAAATATACTGTAAAAATAGGAAGAATGTATAAGAAGGGTTCTTATACAGATCTAAGTTTAAGAAAACTGAAGATACAAAACATTACATGCTTCACATTCTCTTTGTTACAATTCTCTGTGCCTTTTCTCTTTTCCATATTATAAAGTATGAAGCTTCTCAAAGCTGCTTTTACCCCTCATGGTATTAAGTAATAGAATTCCAGAGCTTAACCCTGGAAAGCTCACGCTCTCCTAACTGCTGGTGAAAGAAAGCTCACAAAGAATCAATAAAGAAACTACTGAGAGAGCCAGTTCTGAGAAAGTGGTACATAGAAACCAGTACAAAGATATAGAATTAATACTCCACTGTAGAAATGTCTCTGAAAGGTGTATATTGTCATTGTTTTCTATTGTTAAAATGTCCTTAGAAATGTTATTTATTCAAAGAACTTTTAACAATATCCAGAGTTTTGAAACAGTTGTCATATCCTGAAAAATGTAACTTGTAACTCCTAAAAGGATACAGAAATTTTACTGGTTTTATTTTGGAAGTATTTTGCCCTAGTTATTATTTAAATAGACATCTAAGCTTTCTGAAGTGTGTCTTTAGGAAGGTCCTCTGTTAAAGCTAGAAGGGCTTTGGGATTTTCTTCCCCTCTTCTAAATAGGGTAAAGTAAAACTTTTGAATTCTTTATTCAACCAAAGAGTTTTTATATATTTCTGTTAACAAATATGGCCAGAGTTTCAAAAGAAATCCATTCTGATAAATCATTTGTCTTAAATCTGTTTATACTTCCTATTATTGATATAGTTGGATTTACTTCTACCTACTTTTTTGTATTTTTTTCTCCCTTCCTGCCATGAGTTGGGTTTACAAAATTGTCTATATTCCTTCCTGTGCCCCCTTTAGCTTTTTGCTGTTTAGGAACCACAAGTTGTTTTCCTTTGGTTTTTAAGTTTTTCTCTTTATCCCTGAAATTATAGCATGATGTACTGAAGTATGGATTTAACTTTCTTTATCCTGCTGGATAAAGTTGTAGCATACAACTTGTATGCTGTAGTATACTTTTAATCTGAGAACTTGGTTATTACCTTTAATTCTTTTCAATATAGTTTCCCTACCATTCCCTCTATTTTGTTCTTTAAAAATCCTATTGGATATTTGCCGCAATTTCTCAATTGACCATGCCTTGCTCTTAACTGCTCCTTCCAAGTTAACAAAAACCTCCCACCTCTCCACACCCCACACCCCGTATCGGATGTTCTGGGTGAACTTATTATTATTATCTTCCAGTCACTAGTTCTCTTTTCCTCTGTGTTCAATCTATAGTTTAATTCTGTATGTTCTGCTTTGGTTTAGATGATCACATTTTTCATTTCCAAGTCTCTCAATTAGTTGTCATAGTCAGTCATTCTATTTCATTTCTGCCTGTTTCAGTTTCACAATTTTTTACTCATTCTCAGTGGATGCTATATCATCAATTATCTCTGTGAATGATTTTAAAGTTTTTTAAAAGTCATAGCCAAGCCGTGTATCTGAAATAAATACATGTATATCCCAATAATTGATTTGGTTAGTGACCTTTCCTAGTATTGAATTTCTTTATGAATTTTGAAATTGCAATGTATCAGAGTTTTGAATGAGAGGCTTTTGTTTTGTTTACTTCTCCTTCTTTCTCCCTGTGTACATCCTTTCTTGTCAGTAGTTTTGCATTTGCTTCCACCAGGACCTCTGGAGTCAAGTTTGGGAAAGGCCTTATGATGAATTTCTGGAGCCAACTATTTCATTAGTATATTGCAGATATCATACATCCCGTACAGAGCAAACCAACACAAAGATGGACCCAGAGCTTCCTACGAATCCACAGCCCTGGGCAGAAAGAAGATTGGTAATATTTTTTCTTAGCTTCTTTTCAAAGGTAAGTGAAGTTCCCCCCAAGATCTTGGCTTCAAGCAGTGAATCTGGCTCTGGTCGCTGGACCCACATGAAGGACACCGGGTGTCTATCACTTGTAGACAAACTCCTGGGTGTCACCTCCTGCTTGGGATGAGGCCAGCAGGCCTGAGACTTCAGTGTCACTTACTACTTGGTGTTTCTGGTCCATTAAGATACTTTTCTTGTTTCTGGAAGGCCAGCTTTGTCTTTTGGTTTTCTCCTTTCATATTTTACCTATCATTTCTATGTGTTTGGAGCTAAGGAAGTTAAGTCAAAACATACACTTAATGTGTCATCTTGACTAGAAAATTTACATAATCCCTTAGCACTGTATCTGAACAAAATTTACTGCAGGGAATGTTTACACCCCTTATTTGTTCTTAAATGACAAACTTATTATAAAATATTGTTTTCATAAATGCAAATTAAATCCTAACTTGAGGTTCAAAATATATACACCTGAAAATTAAACTGTAAAATAAGCCTACAAAACAGACAATGCAGAACAACTTCTTTTACCTCTGAAATCAAATTACTCTTACTTGTGCAAGGAATTCACAGGACTCTCAAACTAATACTTACCAGATTTCTATGAAACTTAACTTAAAAAGAGTATCAGCTAAATAGAAAAAAAAAAAAAAGACCATTACTTATTATGCTTAGCAAAAAAGAAAAATTTATACCTTTTCACTTGTTAAAAATTTTGCAAAATATACATGTTCTCCTCCTGTTTTTAATTCTTCCATCTTTTTCCTGGAGGCCTGAGTATCATCTAATTTATAACTCTTAAAGACAGCTAGAACTTCTTCAGAATACTGCAAAGTAAAAATACCAATTAGTTTGATTTGGCATTATTGCCCAATAATTTTTTTAGTGCTTTTCTATATCAAAATACTTAAAATTTACTCATAGTTAATCATGTATGCACACTGTAAAGCACATTAAATAAGAAAAACTATGATGGCAAATGGGATTAAAACTACTTGGTATGAAGAGTTCGTGTATTGTCAAAACAAGAATAAACTCTCTACTAAAGAAATGTAATTTCTTATGCAGTTTGTTTAAGGGGCAAACACAGAAAGTAATGCTTTGAAAGTATACAGAAATTTAAAAGTGAAATTAGATGTTTAACCGGTTGTGGAAAACGCTCAAGCATTTCTTGGGCTAAACACTGTGACCAATAAAACAATGATGTCAAATCCTATCCAGCTGGGGAATAATCCCACATGATTTCTCACTCACCACTTAATCTGAATACATACCAAGCTACTTTTAGGGAGCTACCTATTTACCTTAGATTTTGATTACAACCAAAAAATGACAACTGATATTTAAGTAGCTAAATAAAAGAAATAAAGAGAATTACTACAAAACAAGAATCACCCATTTTTTTCTAATAATAAGTATGTTAGGCTTGTTAACCTTTTCTTCCTTTTTTTTTTTGTTTTTGTTTTTAAGATTTTATTTTTAAGGAATCTCTACACCCCAAGTGTGACCTGAACTTACAACCCTGAAATCAAGAGTAGCATGTTCTACTGACTGAGACTGCAAGGTAACCCATAGGCTTGTTAACCTTCAAAATGAAACCACCAAAGGTGGCCTGGGTGCCACAGCTGGTTAAGTGTCTGGCTCTTTGTTTTAGTTCAGGTCAGGATCTCAGGGTCCTTATATCAGGCCCCACATCAGGCTCTGTGCTCAGGGTGGAGTCTGCCTGAGGTTCTTTCTCACTCTCCCTTAGCCTCTCCTGCTCATATTCTCTAAAATAAATAATTCCTCAAAATAAACTTAAATTATTATTTTACCAGCAAAAAAAAAAAAAAGGGGGTTTATTTGGGAACAGCTAAGAACTGTAATCTGGGACAAGCAAGCTCCAGGTCTGAGAGAACAAAGAGGAATGCTCTTTTATAGCAGAAAGGAGGAATCAGTAGGGGCTATTATAAACTACAAGTCCATTGGACTAAACTGGGAGTTCCAAGTATAGTGGCTTCTCATTGGCTGAGCTGTGACTGCCTCTCATTGTCTGGACTGTTGCTGGGAGAGGAAGAAATCTTCTTCCTTCTGTTGGGATAGTAAAGTACTTTGACTGGCAAGGTCCATCTCTTCCAGTTGGCTCTGCAAATGACAACTAGTGCAGAATATGAGAGTCCCTCTACTGGCTACCTGATTCCATTTTAAATGAGGTTTCCTTCTATTAATTTTCACAGGCTATATGGCTGATATGGTCCCAGTCACACTACTCAAGTCTGCCATTACAGCACACAAACAGCTGCAAGTATTAGCATGGCTGTGTGCCAATATCTCTGTCTAGGAAAACAGGCAGGAGCCTGGATTTGGCCTATAGCCATTAATTTGCAACCCCTGTTCTAACAGGATACTTGAAATAATTTTGTGCAAAGTAAAGACACTATATTTGACAAAAATTCATCAGTTCATGTTGATAATACTATGTAGAAACAAACAAAAAAACCCAAGTCTGTAATTAGGAGCTTTTAAATCCCTAAGTCATTTACAAACTACTCCACAAAATCAGTGATTTAACAATATGAAATAGGCATAAAAATGTAAGAAATAAAATTATATAATAAAAAGTATGCTGGATATGAGACAAGTTTTGCTTCTGCCATTAACTGTAGAATATAGGGTTTTGGGTAGTCTATGATTGAACTCACCTTAAGAAAAGTTTTCCATGAAATCTTCTCATAGCATTGCACAGGGTTCCTGAAGTAATCCTGAAGTGACCAGAATTTTCGATACAGGTTGTAATCAATTGGAATGGAGCTAATAAAATAAATGTTATGTTAAATAAATCACTTAAGTTCTTTTAGAAATAATCTAAGTGCTCCTAACTTTAGGTCATACACCCCTCGAAGAAGCTGACGAAAGCTACAGCTCCTTTCCCCAGAGAAGCGCACTTAAACAGACTTTTATAAACAATTTCAGGGGATTCATAGACCCTAACAGACCCACTTTATCTATAGTGGTAGAACCCTTGAACTGTGCCCCAGTACATGTTTATTCAGAGCTAAAGACTATCTTTCTCAACCTCTCTTGCAACTAGGTGTGGCCCTGTGGTTAAGTTCTGGCTAGTTGGGAGTAAAAGTCATATGTGCAAATTTTGGGCCATGTTTTATCATTTTCCTTTTCCCCTTTCTGCTGGCCAGAATGCAGATATGATGATGAGTCACATGGACTACAGACAAAAAAACACACACCAAGAAAAGGTGGGAAAAGAAGTTAGGAGGAACATAGGTCCCTAGGCGATCTCCCAGCTCTGAAATGCCTGTCTCCAGACTTTTCCATAAGAAAGATATCAACTTCCACATTGTTTAAGCTAATATCACCTTGAACCTAAGCTAAAAGCCATAGCATGAGACAAATATGTAAAATACATATCAACTGTATATATATATAAACTTATATTTATATATACATATATAAATAAATTGCCTCCTGTTTAGTGTCTTTATTACAGCATTACTAATTCAATTTGCAATTTCACTGCTACAAATCTGCAGTATCAATGCATTCTTTTAATTTTTAAATTTACCAAAATCGTTATACTATGTTTTAATTTTAAAAGTTAAAACATTTTAGACTTTTTTACCCAAGAGATTTTTGTTTTTGACAAAATCTGTATCAGTCCAAACAGCCATTATCAAAAATGCTTTAGGTACTGACTATCTCATATCCTCAAATATCCACAAAAATTTTCAACATCACCTTTGTAAAATTAATTTTACTTGTAAACACAATTATGTACTACCTTCTATTCTTTCTAAATAAACTTAATAAACTGAATCTATGGATTACCATTAGCATTTTTTCTAAGCATCACAGCCATACAAGTGTTCTAAGGAAGACTGTAATTTTATGTGGGAAACAGGAAGGGGGTTTAGTGATCCCAGAAGATATTAAGGGTCTTAACTACTGGTCAGTAATAGGAAATAAGTAATCGTCCACTCTTCACCTTTGAGCTGGGTATATTTAAAATTACTTTAGTGACTATGGAGTATCATGGGCCATATCATAATGCATTTTAAAGGATTATAGTAAATTAAACAAGTATAATTTTTGTCATGTACTTTTTAAGATTTCTTGGATGGGAGTGTAAAGTTTAAAAGACTGAAAAATGCCTTACTTTATATATATATGTAAAGGAAGGTTAGAGTAGAAAAGTAAAAAATAATTTGCTAGTGTAAAAAATCAGTTTTCTACAAAAATGTCTTAAAAGGCATTTGTTAAGAATGACAAAGGGAAAAGTAGTTTAGTATAACATATGGAAGCACATCTTACAAAGATTCTCACCATAACTCTAATTCACATACGGTTAAGATTACAACTACTAGTTGGTATCATAAAATGCCTGCTTAAAGAATTTTATTAAATTTATATTAACTGGCATATCAATTAAAAAACCCTCACACATCTACAGACACAGTAACAGATCACTTATCTTACATTCACACTTCTGACAACTGTTAACTGTCTGGAACTAAGCTATGAACTTGGCAATAATTGAAAAAGTCCTTGGTCTGCAAGGAAATAGCAGTATAGATTGCATGCATTTTATTTTACACAAGAGGCTTGAAGTTATGCTTAGGTACTTACCCAGATTACGATCGCTCTGAATTATGTATAAAGGTAAATAATTAAGCAAGCTAGCTAATTTTGATAAAAGAACGCTAACTTTGCTAGACCAATTACTAGTATTTGAAACATGTGGATCTTCCTTCAAATCAATAATGAAGAGTACTGACAACTTTTAATTGACCAAAATCCAGCTCCTGCCAGAACTTTGATCAAGAACCAACAGTATTTGAAAGAATCTAATGGGTATGTTAACTTTCACTCTTTCTACACTCTTTCCTAGTAACAACTCTGAAAACAGGAAAATAATTATCTGAACATCAACTGACATAAACTATTTTCTATAACTGAAGTGATTTTATTCATTTATAACAATAAGGTTGTAAGTTTGGGTTTTCTACAGATCAAGCTAAAAAAAAAAAAGCCACACACACCAGAAAACCAAAGCCACAAAAGGAACATTTTCCAAAATGTGTAAGTGAATTGGAAAAAAGAAAAAGCCACATATAAAATGATTTACACCCATGAAATAGTACTATGTCTATTATTTGTGTAGTTCCATACACTTAATAAAGGATGAAACAAAACTGCTTTTGAAGATTTTATATAGTTTTATACATATAGTTATATGCACACACATAAAATGTTAATCAGTTACCACATATAAGAATATAATAAATACCTCTTGAATTGTAGTATAAGGAAAGTTGGCCTGTTAAGAAATGGGACACTACCTCTAATCAGAGAATGAGAATTATGTAACCATTGTATGGTCCACTACTGTTCTGGTTGCCAGAAAACTCACATTTTAATTTAATGTTCGATACTAACAATAATCTAAGGTGTTAATTATCATCTCCTACTTGTAAAAGCTTCTGATATCTCTCTTTTTATTTTTAGTTGGCCTAGTATTTATTTGAGATGCCTCATAGAAGAAATTTGAAAGTAGTATTAATATATGACTACCAGGAAACTTTTCTAGTTGAGACACTAACATTTTTTCCTCTGAAAGTTCCAATCCATGCTGTGCCTCCATGGCTATTCCTTCATATCTAAACATCTTGAAAGAGTTGTCTACACTCAATGTCAACACTTCTTTACCCTCCTTCAATGTTTGGACTTACTGCAATGTGCCTTCTTTTTTTTTTTTTTTAAGATTTTATTTATTTATTTGTCAGAGAGAGAGAGAGGGAGAGCGAGCACAAGCAGACAGAGTGGAAGGCAGAGTCAGAGGGAGAAGCAGGCTCCCTGCGGAGCAAGGAGCCCGATGTGGGACTCGATCCCAGGATGCTAGGATCATGACCTGAGCCGAAGGCAGCCGCTTAACCAACTGAGCCACCCAGGCGTCCCTGCAATGTGCCTTCTAACTTCACCATTCCACAGATACATTTGGATTCTGTATTTATCTGCACAAAGCAAATGTTACTACTTATTGTATATGCAAGCCATAACAAATTAAGGTGAAAGTTAATGTAAAAGTAAAATGTTTTATAACTATTTTAACCAAGATGTTCTGCAACTTGACATGTTTTTTTAGATGTTCAATTAGTGATTTTAGATTATATTAGAATTTTTTTAATATAAAATTTTTTGCTGGTATATTTGAGCCAAATCTGAAATGGGCTTCATACCATAGATATATGGGTAATATGTTCTTTGTAAATTACAGTGTCTAAAATACTCTGGTGATACAGTTGGTCACACTGCTTTGTCACAAAGTAATTTCCCAATCTCTTCCTCCATTCAAAAAATAGTGAAGGGGATTAAAGGTAAAACTTGCAGTTTTGAAACAAGTAAGTCACTCGAATGTAAAGTATAGCATAGGGAATACAGTCAACAATACAACAATATTGTAATTGTATGGTTGACAGATGGTAGCTAGACTTATCCTGGTGATCACTTCCTAATGTGTATAAACGTTGAATCACTGTGTTGTATACCTGAAACTAATGTAATATTGTATGTCGACTTCATTTCAATAAAAAAAGGAAAAAAAATATAATGATTGTGACAGACTGAGAGGCAGCTGAATGTTGAATCCTGTTTAAGTGATTTTTCTGCCACTGGGACCAGCTAATAAACAATCAATGGGGCTGACATATCTATAAAGGCTTCAGCAGAGTCCAATTAGACAAAACCCCATTGGACAGTTTGTCTTTGGTGGCTCTTTTTAACATTTCAGGTGACCTGTTATGTTGGAGCTTACTACCTTAGTCCTTTATGTTGCTCAGGTTAGACCCCAAAAGTATACTCTATTCATAATGTACATGAACAAACAAGTCTTCCAAAAAAAAAAAAAACCAAAAAACACCAAACCCAAAACACAGAACTATAGCTAGTAATAATGGCAACTGAATAAACACTAAGTGCTTTCCATATATCATTATATATAACATCAACAACTATGGTAATAATAAGGATAACTATGTTGTACCTTAACAGACCATGTCCAAGCAGCATCTCATCTAATAATCTCAACAAGCAGGTAGGTGGCATTACTACATTTTAAAGACCCTGAAACTGAGTTTCAGGGAAGTTAGGTAATTTGCTTAAGGTTACACGACTAGGACTGGAATTCAGCCTGGAGGCACACTACTCTCAAAGTTTCTTGGAGATAATGTGTTTGAATCTGAAACCTGGGATGCCAGGAATACATCTCCCTGTGCAGATATTGGAAACTCTTCTTGATCCTCCAGAAATTCAACTGCAACTGATAACTTTTGTTAACCTCAGACACCTGGAAGTAAAAACTTTCCTTCATATCTCCCTTTTTCTCTTCCTCATTCCTTCTAATCAGCATTAGGAAGAAATTATTTGGAAAGAAAGCACAGAGTTAGCAGATGAGATAGGAAACAAGAGACGAGAGTGGGGAGGGGAGAAGACGGAAAGGAGGTTACTAATTCCTTCCACTTCATTAAGAAGTCAGCTCATTATCCACAGGCACGAAGTCCATCAAGTTAAATGGAAGGAAAAAGGGAAAAAGTATCTAGGTTGCCTATGGTTGGCTTTCCAAATATTAGGAATATGCAAACAATAGACCATGTAAACAATGAACTGTCAGCATGTAATTTAGAAACCAACTAAAGAGCATATTAATGATTTAGGATTTATAATTTTAAGTAATATACATAAAAAATACAAATAAATCTGAAGCATGATTTCTTCCTCTTTGTGTATATCCTGACACTAGTACTTGATAAGTTTTTAAGTTTTAGTTTTGTAAATCACGAAATCTGAACTTCTAAAACTCACCAAGTTGTTGGAGCTTCATCGTCTCCCATCTCCCCTTCTTCTACATCCATTCCTTCTTCTCTATCCTCAGTGTGCTAAATTTTAAAAAATGTACAGTCTGTCACAAAGCAGTTGTCAGCCAGAAGACATGCTGGAATAACATCATTCACACATCGCTAGACAAACACTGTTAAGAGAATCTAGTTGCACTTCTGTCTAGACAGTTAATCTTTAAGGCAATGGCAATTCTATGTGACAAGGATCTGAGAACTCAAGAGCAGTACAACGATGATATAAGATAGCCATGAAGATATGCAGAAAGTTTTAAATCAGTATTTCTTCAAACATGGTCTGTAGATTCTCTATGGGAATAAAGGGTCTATGGCAAAATACATTTTAGAAATATATATGATGATCTTTTAGACAGAAGTGTATTATATACTTATATATAGTATATTAAGAACTCTGAAGAACTGCAGTAAATAACTTGAAGTATACCTAAGTAGTTTTGTCCCCAATTTTAATTGGACCATAAAAACTCTCCCCAACCCCACAGAGAACTCTTATTATTGGGGAACACTTAAGGATATGCTGAGTGTCTAGCTCTACAGTGAGAAATTCAAAAGAACAAGTTTATATGATATTGTCCAAGAAGCACCAAAAGATACATAAAAGTGAAAGACAAAATTAAAAAAAATTTTTTTAAATTAACATATAATGTATTATTTCCATCAGGGGTACAGATCTTTGAATCATCAGTCTTACACACTTCACAGCACTCACCATAGCACATACCCCCCACAATGTCCATAACCCAGCCACCCTATCCCAACCCCTCCACCTCCCAGCAAACCTCAGTTCATTTCCTGAGATTAAGAGTCCCTTATGGTATGTCTCCCTCCTGATTCTCCACCTTGTTTCATTTTCATCCCTCCCTGGCCACTAAGACCCTTACCCTGCCTCTAAAATTTAAAAAAATCTTAAGTCAACATCACTTCCAAATTCATAATCATTACATTTTAAGGAACAAATTATGTAAAATAATCTAATTTACTATGAGATATTAGCTAGATCTAATTAATAATTTTTCAAACTTCATAACTTGTTCCTAAGTGCAGAACAAGTGCTAAATGTCCAGAAATTTGCCAACTATGGACTGTCTTTTGGATATATCATAAATAATCTTTAAAAATAAAGTTGATTATAGCTGATGTCCTTTTAAAAATCAGTGGGCAAATACGGATTATTTATTTAACAAATGGTCCTGAGTTAACTGGCTCACTGTTTGGAAAAAATAAAATCTTAACACAACCTATTTCATATACCAACATTCATGCTGGATTAAAGATTTATTTAAAAAATAAATCACAAAAGCATCAAAAGAAAAAAACAATAACTTATTCTTCTGGAGTGGAAGCCTTTAGCATGACACAAGACCAGAAACAACTAAACAGAAGACCAACAAACATTAATATTATATCCAAACTTAAAAGTTCTATACAGTAAAGTAACCATAAATAAAGTTATAAGAAAAACTACAAACTGAGAAAAAAATCAACAAAATGGTAGGCAATGAATTAATAATATTCAATATGAGTTTCTACACATCAGTAAGAAAAAAGACATTTCAAAAGTAAAATGGGCACATGGCATGAATAAGTTATCCTCTTTCTCACTGTTTCTAATGGCGCAGAAGAAAAATAAGTTCCAATATATATATAGTAGGTCCCTCAATTTCACTAATAACCAAGGAAACATAGTTTAAAACAAACATTTACTTTTCAAGTGTATATCAATTAAGCAAAGATTTTTAAAAATTGGTAATTCCCAGGATGAGGCTGTGGGAAAATGGACAGATATTCTCCAAGTGCCACTGGTGATGATATAAAAGGTATAAACTTTTTGAGAAGTAATTGGTCAACAGCTATCAAAATCTGATATATGCATACATTCGACACAACAATTTCATTTACTGGACTTTATCCTAAGGCAACACCTGCATAATTTAGCAATGCTATATACAGTATTATTCACTGTAATGCTGTTAACCATTTTTCACATTAGAAATTATCTAAATGCCCACAGAAAGGATTATGATAAATATCCACTTAGAAGACTTAATATGAACCATTAAAACACTAAGATCTAAATGTACTCATACAGAAATGCATCCATTTTATAATGTTAAAAGAAGGGGTGCCTGAGTGGCTCAGTGGGTTAAAGCCTCTGCCTTCAGCTCAGGTCATGATCCCAGGGTCCTGGGATCGAGCCCCACATTGGGCTTTCTGCTCAGCAGGGAGCCTGCTTCCTTTCCTGTCTCTCTGCCTGCCTCTCTGCCTACTTGTGATCTCTGTCAAATAAATAAATAAAATCTAAAAACAAAACAAAACAAAAAAAACTTTATTGTTAAAAGAAGAAAGTGAATTTCAGAACAATATGTATTGTATGACCTCAGTTTTAGAATAAAACTATACACACAGTAGTAGGACTTTATAAGTCCTATAAAGAAAGACATGCTAAGAGTGGTTATCTTTGGGGCCTTGGATTAGGGATAGTTGTACTTTCTTTTTTAAATATTTCTGTTTTGTCTGCATTTTCTACAAAGAATACAAATTATTTCTATAAATTAGAAAAAAAGGTTTCAAAATTTTTGGTGACTTAGAATACCCATTCACAGGAGTTATCTTAGAACATACTTAAAATATTATTAGATTTTATAAGTTTTGATTTATAAGGTAAGATTTCTTATCAGCCTCACCTTCTGACCCAGGGTGCTTTCCTGCTCATTGGTATTGAAAACAGTAACATTTTCCAGATTAAACTGACTCTGCAAGTTAAGACCTATTAAAGAGAAGAAAAGATTTTCAAAGCAATTCACCAAACAACTAGACTTAAGACTGTAACTCTGTTGCCATATAACCAAAACATATAAAATGATAAATCCATAATGAAACAAAAGATCAAGTCAGAAATAACACCACACTTGATTTCCAAATCCTAAGAAAATATCTCAAAATGCCAACCTAGCTTATGTTAGGGTGGTAGGATTAATTATAAACAAGTTTTTTTCCTTCATCTTCCAAATTTCCTGAAATAGGTTTTGTTATTTTTATAATTTAGAAATTAAATTTAAAAATATTTATTAAAGGATATATATTGTTTAAAGCTACTCTTAGCAACATATTATTAGTTTTTCAAAGAGTCAATAAGAGAAAGAAAAAATGGTTTCTCTCTGTCTTGCCAAATTAGTAATGCTGTACATTGAAAGAGAGGTCTAAAATGTTAAGGGGCGCCTGGGTGGCTCAGTGGGTTAAGCCACTGCCTTCAGCTCAGGTCATGATCTCAGGGTCCTGGGATCGAGCCCCGCACCGGGCTCTCTGCTCGGCAGCGAGCCTGCTTCCTCCTCTCTCTCTGCCTGCCTCTCTGAATAGTTCCAAATCTGTTACATAAATCAAATCCATAGCCACAAAACTTTATTGTGGCTTTTCTACTCATAAATTCTACCAAGCATTCACGAAAGAAATAATACACAATTACTCCAACTCATCCAGAAAAGAAGAAAATGTGAAAACTTTAAATTCATTTTATAAAAGTAGTTTAATCCGCTACAAAAAATCTAACAAGATCATTATAGGAAAGGAAATTTACAGGCCACTCTCCTTCCTGAACTAAACTCACATATCCCTAAAAAAATTAACATTCTAAATCCAGCTACATTTTATGAGGCCATATCACAACCAAATTTAGATTATGCATTAAAAAAAAAAAAGCTGAGAATTGAAATCTTGTTCTTATTCTTCTATCTTCTGTAGCTTCCAGAAAAGAAACTACAAATTAGTACTTAGGAAGGGGCACATTTAGTTTCACAAAACACAGCCTTCATTTATCACAGATTTAAATGGCAACTAGGTATCCGGCACTGTTCTAGGCATAGAGATCACAGAAGTAAAAAACACAAATACACTGAAAATGCCAGATGGAAGAGATCTGAAATCAGGTGGTGATAATGGGTAACTGCGGTGGCAGGTTTAGATTAGATGCTGAAAGAGAGGCTTCCTGAGGAAGTAAAATTGAGACCAACAGCAAGAGTCAGTAGTATGGGGGCGCCTGGGTGGCTCAGTGGGTTAGAGCCTCTGCCTTCGGCTCTGGTCCCAATCCCAGGGTCCTGGGATTGAGCCCCATATTGGGCTCTCTGCTCAGCAGGAAGCCTGCTTCCTCCTCTCTCTGCCTACTTGTGATCTCTCTGTCAAATAAATAAATAAAATCTTTAAAAAAAAAAGTCAGTAGTGTGACACTAAAGAACAAAAAGGTTTACAGAGGGAAGAGTTAGAGTCAACACCCTAAGGTTCTACTGACCCTGGGATTTTGAAGGCCTAAAGAAGGTGAGATGCCAATTCAATAGGGAAAGAATGGTTTTTTCAACAAATGATGCTGGGACAACTGGGTGTTAACACACAGAAGAATGAAACGGGACTCCCACCTCAGACCATACACAAAAATTAACTCAAAATGGACCACAGAGCTACATCTCTTATAAGAAAACACAAGAATAAATATTTTAGACCTTAGGTTAGACAGTGATTTCTTAGATATGATACTAAGAGCACAGGCAACAAAGGAAGAGATAGATATATCAAACTTCATCAAAATAAAAAACTTCTCTGCTGCAAACAATACTATCAAAAAGTGAAAGGAAATACACAGAATGGGAGAAATTATCTGCAAATTACATATCTGATGAGTGTACTACCTACAATAGAAAGAGAACTCATACAACTGATTAAGAAAAAGACAATCCAGTTTTAAAAATGGAAAATAGCCATTTCTTCAAGGAAGACATACAAATGACCAGTAAGCACATGAAAAGATGCTTAACATCTCTAGTCATTAGGAAAATGCCAATCAAAAGCACAAGATACCACTTCATATCAACTAAGATGGCTATAATAAAAAAAATTAAGATAACAGTAAGTGTTAACAAGGATGTGGAAAAATTGGAACCCAAATGCATTGATGACAGAATTGTAAAATGGTGCAGCTTCTTTGCAAAACAGTTTGGTAGTTCATCAAGAATTTAAATACAGAGTTACCACATGACATACTAATTTCACTCTAGGTATATGCGAAAGAGAAATGAAAATATATGTCCACATAAAATCTTATAAACAAAAGTTCACAGCAGCATTATTCATAATAGGCAAAAAGGGCAGAAACCACCCAAATGTCCATCAACTGAATGGAAAAACAAAATGTGACATATCCATATTGAGAATATTGAAAAAAATGAAATCCTGATACATGCTATAACACAGATAAATCTTAAAAATGTTATGCCAAGTTAAAAAAGCCAGTCAAGGGGCCCCTGGGTGGATCAGTGGGTTAAAGCCTCTGCCTTTGGCTCAGGTCATGATCCCAGGGTCCTGGAATCAAGCCCCACATCGAGCTCTATGCTCAGCAGGGAGCCTGCTTCCTCCTCTCCCTGCCTGCCTCTCCACCTACTTCAGATCTCTGACAAATAAATAAATAAAATCTTAAAAAAAAAAAACCCAGTCAATAAAAGACCACATATTTCATTATTCCATTTTTAAAATGTCCAGAATCTATAGAGAACAAGCAAATTCATGGTTGTTTAGGGCCTGAGGAGAGGATAAGAATGACGATGAGTGGGGAGTGACAGTTACTAGGTACAGGGTAGGAAAAATGTTTAAAAATTAGACTGTAGTCATTGTTGTACAACCCTGTCAATATGCTAAAAAAAACAATGAATTACACACTTTAAATGGTGATTTGTATGATATGTGGACTCACATGTTGAAAGCTTTTAAAAAAATTAAAAAGGTGAGTTTCCAGAAACAAAAGGCCAAATTAGCTAATTAATTCAGATCAACACTACTAAAACAACTAAAAACTTGGATAAATTACATTAATTCCATGAAAATTCACAGGGTATAAACCATGTTCACATCCTGTTCAAGGCAATGAAGTAAAAAATGCTGTTTTGTTTTGGTTTTTTTTAAACAGTAAAGAGCTGACAATGTGGAAAGGAATATGTGGCAAACATCCAGAAGGCAAGTAAGATAAGCAATGCATCATCAATACTTAAAGCCACTTCTATCTTAAGTACATCTACCAAACAGAGAAGAATCAGTTGTAAAACTGAGCTACCCTTTTTGTAGCTTTCCAGAAGCTAGAATTTTAAAAACAAATCTGGGCCCAAAAAAGGTAGGGAATCTAATAAATCCCACCCTAGCCATCTTCAATGCTAGGAACCTGTAGGGTTATAAGTATCAGGTTAAAATAAACCAAACTATAGTTCAGTGCCAAGTCTTCTCAATGTTTGAAAGACTGGTGATAGCCTCCTTCTAAAGGTGCCTGGCAGAAGCAATGAGAACTCTATCTGGAGAAAAGTATCTATCCGAGACCTTAAAACTAATCCCTCAATATTATCTCAAATGTAACATCCAACACTCACCAGATACTCAAACAGATAAGACATCCTGAGGAACAGCAGAAACAAACCCACAAAGCCTGAAGGTACTAGAATGATCAGATACATAACAATGCTTATCCTGGTTAAAAAACTAAAGAATAAGTTTGAAAATACGAGTGGGGAATAAGAAACTAGAAACTGACACAGCACACTTAAAAAAGACCTTCAACAAGTGAAAAATAAAAATAAAATACAATGAAAACAACAAAAACTAAAATTAAAAATTCATTTAGCAGCTGATCACCCATAGCTTAAGAAAGATTGAACTGGAAAACCATTCTGAAGAAACTATTCAGAAGTGACAATTAGAGATAAATAGATGAAAATATAGAAAAAATAAGAGACAGAGAATATGGGACAAGGTATAATAATGTTTACTAGAATTCCAGAAAGAAAAGAAAAGAAAGAGGCATACACAATATTTGACAAAATAATGGCTAAAATTTTACAAACTGGATGAGACACTAATCCACAGATTTAAGATTCCCACAAATCTCAAACATGATAAAGAAATCCACAGTAAGATACCTCATAGTACAACT
This sequence comes from Mustela erminea, assembly GCF_009829155.1. Classification (NCBI taxonomy): domain Eukaryota; kingdom Metazoa; phylum Chordata; class Mammalia; order Carnivora; family Mustelidae; genus Mustela; species Mustela erminea. The sequence goes on from NC_045626.1 coordinate 49,593,177, forward strand.
GGAAAAAAAACCCCAAAGAACCCAAAACCAAGAAAAAAAATCTTAAGAGTAAAGAGAGAAAAAAAAAAATCTAGATTACCTTCCAAGAGGTTACACTGATATTTGTGTTGACTACAGAACAAGAGAAGACAGAAGGCAGGATTATCTCACACACCATGAAATCCTCTATCTAGTGCCAACCTACAATCCTTTGTATTGAAATCACTCTATGTATTGAAATCACTCTTCAAGAATAAAGATTTTCAGACAAAACATAGACCTGCACTAAAGAAAAGTCTAAGGGGGAGATTTTTCACAACTAGAAGATCAGAAATACAAGCAGTAAGTACCTTAGTAATCTAAATTAATCTTGATCACATTAAATAAGTAGGAAAGGAAAAAAAGAACAAAGATCTGGTGTGACAAAAAAGGAAACATACAGAAACCACTGCCAGCATATACTGTGGGTATCACTACATGCATGCGCTGTTGTAAGCTAGTCATGTATTTTAATTCATTTAGTCCTCACAACAACTGAAGTAGGTGGTGTATTAGCCGGATATTAAGGAAAGGAAGACTAAAGGAAAGAGATATTAAATCTGGCATATGTGAACAGAATGTGGAGAGCTCTGGAGAACTAGTTATATTCCATTTCTGGAGTTTGACAGTGGTTACAGAAGGATCTAATTCAGAATAATTACAGTATACATTTATTTTATGCATTTTTCTATATGAATGCTATATTTCACAATAAAAAATGGTAAAAGAAATGAAAGGAAATAAGTGTGCCTAAATAGTGACTGTGAGGGAGAAAATGGAAGCAGAACAATCAGCATACATTATAATATAAATAGAGACCTGACAGTTCATATCTACATATGTGTTACTCAACTACACATTTTTATTATTAATAAGCTTGGAACCTGAAAAGAATCAACTGTTAAATTACTGTGTTGTACATTTGAAACTAATACATGTCAACTATACTTCCAAAAAAAAAAAATCAGTGACTTTAAAGGTTACCTGTATTGTATCATCACATATAATCACACATCATTGTATCATCAGAGCAGCTTCCAATCCATTAAAAACTGAAATAGATTTTCCTTCAAAGCATTAGTTAATGTATAAAAGCTTACCTGATTTCTCAGATAAAGGGAAAAGCCTGGCCAAAAAGAGCTGAATTCGTCCACAGAAGACTGTATTCTGGGATTTTGATAATCTTCTCAGGAGGTCTAACAATATATGGAAATGAAGGTTATAGGAAATCATTCTGTTTATTATAACTATACCCAGATTTGTTAGTCTTTCAAGAGTATTTTCCTAAAGCAGTCATCAAAATTGGTAGTACAAACTATTGTTCCAAAAAAGCATTAAAAAAAATCAGGAATTAAAAAAAAAAAATCAGGGGGACGCCTGGGTGGCTCAGTTGGTTAATAAGCCGCTGCCTTCGGCTCAGGTCATGATCCCAGGGTCCTGGGATCGAGTCCCGCATTGGGCTCCTTGCTCAGTGGGAGCCTGCTTTTCTCTTTGCCTCTGCCTGCCGCTCTGCCTGCTTATGTTCTCCCTCTCTCTCTCTCTCTGACAAATAAATAAATAAATAAAATCTTTAAAAAAAAAAAAATCAGGAATAAAATGAATTTAGCATGGGCAAGATAAACTTTACTAAATTTTATTTTGGTTTTAAGTTTACACCCACAACAGGAACAGTTTAATTTTTTTTTAAGATTTTATTTATTTATTTGACACAGAGAGAGAGATCACAAGCAGGCAGAGAGAGAGGGGGAAGCAGGCTCCCTGTTGAGCAGAGAGCCCGACGTGGGGCTCGATCCAAGGACCCTAAGACCATGACCTGACCCAACCATAACTGAGCTGAAGGCAGAGGCTCAACCCACTGAGCCACCCAGGCACCCCAGGAACAGTTCAACTTAAAGGGAATGATGAGTTGTAATAAATCAGTCCATTATTTAAAAATGAAGACATTTTTAAAATTTAAAAAATTTTTAAATTTAAAAATTTTATCACTTGTGTTTAATTCAACCACCTGTTTTTTTTTTTTTTTAACACATAAACAATGAATTTTGGAACACACACAAAAAAATAAAATTAAATTAAAAAAAAAACATGTTTTAAAAAACAATCATTTACAACTGAATTACTTACCATTGCACATACGTAGTAAATAGTTTTTCCCAGCAGAATAGAATGTGTTCTGAAATTAAGACAGAAAGTACTATTACCATTCAGAAGTTTTGAACTCTTCAATAAGTCACAGCAAGTACGATATTAAATAATGACATACACTGAGTCTACTATCCCACTTTCACTATTTTCCCCACAAATAGCATTTTCTATTAAATACATTTGCATGTATATAACAAAACATGATACTAAATAACTGTTTTAAACACGTGAAAGTGTGCATTTTCAAATTAATTGTTCTACTCAGTCAAATTTTACACTTCAACTTTTTCTACACCATGACTCTTCACTTGGCCCCTCAAGACAGCAATAGAATTCCCTCAGAAGGACAAATTTTTGGCAGTGAGCAATACTAAAATATAAGCAAAAAAAAATCTATCTTCTGAACTCTGGATCTACAGAAAGATGTTAGCAGAAAAAGAAACGAAGGCACTTACTGATTTCCAAGTAGCAACATTTTTTTCCACAAAAGTGAATATAGTGTCACACTGATCCAAAGGAAGACAATCCAAAACATCTCCCAACAACACAAAAGGTGTAGAGGCGGTACAAATACCTTCAAGTGGAGCACAAGCCAATTTAAAAGTTTAAAAAAAAACTGTACAGTAAAATAGCCCATGCAAAATAATTCTGAAAAATATCTTAATAGTACACTTAGTCACTCCTAACAAATTTTTAAGAGAAAAGAAATGGAAGCAACCTAAAAGTCCCCAAATGGGACATACTTAGGTAAATTTTGGTATGTGCACTCAATAATAATGATGATGATAATTCTTGATTAATACTTCTAGAGCATTTACTATATGTCAGGCACACTAAGTGCTTTACTTATACTAACATATTTAATCCTTATAACCTTATGAGGCAGATAATATCACCTCCAGTTTACAGAATGGGAAAACTGAGACACAGAGAAGTTAAATAACTTGCCCAAGGCCATAGAGCCAGTAAGTGGTAGAGCTGGGATACGAACCCAGGCAGTCTGGCTCCACAGTCTGTTTTCTTCACCACTAAGCTATTCAAAAGAATATAATGCAGCCAATTAAAAACGATGGTTATGACGACTATAATAACTTGGAAAATGCTTATGATATAATGTTAAGTGAAAAAGGCAGGATTCAAAACTGTACGTATATTATGGTTACAACAATAATAAAAGTAATTTTTAAAAAGACTAGAGAAACTAAAAACATATACCAAAATGAATGGTAGTTTTTTAAAGTAGAGGAATTATGAATCATATTTTTCCTTTGCTCATTTCCAAATTTCCCTAATGTTGCTAAATATCTTTGTGATTTACCTTCAAAAAAGATAATAAAAAAGTCTGATACTGATTTCAACTAATAAACATTTTAAAATAAAAGCACTGTTTCAGGGGAAAGAATGGTATAGTAAAAAGTTGTATTTCCAAAGTCATTAAAGCAATAAATTAAACATTTTTTAAAGAAAAGGTCATTTGGACTAGCTAAACATATTTTCATCTCCCTGCTTATTCTATTTAAAGGTAACACTAACACTTCATTAAGTGTTTAAGAAAAGTAGCCTTTTAAGCGTGGTATGCAAAGAAAATATCTGGGGAGCACTGTAAGCCCCAAACACTGCAGTTAATATAGTATGTTCAAAAAAGGGAAGTAATATATCCAGCTCCACTCTGCACTGGTATGATCACATCTGGAATGTGATGTGAGGGAATTGCCAAGAACCAGTGGGTGGCATAAAGAAGCAGACTGCAACTTAGTTTAAGGGAAACCTGACAAGATTATCTAATAGAAATCAAAACAGTACGCCCCATCAATTGGCATAGATGCTAGATGACCACCTGCCACGGACATTACAGAGGGGAGAAGGAAAACCAGAGATGAGAGCAGACATCTGCTGAACTCCCTCACCACTGAAGGTTCTGAGATACTATATGCCCTGTTTGACCTAATGCCTGCTTTGAGAGGTATACTCCTGCCTGTAGTTGCAGCATAGTTTGACGTAAATTAACTCATGTTTAATTATATAAATTAAGAAAATTAGCTAGATTCCACTGCCAAGATTCTGATTCAGTAAAACTAAGCTCAGGCTTTGCAATCTCATTTAAAACAGAGATTCATGGATGACTCCGATGAACTGGACTATAGTGTGATTTCCCCAGCATTTTCACAACCTGCATGCACCCCAGCCTCTGCATGCCCTCTTTGCTTCACCTTAACCTTGTCCACAGATACTCTCTTCAGTTCCCAAGCACCCTGCTATGTTGATACTTCCATGGTTTTGTATACAATGCTTTTTTCTGTCTATTCAGTCTTCTTCCTATCACATGGCAAATTCCTGCTCCATCTTTCAAAGCACACAGTAAGTATCAGTATATCTAAAAAAAACTCCTGATACTTTTCAACAGGCCAGCCCATCTACACTTCTGAAAAGCACAGTATAAATAAATTATAGCATTTATCATGTCTTGTTTATTTTTAGGTAGATAATGAGCTTTCTGAGAGCAGGCATTTTTATACTTTTTAACCAGGAGAGTGTCTGACACTAAACAGAAGCTCAATAAATATCTGCTGGGTTGAATTCAACAAAACATATTTATGGATAATTTGAAAACATGTCACATAAAGAATACAATAATAATCTCTCTCCAGGGCGCCTGTGTGGCTCAGTGGATTAAGCCGCTGCCTTCGGCTCAGGTCATGATCCCAGGGTCCTGGGATCGAGTCCCGCATCGGGCTCTCTGCTCAGCAGGGAGCCTGCTTCCCTCTCTCTCTCTCTGCCTGCCTCTCTGTCTACTGTGATCTCTCTCTGTCAAATAAATAAATAAAATCTCTAAAAAAAAAAAATCTCTCTCCAGAAGGACTTTTTCCCATCCAATTAAAAGAAAAAAGCATCTAAGCTTTAATCAGAAATCCTTATCTTTCTCAACTAACATAAACGTTCTAAAAGTAGACTGTACAAATTCAAGAGTTAAAAATATTACAAGTCTACAAGAGTAACACATCAAGGTAATCAATGAACTAAGCAGACTGCTGTTTGACAGAAACTGGGCAAGGAACCATCCACTGCAGCACCCATTCAAGTATGCTGAATGAATGAACATCTTGTATAAAAGTTTAATGTGTGAAGTTAGAACTTATGAATTATGCTTAAGTTCACAGAATGGCTTGCTGCTACACCAGCAAACCATTTTTACCTTGAATGGTCTAGTTTTTGTAGGAAGAGGTATCAAAATAATAAATACATAAGCAATGCTTTACACGTCACTGCTTCTTTCTGCAAATATTTAATGAGCTCCTACAATGTGTTAGGCACTGTGTGCTTCCTATATGCCTTTTTTATTCTTGAAATTATCCTCCACTGCCACTGCAGCCATTTTAACCATTCCCCTACCTAGTATTTCTGCCAACAGTCTCTCCCAATCTTCCTCCACAGCTCCCTGTGTGCATGGGATGAACTGGACTATAGTGTGATTCCCCCAGCATTTTCACAACCTGGGTGCACCCCAGCCATTTGCATGGTATACAAAGCCCTTCGCAAATGACCCTAAGCTACCTCCCCTGTTTCCTTCCTCACCACAGTCATCATCCTCTCACCCTTCTGCTCCATCCCACTCTTCAGCCAGGCTGAACTCAACTTTACATAGCTATGTATTTCCTTCCCTTTCTGCCTGACAAATCCATCAATCCTCACATCCCAGTTCCTGTTACAGCTTTCCTGATTCCTTTAGAGTTTAGAAACTTCAACCACACTTCACAGTAATCATACCTCAGTAAAAAATTTACACATCCATTTCCTCCATTAGCCACTGAGCTCCTTATAGGCAGGGATGTGTTTTCTTTACCATTGAATCTTTTAGTTCTACCTCAGTACCAGGCACATAGTAGATGCTCAATAAATATTTACTGAATGAATGAAACAACTGGAGAACAAAGAAAGTGCCAAAATGTGTGCAGTATACTAGAGATGAGGAAGTGTGAGCTAATTTCATTGGGACAACTTCCTGGCAAAGGTGGTAGGCAGAACTTGAAAAATGAACAAAATCAAATAGATGGAGAGGTATAGGGAGAATAAGTTCTAAATAAAGCATGTCACGTCCGTGATTACTTTAGAAAAACAACACTGAACTTACCTTCAGTTACTCCCCCAATAGCAAGAGAAATAATAGCTAAAACGTTTTCACATGATGAATGATTTATCTACCAACAGAGGAAAAAACAATTTGATTTAGGGGCCAGAGTCAAGACTAGTTTGGTAACAATACAAACACATCCTCTGACATTAAAGCACAAGAAATAGAAGATAAACATATTTCTTATAGAAAACAAAATTACTTTCTAAGATGAAAATACAAAAAATTACTAATAGTAATAGAATCATTAATTGTTAAAATAGATCCAGTAAATAATAAGAGTGATTATAAATAAAAGGTGATTCACTTAAAATCCATTGGTCTTAGGAAGACGGTTACATTAGCATGATGATGGCTACAAGCTAATCAAGTACAGAAGTGCTGAGGCCATATCAATCAATGGCACAGGGCAAAGGCAGGGGCAGGGGAATTAATTGTACTGGTGCATCAATATGTCTAAGTAAAGGTTTTAATAGACGGGAGGTAGTACTTAGATTCTATAACATTATAGAAACTAGCATTTTTTGAGTTCATTATGTGTTGTTTTATACAACCTTGAAAGAATGTTATATTCCCTCTTAGAAAGGAGACTGAGGCTCAGAAAAGCAAAGTAACTTGCCCACATTAAGGCCTTACAACATGTAAGTGCCTAGGTCTGAAGAGGACGACAAAAATAAGTTTTGATACAGAACTGTTCAAAAGAAAGGAACGTTGTATTTGGCCATTAAAAAAGGATCTAACTTCTTGGGACACAACCTTCACTTAACCAAGAATAAACTGCTGAAAGTTTTCCTTCCTTTGGGTGCCCCTCAAATGGTAAATAAATTCAGAATTTTCATGTTTATGTTAAATTTTTCTACTCGAGTTGGATAGACTCTGGTTATTTTTGTATGCTAACTGATGAGGCTACCATAGGAAAATGAGGACATAGAATCCCAGCTCCCTTGATGAACATCCTTGGACTAGACCTTTGATGCTACCAAAAAAATGTGTCACTGTGCATACAGCAATGTGAGAGTGCCCACCTTCAAATACAGTTCTTGCTCAGGAAAATCTCATAACAACTTTTCTTATATTCACTTGGAGAGAGCTCATTCATTAAACCAAACCCTTAAATTATACTTGTGCTGTCAAAATCTTAACTATTACATAATTCCTATGCTATGAGCAAATCAGCTTTCACAAAGTAGCAAGCTCACTGTAGAAAAAATAATCTTGTATAAATATCCACTCTGAGGATAAAAGCAACTTAAAAAATAACATTGATTAATTTGGCAACAAAATTTTAACAGTAAAGAAAAACATACTTACAATTTCTTCTTCTAGAACACCTCTGAAAGCTTGGTCAAGGGTACATTTTTTTTCATTTTCACTATTAAAAACAAAAGACACCTGCATTTTTCAAACAGCTTAAGGTAACGTATAAAGATCTCAGCAAGTGTACTTTATGGATATCAATGCCTTACCTGCCAGGTAATTGGCTGAAGGTACTCAACAATGGCTTGATATTTTTGTTGTTTAGAGCCTCTCTGGTAGACTTCTAGAAAAATAAAAATAGCATGTAAGTGGAAAGATTTTTGCTCATTATTTACTGAAAAACATCACTAATCAACAGTATGTCTAACTGGAAACACTTATACTTGGGAAAAAACTACCTATCATTCTCTTGGTAGTTCTTATTCAAATGCCACTTAATGATACAGACTCTCATCACTTTAAACTTGATGAGAGCTTGCCAACGAGACTTTCTCATTTCAGGCTTTCCCTCCTACCATTTCTTTAAATATCAAATTCATGAGTGTATTCTACCTCCCCCCCCCCACCCAAGTGCTCTTATTTATAAGCTTTGGTTTTAAAAGGCGAAAGATTTATGCGATCTGAAGAGAAACCAGAGTATAATAAGCTTTGGTTTTAAAATGTCATAGCTCCCTCTCAATATCCTTGACGTTATATCCCTCAGTCTATCCACCCTTATTTCCCACTACCACCTAACACAGTCTCCACTAAGGTCTACCTACTTTTTTCATTATCAAGTATTCACTCATTGTTCTTCCCATGCTCGTGAAAATTCTATCCATTCTTCAAGACCCACTGCAAGCCCTTCCTTCTCTAGTTTGATCAACCCAGTCCCTGACACATAGTCAACAAGGTATACTTGCTAATTGTCTTAGTCATAACCTTAAGCCAAAACAATAAAAAGGAGGTTTTGGCCTAGGTAGAGCATGTCACTCTTGACACGGGGGTTGTAAGTTCAACCCCCCCTTCAGGTGTAGGAATTATTTGAAAATAAAACCTTAAAAAAGAAATAGGAAAGACAAAAATATTGCAAAGTAATTCATTCTGCAAAAATTCACATACACTTGGAAAGCCATCTCATTACTCCCATGAGTTTGATTTACACTGGAAATGTCCATTCCTGACTCTGCCAAGAGCAGACTGTGTCATCTTGGGCATATCTCCTTACTTCCTTGTGCTTCAGTTTCTTCTTAAATAAGGGGGCTATGGTAGATGCTTATTACTAACAGCAGCAGTGGCATTACCTGGAAACTTAGGAGAAATGCAGGGTTCAGGCTCCATTCCAGACCTACTGAACCAGAATCTCCAAGTGATTCCATTGCACACTGAACCTTAAGAGCCACTGCACCAGCTAATCTCAAATCCCCTCGGGGACTAATATAATACTGGATATTTCTAGTAGTTACTTAGCAGAATTTCAGAGCACCAGGGATTACAGCAAAATACACAGAAAAAAAAAAGACTCTGAAGGCATAAACAAAATATAACCTGGTTAACAAACAAACAAACCCTCATTGTATGGAATTTAAAAATAACCTGCACACAAGAAAACTTTTTATTCTGGTGTTACTAGAACTAGGTAAGCACAATTAAATATTTGAGTAGTTGAATCATGACTCGAAATACTGGTGCAAATTCTGAAAAGAAATACAGGCAACCAACTCAGAACAGGGTTCTTCATGCTCTGATGGGCAACACAAGAATACTGGGCCTGAAGTCAGAAACACCAGCGAAGTTCATCACCTTACTTTTTGGGGTGTGTGTGTATGTGGTCTCAAGTTCTATCTCAACCACCAGGGTTAACAGAACTTCACCTACTTCACTGTGCTATTCTGAGTTAAATAAGCTAACATGAAAACGCTGTGCAAGGCGTTTCCCCAAACGCTCAAACTACTCTTCCTCATTGTGTAAGAATAAAATGACAGCCGGCCACAATTCCCAAGCTGATTTGTTTGCCTCTTCCTACTCAGGAGCTCCTTGTTAATCTCTTAGGGAGTGAGATATGGAGGTTTAAAGGGTGGTGAGTAAGGGGCCGGGACCACCGCCTGGCAGATTAAGAGGCGGAGCAGGAGCCAATTCTCTGGGCTAAAACCACTGGCGTCCTGACCCTCAGGCAATTCTGGAGACACCTGTCCGGCTAAGCGAGCACTGCAGAAGAGCTCGACCGCACCGGAGGCAGTCTGCGGATGAGTCCTCAGACGCCGGTCACAAAGGTGCTCAGAACTCCGGGTTCAGAGACCTGCGAGCAGAAGGACGGCGGCAGACAGCACAGGACGCACGGAAGAGGCAAGTAATGCGTCTTTCCCACCTCCCAGCCCCCGACGGGGCCAGGAGCCTACACCGCGCCGTACACACCTCAGTTCCCGTTTTACCCCAGGACAAAATTCGGGTATTTTTCTGGGAGAGGAGGAAAAAGATAGAGCCGGGTTAGAGCCCCACCCGCCCCCCGTGCGCTCACCGTAAACCGCGTCCGCGCTTCGGGCAAACTAAAAAGCGGCGGCGTCGGAGACATCTTCTCGGCTGCGCGTGCCCGCCACCGCGCTGCGGCGCCCGCGGATGACGTCAAGCGGGAGCAACGAGATTGTGTCTCCGTGAGCGGCTAGAGCGGCCGTTGAGCCAAGGGGTGGGCCGGTGGGGGCTGGGAGCTACTATGGGGAGAGTTCAGCCGCCGTTGGAAGACTGAGTCAGCCACAATGTGGGATTCGTGGAGAACCTTTGGGGTGACGGCATAGGGGCGTCTTCGCCCTGTAAGCTCAGTGCTGCCTGGCGGGGACTAGGCCGGGGGGACTAGGCCGGGACGCGCACCTGCAGTGATTTTCCTGATTGGGGAAGCTGGGTGAATGACGGCTAGTAAGGCTTACGGAGCCTCTCGGGAAGCTAACCGCCGCCTGGGAATCCGGGGCAGGTGGTTTATCAGGGAGTGCGTCAGGCTGGGGAAGTGATGGCAGTGCCCGTGATCTCCGGACTGCAGTCGTTCTCCCCGACGGAGTGGTCTTAGCTGCTGCCTTGCTGAGCAGTTACTTAATGGACCGTGTAGCTCACCGGGCTCTGTAGCTGAGGAGCAGTTCCCTCCTCTGTGAAATAGAACGAATGCCTGTTTCACGGGACTGTCGGAAAGCGCACATGAAACACTGAGAACAAATGTGGCTTCAGTGAGAGTATGAGTATCAGTATCTTGGTACCAGCAGTAACTTTGCTGCACATAGAGGACTCGGCTGAAAGCGAAAGACCGAAGAGGAATGCAGTGCTCGGTGTTTTTAAAAAATGGGTGGCACTGCGTCCAGGGTAGAGGCACCGGTTCCAAAATCCTTTCTCCTCGGCAACTTCCTCCCTTGTCTCCGCGCTGGAAAGGCTTGACCGATGAAAAGCCAAGCGGCAGTTAATTTTCTCCGTTGGAATTATGCTGTGGGAAAAGCAACACTGACCTAAACGCTCTTATTCCCTTCCGTGTGTACCTTCTCCCTTCGCTGACGTCGAACAAGAATACAGGAAGCTTAACCAAAAGATAACTTTGCATAGTCTTGCCCTTAAGTGGGAATTGTGAACGATGGTGGCTACCTGAAGCATTACAGTCTTCTTTAGAATCAACAGAATCATTCAAGTTTGTATGACTTAAATTCCAAATTGGCTGAAAAACCTGGTATTAATTGATTTAATAGGTAGATGATGAAATAGGATTATTATTATATTACAGATGACTATTAACTATCTGGATCACAACTAAGACCTGAAAGGTAAATAAATTTGTCTTTTTTTTTTTTTTAACAAGAATTCAAACAGAAGAAGAGCTGGAATTTCTTGAATCATTCATCAAAGCCCAGTGACTTAGAATTCTATTTGCTTATTCAGCAAACATCTGTTAGGCACTTTGTACACAGTGGATACTATTTGTTGAATGAATAACAAATATTTGAACAAATAATGGAATGAACAGAGTACTATAGCTTAATTCTTTTTTGAGGAACTCCAGTTGACCCAAAAGAAATAACTAAGGTTATTATCATGACTAATTTAGATAATAGCTCCTATAAGTGATCAAAAGAGAGAATCAATACCATATGTAGTGGTCAAGGAGGCTTTGCAGAGAAGATAGACTGGATGAATTGGACCTTGAAGGATTCCAATGGACGTAGGTGTGAGTAGCAAAGAATAAATAGGAGAAAGCTTCCCAATGGAAGGAATGGTATGAGTAGAAGTGTGGAAGAGAGAAGGTACAGTGAAAGATAGCCATTCATTTTGACTGTAATATTGGGTTCTGCACGGAAAGAGGGCTGAAGAGTCCAGCTGAAACTCAATTGTATTAATGTTTGAGGCCAAAGAATGTTATGGGGTTGAAAATGGCTTCTATGGGGCACCTGGGTGGCTCAGTGGGTTAAGGCCTCTGCCTTCAGCTCAGGTCATGGTCTGGGGGTCCCGGGATCGAGCCCCACATCACGCTCTCTGCTCAACGGAGAGCCTGCTTCTTACCACCCCACCCCTGCTCTCTCTGCCTGCCTCTCTGCCTACTTGTGATCTTTCTGTCAAATTAATAAATAAAATCTTTTTTAAAAAATTGGCTTTTATAGGGTGTGCCTGGATGGCTCACTTGGTTAAGTGTCTGCCTTTGGCTCAGGTCATGATTCCAGGGTCCTGGAATTGAGCCCCGCATTGGGCTTCCTGCTCTGCAAAGAGCCTACTTCTCCCTCTCCCTACTGCTCCCCATGCTTGTGCTCTGTCAAATAAGTAAAAATCTTTTTTAAAAACAGCTTTTATAGCAAGTTATTACTGGCAGTAAATTTTGGAGTGGAGAGAAATGAACATGTTTTTCTGCTAAAGAGTGAAGCAACAGCAGATGAAAGAGTATGGGAAAAAAGTAATCAGGTGACAATGGAGACTTACTGTTTAATGGGTGCAGATTTTAGCTTGGGATGACAAAGTTCTAGAGATGGATAGTCATAATGATTACACAACAATCTGAATTACTTAATGCCACTGAATTGTACACTTAAAAATGATTAAAATACTAAATTTTATGTATATTGTACAACAGTGAAAATTTAAAAAGAAAACCTGTTTTTAAAAATGTGCCATTTGGGGGGCGCCTGGGTGGCTCAGTGGGTTAAAGCCTCTGCCTTCAGCTCAGGTCATGATCTGAGGGTCCTGGGATCGAGCCCCATGTCGGGCTCTCTGCTCAGCAGGGAGCCTACTTCCTCCTCTCTCTGCCTGTCTCTCTGCCTGCTTGTGATCTCTGTCAAATAGATAAATAAAATCTTTAAAAAAAATAAATAAAAATGTACCATTATGGCACTAGATAGCTTAAAAAAAGGCAGAAACATAAAAAACATTGGTATGATCTTGAAAATTCAGAATAAGATTATATTCAATAAGGCCAAGAAGTAGAGAATGCATTTTTGAAAGGTATGCATCAAAAACCACTATAGTATGCTGTGAAGTGTGTAAACCTGGCGATTCAGACCTGTACCCCTGGGGATAAAAATATATGTTTTTTAAAAATAAATAATCCATTAGTTCCATTATGATAAAAAAAACACTATAGTAAAAATATTGTAGCATTTAGATCATGTAAATAAATGTTTTATAATTCCAAATGCACTTGACTGTATTACCGCATTTGATCCTCTATATGATATTTTGAGGTGGGTAATACAATTATCCTACAATTAATTCATCCATGAGGAAGCAAACTTAAGGGTTCTTGATAGTCAGTTAGCAAAATAAGACTACCCAGGAGTTTTGATTTCAAGTTTCATGCTCATTACACTATATTATATTGTCACAGATAATGCTCAAGTTTTATGACAATTTCTTGTGGTATTTCTACTCTTTATAACCATATTCCATGTAATTATATAATAGGAAAGAGGTTCCTCTGTCGTAGCTCACATGGCTAGAGAAAGCTAATTTGGGAATTGGGCCTAGCTTTATTTCCAGAGCCTGTATTCTTCTCAAGTCTTAACTCTTGGATCATTACCAAGCCACAGGCCTAATTATTGTCCCATAAATTATTTCCTTATAGTCCACTAAGGATGTGGATCATATAGTCATAACAAAACATTATGAGTTTTCAAAAGTATGTAGTAACACTCAAAGGGCAGACATCCAGTGACACATAGCTACCTCACTTATAGTTAATGAGCACCTGTTTCTCTTAGCAAGGTAAGGTGGAACAGGGACTGCCTCCCTTAGCAAATACCCTCCAATGAGAATTGTAGGCTTGGTGGCTTAGATAAATTCGAAGCATTCACATCATGATTCCCCTTCTTTTCTTTGGTGTCCTTTCACTGGGATTCAATTTACTGTTGGGATGATGACAGAAAAGGACCAACGAGATAGCTTAGTCTTTTGTTCTCTTTATCCTCTAGTCTGGGCCTAAGGAAATGCTCACCAGCTACATGAGGATGTTGGATTGCCGCTTTTGCTGGTTCATGTTCTGGACCCTAGCCATCTTTCCTTTTCTATTTGTAACTTGAGTGGATTGAAACAGAACCGATGTTTGAGAGGAAAAGTTGAGCAAAAAGAATGAGATTCCTGCATTTGGAGAGGAGTAGAACTGTAAAGTATAAAAATGGAAGAGGGATAGCACTTTGTACATATTTGGGACTTAATTTTTGTGGAAAAAGGAATTATATGGAAACTATATGTGGCTACTCTATTTCTTAATAGGGTGTTGGCAGTTTTCAAGCATTTTGTATTGTTACTATTGTACTAGTCATTCAATACATATTTATTGTGTGCCTACTATCCACCAGGCACAAATACAATATTATTGATTATATATGTAGTATTTTATTACATTTTAAGTACTGTAAATGTCATTATCTAGTGTACATTATAAAATCCTGTGTGGTAAGCTTGGTTGAAACACACGGATGAGCATAATTTGAGTTGAGAATAGAAGTCACAGAAATGGAGAATGGATGTCTTCCTTGCCCTGGCAAGCCTACCTTCCCTCCAGGATTAGGCAGAGATTTTGCATGATAGTACCATTGTTTGACTTGTTCCCCTTTCTTGTCCTGATTCTTTCTCTCCCTCCCTTACTGGCTTCTCCCAACAACAGTTAAATGATTTGCTCACAAATTCTCACCTCAGGGTGTACTTCGGAAGGTTCTGACTGTGGTAGTTTGGGTCTACCAAGAAGCAGACACCAGCACAGGATTAACGTGCAAGCATTTGTTATGAAGCGAGCAGGGGCAGGCAGAAAAGCCTCTGGACCACAATGTGGGACTGATACCTGTGGAAGGAAAAAGGGAAGGAGGGAGGCATAGGTAGGAAGTTTCTGAGTGAAGTGCAGCTCCAAGAAAGGTCTGACTTTGCCGATGAGGAGTCCTCACATCAAACTTCTTGTCAGAAGAGTCTTGCAGTTTTCTGGAATGAGCCTGCACTAGGACCTCTGCCATGCTCAGTCATTGACTAGAAGCAGCCCTCAGAAAGTCTGGCCTCCATGCCAGTGTGGTGGATCCAGACATTAGCAGCGAGGGCTGTCAGTCATGTGTGCTCCCTACAGCAAAAACATCTGAGTGGAATATTTCCAGGGCCACAACCGTACCTTGGGTACTCAGATAATCATGTTTTATTCATTCATTTTTGGAAAATATTTTCATTTGTTTATTCTCAACAAGTAAGTATGAACAAGGCACTGTGAACAAAACAGAGTTATTGCCCTCATGGAGCTGTGATGCTGCAGAAGAGCAGATTTTTTAAAAAAGTAAATAAAAATGTAACAATTTCACTGTGTGATAAATGCCATGCAGGGAATTCTAGCATCTACTGAGTGTGGTTGTGTGCTCCAGTTCTAAGTGCTTTGCATCGTGAACTCTCGTAATTTTCCCAGCAAACTTAGGAGGTTTACTCTTTATTATTCCCAGTCTATAGGTGAAGAGCTTGAACGGCGCTGAAGTAACTTAGCCCATGGTCACTCAGAATCAAAGGAGTGTGAGACTCAGGCAGATCGTGCTTGAGCAGGATATAAATAGAGTTGTCAAAAAAGGCTTCTCTGAGGGAGTCATATGAAAGCCAAAACTTAAAGGATGGAAAGGCATTAGTTGTATTTTTGAGAGTGGGACTTGGAAGGGGAAGGTAAGAAAGATCATCCCAGGTAGAAGGAGCAGTGTGCACAATGGCCTCGTGTTAGGAAGGAGGTTAGCGTATTTGAGAACCGAAAAGCAGCATCGTGGGAGCAGGATGGAAAGCAGTGGACAACGAGGTTGGAGACATGGTCAGGGCCAGATTGTTCAGGACCTTGTATTTCACTGGAGTTTCATTCTCCTCTATGGTATACTCTAGCCTTCTGGAATCTCACTGAACACACAAAAGTTTGTTTTGAAAGTTCTCTATTATTTGCATTAATTGTTTCAGAGAGTCCTTTGCTTTCATTGACCACATTGCTTTCACTCTGTGAAGCATCTGATTTCCTTCATGTTACTGGTGATTTTTCATTATGGATTCATGTTTATAAATGAAGGTCAAGATGGCTCAGTTCTAAGAACTATTGCAGGGGCTGTTCAGCCCCTATGTTTCCCATTTGACTTGCCATTCCCACCCCCCTTCACCCCATTCTTTTAACAGACAAAACAGTGGTGGGCGTATGATGGCTTAGCTAGTAGCAACTCTTTAAAATTTTTCTTCTGTGTCTGGAAAATATGTCTGTCATTAAGAGTTTTATAAACAGCAGGGAAACATACTCTGGTTAGTGTTTCATCAAGTAATTTTTTGGAAGGGTATCCAGAAGTTAATACAACAAAGACTAGAGATGAAGCTTGGGCAGGCCTCAATGGAAGCAAGACATACCATCAGTCTTAGGCACCTGGGTGTCTGAGTTGGTTAAGCATCTGCCTTCAGCTTTGGTTGTGATCTTGGGTCCGGGGATTAAGCCCTACCCCAAGTTGGGCTTCCTGGCTGGGGCGGGGTGGAGGCACTGCTTCTCCCTCTCCCTCTGCCCTTCCTTTCTGCTACTGCTTGCTCTCTCTCTCAAAGAAATAAAATCTTAAAATATATATATACCATCAGTCTTAAGATGCCCCTACTAATTCCACCTTCAGTGGTTTGGCTCTGTTCCTGGTTTCTGTGGTCGGTAGACACTTGCCATCACATCACAGAGCACTCACCACCACATCATTGCGCTGCAGCTGTCCTGCATCACCTCTAGTCCTCAAACTCTGCACCTCTTCCTCTAGGTCTGAGATCATGGCTGGGAGTATTTGAGTGGCTCTTCTGTTCATGTTCTAGCTTCCAGAGAAGAGGAAAAGTGATACCTGGCCCTCCTTGCTTTCAGCTTCAGTAGTAAACCCCAATTGGGATTTCCCTTCAATTGGAAAGGGTCTTTGGATGCCAGACAGCCAGTGGGATGATATCCATTGGCCCTTCTGGCTGTCCAGTACAATTTCTGTCACCTCAGGGGCTGTGGTGAATTTTGAGCTACTGTTGCCATCTTCCTTATCGCTTGGACTGAGCCCATCCGCCAAAAGAGCAAATGAGGCCAACACACAGAAACAGTGCTGAAAGCTGGGCTATAGGAAATGGAAAGAGGAGGAAAAAGATGTTAGTTGGGAAGGAGAGATGCAGTGAGAAGAGAGGATGGGAAAGTGTTGGGAAAAGATTAATTGCAGAAGAGTCAGAGCACTGCTCTTTTTCATGTCAGATGACTGATTCAGTACCGTCTTCACACAAATAATTTCCTTTTATAATAGTTTAAGGCTGTTTGGAGTTGTATTTCTTTTATTTGCTGTCAGAGAGACTGCAGGAACTGAGGTAGGTCTCATCTACAACAGTTATTTTTTAGTTTTCTTTTTATTTCTCAATCCCACAAAGAGTAGGCAGGGCCACCCCTCGGATGTTGTGAATAGGGTGGATTGACTCTTAAAGGATCCAGTGCACTGGAGATTATGGTCTAGCACGTGTGTGCCTTACTTGCCTCCCACGAGGTACAGGTGAAGTCTGTATTTGGATTTTTACCTCAGAGTGGTAGTAGATCTTTTTTCTGGTTGCCCAGGCAAGTAGTAGGCATGCCCCTTCTTAGGTAAGGCATGACCTGAATGGCTGTAGACGTGAATAGGAGCCTATCATTATGTGAGCAGTAAGTGTTCTCATAAATAGGATTCCTTTTCTGTGGTATTGGTGATGCTAAGACCTCAGTTTATTTTAACAGAGCTTGGGAAGTTTGGGAGAGGGATAGAAAAAGAGTGTTTTGGTTTGGCTTCACCCCCAAAGTAAGCCAACTCCTGTCCATATAAATTATTTGAAATACGATCCACGGAAGCAGTTGAAGTAGGGAGACTCAAACAGAGGAGGAAAAGGCCATCACAAAGCTACCTTATAGTATCATCAGTCACTGCTGTAGGCGAATGGAGGTCCATGGTGCTGGAATCTTTTGAGAAGCTGTATATAATGTGCCTCCAAATTGCCTGCCCCCCAAAAATGGGTGGAAGGCATTTATGCACTGACTTCGAATCTCTAGTCATCAAAGGCTGACTTATAGGCCATTGCTGTTGTGTATGCAGGAGCATATAGAGTGTTCCCACAGGGTTTCTTGAAATAGCGCAATACTGGAGAAACCTTGAGGCAGAAAAAGAAGATGTATGATGCAGCCGAGGTGAATCACTGTGTGGAGCTGGCTGTCAGCAGTGACGAGAGTAAAAAGCAGGTCCAGGGGACAGGAGGCAGGACCAAGGATGTCCATATAAGGGAGAAAATGTGCTGAATTCTTACTCATACATAAGGGGAACCAAAATAAAACTATTTAGTTGGGTCTTAGCCAAGTTAAAAAAAATACATTAAATTATATAGATTTTAAAAACATAAATGATAACCCTTAGTAGAATCTAAGATAATATGTATACCCCCAGATCACTGGAGAAGATAATAAGAAAAAAAAAAGTTCAAATTAACAAGAGTTAGAAGACTGGAACACTGCAAAATCTCATTCCTTCCCTTCCCTTCTCCTTTCCTCTGTCTCCTCTTCCTCCGTCTCCCCCTCTCCTGCTCCACCCCAAGCTCTCCTGTGTGTGTGTATGTTTTAGATGGAGAAAGAATGAGCATATGTTTAAGTATATACACATGTATATCTAGTAAATTAAAAATTATGATGGTAGAGACAAAAATAGATATACATAAAAGGAGGGATGGATCGAGCCTGAAGTTTATACAGTTTGGTCTTTAAGGAGAATAACACAAAATTACGAATTTTGTAATTACAGAATTACAAATAAAAAATTAGATATGAAGTGAATATTTACTTGGAATGAGGGGGAAAAAATAACAATCCATTACAGATGTCACAAAATCATGAAATTCAAAGTAACATTAACTATCTAATAATCCCTCCATAATGCTTTCTCCTACATTTTTGAGGCAATAAATCTGACAACTTTTTAAATTTTGGAAATTTTTTATGAAACACAGGTTACCAAAACTGACAAAGAAATAAACATATAAATAGTGCTATTTCTGTTAAAGAAATTGAATGTGTAATAAAAACATTTCCTGAGAGCAAACTCCAGGTCTAGAGGGCTCCATTGGTAAATTTTATTATACAAGAAGTAATTTTATACCAAGATCTTTTAGAGAATGAACCATGAATAGATATTTACCAACTTGTTTTATGAGCCTAGCATAATTTTGATTTCAGTTTTAGAAGTACATTATAAGAAAATAAAATTACAGACTAATGCCCCTTATGAACTTAGATACAAAAGTCCCAAAAGAAAAAACTCAAATCCAGCAATATATCAAAAGGTGAGTGAGTACATCATTAGCAAGTAAGGAATATAAGTTTAGTTTAATATTATTATTAATATATTTCATATTTATATTTCATAAATATTTGAACTATATATTTGGTTTAATATTAGAAATATATCACCATGTTATCAGAATAAAGGAGAAACACAAAACAAACTGAGGGTTGCCAGGGGGAAAGGGGTAGGGAGAGGGTGGTTGGGTTATGGACATTGGGGAAGGTACATGCTATGGTGAGTGCTGTGAAGTGTGTAAACCTGGCAATTCACATACCTGTACTCCTGGGGCTAATAATACATTATATGTTAATAAAAAATAAAAATTTAAAAAAGAATAAAGGAGAAAATATATAAGCATCTCAATAGATACAGGAAAAATGATAAAACTCAACATCCATTCATAATTTTTTTAAAAATCCACAAACTAGGAATAAAAAGAAAATGTTCAGTCTGATAAAAGGTATTTAAAAAAATCTTCAGCTAGGAGCATCTGGGTGGTTCAGTGGATTAAAGCCTCTGCCTTCGGCTCAGGTCATGATCCCAGGGTCCTGGGATTGAGCACCACATCGGGCTCTCTGCTCAGCAGCGAGCCTGCTTCCTTCTCTCTCTCTGCCTGCCTCTCTGCCTACTCATGTTCAAATAAATAAATAAAATCTTTAAAAAAAATCTTCAGCCAACATAATAGTAAAATATGGAAATCTTTGCCCCTAAAATCTGGAAGATAATGATGTTCATAATCATCACTCTTATTCAACATTATAATGAAGGTCCTAGACAATGTATTAACACACACAAAAAAACAACGACAAAAGACAAGAATTCAAAAGGAAGAAATACAGGTGTCTTTATCTGCAAATGGCATGATTTTTTTAATGTAGGAAATTAAAAGGTATTAAAAAGTATATTAAAATGAATATTAGTACTAATAAGAGAGTTTAGCAAGATTATAGGATATAAGATCAATAAGTTTTCTTTCTTTGTAATATTCTTAAAAGTTTGGAAAATAAAGTTTAAAAAATACATTTTTAATAGCATAAACCCCATCAAATACCTAGGGATGAATTTAATAAAAAATGTAAAAATTTTAAAACATTGCTGAGAAAAAGAAGACATGAATAAATGAAAAGACAAATAATGTGGCTGGATTTGAAGATTCAGTACTGAAAAAGTATCAATTCTTTCCAAAATGGTCTTCCAAATTGATCAATTTAACCAGTTGTTGAATTGGTTCAGTAAAATCTTAATAAAAAATCCCAGCAAATATTTTGTAGAAATTGGTAAGCAGATTTTAACAAAGACATCCAAAAGATTTAAAGTACCTAGGATAATCTTGAATTTAAAGTACCTAGGATAATCTTAAGGTACCTAGGATAATGTTTATTTATTTGACCATGAGTAGGAACTACACGACCAGATTTGGAGATTGTCTATAAAACTATTGTAACGATGTCAATAAAATAATAAGGATAAAAAAGTAGACCAGAGAAACAGAAGAGAGTCAAAAAATAGACTCAGACAGTTGGCCACTTGATTTTTGAGAAAGGTGTAAATGGAATTGGAAATGGAAGATTTTTAAGATTTTATTTGTTTGAGAGAGTGAGAGTAGGAGAAGGAGCAGAAGAAGAGGTAAAGAATCTCAGGCAGACTCCCTGACAAGCATGTGGCCCAAGGTAGGGCCTATCCCAGGACCCTGAGATCATAACTTGAGCCAAAACCAAGAGTCGGATGCTTAACAGACTGAGCCACCCAGGTGCCGTGGAAAAGGAGGACCTTTGAATGACTTGGAAATTAGGTGAAATAGAGAATAGAAAAACAATAGGAAAAAAAAAATCAGTGAAACTAAGAGTTGGTTTTTTTAAGAGATAAAATTGACAAACCCTTAGCTAGACTAAAAAGGCTCGACATCAAATTAATGAAAAAGAAGACATTGCAATCGATGTCATAGAAATAAAAAGGATCATGACACTTTAATGAACAGTTAGACACCAAGCCTGATAACCTATAAGAAATGAGTGAATTGGGATGCCTGGATGGCTCAGTAGGTTAAGCCTCTGCCTTCGGCTCAGGTCATGGTCTCAGGGTCCTGGGATCAAGCCCCGCATCAGGGCTCTCTGCTCAACAGGGAGCCTGCTGTCCTTCCTCTCTCTCTCTCTCTGCCTGCCTCTCTGCCTACTTGTGATCTCTGTCTGTCAAATAAATAAATAAAATCTTTAAAAAAAAATGAGTGACTTACTAGAAACATGAAACTTACCAAGAATGAATCACGAAGAAATAAAGTCTAATCAGACCTGTAACTAGGAAGGAGATTAAATCCATAATCAAAAAACCTCCCAATAAGCAAAAGCCCAGGACCAGATGGTTTTACTGGTGAATTTTACCAAACATTTAAAGAATTAATGCCAATCCTCAAATTCTTCCAAATAATTGAAGAGGAAGGAACGCTTCCAAATGAAACCAACATTACCTTGATACCAAAACCAGAGAAGATCCACAAGAAAGAAAACTAAAGGTCAATATCCTTAATGAAGATAGATACAAAAATCTGCCATAAAATACAAACCAAATTCAATAGCACTAAAATTATTATACACCACGACCAAGTGGAATTTATTCCTGGGATGCAAGGGTAGTTCAATACATGCAAATGAATAAATGTAATAAATATACCACCTTAATGGAATGAAGAATAACATCACATGATAATTTCAATAGATGCAGAAAAAACATTTGACAGTCAAAAATTCAATATCCTTTCATGATAAAAACGCTCAATAAATTAGGTATGGAAAGAATTTACCTCAACATAATAAAGGTCGTATATGTAAAGCCCACAGTTATCATACCTAATGGTGAAAAGATGATAGCTCTTCCTCTAAGCTCAGGAACAAGACAAAGATGCTGGCTTGGTCAGGAGCTCCTCCGTAGCTTGCCAGTTGTAATCTGACCCCCACAGAAGGAGGGCAGAAAAAACTGAAGAAATAAGCAGGCCACTCCAGATTGGTAGGTGGCAGGTTTAATAGGCAAGGGAACTTCTTTTTTTTTTTTTTTTTTTTTTTAAAGATTTTATTTATTTATTTGACAGAGAGAAATCACAAGTAGATGGAAAGGCAGGCAGAGAGAGAGGGAAGCAGGCTCCCTGCTGAGCAGAGAACCCGATGCGGGACTCGATCCGAGGACCCTGAGATCATGACCTGAGCTGAAGGCAGCGGCTTAACCCACTGAGCCACCCAGGCGCCCCAGCAAGGGAACTTCTATATGAAGTTTGATTTGGATGGCAGCAAGAAGAGTAGATCTCCATACTTGGCCACCAGATCTTAAAATTTATATAAAGGCCTTAACTGGGTTCATTCACATTTATCATCCAGATAGTCTTTTTTTAATAATTAAAAAAATTTTTAATAAACCTATAATGTATTATTAGCCCCAGGGGTACAGGTCTGTGAATCACCAGGTTTATACATTTCACAGCCTCACCATAGCACATACCCTCCCCAAAGTCCATAACCCAGCAACCCTATCCCTACCCACCGACCCCGCCGGCAACCCTCAGTTTATTTTGTGAGATTAAGAGTCTCTTATGGTTTGTTTCCCTCCCGATCCCATCTTGGTTCATTTTTTTCCTTCCCTACCCACCCCCCTGAATCCCCCACTCTGCCTCTCAAATTCCTCATATCAGGGAGATCATATGATAATTGTCTTTCTCTGATTGACTTATTTCGCTCAGCATAATACCCTCTAGTTCCATCCACGTCATTGCAAATGGCAAGAGTTCGTTTCTTTTGATGGCTGCATAATATTCAATTGTATATATATTCTACCTCTTCTTTATCCATTCATCTGTTGATGGACATCTAGGTTCTTTCCATAGTTTGGTTATTTTGGACATTGCTGCTATAAACATTCAGGTGCACGTGACCCTTTGGATCACTACCTTTGTATCTTTTTTTTTTAAATTTTTTATTTTTTATAGACATATATTTTTATCCCCAGGGGTACAGGTCTGTGAATCACCAGGTTTACACACTTCACAGCACTCACCAAAGCACATACCCTCCATAATCCCACCCCCTTCTCCCAAACCCCCTCCCCCCAGCAACCCTCAGTTTGTTTTGTGAGATTAAGAGTCACTTATGGTTTGTCTCCCTCCCAATCCCATCTTGTTTCATTGATTCTTCTCCTACCCACTTAAGCCCCCATGTTGCATCACCACTTCCTCATATCAGGGAGATCATATGATAGTTGTCTTTCTCCGCTTGACTTATTTCGCTAAGCATGATACGCTCTAGTTCCATCCATGTTGTCGCAAATGGCAAGATTTCATTTCTTTTGATGGCTGCATAGTATTCCATTGTGTATATATACC
Organism: Mustela erminea; assembly: GCF_009829155.1. Lineage (NCBI taxonomy): Eukaryota > Metazoa > Chordata > Mammalia > Carnivora > Mustelidae > Mustela > Mustela erminea. The sequence continues at coordinate 49,616,860 of NC_045626.1, forward strand.
ACATCTTCTTGATCCATTCATCTGTTGATGGACATCTAGATTCTTTCCATAGTTTGGCTATTGTGGACATTGCTGCTATAAACATTCGGGTGCACGTGCCCCTTTGGATCACTACATTTGTATCTTTAGGGTAAATACCCAGTAGTGCGATTGCTGGGTTATAGGGCAGTTCTGTTTTCAACATTTTGAGGAACCTCCATGCTGTTTTCCAGAGTGGTTGCACCAGCTTGCATTCCCACCAACAGTGTAGGAGGATTCCCCTTTCTCCATATCCTCTCCAATATCTGTTGTTTCCTGACTTGTTAATTTTAGCCATTGTGACTGGTGTGAGGTGGTATCTCATTGTGGTTTTGATTTGTATTTACCTGATGATGAGTGATGTGGAGCATTTTTTCATGTGTCTGTTGGCCATCTGGATGTCTTCTTTGCAGAAATGTCTGTTCATGTCCTCTGCCCATTTCTTGATTATGTTATTTGTTCTTTGGAGGTTGAGTTTGATAAGTTCTTTATATATTTCGGATACTAGCCCTTTATCTGATATGTCATTTGCAAATATCTTCTCCCATTCTGTCAGTTGTCTTTTGATTTTTTTGACTGTTTCCTTTGCTGTGCAAAAGCTTTTGATCTTGATGAACTCCCAATAGTTCATTTTTGCCCTTGCTTCCTTTGCCTTTGGCGATGTTTCTAGGAAGAAGTTGCTGTGACTGAGGAAGAAGAGATTGCTGCCTGTGTTCTCCTCAAGGATTTTGATGGATTCCTGTCTCACATTGAGTTGTTTCATCCATTTTGAGTCTATGTTTGTGTGTGGTGTAAGGAAATGGTCTAGTTTCATTTTTCTGCATGTGGCTGTCCAATTTTCTCAACACTATTTGTTGAAGAGACTGTCTTTTTTCCACTGGACTTTATTTCCTGCTATGTCGAAGATTAGTTGGCCATAGAGTTGAGGGTCCACTTCTGGGTTCTCTATTCTGTTCCATTGATCTATGTGTTTGTTTTTGTGCCAGTACCATACTGTTTTGATGATGACAGCTTTGAAATAGAGCTTGAAGTCTGGAATGATGATGCCACCAACTTTGGCTTTCTTTTTCAACATTCCTCTAGCTATTCGAGGTCTTTTCTGGTTTTATATAAATTTTAGGATTATTTGTTCCATTTCTTTGAAAAATATGGATGGTATTTTGATAGGGATCGCATTAAATGTGTAGATTGCTTTAGGTAGCATAGACATTTTCACAATATTTGTTCTTCCAATCCATGAGCATGGAATGTTTTTCCATTTCTTTGCGTCTTCCTCAGTTTCTTTCATGAGTACATTATAGTTTTCTGAGTACAGATTCTTTGCCTCTTTGGTTAAGTTTATTCCTAGGTATATTATGGTTTGGGGTGCAGTTGTAAATGGGATTGACTCCTTAATTTCTCTTCTTCTGTCTTGCTCTTGGTGTGTAGAAATGCAACTGATTTCTGCACATTGATTTTATATCCTGATACTTTACTGAATTCCTGTACAAGTTCTAGCAGATTCGTAGTGGAGTCTTTTGGGTTTTCCACATAAAGTATCATATCATCTGCAAAGAGTGAGAGTTTAACTTCTTCTTTGCTGATTTGGATGCCTTTAATTTTTGTTGTTGTTGTTGTTGTCTGACTGCTGAGGCTAGGACTTCTAGTACTATGTTGAATAGCATTGGTGATAGTGGACATTCCTGCTGTGTTTCTGACCTTAGTGGAAAAGCTCTCTGTTTTTCCCCATTGAGAATGATATTTGCTGAGGGTTTTTCATAGGTGGCTTTGATGATATTGAGGAATGTACCCTCCATGCCTACACTGTGAAGAGTTTTGATTAGGAAAGGATGCTGTACTTTATCAAATGCTTTTTCAACATCTATTGAGAGTATCATATGGTTCTTGTTCTTTCTTTTATTAATGTATGGTATCACATTGTATCACACTGATTGATTTGTGTATGTTGAACCAACCATGCAGTCCAGGAATAAATCCTACTTGGTCGTGGTGAATAATCCTTTTAATGGGGTGCCTGGGTGGCTCAATGGGTTAAAGCCTCTGCCTTCGGCTCAGGTCGTGATCCCAAGGTCCTGGGATCGAGCCCCATGTCAGGCTCTCTGCTCAGCGGGGAGCCTCCTTCCTCCTCTCTCTCTCTCTTTTCCTGCCTCTCTGCCTACTTATGTTCTCTCTTTCTGTTAAATAAATTAATTAAAAAAATAATCCTTTTAATGTGCTGTTGGATCCTATTGGCTAGTATTTTGATGAGAATTTTCACATCTGCGTTCATCAAGGATATAGGTCTGTAATTTCCCTTTTTGATGAGGTCTTTGTCTGGTTTTGGGATCAAGGTAATGCTGCCCTCATAAAATGAGTTTGCTAGTTTTCCTTCCATTTATATTTTTTGGAACAGTTTCAGGAGAATAGGTATTAATTATTCTTTAATTTTTTTAATATATTTTTAAATTTATTTATTTTCAGAAAAACAGTATTCATTATTTTTTCACCACACTCAGTGCTCCATGCAATCCGTGCCCTCTATAATACCCACCACCTGGTACCCCAACCTCCCACACCCCCGCCACTTCAAACCTATACTCCACAAATAAGTGAAACCATATGATAATTGACTCTCTCTGCTTGACTTATTTCACTCAGCATAATCTCTTCCAGTCCTGTCCATTTTGCTACAAAAGTTGGGTATTCATCCTTTCTGATGGAGGCATAATACTTCATAGTGTATATGGACCACATCTTCCTTATCCATTTGTCCGTTGAAGGGCATCTTGGTTCTTTCCATAGTTTGGCGACCATGGCCATTGCTGCTATAAACATTGGGGTACAGATGGCCCTTCTTTTCATGACATCTGTATCTTTGGGGTAAATACCCAGGACAGACACTTCTCCAATCAAGACATACAAATGGCTATCAGACACATGAAAAAATGTTCATCATCATCAATTATTCTTTAAATGTTTGGTAAAATTCTCCTGCAAAGCTGCCTGGCTCTGGGCTCTTGTTGGGAGATTTTTGATGACTGCTTCAATCTCCTTACTGGTTATGGGTCTGTTCAGGTTTTCTATTTCTTCCTGGTTCAGTTTTGGTAGTTTATATGTCTCTAGGAATGCATCCATTTTTTCCAGATTGTCAAATTTGCTGATGTGTAGTTGTTTATAATATGTTCTTATAATTGTTTGTATTTCTTTGGTGTTGGTTGTGATCTCTCCTCTATCATTCATGATTTTATTTATTTTGGTCCTTTTTCTTTTCTTTTTGATAAGTCTGGCCAGGGGTTTAACAATCTCATTAATTCTTTCAAAGAACCAGCTCCTACTTTCATTGATTTGTTCTACTGTTCTTTCGGTTTCTATTTTATTGATATCTGCTCTGATCTTTATTATTTATCCTCTCCTGCTGGGTTTAGGGTTTCTTTGATGTTCTTTCTCCAGCTACTCTAGATGTAGGGTGTGTACTAGAGACTTTTCTTGTTTCTTGAGAAAGGCTATCACTATATACTTTCTTCTCAGGACTGCTTTTGCTGTGTCCCACAGATTTTGAACAGTTGTGTTTTCATTATCATTTGTTTCCATGAATTTTTTCAATTCTTTAATTTCCTGATTGGCACATTCATTCTTTAGTAGGATGCTCTTTAGCCTCCATATATTTGAGTTCTTTCCAACTTTCCTCTTGTGATTGAATTCTAGCTTCTGAGCATTGTAGTCTGAAAATATTCAGGGAATGATCCCAGTCTTTTGGTACTGGTTAAGACTTGATTTGTGAACCAGGATGTGATCTATTCTGGAGAATGTTCCATGTGCACTAGAGAAGAATGTGAATTGTGTTGCTTTGGGATGGAATGTTCTGAATATATCTGAGATGTCCATCTAGTCCAGTATGCCACTTAAGACCTTTATTTCCTTGTTAATGTTTTGCTTGGATGATATGTCCATTTCAGTGAGGGGGGTGTTAAAGTCCCCTACTATTATTGTATTATTGTCGATGTGTTTCTTGGGTTTCATTATTAATTGGTTTATATAGTTGGCTGCTCCCATGTTAGGGGCAGAGACACTTAAAATTGTTAGATCTTCTTGTTGGACAGACCCTTTGAGTATGATATTGTGTCCTTCCTCATCTCTTATTATAGTCTTTAGCTTAAAATCTAATTTATGTGGTATAAGGATTGCCACCCCAGCTTACTTTTGATGTCCATTAGCATGGTAAATGGTTTTCCACTCCCTCACTTTTAATCTGGAGGTGCCTTGGGTCTAAAATGAGTTTCTTAAAGATAGCATATTGATGGGTTTTGTTTTTGTAATCCATTCTGATACTCTGTGTCTTTTGATTGGGGCATTGAGCCCATTGACATTCAGGGTAACTATTGAAAGATATGAATTTACTGCCATTGTCTTGCCTGTAAGTTGACTGTTACTGTATATTGTCTCTGGTCCTTTCTGGTCTACTATTTTTGGGCTCACTCTTTGCTTAGAGGACCCCTTTCAATATTTCCTGTAGGACTGGTTTGGAGTTTGCAAATTCTTTTCATTTTCATTTGTTCTGGAAGCTTTTTATCTCTCCTTCTATTTTCAATGATAGCCTAGCTGGATATAGTATTCTTGGCTGCATATTTTTCTCATTTAGTGCTCTGAATATATCATGCTAGTTCTTTCTGGCCTGCCAGGTCTCTGTGGAGAAGTCTGCTGCCAGTCTAATATTTTTACCATTGTATGTTACAGACTTCTTGTCTTGGGTTGCTTTTAGGATTTTCTCTTTGTCCCTAAGAGTTGTAAATTTTACTATTAGATGACAGGGTGTGGACCTATTCTTATTGATTTTGAGGGGGGTTCTCTGCACCTCCTGGATTTTGATGCTTGTTCCCTTTGCCATATTAGGGAAATTCTCTCCAATAATTCTCTGCAATATACCTTCTGCTCCCCTCTTTTCTTCTTCTGGAATCCCAATTATTCTAATGTTGTTTGTCTCTCTTTTGCTCATCTTCTTTATTCTCCATCACTTGGTCTTCTATATCAGTAATTCTCTCTTCTGCCTCATTTATCCTAGCAGTAGGAGCCTCCATTTTTTATTGCACTTCATTAATTCCTTTTTAAAATTTCAGCTTGGTTAGATTTTAGTTCTTTTATTTCTCCAGAAAGGGATTTTATTTCTCTAGGGTTTGTCTAATATCCTCCATGCCTTTTTCAAGCCCAGGTAGCACCTTGAGAATTGTCATTCTAAACTCTAGATCTGACATATTACCAATGTCTGTTTTGATTAGGTCCCTAGCCATTGGTACTGCCTCTTTTTTGTGGTGAGTTTTTTTTTTGCTTTGTCATTTTATCCAGATAAGAATATATGAATGATAGAATAAAGTACAAAAAGGGTGGCAAAGACCCCAGAAAAATGTACACTAACCAAATCAGAAGAGACCCCAAACTGGGGGTAAAAAGAAATTAAAAAATATATATATATATTTATATATTAGACTGGTGAGCCACCCTCTTGATTTTGATTTTGATTTTGGTCTCTTAGAAGAAACTACCTCCCAAAATTTTAAAGAAAGAAAAACTTATATATATACAAAAATAAGGGTGAACATGACCAAAGGGTAGAATATGACTGTAAAGATGAGAATTTTTAAAAAAATTCTAAAAAAGGAATTGATAAGACAGTTGGAAAAAGAAAGAAGAAAAAAAGGCGGGGGGGGGGGGGGAGAGGAAAGAATGTGTTCAGGCTGGAAACTAGATCAAAGCCCTAGGCTAGATTTAGGGTATATTTTGATCTATTAGAAGAAATTGTACCCCAAAATTTTTTAGGAAAAAAAAAAAACCCTATATGTATACAAAAAATAAGGTTAAATATGAGGAAGGATAAAATATGACTATAATAATGAAGGTTTAAAAAGATTTTTTAAAAATATTTATTTATTTATTTATTTATTTGACATACAGAGATCACAAGTAGGCAGAGAGGCAGACAGAGAGAGGGGAAGCAGGCTCCCCACTGAGCAGAGAGCCCGATGCAGGGCTTGATCGCAGGACCCTGGGATCATGACCTGAGCCAAAGGCAGAGGCTTAACCCACTGAACTACCCAGGCACCCCTTAAAAGATTTTTTTAAAGAAAGGTGTTGTTAAGATAAACTACTTAAAAAGTGTTAAAAGAGGAAAAGTTAAAAAAATAAGAATAAGAAAAAAAATACAATTAAAAAAATTTAAAAATTTAATTTAACTTTGCAAGACTAAAGGATCATGGGGAGGAAGCCAGGAATTCTATGCACTGCTTTCCCCTATCTCTGGAGTTCCACTGTTCTCATTGATCAGTCTGCTTGGTCTTGGCGGATGTTCTTGCTGATCTTTGGGGGAGGGGCCTGTTGTAATGATTCTCAAGTGTCTTTGCCCTGAGGTGGAATTGCCTCACCCTTGCCAGGGGCTGGGCTGAGTAAATCTGCTCAATTTCACTCTGCGAATGTTATGTTTCCTGAATGCTTTCTGTAGAGCTCTGGAGGACCGGGAATGAAAATGGCGGCCTCCCAATCTCCAGCCTGGAGGAGCCGAGAGCTCGGGGCCTCACTCCTCAGTGTGCCCTCAGAAAAAGGGGTCGATCTCTCCTGTCTCCCTGGTCTCCAGCTATGCTCTGGGCTCACCCAGCCTGTGACCGAGTGTTTTGGTCTCTGGTGCATGGTCCTGTTTGGAGTTTCCAAACCCAGCAGATTCCTGCCTCCAGAGGAAGGTGAGTCTCCCTGGATCTGCCACTTGTGGGGTCCCTGCTCAAAGAGCCGTGGTCTGACTGTGCTGCGGATCACAGTTTAAGATAACCCTGAGCTGAGAGCTCATTCCTGGGCTCTGTCTCTGTAGTTGGCTTCCCCACTCTGATACCTTCGAGCTCTGCTACCAGACACCCCCAGTCTTTCAGTGGACCCCACGGGTCCTGAGACCACACTGTCCCTGAGAGGGCTCCACTTATGCTTAGCCTCTGGAGCGACGTCCCTCAGTGGAGCAGACTTCTAGAAGTTCTGGTTTTGTGCTCTGATGCTCCACTGCTTGCCGGGAGCCGGCCCCTCTCCCTATGGTCTATCTTCCCATCACTTCAGATTCACTTCTCCACATGTCCTATATTTCAAAAAGTGGTTGATTTTCTGTTTCTAGAATTGCTGCTCTTCTTCTCTTCTATCTCCTGTTGAGTTTGTAGGTGTTTGGAATGGTTTGATAACTATCTAGTTGAACTCCTGCTACCTGATGTCATTTCAGTCCACTATTCCTCTGCCATCTTGCCTCTTTCTGAACCTGAAAGGTTTATTTGTCCCTCCTATATAAGTGCAAATTAAACTTAGTTATCAGAAAAAAAAGTCTTTTCCACAAATCTTGCAGATGAAGGACTTTTACAGGAACACATTCTTTTGGTCAAAGCATCAGTTAATAATTGTAAATGACAAAGACTTAAAAATGGCCAAGGTTAAAGATCTGATGAGAGTCCATTTTAATGTAATTGATAAGGAATTTTGGTTACTACTGTGATATGTATTTTAAAATTATGACTAATGACATTATATCAGGACCTAACAGATTTTTAGGAATTTCATACAAATAAGAAAGAAACTTTAGTGTCACTTCTTCTTATTTGACAGTACTTACCATGAGATTTAGCGTCTAAAAAGTTATAGTTGTAAAAACTTAGCTCTCTTAATGGAGAAGACTCTGTTTTCTTAAGTATTCAAAGACCCGATAAAGGCAAAACACAGATTTTTTTTTTAGGCAGATTACATTAGAGATAAAGAAAAGCATTTTTACAGGTTCCTATTAAGAGCAGACCAAAAATCTAAGAAAACTTTGTCCTTTTAGTGGAGAGAAAACCAAATTCTAATTTTGTACCAGTGTACTTTTGGTATTGAAATTCTCTCTCTCTCTCTCTCTCTTCTTTAAAATTTTTAACTCTGTGGGCAGTGTTTTGGTTGTTTCCTGGGGTTTACTTTTCAAAGATTTACAACCTCAAGGAACAGAAAAATAATATATATTTTCTTCTAAGAGTTTGCCGGTAATTGCTATTTAAAATATTCCCTTATATTAGGGGTCAGTTGGCTTGGACATGAGTCTATTTCCTCATCAATCACCACATCTTCCTCTTCCTTCTCATTACTTTCCCTGAGATTCTACCTCTTAGCATCTGAATCAGGCTTTATCCAAAGAATCTTGTGTAAAATAGTTTCCGACTTATTACCCTGGTCTCCTCCCAGCCTCAAAGCTAGCAGACCAGTGGACACTTGAACCTCCCTTCTCTAACCTTAGCTCTTCTAACTGTCTAACTTGAGCTTCAGCCTTTAGTTGGGCATGGTGGCCAGCCCACTGTGGCAGCCATGTTTCCCTTCTTTGCCACAGTGTGCTATGTTCGGTTTCTCAAACAAGCTCGTTAAAGCAGCCAGTGTTTTTATGGTATTCCTGTACTCACATGGCAGTCCACAAGCATCAGATGCATAGGATACACCAGTCACAGAGAGGTCAGTGGCCAACTTGGGATTTTCCCTATGGATTCCTCTTTCCCAAGGCTTGTGTCTTTGGTTTCCTGGCTGGCTTACCAATTGTTGGTTCACAAGCTCCTTGGGAGCTTCCCATGTATGATCTGAAGTATATGTTTTCAAAATATATGGCAAAGTTACAGCAAACAAAATAATATGGCATTGGCATTATAACAGTCAGATAGGCCAACTGAACAGAATAGAGAGCCCCCAAATGAATCTATGCATATGTGGTTAACTGATCTTTAACAGGGATGCCCAAGATACATGATCCTGATGGGGGAAAGGATGATCTTTTCAATAAATAGCATTGGGAAAACTGGATATTCATATATAGAAGGATGAAACTGGTCCTTATCTCATACCATATACAAAAACTAACCAAAATGGATTAAAGACTTAAATGCCACAGCTAAAACTATAAAACAGCTAAAAGGAAGCATAAGGAAAAAGCTTCTTTAAAAAAAATTTATTTATTATTAATTTAGAAAGAAAGAACATGGGGGAGGGAAGAAAGAGCTTCTTGCTATTTGTGTGAGCAATGACTTTTTTGGATATGATTCCAAACCACTGGCAAGAAAAGCAAAAATAAATTAGGAGAGCATCAAACAAAAAAAGCTTCTGGACAGCAAAGGAACCAAAAGTTAAGAGCTTATGGAATAGCAGAAAGCATTTGCAAGCCATACATCTGATAAGGTGTCAATATTCAGGGTATATATGGAATTCAGCTCATCAGCAAAAACACAAAAACAATCCAGTTAAAATAGTGGGCAAAGAACCTCAACAGCCATTTCTCCAAAGGAAGCATAAACATGGTTAGTAGGTATACGGAAAGGTGTTTTAACATCCCTAAGCATCCTTTCATCAGGAAAGTGCTAATCAAAACCTCAGTAGTGAGGGGCCTGGGTGGCTTAGTCTGTTAAGCATAACTTTTGATTTTAGCTCAGGTCATGATCTCAGGGTCATGAGATCAAGCCTCATGTCAGGCTCCAGGCTCAGTGCAGAGTCTGCTTGAGATTCTCTTTCTCGCTTTGTCCCTCCTCCCGCTTGTGCTCTCTATTTCTCTCTGACATACATACATACATACATAAATTGTAAAACAACAACAACAACAAAACAAAAGAAAACCTCAGTGGGATATCCCCTCACACTTGTTAGAATGGCTGCTATCAAAGAGTCAAAAGATAACAAGTCTTGGTGAAGATGTGGAGAAGCAGGAATCTTTGTCCACTGTTGGGGTATGCAAAATGGTGCAGCCACTGTGGACAACAGTATGGAGGTACCTCAAAAAATTAAAAATAGAACTACCACATGATCCAAAATTCTACTGCTGGGTATTTATCTGAAGAAAACAAACACTAATTCAAAAAGATACGCACCTCTGTGTTCGTTGCAACATTATTTACAATAGTCAAGATATGTGTTCATCAATAGATAAGTGTTCACCAGTAGATGAATATAAAAGATGCCTGTGTGTGTACATACCCACATACATATGATGGAATATTACTCAGCCATTAAAAAGAATGAAACCTTGCTATTTATGACAATATGGATAGACCTAGAGGGTATTAAGCTAAGTGAAGTAAGATCAACAAAGAAAGACAAATACCCTGTGGTTTCACTTATATGTAAAATCTAAAAAAAAAAAATTAAAACAGAAATGGATTCATAGATACAGAGAACAGTCTGATGGTAGCCAGAGGGGAAGGGGTGGGAGAATGGAGGAAATATGGGAAAGGATTAAAAGGTACGAACTTCTACTTATAAAATAAAGACAAGGGGTTTCAATGTACAGCATAGGGAATATAGTTAATAATATGTAACAGATTTGTATGGTGACAGAAGGCAATTAGATCTATCATGATGATCACTTCATAATGTATCTAAATGTTGAATCACTGTGCAGTATACCTGAAAGGAATATCATATTGTATGTCAGCTACACAAAAACAAGAAAGACTTGTTGTATACTTTATACAACTTTTGTCAATTATTCCTCAGTAACACTGGAAAAAATTAAAAATTACCCTACCAGATATCAGTTTATTATAGCCATAGAAATTAGATGCTGTAGTAATGGTTTAGGAAAAGATAAATAGAGTAATGAAAGACTATAGCCAGGAGCCTCCAAACAGACCCACATATAAGTAGAAACTTAATGTTTCGTTGTATCTCATTAATAAGATGCTGTGACTAACAGTGTGTATGGAAATGGGATAAATCATTCTGTGAGAATTGGTTATTCAGATGTGGAAAAAAATAAAAATGGATCCCTTTTATTATACAGAAAAATCCAGGTGAATTAAAGATATATTATAAAATGCAAAATAAAGTTATTTAGAAAATATCCTAAATACCTTAGAGTTGGAAGAGATTTTTCAAAATACAAAAAACATAAACCATAAAGGAAGAATTGATAATGTTGGCTACTTTAAAATTAATTTCAGCTCATCAAAGACATCATAATAAAAATGGAAAGATGGAACTTAGAGTGGTAGAAGATATTTACAACTCATATGATGAACAATTAATGTCTAGCATGTATTGAAAACCTTAAAATCAATGAAAAAATGGCAAACAACCAAGTTAAAAATGGCAAAAGATGTAAACAGGAAATTCATAGAGAAGAGGAAACATGAAAAGCTGCTAACCTCACAAAGAATCAGGGAAATGCATAAAATAATGCTGTTATTATTTTCTGATCTGTCAGATTAGCATAAGTTAAAAAGCCTGATGAATTGTTGGTGAGTAAGTGGGGCTTGTATATTCAACCGATAGAAATGTAATCTGGTCCAACCACTTTGGAAAAGAACTTGACACTCTAGAAGGATCGAAGATGTAATACCTTTCAATCCAATAATTCCACCTGAGGTATAAATACAAGAGAATTTCCTACACATGTATACAAAGAGATGTGTATAATAATGTTTCTTGTACTGTTAGTGATGCTGCAAGACTAGAAATACCAAATGTCAATCAGTGAATTTAATAATTTCAATAAATTTAAATAAAATTTAAATAGTCAATGAGTGTGTAAGGCAGGAAAAATGAAGGAACTACATGTACTTGTTTCAGTGGGAATAAATCTCTTTCCCTAGTGGGAGTGATCATGTTTTATAATTTTCAATAGGAATATAATAGACAAAATGAGAAATACTGTGGAAGAAAGAAAGAAAGTTCTGTGCATCTCCAAGGAAAAAACATTTTGTGGATGAAGGGTGTTTTTTGTTTTTTGTGGTTTTTTTTGGTGGGTTGTTTTTTTTTTTTTGGCCTTAAAATATGATCATTTAACTTGCTTTGCCTCTTTCTATCCATAATAACCCATTATCTTAAATTCCAGTGGGTACTTTCTTTGAAGTAACTGGTTTTGACCACAAGAGGTCAGCATTTGCATGGAAATATTTCCCCTGTAGTCCTGTAGTGAAAAAACTGAGACCAAAAGAAGTGAACTTTTTGTATTTAGATGTATTCCTGCCCAAAGTGGATTCTGGTCCAGATCTTCAACTGCCTTAGTCAATGCAAATTTTAAGTAAGTTATTAGAGAGAATGATGGACTAAGTGCTGCCTTAGAATACTTGATTCTTGTTAGTCCTGAGCATCTAGCAGTTTCAGGCTCACCTTGATGGTGTTTTTCTTTCAAGGAGTTCCTCTAGGGCCAGTTTAAAAAATAAGTGATATGTATCTATATCAGGAGCAATTACAAAGTTATGATTGTTGCATGAGGTTTTGTGATTTTCTCACTAGCATTGTTCTATTCACGAGTACCTCGTAGAGGAAAATGAACCACATTAAATCCTTCAGGGCTGGAGAAGGTCTCTGCAGCTTGCTGGATGTCTCTGCAGCTTGGTTAGACTTTCCGCTACAATGTGTCTTCACCCAATGCCAGCCGACTTCCTTCCACCCACTTTGTAAATGGAAAATAACGACGAGTTTCCTGTTTTGAAGTTAGACCTCCACTAAATTGTCAGTGTCGATGGCAATGAATCATAGGGAATCTAGATAGCATTTTTATTGGAACACTTTCCCCACACTGCTTAGCACACTGCCTTGTACTTGAATGTCTGCCCTAATGAAAACAGAAACCTGATCAATCCATTCCCAGCTAAAAATCCGTCAGTGACTCCAAATAGCTTTCAAGACCTGGTTGAATTAGCTCCACATTCAAAACTATTAATAATGTGGCCCTGACTAATCTGTCAGCCTTGTGCAAAAGGTACAATAGTCATATATATTCCTTAGAAATATATATGAATATTAGTACTTAGTTACTATATTATATATAAATATTAATACTTAGTTACTATATGCTGAGCATACTTATGATATTTCCTTTCATATTATATACATATGATCTCATTTATTCCTTTTTGAAATATTGTATGCAAATGAGGAAACCAAGACTCTGAGAACGTAAATCTTTACAACAGCTAAAGTTTGAACTGGAGTGTTTTTGACTCCAAAGTCATTATTACACTTCTCTCATCTTGCTTCTTCTCATAAGCACATACTCTGCAGTCAGACTGAGGTACTCTCAGTTCCTTTTATGTCTAATAACTTTTGCATAATCTTTACTTCCTCTAGAATGCCATTCTCCTCTCCTCCAACTAGTCAAATCCTTCTTGGGTTTAAAACTTAGTTTTATCACCTGCTGTGGTTGTCCCTCCCTGGTTTATTCAACTGTGTTGGTTGCATCTGCTCTGAGTTCCAGTCCTGAGTAGTTTTTCTAGAATGTGTGTGAGGGAGTGGGGCAGAGGATGGGGGATGTAATTGTGATGCGTTATGCAGTGTGGAACTCCATTTTTAACTGGAACTACAACAAGACAATGATTCTTCCTTCCAAATGGAGCAAAATAAGTCCATCTCCTTTGACCCCAGAATATAGTTACTGAGAGAGAGAGAGAGAGAGAACTGAGGGAAGCAGTAACTAAAGTTCCAACTCTGAACTCCCTAGTTAGAGGGCATTAGAAGAACACAGGGCTAAGAGAATAGAAGATATTACCTGGGTTAACAAATCAAATGAACAGCTGTATTTAAAGGCTAGACTTTGGGGCACCTGGGTGGCTCAGTGGGTTAAAGTCTCTGCCTTCGGCTCGTGTCATGATCCCCCACATTGGGCTCTCTGCTCAGCAGGAAGCCTGCTTCCTCCTCTTTCTCTGCCTGCCTCTCTGCCTACTTGTGATCTCTCTTTCTGTCAAATAAATAAATAAAAGCTTTAAACAAGAAAAAAATAAAGGCTAGACTTGGAATGAACTTTGAGCTTTTGCAAATGTAAAGACCAAAAGGGCCTTGAAAGTAAGGAACAACAACCCCCACCCAAACTACTACAGGGAGAATCTGGGTACTCAGAATGGGCAATTCTAGAGAAACAACATTTCTTTTTTAAATTCTTCTCAAGGTAGCATACTGCTATTTGAGCATGCTGTGTAGGAGCAGAAACTTTGATGGAGTCTTTCTTCAACATTCTTTTTTCATTTCTTCCTCAAAAATTGGAAGCTAGATTTTCCCATAGATTTCTAACATGAGCGTTGCTTTTCTTACTTATTTAGACTTTCTTATTACGGTTTCTTCCTCTTTTCTCTTTGTGGGTTGAACCGTTTTCTAGTTGATGAGACTCTAGAAATTTCCAGGCAAAATATGGTTCCATTTTCTTGAGAGGAAGGAATTCTTTAAAGAAATGGCCTTATTAGTTTATCATTTCAAGTATTTTCTTTTTATCACTCATTTTTAAAATGTTATGGGAAAGGGAAGTGCCAGATGACGCATTGAAATGCCTTTCCTCATTTAATTCCAGACACGGTCCCTATGATGTTATTATCCCCATTTCATAGAGGAGGGGGTAAATTTCAATAGAGATTGAATAGCCCAGTGGTAAGTGGGGGAAGCTGAGATTTGAATAACATTAAGTCCAGTCCGCTATCCCAGAGTTTCCTAAATTTGAATGAATAAACTTTTTTAAAATTTATAGTATATTTTAATAGCTAGATGAGCTTCAGAAATGATTGACGCTCACTAGACCTCTGTCTTTCTTTTTTCTTTTTCTTTCATTCCCACTCCCTATTTCCCCCATAGCTCTATCTCTGTCCCCTCTGGTAACCAACGGCTTGTTGTCTGTATTAAGAGTCTTTTTCTTGCTTTGTCTTTTTTTCTTTTTTTTTACTCCTTTGCACATCTGTTTTGTTTCTTAAATCCACATATGAGTGAGTGCATATGGTATTTGTCTTTCTTTGACTGACTGATTTCACTTAGTGTCATACTCTCTAGTTCCATCCATGTTAGATTTTATTCTTTTTTATGACTGAATACTATTCCATTGTGTATATCTACTACCTCTTTATCCATTCAGCAGTCAGTAGACACTTGGGCTGCTTCCATAATCTGGCTATTGTGAATAATGCTGCAATAAACATAGGCATGCATATATTCCTTTGAATTAACGTTTTTGTTTTTGTTTTGTTTTGTTTTTGGGTAAATACCTAGTCGTGCAATTCCCAGATCACACAATAATTCTATTTTTAATTTTTTGAGGAACCTTCATACTGTTTTCCACAGTGCCTGCACCAGTTTGCATTCCCACCAACAGTGCAAGAGGGTTCCTTTTTTTCCATATCCTTGCCAACGCTTATTGTTTCTTGAGAATAAACTATTTTTTTAAGAAAAATATTTCTGCAGACACTTCATGTTGGCTAAAATTATTTCATGTTTCTTGAGTGAGTAAACGTAAAACTAGAAGTACATATCTCATGCATATGGCATTTATATAACCACAGAACTAAAAACAAATGTATACATCTAATAGAATAAAAGATTCAGATAATATTGATATTGAACAATTAATATAATTTTGTTGCACTAAAAATGAGGCTTGCAGTATAAATGTAATATTGATTTTTACTGTGCAGGCTCTTTTCAGTTTGGTGTTTCTATATGCTGTGTGATGATTCTATTTTAACATTATTGTTTCTCTTCGAACTACTGTTAAAACCCAAGATTTTTGCAGAACATTGTGATATGATTTAGCCTTTACTTGACCTAAGTGATTATTTTGTTATGAAATTCACCTCTGTTCTTGTTTCTTTAGCTCATGACAATAAAAATAGGACTATGTTTTTGGAATATTTATTCTTTGAGGTGGGTCCTCTGTCTGTCTTCCTTGTTGTATTCTTGCTGTGTAGAATAGAGTCTGGCACATAGTAGATGCTCAAGAAATGTTTATTAAATAGAGGAGTTAATAAAAAAAAATACTTGAAGCTAATACATTATTAGGTCCTGAAATGAGGTCCTGAAATCTCATGGTAATAGATAGCCATCTAGATGATTCAAAATGTGCTTATATTGTGAGAGAATATATTGAGTTATTTCTTGATCAGTTTCTGTGTTATCTCCAGCCCTTCTCTTTCTTCTTACTTCAGCCACTCAAGCAGGCACTTAGGGTTCTATTCCTATGACCTCACAGAGAGAACTGGTGGGTCAGAGAAGCAGAGACTGTTTATAAGCTTTCTTGATTTTTGTTCCTTAAGCCTTCCAATGAAAGAACCAGTTTTGAGTACACTATTCTTCAGTGTAATACTTTTCCTTCATTCGTACCTACAGATCTACTCTCCCTTTTCCTTCAACTTCATCAGTGCCCTTGGGGGCTGATCCTTACGAGCTACAGGACTGGGCCCTCTTGACTTTTGGCTTCTTCAGTTTGGTCAGTGGGAGGCAGTGGCATGAGATCGGAGGGTCACACCTTAGTGGCTTCTTACTTGGACAGATGTCCTTCCTCCCATATAGCCCCCCACGTGTTGGTGTTTGGGTTCTGCGAAGGGTTGCAGGGTTGGGACAAAACCCCGGAGATGTGAGGTGAGGGGAGCAAGGAGACTTGAGGTGGTCTGGTTTCCTGGTGAAATGGTGGACTCAAGTTAGAAATAAGTTTAATTATAGAAAATTAAGTAGGAGGGGGTGCAAGATGGCGGGCAGAGTATGCGGGCCCAAGCTCACCCACAGCCATGTTTACAACTAGTTACCCTCACCTCTGAGTCAGTAAACCAGAGAGCAATTTGAAGACTAGCGGAACAAACTCCAAAACTAAATGTAGAGAAGAAGTTGTGCTGGAGAGGTTCGGAAGGACAGAAATGGTGGTTGGGAGCTGCCCACGGGAGGGAGGGAGTAGCAGGTGGGACAGGGGAAAGCACCAGGAAGCCCTTACAGGGAAAATGAATCTCCATAACATTTGGCCTTGAAAACCAGAGGGGCTGAATTCCATGAGCTTGTTTAACCAGCAGACTTGGAGCGTGCTGGGGCTTAAAAAGTCACCTGAGGGGGCGCCTGGGTGGCTCAGTGGGTTAAGCCACTGCCTTCGGCTCAGGTCATGATCTCAGGGTCCTGGGATCGAGTCCCACATCAGGCGCTCTGCTCGGCAGGGAGCCTGCTTCCCTCTCTCTCTCTCTGCCTGCTTCTCCGTCTACTTGTGATCTCTCTCTGTCAAATAAATAAATAAAATCTTAAAAAAAAAAGGTCACCTGAGGCTACAAGAACACTAATCCAAAGGGATTCATGCATCCCTAAGTTTATTGCAGCATTATTTACAACGGCCAAGATATGGAAGCAGCCCAAGTGTCCATTGATTGTTGAATGGATAAAGACACGGTATGTGTGTATATGCGCGCATGTGCGCGCGCACACACACACACACGCACACAGTATAGTATTACTCAGCTCTAAAACAATGAAATCTTGCCATTTGTGATGACATGGATGGAATTAGAGGGTACCATGCTAAATGAAATAAGTCAGAGAAAGATAAATGCCGTGTGAACACAACGGTGTTGCAAACAAGCAAAGGGAAAAAAAATAGAGACACAGCAAGAAACAGACTCTTAACTACAGAGAACAAGATCATGGTTACCAGAGGAGAGAAGGGTAGGGGGATTGTGAAATAGGTGATGGGGATGGAGGAGTGCCATTCTCGTGATGAGCACAGGGTGATGCGTGGAACTACTGTTACTTATTGTACATCTGCGACTAATACAACACTGTATGTTAACTAACTGGGATTAAAATGAAAACTTAAAAAGAAAAGTCAGCTGACTCAGCATTGGGTATGCCAGGAGGGTGATTGACAGCTGGGTTCCCACCCTTAAAGAGACAAAAAAAAAAAAAAAAAAAGAGGGCGAGAGAGGATTAAGCAATATATTTTTTCCATACACAGTTTTGCAGACTGAGATTCATCCCCTCCATGAAATGTTTCTCAAAGGTTATCATTATGATAGAAACTCAAAAATTTTTAATTGTCATCGTGAATTCAGCAGACCCCGGCTAAGAATTCACTTTGAGATACACTATGTTATATTATGCTAAACTTTGGTTTATAAAATTCTAAAAGCTGGTTTCTGTGTATATGAATGAAAGTTTTGCTTAAAAGTTATACTCAGGGAGGCAACAGAATATAGTGGATAAGAATGAGGAATCTGGATTCAGAATCTAGCTCCGCCACTTATGAGCTATATGACTTTCGGAAGGTTGCTCGCATCTTTCTGTGCCTCAGTTTTCTCATCTGTAAAGAACACAAAACTTGGAAGATTAAATTAAATACTATGTGTAAGTAACTTAGAAAGGTACACACAGTAAGGCTCCCAATAAATGTTTTTATTATTACTATTTTTAAAAAAAATATTTATTTGAGAGAGAGTGAGAGAGAGCGAGAGAGCATGAGAGGGGGAGGATCAGAGGGAGCCCGATGTGGGACTCGATCCTAGGACTCTGGGATCATGACCTGAGCCGAAGGCGGTCGCTTAGCCAACTGAGCCACCCAGGTGCCCTATTATTACAATTATTGTTGTTCCTAGGATTTCGGTATCACTCAAGGCTTCCTTGTCTCACAGATGTTTACTTACCACCAGCCCGGCAGTGCACAGCAACAGGTACTCGTGCAAAATAAGAGATTTATCTGCTTCTAAGCAGAGGCTTGCCGTTAACCAAAAAATCCATTTCTTCTTTCCGTTGGGTGTGCACCTACAGCTCTTATGTGCCCTTGCAGGTTGGCATAGAATGCAATAAGTTCTAGCCAACGGTTTGTGAGTGGAAGTGTCCATGTCGCTTTTGAGCTAGGGTTTTTAAAAGGCAGGTGTGCCCTCTTCATACTTGTCCCCTTTAGTGTCTCTGTGTCGAAGGGGACAAGACTGGCGACGACACAGCCGCGATACGATGCAGCCTGAGTTCCTGAGTCGGCATGCGGAAGAGAGCTGCCCAACGACTAGGAATCTTCCTCCCACATTGAATTATGCGCAAGAAATAAACTTCTGTGTTCTTTAAGCCATTGTAGTCTTTTTAGAGGGGCTGTTTGTTAGAGCGACTAGGGTGATCCGAATTAATACGCAAACAGGTTGTCTGGTTGGATTCAGATTTTCAGAAGGAGAAGGGAAGGGAAGAGGCTAGAAAAATGGAAAGCCTTTCACATCTTGTTTTCTTTCCTGAAGCCAGACCCTTTCCAGGTCCTCCTGGTCTCCCCATTATGTCTCACCCTGGGCAGTATTCCCCCCCAACCTCTTCTCCATCATGTTCTTTGTCTTGCTCCCAGGCAGCAGCCCCCTCAACTCAACCATGAATGGCATCCACTAGGAGTGCTGGCCCCTTTTTAGATCTGGGTCATGCTTTGTGTGTCTTTCCCCATTAGTGTGATAAAGAGCTCTTCCTGACCTTCTGGTTCTTTTCCCAAATGATCCACTGGCAATTTGTACAGTGAAAAGTTGGCCTTCCAACAGTCCAGAAGTAATGTGACTTACTCATCGAAGGAATTTCATAAGACACAGGGCACTTACATTATTTCATTTTCATTAAATAAGTTGTATTATTATTTTTTGGAAACATTTTTAAATTCCAGGCGAGTTGTATATCTATCTCTTGAGACAAAACACCTTACTTTCCGTGGGCACTTTTCGCAGTGAAAGGCTGACACCTTCACTAAATGGCAGAAACAGGCAGTGTCCCACAGTATGTTATCACCATCCTCCAACCTAAAGGATGGACTTGGCAGAGGTACTTCTCAGGACCCAGACCAACACCCTTTTAGCAAATCTGTGGGTACCCCTAGACCAGACCACCAGAGTGGGCACAAGTGAAGAATGGTTCTGAGCATGTTGCCCTAAATCAGATCTGACTGAGGGCTGCACAGGGAGGCCTGGTTTGGGTTGATTCCAGCATGGTCCTGCTCCAGGCTGTGTCTGGAGGCCTTCCCAGAGGGGAGGTGGGGGTGGTGTCTGGTTCTCTCCCTTCTCTAGGGCACTGCCAATCTGCATCCTTGGCTTGAAAGGTGTAATAACACAACTAAAAACAAATCGTAGACACATTTCTACCTGGAGTTGCCAACTGTCCTGGACTGACCGTTCTCATCCAAAACGTAAGCCTGGATTTTAGAGAAAAATAAGCACTTCAGAAGCATTTGGAATTCTCCCTCAGTCTCCTTCTCTTAAAACTTTCAAAGCCTGAAACCGAAAGAAGGCAATTCTTCTTAAGTTGCTTTATGTAGATTCAAGCGCCTACATCGAGAATATTTACTATCAGGACTTCATTTTACATTTTAAAATAATATTCCAACTCTGAAAAAATTATTCTTTTGGCAGGTTTTCAGGAAATAAATGTTTACCATGTGAGATTTTAGGGGGGAAAAAAAAGGAAGGGAAATTAGTCACTCAATACTTCGAAGCATCCAGCAACTTCAAAATCCCTGGAAAAATCAACACAAAGCAGACCCCTTACAAATTTCTTGACTTTTCTGTTCTCTTAGGAATGCCAACCTCTCAGCTCTCTCGCAAACACAATTTGTGAGCCAGGATTGGCCCAAACCAAACTGTGGTTTTTCATTCTCCTATCGAAATTGCACTCAAAGGGGTAATCACAGCTGCAGCTTCAAGTGAGTCCCCCAAAACTGGACAGAGTGAGGGTTTGGTGCACACATATTTGTGTGACCTGCTCCGTGGAGGCTGTCCCGTTCTGGCCAGTCACTAGAGGAGGAGTGACCACCCACCGGGCAAGCGCTTACGGGAGAGACCATGTGTTCCCCAGCCCAGGGCTGCTCTCTGGGTTGGCAGGGTGGGTCGCCAAGGAAAAGTACAGACTTCAGTGCCAAAGAGCCTCACTCCTATCACGTCTCTGCCCGGAACCTACCACAGCAGAGAAGTTAACCAGCCATCTACCACCCGTTTACCAGCACAGTGGAAGAGAAGGATCACAGGATCTCCATGCTTGCTGGGAATGGACCGCTGCCATGTGAGAACCCCTCTCAGGGTGGCCTTAACAGAAAGTGGCAATGGCAATTGTTCCAGTGGGCAGAGATACAAACCACATATTTGGAGGCTCACTTTATGAAAAGGGAGAAGCAGCTTGAGATACAGATGGCTATGAACTGGGGAACAAGGGTGAATTTCTTGGCTGCTTGGTCAGGTCAGGGCCCTGGCCCTGAAGGAACCAGATTGGAAGGTCCGTGATAAGATAATCTGGGGAACAGGGATGAGACTGTGGGCACAACCAAGTTTGTGTTGCTTTGGATCCTACCTTAATGCCCACCAGAGAACTTCTGCTGCAGGGGACGCTCTCAATAATGAGCTAGACAAGGGGTCTTGTTTTGTGGCGGTGGGGAACCCATGATGAGCCTTGAGGACACCACACCACCCACTGGGTGGCAGAGGGATTTCAGTTTCAGTTAGTCCACACTGAATTGACACCTGCCTTGCCCATGTGTCTCTGTGAGAACGACCATCCAAGGGCTCAGACAGTTCCTGATCTATAGTCGTGGCATCCTGCCTAACTCTGTCAAAATGGGTTCAGGACCAGAGAGCCACTGGTCTTACCAGGTGGTTGCTTAACCAGGAGCAGCTAGTCCAGTGGGACAGTGAAGAGATTATTGAAGGCTTAGCCAGGGGCCTTGGGGGCAATAACCTGTGGGGCTGGAGTGCGGCTGTCTCAGTGTGTAGTATTTTCACTAAACCAGTGGCTCTATGTTCCCAAGACTTAGAATTAACAGAGACAGGAACCAAGGGGAGGAAGTAGGTGTGGAGCCTCTCAGTCCCTGCTTCTCAAGCTTGCAACTTCAGGCTCTGCCATATTAAAGTTCCTGGTTCCCACAAGGGAAACACTAGGCTGTGTGTGAACTTGGGTGGGTCATTTTAGTCTCCTCCTGTCAGTGGAAGAACTGACAAAAAAGAAGATTATTGCACTGGTGGGCCGAATTGACCTCAGTTACCATGAGGAGTGGGTTGCTCCAAAATAATAAGAGCATGGAGGAGTTGACTAGAACCCAGAGGACTCGTTTAGGTGTGTCTTGGTGCTTCCATGGGGTATATGTAACTGGGCAACTTTGATAGCTAGCTATGGCTTGATGAGGGCAAGGCAGCTCAGGGCTCAGGCTGAGGTGCTGGCTCATGGGCCCATCAGGCAGGCAGCCTCGGCTGTCTGGAGCACTGGCCAAGAGCCACGGAAACTAGAGTGGGTGGTACAGGAGGGAAATGAAGACTATCTTGAGATCTGCTTTCCAGGGAACTCAAGAGAAATCCCTAGCACCTGACAAAGGTTCTGAACCAAAGCCAGGAGGTCCTGTGTGGTGGACTCTATGAATCTTTGGCGACTATAGAATTGCACGACTGCTTTGCTTTCTGTCGTAAAGGAGCTCATGTTAATTCACGTTTGAGCCGTGCTTGGGGAGCTCGGGGCAACGTCGGTCTATTAGCACGTGGCACTCCCAGCCAGTTTCAGCAAGGTTCACTGACCGTCCGTGCCGCAGAACCAGGGTCTCGTGGTGAAGGCTCACACACAGCTTTGGAAACGCACCAAGCCACCTCTCTGCTTGCCTCCCCGAGCCACTGTGTCCCCAGCAGGAACTCATTATTCCTTCAGCGTCAGAGCGAATGACAGAGAGAAATACAATCTTTCGAGCTGAACCATTTTCTTTCCCCAAGTCAAAAAGCCAAGTCACACATGGCTACAATTTGGGTGCTGTGTCACTTTCCCACTTTATTGCCCCCACACATAAACCAGTTGAATGTTTTGGTAACTGACCGACTGAATTTAGTTTTTCAATTATCCCGTGTACCTTACCCCAATAAATTATCAAAATAAACAGCAAGCGTAATATAATTACAACGTCGACAGTGGTCTGAGGCTTAGCGAGATGAAAAACTGCTCTTCCTCCACCCCTTCATTTGTCTCTCCTGGGATCGGCTGCTGGGAGATGAATTCTCCAACATGGGAGCTATCTTCTTGAAATGCAGTCATAGGCGTGGGTGAACTGGGAAGTGTTTTTGCCTAACCATGAAAGACTCTGGTTAAGGTCAACAATCTATTAACCTCTTAACGCTCTTCCCATCTTTCTCACATTCTCTTAGTTTTTGACATTTTGACGGGTCTGGTTCGGTGACTCTCCACCCTTTGGTTTCCAGCCCTTTCTCCCATTATAGAATTTTGGTGGCATGCATGAAGGGATTGAAATACTCAAAACAACAGGAAACAAGCCATATATTGCCACGTGATCACTGCTAGGGGGAGTGCTTGCCGGTGGGGTCTGGGAAAGCCTTCACAATTCTACGACTTTCACCTGGCGGTTTTTCAGACCCATGAGTTTGTTTGAGATGACCTTTTCACGGTCTTGGTCTTTTGCTCACATGTTTAAGTTATCATAACATTTGCCTTTAGTACTGGATTGATTAAAAATCTGTATTTTACTGCCTGACTGTATGTTTCACATAGCAACCGTCTTACTTCTGTGTTTCCTCTTTTGAACAGCTCTGTAACATGAGATATTCTGGTTGTGCCAAAAAATTGAAATTTACACCGTGCTCAGTATTTGACTTCATATTAGCAGTGGGTTTGCAAGATGCCAATGTCCTTTATGTGACTCATCAGTTAGAACCACGGATCTAGCTAGTTGTGGTGATTTCTGTGAAGAAAACAGTATGTGTTACCGTTGTTAAGAGAAAATGATGCAAAACTTGGAAATAAAGTAGAAGGATGAATTTCAATGCATAGGCAGATGGTTTCTGTCTGGCTGAAGAGATAACCCCAAAGATTGTAGCCTTATTGCTCTGAAGTGTAGTTTTTTTTTGTTTTTTTTTTTGTTTTTTGTTTTTTTTAGAATACATTCAATTTTATTGTGTGGATATTCCTCAGTATTTGATCATCCTTTGTTGATAGGCATGGATAATTACCAAATTGCAAGTGTAGTTTTTGTAGCTAATTTAGCATCTTTAATCTTTTAAAGAATAGACTGTATTTTTTAAAGATTTGATTTATTTATTTGAGCCAGAGAGAGAGAGCCTAAGAGAGAGTGAGCATGAGCAGTGGGGGAGGACCAGAGGGAGAGGGAGAAGCAGACTCCCCACTGAGCAAGGATCCTGATGCGGAACTCGATCCTAGGATGCTGCAATCACGACCTGGCACCCTAGACTCTATTTTTATTTTTTTTTTAAGATTTTATTTATTTATTTGACAGAGAGATCACAAGTAGGCAGAGAGAGAGGGGGAAGCAGGCTCCCCACCAAGCAGAGAGCCCTATGTGGGGCTTGATCCCAAGACCCTGAGATCATGACTTGAGCTGAAGGCAGAGGCTTAACCCACTGAGCCACCCAGGCGCCCCTAGACTGTATTATTTATAACAGTTTTAGATTTACGGAAAAATTGAGAAGCTCGTGCAGAGGGTTCCCTTGTATCCTGTATGAACCCACTTTTCCTTATTTTTAACATCTTATGTTAATAGGATACATGTGTTATAAAGAACCAATATTATTACCTTATAATTCGGCAGACTCCATATTTGACTTCGATTCCCTTAGTTTTGACCAGATGTCTCTTTCTATCCCACGATCCCACCAGGATACCACATCCCATATAATGGTCAAGTCTCTATAGGCGCTTCTCGGCTGCGGCAGTTGCTAGGTCGTTCATTATTTTTGATGATCTTGACAATTTTAAGGAGTCCTGATCCCGTATCTATGGGAATGCATCCAGTGTTTTTGCATGATTAGATTAGTTTTATGGGCTTGGGGAAAAGACCACAGAGATAAAGTGCCATTGTCATTACACCCTATCAAGGGTACATCCTATCAACATTATATCAAAATGATATACGACTGCTAATGTTGGCCCAGAGCACCTGGCAGAGGTAGTGTTTGTCACGCGTCTCCACTGCACACATCTCTTTTCTTCCCCCTTTTAACTCTGTCTGCTCTGGAATGTAGTTCATGTACCATGGCATGTAGTTCATCCCTAGAGTCCCGAGTTTTGCTCTGCCTCTTTGAGGGTGGAGGGTCTCCATAAATTGTTTGGAATTCTTCTTCAGGGGGGTTTGTTTCTCCCCCGCTTGCTAATTTATTGAAACATTTATTTATATCCTTTTTATAGGGACTCATATCTCCTAGGCGCCTGTTTTTTGGGTTGCTAATGGGGTATTGTTTCTCCTGAGCCCTCTCAGCTGACAGGAGGGAAGTACATGTATGTATATTAACATATACACACACGTATATTATATATGTGTGTATATGTACACACATGTCTGTGAATGTTTCTGTATGTAACCCTCTGTAACCATATGAAACTGAACATGAGTTCTTCTGGATGTCTCCAACTCCAACCACATGAGTCATTCTGGCCTCCTCCCCTGAACTCCCCGTAAATTCTCACTTCAAGAGTGGGAAACCTGATTCCCACCACCCACCATCCATTCATTTAAGTGTTCAATTCTAAGATTCACGTAATGCAGCATCAGAATTGTTAATCCATGCCCCCATGGGAAACCATTTCATCTGCTGGGGTACAGTGCTTGCACCCAGCTCCTTCTCTTACAGATTCCACTCATTTCCAGTGACTTAGGTCAGCAACCCCATCCCTGACCCTCCTCCCCACCCTCCCTGTCCAGTGAGGTTGTTTCCCATGTTTGTCATACAGCCAGATTCTCAGATCATGGTCAGCATTCCATCCTGGGATTCCCCCACGCACCTCAATGATTTTTAGAACTTTTCCACACATTAGGATGCCCTCTTCATGCTAGAAAGCTTTATGGGCTTTGATAAATGTATAATGCTAAGTATCATACAGTTTTACTGTCTTAAAAAAATCCTCTGTACTCTACCTATCCATTCTTCTCTCTTCCCTTCCTCCTGGCAACTGCTGATCTTTTTACTGTTTCCACAGTTCTGCCTTTTCCAGAATGTCCAATAATTGGAATCCTACAGTATTTGACCTTTTACTTAGCAGTATGCATTTAAATTTCCTTCATGTTTTTTTTGTGGCTTGTTGCTCATTTCTTTTTGTCACTGACTAATATTCCATTGCACAATGTAGCACAGTTTGTTTATCCATTCACTTACTGAAGGACATCTTGGTTGCTTCTAGTTTTTGGCATTATGAACAAAGCTGCTATATTTCTGCTAGCAGTCCTTTTCTTCATTGCCTGTATGTATTCATTTCTTCTGTATGCCTTTCAGCCAGTTTTTCTGTCTTGCCAGTGCCCTCATTAACAACATGTGCCCACTGTATTATTTGTATGAGAATTATGTTTTTAATCTTTGGGCAGTCATACTGACATGCTCTTTTTATGAAATGCCTTTGGGAAGATGTATTCCTTCTGCAGCTTGGGGCACATTGCTGTATAACCCACCTCATTTCCATAAGTGTGACCCTTGATGTGGCCTTGGGTTGGGTGAGCACTTCTAAGGGTGAGCCGAGGCGAGCATTTTGGATGAGTGGTGCTGTTGTGGTTACACAACAGAATTTGTTGAAAAAGTACTACTTTGTTAATGCTCCTTGGGAAGATTTTGAGTCTGTTGAGACTTTCATCAGGTCACGAGGGTCACCTGAATGGGTCAGTCAGTTGAGCATCCAACCCATGATTTCATGATTTCAGGTCAAAATCTCATGGGTCATAGGTTTGAGCCCCTTGTTGGTCTCCTTGTTCAGTAGAGTCTTCTTGTTCCTTTCTCTATGCCCACCCCCCCACCTCCCCCAATCAATCAATCAACCAGTCAGTCAATCTTTATTAAAAAAAAAAAAAGAAAGACTTCCATCAGGTCGCATTGAGGATGTTATTCATGTAAGGAACATGGCAGGTGAGGGGGATGGAAACAGCACTGGGTTCGAGGACTCCTCTGTTATTCAGCACCAAGTCCATTAACACCTAGAACCTCAGCTTCCTAATTGTTATAAGGTTGGAAACATGTAGCAACACGATGCTATGGTGGATAAAATATCCTAATCCATTGAGATGTTTGTTTAAAGTTAATGAAATTACGTGTGTGAAATACATTCTAAGCTCTATAAAAATACGAGTTGTTACTGTCTAGTACAGTGGCTGGCAAACTTTTTCCTTGAAGGATCAGACAGAAACTATTTTCAGCTTTGCAGGCTACATGGTCTCGCTGCAACTATACAGCTCACTGTGACAGTTCAAAGGCAGCCATAGTTGGACAACACATAAACCAATGAGCATAGCTGTGTTCCAATAAAACTTTGTTTTTAAAAACAAACAGTGGGGGCGCCCTGGTGGCTCAGTGTGTTAAGCCTCTGCCTTCCGCTCAGGTCACGATCTCAGGGTCCTGGGATCGAGCCCCTCAGCGGGGAGTCTGCTTCCCACCCCCATCCCCACCTGCCTCTCTGCCTACTTGTGATCTCTGTCTGTCAAATAAGTAAATCAAATCTTTAAACAAACAAACAAACAAACAGTGATCCGTATTTGGGCCATGGGCAGTAATATGCTGACTCCTTGTGTAGAATGAGTGTGGAAAGATAAAAACTGCTTTCTCCTCTTTTCCGTCCCAAATCTCTTCCGTGAGAGTGCTGAGGAGGACATCCAATCATTTACTGAGGGTCTTGAGTCAGATCCTGCAAATTCTCTGGGTGGGTTGAGTTATTTGTCAGCCTAGCTCTTTAAAAACATGACATCGTCCCTGCTTTCTACCCAGGGTCCCACCTTCTCTGTGGGTAGGTCTTACCCTGCTTCTGCGGGAACCGCCACACTCATCTGTCCATGAATCTGCTCAGCTGCTCTCTGGGCCATATTATTAGGTGTCTGGGAGGATTGAAACCCTGTTATTTCTTTATCTGAGCCAGAGAACTGAAAGAGAGTGCCACAGGAAGGCAACACCAAGATCTTTGCCCCTTTAAAACTTGTAGTTATTCTGGGGCACCTGGGTGGCTCAGTGGGTTAAAGCCTCTGCCTTTGGCTTGGGTCATGATCCCAGGGTCCTGGGATCGAGCCCCACATCGGGCTCTCTGCTCCGTGGAGAGCCTGCTTCCTCCTCTCTCTCTGCCTGCCTCTCTGCCTACTTGTGATCTCTCTCTGTCAAATAAATAAATTTAAAAAATGTTAAAAAAAAAAAACTTGCAGTTATTCTGTGAGGTAGGTTTTGGCACACCTATTTCACATTTGACAAGTTCAAATTTTAGAGTGAGTTCACTTGACTTTTCGTATAGAAACATTTCTTCAGAAGTCGTGACATCTCAGCCTCCACAAAGAGCAGAAAATTTCATGTTGTCAGCTCAACTCAATAAGTGCAAGTTCCCCCGTCCCCTCCTTCACTCCTTGTGTGTGGGTGGGGTAAGCAAAGTTTCTGGGGTGTTGGTGTATATGACATCATGGTGGGGAGGGGTCGACATCAGCCTCTGTCTCCTGTGTTTCCTGAGAAGTTTGTCTTTTCTAGTCTATGTGGTCTTCATGGTTTCCTATCATATATGTGACAATCACACATTCCTCCCTCTTTGTGTCCCAAACCCTGGCTCCTTTGGGACTGTGGCTTGTGCTCATTTTCCTGTTCATGGAGGGGCTCACAGGAACCTTTTGCTCCTGGTTCTGAGGTTTTCCTGTGGTTTACCTGACCTGGAAATTTCCTTAGTCATTGTCAGGCTGGCCTTCTGGGGCCATTTTGGACATGAGGCTTTTCTTCAAAACTTGAATTCTGAGCTACTCCTTGGGAAGCCAGACAATGGGCTCTTTGGCTCTGGACAACCTTTAAGGGTATCTGGGATTTCTCTCTCCCCTTCTGTCCAAGGTTTTAGGTCCATGGAGGGGGCCACTGGACGGGGCACTTCTTAAGGACCTAAATGGATTGTAACCTTGCTTACTCTTCATCCTAAAATCATTGACTCCATCTTTGTTTTTTTCAAGTAGAGACAAATGTTGTAATGTCATCCTACATTTTTTCCTGTTCTTTAGTTCATAGTATACACTCTGCAGAATTCTCAAGGATCCTAGTTCAACATTTTCTGTCCCAAACATTTTCTCTTTCAAACCCCCTGCCTGCTGTAACAAAAAAGTTTTGTTTTCAAGATAATGTCTCTGCATGAGGCTCTAACAAGAATCCTTCAGAACTCACAGTTGAGCAATTACTTCTTTGAGTTTAGCACATTTGTCTTCCCTCTAAGAACAGTATGTATGCAGAACTGCTTTCATTTTGTTTGTTTGGTTTTTCCTAGAAACAAATATTATGAAAAGCTTAAGATCAGATTGAATACAGATCAGTATAGGATCCTGTTTCTTTGTCTAAATGGTTAAGGGAAGGGCACAAGGGAGGAGGAGGAGGAGAAACGTTGGGTAGTATCTCAAAATATCAACTGTGCATCCTCAGAGATGAGGAAGCAGAGGCCCCGAGAGGCTGGGCACTGGCCCAGGGCATACCAGAGAGATTGGAGGATGTGGAACTCCAAGACAGGTCAGTGGCCAGGCCTGCCTGATTTCAAATCAAATCCGAGGAAGGGGGACAGTTGTAAAAGGAAGGAGTTCTCCATTTTAGCAGGTCCAAATGCTGCAGAGAAGCCCAGAGAGGTAAGAATGAAGACAGAGGTTTTTCAAATGCGACCGAGGTTCAGATAACCATGGACAGGTTTGCTCTCTGCTGGATTTTGTCCCCCATCACAAGACTGCAGACTCCGAAGTCTTGATCCATTTTCTCCACTGAGGTATTGCTGACTGTTAAGAGCTCCCAAGGAGTGTACATCCTTAAAATATTTTTTTCTGGTGTCCAGTGGGAGAAGGTTCTAAGCAAGGATATATTGTACTTGACCATTATATAAATGATATATGGATAGAGGAACGTGCCAATTGAAGAACACGGGAAAAAGAAGGTGTTGAAGTGAGTGGAAAAAAGGGTTTAAGTGAGGATGTGAGGGTTCCTCCAAATTCTGTCGGTGTCCCAAAATTCCTGCAAAAGAGAAGAGCCAAAAGGGCTGCCCCTCTGAAGACAGGCTAACAATGGCCATCCATGAAGGAATCCTTTTTTAGACTCTTTGTAAACTTTTCTAAATAAGTAGTGTCAGTTTGTAAGCCCTCCCTAGCTGTGCGCTAAGCATGTGGAGTCTTTGTTATCTTACCCTGGGAGGGCTGGCTGCTACCTGTATCTTGGAGGACAGATTTTAATTCTTTTTTTTCTTTTTCTTTCTGGAACTGCTTCCTAAATGCCTTGTGACAGCCAGGTTCCCAAGGCAAATGGCCTCACAGAGCTCTGTTCCTTCTTGGACCTCAATGAGGTGCCTCACTCTACCTGTACAGGTGGGGAGAGGCAGCCTCTGGGGGCTGGCTGACCTCTGCTGTTGTGACAGACCGTTGACTGCTTGTTTCCTTTCTCCTTGAAACAAACATTATGAAAAGCTGAAGTTCAGATTAAATAAAGATCAGTTAGGATTCTGATCTGTTTTTTTTTTAAACTTTTAAAAATCTTCTCTTATTGTGGGAACTCTCAACATATTTTGCTGAGATGTAATTGACACATGATGTGTCAGTGTTAGGTGGATGACATCATGATTTAATATTGTAAAGTGATCACCACAGTAAGTGTAATTCATATCCATCTCCACCTCTTAACCTTCTTTAAGTGCACAGTATTGTTGTGCTTACAATATTGTTGCCTTTTGGCTTGATGTTGGCCAACAGATCTCTCAAGAACTTACTTCTCTTGCTTAAGTGAAACTTTATGCCTGTTGATTAGTAACTCCCTACTTCCCCCTCCTCCCATGTTCCTGTCTTAATTCAATTTGACTCCTATGTATCCAGTGCCTCCGATATAAAGGGCACAGTGGCCAGTGACTATAGAAATGTGAAAGAGGGAAGTCCCAGCTCTCGCCTCAAGAAGTGCCTATCACCTGTGGGGTAGGGAGGTAGACAAATATTCAGATAACTGGCAGAAAGTCAGTACCTTAAGAGAGGAAAAAAGGGGCATGGCAGGTTAAATTATTTCCCACTGGGGTCTTCATGGGGGACCTAACATGTGAGGCAGAATTTGTAAGGAGAGCCTAATTTCATTGGGTAGATGGATGTGTGGCTAAAAAGTAATCTACCTAGGGAAGTTCATCACAGATATAGAAATTCTGGGGTTTTGCTCCTCTATGGACCTCAGACCATCTAAAATTAGAAGCAGATCCCAGGGGGGCCTGGGTGGATCCTGATTAAGTATCCAACTCTTGATTTCAGCTCAGGTCATAATCTCAGGGTCCTGGGAGGGAGACTCTCATTGGGCTCCCCTTTTAATGGGGAGTCTGCTTGAGGATTCTCTCTCTCTCTCTCTCCCTTTGTCCCTCCCCCACTCATGCAAGTGCTCTTTCTCTCTCTTTCTAAATAAATCTTAAAAAAAAAAAAAAAGCAGCAGCAGATTCTGGTTTGTTCCTCTACCTTTTTTCCCAGGACTGCCTGGACTTCAATTATTGTATAAAGTTCCCAACTACCTCGAATATCAAAATAAACAAAAAATGCTTTCCTGGAAAGACAGAGAATTGGCCTTGAGAAAACAGATGAGTAATAGGTCTTGGAAGGGAAGAGAAGAGGGGCAGAACAGACTTTATAGATATAAGAAAGAGGTGGTATTGTCTCCATAAGGTACTAAGGACCTCTTAATGCCACAGTGGACCATGAGTTAGAAAAAAGAGGAATCTGTGCTACAGATGAGCATCAGGAGAGAGCAGATTTGAGGGACCAAAGCCGAGCTATAGCTGCAGCTACGTGCCTCTGCCTCTTGACCTAACAACAGTCTCATCAACCAGTGGGTGCGTATGCGAAGTGCCAGTTGATGCATACATTGAGTCGTGAGGAGCTCAGGCCTGGACATTTGGGCTCTTTCTATAATCAGAGGTGGCCAGGTCCCTGGGAGCATAGCCACAGATGGAGGCACAAAGGAAATATCAGTGTGGCAGAGGGAAGCAAGTGAGGGCAGGATGGTGCATGAGTACTAACAAGCAGAAGTACTCATATGGGCCAGATTCTGGGCACTAAAAGCCTTATCTGTATTTTCTAACTTAATCCCCACAAAAATGGAGGCAGTTGCTGATGACTTTGGAGAGTACTTTTTCCAGAGAGCAGGGGGAGAGGGAGCCAGGTCTATGAGGCATAAAGGAGTGGGAAGGTAGAGGGGAAGTGGAGGCTTCAGATCTAGGCCATTCTGAGAAGTGTGTCTTTAGCAGGAGATGAGGGAGATAGAATAGCAGTTTAAGAAAGAGAGTTACTTTTTATATTTTTACTTCCCTTAAAAACATTGGGGGGTGGGGTGGGATATGAGATAGATGGAGAGGAGGGGAAGGAGCAAGTATCAGGAGAGGCTGAAGATACTAGAGAAGGGTTTCTTGAATGGTGTATTCCCAGGGCTGCTGAGGTGATGTGCCTCCCTGGGGTGCCGTGAGTTGGTTCTGGGAACAGGTGTGAATGAAGTCAAGGACACAAGGAGATAGGAGGGCTGTGGCCCAGGTGGGAGGGACTTCTTCCTCAACAAAGAAGGAATGAAAAGGGGAAGGCACAGAGAAGTATTAAAATGGGCAGGAGGAAATTACTTGAAACCATGAAATTCCTAAAAGAAAACATAGGCTATAATGTTTGACATAAGGTGTAGACACATTTTTCTAGATATGTATCCCCAGGCAAAGGAAACAAAATTAAAAATAAACTATCAGGACTCTACCAAAGTAAAAAGTTTTTGCACAGCAAAGGAAACAAGCAACAAAACAAAAAGTCAACCTAGTGAATCGGAGAAAATATTTGCAAATGATATATCTGATAAGGGATTAATATCTAAAATATGTAAAGAATTTATACACCTCACCACCAAAAAACCCCAAAAATTTGATTAAAAATGGGAAGAGACCTTGAATAAACTTTTTTTTCCCAAAAATACTCACAGATGGCCAACAGACACATGAAAAGATGCTCAACACCACTAATCATCAGGGAAACGAAAATCAAAACCACATCACCTTACACCAGTCAGAATGGCCAGAATCAAAGACACAAGAAATAACAAGTGTTGGCAAGGATGCAGAGAAAAAGGAACTCTCATACACTGTTAATGCAAATGTAAATTGGCACAGCTCCTGCAAAAGACTGTATGGAGGTTCTGCTAAAAACTAAACATAGAATTACCATGTGATCCATGTAATTCTACTACTGGGTATTTACCCAAAGAAAATGAAGACACTAATTCAAAAAGATACATGTAGCCTATGTTTATTGCAGCACTGCTTACAATGGTCAAAATATGGAAGTAATCCTAGTGTCTATCAATAGATGAATGGATAAAGAGGATAGGGTGAACATCTATAACACAAACACACAGTGGACTATTGCTCAGTCATAAAAAAGAATATCTTGACATTTGCAACAACATGGATGGGCATAGAAATTCTAAGTGAAGTAAGTCAGAGAAAGACAAATACCATATACTTTCACTCACATGTGGAATTTAAGAAACAGAAAAAAAAATGAGAGGAGTAGTGGGTAGAGGGATGGGTGAAATCTATAAAGGGGATTTAAAAAATGGGCATGAAGTTTAAAGAGTGCAATTTGAATGGCCTCAACATTTAAAAAAATTTTTTATTAACATGTAATGTATTATTTGCCCCAGGGATACAGGTCTGTGAATCACTAGGCTTACACATTTCACAGCACTCACCATAGCACATACTGTCCCCAATGTCCATCACCCAGCCACACTAGCCCTAGCCCTCAACCTCCCAGCAATCCTCAGTTTATTTCATGAGATTAAGAGTCTCTTATGGTCTGTCCCCATCCCGATCCCATCTTGTTTTATTTTTTCCCTCCCTACCCCCAACAACCCCCACACTGCCTCTCAAATTCCTCATATCAGGGACATCATATGATAATTGTTTTTCTCTGATTGCCTTATTTCGTTTAGCATAATACCCTCTAGTTCCACCCATGTCATCACAAATGGCAAGATTTCGGGGGTTTTTGATGGCTACATAATATTCCATTGTGTGTGTGTGTGTGTGTGTGTGTGTACACACACACCTCATCTTCTTTATCCATTCATCTGTTGATGGGCATCTAGGTTCTTTCCACAGTTTAGTATTGTGGACATTGTTGCTACAAACATTGGGGTGCACGTGCCCCTTTAGATCACGACATTTGTATCTTTAAGGTAAATACCCAGTAGTGCGATTGCTGGGTCATAGGGTAGCTCTATTTTCAACTTTTTGAGGAACCTCCATACTGTTTTCCAGAGTGGCTGCACCAGCTTGCATTCCCACCAACAGAGTAGGAGGGTTTCCCTTTCTCCATATACTCACCAACACCCGTCGTTTCCTGACTTGCTAATTTTAGCCATTGTGACTGGTGTGAGGTGGTAACTTATTGTGGTTTTGATTTATATTTCCCTGATGACGAGTGATTTGGAGCACTTTTTCATGTGTCTGTTGGCCATCTGGATGTCTTCTTTGCAGAAATGTCTGTTCATGTCCTCTGCCCATTTCTTGATTAGGTTATTCTTTGGATGTTGAGTTTGATAAGTTCTTTATAGATTTTGGATACTAGCCCTTTATCTGATATGTCATTTGCAAATATCTTCTCCCATTCTGTCAGTGTCTCTTGATTTTGTTGACTGTTTCCTTTGTTGTACAAAGTTTTTGATCTTGATGAACTCCCAATAGTTCATTTTTGCCCTTGCTTTCCTTGCCTTTGGCGATGTTTCTAGGAAGAAGTTGCTGTGGCTGAGGTCAAAGAGGTTGTTGCCTGTGTTCTCCTCAAGGATTTTGATGGATTCCTGTCTCATATTGAGGTGTTTCATCCATTTTGAGTCTGTGTTTGTGTGTGGTGTAAGGAAATGGTCCAGTTTCATTTTTCTGCATGTGGCTGTCCAATTTTCCCAACACTATTTGTTGAAGAGACTGTCTTTTTTCCACTGGACTTTCTTTCCTGCTATGTCGAAGATTAGTTGACCATAGAGTTGATGGTCCACTTCTGGGCTCTCTATTCTTTTTTTTTTTTTAATTTATTTATTTTTTTTAAAGATTTTATTTATTTATCAGAGAGAGAGAGGAAGAGAGAGCGAGCACAGGCAGACAGAATGGCAGGCAGAGGCAGAGGAAGAAGCAGGCTCCCTGCTAAGCAAGGAGCCTGATGTGGGACTCGATCCCAGGACGCTGGGATCATGACCTGAGTCGAAGGCAGCTGCTTAATCAACTGAGCCACCCAGGCGTCCCTGGGCTCTCTATTCTGTTCCATTGATCTATGTGTTTGTTTTTTTGCCAGTACCATACTGTCTTGATGATGACAGCTTTGTAATAGAGCTTGGAGTCTGGAACGGTGATGCCACCAACTTTGGCTTTCTTTTTCAACATTCCTCTGGCTTTCCGGGGTCTTTTCTGGTTCCATAAAATTTTAAGATTATTTGTTCCATTTCTTTGAAAAATATGGATGGTATTTTGATAGGGGTTGCGTTAAGTGTGTAGATCGCTTTAGGTCACATAGACATTTTCACAATATTTGTTCTTTCAATCCATGAGCATAGAACGTTTTTCCATTTCTTTGTGTCTTCCTCAATTTCTTTCATGAGCACATTATAGTTTTCTGAGTACAGATTCTTTGCCTCTTTGATTAGTTTTATTCCTAGGTATCTTATGGGTTTGGGTGTAATTGTAAATGGGATGAACTCCTTAATTTCTCTTTCTTCTGTCTTGTTGTTGGTGTATAGAAATGCAACTGATTTATGTGCATTGATTTTATATCCTGACACTTTACTGAATTCCTGTACAAGTTTTAGCAGATTCAGAGTAGAGTCTTTCAGGTTTTCCACATAAAGTATCCTATCACCTGCAAAGAGTGATAGTTTGACTTCCTCTTTGCCAGTTTGGATGCCTTTTATTTCTTTTTGTTGTCTGAATGCTGAGACTAGGACTTCTAGCACTATATTGAATAACAGTGGTGATAATGTACATCCTTGCCATATTCCTGACCTTAGCGGAAAAGCTCTCAGTTTTTCCCCATTGAGAATATTTGCTGTGGGTTTTTCATAGATGGCTTTTATGATATTGAGGTATGTGCCCTCCATCCCTACAGTTTGAAGAGTTTTGATTAAGAAAGGATTCTATACTTTGTCAAATGATTTTTTTGGCATCTATCAAGAGTATCATATGGTTCTTGTTCTTTCTCTTATTAACGTATTGTTTCACATTGATTGATTTGCGGATGTTGAACCACCCTTCTAGCCCAGGGATAAATCCCACTTAGTCATTGTGAATAATCCTTTTAATGTACTGTTAGATCCTATTGGCTAGTATTTTGGTGAGAATTTTTGCATCCATGTTCATCAAGGATATTGTTCTATAATTTTCCTTTTTGATGGGGTCTTTGGTTTGGGGATCAAGGTAATGCTGGTCTCATAAAATAAGTTTGGAAGTTTTCCTTCCATTTCTATTTTACAGGACAATAGGTATTAATTCATCTTTAAATGTTTGGTAGAATTCCCTGGGAAGTCATCTGGCCTTGGGCTCTTGTTTGTTGGGAGATTTTTTTTTTTTTAAAGATTTTATTTATTTATTTGACAGAGATCACAAGTAGGCAGAGAGGCAGGCAGAGAGAGAGGGAGAAGGAGGCTCCCTGCTGAGCAAAGAACCTGACGTGGGGCTCTATCATGGACCCTGGGATCATGACCTGAGCTGAAGGCAGAGGCTTTAACCCACTGAGCCACCCAGGAGCCCCATGTTAGGAGATTTTTGATGACTCCTTCAATCTCCTTACTGGTTATGGGTCTGTTCAGGTTTTCTATTTCTTCCTAGTTCAGTTTTGGTAGTTCATATGTCTCTAGGAATGCATCTGTTTCTTCCAGATTGTCAAAAATACTGGTGTATAGTTGCTTATAATATGTTCTTATAATTGTTTGTATTTCTTTGGTGTTGGTTGTGATCTCTCCTCTTTCACTCATGATTTTATTAATTAGGGTCCTTCTTTTCTTTTTATTAAAGTCTGGCCAGGGGTTTATCAATCTTAGTATTTCAAGGAACCAGCTCCTACTTTCATTGATTTTTTTCTACTGTTCTTTTAGTTTCTATTTCATTGATTTCTCCTCTGATTTTTATTATTTCTCTTCTCCTGCTGGATTTAGACTTTCTTTGCTGTTCTTTCTCCAGTTTCTTTAGGTGTAGGGTTAGGTTGTGTACTTGAGACCTTTGTTGTTTGTTGAGAAAGGTTTGTATTGCTATGTACTTTCCTCTCAGGACCACCTTTGCTTGTCCCAAAGATTTTGGGTTTCCATTTTCATTTGTTTCCATGAATTTTTTTCAATTCTTCTTTAATTTCCTGGTTGGCACATTCATTCTTTAGTAAGATGCTCTTTAGCCTCCATGTATTTGAGTTCTTTCCAACTTTCCTCTTGTGATTGAGTTCTAGCTTCAGAACATTGTGGTCTGAAAATATGCAGGGAATGATCCCAATCTTTTGGTACTGGTTGAGACCTGATTTGTGACCCAGGATGTGATCTCTTCTGGAAAATGTTCCATGTACACTAAGGAAGAATGTGTGTTCTGTTGTTTTGGAATGGAATGTTCTGAATATATCTGTGATGCCCATTTGGTTCAGTGTGTCATTTAAAGCCTTTATTTCGGGGCACCTGGGTGGCTCAGTGGGTTAAGCCTCTGTTTTCAGCTCAGGTCATGATCTCGGGGCCCTGGGATTGAGTCCCGCATCAATCAGCTTTCCCCCCACCCCCGCCTGCCTCTCGGCCTACTTGTGATCTTTGTCTGTCAAATAAATAAATAAAATCTTAAAAAAAAATAAAGCCTTTATTTCCTTATTCATCTTTTGCTTAGATGATCTGTCCATTTCAGTGGGGGGTGGGTTTAAAATCTCCTACTATTATTGTATTATTGTTGATGTGTTTCTTTGATTTTATTATTAATTGGTTTATATAATTGGTTGCTCCCATGTTAGGGACATAGATATTTAAAATTGTTAGATCTTCTCGTTGAACAGACCCTTTAAGTATGATATAATGTCCTTCCTCATCTCTTATAGTCTTTGGCTTAAAATCTAATTTACGTGATATAAGGATTGCCACCCCAGCTTTCTTTTGACATCCATTAGCATGGTAAATGGTTTTCCACCCCCTCACTTTAAATCTGGAGGTGTCTTTAGGTCTAAAATGAGTTTCTTACAGACAGCATATAGATGGGTCTTGTTTTTTTAAATCCATTCTGATACCCTGTGTCTTTTGATTGTGACATTTAGCCCATTGACATTCAGGGTAACTATTGAAATATATGAATTTAGTGCCATTGTATTGCCTGTAAGGTGACTGTTACTATATATTGTCTTTGTTCTTTTCTGGTCTGTTACTTTTAAGCTGTCTCTTTGCTTACAGGGCCCCTTTCAGTATTTCCTGTAGGGCTGGTTTGGTGTTTGCAAATTCTTTTAGTTTTTATTTGTGGAAGCTTTTTATTTCTCCTTTTCTTTTCAATGACGGCCTAGCTGGATATAGTATTCTTTGGTACATATGTTTCCTCTTTAGTGCTCTGAATATATTATGCCAGTCCTTTCTGGCCTGCTAGGTCTCTGTGAATAGAGCCACTGCCAATCTAATATTTCTACCATTGTGTGTTACAGACCTCTTGTCCCAAGTTGCTTTTAGGATTTTCTACTTGTCACTGAGACTTGTAAGTTTTACTTCTAGATGATGGGGAGTGGACCCATTTTTATTGATTTTGAGGGTGGTTCTTTGTGCCTCCTGGATTTTGATGCTTGTTCCCTTTGCCATATTAGGGAAATTCTCTATTATACTTTGCTCCAATATACCTTCTGCTCCTCTCTCTCTTTCTTCTTCTGGAATCCCAATTATTCCCATATTGTTTTGTCTTATGGTATCACTTATCTCTCAAATTCTCCCCTCGTGGTCCAGTAGTTGTTTGTCTCTCTTTTCTTTATTCTCTGTCATTTGGTCTTCTATATCACTAATTCTCTCCTCTGTCTCATTTATCCTAGCAGTAAGAACTTGCATTTTTTATTGTACCTCATTAATAGCTTTTAAAATTTTAATTTGGTTAGATTTTCTTTGATTTCTCTGGAAAGGGATTTTCCTTCTCCAAAAAGTGATCTCTAGTATCTTCCATGCTTTTTTTGAGCCCAGCTAGCACCTTGATGATTGTCATTCTGAACTCTAGTTCTGACATATTACTAATGTTCATATTGATTAGGTCCCTAGCCATCAGTACTGCCTCTTGTTCTTTTTTTTGTGGTGGGTTTTTCCACCTTGTCATTTAATCCACATAGGAATAGACAAACGAGAGAACAAAATACTAAAAGGGTAGCAACAACCCAGAAAATATGCACTAACCAAATTGGAAGTGACCCCAAACCAGGGGTGAAAAAACAAAGAAAAAAAATACGTATATATTAGACTGGTGAATAGAACAGAGCCATATGCTTGATTTTGGGTGTATTTTGGTCTGTTAGAAGAAACTACCTCTCAAAATTCTACAGAAATGAAAACCTGTATATATATATCTACACACACACACACACACACACACACACACAAATAAGTGTAAACATGATGAAGGGATGGAATATGAGTGTAAAGATGAAAATTAAAAGATTCTAAAAAAGGAATTGGTAAGATTAGACGTTAGCTGCAAAAAGAAAAAATAAAGAGCAAAGAATGTGATCAGGCTGGAGACTAGAACAAAGCTATGTGCTAGATTTAGGATATATTTTGATCTATTAGAAGAAACTGTATCCCAAAATTTTAAAGAAAAAAAAACCCTGTATGTATTCAGAAAACAAGGTTAAATATAAGGAAGGATAAAATATGACTATGACAATGAAAATTTAAAAAGGTTTTTAAAAATTGATTGATAAGATAAAATAGTTAAAAACATTAAAATAGGGAAAATTTAAAAAATAGAATAAGAAAAAAATAAAATTTAAGAAATTTAACTTTGAAGGACTAAAGAATCATGGGGAAAAAGCCATGAATTCTATATGTTGTTTACCTTTAGCTCTGGAGTTTCACAGTTCTCATTGATCAGTGAACTTGGTCTTGGCTGGATGTTCTTGCTGATCTTCTGGGCGAGGGGCCCATTGCAGTGATTCTCAAATGTCTTTGCTGGAGGCAGAATTGCACCGCCCTTGCCAGGGGCCAGGCTAAGTAATCTGCTCAGGTTTGCTCTTGGGAGCTTTTGTTCCCTGAATGCTTTCTGTACAGTTTTGGAGGATGGAAATGAAAATGGCGGCCCTCCCAATCTCCTGCCCCATAGGAGCAAAGAGCTCAGGGCCCCACTCTTCAGTGTGCCCTCAGAGAAAAACAGTTAATCTCTCCCATCTCCCTGGTCTCTGGCCACACTGTGAGCTCACCCAGCCTGTGACCAGGCATTTCTATCTCTGGCACACGACCTCATTGAGAGTCTCTAAACGCAGAAGATTTCTGCCATGCTGATCCTCCCTGAGGAAGAAGGTGAGTCTCCCCAGATCTGCCACTTGTGGGGTCCCTGCTCAAAGAGCAGTGGTCCAACTGTGCCCGACTGTGGATCAAAGTTTAAGGTAACCCCGAGCTGAGAGTTCTCTCCTCAGCTCCGTCTCTGTAATTGGCTTCCTTGCTCCAATACCTGGGAGCTCTGCCACGCTCAGACACCCCTGGTCTTTCTGTGACTCTGCAGGTCCCAAGACCACTCTGTCCCCGTGAGGGCTCCACCCCTGCTTAGCCTCTGGAGTGATGTCCCTCAGTGGAGCATGCTTGTAAAAGTTCCAGTTTTGTGCTCTCTGCTCTCACACTTACCAGGAGCTGGTGCCTCCCTCTGCAGTCTATCTTCCCATATGTCGCCTCGGATTCACTTCTCCACGCATCCTACCTTCCAGAAAGTGGTCGATTTTCTATTCCTAGGATTGCTGCTCTTCTCTTCTATCTTCTGTTGAGTTTGTATGTGTTTAGAATGGTTTGATAACTATCTAGCTGGACTTCTAGGACCTGATGATATTTAGGTCTCCTACTCCTCCACCATCTTAATCCTCTCCAGATCTGGCCTCAACATTTTTAATAAAGTGGGACAAAGAGTCATTTACTAAGAATGAAGGAGGCATGGAGAATGTTTGGGACTGGATTGTATCCCCCAGAATTCATATACTGAACTCTTAACCCCTAATACCTCAGAAGGTTACTCTACTAGGAGATAGAGGTAATTAAGGTACAATAAGGTCATTAAGGTGGACCTTCATATGACCATGTCCTTCTAAGGAAAGGAGGTGAAGATGCAAACACACACAGAGGAGAGATCATGTGGGCTCCCCACAAGAAGATGGCCATCTGCAACCCAGGGAGAGATGACTTGGGAGAAACCTGTCAACAGCTCCATCTAGCCTCCAGAACAATGAGAAAATTCATTGCTGGTGCTTACACCACCCAATGGTACTTTGTTGTGGCTGCCCAGCAGATGAGTACAGGGAAGAATGGAAGACTCGGACATGTAGGAAACATTTCTAACAGCCAGGGCAGGGAGTACCGTAATGAGTGAACACGAAGGTGGAAGGAATGATTGCTGAGGGGTGATTTGTGTATAAGTGAGTTCAGATGCTGCTATGGGTAGGC
Organism: Mustela erminea; assembly: GCF_009829155.1. Classification (NCBI taxonomy): domain Eukaryota; kingdom Metazoa; phylum Chordata; class Mammalia; order Carnivora; family Mustelidae; genus Mustela; species Mustela erminea. The sequence goes on from NC_045626.1 coordinate 49,658,169, forward strand.
ATGGGATTGCTCAGCTGGGCTTCATGTGTGAGTCTGTGTGTGTGTGTGTGTGTGTGTGTGTGTGTGGTATATATACAAACACACTGGTATATATCAGGTTTCCATTCATCTTCCATTTGTAAAGATGTGATATGAACATGTTTAATTTAGGAAATTGTGATCAATGTACACATAGGATAAGTGATTAATCTGAAAACATTTTTTTACAGTAGGGCTCTGAGCTCCTAGCTCAAAGGAAAAAAACAAAACAAAACAAAACAAAAACCCACAAAAAAATAAAAAACACCCCAAATAAAAACAGGGTGCACTAAGTATCTTTTCCTTCCCCAGCTCTCAACCACTCCTTCTGCTCTGTTCTATTTCTACCTGCTTGGCTTCATATTCAGCCTTCCCTTGGGAAAGGCAGATCCTCAAAGAAAACCACCATGTGATGATACATAATGTGAAGAATCATTGTTTCCTGGTGATCTTTGGGGGGTTGTCTGACCTTGGGAGAGGATAAATAAGCCAGTGGCTTCGCTTCTCTGCTCCTGAGAACTGTCTTGGGGACTTTTCTCTTCCCTGCCAGCCCCCTGAGACCCTCCCAGGGCTGGCTTTAAGTGTAGGGAGTGGCCGTGGAGCAACTATGCAGGACTGAGCTCTCCTTGAGGGTTCAGGGTTTGCGTGATGTCAGTCTTGCCTCTGAAAAGGGAATCCAAATGATCAAATGTGATTTTGTGGGGTCAGTGGGGGAGTCTTTTAAAGTTCTTCTTTTTTTTCTTTTCAGGACACATTCACAGATTTTTTTTTTTTAAAGATTTTATTTATTTATTTGACAGAGAGAGATCACAAGTAGGCAGAGAGAGAGGAGGAAGCAGGCTCCCTGCCGAGCAGAGAGCCCGATGCGGGACTCGATCCCAGGACCCTAAGATCATGACCTGAGCCGAAGGCAGCGGCTTAACCCACTGAGCCACCCAGGCGTCCTCACATTCACAGATTTTAGCAAAAGTCTTTGTCAGATCTCCTGTTCTGATATTTTGCTCATCAAGCGTGTTTCATTTATAGGTAAAGCACAGGATTTTTAGGGCTGTGAAACTTCTGTATGATCCTGTGATGATGGACACCTGTCTTTGCACATTCTATGGATTTTGACAAGTACATAACACAAAGAGTAACCTTAATATGAACTATGGGCCTTAGTTAAAATAATGTATCCATATCGGTTCATCATTCATAACAAAGGTACTACACCAAAACAAGATGGGAGGGAGAGGGCACAGTTTTTGTACTTTCTGATACATTTCTCTATAAATCTGTAACTGCTCCATAAAAGTAAGACCTGTAAAAATAAGGGGAAAAAAATCAAGGTTCATGTATAAATGTCACCCCCTCCTTTTTATTCCCTATCTCCAGATTCTTCCCCACAATAACTGAGTCCAGCTTTGGAGACATGCTTCTTTGGGTGAAATGTCCACTTTCCAGCCTTTTAACTAAGTTTTGTCTTGTCCCTCCTTACCCCTTCCCCCTCTTCTTGTATTAATGGCTTGGGGGGTGGTTATTGGGGTTGGTTATTCTGGTTCAGACCCCTGTGGAGAGATTTTGGAATCTTGCCTGAAGGCTGAGGTCTGCTTTGTATCAACAACCTGAGACAAGTGTCCCTCAGGGTGGATGATGGGTCTCTGTAAGCAGGGGAAGGGCACTTCAGGGGGGTCGGATGTCTGCAAGGTGCTCTTGCAGTCAAATGCTCTACCAAAGAGCTATACCCCTTGCAAGGTGCTCTTGGATGGGAGGTTTTAAAGGTGATGCCTGGAGGCAATCTGGAAGTAGAGAGGGAGCAGTCCAGGTGAGACTTCTTCTGTGAAGAATCTTCTGGAATCTTCTGTGGACAGTCAGCTCTGGTCATCTAGCCATTGGTTCCTCTTTGTGACTATTTGCCTCTTATTGTGCTCTGGCCTTTCGTTCAAAGACTTCCTCAGAGCTCCTAACCTAGAGAATGAAAGGAAGGGATTTGGTCCATACTTGGGTATGAGTGTCAAAGGGGCAACACTCCCCTTCCTGTTGTGATGAAGCAGGTACCCATGTGGGCCCTAGGAGAATGTGAAGCTTAGAAACATATAAGGCTGGGCATCTGGGACATTATCCTACTGATCTTGAGGTATTAATTTATTTTCTTATGAGAAGTGGTCTTTTCTTACATAATCTCTTATGTTAAGAGATTATATATTAAGTACAAGATTCTTTCTCAGAAATCACAAAGAGGCTGGACCAGAAAGGATGAGACCCTAGAGTTCATTCATACACAGTAGAGGTGACAGCAGAAGATCAACCTTGCCTGCCTTTCATTGATGCCAAGGGCCTTCCCATGGGGGTTTTATGTTGCTGGGACCAGCCTACCCCTACACAACTCCTCCTGGAGAAGTTCATTTTCTACCTGCATTTGGATAACAGGCTGGGTTCTGGGCCTCTCCTGCTCTGGTCTCCCTATGTACCTGTTGTTTAAGAGTAACAGGTCAGTGAGCTGAGTTACAGGGGAGGAAAATTGTCCCCTTAGGAGGAAGGAAGCAACCATCCCAAATGCCAGGGCCAGTTGGCCAAGGCACTAGTTCTTACTGTAGACTGTGAAAAATGCAATGCATGTGATCTTGTTGCCTGTGAGAGAAACAGAAAAAGGTAATTTCTGGAGGGTCTGTAACTTCCAAACACTATAGTTATGGAGCTGAAAAGTAAGCAAAAATGATTTGAGGCAGATGAGGTTTTCATGCCCTCAGGAAGGTATGTGCCATGCAGCCAGCTTCTCCGGATCTAGGATAATCTAAAACTTGAGTATGGGGAACAAGTGAAGGACTGCAGTGGACTTGGAGGGCAGGGCTTCTTCCACTGAAGGAACTCTTTCAAGTGGACTCTGGGTTGAAAACTAATAGCTTTCTCTTAGCCAACCCTCAATCTCGGTCTTTTTCTCTATCTTTCTATATTTCTATCTATATTTATCTTTCTCTTATATATCTCTTATTTATATCTTATATATCTCTTATTTATATTTATATTTCTCTTTCTATCTATCTATATCTATCTATCTATCTATCTATCTATCTGTAGCTAGCTATCTTTCTATCCATCCGCACATCCATCATCTAATTTTTTTTTTTTTTTCCTTTTCGAGAAATGTCAGGGTATGTATGAAGGTGCTCTTCACTACTCCTTGTGCCTGTTGATTCAGGACTCTTGGGTACATTTCACTCTGTGAAGCTGTAGATACAAAGTTGAATCAGGTGAAGTTCCAGTAGAAAATGATTACTGCTTTGCAGTGTCTATTAAGTGGCACCTTATAGGACCTGAAATCCAGACTATTTTATAAAATGGGCCTCAAACTATACCTTTGGAGAAAAAAACCAGCTTCTTTTCAGATGGTATTATTCAAATGAAGGCATAGCAAATAGTTATTTAGGAACAAGTAATTGCCACCATCAAAAACAAGGTAATATGAGTGTGACAACACATATAAGCATTGTCTATGCTGATTTGATTAAGCAAGAGAAAAATGATGACTTTATTCATTTTGCTATCTGTGAACATCCTGGTAGAATTGGGAAACATGGTTGGAGCTTGGAAATATTTGGGGGGGGGTAAATAATAGTTTTTTGTTTGTTTGTTTGTTTGTGAGAGAGAAAGAAAGACAGTGAGTGGCAGGGAGGGAGGAGGGGGAGAGAGAATCTTAAGCAGGCTCCATGCCCAGTGTGGAGCCGAACATGGGCTCGATCCCACAACTTTGAGATCACGACCTGTGCTGAAATCAGGTGGCTTAACCAAGTAAGCCACCCAGGTGTCCCCAGAATTACAGATTTTTAAAGACATGTTTGCTATGGGGACTCTTACTTTTTACAAATCTGAGCAGGAGTTCCCCTAGCTTCAGGCTTCTGTGCCATTCCTCTTGCATCCTTTCCCCTTCAGATCTCCGTCAGTACAATCTGGGGCTGCTTAGTGCAGCTGAGTTCAGCCAGCCCTGCCCTTATCCCTTGTGACCTTCAGCTTCCCTTTAGTTGACCTTTTGGAGTTTAAAGTTTCAGGAGAGATACTTTCAGGGGGATTTGTGTAGGAGCAAAAAGACATGTTCCTATAGATCATGAACAAGTAGGTAGAGCCTGTGAAGAAACTGCTTATGATGAGGCCAGAACCTTCACATACATGCTTCCATCCATCTCTCTATCCATGGAGGCATGTATCCATTCATCCACTCATCCATGCCATTCATCTACCATCTGTGCACCTGCCCACCGATGCATCCATCTGTGCTTCAATCCTTCCATCTATCCATTATCCATCTGCCCCTATAGCAAAGGGAGAACACAAATTCCCTGATTTTGGAGATATTTAAATTGATTTTTCTGCCTTTTGAGTAGCTATGACTCAATGCATAAGACATTAAAGATTAGTGTACTGTATCAAAATTTTTAACTTTTTTTTAAACAGTGAACCTCGGAAGAAACCTCATATACGAGATAAATACATAGCCATCTGAAAAGGCATCTGGATCTCTGCTACACAAATACCCTCCTCTCAACTACTGTGGCACCTTCACAAGATCCTTTGGCTACCTGGAGCACAGCTTACACACTGCTATGCTTTGGTATAAAACAAAGTATTGACGGTGTGGTTTCAGCAATTGATCTTGGGGCGATAAGGGAAGGGAGAGGTCACTGGGAGGTAGAGATTTTGGAGGAAGTGTTTTGAAAGAGGGGTTGTGCCTTGAAAGGGAAGTCACATTTTGATCCATGAAGAGAAAGTGGGGAACACACTGCTTGGCAGGGTAGAGGCATCGAGGTGGAGATGGGGTAGAGGAAGAAAGGTTTTTATCAGTCAAGGTCCAATGAGGAAAAGATGGCGCAGTAAAGCTGAGTAATTGAGAGTGTATTAAAGGGGTAATTGACAAAGCTACAGCAGGTTTGGAGAAGATAATAAAGGATAGTGTGGAATCTTGAAGTTGGTGCAGCTTTGAACAATTATGGGGGAGGGTGTGTGTGTGTGTGTGTGTGTGTGTGTGTGTGTGTGTGTGTGTGGTGTAAGAGGAATTTGTCACTTCTGGACCCAGAGAGAGAGCTGGACCACCTAACAGCATGTGTGGCCTTCAGCTGAGGGATGCAGGGAGAAGTTCAGCGAGGAGTTCAGGGAAATAAATTGCCCACTTTGCTCTTTCTCTCCTGCCATTTCATTGACCAAACCAACTGGAAACCAGAAACCAATGAAACCCATAAAGATTTACCTCCCAAAGTCCAGAAAATGGTGGAGAAGGGATCTAGAGGGACAGACAAAAAATAGCCATATATAGAGTAATTGGGTTAGAACCCAAGGACCTATTATCAGTTAGCTCTTGCTTCAGTAATGCTGTGTAATAAACAACCCCCAAATCTCAGTGGAACATACGTTTCATGGGTCTGTGGGTTGGCCAGGTGGCTCTGCTGAAGGCTCTGAAGGTTGAGGTGGCTTTGCTTCTCACTGTGGGTGGGGCCATTTTGTTCCATGTGTGTTCTCTCTACAGCCCAGGCTGCTGGGGCAGCAGATACCCAGGGGAGGCTTGTCAGGCCTGGCGTGGCTCCTGCTCCATGGCACAGGAATTGATTTTATTTAAAAAAAAATTTCATTTATTTATTTGACAGAGATAGAGAGCACAAGCAGGTGGAGCGGCAGGCAGAGGGAGAGGGAGAAGCAAGCTCCCTGCTGAGGGAGGAGCTGGACGAGGGGCATGATCCCAGGACCCTGGGGTCATGACCTGAGCTGAAGGTAGCCGCTTAACCAACAGAGCCACCCAGGTGCTCCAGGAATTGATTCTAAGACACCTATAATTCCCTGTAGTTTCCAGCCATGATTCGGTGGGTCACGGCAATGTGTGACATGTAAAGAGTACAGTAAACTCTGGCACCAAAGATTAGAAGACTGGCCAAAGGACAGTTCTCCATACCTGATCAAGAAGACTAAATCGAGATCCTTTGGTTATGCCCATTTAAAAAAAAATTATATGTATATATATATATATATATATATGCACACATACATACATATATATATATATTTAAGAGAGCGAGGGCTCATGAGTAGGAAGGAGGGGCAGAAAGAGAGGAAGAAGCAGGCTCCCTACTGAGCAGGGAGCCCGAAGTGGGGCTCTATCCCAGGACCCTGAGATCATGACCTGAGCCAAAGGCAGAGGCTTAACCAACTGAGCCACCCAGGCCCTAAAGTTGGTTTGCTTAAGCCTGCTTTTTTTCTGGACTTTTGCCCAACTGGGCATGCTATGTACTTACTTGAACAAGAATATCTAGGAGGCGAGGAAAAGCGATGAACAGGTGAAGCAAAATCTTTTCAATATCTCCTTTGTGATTTATAGAATAAATATGATACCATTCCATTAAGGGATTCTTCCTAGGAAAATGGAACTATTGTATACAGCAACATCTCAAAAACACTGGGAAGTCCACCTGTACTTGTAAAATTGTTGAGTATAATAGCAAGAGAAGAGATACTTGATCACACTGCCATTTAGAAAAAGTTTCTAAAGCTTTTCCCAGACTCAGGGCCATACTTTGGTAAAAGGATGAAACTGTTTTATCATCTGATTTTTTTCAGTCTATCTTCTTCCATTTATGTTGATGGAATGACATGTATAATATACTTAGATCCAATATATGGATGTATAATAAGCAATTATGAGTAACATGAATTCCTTCATTTCTCTTGCTTGACTTCTCCCACTCTTTGGTGCTTTTATGATTTTATAACTGACTGGTCACATTCACTTTCCTCTCTTCCAATTCAGTCGTTTTTTGGTCTTGCAACTAATCTGTAGACATCTAACACAGGGAAGGAGTTTTATTGTTTCATCCAGCACACTTGTGCATAGTGTTTGGCGTGGAAAGAGGAATCAGCTCTACTTTCAAGGTGCGTTTGTTGGGAAAGGAATCAGACAAGAAGTGATGCTTGGGCTGAGTCTTAAAGAAGGTTCTTTCCAGGAAAAAAAGATGAGGAAGGAGTCCATTGAAGTGTGGGGGTGACAAAGAGCGTGGGGTAAGTGCAGCTGGCTTGGAAGGCTGTTTGGGTGCCTGTGGAGGGAGGGTGGGGTTGCAGCCAGAGGAAGGCTGGAGGTGTGAGTGGGAACTCGTGATTCTCTGTAATGTGCTAGGCTGAGGATTTGCGGTAGGATGGACTTGGATTTTGAATTAAGAATGAGGATCCGGATCAGATTTGCATTTTTGAAGGCTACTGTGACAGCAATGTGGGCAATAGCAAGCAGGTCTTCCAAGTAGTCCCTGTTTTCTAATTTCTAAAGTAGGGACAAGGGGCCCCTGAGAGGTTCCGTCGGTTAAACCATGGACTCTTGATTTCAGCTTGGGTCATGATCTCAGGGTTGTGAGATCGAGCCCCCATCAGGCTCCATGCTCAGAGGGGTTCCTGCTTGAGATTCTCAGTCTCCCTCTCACCCCATTTGTACTCTCTGTCTCAAATAAATAAATCCTTTAAAAAGATAAAGGGCAATAGGTTTTGTATGAAGATTAGAGGAGATAATGTAGGTGAAAATGCCAAACATATTTAAACTGTTATTCTTCTTGTGTGACTTCTTTGAGTCATGAATGAGTTAATATGCTTACTTTTTCAAGAAGAGACCAGCTTTGTCATCTGAGGCAAAAAGGATATGCTCGGTATTGTTACCTGACTTATATAGCTTCCTACTTCCTTAAACATCTGGGTTTTAAAATAGGAGTGGCTATTACTGTTTGTTGTCTGCTTTAGCTTAAATTTTAACTCCTTCAAATTGGAAGGGTGGTGGGGGAACAGATGAATATTTGTAAGAGAAGCAGAAAGGTTTTTTTCCCCCCTCCTGGTGTGGATTCATCCTTTACAAGAGCCAGTAAGGAAGAAAAAATCCCCTTCTCCCAGCATGTAGGAAATCAGGTGCCTGAAGACATCATAGTTCATTAAATCTCTCCTCCCAAAAGAGCATCAGCTGTGAGTAGGTGAACAGAAGCCTGGTGTGTAAATAGCTAAATGCACAGAGAAGCATGTGAAGCATCTTATAATGTGAGATACTCAGATCTGATTTTATTCAGGGTGGTATTAAGAAGGTCCTTGGTTTCTAAAGAACATTAGATCATTTTCAGAGCTCAGATCTGAATCCTGTCTCACTGGTGATGGTGTGACCGAGAAAATGATGTCAACTCTTCTGATCCTCCCCTTTTCTGTCAGTGGGGTGTAACTTCTTACTATATAAAAAAATAATTTTATCTTTGGGTATGGAAGGTGTAACCTTCCTCCCAGCAGCCCTATGAAGCAGGCTTTACACCTGCTTCATAGGGCTGCTGGGAGGAGGACATGAAATTGTCTGACTCAAGCACTTGCTGTAGTGCTTGACAATGAGAGCACTGTAAGTTCAGGGCTAGGACAGGAACAGTCCCAGCTGTGGGAACTAGCTATTCCCTTCTCATGGGGGCAGAAGACATTTAAGTTGCTTTTAGGCATAAATCTTAATTACTTAAATAGGAAAAGGACAAACAGGCGATTTGGTTTAGTCTCTGAAAGGTCTTGAGGGATTGGGTTTCATCTATGAATGGTCTTGAGCCTGAATAAGTACTAGAGTCCAATGCTTGCCTTGTATCATGGGGCCCAGATGCCAGTGGGTCCTGTCCACCTGACCAGGCTACATGGACTGGGCATCAGGGCATAAAGGTGCTGAGGAGATGGCCACTTGGGCTGCAGAGATGGGAGATGGCGTGGATGGTGACCAGGGGTAAGACAACATAGTCCACACAGCTACAGGTGTGAAAGTCAAACTCTGTCTTTATTCTTTTACCATTTTATTTGGGATAGGTAGCAGCATTGCCTGGGAAGCTCCTTGGAAGGGGAGGAGAGGAATTGTGTTGGATAGAAATCTTACCTTTGAGAATCAATGATTTCTAATGCCTATTTTCAGCACAGTTCTTGTTAAACTTTTCAATGGCAAGTTAAGGAATAGGAGGAGGATGGACTCAGAGGAAAGGTTCGTTGCAGTAGTTCAATGTAGTGGCCCAAAGTTGACTCTTGCATTTCATTATGCATGTGCCTTGGAGTTATGCTTTTGGGAAGGTGAATTAAGAAAACACAAACTTTCCAGATAGCGTATAGCTTTCCCCATCTTTCTTGTATCTCTGTCCTTGGTTGACAGGATGCTATACTTTCCTTACAGTCATTAGCAGCTCTGTTATGAGTCTGATACCACACACATTCATACCGCAGCCACAAAACAAGGCTTTCTAGGTGCTGTCTTTTCCAACAGATACCTTTCTACCACCCCTAACGTCCACCAAAATGAAGCAGAAGCACATCCTGAGTTGACCACTTCCTCCAGGCCCAGCCAGGCACACAAGAATGCTGGCTGGTGATGGACTCGATACACAGCCCACCTGACTGAGCCATGTATATGTTCAGGCTTGACCGTACCCTGGAAAAATCTGAAAGGATATTTGTAGACATTTCAAGTGATTGACTCTTCTGAGGAAATGCTACATTAAAAAATCTATACACACATATATTTAATTTTTTTTAAAACCACAATTGAAAAAAATTTTTTTGCCATTGGGTAGAATTAAATCTGACAAAAAACCCTAGGAGTTTTTTTTATTAGTACCATTATTGTTTTCTTTGGCTCCATGTATTATATTGGTTAAAGGACAAAAAAAAAAAAAAGGAAGAAAAGGAAAAAATTGTAAAAAGGCAAATATTTTGTACAAAAATACAAAGTTTTAAAAGCTCTTTAAGTATATTTCATATTATCACTAAGAGTTGGCCTATATATCTGTATGTCTGCATATTTTTCTTATGTCTGGGATTTTAGAAATGTAAGGTACTGTTTACACAATACAGTTTAAGTTCTTAGAGCTCAACAACCAATGATAGCATTTTTCTGATTGGAGCAATCCATACTTTGGAAGATGTGATTTGCATAATTATACAGTTACTGGCTGAGAAACATCTATGTGATTCAGTCCATTTGCATACTGAAAATCAATATCTCATACTGGGGGAACATTTCGGTTCTGAAGTCCTTGAGTAAAGGAGGATGGTAAAGATAACCAGCCGTCAATCTTTTCAGAAACTGGTCTTCAGTGCTTTTTTCCCAATCTGGAGAGAAGGTGATACAATCAGAAAGCAGTATCCTTTCCCTTTGAGAACCATCCAGAAGTTTGCTCATGTTATTACATCATAGTCCATTATAATGCAGATGATAGTACTAAAAGAGAGGAAAAATAATGGGCATTTAGTTTTTCTTAAAGAACACCATTAATGTACAATTCAAAAAAAAAAAAAAAGGAACATGTATTTTTATAGGAAAGATTCCAAAATACAACATTCAGTTATTTTTTCAAAGAAATGCCTGTAAGGTCATATTCAGATTAACTGAAAGTTAAATTTCCTTTTGAAGAAGCCTATTCTGGGCTCCACTCAAATCCCAAGTGGCCAAGCAAGGCAAACAAATGACAAGTCTGGGTCACTTCTCACCCTCTACTGTAATTTCTTTTTTTTTTTTTTTTTAACTGAGGTATAGCTGACACACCACATATTAGTTTGTTTCAGGTGTACAATATGATTTGGTAATTGTATACATTCTGAAATGATCACCACCGCAAGTCTAGTTAACACCTGTCATCACATATAGTTAGAAAAATAATTTTTCTTTTAACTTCTTCAAGTTTTAATTTTAATTCCAGCTAACTCAGAGTGTTATATTAATTTCAGGTGTATAATACAGTAATTCAACAATCCTTGGTGCTCATCATGATAAGCGCACTCCTTAACCTCCATCACCTATTTTAAATGCCCATCCCCCCCAGCCTACCTCCCTTCTGGTGGCCATCAGTTTGTTCTCTATAGTTAAGAGAGTTGTTTCTTAAAATCCACATGTGTGTAATCATATGGTATTTGTCTTTCTCTTCATGATTTTGCTTACCATAATACCCTCTAGCTCCATCCACGATATTGCAAATGGCCAGATTTCATTCTTTTTTGTGGCTGAATAGTATTCCATTGTACACATATAATACATCTTCTTTATCCATTCATCTATTAATGGAGGGTTGGGCTGCCTTTCATTTCTTTCTTTCTTTCTTTCTTTCTTTTTTTTTTTTTTTTAAAGATTTTTATTTATTTATTTGACAGAGATCACAAGTAGGCAGAGAGGCAGGCAGAGAGAGAGAGGAGGAAGCAGGCTCCCCGATAAGCAAAGAGCCTGATGCGGGGCTCGATCCCAAGACCCTGGGATCATGACCTGAGCCGAAGGCAGAGGCTTTAACCCACTGAGCCACCCAGGTGCCCCCCTTTCATTTTTTCTAAAGTTTCCTTTGCTGTGTAGGAGCTTTTTAGTTTGATGTAGTTCCAATTGTTTATTTTTGCCTTTGTTGCCTTTGCTTTTGGTGTCAGATGAAAAAAATCATCACCAAGACTGATGGTCAAGGGGTGTACTGCTTATGTTTTCTTCTAGGGATTTTATGGTTTCAGGTCTTAAGTCTTTAATCCATTTTGAGTTAATTTTTGTGTATGATGTACACTTCATGATTTTGCATATGGCTCCAGTCTGCCTAACACTAGTCATTGAAGATACTGTTCTTTTGCTGTTATGTACTCTTGGCTCCTTTGTCAGTTAATTGACCAGCTATGTATGGGCTTATTTTTCTATTCTGGTCCATGATCTGTTCCACAATATACATGTCTGTTTTTATGCCAGTACGATACTGTTCTGTTCTCATTACTGTGCCTTTATAATAGAGTTTGAAATCACATTTCAAAATGCTTCTAGCTTTTTTATTCTTTCTCAAGATGGCTTTGGCTCTTTGGGGTCTTTTGTGGTTTCATACAGATTTTAGGATTGTTCTATTTCTGTGAAGAATCTCTATGGAATTTTGATAGGGATAGGACTGAATTGCTTTGGCTAGTATGGACAGTTTAAAAATATCCTTCCAATCCATGAGCATGGAATATCTTTGCATTTATTTATGTCATCTTCAATTTCTTTCATCAATGTCTCGTAAGGTTTCAATGTACAGATCTTTCACTCCTTGGTTAATTTATTCCTAGGTATTTTCTTTGACGCAATTGTGAGTGGAGACGTTTTCTTAATTTGTCTTAGCATTCATAATTAGTGTATGGAAATGTAACAGATTTTGGTATACTGGTTTTTTATCCTGCAACTTTACTGAATTCATTTACTAGTTCTAATGGGTGTTTTGTTTGTTTGTGGAATCTTTAGGATTTTCTATATATAAAATCATGCCATTTGTGAATAGTGACAGTTTTACTTCTTCCTTTATAATTTGGATGCCTTTTCTTTTTTCCCTCTAATGTCTCTGGTTAGGACTCCACCCCACCCCATACACTTGAAAACACTTTTATCTTCATAAAAAAATATGTTAGTTGAATGGGATTTTTAAAAATTTAAATTCAACATATAGTATATCATTAGTACATACAGTACAACATAAAGCCAACATATAGTACCTTATTAGTTTTTGGTATAGTGTTCAAAGATTCATTAGTTGCATATAACACCCAGTGCTCATCATATCACATGCCCTCCTTAATGCTTTTGTTCAATGTAACACTACGTTGAACAAAAATGGCAAGAATGGGCACATCCTTGTCTTGTTTCTGATCTTAGACAGAAAGTTTTCAGCTTTTCACCATCGAGTATGATGTCAGCTATGGGTTTATCTTCTAAGACCTTTATTATGTTGAGGCCTCTCTATTCACTTTGTTGAGAGTTATTTTATTCTAAATGGAGGCTGAATTTCGTCAAATGCTTTTCTGTATCTATTGAGGTATTATTTTTATCCTTCATTTTGTGAATGTCTCCCACTGATTGATATATGGATATTGAACCATCCCTGCCTCCTTGCAATAAGTCCCACTTCTCATGGTGTATTATCCTTTCAATATATTGTTGAATTCAGTTTGCTGATATTTTGTTGAGGATTTTTGCATCTATGTTCATCAGAGATATTGGCCTGTAATTTTCTTGTGGCATACTTCTCTGGTTTTGGTATCGAGATAATGATGGCTTTGTAAAATTAGTTTAGAAGTAGTCTCTCTTTTCTTTTTTTGAAAAGTTTGAGAAGGATAGTATTAATTCTTTGCATTGTTTGATAGAATGCACCAGTAAAGCCCTCTGGCTGTGGACTTGTTTGTTGGGAAGTTTTTGATTACTGATTTAACCTCCTTACTACTAATCTGTCTGTTCATGTATTCTCTTTTCTTTGTTATTCAGTCTTGGTAGGTTTATGTTTCTAGGAATTTATCCATTTCTTCTAGCTTGTCAAATTTCCTGTCAATAATTGTTCAGAATAGTCTCCTATGATCTTTGTATTTCTGTGGTATTAGTTTTAATATCTCTACTTTCATTTCTGATTTTACTTAAAATTGAGTCTGCTCTCTCTTTTTCTTGGTGAGTCTAGCTATAGTTTTGTCAGTTTTATCCGTTTAAAGAACCAGCTCTTATTTTCATTGAGCTTTTATGGTGTCTTAGTCGGCATTGCATTCCCTTCTGCTCTTGTTTTTGTTATTTCCTACCTTCTGCTAACTTTGGACTTCATTTTCTAGTTCTTTGAGATGTAAACGTAGGTTACTTATCTGAGCTTTTCTTGTCTATGGAGGTGGGTATTTATTGCTATGAAGTCTCTTAGAACTGCTTTTGCAGCATCCTGTAAGTTTTGGTATGTTGTATTTCCATTTTCATTTGTCTCAAGGAATTTTTTGATCTCTCTTTTGATCTCTTCTTTGATCTACTGGTTTATTTAGTAGCATGTTGTTTAATCTTCACATATTGGTGAATTTTCCAGTTTTCCTTTTGTAATTGATTTCTACTTTTATATCACTGTGGTCAGAAAAGATGTTTGGTAGGATTTCAGTCTCCTTAAATTTAATTTAACTTGTCTTGTGGCCTAATATATGATCTGAGAGAATGCTTCATGTACATTTGAGAAGAATATGTTTTCTGTTGATTTTTTTTTTTTTTTTTAGATTTTATTTATTTATTTGACAGAGAGGTCACAAGTAGGCAGAGAGGCAGGCAGAGAGAGAGAGAGGGAAGCAGGCTCCCCACCGAGCAGAGAGTCCGATGTGGGGCTTGATCCCAGGATCCTGAGATCACGACCTGAGCCGAAGGCAGAGGCTTAACCCACTGAGCTACCCAGGCGCCCCTTCTGTTGATTTTTGATGGAGTGTTTGGTATGTCTGTTCAGTCTATCTGGTCTAATACATTGTTTAAGGCTGATGTTTCCTCATTGATTTTCTGTCTGGGTGATCTAGCCATTGAGGTAAGTTGGGTAATAAAGTCCCCTGCTATTGCTGTCTATTTGGTCTGTTAAATCTTTGTTTCATATATTTAGGTGCTCCTATATTGGGTCCATAAATATTTATAAATGTTATAGCCTCTTGTTGGACTGACCCCTTTATTATTATGTAATGTCTCTTACATAGTCTTTGTTTAAACTCTATTTTGTCTGATATAAAATAGCTATCCCCTCTTTCTTTTGGTTTCTGTTTGCTTGGTATATCTTTTTCCATTCCTTCATTTTCAGCCTGTGTGTATCTTTATGTATGAAGTGAGTCTTTTGTTGGCAGCATATGCATGGGTCTTGTTTTCTTATCCATTTGGCTACTTCATGTAGCTGATTTCGATTGAAAAATTTAAGTCATTTAATTTAATTCATTTCATTCACTTAAAGCAACAGTTGATAGGTGTATACTTAGTCATTTAAAAAACTGCTTTTTGGTTGTTTTATAGTTCCTTTCTATTCATTTCTTTTGCTCTCTTATTTTGTGACTTGATGACTTGCTTTAGTGGTATGCTTAGATTCTTTTTATCTTCTATGTATCAACTACAGTTTTTACTTTATTGTTACCATGAAGCTTACATGTAACTACTTATAACTGTCTATTTTAACTTGAAAACAAGTTTGCATTCTAAAGCTCTACATCTTTACTCCCATTTCCCACATTTTGTTTTTGATGTTACATTTCATCTTGTGTATTCCTAATTTTTGTAGTTATAGTTATTTTTACTACTTGGTCTTTTAACCTTCTACCAGATTTATAAGAGCTTAATCCACCACTTTTACTATTTACCCTTATCAGTAAGATTTATACTTTTGTATGTTTTCTTGTCACTAATTAGCACTTTTTTTTTTTAAGCTTAAAGAAGTCCCTTTGACATTTATTGTAAGGCTAGTTTAGTGGTGATGAACTCCTTTGGCTTTTGATTATCTGGGAAACTGTGTTTCAATTATGAATGATAAGGCTTATGGGGTTTCCCTTGCAAATACCAGTTTTCTTTTTTCTTGATTCCCAACCCCCAAATTTTTACTTAAATTCTAGTTAGTTATCATATATGGTAAAATTGGTTTCAGGTGTAGAACTTAGTGATTCATCACTTACCTGTAATACCCACTGCTCATCACAAGTGCTCTCCTTAATACTCATTACCCACTTAGCCCATAGATTCTCATTATCTTTTAATTGTTATGTGTCTTGGTGTAGATATCCTTGGCTCCATCTTGTTAGAGGCTCTGTGTGCTTCTTGGGCCTGGATGTCTGTTTCCTTCCTTAGATTAGGGAAGTTTTCGAGTAAGTATTCTGCCCTTTTCTCTCTTCTGGGATCCCTATAAAGTGCATGTTATTATGCTTGATGATGTTACAGAATGCCCTTTAACTTACTCTAATTTTTATTCTTTTTTCTTTTTGCTGTTCAGCTTGGCCACTTTCCATTACCCTGTCTTCCAGACTGCTGATCTGTTCTTCTGCATCCTCTAATCTGCTTGATTCCCTCGAGTGTATTCTTTGTTACTGAAATCTTTCCATCCAGCTGGTTCTTTTTGTATTTTCTATCTCTTTGCTGACATTCTGAGTTCATACATTCTTTTCTCAAGTGCAGAGAGTACCTTTATGACCATTGCCTTGAATTCTTTATCAGCCATATTGTTTATGTCCATTCATTTAGCTTTTTATTGTGATTTTATCTTGTTCTTTTATTTGGGACATATCCCTCTGGCTCCTCATTTTGTCTGTTTGTTTCTATGTATTAGGTCAGTCAGCTTCAATTCCTGGTTTGAAAGTAGTAGCCTTGTGTAAAAGAGGTCCTGTGGTGTGCTATCATGCAATCTCCCCAGTCATCAGAACCAGGTGCTCCAAGGGTATCCCCTGTGTGGACTGCATGTGTCCTCCTGTTGTGGCTGAGCTAACTGCCTTCAGCACAACCAGCTATGATGACCCACTTTGCCTGCTGTGAGTGCACCAGGCAGGGTTTGCTCCCTGTGGTGTTGAGAGGCCTGTCAGCAGCCACCATGAGTTCACGAATGGGTGGGGCCAGCAGTCAGGCTAGCTGCCTGCATCAGAGCAGGCCCACTAAAGGATAGGCTTGTTCCCTGTGCAGCCGGCTGTAGGAACATCCCCTCATCTTCCCGGAGCAGGAGTCACTTTGGAGTAGTGGTATCCGGGCCAGGGTTGCCTCCCAGGTGTGGCAGGGTAGGACCTGCTCTGGAGGGATGCTTGCTGAGATGGGTGGGTGTGCTGGTTGGGAGGCAGGGGTTCTGGAGAATGCCAGGGCAGAGCATGTAAGGTAGATGGAGAGTGTTAGCATTGGCTCCCCTTCGCTTGCTACCCTTGGCTTGCCTTGGCTATCTAGGCTGGGAAAAAGAAATGGTGCCCACCAGTACTTTGTCCCTAGAGAAATCTTCAGATCCCTGCCCTTCCAGCACATGTTCAAACTACTGCTTCTGTGCTGTGTCTTGGGTAGAGTTATGTATGCTGACATTCTAAGGGTAGGGACGCAGTTTCCCTTTGCTCTACAGCTCTCCAGGTGCCTGGCGTGGGGTCCTATCCTCTCGCCTCACCATGCTTGTGATGTCCCTCCCATTTTCATTAATCACAGTGGGGGTTTGGTTTCCAACCACACCTCTGCCCCTCCCTTCTCTTAGGATGTGACCTCCTCTCTGTGATTAGCTATGGGAGGTCTGTTCCGCCAGTTTTCAGTTAGTCACATGGAGGTAGCTGCTCTCTTGGGTGTCTTTGCCACAAGGTGAACTCAGGATCCTTCTATTCCATCATCTTCCCCAGTATTCCAGTGAGCAGCCTGATGGCCATTACCGTGAGCACTTTATCAGGGAAGTTACTTATCTCCACTTTATGAAGGGCTCCCCCCTTGCTGCCGAAGTTTTATCTTGCTCTTTTGTTTGGAACATTTTCCTCCGTTTCTTCATTTTGCTTGACTATCTGCTGGTTTCAATGCATTAGACGAGACCACCTCTCCCAGTCTTAAGGAGCGGCCGTGTGTAGGAGATGAACCTTACCGTTCAAACCCACTCTAGCTCTTGGCTGTCTCTCAAACTTTCTGATTGTCCAAGTAGACTATTTTATTTTTAATAGCTCCCCATAGTTGAAGGTGTGCCAAGGTCAGTGTCCCAAAGGGGAAGATCACAGTCAGCACCTAGATGCAGGCTGATTGGAAGTCAGACCGTCAGGCAGCAGTATTTAAAGACTACAAATAGATAAAGTCCTGTGGGACCACATGTGTAAGCTCTGAAGGCCACCAGGGCCAGGTGATCTGGAGGTGTCATTTGCAAAAATACCCGTGGGCACAGGGAGAGCACAGAGATGGCATCCCCCAGCCTCTGTTCCCGAGGAAGGCCTCAGATGTATACCAACCTGATAGGACCCCTAGCCCACCAGACACATGCAAGAGCTCCCCTCCAGGAGATGCTGGTGCTCTGGAGCACAGCAGAGAGAGCGCATAGAGATAGTGATTGTCCTCCAGACCTCTGGAAATGATTACACTCAGGCCTTACAGGTGTCCTTCATCACAAGCCTGTACCTCAGGCTGCAGTCTGCAGTCATGGTGATAAGCAGACAGGTGTCCTTCACAGAAAGTGGAGCTCCTGGTTCTGTTACCTCTTGCTGTGTCCTGGAGGAGGGTGGTAGCTGTGTAAGAACTCTTTCTCTGCTGGTTACAGTCCTGCGGGATCCATGAGTATAAGACCCACAGGCCACTGGAACCAAGCCATGTAGAGATGGCCCCTGGTGACAGCTGCAAACACGGGTGCACTGGACAAGGGTCTAAGCTCCTTTCTGGGAGATGCCAGTGAGCTTAAGTGAGTCTGAAGGATAGTGTGCAAGGGCTGCAGCCACTACCCTCTGTTCCCGAGGAACACACCCACAGGCCCCTAGATGTGGTCTAAACTGAAGGCTGCCCCTTAGGCCAAAGCCCCTGGACAGGAAACTAAGCTGCTGTTGTTTCTGCAAGCAGAGACTGCATGTGTGAATGGTTGTGGGGGGGGGGGAAGGTGGGAGAGAGAGAAAATCCGCAAGCAGACTCCCCGCTGAGTGCAGAGCCCACTGTGAGGCTCAAATCAGGACCCTGAACTCATGACCTGAGCTGAAATCAAGAGTTAGACGCCTGACTGTTGAATGGATGTATGGAGAATCTGTGCCCCGGTTACTACCAACAATAGTTTGAGAAAATGTATTTGAGGTTTTTTTTGTTTGCCACCACCACTTTCATAAAGGTTTTATGAGACATAATTCACATATAAAATTCATCCACCTAAGGTATACAGTTCAGTGGTTTTTAGTATATTCACAAATTTGTACAATTTAGAAGTACCTAATTTTAGAACATTTCATCACTCCACAAAAAATTCATACTTATTGGGATTCACTCCTCATTTCTGCCTACTCCTACCATAAATGTTTAAATCTAGTCCTGATGAAGAAAACAAAGATGTCCCATTCTGAAAAGGGTCATGTATTATGTGAAGCTTTAGATAAGGATCTTTTAAAATAAAAAATAGATACATCCAAAAGCTTCTTTGGCTTACAGGCTTTTCAGGGGTATAGACCATCTCCCTCCATTATCTAGCATAGCCCCTGGCCCAGATTAGACACTCAATAAATACACGTGGAGTTGAATGGTTGTCCGCCTAAAATCTCCGTGTGTGGAATCTACAAAAGAGGCATGACACTGGTACCAAATTTGTTAACTGACAATATTACAAGCTAATGACCTAGAACAGTTAGTCTAATACCTCCTGTACGTTTGAGGCACATTTATTAACTTATTTAAGCTCTCACAACAACCTCATGAAGAGGATACTGTTACTATTTCCCTGGGGTTTACAACCTTCCCCTCTAACAAGCGGCCTAACCAGGACTAGAACTCCATTGCAGAGCCTGCATTCAAAGCCCTTACCCTCCGTATATGTCACCCTTGAACAGGAGGTAGGCTCTGCAGCCCACCCTCAGATCGTTGATCCTGCTTACCTGTCTCTCTGTCCTTTTCACAAATGAAGTTATTGATGTCTTCACACTGGAAGTCATTCCACTGCCCAGCATAAATCAGCCCAGCACAGTCTTCTCCCGGCCCGTGGCCATGACCCCAGTTATCTGGCTGTCCAGCTTTCCAATTTCTTTTAATAAAACAGAAATTGAGTGTTATTTGCAAGTCACGCCACAGTTTTCTTTACCCAAGAGCAGCAGAGAAATGTAACAAACAAAACTACATCCTGTCATTTGTCCTGGAAGGAAAATGCACTGTTTAAGGAGTGTTCTTTTTTTTTTTTTTTTAAATTTTTATTTATTTGACAGACAGAGATCAGAAGTAGGCAGAGAGGCAGGCAGAGAGAGAGGAGGAAGCAGGCTGCAGAGAGCCCGACTGAGGCAGAGGCTCTAACCCACTGAGCCACCCAGGTGCCCCAAGGAGTGTTCTTATTCAGGGGTGCCTGGGTGGCTCAGTGGGTTAAAGCCTCTGCCTTCAGCTCGGGTCATGATCCCGGGGTCCTGGGATTGAGCCCCACATCGGGCTCTCTGCTCGGCAGGGAGCCTGCTTCCTCCTCTCTCTCTGCCTGCCTCTCTGCCTACTTCTGATCTCTGTCTGCCAAATAAATAAATAAAATCTTAAAAAAAAAAAAAGAAGTGTTCTTATTCAGAATAAAAAGCAACTGTTTTGCAGGGTAGTGGGTAGCACAGCATCTCCCTGAAGGCTTGTTATCTTTGCCACAGAGAAATCAACTCACTGAGCTGCTGCGTCAGAATGCTGAGGGAGTGAATCCTTCTGGCAACATGGTTAGATGAGTAACCTTCCAGTGTGTTTGTGTGTGTGTGTATGTGTGACTATACATGCACTCAGTGGACATGATACACACACACTCTCACTCACAAGAGAACCAGGGGGATCCTTGCACATTTTGATACCTTGCCCGTGACCAGTTAGAGTGTCAGGCAGGGAAAGTGAGGGACTGTTGATATACATTTCTGAGAATTTACACCCACCAACCCTGGGTTATGACAGCCTGCTTTAGAAAGAAATAATAATTTAATCTTACTGAAAATGACTCATCCATTTCCCTGCCTTTTTTGGGAGGGAAATGCTCAAAAACAAGTTTTCTTTAGGATGCGTTCACTTGGGGGCTTGTTAACTTGGATGCTGCAGCTCAAAACACCACTTTGCCTGAGTCTGCACTTCTCAATTCTGTTTCTACGCAATACATTAGATGTGCTTCTAGGACTCAAAACTTGAAAGCTGAATTTTCTATAAGAAGCGGGTTCTTGCATAAAAGCTTGTGGTTACTGCCTGAGAAGACAAGCTTGCCTCATGTGGAGGGTCTGAAAAAACATGTGCGGCGGAAGGTTCTTCCCATAAACAATTACTCATTGCCCTGTCAGCCATAGGGTGTCCTACGGTCACCTGAGGACACAGCCCCTATTGCCCTATGTCATTTTTTTCTTTATCTGTATCATATCTGTATCTATATCTATATCTATCTATATATATATAATGTATTATTTACCCCAGGGGTAGAGGTCTGTGAATTGTCAGGCTTATACCATTCACAGCACTCACCATAGCACATACCCTCCCCAATATCCATAACCCAGCCACCCTATCCCTACCCCCCAACCCCCAGCAACCCTCAGTTTATTTCATGAGATTAAGAGTCTCTTATGGTTTGTCTCCATTCTGATCCCATCTTGTTTCATTTTTTTCCCTCCCTAACCCCCCATGACTCCCACCCTACTCTCAAATTTCTCATATCAGAGAGATCACATGATAATTGTCTTTCTCTGATTGACTTATTTTGCTCAGCATAATACCCTCTAGTTCCAGCCACATTATTGCAAATGGCAAGATTTTAGGTTTTGTTTTTTTTTTTTTTAGATTTTTTCTTTATTTATCTGACAGAGATCACAAGTAGGCAGAGAGGCAGGGAGAGAGAGAGGAGGAAGCAGGCTCCCTGCAGAGCAGAGAGCCCGATGTGGGGCTCAATCCCAGGACCCTGGGATCATGACCTGAGCCGAAGGCAGAGGCTCAACCCACCGAGCCACCCAGGTGCCCCAAGATTTTAGGTTTTTTGATGGCCGCATAGTATTCCATTGTGTGTGTGTATATATGTGTGTATATATATATATATATATATATATATATATATATAATATACCTCATCTTCTTTATCCACTCATCTGTTGATGAACATCTAGGTTCTTTCCATAGTTTGGCTATTGTGGACATTGCTGCTATAAACATTCAGGTGCATGTGCCCCTTCGGATCACTACCTTTGTATCTTTAAGGTAAAGACCCAGTAGTGCGATTGCTGGGTCATAGGGTAGCTCTATTTTCAACTCTTTGAAGAACCTCCATACTGTTTTCCTGAGTGGCTGCACCAGTTTGCATTCCCACCAACAGTGTAAGAGGGTTCCCCTTTCTCCATATCCTCTCCAACATCTGTCGTTTCCTGACTTGTTAATTTTAGCCATTGTGACTGGTGTGAGGTGATATCTCACTGTGGTTTTGAGTTCTGTTTCCCTGATGCTGAGTGATGTGGAGCACTTTTTCATGTGTCTGTTGGCCATCTGGATGTTGTCTTCGCAGAAATGTCTGTTCATGTCCTCTGCCCATTTCTTTTAAGATTTTTTTTTTTTTAAAAGATTTTATTTATTTATTTGTCAGAGACAGAGGGAGAGAGAGCGAGCGAGCACAGGCAGACAAAGAGGCAGGCAGAGGCAGAGGGAGAAGCAGGCTCCCTGCCAAGCAAGGAGCCCGATGTGGGACTTGATCCCAGGACCGAAGACAGCTGCCCAACCAACTGAGCCACCCAGGTGTCCCCTCTGCCCATTTCTTGATTGGGTTATTTGTTCTTTGGTTGTTGAGTTTGGTAAGTTCTTTATAGATTTTGGATACTAGCCCTTTATCTGATACGTCATTTGCAGATATCTTCTCCCATTCTGTCAGTTGTCTTTTGGTTTTGTTGACTATTTCCTTTGCTGTGCAAAAGCTTTTGATCTTGATGAAGGTTGAAGCAGTCATCAAAAATCTCCCAACAAACAAAAGCCCAGGGCCAGACTGCTTCCCAGGGGAATTCTACCAAACATTTAAAGAAGATTTAATAACTATTCTCCTGAAACTGTACCAGAAAGCAGGAATGGAAGGAAAAGTTCCAAACTCATTTTATGAGGCCAGCATTACCTTGATCCCAAAACCAAAGGCCCCATCAAAAAGAAGAATCATGGCCAATATCCTTGACGAACACGAATGCAAAAATTCTCACCAAATACTAGCCAATAGGATCCAACAGTACATTAAAAGGATTATTCACCACAACCAAGTGGGATTTATTACTGGGCTGCAAGGTTGGTTCAACATCCACAAATCAATCAATGTAATAACACTACATTAATAAAGAAAGAACAAGGACCATGCCCTACATCTTTTGACAGGGGTATCAGGTACGACCAGAGGGTAGTGGGAAAGGATGGGTGAAATTTACAGTTAAAGGGTGAGAAGATGAGGTAGAATTGTCTCCCCCACACTAAATATATACATATTGTGATCTTTAAAAAATGAAAAGTAATCTAGTGACAAATAGATAATCTAGATGAAACCATCAACTGAAGAGAGTAAAAAAGGGATGATACTTAGGAGGGAGCAAGAGTGAGAAATGAGAGCGAGAATGAGAAATACTCATTCACACATTCAGTCCAGCAGATCTCCCCAGAGCACCTACTATGTGCTAGGATGAAGCTACATGACGGCAACCCTGCAGTGCAGGGAGAAGACAGAATTCCAGCCTTCATGGAACTTACGTCACCGACAAGAAACAAGTGAATTAAAAATCTCCATGAATTAAAAATCGCCATGGTGATGCCAGCTAGAAATGAGGTTGGACGGAAAAAGAGGTTACTTTCACGGCTGCTTTTCTGTGTGTATTTCCATTCACCTTGTGGGACCCCTTTGGCCATGTCAACAATGCCTGAGCTGCTGGATCCTGCTGATGGACGTTTGCCTAATCCCTGCCAGCAACCCGAGGGGGTTTGATTCCAATTTTATTTACAGAATTTGAGATCTGTGATTCCTGAATGTATAATGATGGGACATCTGATAGTCTTTATCTCACTTTACTAGGAAGTTGTATAAATAGGACTTTTGGAGAGAAGACCTGCTTAGTATTATTCCCTTGCATATCCTTCCATTTAAATAGATAAATGGGATTTAGAGAAGAGACCAAAAGATAACTGACTGATAAGAGAGGAGGTGGCAATCTTGTCTAAGATCAGTTTTATCTTTTTCCTTTAATAACGTCCATCTTCCATCTCTACCGCTGACCTTTCCAACAGTTTTGAGTCTCCTGAGATATAACTGTGCTGTGCTGGGTGTTCTCCTTTGACCGCCAGCTAACCCCCCGAGTGCCAGGGTGTGCTATAGCTCCCTCTCCCAAAGGTGCAGAGGGGGCACACAGGATATCTAGTTGGCCCAGCAGGAAGATAACCATTTGCCTTGGGAGCACTGTGAGGCTCATCCCAAGCAGACTTAAAACCTTCCAGTGTTCCATCTTGATGTTTAGTCACTGTTCTGTAAAGAAATGGCCTTACTCTGGTTTCTGCCTCTAATCTTGCTTGTCATATGGAAGATTTGTCTCCCTGTGCCCAGATACATGCACACAGAAATATTTTTTTTTTTTTTTTATTTGACAGAGAGATCATAAGTAAGCAGAGAGGCAGGCAGAGAGAGGGGGAAGCAGACTCCCTGTTGAGGAGCGAGCCTGATGCGGGGCTTGATCCCAGGACCCTGAGATCATGACCTGAGCTGAAGGCAGAGCCTTTAACCCACTGAGCCACCCAGGCACCCCTGGAAGCATTTTTTTAAGACTTTTTTATTTTTTAGGGGTGCCTGGTGTTTCATTCAGTTAATCATCTGCCTTTGGCTCAGATCATAATCCCAAGGTCCTGGGATGGAGCCCTGAGTTGGCGGGGGATACCTTGGCTCAGTAGGGAGTCTGCTTCTCCCTCTCCTTTTGCCCCCACCCCCATGCTCTCTCTCTCTCAAATAAAGAAATTTTAAAAAGATGTATTTATTTTTTAGAGAGCGCACGTGAGTGAGCAGGGGACAGAGCGGGGAGAGAGAATCTCAAGCAGACTCTCCTTGGAGCTCAAGCTCACTTGGGGCTGGACCTCACACCCTAAGATTGTGGCCTGAGCTGAAATCTCAAGAGTTGGATGCTTAACCGGCTGAGTCAACCAGGCACCCCCACAGAAACATTTTAGACACTCACTCTGGCTTCTCCACCACCTCTGGCCCTGGCTCCCTGTCCTTGTCCACAACAGGATAGGCCAAGCCTCAGTACTCCCACACAGTCTTAGCCTGAGGCACCTCACAGTTTCCTCCCCATGCCGTGATAGCGGCTGCCTCCAAACCTCCAAACTGTGTCGCCCTCATGCCTGCTTGAGCCTCTGCAGGGTCTGCCTTCTCTTCTCCAGCAAAGGAAAGGCTGGTTATTTAGAGGTGAGTTTTCATAAATTCTGCTGCATGTGGTACCATGTGTGGCACATTTTTACATTCATTAGAGGCAAAACAGAAGTTGGAAGAAGTGAAATTCAAATTGGTACAATTCAGCCATTTCCTGGCCCTGGGGTCGTATTAAGGAAGGAGTGGAGAGGACAGCCCTAGCGGTTGAAAAGAGGGGCCCAGAAGTCTCCATGAGCCTGGGAGCCTGTGCAGGTATTGTAAAAGGTTTCCATTCTTTGTTGCTGCCTTTATAGAATTCAGGTCACACCACACTAACAAGGACTTCTCAAACACTTAGAGGATGATTATCTCCCACACACCACATCTTTGTTCCTGGTGCATCTGTCACAAACTTGTAGTTCATAAATCACACTCTGGCCAGAAGCCCAGCTGGGGTCAGGGCCACTGACAATGTTGTTATCCTGAAGCGAGCTCCCGGCCCTTGAACAGGGGCGAGCTCTCATCGTGCCTGGTGTAGTCTTATCCTTCACAGCAGCAATGGAAGAGAACACCTCACCACAGTTACCCTACTGCGAGATGTTACGAGTCTCTGATTTTTCTTTCCCATAGGAATGAAAAAAAATTCATGCCATGAAAAGAAAAAAAAAAACAAAAAACAAACCCACAAAGTAGTTTATAGCATACTGATTCTCAACCACACATGGAAATACACAACGGGTAGCAGACACAGGGTGTTTAAAGAAGAGATTGCAAGGGGCCAGAGAAGGGGTGAGAACCAGAGAACAGCCTGGAAGGCTCTGAACACTCACTTATACTCTGGAGATGTCCCATCCAGCCACTTCCATTCGTTTTCATGCTCTGAGTCTGTGAGGCCAATCCAGTGGCTCGCTCTCCCTACTATCTGCTTCTTTATCCATTGCTGAAACACAAATCAGTGGCAGTGTGTCATTATTGGGGAGAGGGGGGACAGGTATCTGGAGGAATGCCCCCTTCCTTGCAACATTTGGGGAAAAGAAAGAACGTTTATTTTATTTATTTATTTTTTAAGATTTTATTTATTTGACAGAGATCACAAGTAGACAGAGAGGCAGGCAGAGAGAGAGAGAGAAGCAGGCCCCCCGCCAAGCAGAGAGCCCGATGCAGGGCTCAATCCCAGGACTCTGGAATCATGACCTGAGCTGAAGGCAGAGGACTTAACCCACTGAGCCACCCAGGCACCCCAAGAAAGGATGTTTAAAAGAGAAGGTGTGTTACGGTGTGTACATGCTTCTGCTTTTTTTTTTTTTTTAAATTGCACCTGTTTTTTTTTTTTTTTTTTTTTTTTTTTTTGCAGTGGTTGGAGGCTTGGACACGTTTTCCTCCTATAGGTTTGTAAATGATATTTAAGGGATGCTCCTCTTCTTCTAAATCACCCAGACAACTTAATGAATCCCACCAGGCTCCATTCCTTTCTATCACCCGTCGCTCCAGTGTTCTGATGACACAAACAGCCATGGCGTTATTGAGCGCTTCCTTGGGCCAGCTCCCGTGTCCACGTGCCACAAACCTTTCTGTAAGCTTCCCAGCAACCAAGGTAGTGAGCAGCTGAGCTGAGACAGAACCCAAGTCTGCATATTCTAAAACCGGGGCATCTGACTGGATGCCCAGCCCCAGTTAGTGCAGGAAACATCCGTTGTCAGGGCTGCGTCTGCTGAAGATACTTAGGGAAAAGGAAGGAGGTCACTGGAACAGTGTGGCACCAGAGAGCACTGGCATTGTTGCTAGAGGGACCTCAGTTTCAGTCTCAGCTCTGCATTTACTTGTCATCCTATGAATAAAGCCATTAAACCTTATGGGGCCTCAGTTTTCTTATCTGTAAAAGGGGGATAATAATACCCACAGGTTCTGGGCTTGCTGTGAGGTGTAAAGGAGAGATGCCTTGTACAGTGCCCGGCCCACGGTAGGGGCCTAGGGAGTGGTCACCAGCGTGATCATGAGGGAGCTCGGCCCTGGGGCCTTCTCTACGGCTGAGGCCACTCACCTCCTCCCCAGCACCCACCCCTACATAGTGCTCACGCCCCTTGGCTTCTCTCTCCACAGGTGTCTGGTGCCAGCCGGCGGACTTCTCTTCCATATTACAGCTCTTCTGGGAGAAGCCACTGGGAGGAGCCATAATCTCCAGGCTTAATACAGCAGTATCTTCCAGGTGGAAGGAAGAGGACGTTAACTCCCATGCCACGGATGCTCTTGTCACTGGATAAAGCCCAGATCGCCAGAATGCGGCCTTCTGTGTTTATGTGACTTACGGATTTTTGATATCTTTGAATCCCCAGATAAGCATGCAATTTCCAGATGTAAACAATCCTTAAATGATAGTTTTCTCCAAGCATACTGCAAACATACCTGTTCCTCTCTTGTGTTTATGAAAACGAGATGTGAAGACTTGTCTTCGCAGAAGAGTTTTGCATCCTCAAAAATTTCTTTCTCAACCGAAAAATAGTAGCATTTGTCCGTGAAGTTCTTCCAGTGAGGGGGGCAGCCTAGGAGCACAGACGTTTAAAATATTAATTAAAAAAACCAACACACATACAAAGCACTACGCCCTTCTTCAGTTATATTTAAGAGGCCGTGGCTCTGGCCTTGCTTCCCTCCAAGGCCAGGAGCAGTTCGCGCGTCCATGTGTGCGCCTGCGACTGCCCGTGCTGGACAGGCTGGGAGCAGACCCTAGTGGGGAGGAGGGCGGCAGGCCGCAGAGGACACAGTAGTAAGAACTACAGAGCCTGGAAAGTTACGGACGCTGGGACTTAGTTCCTCTGCGTCTGGATTAGTCTTTAGAATGACAGAAAGAACAGAAACAACAAAAGGCTGAGCAGCCACAGATGTGCCACATCAGTCTGGAGTCCTATGGAACCCATCGATAGAGGGGAGAACCCACAACCAAAACGGGGCTTGTGGAAAAAAACGAAGACGACCAGAGTCGTGCTTAAGGAAATCAAGTGGAATTGGGTGTGATTCAAAGGAGACAAAAATAGGCTTAGTCACTAACCAAACATTGAGGGTTTTGCCAAATTATCAAAATTTGGTAGTTGAATTTAAAAAGGTAGAAGCACCAGAACACCCTCTCAAAACCAGGCAGTCTGGGCTTTAGTGACAGAAAGTTCCATCTACACGGTTACTGAGGGGCATACGATGAGAACAAGACTGGCTGGGGGGAGCCAGCCTCAGACTTGCATGAAGGGGACGCATTTGTCCCCAAGGGCCTGACTCGTCTAAATAAACAAGTGTGATAGAACATGATGGCGTTTACAGAGAAGCACAAAGTGCCCAAGAGACCCCACCAGGGGCAGAGGTCTGTGAGAGCGGCCAAGGCCATGTGCTGCCCTCACAGAGCCTTCAAAGCCAAGCAAAGTGGGGCACGGGGGCACACGGGGCTGCATGCTGGGGCTGGCCATAAGTGCACAGAGCCCCCCTGACCTCGGGTGTGAGGAAAGTCTCAGACTTACCATTAGCCTCAGGTGTGGGGGTTGGCTCGTTCTGCAGGGCTAGGGGCATCGCTGCCCCCGATGGGCCCGGGGGGCCGGGGGGACCCTTTGGGCCCGGCATGCCAGGCACCCCAGGCAAGCCTGGCAGCCCCCGTGGTCCAGGCACCCCTGGCTCTCCCACGGTGCCCTGCAGTCCCTGGAAGCCAGGAGGGCCCTGAGGGCCAGGGGGTCCATCCTTGCCGGTTGGGCCAGGGGGGCCTGGGTCCCCACTGGGGCCCTGAGGGCCAGGCTTCCCGGGGGATCCACGGGAGCCTTTGGGGCCCTGCAGGCCCTTGGAGCCTTTGCCGCCACGTTCTCCAGGGGGGCCGGCGGGCCCAATTGGGCCCCTCTCACCGGCGGGGCCAGGTGGACCAGGCTCCCCCTTCTCTCCTTTCTGTCCTTTGTTGCCAGTGGGACCAGGGGGTCCCTGCTGTCCTCTGTCACCTTTTGGACCCCTGGGGCCAGGAGGACCTAAAATATAAAAAAACATACATGGTGTGAACATGAAATCCACTGTGAGTAGTGGTGAAGAATTTATCTTCTTAAAAACTCTCCAACTAAAAAAATAGATTTTTTTCAAAATATATACATTAAGGAGGGCTACTTGTTTCACCATACTATTGTTGACTGGTTTTTTTTTTTTTTTTAAAGATTTTATTTATTTATTTGACAGAGAGAGATCACAAGTAGGCATAGAGGCAGGCAGAGAGAGAGAGAGGAGGAAGCAGGCTCCCCGCTGAGCAGAGTGCCCGATGCGGGACTCGATCCCAGGACCCTGAGATCATGAACCGAGCCAAAGGCAGCGGCTTAACCCACTGAGCCATCCAGGTGCCCTTGTTTTGTTTTTTTTTTAATGGAAAGTTTTCTTTACTAAGTTCACCCTTTCTGCTCCAAGCATTTAGAATATCTCTTAATGGCACACAGCCCTCTTGTGTCCACAGATGTCTTTTTCCTGCCGACCCCACAGCAGTGATCACGCCATTACCCTGGGTTCCCTTAGTCGTCTGGTACTTTTCTGTCACCAGCAGAAAAACTGTGCAGGTTGGGATTGGGGGATTCCCTCCCACAGATTTCCCCTTCTTTTCATTAATTTGAAAAATATTTATTTATTTTTGGGGGTACATTATTATCATCTTCATTTTTTCCCCTTTATTTTTTATAAACATATAATGTATTTTTATCCCCAGGGGTACAGGTCTGTGAATCGCCAGGTTTACACACTTCACAGCACTCACCAAAGCACACACCCTCCCCAATGTCCATAACCTCACCCCCCTCTCCCAACCCCCCCCAGCAGCCCTCAGTTTGTTTTGTGAGATTAAGAGTCACTTATGGTTTGTCTCCCTCCCAATCCCATCTTGTTTCAATGTGACAAATATTTATTAACAACCTGCTATATGCCAAGCACTGTGCAAGGGGCTATGGGAAAAAAGTTGAAGAAAGATGCCATCAAATGTTGAGAGGCACCAGCCTGCTAACTCCCTCAGCACACCAGGTGCCAGCCTCTTCTCTGTCCTGTCACTGCTGGCCCTTTTGTCTCCTCCACTGTGCTGCTGTCCTTGAGGCTGAGCCTCCCTCACTCTTGGCTCAGAGGGTCTTGGTGGGAAAGGGTTCGACGGGCTGAGCTGAGAAGAGTGTCCTTTCTCCCAGCTTGTTCGTCTAATAATGCAAACAGGGAAGGTGGGCTAGAGAAAAAAACAGGTGACCATCGAGTTGAGCAGGCAAGGGAAAAAAAGGACATCCTTTATTCCCAAAGGAAGAATGCAACTATCCGCTTTTCCCTTATTATCCTAGAGAAGGTCACGTAACCCGAGATTGTTTTTCCTGTAAGTTCTCAGGGGCAACAGGGAACTGCGCGCAAATACACCACAACCAGGATTTATAGAGTGAATGAGTTTTCGGGGTACTTTCACATACATTATGTCACCTGATCTTCATCTATGACCTTTGATTCCCAGAGCACATGTGAGGATAGGTAGAGCCAGAGACGCCAAACTTCTTACTCAACACTAGCTTGTCAAGACAGATACACCCAGGAGGAGGAGACGTGGACAGTCACAGTCTAGCTGTGGAGCTGGCCCAGGAATTCCTTCTTATGTGGAAACAACTGGACCTGGGAGGACACCATTCTCAAATATTCTACTCTCCAGAATTCTTGAGTTTCTGAAATCTCACGGTTCTATAGGAGTTAAGTGAAAGAGATCTATACTCATTCTTTCCATAGAAGTAGAAAGCCTTTCAGGCTGGCTGGGCAGAAGTGCTGGGGAGATGAAGCGTGCGTGGGGCTCCCACCCTATGTTTTTCTTGATCCCTCTTACCCAGTCGTCCCCCACCAGCTGGACAAGACAGAACAGTGACGTAGGCCTTCCTGCCTCCGTAGGGCGATCTCTCTGACCCATTCCCCTTTCTAAGCCTCAGTGGACATCCACTGTACCCTCACACTATCCATGGCCCCAACTAGTCCACCCATCTCTGTTCTCCCTTAGCAAGAACCTTGGCTCTGGACTCAGCTTTCCTTATTTAAGGCTTATTTCCTTATTTAAGGCTACCCATGATGTCGTCCTTGGATTTACTGGCATTCTGCTGAGCTGTAAGAGAGTTTATGCTAATGGTTCAGACTGGTTTCAGTGTGTCCCTTTCTAGGGTTATCTGCTTCATAAGCAAGAGACTTGAGAAGACTTTGTGATGAAAAATTTTCTCTCTGAACCCAACTCACTGACTTCTGTCCCCCAGTTCCTGTTGGCGCTTCTCAATCATCAGCTCTCCTGGTCGTTATCTCATAGTCAGGTGGTCCCCCTTTCTCTGGGATGTCTTGCCAGCACCTGCAACCTGGCGTGTCTAAAACGGACCTTATCCTCACTTTACTGTTACACCTTTCATGACGTCATCACAACCATCTCTTCCGCCACTCATCACGACCCAGTGTGGGTGCTAACCTCTTAACTGCTCTTCCGACCTTTGATTCCTCTCCCTTGACTCCACTCCACATGTTTCCTACATTTGTCTTTCTTACTCAATGATCTGATCTCCACTTGCTCTAGAACATTCAGCCCCCACTACTTGGTTACCCGGTGTTAAATCAAGGCTTTCACGGCCTGGTCTAGCGTGTGTTTACTCCATTCTCCTCTGCCCTTCTGCAGCTCAGCTCTTACAATTTCCTCTGCCTACATCCATCTGGAAAATTCCGGTCTGCCTACCATACAATCCTCCCAGGTGGAAGTGGTTCCTTTTTCTCTCAACTTTTAGTTCTTGTCTGTTCTTCGAGGGCACTTCCCCAACTAGCAGCTAGCAATGTCTCATGCATACTCGTTTTTCAGACAGGGTTTGCCAAATGAATGTGCGTCACAGATCCAAAGACCTAGCGCACTAATGCCAACATTTTGGGTCCCAGGAGAGACCAAAAGGGAGAGGGAGAGGTTTCTGGAGGAAAATGGCCTGACTGGCATCCCTCACCTTATTCTAAGAAGCATAGCTCCACTCAGTCTACATCTCAGGATGACCCTGGCTGCTACTATGAAATGACCCTGGGGAGACTGGTCTCTCTTGACTCTACTCACGTTTAAGAATTGATCCAATGGTCTCTGCATCTACAATCCGAGGGTTTTTTCTTTTTCTTTTTTAAACTGAAGAGGCTCATTAAGTGTATTAGTAAAGATAAGGAAGGTGATTTTCACTGCCAAATCTATCTCCTGTGAAAAAGGATCTTAGTTCTTTGTGTAGTCGAGAAATAGCGTCCTAGAGATTAACAGTGGGAAGGTGGCGCATGCATTCCTACATAATGGTTGTAGCACTGTGGAAGTTCTAGTGGAACGATACTGACAACGGGCCAAAAAAAAAAAAAAAAATTCTAATTTGTTAGAATAATAGCAAAAATAAAAGTACCTTTTCTTCTCACCTATTTCTACGTTCAGCCTTATGGAATATAAATAATGGAGAAGGTCTGTTGGGAAATTCAAGGGCTTTAGAGATTCTTTATCCTTATTCTTTTTATGGGTTTTGCCAACAATCAGTGTTTCTCAATGGCTCACAACTGGGTTTGTTACTATACTTGCAGGTGATGGGAAAGGAGTTTACCTGTGTGCTTGGAATAGAGACTGTTCAGGGGTCTGTCTACCTAATGGGACAGACCAATGTGACAGGGAGTTCTGTTTCTCCCAGAACACCTTCCACTGGTTTCTGACAGACCTTCAAAGACACACGGTTCTCTCTTCCTCTCTTGATATGAATCCAAGACCTACCTCATTTAGGATGACCACTTTTCATTAATCTTATTTCTTTCTGGGGTTGGGTAGTTTATGGTATATAGCTATTTCCTTCTGAAGTGCTGCTCAAATGTCCCCACTCACTCCACACAAAAGTACTGGCTTATTTTAAGAATGGCACCAACCATGGATCCCACAGCCAGTGCAAAGTATCGGCAGATGCTAACTTCTAGATCTTGGGGAAGAAAGAAAAAGATGTCAAAAGATGATGCAAGTTGTTGCCTTTGATAAATCTTACTTGTGAGGCATTTACCAGCTGAGTAAGCATAAAAACTGATTTCTTTCTTTTTTTTTGCATGAAGCACTACATCAATCACAAATCAGTTATCTGACTGTTTTAATTAGTTTGAATACTCATCACTGTGGATAACCTCCTGGCAAGCACCGTGTTACTGACTTCTTCATCCACAGCTGCCCCGGCCTTGGGAAAATCGTCACGGTGCTAGAGCAGGAAGCTGGCCTTCCAATGCTGGGCTAAATAAAAACATATTCTATGTGTCCCCCATATGTAAGAGGATTCAGTCATTAATACTTACATATTCAGTAAGACCATACTTTGCTCATTAAGACCTAGACGTTTCCTACTTATTTCTTTTTAAAAATTCTTGAGAAATAAAGAGCTAAAGCCACTCGAAAAGCCAGTACTAGACACCCAGAAAAACAGATTATTAATGCTCATAAAACAGATTATTAATGGCTATATCTTCCTCTAGGACACAGGATGGTAGTATCGCTTGTTAGCATCTGGATGATCCCAGACTTTGAGGTCTTACATGCACCTTTTATTGGGCAGCTGTTGAAGTGAAAATAAAATGAAATAAAAGACAAGCCACCCCTAGTGCCTTAAAACCAAAACAGTGAGATAAATAACACAAGAGTATTTCTAAGCATGCGTAGTAATGACTTGTCCTCAGAGTTGAGAATATGTTAGCTCCCAGGTGGAGGCATGTGTGATGACTCTCTCAAAAGCAAATTTGAGAGTTGCTTTCAAGGCCAAGCGAGTGGCTCCCTGGTTCCCATTCTGAAATGCCAGGATACACACTGCGGTACTGGCAAAGCCAGCCCAAGCTCCCAAAATGTCTGAGTCTGACTTAGACCAGGCTGGGGAACAGCCTGTATTTCACTGCTGGCAAGGCCTCCCCGTGTTCCCCACCTTCCAGAGCAGGGAGCCTGAGACACCAGAATCCTCCAAACAAGCAATTAGATGATGATTTTAAATCGCTGCGCTGTTTCTGCTTTGGACACCAAACTGTGGACCTTGGGGAGGGCCCAGCCCTGTGTCCTACCCCTGAGATAAGTTTCCAATTTATTTGCCAACAAGACAGAAAGTAGAGAAACCGCTTTGATTCTTACTGCCGTCCAAAGTTTTGGAGACTTGATTTTAGAACCTCTAGCTACCGGTAAGTTTGGAAGCTAGAGAAAATTAGTAATATAATTGGAGACATTTTGCTTCTCATTTAAAAAATCTAAATTAATCAAACATTTACTAAATACCTACATTATGAAAAAATCATCCTGTTTCACTGAGGTACTTTCAAAGCCCTTATTTCACTAGGAAATGGACAGGATATTATTTGGCAATCATTTTGAAAATTAATTCAATTCTTAACCTCACGTTTAAGACAGCCTTGTGGAAATCCCCAGAGGCTCCTTCTCCACAAACACACCCTTGTCCACAGGGTATATTTAAACCACCATTTCTCACCCCCTGGCAACAGTCTGTTACTATGCCTTCCAGTGCCTGCTCTGAAGGGTCCTCAGATAAACGGTTTTGTTTGAGGAAGCGTGGCAAGAGTGGACAGGGTTGGCAACGAGAGAAACTGAGGCCTCCTGCCTGAGCCTTTCAGTGCTCCTAGATATCTGTTAAGATGCAGCTCAAATGTCAGTCTCTTACTTAACCTCTACCAATTGCTCTCCTGAAAATAAAGTCTCCCACATTTCAACTTCTCAACATGCCGTCTGTTCTCTTTCATTATCACAGGGCAGCGGGGTGTCATGTGGAAGCATGGCTTTGGGAACTAGAAAGATCCAAGGTTAAGCACTGACAATTTACTAGCTCCTTGACCTTGGAAAAGTTACTCGGGCTCTCTGTGCCATGGTTCCCAGCCCTGCAAATGGAGACTGCTGGTAATTCCTACCTTAAAGAGATGTAACAATGAAAGCAGACCCCTGAACCCAGGGCTTGGCAGTATGTCTGGCATATTGAAAACACGGGACTGAAAAATGAGTTGAAGCTGGCTGTCAGCAGCACCTGAGTCTGAGTCCTCTCCAGGGCTGGGCCGCAGGCTACCAGCAGTCAGCACTGCTAGACCCAAATCGAGGTTGACCTGCTTCTGTACAATTTTATTCCTTGGGCACATGAAGCTGTTGTCTTCCACTGTGATGTAGCGGCTGCGGCTGCAGGAGAGGGGAAATCTTGCAGAGGTGCTGAACTTACACTTGGGTATGAATATTAGCCCACCACCTGCTAAGCACTGTACTAAAATCTTTATTTACATTATCTCCTTAAGTTCTCATCACTTGAAAGGGTAGATGCAGACGAGGATGAGGAACTTGTGGTTTGTGTTTGGGTCTGTCCCATTCCAGAATTCTTGTTCTCACTTACTGAATCTGATGCCTCTCTCAGAAGAGCAGGGGAAGGGGGCCCTCTGCCTGGGCGAGGAGGGGGCAACTTCACATTCTCCGCATTATGCATTATGACAAACGAAGTCCTCCATATACATAATGAGCTTAAAAATATTTATAGTATTTGTACCAAAAAATAAGGCATTCTTAGTAAGGTTTGTTTTGTTTTGTTGGTTTACAGATACAGAGATAACTGTTGCTGGGATTCAACATGGAGCTTAAAGTCTATTTCCACGTTATCACCTAGTTTAGTGCAAGCCGTCAACTTCCGCTTCTATTTTGCAATGAGGCCAGTGTCTCCTGTGAGCCATCCCGTAGGCATGAGGGTTCATGAAGTGTGAGTCAAAAGGATGTCCCAGAAAGCATGAGAGCACTCTGAACCTTGCAGAGGCAAGGCCAGCATAATCCAAAGTGAATCCAATACTGGCTCCTCCTGCCTGCTTTGTCCCGTCTCTCCCTCCTCCTCGGGGAAGAGATCTGCTTGGAGAGGGAGCAAGGAAGGGCACTGGGAAATGGAGCCCTGCCCCCAGTCTCTTGTTCTCTGGGAACACCTCATGGGCAATCCTGTTCTATAGGAAGTTGAACAGATGGAACAGAAAGGGGGCAACTAGAGATGTTTCTGAGGTCAATTCACAAAAAGCACAGGTAATGAAAAGACCAAGGATAAAAGTTATACGGGAAGGCAAATGAGAAAAGGAAAATACCATTCAGAAGCCAGGATCTCCAGTGTTTTAGAAACAGAGTCAGAAACCTCCTCCTCGTAGACATGTTCCACTTAATATGTCTAAACGGGCCTCTCTTCCGGAACCTCCCCAGTCTGTCCTTCCGCCTACGTGCTCAAGCTAAAAACCGAGAAGACGTTCTGCTCCTCTCTTTCCCTCACCCTCCACTATCGATCCACCATCAGCCTTGTCCAATCACATACATCAGCCCCTGACCCTGTGTTCCATTTCTGTCCACACCCCTCCACAAGCACCCCTACAACACACAGCCTTGGCTGCTTCTCTGGGCTAAGAACACGTTGGGTAGGAAACTCCAGGATCCTGAGCACCAAATGGGGTCAAGAACAGGTTGATGTGAGCTCTGAATACTCCTATCCCCTTCCATCTGTAGGTTCCTCCCCTTGGGGAGCATAGCTGGTTAAAGCCAGTCAGGGTCCTGATGGCCAAGGAAGGACAAGCCTGCCTTTGGGTCTGCCTATAACACTCCTGAGGAGACCCATTTCTCTTACCTCCAAGTCACCCATAACTGTCCCATAGCCCCGCACTGGACCCCTGTCGCCCTGCTTGCTCCCTGAAATCTATCTTTCTTCCACCTCACTCCCCTCCCCACAACCCAGAATGACCTTTTAAAAATATAAATCAGATCATGTCCCCACCATGCCTAAAACTTCCCTGCCGCACTTAGAATGAAATCCCAGCTCCCTGCCCTCACAGAGTCCAGGGGCACCTGAGGACGGGGCAGAAGGGCATGTACTTTTGGTGATCCAAGATGGGGTTAACAGCATGGGCCCTGGCACCAGAAAGCCTGGGCTCAGATCCTGTTTAGCTGCTGCCATCTCTGTGAATTTGAGCAAGTTCCTTAAACACCTCTCCAAACCTTAGTTTCATCTATAAACTGGTGATAATCTTGTAAGTACCATCTTACTTGGGATGCCCAGGTGGCTCAGTCGGTTAACTGTCTGACTCTTGATTTTGGCTTAGGTCACGATCTCAGTGTTGTGAGACTGAGCTCCACGGTGGGCTCTGTGCTGGGCATGAAGCCTGCTTCAGATTCTCTCTCTGTCTTGCCTTTCCCCAAACCCCTCCCTGCCCCTGGCTCACACACACTCTCTAAAAAAAGAAAGAAAATACGAGGCACCTGGGTGGCTCAGTGGGTTAAATCCTCTGCCTTCACTCAGGTCATGATCTCAGGGTCCTGGGATCAAGCCCCACATCAGGCTCTCTGCTCAGCTGGGAGCCTGCTTCCCCCCCCTCCCCTGCCTGCCTCTCTGTCTACTTGTGATATCTGTCTGTCAAATAAATAAATAAAATCTTTAAAAAAAATTAAAAAAAAAAGAAAAGAAATAAGTACCTGTCTTACAGAGTTTGAATCAAGTGCTCAGTGCATCCACACTCAATATTAGTGAATAAAAATAATCACAATAGTGGAAACATTACCTAATTGAAAGCCAGGGTCTGAATCTTCAGTTAAAAGCTTTTCGTACACTTCCTTAGCTGCCAAGCAACACTGTCTACACACTAAATATGTTAGAAGTTTACTTGTAGAAGGCAAGCTAGCAACTGGATGGAATAATAAAACTGTAAAACTTATAGCTAGAAAATATCCAGAGTACTGCAACAGGATTCTCTAAGTTTTCACAGTGCCAAGAGAAATTGAGAAAGCTCTTAGTTTATGTGGTTGCCCAACTACAGAGATCTGCCCTTCTTTTGAATTTAGGTTGAGAAAGAATAGGAAAAAACTAAAGCAATCACTGAAGAACTTTGATTATCTGAAAGCCTGCCCCTTATTCAGAGTAGGATTCATACCCACGATGTCTGTCTCCTCTGGAGCTGGGACACCAATATTGCTCAGGGAAGCCACTGTATTTACAGGCAACACCAATTTTTATAAGGAACATCACATAAAACCAAAATTTGTTTTCTATTCATGAATACCCACTAGTCCTGTTTCACCCTCCTCAGATGTCACATGAAATTTCTTCCACGTGATAGTCTTTTTTTTTTTTTTAAAGATTATTTATTTATTTATTTGACAGACGGAGATCACAAGTAGGCAGAGAGAGAGAGGAGGAAGCAGACTCCCTGCTAAGCAGGGAGCCCGATGTAATGTGGGGCTCGATCCCAGGATCCTGGGATCGTGACCTGAGCCAAAGGCAAAGGCTTTAATCCACTGAGCCACCTAGGCGCCCCCCACATGATAGTCTTTAAATACCTGTAGATAGCTGCCCTGTCTCCACTAAAACAGTGTCTCCTACAGGTTAACGTTTCCGGGTCTTGCAATCCTTCCCCAACCACATTTAGACTCCATAATCCTGGGTGTATTTTTCTCGAGCATGCTGGTCTGTCAATGACCCTTTGAAAGAGGTCCCTCAAAGTACACACTATCCTGCAGGGGTAGTCTTGCCATACTGAACAGCGTAAGGTATCACCTACTATCATTTTCATTGATATAATCAAAGATCACATTAGATTCACTGCCAGACACAGTGACTTGCTTACAGTCGATTAAAACCACCATGCTTTTCATGCACATGTTCTTCCATCAACATCTGTCTGTCCGGCCTTTTCCAACCTCAAGCAGGATTTTACAATTCCCTATCTCTTCCATTTTGTTGGCACCTCTTAACTATTCTAGCCTCTCCAGGTCATTTTGGATTATGATTCTAGCATCCATTGGCTAGTAAATGTAGTTTCATGTCACACAAGTAGTGGATTATCAGGTTATCTATATCCTCATGCTAGTCACTGACAAAGCTGTTGAATGGGGCTCTGCCTTCTGCCATCCAGACCTGCTGCCAGCCCCCCAGGGGCTCACTGAACTGCCATTCTTTATGCACATTCTGTGGAAGACACACCCTAGGGTCACCCCCAATGAGTCATGCCCTTGTATCATCTCTTCCCCTTGAGTGTGCAACCTGTGACTTGCTTCTAACCAACAGAACATGGCAAAGGTGATGGCATGTCACTCCCCTGACTTCCATTAGATGAGATTACATTACATAACACTGTCTCAGCAGACTGGAATGAGAGACTCCCCTGCCGGTTTTGAAGAAGCTGTGGTGTGGTTGGACGGTCACATGACAAGGGGCTGCAGGTGACCTCTAGGCCAGTACCCCTTCTTGCCCCCAAAAGACTCCAAGAATCTCAGTCTCACATTTGCAAGGACATGAATACTATCAAGCACCCAAGGGAGCACAGAAACGGAATTTCCCCAGTCAACCTCTGATGAAACCTTAGCCCCTCAATGACAGGGTATCCTGCTTTGGGGCAGAGGCCCCAAGCCTTACCCAGACACCTGATCTACAGATACTATGAGATAAGAAATGGGTATTGTCCCTTGCTGCTGAGTTTGCACTTTGTTACATAGCATAGAAAACCAACATCACCAATAAATTCACCCAACTGCGCTGTAATTCAGCACCTACTTTCTCCATCTTGTTCTAGACAGCATCAATGACAAATGTCTTGGTAAAATCCAGATATGCTATTTTTTTATTCTTCTAGTTTTTTTAAAAATTTTATTTATTTATTTGAGAGAGAATGAGTGAGAGAGAGCATGAGAGAGTAGAAGACCAGAGGGAGAAGCAGACTCTCCAAAGAGCTGGGAGCCCGATGCGGGACTCGATCCTGGAAGTCTGGGATCATGACCTGAGCCAAAGGCAGTCGCTCAACCAACTGAGCCACAGAGGCGCCCTTATTCTTCTAGTTTAAACAATCTAGTAACTCTGTTAATATGCAGAAATAAGATTATTTCTGCCTTCTTTTTAGTGAACTCACTCTGATGATTGCTGCTTTCCCAAAAGCTCACAAATTATCCTCTTAACAACCTCTTTTCAGCCTTGAAGACCAATTCCCCATTCTACACAATGTGTCTATGCATCCATTTCCTCTTTTTGAATATCAGGATTTCTTTGCTTACAGGCAATCTCCTAATACTCTAAAATTCTCCTGATTTTAAGCTACCTGAGGGCAAAGACCATCTGGGCCTCTCTGCATGCCCCAGAGTGCTTAGTACATCATCTTTCACATAGTACTTTCAACATAAAAGCAGTGAAAATAGTTCATGACTGAAAAATGCTATTAATATATGGTTGCCCCAAATCTTCAGAAGGAGAGTTAATTTGAGCCGAGAATTTTCAATTTACATGGGTGACCTGGATCGGAGTAAAACTCCGATTTTACATGCAGGTCACATTCTTTCTGTCCTCTGTGGCTTTACGGTTACTGTGATGGCCAACCATCCATCTGCTCGTCACACTTAGAAACGGGAATCCCTGTGACCTACACAAATTAATCCTGCTTTCAAAGGAGCCCGATTTATAATGACATTGAAAGAGCAAGGCGCCGAGAAAGTCCAAATTCAGCAACTAGTTAATGGACTGCCTTTGACTGCTGTCCACAAAGTCACAGTTAAAACTCTTTTCAAGATGTGGAGCTTAATCTACCTGCCCCTTGAGTGTGGGTTGGACTTAATGACACATTTTTAAAGAGCAGGATATGGTGGAAGTGATAGTATGTGACTTCTGAAGCTCGGTCATAAAAAGCATGTGGCTTTTTCTTGTGCTTTCTCCTGGATCACCTCCTCGGCAGTCAGCCAGCTGCCATACTGTGAGAACACTCAAGCAACTTCCCATCGCCAGGATCGAATATCTCTTGCCAACAGCCAGTAGGGAACTAAGGCCTCCTGCCAAGAGCCATGTGAATGAGTTATCTTGGAAGGAGGTCCTCAGTCGCAGTTAAGAGTTCAAGATGACTGTAGCCCTGGCCAATATCTTGACACAACCTTACAAGAGATACCGAGCCAGAATCACCCAGCTAAGCCACTCCTGAATTCCTGATCCACACAAACTGTGAGATGGCAAATGTTCGCTGTTTTTAAGTTGCTGACTTTTAGGGTGATTTGTTATATACCAATCAGTAACTAAAACGAGTACATTCAGAATTTTCACTTACCTTGTAGTATTGTAAAGTTCTTGATGAGCTGACCATGCTTGGAGTCTACCAGCTTCATTTCTTCCATAATCACTGATAAGTTGGCTACTTCAGTGTCTAACCTGGACCTCATCATATCTTGCTGCATCCTGAGAGAAACAGAATCCAAACGGATGTTGGCCAGTGTGTTATTCAAGGAGGTCAGATCATCTGTGTGTTTGGTCAGTGTATCAGTGCACGTGGTCCTGACTTCATTCAGATTGCTGGTCAGCGTCCGCAGGTAGTGGGCAGTGTAACTGATGTTGCTAATGATGTTCACTATATCCGTCTCAAAGAGCTGGAAGCGTTCCTCCAGCTGGCTGAACTTGATGGCCGTCCTGTTCTCCGCGTCCTTGTGTACGTCCTGCAGGTCTTTCAGGTTCTGCTCATTGGCTTGGGAGGCTGTAGTGATGTTGTCCATCTGCCCCGTGAATGAATTGAGCTGGCTGTTCATATCCTCCAGGGTGTCGTTGTTAGCTTTGGCCAAAGCAGAGTTATTGGCAGCCAGTGTCTGTAAGTTCTGCACTTTCTCCTTCAGCCAATCAGTGTCCTTCTTGGCTTGAAGGAAAACCTGCTGCAGATTTTGGAAGTCATTCTTGATTCGCTGGATGGCCTGGCTCGTGTCATCCACAGACCGCTGCAGATTGGTGATGAGGTTCCTCTGCTGCACCTGGGTCAGGTTCAGGTTGTTGAGGTTCATAACGACCACGTTATGAGAGTACATTTGGCTCTGCAGGTTGCCCTGCAGCACACTGGTGTCTTGCTGCAGATTTGTGACATACCCATTATACGCCTGGAGGGTTTTGTTCACAGTGGTGATGAGGAAAGAGTTATTCTCCAAAGTTTCTTTCAGTTGACTCTGCCTGTCCACCAGGGCATCCCCACTTGCCTGTAACTTCTCCAGAGTGTCTTTGTTCTTGCTGGTTTTCTCTGTGATCTCACGCAGCTGCTGACGAAGATCCAGTATGTCTGATCTGAAGGTAGAGAGTTCTGAGTTGGTGCTCATAGCTTTCTTCCCAGTTTGGTCCCCTGGAATAAGACATATTTATTACTTAGATTAGTGGTATGGAGAAATGCTCAGGTGGAGTCAAAGATCCCAAAGAGGGGCACCTGAGTGGCTCAGTCATTAAGCTTCTGCCTTCAGCTAAGGTCATGATCCTGTGGTCCTGGGATCAAGTCCTACATCAGGCTCCCTGCTCAGCGGGAAGCCTGCTTCTCCCTCTCCCACTCCCCCTGTGTGTTGCCCCTCTCTCTGTCTCTCTCTCAAATAAATAAATAAAATCTTAAAAAAAAAAAAACAAAAACCAAAAACCAAAAAGAGAACCATAAAGATCCAAAAGACACTTAACTGTTATGAACTGTGTGTCAGATATAAAATTTGTGGTCTATGCAGAGTGTTTTGCATTAGTAAAACCCACGTTATCTATTCAAGGTGGGTCCTGGGAAGTTGGGAAGGGTGCTAACTTCCTAAGCACTTTTCTCAAAGAAGGAGGGGGATTTTATCAGATTTTAGAGCACTGGGCAGGGTGTCAAGAAGGAAATAACTTACTGTTTATTAAATTTACCATTAATCCCTTCCTAAAAAAATGAAAATAAAAATCAAAGTATAGAAATATGTTGGAATCTTTTAATTTTTTAAATTGATTTCTGTAGCTCTTCTATGCAGCTTAGAATAATTCAAGTACAAATTTACTGAACATTTTATAAAGGATATTTTTTTGTTTTTTTCTCTTATTATTTTTTATTGAGATGAAAATTACAGCATATACACAAATTTTAAACTTTAAAAATTACCCTAGGTTCACATCTCAGCTGTTCTTCTTCCTGGTTAAGTCACCATTTTCTCCTGTATAAATTAAGGATGACAATACCAATATCCACCTTGCAAATACTTAGAAACTTTCTCTGTAGGTTTGCTCTAAAGAGCTTTTACTAAAATCTATGTGTGGTCCTTTTTGATCAGGATTGATCTTCAGATTTTAATTGGCACACAGAGTGGTTTTTTGGAGAAGAACTCCAAAATTGCTCCTTAAGGTTAAAATGCAGAAGCCTTTAAATAAAATCATGAGGAAAGACTCAGCACACAGCACAAAAATTTACATCCTTCTGGGTGAATGTGAATTTACAGCAGTATAGTTCTAAATAGCGGTGGTCATTTAACATGGAATTAGAGGATTCAGTTTAATGATTCATTCTTATTGCAGATTACCTAATTTTTTCAGGTCGCTTTCCACTGCTGTAAGCTTGTCATCATAGGTCTGGCGAGATGTCTCCATGCCACCCGTAACGTTGTCCATTTTTTCTACAACTAAGATTTAAGAATTAAGGATTAGTACACACACCTGCTCACATTTTATTTTTCCAGTTTTAATAAAAAAAAACATTTCATTAGCGAATAAAAGAAAAGATTGAAACAAAAAGAGTATAAATGAAATCAAATATGGGGGAAATGCGATTCTTGAAAAATAATTTACTCGTTACAAAACCCAGTGGTAGGTTATTTGGTTGAGAATTATGTGTTTTAAAGATTTATTTATTTGACAGAGATCACAAGTAGGAAGAGAGGCGGGGGGGGGGGCAGGCTTCCCACTGAGCAGAGACCCTGATGCGGGGCTCCATCCCAGGACCCTGGGATCATGAATCAGAGCCAAAGGCAGAGGCTTTAACCCACTGAGCCTCCTAGGTGCCCTGAGAATTGTATGTTCTTAACTGTACTTAGGATTCTGTAATGCCTTGGATGTGTTAGATGTAATCTGGAGCTCGGCTTTAATTTTTATGTATTATATAAGTCCTCAATCTGTATTGTTTTCTAAAGTAGTTTTCATAGATGGAGGTATAACACTGTGATCATTTACAAAGCTTTATCACTCATCACACTCCCTACCATTCCTGGAAGGTGGTATACATTTATGTAGAAGAAAAGTCTGTAGTAAAGAATACGTAGCTACTTCAATAAATAGTCTTTGTAACAGGAAGGGAAAGAAAGTCAAGAGCATTTGCCACTCTCTTTCATGAGGCCTTGAAACGTCTGCTTTTTCCTCGGTGACAAGCCAATCTGTCCTTCGTCATTTCCCAAGAAGATCCCTACATGGATTTCCAGACAATTATTCATGAAGAAGACTTTTTTTTTTTTTTTTTTTTTTTTTTTAGCATTTTCTTGATTGTACATGGAAAGAGTGACACGGTGTTAAATAAAAGCTTCTGCTCTTATTTGTTCTCAGACGGCAGCTCTTTATGGGTGTGAATACAAGTTTCTTTCTAAAATATTGCGTAAGACCGTGTTTCTCCCAAAGTGACTCCTGCGACATCCAACCTCTAGCAACTCGAGATCAAGTCTGTCTTGGTATCGATGGCTTTCTGAAAAGAAGAACTTCATTTTTTTTTTTTTTTAAGCATGAAATCTATTTTGTATATTAATTGTGAGGTAACAGAGCCAATTTATTTTTATTCTTCAAGTGTTCCATCCATGCGTGATTGTATGAGAAGATTCTTCTGGCTCCTTTCAGGAAGCAGAAGTATGCTCCCATGTGTCTGTATGACCCAAAGTGAACCAGCCCCCTGGCTTCTAGCACCTTCCCTGGGGAAGCTTGTCCTGCTGTCCCCCTCTCGCTTCTAGAGTGTGGCTATAATGAAATGGGTGCAAGGCACCAAATGCTCTTTCTCACCCAAGCCCTTCCAAGTGCTCTTCTTTCTACCTAGAACGTTCTTCCCTGGACTCATT
This sequence comes from Mustela erminea, assembly GCF_009829155.1. Classification (NCBI taxonomy): domain Eukaryota; kingdom Metazoa; phylum Chordata; class Mammalia; order Carnivora; family Mustelidae; genus Mustela; species Mustela erminea. The sequence goes on from NC_045626.1 coordinate 49,702,746, forward strand.
GCCAAGTTAAGCCCTACTTGCTCTTTGAGACTCAGCTCATCACCTTCTATGGGAAATCTTTGCTGCGGTGCATCTTTCAGAAATTCTCTTGGCAAGCAGTCCTTTCTCTGCCATAGGACTTACTTCACTGTGTGGTCCTGGCTTGTTTACTATTAGATCCTTGAAGGCAGGAAAATTTGCATTCAGTTTGATCTGTAGCTCTTAGTGTGGCACTTAGTAGGTGTTCAACACATATTTGTTTATTATGCTATTTATTTAAATCAGTGAGAGTCTGCCCCTTGGCTACTGAGGCCTGTGAAAAACTGGCTGAGCTAGAGGTCCTGCAAACAGACATACAAATCAGCCCTCCCCACCCCCACACCCCAAGAAGAACAACAGCCAGCTGAATTATGACTCCTTTTTTTTTTAAAGTGACTATATAGACAAGAGGGGTATTGTTATAATAATATATATCTTAGGACTGTTAGATAGGCATGCATATTTGTAAATCCCCCAAAACTCTGAGGAACACAATGTTTCATCTGTAATTTTGCAAAGTTAAACTTTAAAAAAAAAAAAAAAGCATAAAATGTTGATGAGTTAAGATTCAGTTTTGATTCTCAAATCAAAACACATGGCTCAGTCTGTCCTCAAACCACACACAGTATCTTAAGTCCTGCCCATTTTTTCCCGGAAGCCGAAGAAACTTCTAAATATGCTGACAGGCAGTCATTTTCTACCCTCTCTAATTTTCCTTCCATTTTAGTTTTAAAAAACACAGAACTGTCATGGACAGAGAATTCAGGTTTGTGTAAAGGCAATAAATACATTTGTTAAAAACAGAATGAAAATCTGTTAGGTTTCTCTTTGGTGCAGCAAGAAAGCTATTGGCTTGGCCACAGGGGCTAATGATCTGGTTACATGCACTGGGGCGTGTGTGTCTGCATTTTAAAAATAGGATCTGGGTCTAAAGCTGCAAACTTCAGGGCTGCAAAGCTGGCAGCTTGCTACTGCATAAAAAATACCAGGCTGATGGGCATCCAGAACCAACACCTGCTGTAATAGCACACAGCATTTTTGTTGGTTTTTACTCTTAACCTATCAGCACAAGTTGTCAATCAGGAAAACAGTGACAGAGCCATCCTCCCTTACCCTAGAAACTCCCAGTCTATTGATGCAGACCTCGGTCTGTAGATCCTTCTGATGTGAGGAAGATGCACATCAAACGGAAGAGTTCCTAGCAGTCTGTTTTTTTCATGGGCTCCCCTTTATTCTTTTTTTTAAAAATTGTGTTATGTTAGTCACCATACCGTACATCATTAGTTTTTGATGTAGTGCTCCATGATTCATTGTTTGCGTACGACACCCAGTGCTCCATGCCATCGGTGCCTCCTTAATAGCCACCACCAGGCTCACCCATCCCCCACACCCCCTAGCAACTGTTTTGTCAGTTTTTCTTCAGAACATTACTGCTTTGGAAATCATACCCAAGGAGGTGGCCCTCTTCGAGTACCCAAAGCCTAATCCTCGTGGATAATCTGACAATCATACCTTTTCTATAAAAGCCTTTTGGTACCGTCCCTTGGCCTGGGCCATGAACCTCCTTCTCCCTTGTCATGATTCCACCCGTCCTTCAGGGTCCACTCCACTCTCACCACCCCAACGTGCTAAGCCTTCCCTGACAAGTGGGTTTTATACCACACCAATAATAACAGCAATAACAGCCTCTGTTTACCAAGTGCCTACTCTTTGAGAGGTGCACTGCACCATCACCAAAGTTAATCCTTAAAACTGCTGTTTTACAGATGAAGAAACTGAGGCTCAGAGATGTTCACTAACTTGCCCAGGGTTACACAGCTTGTAAAGGACCAAGTGAGATGGCAGGCCAGGAAATCTAATTCCAAAATGAATGCTTTCTCTAGAATTCCACATTACCTTGAATTTAGTACTTCATTTTCCTCAATATGGTTACCTCCCATGAGAGACACAGTCCACGCTGCAGGCCCTGAGGACAAGGAACAAGGGCAGGGCGAAGAGCTCCTGCCTGGTGCTCATGCGTGTCTGTCCCAGACGGCAGTGTTGAGGGGGGAAACCCGTCCCTGCGTGAGGACCTGGGACTTCCGGGAATACCAGCTGCACTGCCCTGGAATGCAATCAAGGCATTTCCACCTTGAATGCTATTTCGGGTCTCACTACAAAAGTACAGAAGATCTGGCTGTTGGGGATTATGCTGGCTTCTCACAGGAGCCCCCCAGTGTGACTTGATGCCCCTGTGAAAAGCCTACCGAACCAGCTGTCTCTGCTACTTTAGCAGAGCTTAGCAGCAAGGTAGACATTCAATGACTAGGAATGTTGAGTTAAAGGAGATTTGTCTTGCGAAAGATTCAGATTTCTTTCTTCTCTATCCTAATTCCCTTGAGATGGATGCCTGCTGATATTCCTGTTCCGGAATGTTCTGGAGGAAACATGACCCACTGAACTTAGGAGATGGAGTCTGCCATGGCAGCTCCATGACGGAAGGAAAAGAGCCCAAGGCAGAGAACACCCCAAGCTGGAATTATCCAAGAATATACTTTCTGTACAGCAGCTGATGAGCCTCTGGGGTCACAGTCACTGTACAGCCCTGTGGGGGTGACTCAGCAGTTCCCCGCCTTATGCAGCAAATTCTCCAGAAGGAACTTTAGTTATATCTTAACTCGTGGTTGTGTAAGTGACATAAAAGGAGAAGTAAAAAAACTATTCTGAGGAAAACAGTATGGAGGTGCCTTTGCCAACTCTGATACATAAAGTACTTTCTATTGTACTTCCTAACTTCTCCTTCAGAGAAAGATCTCCTTTGAATATTCTTTTTCTTCTTTCTTTTTTGAAATGGAAAGAGTTTCTCTAGACTTCAAAGGGAGATGTGGGAAAGGAGAAACCAGGTCTTATCTTTCTGCCCCTTCCCCTGTGGGGTTGCTAGACTCTTATCAGCAAGAAAGAAGACTTGCTGTACAAGAGAAAACACATCTGGAAAATACCCACATTTTAGTTCATTCAGACTATGCTTGGGAACCAAAACTACATGTGGTTATTATTTTATATTTGTTAGTAGATGCTGAGGGATGGGGGCCCCTTCAGGAGGGAAAAGGAGTAAGACCATCTCCTTGCATCCACTCACTCGTACTTGCTCCCTCAGCACCTCCCTGCTTCATCCTGGGTGGATTACACCCGTAGAGAGCAGGCCATGCTGATCTTTAGGATTTTAGACTTCCAGGTAGGGCTCTGAGTGGTAGCAATGCCTTAAATGCAGAATGGTTTACAGGTCCCTGGGCACTGACTTATTGTCTTTACAGAAGTCAGCCCTGATCTACAATCCATCCATCCATCCATCCATCCATCCATCCATCCATCCATCCATCCTCCCTCTCATTAATTTATCCAGTAACTTTAACTGGTGCCTAATAAGTACCATGAGCCTAGGTGTTAGTGGAAGATATGACAAACTAAAGATAGGAGTCTCTTGTTTTCATGGAGTTTAGAGTTTGGGTGGTGAGACAGACAAGCCCACCGGCCATCATGACTGAGTATGACAGGGGCTAAGTGTAAATAAGGGAATGCTTTGGGAACAAACAGGAGGGCCTAACTCAGCCTTCGGGGCTTCTTATGGGATAAATGTCCGAGACATGAAAGGAAAGGAGTCCTTTTAGGTGGAGAGCTGAAAAAAAGTGTTCTCAGCACAGGGGCCAGCACGTGCACAAGATGCCAGAGTTGAGATGGGCTTTCCAATGTCATAAAAATGGAGGAAATATTTGGAATAACTTTAAAAACATACAAAGGGAGAAAATCCCCTCTGCTTTGGAACTGCTGTACAATTCTAAAGGCACAAAGATTCTAGATCTTATTTCTCTGCAGAGAGAAAAGTTATAAAATACCATATGGTAATATGCTCTTCAAACCTTTGTCAACTTTCTTCCAGTAGTTGTTTGCTTTCATGATATCACACAGTAGTGAGCCCTAAAGGTACTTATCAAATGGCTATTTGATCTCAAGACCCTTCTTTATCTGGGTTTTCTGGGAAACGTCGAGAAGTAAGTAGTGTTCTAAATAACCTGGTAAAGGAGGAGAGCCAGTCTGACTCACCCAGGATATAACAGACCCCCCCTTTCCCCACTAGACTCCCTACCCCACCCCTTGTCCTGCCTTGCCACAATTTAATAACCTTTCTTAATGCTTACTTTGTTAGTCTTAGGTTGGATTAACTAATCACAAATGGATAAAATGACCTGGTAAGTTTCTAGATTTCCACTGCTCAAATTCATCAGTCAACACCCTACAGGATGCACACAATTTTCCATGCATCTGGCCTCAGAGATGGGACTTTCAAGCTTCAACTATACAAAGTATTTTTAACATTTTGCCATTCTGCTCTATAGCTGTATAAATGCAGTTATGAAGAAGCAAGAAACACAGAAACATGGCCACTATCTACGAGAACCAACTACTGGACAGGTTCAATGACATCATCTTTGCTGATTGCAAACTCCTTGAAAAGTGGTATTACTGTCATTGTAAGAAATAGGAAACTCAAAGAGGGTATGATTCATACCCAGGTTACACAGCCATGTGGAGGACTTAGCGTGATGCCCAGCATGTCAGCAAACACTGAATAAACTCTCACAATTGTTTTACAAATAGAGGAATCGAGAGTTAGCTTGGACCATCTGGCTCCAAAGCCCATTCTCATTTTAATACATGGGGTTTCCTCAGGAAGCCTCTAGACACTTGGGGAGAGGCAAGAGGAGTTATAGGTTGGAGGGAATTCACTTCTCTCCCCAGGGAGGAGTGTCTATGAGCCAAGAAACAGAGAAGGGAATCCGTGGGAATTCTCCACTGTTAACCTGTCAGTTCTGAGGGAAGGCAGCAGGGATAGGGGCTGAGTGAAGGTTTTGAAGATCAGCAGCCCCCATGCCTGCCTCTTGCTGAAACCAGACGACACATCTGTGTCATGTATCTTTGATGGGAAGGCTTCCATGACTGTCTTCTATAAAAAGGTTTATGCAGCTCGTGATTCTGAATCATGACACCTTCTACCTGTGGTGTCTGGGAAGGGTATGGTGGTGGGGCGGGGAGGGGAAGAAGAAAATCCACTTTGTCTGCAAGTCTGAAGGATTTAGGTAAAAATCTTCCACTGACCTTAAACAAGACATTCTGAAAGAATACCTAACATCCCATAAAGTATTATTGGGGTGGCGGTGCTCCCTCTATGTTTAACTTCTACAGGGCAATATTTTTACGGAGCTATATAAACAACAGTGGTCACGGTAAATGTGCTGAAGAAAAAAAGGGGAAAAAAAAGGGAAAAAGAGGAAAATAGCTGCCCAGTCCCTGGGGTGAAGTAAGTCGTATCTCTGGAGATCTTGTGTTTGGCTTACCCTCTGTCAGTATAATTTTCCTGTGTGCTGACTCCAGGGTTTCCACAGGACCTCTTAGAGATAAGATGAAAAAAGATTGAGGAAGAGGGTGGAGCTAGAAACAGGTAGGAAAACACAACAATGAGGAAAAAGCTTTATAACTCATAGAGGACCTTTAGGATTGTGGAAATGCGTCAAAAGGACTCAGATCCCACAACTACACGAAGCGCAAGACACAAAGTTTATGATGTCGCTTCCTTTTGCGTTTGAGTTGTATTAATGACATACTTCATACTTGCAAACATGGTTTTTTTTTAATGTTTAAATTAATAAAGGGAAATGTGCCATTTGGAAAGAAAAAGGAGAGGGTACTTACCTTTGTATCCCAAAATGGCTACTGTGATTGTTAGCAAGGCACACAAAACATATAATAATATGATAGAAAACTTCAGTGCCCAGTTATTTTTACATTTGGTACACTGCGTTCCTTCCTGAATACCTGTAAGAGAAGTCAAATTTTAATAACAGTAACCAGAGATATCATTTCCAAAAGTATCTTTCTGCATGTTGCCCCAAATACTATGATGGAGACTCATTTTCCCTTATGCCTTCCCATAGGATGAGTGGTATTTTAAACATACCATTTTAGCAACATAAGCACTTTAAATATCACCATTATGTTGGTGTAGTTTAATGTCGCTGTATTTAATAATGACTTGGAAATGGCATGTAACTTTGTGTCAGAATAATTTCAAATCCATTATAATTAGATTTTCAATAAAAATCTCTACATGATCAAAGATTTTAAACACCCAAATTGCCTTGTTTCAGCTCTTATTGGACCTATAGCAATTCAAACACAACCAACCAGAAAAACTGTGGACTGTGCCTTGATGTCTGTTTCAGCAGTGTGCTTGAGCTAGTTCCTACTGGCTTACAAGAACCAACTGTTACATTTGTAGGAATTTGGGGAGCTGGTTGTCAAATTGTTGGAAACCTAAAATCAGTCCCGGAGAGAGTATTTATACCATGGAAATGGGCGACCACCACATACTGTGATTCCGCCCCCATCCACACTGTTTTACCATGCCCCTGGCTGTAATGCTCTATAACCTATAGCAGAAAATAGAGGTAATTTTATGATTAAAATGCTCAGTATATAATATTTTTGGATATCATATGTATATAGAAAACAGACACTGACCCTTACTTAAATTATCACAGTGATTTGAATAACAATTAGGAAACTAAAAAAAAAAGGACATTTTTGATGAGAGGAGGTAAATTTTGACTGCTCACTATTCAATTTTTTTGAAAAACATTCTAGCCTAAGTGGTAAACCACTATCACTTCCACAAGCGACTCCAGAAACTAACCTATAAAAAGGGAACTTTCCGTCACACTGATTAGAAACACAGAAGACAGAGACTGTGGACATTTTAATGTGAAAATCACATTGTAAGGAATATCGGGAGATCCCTTATTTTCCTATGTACATTTTACTAATAGCGTCTCACAGGAGCAACAGCACATAAAGGACTGATCTCCTATAATTGTGCTCAATAACTTTTGATGGGTAAGTCGTGAGGATTAAGCCACAGCGAAAGTTCCCCCCTTTCAGTTTATAATTTTACGCATGGTGCCCTTCTTCGGTGAAAAGAGTTCTTCAGCTGTGTTTAATGCAATATGATGAGAGAAACAGCAAAGAACAATGACTCCAATTTAATTTTCAGGGTTTAACCAATCTCTCTGGTGTTCTGAGCTACAAACTCAAGGGGAGGGGGTTCACTCCATCTGTTCCATGATTTAGAGCAGTGGTTCTCAAACTCTGGGGTGCATCAGACTTGTCAGAACACAGCCTTTCTACCTCAAGAAAGGCATCTGGGAAGGTGCCTAAGAATCTGGATTTCTAACAAGTTCCCAGGGCATGCGGACATTGCTGGTCTGGCCGCCATGCTTGAGAACAGTACTTCTCAAACTGCAAAGTGCTTACAGAATACACTGTGAAATGCAAATTTCTGATTTAGTAGGTCTGAGGCAGAAGCTAAGATTCTGCATTTCTCCCAAGGTCCAGAAGATGCCTAATTAGAAAAACACATTTTGAAGAGCTAAAGCTTATTGAGAAGATGGTCATGCTGGATCAAACTTTGGTTAGCCAGCCCTCTGAAGGTAAAGCTGTAAAATCTGACTCAAACAGACCAAGAGTAAATCAACTTCTCTGGATTGGTTTTCCCATTTCTTTTACTCTATTTCCTTTCCATCCCCCTTTAATTGCCCTTTGGATGTCTCAGCACCACCTCCCTATCCAATACCACCCCCACCAAACCAGAACTCCAACTTCCACCCTAAATACTACCATTATCCCAATCCCCCACTCCAAGACACCTTCGAGTTTTCTCTTATATTCTTTAATTCACTCAGTTGCCAGGCACTGCTAATCTTCCCATGAGACATTTTTATCACAGTCATCTCCTCTGTAGGTTAATCTGGTACTGTCTATGCTCTACCAGATTCTGAGCCAGGTGCTTTCCATACAGCATCTTTATTCATGAGCACCCTTCAAGGAGGCATGGCAGTGACAGCTGCAATGATATCCCACAGACACCATAGGCAGGATTCAAACTTGGATCTGACTGACTTTAAGCACCATGCTCTCTCCGCTCTGCCATGGTGACTCTCTCTGGTCGTCCCTTCCTTTCTACTTCACTACCATGGTCCTCAGTGAGAACTTTTCATCTCAGTGGGAGCTTCGTCTTCCACTTCCACTGGAATCTAGCCTCACCCTGTACTCAGACACTGCTATCCTCACGACAGTGCCAAAGAGAAAAAAACAAAACACTTTAACAACTCCTCCTTAAATAATGAACACACACACACACACACACACACACACCCATCAGCTCTTAGACTCTATAATTCGGCAGCTTAAAATGAAACAAAGACCCCTTACATCAGTCAGAGTGAAACTATTTTTGGAACTGGGATTGGGGGGAAGTATAAGTAGACCCACAAACATGCCACGTCTCCTGTCCAGAACCCAGAAACTTGCTTTGGTGGCAACGGTAAGCACAGAAGGATGATAGACACAGCGACATTAGACTGAACTCCCTTGGAAAAGACTGGCTGACACTTTTGTGGTTGATGTAGGGGCGGGGTGGGGTTACCTTCCTTTTGGATTTTAGGACGGTAGGTGGGTGAATTATTTATGTCTCTCTAGGGCGATTTCTTGCATTCCATTAGAAGAGCCTCAGAAGATTTGGTCACAGGGGAGGTTAGGGTAGATAAGAGAATCTCGGGTGAGAAAGCTGCTTGGAGGTCATCTGGTCAAGTGTCATTGTGTTATTGATGGGGAAAGTGAGGTCAGTGAGGCAAAGCAAATCCGAAGCCACGCGTCTGCCCTCTCAGGGTGAAGGTCCTTCCCTTCCGCTCTGCCGTGTGTGCTGCTATTGGGTTTGCCGCTGGACCTCCTGGGCATGTGGTCTTCATGCAGATTGCTTGAGGACAGTTGTCACTGGTTCATATTCTGAAGAGCAGGGTCACTTCCTCTCGATGTGCCTTTCTCGCTGCTGACTGTATCAAGCATTTAATCAATATCAGATGGCACCGCCTGGCCTTCCTTTCCACTTGACACACGTTCTGTGTCTTGTTTCTTCTCTCCCCAGAGACTTATTTTTAATAAGAATTCTGTTTTATCTTTCCCTCTCTGCCCTCCGCTGGGAGGACATCTGGCCAAACATACAGATGCCTACTACAAAGAGACCCTGCTGGCTCACGAAGCTGGGGGACCCCCTCCTCCGTGAACCTAGATGGTCACAAAAAAACATTCGAGAGAGATATCCCCCTGTTCCCCGCCTTTGTACTGTTTGTTTTCTCAGCATTACTTTCCAGAGACTGGGGGCTTTGTTCCTGTGGGCCGGGGTGGGGTGGTGGGAAGGGCAAGGGAATCAACCTGCAGGCTGCTGTGGATAAGACATTCCCGCGCAGGAAGTGAAGCAGTCTTGCCCCTTACCGGGAGAATTCATGTATCAAAAAACCTGGCCCGAATAGCACATTTGTAATTCAGCACGCCACAGACGGAACGCGCCTGAAGGATCCCTGCTTCTGCATTGGTTATCCCTCTCAAACTCTCTCCCATTGAACTTGAGTCTTGGCTCATGTTTTAAATGTATTTGCTAGTGTCCAAGTATTTATTATGCAAAAGAAAGAAAAAGAAAAAAAGGAAAAAGAAAGTCTGGGGGCCCAGTGAAATCAGAATCACTCTGGTTAACTCCTTGGGTATTCCACGGAAGTTCAGAATAGGCTGACAATTCGGTCCCCAGGGCTCAAACTCCGGGTTCCTCGGGTTGCCCTGTTTCCAATAACACATGTTTAGAGTAAGAAGAGTGGGGGCCGGGTGGGGCCACCGATCAGGGGGCAGCGGTTAGCTGGTTGGAGAGAATAATTGAAATACTGCAGGAATGACAGTGCAAAGGGCCAGAAGAATTCAACAGCAGAGAATTCCTTTCTGCTGTGGTTCTCCATAAAAAGCCCTCCCAAGTGCTGCGGTCCAGGCTCCAATCCAGTCTGTTTTTCCAATCTTTTTGGAGAACAAAAGTGTCTCTTTCCTTCACTATCGTATTTTTCGGCCATTACCGAAGGATCGCTTGTCTTTTGATATGGACTCATGCTGATCTGTCCCCTTTCCTGTCAGGGGAAGCCTGGCACGGTGGGCAAGTGTGGGACACTCCTGGTCTGTCTGAATTATCACAAATGTCTACAGAGCTCAGTGGTGTTGCCGTAAAGATCATATTACTGGAGAGAAGCTTCAAAAAGTTGGTGGGTTGCAAAATCCAGAAAACCACAGGTTTTGATCTGAGATTTGCAGTGACCTTTTCATGTGGTTTTTTTATAGTTATTAATCTATCGCCTGGTGGCATATATTCCCATAAGCCCACGAGAATGATTTGGCTCTAACAGTAAAACTGATGATTCAAATAAATTCCTATAATTAAAATGCCCTTAAAGGCAACAACATAGTAAGAGTTAACAACCTGGTTAGTTATTTGGATGTTATGTAATATCACTAGAACAAAAGTTAAATACATAAAATACTTTAACCCACAAATAATTAATTTTTCCTTATTATAAAGGCCATTTGCTAAATGACAGAATATGGATTTAGTTAGCAACAATTTTTTTTATTAATCAGCAATTTAGTTGCCCAAATATTAATCTCAGCCGTGGACACCTCATTAGGCCAAGTTTCCTAAACGATGTGCAGAAGTATGAAAACAGAAGCAGGACAAGACCCAGGAATGAAATAACCTTCTGCACAAAATAAATGAAGCCTCATTGCATCCCTGTATTCATAAAAGTGTCCTCAAACCAGAAAAATTATTTGGAAGAGAGTTTTAGGAGTCTGAAATCTTCAGCACTCATTCTGAGCTTATATTAATAACTTGCACAGTCAACAGGGTATAGTTTTTTTTCATTAAAACATTTATACGTGGCAGTCAGTTCTGGTTTGATATTTAATGTTCAAAGAAGAGTATGTAGTGTTTGTTTACAATTTATCATTTATACCCTGCCTACTGAAAAGAATTATAGGCAAAAGCCAGATACAATGAGCCGCTCAGAATATACATACAGAATCTCCCAGAATATATAGTGTCTCAACAGAACACTATATATTATTTTTGGTTTTTATAAAAAGAAATCCTTTATTATATGAACTGTACACAAATGCTTTCAATTCTGAGGGAAGGAATCCTTGGTCCTCGGGGAGCTCAAGCATCACATCTCCAGCAGTTGTCTCTCCTCACTGGCCCCCTTCCTCTTGGCTCTGTTCCTACTCATTTTATTCTAGGGACACAGCGTGAACTGTCAACAATCCTGATGATATATTTCAGCAGCTCTGACTGCTTCATTATCTGGTACTACCAAACAATGTCCTTCTGTGATTAGGCACTGAGTCTTTTAATGGAAAGGACTTACGAAAATGCAGCCCCAGCTCGGGCCATCAGAGTCTGTTGTATAACTGAGCTGGACACAGACACTGCGCAGGTATCTGAGGAAGGCCACTGGACGTTTGCTTAGTGGGTGAGAGTCTGCCGCGAATGCAAGGGGAACTGCTGGTGATGGCTGCTGGTCCTGAGGCCCTGAGAGGTGCCAGGCATCTTCTCCTGGTTACTTACAATGCCTTCAACGATTCTGCAAAGTAGGAAAGCTGGCCCTAACTTTAGGAAGGTGCCCGTGAAAGAGGTTGACTCTTTAAGCCAGTAAGTGTCTGAGCTGTAAGATGAACTTGGGGGGTTATCACCTGCTGCTTCTCCAAGCTTACTGACTTCCAGAAATGGAAAGCAAAACAAAGCAAGATTAAGGATGCCTAACAATGAGTGCTATTAAGTGTGTAAACCTGGCGATTCACAGACCTGTACCCCTGGGGATAAAAATATATGTTTATAAAAAATAAAAAATTAAAAAAAAAAAAAGGATGCCTAACAAGATAAACCATAGAAAGCTGACAGGTTAGGCTTCTAGAAGTATTCTGTCAAAATAAAGGGGTGCAGAAACACCTTTTCAAACATGGATAGAAGATGCCTTTCTCAGAAATGAGCAGTAAAATTCAGTCTCAGTAAGTTAACTATTACAGGCCTGGAGCTTCTACAGGCTGTAATTTCTGACTATTCTGTGGTGACATACTGAGCAGCAAGTTAATTCCACACTAAATAAATGCTCATTATCTCTGTTAGAGGTCAGGATTGTCTTGGAGGTTGGCTGGTAAGGTCTCTTAGCCCTTTAGGAGAATCATCCCCCAATGGCGATGGAATTTTTGGAATGGGGTAGGCTGGGAAGAGAAGATAGTTTTATAATTTCAAGGCAAACTGTGAGACATGCAGGGGGCTTGCATGGTTTAAGTCCAAAACCAAAACAAGTTTGTTGTTCCTACTGAGGTTTCTTCCGAGCTTCTAATACGTGATATAGTAGCCACAAAAGCCAGTGTCCAATGGCTCATTCATCTGTGGATGGTGGTCCTTACCTCCAGAAGTTGGGTGAGATAAGACAGTGGAAAGAAGGCAATGAAAGAAGGATTTATTAAATGGCGATTAAAAACATTAATTTATCTCTAGCCTCTTCTACCCCCTCAAACAAAAAATTCTGCCTGGAGTACACTGGCAAAAACCTCTTACAAACACCAGCTTGAGCCCATGTTTCAGAAAACCATGGTCATTCTCCACTGCCACAGTAAGGTCCAGGTGGCTCACAGCAGATTCCAAGATGCACAGCAGCTGGCATCCTCTAACTACGCAGGTTCAAAGAACCTCAGCACTAGGAAGAAAATCGGCTGTCATCTTGGCCAACATCCATCTTACGGTGAGGAAACTACAGTCCGGTGAACTTCACGGTCTTCCCCGCTCACATATGAGCCAGGCCTGGCTTTCGGCTTCCCGGTTCCTGATTCTCCTCTGGAAATCTAATTTAGTTCCTGAACCCTGCCCACTTTACCATGCTTCTTTCTTGGTCCATCCCATTATTCATGTATTCAAGAAATAAGTATGGAGGGGTGCCTGGATGGCTCAGTTGGTTAAGTGTCTGCCTTCACCTCAAGATCTGGTCCCAGGGTTTTGGAATTAAGTCCCGCATGGGGCTCCCTACTTGGAGGGGAGTCTGCTTTTCTCTCTCCCTTTGCTGCTCCCTCTGCCAAAAACAAATAAATTTTTTTAAAAAAGGAAAGAAATAAATATGGAGCACCTACTATGTACAAAGCACTCGGTATAACGTTCAGCAAAACGGACAATAATCTTGGTCCCTGTGGAACTTACACTCCAGTAGGAGGCTATGGTAGAGTACCAGGAGGTGATAAAAACACTTTGGAGAACAATAAAGCCAGAAATAGGCAAAGAGCATGTGGGAGGGGTGGTGGATGGCAATTTTAATACAGTGGTCAGAGGAGGCTTCAGAGAGTAAATCAGAAGCAAAAGCTTGGGGGAGTGTGGGAAAGAGCCCCAGGATACCCACGCGGAGCTCACACTGCACCCTCCAAAGGTCTGCTTAGTCCTTCCCCAGCTCTTGAGATTTGCCCTCCTTCTCCCCACAACAGTTTTCCTCCCCATGAAATGACTTCTTTTGAAACCTTCGCTCACCCTTCTCCTCCTCAATGAATCCTGTCCTAACATCAGCCTCGTCCCAAGCCCAGCTGCGTCTGAACCCTTTAGTACCTGTGTGATTCACACCGGATAAATCTAGGTATGTGTGTGAGTGTGTGTGTGCGCGCGCGAGCGTGTGTGTGTGTGTTTTAAAGGCTGTCTGCATGGCCACTGCATTGCAGTGGTGTGGGAATTTTATTTCTCTGCACTATTGCTTTTGCATTTCTCTAAACACACCAGGGAGTTCTCTAGAACTCTACATGTCAAGCAGTTTAACGAGTCCATGACTGCAGTGACATAGATCCCAGCGGGGGAATCACAGGCTCTGTCACTCCCTCAGGGACTGTGTCGCACACACGTTGGAAGCAGCATGCCTCCACCAGCTCTCGGATGCCTGGAACTCAAGACCTTCCTTCCCACCTTTGGGTCCAGCTTTCTAGGTGACGAGGGACATGCCCATCTGTCTTGTTGTCCAGGGGTAGGCGTCCTGGGAGAGCTCTGAGGCCCGACAGTCAAAATGCAGACACTCGCGGGGAACCCCTGTCCTCCCAAATGATCAGGTACCCACCGCCTGAAAGGAAGAGTTTTCTGTTCACCTCAGGACGTGGGGAGTGTAATAGGGTTTACTATCCCCGGGAACGCAACGCATTCTTTAGACCCTGGCCCAGCCCACAGTGAACCCCAAGATCTAAAGCAGGAGGACAGCATTTCTACACTTTCTGTCCCTTAGCACTTGTAAAACTAAATCCGACAGGGCCAAGATGACAAATGTAAACCCACAATTCAACACCTGCCTTGAATGCTGCTGCTTTAAAAAGTGTTCTTTTGGGGGCAGCTGAGGAGCTAATACCAGGATGAGGGGAACCCTGCTGAGCTGGCGCTAAAGGGGCAAGTCGCAGTTAATGATAGTGTGTTCGCTGTTTATCACCGAAACAGTGTTGGGACATGTGGAAATTATGTGTGGGGCAGGTGCTGGCAGAAAGAGGAGACTAATCTACGCTCTCTCACATACCTACTTGGTTTCTTTAAACCAAAAGAACTAGTGTTTTGATGGGGAAAAAAGGGCCTCCATGTAAATGAAAATATCAATCAGCCTGACAGACATTCCTCATTCCTTTGTGAATAGGTGTTTTTTACTTTCTTCAAGCGAAGACTATAGTTGAGGACACTTAAATTAAGGGAAAAGGGAGCCAAGACGGAGCAACAGATTTTACTGTCGGTGTTTTAAAGTAATTATCTGCTCTGCACTGAATGTAGCCTCAGTTCTCAACTGTGATGAGAAATGGGTCAATCAGCGTGAAATGACCCACATGAGGAAATGCTGGCAAATAAATAATGAGGGAAGTGGGAGGGGTCTATTTTAGGGACAATGGCCCAGCAGGGAGAGGAGTGAGGTCCCCAGGTTCCGTGAAGAGCCCCCTGTTCACCAGCTTCTTATTCATACTTGTTATTAAGTCTGGACAAAGGACAGAGAGAGGAAGAAATGTTTCCATGGGGCAGGCAGCTATGGTTGTGGAGGCCAAAGGAATATAAAAATGGAAACCTGATACACAACAAGAAGGCATGTGACCGAATTATAATTGAATAGAAAGTAAATGGGAAAAGGTATGCTTATTAAAATTTTCCATGAGAGGACCGAGTTAAATTTAGAAAATGATCTAAAACTGAAATAACTAGATAAAAATGGATAAATGCACATACTTGTATAGACACACACACCTGCAAACAAAGTGATTTCCTTGACAGTGAGAGAGGTTTAAAAAATAGATTTCTAAGTCACGACTCAAATTCACAGTTTCCCAGATTCCTCAGGGATGTGCTGGGACCAAGTGATGCTGACGAGTAAGAACCAAGTGTTTGTATCTCTTCGCAACTCCATGGTCAGTGACTTTCCATTGGCAGCTTGGAACTGGTCACGCCAGGAGTATTTACACCAAAGAAATCAGCACATGCTACAAAAATCAGGGCTTTTGCCTCCTGGAGGCCCACCTCTCAACCTGTTGCAACTGACCCACCCCATTTAAACAAATCAAACAGCTCCGTCCATATGGCGTAATCGCAAGAGAAGTTCAGGGTCACTGGACAGGGTGAAGGCTATGCTGGACCTTTGTCATTCCTTTTCTCTCCCTCAGGGTTACAGAGATCATATGGGCATTCTTAATAGTGCTATTTGTGCACATTAGATGTTTTGGAATTCAAAAGTTCCAGGGACACTTAATATACTTCAAATTCACATCTCTGTGGGGTGTGATCATCTTAGATTCCTGGTGAAACTGACAACGTTCGGGGCTCAGGTCCCATGTGTCTGTTAATGTCATACCACGGATATAGGTTTGACTTAACTCTGACCAATCACCCTGGAAGTGAATTTCCCTCTTGCTTGGGGGATGATGTACAGAGGACTGGCCTGATCTGTTACCTGCGTGAAGTTAGTATGGCAAAGTTACGAACACAGATGAATCAGCCTAAGGACAGGCAGTGGTGGAGAACACACGCAGATTCAGAGGAAGGAATCACCATGGAGGAAGGGATTTCAAGTGAGAAGCCTCAGTCTGGAAGATATTCTCTTCACCTCCTACATTCATGCAGGGATTAAAACTCCAGCTGCCAGACAGAAAAAATTCAAGAGTCCAAAGGAGTACAAGACCTTGGTACATTCATGAAATGTACAAATTTCTGACATCAGCAACCAGACCTGGAGACAGAAACGGGAAAACATCAGAAATATACCAGTGGAGTTGCCAACAGTGGAGGCAAAATACCTTTTGAACTTGACCTCTTATAGCAGAAAACTGCACAGTCTGGTCCAGGCCACATTAGCTCTGGTCTATTATTCAGTGGAGATAAGAGATGCAGAAGATAAATACACAATTTCACCAATATGAACTTCTTAGTTGATATAATCACTTAATTCTATTTCATGCTCAAAGAAATGCATCTTATTGCTAAATGGCCAAACAGCTTCTAATTCCATCTGTAAACTGGGGAAACAGGTGGAAAGAAAAGGCTTAGGACAAGCTCTTAACAATGCTGCTCAGCCCACACCTAGATCAGGGTTTTCTCCTTTACCCCAGTAAATATGGAATTTGAAACCTGTATCAGAACCACCCAGTCAGGAGTCATTCATGTATTTCATTTCTAATTTGTAGCATATATTTGTTTACATTAATTCCTCCTAAGCTGTGTGAGTTCATTGCTTTTTATTTTCTTAAAATATCTTGTGGTTCCTTCCAGTTAAGAAGTACTTGTCTTTTTCTTTTTCTTAAGATTTTGTTTATTTGAGAGAGCGAGAGCACACGTGCATGTGCATAAGCAGGGGGGAGCGGCAAAGGGAAAGGGAGAAGCAGGCTCCCCACTGAGCAGGCTCCATCCCAGGACTCCAGATCATGACCTGAGCCAAAGGCAGATGCTTAACCGACTGAGCCACCCAGGTACCCCAAGAACTGTTTGTCTGGATTGGCTACTTCACAATGGGATGCCAGGCATGGATGCAGCTCAGCAGACCAAGGACACACAAACTTCTAGAGCAGGGTCTAAGCAGGGCTTTTCCTTCCTGGGCCAGCAAAACTTCCCCAGGAAGTCTTGGAAGTGTTGGAAATGCTCTCATCCTATTGCTGACAGGCGGGCAGTGTGATCTTGCAATTGAGACAGTGCTGTTTCATTCCTCTCACAACATGCATGGCCCTCAAGAGGCACTAAAAAAGAAGGATTTGGTCATTGACAAAGCATCCATTCCTAAATGAGGAATCAAATCAAGTCTGGACTCAATAACCCCAGCTACTACACAATGTTCCTTCCTGCCAGAAAGTAGTTGTGTTATGGCAGCAAAGCTAGTAAAGACAACCGACCACCTGTAAATACAGTCCACCGGTTGCCCTGAAACAATCCGTCACTTTATACAGCACTTAGGGGAGACAACACCTAATAAACAACACCTAGTAAAGCACAGGAACATATACTCCAGTTAAAGGAAAAATCCCACTTACAACTGTGGTTATGACAGTGCTTATAAAATTAGAAGCACTAATTTACTAGGGTATACAGAGCCCCCAATGACTATGTGATTGTAGATTTACTCAATTCTATCTATAGGACTACGACCGAGAAGTAAATCTTCTCGGCTTTGAGCTTGGTGGGAAGATCCGACAATTTCCGCACTTGCTCACTGCCTAGACAGACATCACGAGTGGCACAAACCACCTGTGAGAAATGTTCACTCCAGTGGGGCCAGGAGAGTCAGGGCCTCAGGGAGGGCTCTTTCTTTCAAAGGCTTCAGCTGTACAGGCCTCAGGGAGGTTGGAAAGGAAATAGAGCAGGGGAAAAGAAATACCCACCCCCATTTTTTTTCTTTTTCTTTTCTTTTTTAGGAGAGCAAAGATTTGTGATTATCTAGAAATAACATAAGAAAGGGGAGAGCTGTGGCAACAGGGAAAGGAAAATAAGCCACAACAGGCCTTGGGAAGGACACCATAAGGAAGGCTGCCACCACTGAGTATTCTGTGGCCCAGCCACCTGGGAGACTCTGAGGGGGAAGGTCTGTGCCTCACGCCCTGGGACACAAAGATGACAGAGATAATTTCTGTTGATAATGAACAGTAGGTTCTCGAGAGTAAAGGGAAAACTAGTGCACGAAACAAGTAGTGTAACATTACTTGGGACATCAAGGGCACAAAGAAGCAAGTCTGTTAGGTAAAGAAAGGAACACCAGTCTCGCTCCTGCTGTTACAGCGTGGGGACTTTCTCCCAAATGGCCAATACCAAGGCTTGAGATCTAGCAGCATACCTGTCCTCAGAGCAGGGCGAGACGTCTGCTTCCACGCAGCTCACTCCCGCCCCACCCCACTGACCCATGGCCACGTGGCCTCAGGTGGCCCCCAACCTGGGACCCAAACATGGTGGCTCAGCACAGACGCCAGACGCCACCCATCTGGGGTGCAATGTCGAGACAACGAAAGTATTCTCTCTTGGAAGATGCGACTCAGAGTCCTGCCTCAACCTCAATGCCTCTCCCTCCTCCTTCCCTCGTGAAACAACAAAATTGAAGAGACCAAACCGACTTGGCTTATTTTTCCTGCACTATCCCATTTCGAGTAAGTCAAGCACCATGGTTCTGAGTCCCTGTGCCCCTGCTGGGAGGGGTGTTCATGCAGAAGTGGGTATAAAACAGTTTCCCAGCTGCATCATTCTGGAGGGTGCACCCGACACCGGGTGAGGCAAGGGTGTACCTCAAGCCACTTTCTGCCAAGGAGACATGGAAATGTACTGATTGCTCACACAGAGGAGATCCAGGTTTTGGTCTGATCTTTCAGCAAACAGGTTCAACCTCCTCCCATCTGTCCAGGAAACACAGAGGACAGCTCAGTAGCAAAAGATACTGAACGCCTCTGAGAGACTGGTATCGTTACAATAATTGGACAAGGAGGCCGTCAGACTGAGGGGGCTCACTCGTCCTGGTGGCCCACAGGAGCAAACCAAAACCCAAGTCTGTAAATGCCTCTAGGTTACAGAATCGACATCTAAGGACAGCCAGCCACACAACAGGCAACAACTAGCCGAAGCATTAGCTAATCAGTTGATGTCCTTTCCTTGCTGCTGGGCACCTTCTCCACAGAAGTCTCTCCCCTGGCTCCTGTAGTTGGAGTGTTTCTAACTACTGCTGATTTGTCGCTGTCCTGATTTGAATAGATGTCTGCTTCAGCCCTCAAAAAAAATTTTTTTAAGATTTTATTTATTTATTTGACACACAGAGAGAGATGACAAGCAGGCAGAGAGGCAGGCAGAGAGAGAGGAGGAAGGAGGCTCCCTGCTGAGCAGAGAGCGCAACGACGGACTTGATCCCAGGACCCCGAGATCATGACCTGAGCCGAAGGCAGAGGCTCAACCCCCTGAGCCACCCAGGTGCCCCAGTCCTCAAAATTCTTAATATGCCCCAGTTTATCTTCTAACAGTATATAGTCAGGTTAGAGAGGAACAGAGGCTAGGGCTCCCCTGTGGCCAGGACAAAAACTGAAATGTTGCCCGTGCTGGGGGACAGAAACACAGACTGAACCTGTAGCAAGTATCCTTGTCATAGTTCTCCTCTTAAAATTTCCATCTTGATAAACAATGTGAAATTTCTATGCAACTGAAGAACAAAATACACGGACTTCTGTTTCATAATTTGTATGGCGGATCTTCTCTACTTATAAAATATGAGCTTATTGCATTTGATCATGTTTCTATCTTCTGACCCTGACGTGAGAGGCAGACGTCGCTTCGGTCAGTTGACACTAAACAGCGGGGGAAGGGGCAGTGGGGACATATGGAAGCAGATTCAGACAGGACCAGAACTATTTCCTTAGCCGCAATGATGAAGGGTTTTTTACCAGTTCCTTTAGTGAGGAAGAACTGGAACCTGATATCAAAACCCACTGTATGTCCTTTATAGTTTATTGTATATAATTACGTACCATAAACTGTGCGGGCTTTGCATTCCAGGGCGTGGGATCAGTCATTCTCAATAAATCCTTTTGTTGACTAAGTCCTGGCTAGGAACCCCTGGAGGGCTTCTCTGAGCTGGGCCCCATGGACTAATGTGTCCCCAGGATGCACTGAATCCCACCTTCAGGTACTCTGCAGATGCACACCCTGCGTATGGAACCCAAACATGTCTGCAGGTGCCAGCACGGCTTCAGAAACGTCTCTTTCCAGCACCGACTGTTGCAAAGTTACTAGGCTTCCCTGTTAAGTTGTTCTCTTTGTTCGCCTCTGCAGCTGGGACCTCATCCTGTATGTGAGCCCTGTTCCACGAAGGACCAGAGGGGATGGTGGGGGAAGGGTTCTTCCAAACACTTAAGGCCTAGGTTGTTGTTTTAAACGATTTGGCTCATGAGCATGTCTGTAAAGCATTGCTAAAATTGGAGGTGTTTCAAAGGCAATGAGGAGCATATGAGAATAAGTGATCTAATACAGCCGGGGAATTCCTAGCAGTTTAGTCACTGAGCAAAAGGAGGCAAAACAGACCCTGTGTGACAGCACACCTGATGCCCTCAAAAATACATTCCATGTCTTCTAAGAGACTACGACTTCTCTTTCTGTCTTGGAAACCCTACAAGTAACGTTTGTTAAATAGAGATATTACAGATTCTTAATATTAGGAAGCTAGGCCCCTTCTTCAAAATGTGTACATTGTCCCCTGGTTGCATATAGGTTAACGCACTAGCATATCCAAGGTTGCAGATATGGCTTGCAGTTGTGATGAAGCCATTCTAGGAAGAAGCAGCTAGAAAGTCATGACCTCTCCCCAGAAAAATGCACTCAGACATATATTTGGACTTTACTTCAGGAGGTCTCTGGGCTCTAGAAGCTCAGAATCTGTATTGCCTAGCCACTCACAGGAATATCAGGATATCATAATCCTCTCCCAAAGGAATTTACAGGGGCTAGTGAGTTCTTGGTCACAGAGGGAGCAAGTCCATTGACAAACATCTCCTTTGTCATCCTTGCGTTCCATTGGTTGCCCTGGTTGCCTGGCCAAGGTAATATTTATCTGTGAGTCCCTGGGCCAATAACTAATGCAAATGGAACACACATCATGAATCACAAGTGTAGACCACAGGCGTCTATGCAGCAATTTTAGTAGCATCCTCAAGACAATCCAATGCGGAGAAGCAGCAAAGGATGGAATCATCCAGAAGGGAGGAGGCTGGACGCAGATACAGGGGAAGCTGGGGAAAGTTCATCTGTTGTTAAAATCAATAAGGACGATGTTAACAGTGGAGGCCCAGATGTCCTGTTAAGTAATGTCCCAGTTAAACAGTCTCAAAAAGTTGGCAAATATCCTTGTGGGAACCAACAGCAGGCGCAGCAGCTGTAGTGAATGAATCAGAAGTGTGCTTTCTACACATCTGCTTCAACTTGATCATGCCCCTCGTCTACTCAAGCTCTTCTGGTAGCTTCTCTTCTCACTGAGACACGGCGCTGAGGCCCATGAAGCCCCATCCAGTCCACCCTCCCCTGACCTCTCGGACCCATCTGCTCTGCCCTCTGCTCCTTCAGCTCCAGCCACACTGGTCTCTTCACCGCACCCTGGATACACCAGACACGCTGCTAGAGGACCTTCACACCTGCCTTTTCCTCTGTCTAGGACTCTCTTTCTCCTGGATATCCTCATAGCTTCCCTTCCCCCACGCCACCATTTTCTGAAAAAGCATTTACTCAAATACCGTCTTGTCAGAGAGGCTCTCCCTGATTATTCTTTTGAAAATGACAACACTACTCTCCCCCACTTCCCAACCCTGTTTCATTTCTCTCCAGGGCACTAAGCACCATCTATCACATTATTTATTTTACTTCTCTTCTGTCTTTCCTCAAAAAGAACGTAGGTTTCACATGGGCAGAGATCTCTGTCAGTTGCCACTCGCCACTGTATCCCCAGGGGCTAGAACATGGCCGGCCTGGTGCCCAGCCCACGTGGCTGTTGAGAAGATTAAATGAGTTACTACATGTAAGACACCTCACACCACACAGCATGTGATAGGAATTAAAGAAATGTTGGCTATTATTCTGAATTCTGTTTTAAACTTCACGACAACCTAATGAGTAGTTACTACCACGCCATTTTACAGATCAGGAGACTGAAGTTCAGAATAACTCCCCTGAGGTGACATATTAGTAGTTGGCGGAACCAGGATTCAGACCCAGATCTGACATTCGGTTCTGTGCACTCATTCCCCTCTCTCTGCTTTCTAAGTCCTGGGATAGCAGAGGGGGCAGAGATCCATTTGTTCCGCAACAAGCCCAATCCCTCAGAAGGCTCCAACCCCAGGGTTTTGGGGGGCAGGGAATAGAGTTTCCGGGATCCAGAGACCTTAGTGCTACGTGAATCTGAAATGGCATGTGGCATTCTGTTTACTTCCTCACTTCACCAAAAAAATGTAATCGAGCCTGCCAATTAAAAAATGTTTTCATGACCCCAGAAAATCCATGTATTGGAGACATTTACTTTAAACAGTCATTCTACCATAACAGGAAAAAGAGGTAGAGCAGAGGCCTTTATTATAACAGCTGCTTTCATACCCCAAACAAGGTTTGGCTGTTTTTGGCAGGTTGTACTGTACTCGTGTTGGCAAGAAGCGGATGGACTGCGTGAGTTTCCTTTCAAAAGATCATTTTGCTTCCTCAGAGAAACCCATGACTGGACTATCTAGTGTGAATTGCAGATGTTTGTTCCTCCTTTGCTCCTCGGTCCCCTCCTGGGGCTTCCAGCCTGCCGAGGCCTAAATGGGGCACGAGCCTGTAGAGCAGAAAGAGTGTGGGCTTTGGAATGGTGAAGGTCTTGGTTAGAATCCAGTGTTTCCTTTCTTAGCAGTGCAGCTCTCGGAGACGTGGTGTCCCCAGCCACAGGGCTGTATGAGGACTAAGTAGGGCAGACGCTCCTCCTAGCTAATTACCAGGTACCCCTGGCAGCGATTATTGCAACGTAGTTATTACTGTGACTTTAGGTGGCTAGAGGCTTGAGTCCCCATTTCTTCTGAGGGTTCTCCTGAGAGATTCCATTGTACAAAATGCACACAGCAGAGGAAGTAAAATCCAACTCCTTTCCTGGGGGCTTTTTAGAGTCGCTCTTTAGAGTGACTTATTTGCATCCCCACTTCAAACCTACAAGGTGGGCGAGAAATGACACAAGGATAGATATCAGGACCTCCTCTTGCCCCCACAAGGATCACTGCTCTTGAGTTCCAAAAGGGGAGGAAGAGGCAGAGATAGAAGGGGACCTGATGATCCTGATGATGGCCTGAAGGGTAGGGCTTCACTGGATTTTAAACTGGAAATCATACAGGAAGTAAAGGGCTCCTGACTCCCAGAACCAGGGCTGTGTTGGGCTGTGCCTCTTGCGACACCGGAATACACAGCACACAGCCGAAACCATTTCAATGCTAATGGCTTCCAGATGGCAGGAGAGCAACCAGCACACGATGCACTCAGCACAAGTGAGCCCAAGGGATCTGATGTCCATCAGTCCTGCTCGTGGCCCAAACTCATAAGAACCCATGTGAGTCAGAACTGGACCCCCAGCAAACTTGGAAGCCCTAGCTGGACAGCACCCGCTGCCGTATCCCAGTAAGTTACAGACTCCTGTGTTCCACAGAGTATCAGTCAGCACAGAAGCCACCTCCCTCCAACCTCCAGGAATGCCTGCTCCCCAGCATCCAAGTCTGAGACCCGAACACAGCATAGGTCTTGCTGCGCAAAGGAAACGAGCTTCGCCAAGTATTTGGGAGATGTGTGCTGGGCTGGGTTTTTGGACCCACGCTGGAGAGGAGGGAATCTTTGGCCACTGCGGGCAGTTTTGAAGACCTATTTTTGACTTCAAAGGCCTTTAATCCTCTGTCTATTCAGAGCCTGAACTTGGAGCATTTGCCTTTCAAAGAAAGACGGGGGAAGCCAGTGAGCGGCACTGGGAACTTCCAGCCCCCCGCCCCGCCCCCCCTGAGCTGGGCACATTTAAGTCCTTCTCCTGAGTTCCAGCCTGGCAAAGAGTGGGGTTGGGAAAAAGTAGGTGGGGGGTGGCTATGCTCCTTCCCCACTGAGAAGGCAGCGGGCGGCGGGGGGAGGGGAGTTTAATTCATATGTCAAAAAATCCCATAGTCCAGTACCTGTTCAACCAGAAGGAAAGACCCTGTACAATTTCAGCCTCAACCCCGTATCTAGGGGTGATAGTCCACATATTTAATCAGTGCTCTGGCATGGGCACTGATCAGTCAGAAGGGATATACCATGGTGCTCCCTCTGCTGAACGCCAGCCCTGCCTACGTCCTGACAGAGACGTTTTAAAAATACCACGGCAATTACTTGTGGGTGGAATATCCCGGAGCAGCCCACACACTTTCCGCTGTTGACACAGAGCTCTCACTGCCTGGAGCCTTTCCTGGAGGGCACCCCGCTCCATGGAAGCCCGGCCACACAGTGCTGATGGGACATTAGAAGATGAACTCCATGCCCCAGCTGTGAATGAAAAACAAGTTCTGTTACAAAAGTAGACAGATGAATGGCTATTTTAAGTTGTTTCACTGTTTTGGGAAAGTGGCTGCAAGGACAGGTGCCAGGGCTTGAAGAATATTCTTCCATTCCTGTCAAACTGTGTAAAAACCCTAAGAGTACCGCTTTGCGAATCCAAAGACTCATGCAGCCACCACAGAACCTTTAGCAGAAGACCAACATGGAGTCCTGAAGGGCATGGCTCGTGAGGGAGAAAGAATGAAGCAAAGGGCACCCAGTCCCCACCCTCCAGAAACTTACAATCCAAGTCTTTGCAATTTTTGTCATAGTTTTAGATAACTAGCTCCTTCCACGCAGCAGCCGGTACTGCTCTCCGTGGGGAAATTCTGAGTGCCGTATTTTGTTTTGTCCTTTCAAGACTCTCCCGACACAGTGTGTTTCTTCCCAGTCTATTCTCCCTTCTCGTCTCACTCCTAGAATGCTACCTCTCAGTTCTCACCTTTCTTTTCCTTCTTCCCTCATAGCCAGCTCTCTGCAGCAGACCCTTTGATTCTTAGCAGTTCCATGTCCTTCTTCTGGTTCTTTCTTTCCGACAGTGCCTTCCAGAACCTTCCCCCAGGACTGCCTGGAAGAACTCTGAGTGCCCCTGACTGAGGAGGGAGTGGGGCAAGGTGGAAATGTGCAGGATGGTTTCCACCACCATGCCCACATCAGCCCAGAGCTGCCCAGACTAGTCATTCTTTTTCACAACATAGATCCTCACTGGGAGAAAAAGTTAGAACATGCAACCCAAAAATTTTGGAAAAGGAAAAAAAAAAAAAAAAAGAAAGAAAAAAAAAGGGGGTTGGAATTGGAGGGGAAAAGGAAGAAATGAAAAGAATAAAGAGCAGAAGAGAAAGACTCAACTTCAGAGTGATCACATTGAACTCAGGTCAAAGTTCAAAATACTAAAACTGTTTCTAATGTTCCACGAAGTAGCAACCTCTCAGTGCCTCTGACAAGTGATTTAAGAGAAGTGGTCTGTTCCCAAGGGGACCCATGAATCTCCATGCATGATGGTTCGATCAAGAGAGTCTGGAGTCACACAGTTGGGAAGGTGGCAACACAAAGGTCAGAAGGACAAGGGAGGAGTCCATTCATCAACCCTGACAGGCGGGCATGCCCAGGATGGCGCAAAAGACAGGAGCCATCTGGTAGCTTTGCTTGCAAGACCAGATTAAGAAAGTACCAGCCCAGAAACCACAAAGGAGAAGACGAAGCTGTATTTCCGGAAGAAAAAGCAAACATTTCTACCCAAAGCTGAGGTAAGAGCTTTATTTATTTTTTTTCCAATGATGAAGAAAGAATCCTACTTCCCTCTGATTTGAATTATTTTTAGCATACATGCCTCAGCTTTGATGCCCAACACGTCTGGCCATGTCTCTCTTCCCCTGCCTGAAATTTTTCAGTAGCTTCCCAGTGCCTAGAGTATAAAACACAACCTCCACTGCATGGCTCCTAAAGGCCTTCATGAAGGGACCTCCGCCCAACACTTCCTGTCTTCTTCCTGCATTCTTAGCTCAGACTTCAGAGGACTCGGGCCTTCCAGAATACACTAACACCGCCTCCTGCTTTTCCCTCTGCTTGGAACACCTTCTCCTGTTTGCCTCCCTGCCTGTCTGCCTGCCCAAATTTTACTCATCCTCTCTAATCCATCTCAAAACTCCAGCTCCTCTGGGAATCCTGACTTCTACAGGGTTCCCTCTCCTGGCACTTGAATGCCATCCCATTACATTAATTATCTTTTACTGTAATCCAGACTAGAACTGTACCTTCCATCTTCTTGCAACCAGTGCCTCGCACACAGCAATTTCCCCAGATGTGTTCAGACTACTCAGATGATCATTTGTTTGCATTCTATATGTATACATCTCTCTCTCTCTCTCTCACACACACACAGACACACACACACAATGTCATCACCTTATCACCTCCTGGGTCTCTAGGATTGTGGGATCTAGGTTAGGATACTGGTTAGAAGTTAGGGCCCCAAGGTTGAGATGGACGTGAAGAAAGAGTGAGTCATACATCAGAAATCAAGTTAGAAGCCTAGAAATGAACGGCTTCAAGTGCTTAGATGTTTCCCATCCACAGGCCTCAGCTTTCCACTCAGGCAGAATATATGTATGTTTGCAGAGAGAGGGTGGCTAGAGCAAAGTGAGTGAGAGCAGAGAGAGGGGTACAGGGTCTTGTGCAGAGTCTCTCTCCTGGTCCCTTTCCAGGCTTCTAGGCAGTGGTTCCAGCCCCTGGCTAGTGGTTCCATACAAAGAGTCATATATTATTTCCACCCATTTAAATTTCATTTTTAATTAGCCCTTTCCCAAAGAACCACAAAATGTCCAAGGTGCTAAGGTAAGCAGTTGAGACGTTTATAAGTGTCAAAGCCAGTAGAGCCAGACTCAGAGAAAGGCAGGTAAATGCAAGGGACCCCTTGAATTCCAAAACATGTGCAGAAAAGTGCAGAAGTCAGTATTTATGGATGGAGGAATTTTTGAAATAGTCTATTGCACGGAGACATAATTCTGCTCCAAGACCTCAATTTTCACTAAGTCTGGCATGGAACGAACAAGCAAAGAACCATCTAGATACTTGAACTCAAAAGTTCTGTAGTTCTGAAATTTGGTCTAGTTTGTGTTCCACTAAAATTGTTTGCCTCTCATCAGGAAAATAATTTCTGGATTAGCAAATGTCAAGAATGGGCATGTTAAACAAGCATACCAGGTCTGTGATCTTCTAGAGATCTTAAAAAAAAAAAAACTAAACAAAAAACAAAAAACAAACCAAAAACAACAACAGCAACAACAACAAAAACAAGGCAAAAAGCCACTGCCACCCCAGGGGAGATAGGAGCTTTGCTAGGAATTAGCAATACTCTGCTATAATAATCTGTAACATGCTCATGCTGGAGTTGGGAGTAGTGTAGTCACAATACAACCAGGTAGGCAGCAGGTTAAACAGGCGTTTCAGATAGCCAGAAGATGAAATATTATTTCTAGGGCAAAATGTATCTTTAAAATGATCAAACATCTGCTTTACAAATCACCCTTCCTGTTCCAAATTAGGAACCACCTGTATAAATCACTCAGACACACTGATGAAAAATAAATCCCCCTTTTCTTTCTACTTTTCATGCACAGAGTCAGGGATATAGGATCAATTAGTTTCTCCAGGGTATGGTCTGTTGTACTACTTTACATAGCACGTTGCACAAAGGCAGGTAGAATGTCTCCTAAGCATTCTGCATTCCATCACAGTGGAGCAGGTTTTCCTAACTTAGCCAATGCATGCTGTGCACAAACAGGACTCAGAAAGACGGAAAGCCTGCAACTCTGGGGTGAACGCAACACAGTGAAATTCAACATCCTTAGCAGGATGGTGTAGGGGGGAAAGGCATGACACACATTTCCCTCCTGACACCCCACTTATTAGTGCTTTGCCCTTCTAAGCACCAGCTTCCTCATCTATAACATGGCCATCCTTATGTGCACATCACAGAATTTTTGGACAGATTAAGTGAAACCATGCATTTACAATGATTATGGTCAATGTGGTACATATTGGGTCAAAACATCACAGTTGCTTCTTCTTCTTTCCTTGTAAAATGCAACTACCTTTTTAGGGTGTCTGTTTGCCCACAGAGGGCACACTTTTTCTCCATGTAGCACGTTCTACAAGCCAGTCCCCACATAAGAAGTCTATGGTTTTTTAGTACTGCCTGTGGGAAAGTCCAGCTAATTCTGGAGTCCACGGCTGAGAAACTCATTGTGGCGGCACACCTAAGCCACATCCTCTGACCTTGCCTTTATCAGTAAAAGTGATTAAAAAAAAAAAAAAAAAGATTGTCAAAATATAAGATGGGGGTAATGGCTGAGGAGGTAGCATGAGGAGGAGAAAACTAGGAGTCTTTTTTTTTTTTTTTTAAAGATTTTATTTATTTATTTGACAGAGAGAGAGAGAGATAACAAGTAGACAGAGAAACAGGCAGAGGGAAGGGGGGAAGCAGGCTCCCCACTGAGCAGAGAGGCCAACGCGGGGCTCGATAACCCAGAACCCTTAGATCATGACCTGAGCCGAAGGCAGAGGCTTAACCCACTGAGCCACCCAGGCACCCCGACTAGGAGTCTTTTTTAGGTGAACAGCAAATTCACAATATGCGAGTGCTCTCCTGCAGCGAATGTGAAGAATACAGTGCGGCAGAGGCAGAGAGAGGGAGAGAGGGGCGGTATCTCAGGAGGGGGACGATGCACCCCCGCCTCCCGACTCCCCAGATGTCTTGTCATAACATCCAGAGAGAAAAAATATCTGCTAGAAACACGATAAAACGTGAAACAGAAACACCATGAGCTCACCTAGCTCAGCTGTGAAACTTAAGTTATGATTATACTGGTTTTGTATCAACGTAAAATAATTCAAGATGAAAGCCTAAAAGCCAAATAAGAAGTACTAGTTCCAGCGTAAGGAGAGACCTGCCAGTCCGACAAAAGGTTGCAGCTTCTCCTCCACCCTAACCACCCTCCCCATTCCTTCTCTACACTCAAACCATGCAGCCAGCAATGCCTCTGACTGGTAAAAACGAGAAATAGCGGTACTCAGCCTCCATTGCCTTTGACGTACCCCAGAAGCCTGGACAAATCTTGACCCCAGGTCAGTGAAGTCCAGGGGACTCTAACATGTAGCCAAGGTTGAGAACAACTGCTCCAGAAGGCTGATCCCCCTTCAACCCAGGGGATGGTACCAGAGAGACTCGGGAGCCTGCTCAAAGGGCAGTGACCAGGATAGTGACATAAGGACAACTGGCAAGGGACATGGAGATGAAGAGAGGACACTCAGGGAGGTATAATCAACACTTAAAATACCTGAAGCCCTGTCAAGTGTCAGAGGAAATTGTTTTGCTCTCCCTGCATGGCTACTAAAGGATGGGAACTAGAGGGGAAATGGGTTTCAGCTTCATCTCAGGAAGAACTTTCTTAAGAGAACTCTTTAAAGACGAGGAGACCTCGAGGGAACTCACAGCCTACAGCTGAATGCATGTAAGCACAGACCCCACTGGCGGGAGGCCCCACTGGACAGAGATCCATAAGGGGGAATCAGGCACTGGGTGGAGAATTGGACTGAACCCTTCTCAGGTCGGTTCCGCTCTGTGATTCCTGGGGCTCGATGCGAGTGATGGACGGAAACTGCAAACTTTCCCCAACAAAGAAAACATGTTTGTTCTAACTCAGGAAAACAAATCCATCATAAACCTTGCCAAACAGAGAAACAAGAGTGGGCTGGGATGGCAGAATAAAGGCATGACGACTGGTAAAGGCATGACAACCGAAATGCTCCAGAGTTCTTTCCACAATATCGTACAGTTCATTAGAACAATTCAAAATGCAGCAGTGAAAGGCTGCTGTGCTGCATGGCCTCGCCGGCCGCTCTCCGGGAGCTATCTGCTGATTTAAGAAGGCAGACACTCTGGAGGAGCCCCCTGCTGTTTATATGGTTGTCCAAGTTAATTATCCCTATATTTGCAGATGAAGAGAATGGTAATCTGTTTATCTAGGTCAAATATTTGGAGCTGCCTCTGTCCCTTGATAGTTGTACAAAAATACATAGTGTTGTCCTCTTGGGCATTATAAGAAAAGATCAGGTTAAAAAAATAGCATCCACTTCTTTATAGGTTTAACACAGTAAGCCCCTATTTGTGAAGTAGCCTAATTAGACCTAACTCTAAACAATGAATTTATAATGGGATTTAAAAAAAAAGAAAGAAAGAAAGAAAGAAATTTTGAATTCATGCCATATTTTTGTCTTGAGTTTATGGATGTTTCCCCATAGAGATAATGAAAAACTGACCTCTGGCCTCTGTAACCATTCCTAAGAGTAGTAACTTCCACTGCATAAGGAAAAATAAATGCACGGCACTACCACAGACAGGTGATAAGGTGCTGGTATCGGTTACCAGAACAGAGAAGGGTGCTGGAGTGGAGGCGGAAACTTTATATGTCGCAAGATATGTGGGAAAGATGTGATTTAAGATGCAAACTAAAATCTCTGGAAGACTAGGTGTTTCCTAAAGGCATCTACCAGCTGTCCTTTAAGGTCAATTTCATTTTGGATCAAGTCAGTCAGAGTGAGCTGGGGACAGAGTTAGGGTGGGTATGTCCACCTTTGAGAAACTTACAACAGGAAATCTGCTGTGGTTGGGGTGGGGAGAAGGCCAGGCTTGGTTTGGTCCTACAGGAAGGAACCTTCAGAGCAGCCAAAGTTACAAGCTCCCATCCAACCACGTCCCTTTGAGCTACTTTTCTGTACTAACTACATCCAGTGTACCTAACATTATTACACGCAAGGCATCTAATCAATGTGGGCATGCAGCAATGACAGGAAGATGAAGACATGCTTGCTGCCCTCTTGGAGTCTCAGAAGGATGATGCTGTAAGACCTTCATCCTCAAAGTGCTGTCTGCACCAGCAACACCAGCAGCACCTGGAAGCTTTGTAGAACCTCAGGACTCTCCCCAGACCTGTTGAATCAGACTCTCATCTTAGCAAGATCTTTAGGTGATTCCTTTGCCTCATTAAAGTTGAGGAGCACTTTAGTAAGAGACCTTAGAGTTAATACCCTCTCATGTAAAAATTTTTAAAAAATTAAGATTATTTTTTTAGAGCAGTTTTAGGTCTGCAGCAAAATTGAGGGGAAGCTACAGAGATTTCCCATGTGGAAATCCCACCAGAGTGGCACATTTGTTACAGGTGACGCACCTACGTGAACACATCATAATGGTCCGAAGTCCGCAGTTCACATGAGAGTTCATTCCTGATGTGGAAAATTCTGTGGGTTTAGACAAATGTATAATGATGTGTATCTACCTTTATGGCATTACATGGAGAGTTTATTGCCCTGAAAAACGCTGTGCTCCATGTGTTCATCCCTCCCTCCCTCACAACCCCTGACAACCTCTGACATTTTTACTGTCTCCACAGTTTTGCCTTTTCTAGAATGTCACATAGTTGTATTCATACTGTATGTAACCTTTTCATCCTGGCTTCCTTCACTTAATAGTATATATTTATGTGTCTTCCATGTGTTTTCATGGCTTGATAGCTCCTTTCTTTTTAGTGCTGAATTATACTCCATAATCTAGGTCCCTACAGTTTATCCATTCATCTACTGAAGGACATCTTGGTTGCTTACAAGTTTTGTCAATGATGAATAAAGCTGCTACAAACATCTGTGCACAGGTTTTACGTGGACATAAGTTTTCATCTCCTTTGGGTAAATGCCAAAGTTTATGATTGCTGGATTGTACAGTAAGAGTATATTTAGTTTTGGCAAGAACGACCTTTCATTTCTTAGCTACAAAGGTGAGGCCCAGAGAAGTTCAATGACTTGTCCAAATTCAAGCCATAAATTCGTGGCAGCCAGGTCTACAACAAACATTTCGTGATGTTTCATCGGGAAGCATAGGCTCTTAGATATGAAGAATGGATATGGGAACTAGGGAGACCTGAATTTGGAAGGTCTGTGCCTCAGTTTCCTCATCTATGGACACTAACATGCTAATATTTCCCCATAATTGTGTGTGGTTATGAAGATTTAACAAAATAACACACCTGCAGGAGCTCAAGGTACACAAAAACTGTAATTCCTGAAAAGTTTTTGTTCCTACTGGCACCTTGTAGGGGCACAGACCTGCACACCTGACTGAGGCCTGAGGGGCTCTCCACATGGTGAGGAGTTTTGTTGAGCCAGAATGGAGAACTACTTCATCTGCTGAAAGGTGGGGTGCCACACTGCTGTCCATGTTCTCTAGACTGTTGTCCAAGCTTTATATAGATCCCTGGATGTTTCCAGTCCTGTTTTCTAACACAGTGACATGCTCGCTTTTGGCAGCTTAATTGGTAGAGCTGTCAGCACAGCTGCCTTTTATTGCCAATAAACTTGGGTCTCTCTGAGCTGTGGTCTTAATTATTTGTTATTTCTTTTTCCAAGGGGGATAATGTACGCCCTTCTTTAAGATGGCGTTTTCTTGCATCAGGACAAGAAACTGAAGAATGCACTGAGGAATTTAGCATATGGCAGTAACTGAGAGTCACTAGGAGAAAAAGCAATAAACTAGCAGAAAGTGGAGTGGCCTTATATCGGTCTTTTTCCTTTTCTTACTCCTCTCATGCCCCTTTCTCATCCACCCAACTCCCAAAACCCATGCTTAATGGCAAGAGACAGAGAAACATCTGCATCTGGTCTAAGCCTCATGATAAAATTTCCACCAGCATAATACCGTGATTTCCCTCTCCCCACTTAAGAAAGGGTTGAAGGCTTTTATGCCGTAGTGCAATCCCCCAGTGATGTTTTTCTATGCTGCATTTGAGAACTGATCAATCTCTCATAGCACCTCTGATTCAGATACAACCGTAGATGACTGTATTTCTATTTAAAAATTAAAAAATGTACCCTAAGAAAATTGAGAAACTCTGTTGACAGTATTTACAGACATAGGCAAAAATGGTTTTGATGAGTGTAATCACTGTGCAAATCGTGTAATTTTAAAACGCTTCAGCATCTCGTTGGATTTGTCACTGTTTTCCTTTACATGTGACAAAACTAATGTCATATAAGCAGAATGCTGCTGAGTTTACTTTTTACCCTACCTACCAGTGATCAGCTCTAACACTGGGGATCTACGGGAATCGAAGGAAGATATAATCCATGTGGGAACACACAGGTATGTTTTCAGCCAATAGTTTCGGTATCTTCCCTACAAAACAGTTTACCAGATTTGCTGCTAGGCAGAGAGACAGACATGAGCTTCACCTTCTTCATGTGTACCTTCTTGCCAAGGGGCTAGTGAACTGTGTAACGGTCTCAGTTGGACAGCCGGAGGGATAATAAACAAAAAGAACTTGGTAATAAGCCATCTACATAATTAGTCCACGAAAAAAAAAAATCAAGCTAAAGTGGTAACTTTTAAGGCTGTGAGTAGCACTCAGCTTCCACAATAGCAAGACCCAGTAAACTACTTATTATACTATTTTATTATACTCAAATACCACCTCATTTTAAATGGAAGCCTTGTAAAATTGAACTAGATTGATGTCTTAGCCAGAGTTATCCGTATAATCTCCAACTAAATCTGCCTAATTGGGTCATCGGCAATGGCTCTCTTGGCCATTAGTCTTAATTAGCATGGCGCCATCCATACTACGCATGCTCCTGTGGCTTCCAAGTAGGAGCTCGCATCAATCACTCACCTCTTTATGAAGAGATTCACTCAAAGTTTTTGTATGTAGGTGGGTCTCCTCAAATGCCAAGCACACATGCAGTGATGTTTGTAAACCTTGGCTTTAGTTTGCTGAAACCATCTGATTAACTGCTGTGGCCACCCAATGTCTGAGAGCTAGTGTATCACACAGAGATGGAATAAATAGAAATAACAGTGGAGAAATAATGGAGGGTTCCATTATTCTCCTCATTCCTGGCAATGACAGGCCACCAACTCATTAAGGTGACATTAAAGCCAGCTTTTGTCACAAAATCTGATTCCTCGGGACACTTGAAGAGGAGTGGACACATCAGTAATTACAATAACTGATTTTGCTTATAAAATTCTCACCTACCATTGCTCCCTTTCTTTCAGGCCAAGGAACCGCTGGGAAAGCATACGCCTTTCCTCCCAAACCAGGGTTTGCTTTGTACTTTCAACATGGGAAGAAGTTTATCTTTGGAGTCCTCCTGCCCCCACCTCGTTCTCCTGAATGCCATCTACCTGCCCCTGGTATCCTCCTGTGCCTGTCAACCAGTGAAATTTCCTCACATGCTGCTCTCCTCCTGAATTCCCCTGGATTCTGAGTACCTCCTCCTTCTACAACAAATACTTCTTCCTCTCCTGGAGGGTGTGTAAACCAGGTGTTAGAAGGAAAGCAACCTGTTTACATTATTCACAATTTACTGTGAAGCTAGAACAACTCACCTCAACTCTCCCAAGGACGTTAACAACGGAAAGAAAGCTTACTGATGATACTGAATTTATTATGATAGACTTTCAATCAATGTAACTTTGAAAAGGAAGCTGTTTTAGGCAGAATTAGGAGATGATGTTTGAAAAGCAAGATGCACACATCCATTTCACACACACATAGCCAAGCTGTAGGATACTCTGCAGCAATTTTAAAAAATGAGATTGTGTTGTATATGCTAAAAGAGAAGCTAGCTCTCCAAGTTACTGTAACAGCAAGGCCCTTTGGGGGTTCTTTAATCCAACGACCAGGACAAAAATAAGGTCACCCCTAGTCTTCTCTCACTGATTCAGAATAATCATCCCCTCTGCTCCCTCTCCTCCCTGAGAGAATCAAGCTCACTCAAATGCCACCCACAGACTTAAGCCTGAAGAACAGAGCTGAAAACTTGGCATGGCCCTTCTGAAAAATTGCTAATCCCTGAGCCTGGCCAATGGATGTGGAAATCTCATCGGTAGTCAAAACCACCCTCACAGTTCAGGCCGCAAATGCAAATCCATTTTCTGCCATGGTATCCACAGATCTCATCTATTACTTTCTGTTGATTGGCTTTTGTTCTCACTGAAAGGCCAAAGAGAAGATCCTGATGGAATTTTTTTTTTTTAACATTAAAAGCACAAATAAATAAAAACATGGAGCAAACACAGTGCCAGACTCTTTTTTCACAGGACACCACGTCAACCTGAGACCTTTCCCAGGCCCCATGAGTGCTTTGCCCAGCAGGGGGCTACACTGCTCCCAATCACATGTGCACTTCCCAAGAGCAGGAGGCCTCAGATGCCCCCAAAATCTGGGAAGGGAAGCTGGTCCTGCTCCACAAACGCAGGTTTGCTACCGAAGCAGAGATGGCGTACACGCCTGTCCTTCTAAGAGCTATTTTTGGAAAAAGAGGCCAGATGAGAACCTTAAAACAGAATCTTTCAAAGCAGAAATGACCCTCTGGGACCCAGACATTTTCAAGATGTTCCATTAACTATTTCAAGGCACTAAGGATCACTTTGCAAATGACCCTCTTCTGTACTTCAAGATGAAAAGGTAACAAAGGCACAGACCCCTTTGGTGCATGTGTTATAATCCCTAAGACTTCAGAAGGCCCTGTGTTCCTAATACCCTAGTTACGGTATAGTAGCAGGTCACGAAGACACAAGGACCGTCTTCTCCCACCACAGTGGTGGCTTAGACATCATCTCCATGGCCGCAAACTGGTGTCTGTCAGGAAGGAACCATGCAGGTGGCTGTGGGCAGTTGTGCACTGACAGGGAACTGATTCCACTCTTCTTTCTCTCTTCCTTCCTTTCCTATCTTTCGTGTATGAATTTCCAGCTACTGCCAAGTCATTTCTAAAGAGTGGGCTTTTCCAAACCAGTCTCGGGTTTGGCTGCCAGAGGGTCTTGCTTCCACTGACTTAACATGAACTCCATCTTCAACAACTTGGGAGGCTGGAGAGAAGAAAGCTCTTCAGATGTGCAGCAACCTTCACCTTGTAGACTTCCCAATGTTTTGAACTGAAAATGACTCAGGAGATGATATATTCTCTCATTTTTAGGAGTCAGTACCCAACTGGATGCTAACTGGAAAGGGGTGAGTGGTACTGTGTGCCCAAACAGAGAAGAGAATAGGAAAACACATTCCGGAATGCTTTACCTGGATTGATTTGGGGACGGGCTGCTCTTGGGTATCGTTGGCAAGTAACTACATCAAAAGAGTCTCAATTTTTGAGTGAATAGACAACAAGTTATGAGTTAATGGGTCTGACTGCCATACTGAGATCTGGGATTTCCCCCTGGAAACAAACTGGGGATATATGGTGCTGTCTTGGGATCATCTCTTTGAGTGTCTATGACTCTCTGGTTATGAGAACCCTGGTTGATTGGGAGGAGATCCTGTCCTTTGGGATGCCAGTTTACAATTTAGTGCATTATGTCAGCGGTGGCATTGATGCCTGAATTTTACTTCCTATCTTTGTATTTTCGGGGGGAACCAAGAGAAAACATTCTATATCCACAAATTCTCTGCTGCACACCAAAGCAACTAGACACAAGTTGGCTCTTCAGAAGTTCAATGCAAAAGTAGGCAGGAGGCAGAAAGAGTTTACTTTTACTTAAGCAGAGTACTCGGAAAAGCAATTATTACAATATACAGAGTTCAAGTTCATCTTTATAGCTACCATAAGTACCTTCAGGAAGATTTGGTCATTTGGTATCAACAGATAAGATTGTTTAAAGTTTCTACAATATCTGTACAACTAATCTTACATTATACAGGGAACAAGCGCGTCCACACAATCATACATGGCAATGCATGGTATGTTTGGTAAACAGAAGGCTGGTAGAACAGACCCTTGGATTGTCTCTGGCCAGTGCACACCTGGGATCACCCATGGACTACAGGAACTAGGAAGTGCTTGTCTTTCCATAACAGACGTCTCACATTCCTGCCTAAGGAGTTGATATTTTTTTCCGAGTTAACTGCAGGGTGCCTTCCCTACTTACAGTGTATGGAATTTTTTCCATTTGGCGGTACTGTAGCCTGGTGGCTGCGGAGCGTGGTTATCATACCCTACCTACAATTTGTTCTTCCTTTGAGTAAGTCAGGTGTGTCTTGGAAGAGAGAAAAATAAGTGTACTAAAATCAAGAGTCAAGTTATGATCCTTGTTCTCCTACCCCACGTGCATGCCAAACTGCGCAAGTCTTCAGTTTTCTCATATGTGTTATGGGATAATCATACCAGTCCTCTTCAAAGTTCTGTGTAATTCGAATTAGATACTGGGTGGGAAGGATCAAAATATCTTTTATAAATTGTACAGTGTTGCATAAATATGTGGAATTTGTTTTTTAGGTGTAGTGGAATTTACGCTCTTAGTTTAGATGCTATTTGGTGAATGCCACAGGCCTCCTGAGACGAAAACAAAACACACACACCCACAGTCTGTTGGACCTACATTTATGTTTCACATAATTGACTCAGCTGCTGAGGAAAGGGGCCTAATGTCAAAAGATGCTCAGCCCACAGCTTTCCTTGTATAATGTAAGGACTTATTTATGCTCCCACCTTCAACTTAGAGTTCACAGCAAGACACGTGCTATCAGGTCAGGGAACTCTACTTAGCAACTCAGCTCTAATTCCAGGTCAGCTGGAACTGAGCCATGGATTACACCATTAGTCCGGGATGACCAATTACTTTCCTTCCATGATTAAACATCTTTGGAAAAGATTTTTCTGTTGCATAACCCAAGGTTCACACTCTTTTGTTCTTGAGGTCTTTGACAATGAATAGAAGCTTAAGTTCACTGCTTGCTGTCCAATACTTTTTAAGATCCTGTTGTAATAAATAATATTCATGGATGATTGCCCAAAAGATATGAAGAACTTCTTTTCCTTTATACACCGCAAATCATATCCGTACATCAAGCCAAACGATCACAAAGCAGCAGGCTTAGGCTGAACTGCTATGGCCCTGTGCAGAGCGGCTTTTACTGAATTACACTTTGGCAATGTGCCATTGGCTTAACACTGAGGGACATTACAAGAAACAGTTCTATAAAAATTGCTAGTGTAAGAATATGGTTGAAGATATTTCCACTGTATCCCTCCATGGAGCCTTTGATAAGAATCAATGGATGAATTTCCCTTGGGTCCTAGTTCCAGCAAAAGCCCGTTTCTCTGGCTTTTTTCATTAGTTCGGGTTTCTCTTTTTGCTGTGGCATTTAGGAAGTACAGAGAGAGTACTGAGAGAGAGAGAGTGAACATGTGCATGTGTGAGCAGGGGGACAGGCAGAGAGGGAGAGAGAATCTTCATCATGACCTGAACTGAAATCAAGAGTCAGACACTTAACCAAATGAGCCACCCAGGCGCCCCACAGTGTCAAATTTCTGTCCTACCTGTAACAACTAATTGTACATAAACCATACAGGAACAACTAACTTTCATGCTCTTTTCCATCCTCATCCCTCATACTTCCTACAATTCAATTTCTTCTTTATGTATTTATTATGTGTGTTTCTGTAAACTCTCCGGATTTTCTGGAGAACAAATGTATATTTAACTCATGGTCCCTGCATAAGGCTCTTTCTGATCCCAACCTGCCTCTCTAGCCTCCCAGCCTTGTATTTTGCCATCTTCCACCATGACTCTGTAACACAATCACACTGACCTTCATCATGCCTTGATTATGCCGTGTCCTTTTATGCTGCTCTGCATCTGCCCATGCAGATTCCTCTGCCTGGAATACCCTTAGCTGAGTGAAATCCTGGCAGAACTCAGAATTCTGGTCTCTGTTCCTATACAGCTTTTCATCTGTGCCTCCAGTGTAGCTTTTACATTCTATTCTGGCACACCATGTATACACCTGTGTCGTTTACTAGGTGATAAACTCCTTGAAGGCAGGGCCATTTGCATATATCTTTGTATCTCCAGTGCCTATCCAGGTATACAATAGGTGTGCAACAAATGTTAGTAAAACTAATGGTTAATGAATACTGCTGTTGCAGCACCAGCACTGGGACCTCTGGGACACTTGTTACCAAGACTGATAACAAGTTGCTTTGCAATATTCACATGGGCGTGATGGTGGTGGCTGCTGGAGGTACAGGTGATGGTGTCTTCCATCAGTCCTTCCTCAGAGCAGATCCCAAACCTCAAACTCTCTTCTGGAGGCAGGAATACAGGGATGCTTTTTTCCCCCACAACACTTGCCTATGGATTTGCTACATGGTCAAATTCCAGCTGTGTGTTGTTGATGAAGCTAATACCACAACAACAATGAAATGCAGCCCAAAACATAAAAATCTACACCGGGTTCTGCTTTGTGATTTCATATGACAGAGAAGAAGGGCTCAGAAAATGGGAAGCAGTCTGGTATACTGGGTTCCACCTAGAGGGTGTAAATGTGCAGATGAATGCTAAGGAAAGTTAACCCAGAAAGCAATTAGTCAATCAATTTTCCAAACAATGGGATGGAAATGAAGCTACCAGAGCCTCCCTTGTTCTTCCAGTGCCAGTATCATTTCTCTTTCGTTCAAGAGTCCAAAATATCCATGGGATGGTGAGATGGAACATGAAAACAGCGTCACAGTGTTTGCAGAAGAAGGTTACACCAGAACATGTTCACAGAGCTTTGCAGAGCAATGTTTAACATGCCTTGGAGGTTCTTCCTTGGAGGTTTCCCATCTTTGCCTTTTGCGTGGTCTTTGTTTTCCTGGAAACCTTACAGTAAAACGAATAGGACAACTACTGTTTCAACAGGAAGACCGCTACATCCAACACCTCCATTCTACAAACGGGCAAGCAGATACACTGAGTTACCCAACACTACACAATGAACTGGCAAAAGAACCAATGCTTGATACTCAGTCCCTGTCCTTCCCAGGACATCAGTATCATACCAGCTGGCTCTTGGTCGTCCTCAAACAAAAATTAAGTACAAAAAAGTAGGAGCACCTGGGAGAATAAACCAGTTCACTTGTTTCTACCAACTCAGTTAAAACAAAAAACAAAAAACAAAACCCTGTATTAAAGGGCTAACAGACTCAGCTAAAAGGTTAACACTCAGCAAGTGGTTAATGTGTACAGGGACAGGGACACGATTGCTAAGAAATGTTACATTTTCAAGCTTGGCATCTGGGACTCATTCTGCAAACACTGGGGGGGGGGGTGAGCGGAGGGGGGCGGGCGTGTGCCGAGCCTAGCATCTGCTGACCCAAGTGCTGGAAGAAGGAGAGGAGGTGAATGAAAGAGAAGAGTGGAAAAGTGCAGCAGAAAAGTAGGTCTCAGACCTCCTGCTCTGTTGATGAATGTGTTATGTATGTCACTTGGCAACTGGCACAGGGTGTGCATCAGCAAAAAGACACTCAGGGTTTCTGCAGTTGAGCTGGGAGGACACAAGGCCCTACGAATGGTTTACAATTCAGTTGGAAGGGCCCTACAGAAGACAAGAGTTTGGTGCCTTCTGGTTCCAATGCTGGCACAACACCCCAGTTCTGGGGCGGGGGGGGGGGCGCATGTGTCTACAATCCTGGGGCACACACAGCGCAAGGGAAAGGCTCATGTGTGGATGTACCGATTTGAACAAGCATGGAAAGGGCACTAGACATTTTGGAGTTTCTGATGGCCTTTTTCAAACAATAAAAATGTGGATCATAATCCTTCCCAGAAAAATGTGAGGTTAAAAGTTTAATCTGAGTTCACAGCACACACATTCCAAGGGGGCACTGTACTTGGGGAAATTACTCACCTAGAGTTTATATAAGTTCCGAGGCGATTAGAGTCAGCCGACAAATTGGAGCCAGTACACGTTTACATTTAAGGCTTAAAATGTAGAGTCCTCTTATGGAAAGAAAGAATGGGGGGGGAGGAAATCACCCACCACCCAATGTTTCTTGTTAAGGGACCAGACCCCATTAAGTGTCAGTCCATCATCTCAAAGAGTGTGGAAGATGCCAACACACGATCCCTCTCTGTCCCTCTTGAAAAGCAAACGTCACATCTGCTTGCTATCAGCATTTATCTCACAGCGTGCGTCTGACTCATTTGGAAAACTCAAAGCACATGTTTATTCCTGCTGAGGAACCGGCCATTACTGTGCAATTTACAGGTCTTCTGCAACCCAGACCGCACCGTGCTGAAGGGAGAACTGCCAGGGCGACGGGCGGGACACTCAGCGCTTCTCAGTTTGATCACTTTGCTCCCAGTTTTCTGAGTGGAGAGGGCACTGTCCCGGTCCTCTGGAGAGCTGTCCTTCATTTCCCAGCCTGGATCACAACTGACTGTCCCTCTTAGCCAATCTGAGGGGGTGAGGATCCCAGAGCAAGCATGTTTGGGAAAGAGTGGCAGCAGGTAACCAACGAGAAGCACATGGCTTGTTAGTTTCTGGAAACAAGTGGCGTTTGTGCAGCAACTCAAAAAGTCTTGGTCACAAAATGAAATCCATCCCTGCTGTCTTCGGGATGGCTCCTAGCGACAGCAATACAATTCTCACCCTGGGCTTCTCTCCACCACCTAATCTGATTTCAAGTGGCTTCTCTAACAACACTGAGGGTGAATGCAACATGAATCTGCCTTACTGGGCCTTCATAAAGCCACACTCCCGGCTGAAGAGTGAAAGTTCATTAGACTTAGTGCTTGATCTTTTTTTTTTTCTTTTTTTTCTCTATTCTGCCAAAATTCACTGCAAAGCCATGGCAGTTCAATGTAAGCGCCTCTGTAGGAGTTAGAAAAAGGTGCCTTTTAGGCAGATCAGGCCTTCTGGAAAACTTTCTGTGGAGCAAAACCTACAAAACCTAATACAGCGGTCCTGACAAGAGCTCCCGGGCCTTTTCTTACCAGAAACCTTGAAAAGTGATAGGAACTCAAGATTTGTTTGCCTTCACGGGTAAAGACCATACTGGGATGATGAAATGCAAAAGGCCAAAGGTTCGAATCAAAACCTATCATACATACCTCTATGTGTGTTCTCTGAATGCTGAGTCCCACCCACAGCGGGGAGATGGTGAGGTGCCATGAGTTATCTGCACTCAGTGGTCCTCCATGACCAGATGAGCTGCTAAAACTCACCTTTCCCGAGAACCAGCTCCTAGACGGAACCTGGTTCTCTGGTCAATTTGTGTCCACTTTCTTAAGTTGCTTCCTTAGTTCTGCATCCCTCTGGAAAGAGAGGGACATCTCCCGTCCTCCTCGTTTGTATATATCCTCTCACCTCTCATCAGTGGCCTCTATCATCCCTCGGTTTGCAGGAGGGTCTGTCCCTGGAGGCCACGCCTACCTCGGAGCAGACCACCAACCTTAGACCGTCAACTTAGTAG
Source organism: Mustela erminea (assembly GCF_009829155.1). Lineage (NCBI taxonomy): Eukaryota > Metazoa > Chordata > Mammalia > Carnivora > Mustelidae > Mustela > Mustela erminea. Next base: position 49,745,062 of record NC_045626.1, read on the forward strand.
GTACCATTTCTTAGAGCAAGGGGTTCCAAGCATTTGAACATATAACTCCTGAATTCCTGACTTTATTTATTCTTCACTAACTCATAAATTATCTACACAGGCTATCATCATGACTTAATAGTTCAGAGCACAAAATACCCTTAGCATGTGATCTATCATAATAATTATACATGTACATTTTTATCCATATCCTCCAGTGACAGTTTAATAACTTTGAAGGTTTTCCAGCCAACTGCTTGGCAAACACATCAGACTGTCACTGTTTCTACCCTGTAAGACTGTCAACCTGTAATGTGATTGGCAAATCATTTTCAGGAAGAATGATGGAAAAGTTTCCTGTGCCATTTTTGTCTGATTTTCTTGGGGATGTACTGTTAAACAGTGCTATCTTTAATCCCTGGTTCCTTTATAAGAGCTTTTTAAAGCCACATATCCATTTGTGGAGGCTAAGACTAGGTAATACAACTGTTAAATCCATTTAACTAGGTACCAGTAACCAAGGGTGGGGGTACTCTCTTGACTTTGATTTTGAGTACTTGAAGACAGAAGTCTAAAGATTGGCTCACTCTTTCACTTAGGGTTCATACTATGTCACCCAACCAGGAAAAAGTGCAGAAGGTTTTGGGGCCACCAGAAACATGAGAGTTTCACAGTTGACTCCTCATCTTCATCACTTCTGGTTCAGAGCACTTTCTAGCAAGAGAAGGAAAGTTATAGATACTCTGTGTCCAAACGTTTCAAATGCCTCCTAAGGGAAGCAGGTAAGGTATATGACCTAACTTTCTAGGCTGAAAAACAAAGCAGGGTCTGTCTTCATTCGTCTTTTCTCCATGGGCACTTTCAAAACGCATGGGAACTGTGAGACAGTGGCGATGGGCATGCTGTTCCTCCTTCCACCAACCCCCACTGCCTCTCCCTCAGCAATAATAATGCCTACAGTCCTAACACTTTCTGGAAATTGATTTTGTCACCCCATTCTAAGTTTGAAAAATCAGAGCTGCTCTATACATTTTCAGTCTCAAGGGTCATGATTTCTAGTTTTTGAGGAATGTTGCTACTTTATCCAAGAAAAGCAACCACCAACAAGATGAAAGGAAGTAGCCACAAATTCCCCCTTTCCACCCACTTCTACGGGAAAAACACAAGATCAGCGTATTTCTCCCATGTTGCCAGTGAAGACTTTTCTTCATTGCTTGAAAACTGGCCCTTCTGACCCAGGTCTCCTCTGTGGGCATGAGCCTTTCTCGGAGGGAGAAGCAGCTCTCTGCAGTCAGCAGGCCTGGTCTAGGGAAGAGGACCTGCGGGAAAGGGTCGGCAGCTGACTTAGCCCGGTCAGTTGCAGGAAAATTCCACAGACGGGAAAAGCAGATTTAAACTGTGGAAGAGTCAGAGGAGCTAGTTAACCGTAACTATAAGTTAGCGTCCACACTGAACTCTCTGACTCAGGGGTGTCCACAATGAAATTCAGTGAGGTCAGTAATTAGCTGAAGAATGAGAAGAAAACTGACATTGAAGCCAACTGAAGCCATGGATTGAGATCTCTGGAATCTCCACGCTTTTCTGGGGGAGAAGCTCACAGCTCTGACCTCAAGTTCCACATGCTGCCTCTTTTCGCACTACCTGGCAGTGTTTATATACCAAATTCTAAGTGCCCGTGGACTTAAATAATACAAGAAGAAAAGAAGGAACTAAAAGCTGGTCTATCTGTAGTATGCAGATCTAAACCTTAACCTAAACATATCCAAATTCCTCTGATCTTGTTAAGATCAATTTAAGACAACAGAGCAGGTTCAAATAATGCCAAGCATTTGGGGGCCACCCATGCATACCAGGCTACTTTATCAGCAGCCTAAGACATGATTTACAAAAAGCAAAACCAACCAAATAAACCAACAAAAAACAACACAAAAGAGACCCAAACCCAAAATGTCATCCCAGAGAATGCACAAAGGAGTCTGAGGTTGAGCACTTTTTCCACCCTGTCTCAGGACTGAATTTCAGATGACTAGGGTGGGGACCACCAGCGACAGTGGCCTGTGGTATGTGGCAGGGAAGTGGGCGGGGAGAGCACTTCTCACTCCCGGGTCTGTGCCCCTGCATGGTCTGTTCCTGCTAGCTGGAGTCCTTTCTTGTCAAACTTTCCCAAATGACAGGCCATGCTCTGCCATCCATGTCCTGTCATTCACTAGTTTATTTGTCCATTTAGCAAATATTTATTGAATTCCTCCTAAGGGTCAGGCCCTGGGGATATACACATGAATGGAACACACACGGCCGCTACCTTCATTGGACGCTTTCTCTAAGTCTCTCTGGCAGGTTGTTTGCTTGAGCTGTAATCCTGGTTAAAATGTAGATGCTGTGAGGCAGAGCCAGACTTGGCTATTACTCGTTGTTAGTTAAGCAGGGGTCTGAAATTTGGACTGATGCTGAGTGCCTGGAAGGAAGCGCTGGGACAGATGTGTGGTGAGGACTGTGGCGGAGCACTTGGGAAATTAATTTTCATCTGGTTCACAGTTTGCTTGGGACCAGCTCAACCTACAACAGACCCCAGTTCTTGGCTCAACCCTCAGACAAACCTTGTTAAAAGGGTGTACATGGGGGGCAGTGACTGGAGAGGCTGTATTTATTCAGAGCCTACAGAAAGTCCCATGACACAGTTTTAGCTAGACTTTCAGCTTTCTCTTTGTATAAAAGTTAACCCTTTTCATCTCCATTTGCATCCCCAGCACAGGGCTCTTGGGAGTGCTCAGGAGGAGTAAAACTGCAAAAAGACAGTGGCAAGTGTTTATGCAGAAGCTGGAAAAGGCCTAGATAAACTCTCCATTGGATCATCTCTAGGTCCTGGATAACAAAGCACTGACGTGCTCTAAAAGTAGAGTGACTTTGAGTCTAAATTATGCCAATTGAGTGTTCAACAGTTTCTAGAGTAAGTAGATCCTTTTAATCTGTCATAAGTTCATGCACTTGGAATGACCAATAATGTATACTTAAACATATAATAAAACTTAAGGGAAAAGAGAGTCCAGGGCGTGCAGGGGAAATGAGCTATTACTCCTCTGGCATGGAAAGGCCATTGTGTTTCATGTACGATTTGACCATGCTTCAGGAAAGCAATTTTGGCTTTAAATGGCACATTTCCTTTCTTCTTTATTAGGCTTCCAGAAGGGTTATTTCACCCCAGGTACTTTCTTATACTGAGTAATATTTCAGCTGTTTCGTGCAAACCCAGAGATCTTGCAGCAATCTCAGTAATACTTGGTATGTCACTAATGGTCAACAACTGGCAGACTGTGGTTCTGGAATCCTGAGCTGCATACTTGAATCTGTGATGGATGTTTATAACTCGGAATGTGTCTTCAATCATCACAGAAATGCCTGAGCACATGGCTGTTGGTTGCGCAATGCAAGACGTGACTGACCGCGTTTCTTAAGATGGGCATCTGTGCCATTGTTTATTATTGTTCTGGTAACATTTACTATTTTTGAGGGCTTGTTGTTCTGTTTTAAGAAATAATGATTTGAGTGTTGCTGTTTTCTTTTTTCCCAAAGAAGTAGCCTTAACCTTCTTTCCCCGAGTTTTGGAGCAAGGCAGCATCTGGGAACATATGGTTTCAGCTTCCTGAAAAATAAACTTTCCTTCCTTATTTTGTTAAGATGCATTCTTTATTCCTAGAGAAACCAAAACCGCATTAGTTAATGGAATTTTATTTCCTTGGAACTTATCTGCATGGGAACATCAATCTCATTAGAGCCTCTGGAAGCAGGAGATAATGGAATGTAGACTGTCTTGCACATTAATGTCTCCCGATCATGAAGCAGCAATTCTCACTGAGGAACTGCATGTGCTTTTTTCTGATACTATCTGCACCCAGGCTTGCTTCCACCTTCTTAGTATTTAGGTATCTGAAATTAGTTATTCATGAGTGAAATAAAATATTTTTATTTGCATTATAGTTCTTCAGATCTGGAACCAGCTCATACCAGCTGGCCTTTTAAATAATTCCTCTGTAAAATCTCCAGTAATTTTGCCACTCAAAGCAATGCAGTTACCTTTGGCTTCATTACAGAGATGCAACATCTATTCCAAGGGAAACAGACCAGGTTTTCAAAAAGCTGAACAATCCTTGGCTCCTTAGCTGCCCATGAAAGCTCAATTATTATCAACAGAAAAGATACTTTCTAATTGTCACCAAGAACTTAGTGTTCTATGATTTTCTTGGACCAAAAGTCTCCAGGTGTCATGGGCAGGGCCAGTGCCAGCACCAGATTAGATTCACTATGCATCCTCCTGGCATCTCAATGTTGCTTATGAAGCTGGGCTGGCTTATCCTTTAGAGATACTCTACAAAGCACCTCAGGGGAATATGCTCAAATACTTGCTTCAGTATAATTCCTGCGGCATGGCACTGGCCACGTCATATTCCATGAGGCTTCATAGCAGGCTTCAAACCCCCTTTCTTCAGGGTTCAGGGACAGGAAGGCTAAAAAACTAGTGGTGCTACATGATGACCTGGAACTCAGAGGACCCAAGAGTGCCTGCAAAGGATGAGTGGCTTCTCTAGGCGTTAACACTTGGCTTTGCCAAAGACCTCCAACATAAGACAGCAGGAAGAACCATCCACTGGAAAGCACAATTAATACACTCTTGAGTCCAACTGTAGTTTTACCATGGTTTATGGTTTCTTCATTCATACAGTGAAGGTTGGGCACTCAATAACCTTCAGGACTCCTTCAAGTTCATTGTATGATTTTGTAATTCCATTCTACTCAGAATTATATCTTAGCAGACCATGGCAGAGCAAAGCTGCAATGTAACTGTATGGAAGATGGGACTTAGGATACCTGGCCAGATAACACAAAGATGAACCAGAATTGAGGAAAAGAAGATGCCCATGTCTTGTCTACTGCAACTGGGAATCTGGTGGTGATCTAAAAGATCCAGATGTTCCCCCTTCACATAATAAAGGTCTTAGCAGTAGTTGAATTAGGGCTCTCTCCATGGCTGATACAATTTCATTCCCACCCCTCACTCCCCACCATGGGCAGCAGTGAAACTCTGCTCCTTTTGGGTGTGTGTACGTGGAAGCCTCTTCATGGGTCAGGTGTGTACACAAAAAGGAGGAAAAAGTGTTTAAACAGCCATGGCCTGAGTTACCAACTGGGGGGGAGAGTCTAAAGTGTTTTCTAGTGCCGGTGCTTCTAACAATGAGCCTTCCGTATTTGCTTCTTTAAGGGTTAAGTTATTCTGAGCTGAGTCCGAGATGGCAGAGGAGTAGGAGACCTTGATTTCATCTGGTTCCAGGAATTCAGGTAGCTAGCTATAAAATCATTCTGATGACCTGCAAACTCAACCAGAGATCTAAAAAATAATAGCTGCAACTCTACAAATAGAAAAGCAACCACTTTCTGTAAGAACAGAAGGACAAGACAGAAAAACTCACCTAAAGAAAAGACAAGAGGGAGCACCAACTGCCAAGGACCTAATAGACACGGATATTTGTAAGATGTCAGAACTGGAGTTCAGAATAACGATTATAAAGATACTAGCTGGGCTTGGAAAAAGCATAGAAGACAGTAGAGAATCCCTTTCTGGAGAAATAAAAGACCTAAAATCTAATCAAGTTGAAATAAAAAAGCTATTAATGACGTGCAATAAAAAAAAACAGAGGCTCTAACTGCTAGGATAAATGAGGCAGAAGAGAGAATTAGTGATATAGAAGACCAAATAATGGAGAATAAAGAAGATGAGAAAAAGAGAGATAAACACTACTGGATTGGGAGGGGAGAATTCGAGAGATAAGTGATACCATAAGATGAAACAATATTAGAATAATTGGGATTCCAGAAGAAGAAGAAAGAGAAAGGGGCAGAAGGTATACTGAAGCAAATTATAGTGGAGAACTTCCCTAATCTGGGGAAGGAAACAGGCATTCAAGTCCAGGAGGCACCTGAAATCAATAAAAATAGGTTAATACCTCCAACATGTAATAGCGAAACTTGCAAATCTCAGAGACAAAGAGAAAATCCTGAAAGCAGCTTGAGACAAGGGGTCTGTAACCTACAAGAGTAGAAACATCAGACTGGCAGAAGACTTATCCACAGAGATCTGGTAGGCCAGAAAGTACTGGCATGATATATTCAGGTTACTAAAAGAGAAAAATTTGTAGCCAAGAATACTTTATCCATCAGGGATATCGTTCAAAATAGGAGAGAGTAAAAGCTTCTAGGACAAACAGAAACTAAAAGAATTTATGATCACTAAACCAGCCCTGCAAGAAATATTAAAGGGGATCCTTAAAGCAAAAAGAAAGCCAAAATGTAACACAAAAAGGAATGGAGACAATATACAGAAACAGTGACTTTACAGGTGATACAATGGCACTAAATTCATATCTTTCAATAGTTACTCCAAGTGCAAACAGGATAAATGCCCCAATCAAAACACACAGGTTATCAGATTGGATAAAAATGTGAGACCCGTTGATATACTGTCTGCAAGAGACTCATTTTAGACCCAAAGACACCTCCAGACCTAAAATGAGGGGGTGGAAAACCATTTATCATGCTAATGGACATCAAAAGAAAGCTCGGTGGCAATCCTTATATCAGACAAATTAGATTTTAAACCAAAGACTGTAATAAGAGATGAGGAAGGACATGATATCATACTTAAAGTGTCTTTCCAGAGGTGCCTGGGTAGCTCAGTGGGCTAAAGCCTCTGCCTTCAGCTCAGGTCATGATCCCAGGGTCCTGGGATCGAGCCCTGAGTCAGGCTCTCGGCTCACCAGGAAGCCTGCTTCCTCCTCTCTCTCTGCTTGCCTCTCTGCCTGCTTGTGATCTTTGTCAAATAAATAAATTCAATCTTTAAAAAAAAAAAAAAAAGGTCTCTCCAACAAGAAGATCTAACAACTGTGAATATTTATGCCCCTAACATGTGAGCAGCCAATTATGTAAACCGATTAATAACAAAATTAAAGAAACACATTGATACTAATATAATAACTGTAGGGGACTTTAACACCCCCCTCAGCACAACTGACAGATCATCTAAGCCGAAGCTCAACAAGGAAATAAGAGCTTTGAATGACACACTGGACCAGATGAACTTCACAGATATATTCAGAGCATTCTACCCTAAAGCAACAGAATACACATTCTTTTCCAGTACACTTGGAACTTCTCCAAAATAGACCACATACTGAGTCACAAATCAGATCTCAACTAGTACCAAAAGATTGGGATTGGGGTGCCTGGGTGGCTCAGCTGTTAAGAAGCTGCCTTCAGCTCAGGTTATGACACCAGGGTCCTGGGATGGAGCAATGTCCACAATAGCCAAATTATGGCAAGAACCTAGATGTCCATCAACAGATGAATGGATAAAGAAGATGTGGTGTATGTGTATATATACATATGTATGTACATATACACAATGGAATACTACTCAGCCATCAAAAGAAATGAAATCTTGCCATTTGCAACAAAGTAGATGGAACTAGAGGGTATTATGCTAAGGGAAATAAGTTAATCAGAGAAAGACAATTATCATATGATCTCACTCATATGTGGAATTTAAGAAACAAAACAGAATCATAGGGGAAAAGAGGAAAAAATAAAACAAGACAAATCAGAAAGGGAGACAAACCATAAGAGACTCTTAATCTTAGCAAACAAACTGAGAGTTGCTGGATGAGAGAGGGGAGGGAGAATAGGGTAACTGGGTGATGGACATTAAGGAGGGCACATGATGTAATGAGCACTGGGTGTTATATAAGACTGATGGTGATGAATCACTGACCGCTACCTCTGAAAACCAATAATATAGTTTATGTTAATTAATTGAATTTAAATTAAAAAATATATTTAAAAAAGGGTTAAGTTACTCTGCCCTTCAAAAGAGTTTTTCAATTTCCCATCTGTAGCCTTAACATTCAGAATGTTAATCCTGAGACGACTTTTAGATACTTGGTTCTTAAGAACTAGACTCTAAGAAACAAAGACTAACAGCTTTGTGTAACCTGCTCATGAAAGACCATGAAGTAAGAAGTGTAAACCAGACCAACTGGGATGAAGTCAGGACAGAATGGATTCAAATGGGACCAAAGCACCACTGGTTAAAGGTGACGAAATTCTCAGTGAGACAGAACTGGCAATTGATAGCAAAACTCACTTCATTCCATTCCACCATTATGGTTTGTGGTGTGTACACAACAAGTTAAATAAAGTCTTTACTTATCAAAGGGTGTGTTTTTAATCACTCCCAAGAAATTCCTTTGTTGTCTTCATACAGACCCTGGGTTAAACAACAACAGTAATAACACTTCAGAGGTTGTTATAGAGATACATCTTGGGTGGACACAAATGCTTGTAAAGACAAGATTCTGATGCCCAGAGTGGGGAAAATCTAGATTAGGAGCAACCATTTGCCAAACTTTCCAATATACAGCAGACAGATAACACTGGGTGTGCTAATACCACCACTACACACTTATAAAAATACACAAAAGAAGAGAGTGTTAAGCAAAGATGATGATGATGATGATGATGATTATTATTATTATTATTTACCTTCAGTGACTCTTTGCTGTCCAACTGTCCTAAAACGACAGCTTTGAATGAAAACCATGAATCTAATTTCTCTTGGAAATTTCAATCCAAAAGATCAATGGAGACAAAGAAATTAAAAAGTTGTATTTCCATTAGCTAACCAAAGTGAAGAGCTGAAAAAATTATGCAGTTTGGGTAAAAATAAAAGACAAATTATCCTTTTAAATCTATAATGTCTACACTCTGTCCAGGGCCAAGTTTGCCAGATCCCTTGGACAGCCTTCTGATTCCCCTGAAGCCAAGCAAATGTGGAAAATTGATGGTTACATTTTGTTCTCACATACCTATGGTACTAAAAAAAAAGGGGGGGTTGGAATAGGTTTCCCTTTCCTGCTATGGAATTGGAAGAACCTTAAGATCCAACCCAGAGTATCTTCCTTTTTTCTCCCAAATGTTTTCCTAGTTGGTTTTTAATTTACTTTAGGTAAAATAATAATAGCAAAATCATCTGAAAATTAAGCGTGAAATGAAAACTGATGCTTTTATCTGCACACATGGCAGCACTGATGTGCTAATACAATACAGTCATGAATGCACCCCTAGATGAACTTAGATGACTTCTAATCCCACGAAATCTGTTTATTTCGCCGAATGGGAATGATTTCTGTGGCTTTGTTTATTAGTGATTATTTTTCAAAGTTTGGGAAAATATAGCAAAAAAAAAAAAAAGCAAATGATAATACAAGATCATTCCTCTGTGAGCTATTTACAAGGCACTAAAATAAACTGAAATTTACTCTAACAATACGGGATCCCAAAATGCCTTTCATATGTTTAAAGATATTATCAGTGTGATAGAAATTTATGGGGCACTGGTTTATGGTGTTGTAAACTAAGGCTTTTTTGACTAAGTCATGAACTTGTGTTACTGAATAAAACAAAATATCCAAAGGACAGGATGGCGCCACAACTTAATTTAAAGTAGGACTAGGGATGTGGCCGAAAAAAATTGAATGAAAAATTAGCCATTCCAACACAGGACTTTCAACCAGGATGATCCATTCATGGTCATATGACTGTTGGCCAATACAAATGAATCACAGATATGCAACAATGGGAACTTCTGGTTCACCTTCCCATTGTTCTCTTACCCCACACCATCCTATTCTCCTCTGGCTACATCTTCTAGGTTTTTGACCCTTGACTTTGCCTCCCTCTCTGGTGCCCTGCTTGCTCCTTGCCTTGCATGTGACACCAGCTTGGCACTCAGTGGCACTGGTCTGTACCCCTCTTTGGTTCATATTTCCCTTGTGTCTTTGGGTGGTCACCTCCCCACTCAGTGCTGGGCTCTCTAGATGCCAAGTTCAGCTTTGGCCATCTGGTCAATACCCTGAGCAGAATGACTCCAGACCACCAGGAGAGACAACTAGACCATGTGAGTTAACAGTGGACATGCAATATTAAGGTCCCTTTACCCCTCAGGTAGCTCCTCCTGTGATGATACCACTTTAGGTAGGCTACATTTTGACAGAAAGGTATTTTGTTCTTTGATTTCACAGCTGCTTCTCTGAACAGGCACAAGTACAAAGGCCAAGAATTAGACCGAGCTGGTTGAGAGAAGCACAGGGGCAGGAATGTGAGGTTCTTATGGCTGACCTGCAGCCTCTGCATCAGTGTTGAGGTGGAACCTTCAAGAAATGTTCATCCCAACCCCATTTTAAAAGAGCTTCCTGGGAAGCCTGGGTGGCTCAACTGGTTGTGTTCAACTCTTGATTTCGGCTGAGGTCATGATCTCATGGTCCTGGGATGGAGCCCCATGTTGGGCTTCACACTCAGTGGGGAGTCTGCTTGAGGATTCTTTCTCTCCCTTTCCCTCCACCCCTCCCCCACTCTCTCTCTATATAATACATAAATAACATAAATAAATATATTTAAAAAAATTTTTTTTATTTGTCAGAGAGAGAGAGCAAGAGCGAGCACATGCAAGGGGAGAGGCAGGCAGAGCAGGCAGAGGGAGAAGCAGGCTACTGGCCGAGCAAGGAGCTCCATGTGGGACCCCATCCCAGGACTCTGGGATCATGACCTGAGCCAAAGGCAGTGGATTAGCCAACTGAGCCACCCAGGTGTCCCTACATAGATAAATCTTAAAAAAAAAAAAAAAAAAGTTTTCCTTGTGATGTCTCAAGGGACATAAAGTATGACAAACCTCAGAGACTGAAAAGGTGTCGGGAAGTCTTAGTTAAAAAGTAAGTGGCTCAGTCGGTGAAGCATCTGACTTCTGCTCATGTCATGATCTCAGGGTCCTGGGATCAAGCGCTGTGTTGGACTCCCTGGTCCATGAGGAGTCTGCTTCTCCTTCTGTCCCTCCCCTCTGCTCATTCTTGCTCGCTCTCTGTCTCTCTCTCAAATAAATGGATAAAATATTATTTTTAAAAAGTGCATTAGCTATGGTTCACCAGAGAAACAGAACCAAGAAGATGTACATACGTATAGAAAAAAATTTATTATAAGGAATTGGCTTGTGCAATTATGGAGGCTGAGAAATTCCAAGATTTGCAGTTGGCAAGCTATAGACCCAGGAGAGCTAATGGTGTAAGCTAGACTACAAGCCAGTTGAGACCCAAGAAATACCAGTATTTCAGTTCAGTCCAAAGTCAGGAAGAGACCAAGGTTCCAGTTCAAGGCAGTCAGACAGCAGGACCCATTTACTCTCAAGAGAGTCAGCCTCAGTCTTTTTGTTCTATTCAGGTCTATACTAATTGTAGATGGCCACCCATATCCAGGAGGGCAATCTGCTTTACTCAGGTCACTGATTTAAATGTTAATCTCATCCAGAAACACCCTCACAAATACACCTGGAATAAATATTTGACCAAATGTCTGGGGTACCCCATGGCCCAGGCAAGTAGACACACAAAATTAACCATCACAGGGAGTAATGTTAGAGATTATAGAAGCCATGAGACTGCAAGGTGTCAATCCTGGCTTCACATCAGAGACACTTGGGGACTTTAAAAATAGCTGCCTGGGCGTCATACCAGGCCAATAATCAGAATCTCTGTTGGGTGGAGTCTGACATAATTTTAAAAAACTCCCCAGTGATCTGATGTGTAGTCAGAATCTCAAAGCTCTGGACTAAAAGGAAGGAAAACAATAAGTGGCTGGACAAATGATGAACAAATGGAATCCAATTGCTGGTGCTAGCCTAGGAGATGAATTTTCAGTAGGTCTTCTTCAGAATGCAAGAGGTTAAATCGTTTCTTTGGCTTTCAGCTTAAGAGGATTTTTTTCAAAGATTTTATTTATTTATTTGACAGACAGAGATCACAAGTAGGCAGAGAAGCAGGCAGAAAGTGAGGAGGAAGCAGGCTCGCTGCTGACTGGAGAGCCCCATGCGGGGCTCAATCCCAGGACCCTGGGATCATGACCTGAGCCGAAGGCAGAGGCTTTAACCCACTGAGCCACTCAGGTACCCCAAGAGGATTTTTTTAGCATGGTGTGGGAAAAGTGTCCTGGAAAGAGTATGGGCTTCAGGGTCTGAAAGACTTAGGTTCATTTTTAGTTCTACCACACAGCTATTTAACCTCTTGCAAACTACCTTCCCCCCCAATTTCCTAACTGGTAAACTAGGGATAATGATGGCTGAGATGATACTCTTAGAAGGTCAGCACAATGCCTGGCCCTTAGAGGATACCAGCAAAGGTCATTCTCTTCCTCTAAACTCAGCAGGGATCAAGTATTATTAAAACTTGAGAACCAAAAACGTGACTATCATACATGTAATCCCATCTGTGTTTTCAATAAATAAATAATACATCACATACCACATCTCCTTTAGCCATCTTTCTTTTCAATCACTATCTTGTACCAAACTCCTGTGGTTTATAAACAGAAAAAAAGATGTCAGATTTTGAACTTGAAAAAGAATGAATGTGGGATTAAACCTGAATTATTCATAACTGTCTCAAAGCTGAAACTCTCCAAGGAATTCAAGTATTGCCAAGTATGGGGGAAAAGAAAAAGGGGGAAAGTAAAAGGGAAGAAAAAGATTAAGATGATTTAAATAAAATTTCAGGGACAGAAAATGGGTCTAAAATCTGTAATCTGTACAGAGTTGCCACAATTTATCTCACATTAAAATAGGGTTTGAAATGCCTAACTCAGAAATGATTGTGTTCAACAGTTATTACCAGTTTTTTAAGCTTAAATGGAGTCAGTGATTTTTCAAAACCAAAAGAACATTATTTGGATATTCTGTCAGCAGACAAATGTTTTAAGTTCTTAAAGAAATGTCTCCTTTCAGGGTGCCTGACTCACTCGGTCAGTAGAGCATGCGACTCTTGGTCTTGGGGTTGTTTGAAACCCACATTGGGTATAGAGATTACTTAAAAATAAAATCTTACCAAAAAAAAAAAGAAAAAGAAATGTCTCCTTTCCCCAGAATGCAAGTATTCCTACAAACAGTAGCAATGAGTTTTTTTACTTAGGATTTTGTACATATTTATTTACTTAAAGAATTAGTCTACTGTATTGTGCGCACAACTTATATGGTAATTCTAGAACACATTAACATGGTGGGATCTCTAATTTGATCCTATAGGTATTTATTAATTTCCTACTGTAGGAATAGGACTCCCCTCTACATTTATACATGAAAACCACACCTATATGAATATGTTTTACCTAACTGAGAACTGAGGTCAAGTTGCATGGGATTTACTAGGTATGGACATGCAAAAGAAGCAGTAAGGTCATTTCTGTCCTGGTTAAGCTAAAAAGCTGAGTGAGGCATGTGGTGGGACAAAAACGTGAGCAAAACTGGCTTCACACCCTGGCTCTGCCAACTACTAAACTGTGTGATCTGGAACAAGTTACTTAATTTCTCCAAACTTCAGTTCTCAATCTGCAAATCAGGCTTAATAACACCCTCCCTGTGCTATTATTTTAAGGATTAAGTGAAATTATGCATAAAGTGACAAGCATGAGGTAGACACTTTTCCTTTCACATAAATCCAAGAAAGAAATGTTTTCCACGGTGGGTCAGGGTCCTTCTGGTTTGTGAAGTGGTGCTGCACACTCATACAATATTGAGCTCGAAAACCAAGCTGACTAAAAATGAGAGCTCCAGAACTTCCAACTTCCAGGAAGACGAAGTGGCCGCATGTCCTCCCATTTCTCCCACTAAGTAAGTCTAAAGCCCTACACATCAGATATTAAATAAATACAAGGCTCTCAAAGGGGAAGGGAAGAAGGCAGACTAGTTAGAAGATCTCAGGATACATGGAACACCACAGTGGTGAGTTGTACTTAACTCTTTGGATGTCAAGCACCCCAGGAAACCTGCTTTCTCAAGGAAAGGGACAGATTCACAAGGTAGTAAACTTTTAAATCAATAAACACTGTGCTCCAGGCAAACACCACACACAAAAAACTGTGGCCAAGCTTCCACCTCTGCCAGCAAAACCCAGGTGGGGAGCTTAGACTTCCACATCTGTGAGGCTGTACTAGGGTGTCCAAATATCTCCACTGGGGTCATCTCAGAGAATGCCCAGTTGAGAGTCCGGACTTTCATTATGTCCTACTGATAATGAGGCTGCCGTGCCTGCATGTGTCAAAGGAGAACCTCCACCCCTGCTTAGCAATAATGCTTAACAATGAGCAATGATAATAATGAGCGATAATGACACCCCTCACGTGTCAATCAACAGAGGTTAAATGGGGGACCTGCACATCTGCCTCCACTGAAATAGCAATAAGGCAATGTCCACCCCTTCCCCTGCCAAAGCCCAAGAAAGCTTAAAACACAGGATTTCCATAAGATCTAGAGTCTTATAAACTAATATGAAAATATCCCAGGTTCAAGTAAAATCACTTGTCATACCAACAAATAGAAAAATCTCAAATTCAGTAAAAAATGACAACTGTAGATGCCAGTACTGAGATGACAAGAGATTTTAGGATTGCTGAGCAAGATTTTAAAACAGCCATGATAACTGCCTCTATGAACAATTACAAATACATTTGAAACATGAAAAAGTTAAAAACTTTGAAAAGAAATACCAAGTTTTAGTGAAAAAGCAGATTACCTAAAGAAGAATGAAATGGAAACTTCAACAACACATTTACACATAATATATAATATATAAAATATACATATATATAATATACACGTGTGTGTGTGTGTGTATATATATATATATAACTAAAATACAAAGCTCATTGGAGGGGCTCCACAGCAGAATGGAGGGAACAGAGGAAAGAAATAAGGAAATGGAAGACAGGAGAGTAAAAATTACCCAATCTTAATATAGAGAAAATAGAATAAAAAGAAAATTAACAGAATCTCAGGAACCTGTTAGGAAATCTAACATTCATGTCATCAGAGTCCTAGAATGAAAAGCGGAAGAGGGAGGAGCTGGAAAAGTATTTGAAGAAATAATGGCTGTGGAAACTTCTCAAATTTGGCAAGAGACATAAACCTACAAGTTTAGAAGAATCCCACACAGGAGAACGCCAAAGAAATCCATGCCAACACACATCATCATTAAATTTCTAAAAACAAAAGGCAAAGAAAATATTTTGAAAGCAGGAAGAAAAAAACAACGTGTTACCTACAGGGTGAAAGCAATTCAAACAGTGGCTTTCTCTTCAGAGAATATGGCAGTGGGAATGAGATTTTTCAAGTGCTGAAAGAAAACAACAGTGAATGCACAATCCTGTACCTCACAAAAACATACTCCAGGAAGGAAGGGAGAAATGAAGACATTCTCAGAGGAAGGAAAACCAAGAAAAGTTGTGGTTAGCAGACCTACTCTGAAAGGATAGCTAAAGAAAGTTCTCGAAACAGAAGAGAAGATGTTGTGGAATGTCAAGAAAGAAGACAGTACACAACAATAGGGATAAATTCAACAGACTTCTCCTTTGGAGTTTTCTAAAATATGTTTGATGGGGAAGCAAAATTAACAAAACTGTTTGATTTGGTTCCAAATGTCTGTGGATAAACTATTTAAGACAAGTGTATTATAAATGGAGGGAGGTAAAGGGAAGTAAGGTTTCTATACTTCAGCTGAATAGGTAAGAAGGAAACAGCAGTAGGCTCTGATAAGCTATGTAGATACATAATGTAATATCTAGAGCAGCCTCTAGGAGAAAGCTATCCAAAGAGATACACTCCAAAACACTATGGATAAATCAAAATGGAATTCTAAAAAATGTTCAGCTACCCACAGGAAGGCAAAAAAACCAAAACAGAACAAAACAACAACAAAAAACCCACAAAAAAAGAGATGTAAAAAACAGAGATAGGGATGCCTGGGTGGCTCAGTGGGTTAAAGCCTCTGCCTTCGACTCAGGTCATAATCCCAGGATCCTGGGATCAAGCCCCACATCAAACTCTCTGCTTGGAGGGGAGCCTGCCTCCTCCTCTCTCTCTCTGCCTACTTGTGATCTCTGCTAAATAAATAAATAATAAAAAATTTTAAAACAAAACAAAACAAAAAAACCCCAGAGAGATCAATGACCGAAAGCCCTAACATATTAATGATATGATAATGATATTAATAAATGCTTTAACTGCAAACAGTCTAAATTAACCAATTAAAAGACAGAGAAGAGCAGAACAGATTTAAGAATGTGACTCAAGTATGTATACATTGTCTACAATAAACTTATTTCAAAACAGCAATACAGGAAGGTTGAAATTATGAGGACGAGAGAAGATATAGCAGGCAAACATTAATCAAAGGAAAGCAGGAGTGGTTATATCAATATCAGATAAGTTAGACTTACAAGAAAATGACCAGAGACAGAGAGGGACACTATAAAATAACAAGGCCACTCCAAGAAGACACAGGAATCCTAAATTTATGTGCACAAAACACCAGAACTGCAGAATAGGTGAAGCAAAAACTGATAAAATTGAAAGGAGAGAGGTGCTTGGGTGGTTCAGTCACTAAGCATCTGTCTTTGGCTCAGGTCATGGTCCCAGGGTCCTGGGATCTAGCCCCACATAGGACTCCCTGCTCGGCCGGAAGCCTGCTTCTCCCTCTCCCACTCCCTCTGCTTGTGTTTCAACTCTCATTGTGTCTGTGTCAAATAAATAATAAAATCTTTTTTAAAAATTGAAAGGAGAAATAAACAACTTTAGAATTACAGTTAAGGAATTCAACACCATTCTTTCAAAAATTGGTTGAAATTGATTTTCAACAGCAAATCAGGAGGACATAGAAGAACTCAATGCCATCAAAAACGAACAGGATCTAATTATAATTTATAGAACACTCCATCCAACAACTGTAGGATACACATTCCTTTTTTTTCTTTTTAAGATTTTATTTATCTGACAGACAGAGATCACAAGTAGGTGGAGAGGCAGGCAGAGAGAGAGACAGGAGTTAGCAGGCTCCCCATTGAGTAGAGACACCGATGCAGGGCTAGATCCCAGGACCCTGGGATCATGACCTGAGCCGAAGGCAGAGGCTTTAACCCACTGAGCCACCCAGGTGCACTAGGATACGCATTCTTTACAACTGCACACAGCATATATACCAAGACAAACCAAACCCTGAGCTTTTATGAAACAGCATCATCAATTTAAAAGAGTTGAAATCATACCAAGTGTGTTCTCTAATCACCATGGACTCAAACTAGAAATCAGTAACAAAAAGATAACAGTAAACTTTCCAAACACTGACACTAAATAACAACCTGATAATGAATCCATGGGTCAAAAAGGAAATCTCAAGGAAATAAATACACTGAACTGATGAAAATGAAAATACAACATATCAACATTTGTGGGGCACAGCTAAATCAGTGTTGAGAGGGGAAATATATAGCACTAAATGCATACATTATAAGAGAAGTCTCAAATCAATAATCTCCCTGCTCAAGAACCTACAAAGAAACAAAATAAACCCAAAGAATGCAGATGGAAGGAAATAATAAAGATAAGAGGAGAAACCAATGACAATTAAAATGCAAAAACAGTAGAGAAAACAGGAAATCAAAGAACTGGTTCTTTGCAAAGATAATAAAATTGACAAATCCTCTGTAGGCCTGACAAAGGAAAAAGTATGTAAAGTACCATTATCAGAAAATCAGGAGGGAAAAAAGGACATCATTATAAACCCTATAGACACCAAAAAGATAGTAAAGGAATATTAAGAACAATTCTACATGAATACCTTTGACAACTTCTATGAAATGAACAAATTCCTCAAAAACCCCCACAAACTAAAACGACTCACCCAACATGAAATAATTTAAGTAGGCCTCTATGTATTAAGAAAAATGAATTCATAATTGAAAAACTCCCAAAAGGGAGTAGAATTGAAATAGCTAAAACACTTTTGAAGGGTGCCTGGGTGGCTCAGTGGGTTAAGCCTCTGCTTTGGCTCAGGTCATGATCTCAGGGTCCTGGGATAGAGCCCCTCATCACACTGTCTGCTCAGCAGGGAACCTGCTTCCCCCTCTCTCTCTGCCTGCCTCTCTGCCTGCATGTGATCTCTCTTTCTTTGTCAAATAAATAAATAAAATCTTAAGAAAAAAAAACCCTACAGTAATAAAGACTGTAGTGTATAGGCAATTAAGAACAGAGAACCTAAAAAAAAAAAAAAAAAAAAGAATAGAGAACCCAGAAACAGACTCCCACAAACATGACCAACTGATTTTTGGTAAAGGTACAAAAGCCATTCAACAGAGGAAAGATAGCATTTTCAACAAATGGTGCTGGAGTTACTGGACAACGATAGGCAATTCTCATATCTTATATAAAACTGAAATGCATCACAGACTTAAATATAAACAAAAAACTTACAGACAAAAAAAATAGAAGAATATCTTTAGGATCTCCAGCTAGGCAAGTAAAAAGACAAGCTACAGAGAGGGAGAAAACATATGCAAACCATACTTTCAAAGAATAAGTACAGACTATGTAATGAACTTTCAAAAACTCAAACTAAAAAGCAAATAATTCAATTGGAATACAGGCAGAAGACACAAAGAGACATTTTGCCAAAAAGATAGATAGATGGTAAGTAAGCACATGAAAAGATATCCAACATCATCAGCCATTAGAGTAATGTAAATTAAAGCCACAATGATATACCACTACACACCCATCAGAATAGCTAAAATAAAAAACAGTGATACTACCAAATGGTGGTGAGGATGTGGAATGTAAATGAGGAACATAAAACAATGCAGCTACTCTGAAAAAAAACTTTGATAGTTTCTTAACTACATATGCAGATACTATAGGATCCTAGGGATTTATCCCAGAAAAATATGTTCATACAGATCAGTAAATAAAGGTTTATAGAAGTTTTATTCATAATCCAAACTGGAAACCCAGATATCCTTCAACGAATGAATGACTAGCCCATGGAATACTACTCACCAATAAAAAGGGACGAAGTATTGATACATGCAATAATCTTAATGAGGCTACAGAGAATTATACTTAGTTGGGGACTAGGGGTAGAGCCAACCATGAAAGCTTTATATTGCATAATTCTATTTATACATTTCTTGAAATGACAAAACTACAGAAATGGACAACTGATTAGTGGTTGCCTGGGGCTAAGAGAAAGATGGAACAGAGGTAAGTTATTAAAGCTATCTATATAAGGGAAACATATGGGAACCTTGTGACAATGGACATTTTCTGTATCTTGACTCTACTAATGCCAAAATTCTGGTTGTGATATTGTCCTACAGTTCTTGCAAGATGTTACAACTGGGGGAAACTGGGTAAAGAATATACAGGATTATTCTGTATTATTTCTTACAACTGCATAAGAACTCTCAATGATTTCAAAACAAAATTTAATTTAAAAACTTAATGCTCCAGGGGTGACTTGCAAACTGGTAAAGAAAGCAAGCCAAAGCAAAACAAAACAAGCAAAAACCAAACTCTCCTGCAAACACTGACCCTTAAAGATAGAAGTGCTTTTAATTATCAACTAGTCTGACTTTTTAATCTGAAGATAAGAAATGGAGGCCTAGAGAAATGGATTAGCAGAGCTTTTCTGGATAAATATGCAGTAACATGGAGGTTTATTCAGTTGTCTGTCATAGTGACATATGAACCTAATTAAACCGTAATTCACATCTGTCTTTCTTCAACTACTCAATACTCTGGTGTTGAATATGTTAGGCTTAAAGTAAGTTGGACTGAAAAAAAATAAATAAGAAATGATAATCAACAGCACTAGTTCCTGGTCAGGCTACTGATTTTCACCATCCTCAAATGAGTTATCATCATGCTATTAGATGTGGGTGAAATATTTGTAGGATGGAGAGATGACTTTTTAAAACTCTTTCTAGATTCTCCAGTTGCTTTTCTTTTTTTTTCCTTCCCCTTAAAAAACCCAAAGGTCCAACAGATCAAGTTTCCAAAATGACATGTGACATGCATTGAGCAAAAAATTAGTTTGAGAATTGTTTCATCAAAAAGCAAAAGCAAACTGAAAATAATAAAGACCAGCCAGGCACATCCAGGGAAGTACTTATCACATGCTGGTTACTGCAAGTGATTCAAACATTAAACAGAACTGGCTTACATGAGATTATCTGATGTGGAAGAAAAGAAGGAAAAAAAAGGTGAAGAAGGTCAGAGGTTGAAAAAGAGATGTAATGAGTCACCGTCATAATACCTTTGAGTTACAGTCTCCAACTGCTCTCTCAACATTTTACTTAAGAATTTCACAAGTCATTGAAAGTGACTTCTGTGCCTCCTCTCTGGTAGGGAATCTCTTCTGTTAGGGGCAGGGAGAAAAGTGCAAATTTCTATCCACTAGATGAGGTGTTGAGTCTCATCCATGCCCTACATGCCCATGCATGCCCATGCCCTCATGTTAAGTCCAGGTGTGCCTCCTCAGTATCAACTTTTCCCATTCTCTCTCACTCCCTGCTTCTGTGCTGTCCCACAGCTGGAACACTGTTCACATACTTCTCTTGAATGAGTCATGGGGAAGTACCAGCTCTAGAGAAGACCGAAGTCCTTAATTAGAGTGTAGGTCTCTTAAAGTTTTTAAATAATCATCATAATAATAAAACTAAAATTAGAAAACTCATTTTGCCCTACATTCTGAACAGCACAATATGAAGTCTGGTAAACTAATTGGGGAATTACAGAAAAAGAAGAATGGTGGAAAAGGGTTTTCTAGGTGGAGGGTCCAGCATGTGCAAAGTCATGGAAGTGTGGGAAAGCATGTCAGGTTTGAAGAACTGCAGTAACTAGAATAGTTCATTAATTTGACACATATTTGTTGAGCACGTGGGTCAGTCATTGTTTGTAGGGTTACAGTGGTGACCAACAGACAAGGTCCCTTTTCCATGAACTTGCTTCTGAGAGAGTATGGGGGTGGGTAAGAGATGCACAATAAACAAATAAAGTAACACGAAAATATCAAATAGTACTCAAAAAATATCAGAGACTCAAAACTGACTACTTTTAGATTGGGTCCTTCAGAAGTCAGGAGGTGAACAGGTCTACTAGATAGAAAATAAGGAAATATCGGTCTTAACAACATGTTAGACCAGATGGACCTAACAGATAGACATAGAACATTCCCTCTGAAAGCCAACAGAAAACACACTCTTCTCAAGTGCACATGGAACACCCACCAGGATAGATCATATCTTATCTATCTATCTATCTATCTATCTACCAGGATAGATCTATCATATCTATTAGATGATAGATCATATCATATCATTATCTTCAGATAGATCATGAAACAAGTGTTAGTGAATTTAAGAAGAACTGAAATAATACCAAGCACCTTTTCTGACCACGGGAGCATGAAATTAAAAATTAACTACAAGAAAACTGGAAAATTCACAAATAATTCACAAACAATATGCTACTGAACAACCAATGCATTGAACACAAAATTTTAAAAAAATACCTTGAGACAAATAAAAATGGAAATACAACATACCAAACTGTATGAGATATAGTAAAAGCAGTTCTAAGAAGGGCATTCATAGCAATGAATGCTACCTCAAAAACAAGTAAAATCTCAAATAAACAACCTAGCTTCTTATCTCAAGGAACTAGATAAAGAAAAACAAAGTACAAAGTTGGTATAATAAAGGAAATAAAGATCAGAGCAGAAATAAATAAAATAGGGACTTAAAAGATAATAGAATACATCAATGAAACTAAGAGCTGGTTCTTTGAAAAGATATAACTGACAAACCTTTAGTTAGACTCACCAAGAAAAAAAAGAGAGAGGACTAAAATATGTGAAAACAGAAATGAAGAAGACATTACAACTGCTACCACAGTAATACGAGGATTGTAAGAGACTACTATGGATGACTATACACGAACGAATTACAACCTAGAAGAAATTACTAAATTCCTAGAAACATAGAACTTACTAAGACGGAATCATGAAGAAACAGAAAATCTGAACAGACTGATTACCAGTAAGGAAATTGAGTCAATAATCAAAAACCTCCCAACAAACAAAACCCAGAAAACCCAGAAGCAGACATCATTACTGAATTCTACCAAACATCTGAAGATGAATTAATACCAAGCCTTCTTCAACTCTTCCAAAAAATAGAGGAGAAGAGAACACTTCCAAACTTATTTTAGAAGGCCAGGATTATCCTGATACCAAAACCAGAAAAGGAGGGCATGTGCACATGCACACATGCACACACACACACACACACACACACACACCAAAAAAGAAAAGAAAAGAAGGAAAATTACATATCAATATCCCTAGTGAACATAAATATAAAAATCTTCAATAAAATATTAGCATAATTGAATTCAACAATATATCAAAAGGATCATACACCACGATTAAGTCATTAAGTAATATGTATTCCAGGATGAATGACGGCTAACATCCACAAAAATCAATCACTGTGACACACCAAATGATAAAATGAAGGATAAAAATCCTATGATCACCTTACTAGATACAGAAAAGGATTTTAAAAAAATTCAACAAAAAAAGCGCCTCTCAACAATAAGTATAGAGGGAATGTACCTCAGTATAATAAAGGCCACATATGATAAAGGCCACATATGATATGGCCACAGCTAATGTTATACTCAATGCTAAAACTCTGTAAGCTTTTCCTCAAAGATTGGGAATAAGACAAGGATTATCCTCGCTGACCACTTTATTCAATATTGGAAATCCCAGCCAGGGCAATTAGGCAAGAAGAGGAAATAAAAAGCAACCTAGAGGGGTGCCTGGGTGGCTCAGTGGGTTGAAGCCTCTGCCTTCGGCTCAGGTCATGATCCCAGGGTCCTGGGATTGAGCCCCGCATCAAGTTCTCTGCTCAGCAGGGAGCCTGCTTCCCCCTCTCTCTCTGCCTACTTGTGATCTCTCTGTCAAAGAAATAAATAAAATCTTTTTTTAAAAAAAGCATCCAAGTTAGAAAGGAAGAATTAAACTCTCATTATTTGCAGATGATGTGATGTTATACATAGAAAACACTAAAACTCCACAAAAAAGTGTTAGAACTAATGAATGAATTCAGCAAAGTTGCAGGATACAAAACCAATATACAAAAGTCTATTCCATTTCCATACAGTAATAATAAACTACCAGAAAAAAATTAAGTAAACAATCCCATTTACAATGGCATCAAAATGAATAAAATTCTTGGGAATAAATTTAACCAAGGCGATGAAAGAGCTATACACTGAAAACTCTAAGACATTAATGAAATAAATTAATGGACATAAATTAAATATTCTGTGTTCACTGATCCAAGGAATATTGTTAAAATTTCCATATAATCAATCAGTCAATCAATAAAATGTCCATCCTACCCAAAGCAATCTACAGAGTCAATGCAATCCCCTATAAAAATTCTAATGGCATTGTTCACAGAAATAGAACAAACAGTTACAAAATTTGTGTGGCCACAAAAGACCCAAATAGCCAAAGCAATCTTGAGAAAGAACAACAAAGCTGAAAGCATGATGCTCCCTGATTTCAAACTATATTATGAAGTCACAGTAATCGAAACAGTATGGTACTGACATAAAACAGTCACAATGATCAATATAATAGAATAGAGAAAGCTGAAAAAACTTGCACGTATGTGGTCAATTATGACAAAGGAACAAAGAATATACAATGGGAAATGGACAGTCTCTTCAATACATAATTGGGATGGATGGAAGACTGAGCAAACTGAACAGCCATATGTAAAAGAATGAAACTGGGCAGTATCTTACACCATACACAAAAATCAACTCAAAATAGTTTAAAAATGTGAATGGAAGATCCAAAACCATAAAAATCCTAGAAGAAAACACAGGTATAAGGTCCTTGACAAAGGTCTTGTTTTTTTAATCTGACACCAAAAGCAAAAGTAAACAAGTAAGACTACATCAAACTAAAAGCTCCTGCACAGTGAAGGAAAGTATCAACAAAATAAAAATATCCAAAATGTATGAAGAACTCCTATAACTCATTAGCAAAGCAAACAAAAAAATATTACTCACTAGCAAAACAAAATAAAAATGTCCAAAATATATGGAGAACTCCTATAATTGACAAGCGAAACACAAGAAAAAAACTAAAAAAATCTGATTAAAAAACAGGCAGAGGATCTAAACAGGTATTTTCACAAAGAAGATATACAGATGGCCAGCAGATGCCATGAATAAAATACAAATCAAAACTGCAAGATAAAACACCCACACCTATTAAAATGGCTATTATCAGAAAGACAAGAAATAATGAGTATTGATGAGGGTGTGGAGAAAAGAGACCCCTGTGCACTGCTGTTGGGAATGTAAATTGGTGCAGCCACTATGGAAAACAGTATGGACTTTCCTAAGAAAATTAATAATAGAACTACCATATAATCCAGAAATTCCATTTCTGAGTAGTTACATTATTATTCAGCCATAAAAAAGAATGAACCTTGCCATTTGCAACAACATGGATGAATCTGGGGGGCAGTATGCTCACTGTAAGAAGTCAGAAAAAGATAAATACCATATGATCTTATTTACTTATGGAAGCTAAGAAACAAAAACAAAAAACAAAGAAATCAAGCTCCTGGAATCAGAGAATAGACTGGTAATTGCCAGAGGCAGGGAGTGGAGGTGGGAGAAATGGGTAACAGGTGTCAAGAGGTACAAAATTCTAGCCAAAAAATAAATACATCATGGGCATGTAACGAAGAGCGTGGTGACTATAGTTAACAATAATGTATGGCATATTTGAAAGTTGTTAAGAGAGTAAATCTTAAAAATTCTCATCACAATAAAAAACATGTAACTACCTTAGGTGATAGATGTAAAGTACTTCATTTGTAGTGATAATTTCCCAATATATACAAATATCAAATCATTAAGTTGTACGTCTATAACTAATATAATGTCATATGTCAATTATACCTTTTTAAAAGTCCGGAAATAATAATTTAGTTTTTTAAAAGATTTTATTTATTTATTTGAGAGAGAGAGCATGAGCAAGGGGAGAGGCAGAGGGAGAGTGAGAAGAGTCTCTGTGGAGCAAGGAGCCCCGAGGTGGGCTCGATCCCAGGACCCTGGGATCATTACCTGAGTCAAAGGCAGATGCCCAACCAACTGAGCCACCCAGGTGCCCCAATAATAATAATAATAATAATTTGAAAAGGAGTCAGGTCTAAATGATAAGGAGCTAGTCATACCAAGATTACTGGCAAGAGGGAGTAGCTACTGCAAAGATCCCAATGCAGGTAGAAGCTTGAGAGAAAGATGGCTACTTGTAGCAGTGGGGTAGAATGTGGAACCAGGAAATGTGTCCTGTACGTATGAACAACTGTCAGCAATATTGCCTATATCTAAATGGAAAAATGGAAATGTTTATTAACATTGTTTCAGCTGAACAAATAATGAAATAATTTATATCCTAGTCTCTATGACGACTACACAAGTATGGGCTATATTGGATCTAGACAAATATTCACCACCATATGTTCAGACCGGGGTTCCAAACTCCCTCTTGTCTTCTGCCTTCCCCTATCTTCAAACACGGCCATAGCTGAATCATGTTCCCAAGGCCACTGACAACATATCTATCTGGTGACATGAGCAGAGACCTGTCTTGCTCTTCCTTCTGGCCAGGAGGAGATCATGGTGGGAAACAGACATGGTAGAGGGACTGAGATGGTAGAGCCAAGTTCATTACTATAAGCATCAGAAGCATGATTAACAGAGAAATTTCACTCCTAAGGCCTATTGCTGTCAGCAAATTCCAAGAAACACTGGTCATTACTATAGCAACTGATTTCACATACATCACGAGAAATCATAACAGTATTAGCTTTTCCTGGAAACAAAGTTGAAACTGCCTACGATTAGAGTGTTCCCCATTTCCTCTAATGATGCCGGCGCTGCCCCCAATCTTCGTGCCTTTCTCTAACCACTGTGGAATATCCAGTCCTCTAGGGCCTCCTCCATTTTTGTCCCTGAAGAGGCTGGTCCTGGGCTTTACAACTAAGCCATTTGTATACTGTTCTAAGCTTTAAAAGGCCAAGAAACTGGGTATATAGGCGTAGGGAAGTGAGGATCCAAGAAGCAGAAATGATAGGATTCAGAATTTAACGCTCTGGGCTTGAGCACCAGCTCCAGCAGTCAGCCATATGACCCATGAGCAGTTTACTTAAACTCTCTGTACTTCCGTTTCCTCATCTGAAAAGTGATGCTACCAACAATACCTCTCATGAGATTGGCAGGTGGAATAAAGAAGATAGTAAGCGTGAAAATACTCCGTAAGTATAAGAACTGTGCAAACACCAAGTATTTGCCTGAGGCAAAAGATCTTTCTTCACTTCAGGAAATTAACATCCAAAATAACAAAATTTATTAAAAGTCCTTATTATAGCTGTTGGCTTCTACCTATATTAAGGAATTCAACGAAGCCGTCCGTGAAAAGAGGATGAAAAGCTAACCTAATTCTGGTCCTGCCTCTACCACCATGAGTAGCCATTCAGAGCATCTGCTTCCTCATTTACAAAATGAAGATAATAATACCCAAGCACAGATATAGGGATCAGATCACAGATAACTTAAAATTCTTTGGAAAATATCCAGCAAGTGCAAGGATATACATTTCAATACCCTAATATACACTACACATATCTTAGGGGATTACGAAATTATAATTTGAATTTGAAGTCAAAATTTTTTTTCATCAAAAGATCAACAACCTTCATTGAGAACTCTGAAATGAGCCACAGATGAGTAAGTACCCTTTTTTTTTTTTCAAAAAAAGATTTTAAATTCATTTGAGAGAGAGAGAGAGAGACAGTGAGAGAGGGAACACAAGCAAGGGGAGTGGGGAGGGAGTAGCAGTCTCCCCGCTGAGCAGGCAGCCTATGGGTCGGGGGCCTTGATCCCACAGCCCAAGGCAGCTGCTTAACGACTGAGGCCCAGGCCCCCTTTTTAAGGCAGGTACAGAGTGAGATAAAAATAATCTCCTTTTGGTCGATGTGCAAAATGCCCTGTGGTAGACTAGAGATAACCACAAATTCCTTATTATTCCTCCAGTTGAGAGGTGAAGTGTCTGTTCTCTCCCCTGGAATCTGTAGGGTTGGGTGTGGGTGTCTCTGTGAAAACTTAACCAACGTAACCAATATGGCAGAAAGAATGCGGTGCCATGCCAATTTCCAGGCTAAGCCTTAGGCTAGCACTTTCTGACTCCTGAAGACTTAGTTTTGGAGTCCTGAGCTACCCTGCAGGAAGCCTACCCTGAGACTGGCGTTCTGTGAGAAAACTCACACTAGTCACTAGGAGAGACCATATGAGGAGAGAGAGAGCTGCCTGGCCGCCCCAAGTTTTGGAATTCTCAGCCATTCCTATCATCCCAGCTGAAACCCCAGGATGGTGCTACAGAGGCAAGCTGTACCAAGTCCTGAACGCACAGATCAGAGATAAAAGAATAATAAATTGTTTCATGCCACTAAGTTTTGGAGCGGTGTGTTTCACAGCAAATGATAACTGGAAAATCATGCAAACATGAAACGATAAAATATTTGGTGGTAATTTATGAGTGTGTGTGTCACTAAAATGAAATTTCAGCCCCACAGTTGCTTCAGTCCTAGAACAGGAAAACATTTTCCTATGGCCAGCCGCCAGTGAGTGTCTGAGAAATTATGGCAAACTGGAATGATTCCTCAGTATTTCCAAGTACACAAAAAGTGGAAAAGCCTCATTAAGTTTTGTAAAGCAACAAAACCTATATAAGCTAAATCTCTTCTGCAGAAATCCAAAAGGAAAAAAAAGAAGCCTAAAAGTCTAATAAAAGCCCTCAAAAAGGTTTTGGGTAAGGGGAAGAAGGCTCTGGATTCCCTCCAAGGTGGAGGTTAAACTTGATATCGGACAGTAAGTTAGGACTGTATAAATACTGTACCACTCATTCAAAATCATGTTAGGCCACTACAGGCAAATCACTCAGAACACATTTGACAAATAATTGAGCAACTCCACCAACGCCAAATAAGAAAGATTCTAACAAATATGCTAAACTCATTTGTATTGTATATATTTTTTTAATTTTTTGTACATTATATTGTTTTAACATTTCAAAAACCCTTTCTAGCTAAGGAGACTGCTGCCCCTCCTGGGCCAGTCAATTCTTGGAGATGCAGAGGGCCCAGCTGGGAGCATGCCTTTGATAGGCAAACTAACCCAAAAGCAGAGCCAGATCTCCTCAATCTGTTCCCTTAACCCAGGACTCAATATCCCTCTGCCTTAATCATCCTAACGCCAGGTACAGAACTAGAGACCATCTCCATCGTCCAAATCCCTTGGAGGTTATTACAACTAGCCAATCCTGTTTCTTCTGTCCTGTCTTTCCTTTCCCTCAGGCCCCCAAATAAAGGCTGTGCCCTTATTTACCATGTCATATCCAACATGGTTATTCTCAGAACATCACTCAAAGGGGTTACATGTTCAAAGATTTAGCTGAGGTCAAGGGCACCCGGGGGGAATCAAGGACGGGTGAGATTATACTAGTTTAATGACCATGAAATTATAGAGAGGTTTTTCTTTGCACCAAGACCTAGCAACCTTCTGACTGGTGTACTGATGTCAGTGAGGCCTGGTCTGGGAATGCAGATGGGTCAGCACATGTCCCACTACAGTCAGAAAAGCACCACAGAAACTGTGAAGGACAAGCCATGCCACTGTCCTTACAAAGGAGAACAGTTGAGAGACAGAACAGAAACTCAGCTGTGTAATTCCGAAGGTCAGTTTCTCAAGTCATCTAGCAGAAAAAGTTACATGGACTGCCAAGTACCTACTTCAATTAGTTCCTATAAATAAAATATCTGAATGGTTGCATAGTTTTAAAAAGTGTACACGGGGCACCTGGGTGGCTCAGGTCATGATCTCAAGGTCACGAGGTCAAACCCGCATGGGGCTGTGCACTCTGTGGGGAGCCTACTTGACATTCTCTCTCTCCCTCTCCCTTTGCCCCTACTCTCCTGCTCACACTCTAAAATAAAATAAAAAGTGTACACACAGCTTTGAGTTGCTCAGGGCTGCCTATCTTCTAAAAATGAAGCCTGTCTCTATCACTGAGTTATGAAAACTACATATTAAGTTGATAAGGATATACTTTACTAGAAATACATGATAAAATTGAACCCTCTTGTCTGGTGACAGAAGCCAAATGTTTTATTAACAACCCATGCTAGTAGACAGCAAATGACAAAAAAGTGGATAAACGTATGTCTCAGTTCTACCATGAACTGTTCTACTATTTTCTCTACTATCATCAGAAATCAGATTTTGTATCTTCTGAACGTCCCCAGAAGTGTCTTCTTTCTTCTATAGTGTAAACAAATTAACTGAGGTCTTTCTTTTACAGATCCCCTATGTTCATGATTGTTCATCTCCTGCCAGAAGGTTGATGAAGCAGGAGGCAAACATGGACAAACAGGAGGCAAACCCAAAGGAATGTAGGAGAAATTTGGAGGTGTAATTAAAAGAATTACATGTCTGGCTTCCCATGCCTTTAATTTAGGAAGTCAGTGGCTTCATCATGTACTTCACAGCATGAGTAATACACAGAACGTCTGTGTGGGAGCCACAGTTCAGAGGACCCTGCCACCCAGACTGAGGCCAAGTGGCACTCTCTTCACTTGATCGAAATACTTAAGTGATTCCAACAACTGACTACTGATGGTAATCTTAGCTAGACATTTCTGCCGTTGGGATCTTTCTACTAACTTCTTCAAATGGCCGCCAAGCTGCCATTTAAGCATTTTAAAAAAATATTTTAAATTTAAATATTTTAATTTAAAATATTTTAAAATTTAATTTAAACTAATTTAAAATTTAAAATATTTTAAAATATTTAATGTTAAATATTTTAAATTTTTTTTAAAAATATTTATTTATTTGTCAGAGAGAAGGAGAGAGAGAGAGTACACACAAGCAGGCAGAGAGGCAGGCAGAGGCGGAGAGAGAAGCAGGATCCCTGCCGAGCAAGGAGCCCATGCGGGACTCGATCCCAGGACTCTGGGATCATGACCTGAGCCGAAGGCAGCGGCTTAACCCACTGAGCCACACAGGCGTCCCCTATTTAAGCATTTTTAAATATTGCCAACTCATTTCCTAGATGAGGGGCCAAGAAAGGGTTCCATGCATGTAATGGGTCATGCCAGCTGGACTGGGGTTGAAGTTCACACTCATCATTCCTGTTTCTGGATATCAGGCTCCAGGACAGGCCAGATGACCGTGGTTGAACCACTAGATTATTGTCTCCTTTTCCAGATGGTCTCATGAGTTTTTCAGTTGATCCAGCCAACCAGCTGTTGCCTGAACAGGGCTGTGAGTATAAAGGCCTTTCAGACTGTCATGCCGGTCTAGCCCTATCAGGTTAGCAGGTCACCAGGATTAGTGGCCTTCTTGCCAGGCCTTTGTGGAGTCAGTAGATAAACCCATAGGAACACCTAGGATTAGGGGTAATACTATGTTACTCCACATAATACTATACTATTTGGTAACAGTGGATAGCTAATTTGGGGCCGTTTTGTTTTTAAAATTGGAAAATATGTTTATCAACAGCAACCCAAAGCTATTCCTTTATTTCTGATAGCTTCTTCAGTGACCTAGATGATAATGTCCTCTTTTTCCCAGGTCTTCAGTTCAATTTCTTTATCATCATTCTACTCCTAACTCTCTCAAAGTCAAATGTTTGAGTATAACTTTTAGGCCACTCAATTTGCTGATTCACGTATGTGTGTGTTTAACATCGACTAAATGTTTGCTAAGTGCCAGACCATGTGTTAAGAATTAAGACACACAGACCTGTACCCCTGGGGATAAATATATATGTTTATAAAAAATAAAAAAATTAATTAAAAAAAAAAAAGAATTAAGACACACAAATGCATACTCATTTTAAGAAGAATTCAAAAAATGAGAAATATATAAGATAAAATGTGAAAGTGCCCTTTATCTTTTTTGAATTTACTCTCTCTTTAGAGATAATTACTGTTAACTGTATTTTCCATATCTTCAAAAAAAATCCACAGATATGTACATACACATGCATATAGTCTACGCATCACATTCTAAGCATGTGCCCATGGAAGTATTGGAGTATATGTGTGTTCATGAACAATTTTAGATATGGTATTCATGAACTTAAAATGTACGTATTATTAAAAATAATAATAAATGTTCTTTTAAAATTCCCACTCTGATCTTTTTGTTTATACAAATTTCTCAGAGTCTGCAGAAAGAAGACACCATTGGACTCACAGCCAACAAGCCCAGAGACCTTTGCTCTGTGAATATTCTTTTCACTCACTGATTCAAAAAATACTTATTGGGCCTAGACCATCTTCCAAACACTGTGCCAACCAGGAGTACGAAAATGAAGGTGTAGCCTTTCCCTCAAATCCAGAATACACAGAATTAAAATGAACATATGTACTATTTTTCCAAGTAAAGTTCTTATTTTTTAAGAAAATAACCCCAAAAATCCTCCCTTGGGCTATAAATAGTTATTCTTTAATTGTACCGCCAGGTGTTATAATGATAGTTGTTCAAATATTAGCCTTCCCAGGTAACAAGACATGGCAACTGATTAGTAGTGCTTGTCTCCCCAAAAGAGCCTTAAGAAGTATGCAGGAGCACTGGGGGTTATACCTAAACAATGACTAATGGAACCCTACGTCAGAAACTAATGATGTACTGTACAGTGACTAGCATAACATAATAAAAAAATAAATTAAAAAAAAGTAACGTTTTAGGTATGAGAAGTTTGAGAAACTTTGGGCAGATTTCATATCATACTGGTCACACATGCATAGGGCTGGCCTGATAGTAGGGATAGTTTAGGAGCACTCTGTTTTTCCCTTGCTTATAACTGAGGTTGGCCCAGTCGGAATGTGTTGATGTGGTCCCTGATTCGGGGATCAGGAAAGAAGTGACCTAGAGACCCATCTCTCCTCCCTAGGAGACAATGATGCAGGTTGAGAGAGCCAAAGAGTTCATCTGATTTCTTGCTCCTCTTTCCAGATGGGAAGGAAAAGACAGTGATTTGGGGATGTGCTACAGATGGACTTTTATAGTTGCCACTGAACTCAGTTTTAAGAACAACATCTTCTAGTGAGAGAAAAAAATTACACAACAAATGTCCCTGATCATTTTTCTATGTAGAGGGAAAGCCTAGTTATAAATCACATCCAGTACTTAAATCATGGCATGACCCACGAATGACCTTCTGCCTTCTCAGTCCAGCCAGCCTGGTGACTCCCCCTGACCACTGTGACCATGGCAGCTGGATTACAGCAGGGATGGAGGCTGCAGTGGGACTTACGTAACCCACAGGCCTGTCTCTGCCCCGGCCCTTTGCTCACATTAACACGAAGCAGTATATAATTTAGAAAGGGGGAAATGCGATCATAGCTTTTGCCCCCACACTGCTATGAAATTCCAGGCTTTTATGTGCAGGAAGCTCCTTGTTGATCTTGGCATCCCCATGGGTTAAAAATCTTGTTTAAATGTTGCAGCCTTAGAATAGTCTTTGAGGTTTTTCTATGTTGTTTTATAAAAGGCTTCTGCCTGATTATTTACAGATGCTTTCTCTGAGAAAGCTGAAAATAGTCTCACTATGAATACTAAAATTTGGACCCAGGCTTCCCTTACATTTTTATGGTGAACAGTCGAGCCCAAAGATTGGGCTGCTCACTTGGCTTTTAAATGGGTTTCTGTCAGTGTCTCTGCCATGGAGGTGTCTGTTGACTTGACCTCAGTCTGTCAATGGAGTCATCATCAATGTACTCATGTGACAAATAATTGCTGAGCCCTACTACGTGTCAGGTCTTATGCCAGGGCCCGAGGGCAAACGGAGGAGAACCAAGGCTCTGGCTTTGAGGAGCTCACTCTAAGGAGAGGAAGGAAGTATGAGAAATGCTGTCACAAATGTTGGGGTCCTCTCACAGGGGACAGGGAAGTGCAGGTAAACAGGGAGGCCTGCTCAGTTACTCAATCGCTTTCCCACCTTCACTTGGCTCCGTTAGTTGTAATAAACTAGGTAGGATCAGGAGTGGTGTTCTTCTCTCTGGTTTTCCCTTCATCAGATTTGAATCAAGCCTCTGCCTCTGGGAGGACCTGATCCATAATATTTCATACTAAGAGAGACCCATTCTTGTTCTTCAAGATGTCTGGAGAAGAACTTGGTAGAATCTTCGTAAATGTGTCCACAGCATTCCCAAGCATAGGCAGACGGCACTTCAGTCTCCATAACCATAACCCTTGAGCTCTCACTGAAGTTACTCTCTTCTGCACCAGGCATGCTGGAAAGCCTGGTATCTGTCCATACTTAGAGTCATGCCATGACCGGCTCCTTTGCAGGCTAAGCAGTCCTGCCCACCCACCCCATCCCCCGCTCCAGGCTCGCTCACCTCCTTTCAATGTGTTCAGTGTCAGGTCCTGGACTCACTCCAAACCCTCCTTATCCCTTCTCAGTTACAAAACCCAGAACTGGGCCAGGAAAGGAGTGTGCCGGGCCAAAGACTTTCCTTCCCAATTCCCACAAATTCCTGAGAGTCTCTACAGGCTGGTTAAATGAATCTCTTTTTACAGGATAACCAGGGGAGACTCTGGGATGACAACACTAGGGGAAGAGGTTGAGGAGAGTAAAATATCGCCCTTACAGGTTTAATTAGGGACACATGGCCTCCATGTTCTTCAACATTACCGCTCCTGGCACCATGAACTTCTCTCTGGAGTCATCAGGACATGTGGGTGAATATTGGAGAAGTGCTTTTGGATCAACAGGAGTGCCATAAATCACCATTACTGAGTTAAAGACTTCTCCATGTGATTTACAACTTGCAGTAATAACGACCTGGTGAGTTTAAGAACTCACCACTCCATCTCTTATAGACTCTTCTTAAAGAAAAATGAACCAATCTAAGCTGAGAACAATCATATAATCACATCCCATCTTGACATGGCATTTTTTATTTTCTAAAGTATTTTCCCACAAAGAACCTCACCTAATTCTCACAATAACCTTGTGCAATGAATCTTAAATGCACTAACTTATAGCTAAGGAAAGAGAGGCATGGAAGTTCTCAGTGGCTCACTCAAGATGACACAGAAAGTAGCAAGGTAGGACTGAAAATGGAGGTTGGCCTCACCAATCTCTTTAATTCTAACCACTATTTGCAAAATATACCACAGCTTATATGGCAAGTTTTCATATCCATTATCTTACTGGTCCTCAAAATATTCCTAGGATGCAAATAAGGAACCAGCAATAACAAAACCTGTGTAGAAGATGATTGTGAAGAAGCTTCAAATGGATCCGAATGACTAACGGATGATATCAGCAGAAAACTGGGCATTGCCTACTGCAGCCTTCCAGATTACCTGAACCTATGAGGTCTTTGCACATTTCGTGGTCTTTGGGCTACTTTACAACTTGTAAGTTGCAGATGACTGAGAGGAATGTATGTCATTCTTACCCACAGACATGCACATGAATTCTGTCCACTGAAAGTGCAATTGATTTTCCTCTCTCTTTAGAAGAACCCAATCTTGCATCTACTAACCCAATCCTAATCGCCTACATACGCACCTGCCCTTTGGGTTCTCCTTTGCCCCGGCTGTAAGATTACTGTTCTTTCATTAAAGAATGAGTTAAATAAATCCTTGACACATTGGGCGCCTGGGTGGCTCAGTGGATTAAACCTCTGCCTTCAACTCAGGTCATGATCTCAGGGTCCTGGGATCAAGCCCCACATTGGGCTCTCTGCTCAGCAGGGAGCCTGCTTCCTTCTCTCTCTTCCTGCCTCTCTGACTACTTGTGATCTCTCTCTCTGTCAAATAAATAAATAAAATCTTTAAAAAAAAAATCCTTGACACCTGTTCATTTGACATGTATAACATATAAGAGTCATGATTTTCTGTTTTAAAATAATCATCCTTTAACAACAGCTAACATTTCTTGAGCACGTACTAGAAGCCCTTACTAAGGTCTTTACATACATTTAATTCTCACAACCATCACAAGGCAGGCACTCATTACCTCTGTTCTCTAGATGAGAAAGTAGAGGTTTAGAGAAATTTGATAACTGGCACAAGGTCCCACAGTCACTAGAGAGGGAATCACTTGTGTCTGAGGCCACTGCTGTTGATATTTCCTTGGGGTCTGCAATATCTGGAATGAAATAATTAGGGCAGCCATGTGACCCTGACAGAGGTGGGCACGTGAGGGCCTCTGGAGCAGTTGTGGGAGGCAGTCTGCAGTTCGTGCACCCTGAAGTTAAAATCATTCTCATCTTGGATGTTGACCAACATCCTACGGATAGATGATTTGGGATGTACTCCATTGCTTCTCGGCCTTTTGGCTAAGATCAAGTGGGATGTACTCCATGTTATCTGTCTCCCACACAGCATGAGCGGGGGGAAGAGAGTGTCCTGGATACAGCACTGGCCCCACAGTGAGAAGGGGTGCATTCTTGCCTTAGCTCAACTACTGAAAAACAGGGTTATCCCAGACAAGACACTTAACTTTTCTGGTTAGTCTGAGTTGATGAAGATCAGATGGAGAGACAAGAAGGACATATTCAGCTATGCCCGCAATGCTAACAAAGACAATGTACACAGAGCAACGTATATGGGTCCCTGCCCTTTCTGTCGCTGAATGTGGGCCTCTGAGGAGGGGGAAAGTCCTCATTTGAAGCAGCAAGAATTACAGGTCACCCAATATATACAGGTGGAAGAGTTCTACATCTTGCCCCTGTGGACAGGGCTGTCCTTGGGTGACCGCCATAGGCTGATCCTTTTAGAGGTTTCTTTAGTGAATCCCTGGGGAGTGACTCTGGGAGGCGGTGCTCTTGGAAGAAAGTGAAATTCTGTGTCTGGACTAAAAAGATGGAGGCTTATCTGTGTAATTACCAACCTCTAGAGGAAAAAGAACTTTCCTTATTCATACCTTTGAATTTGCCCAATCATTGGCACAGCTCATAACTAACCCTCAAATGCACACTGAATATAACTGAAAGCAAGTCCATTAACTAGTTAAATAATTTATGCAACAAACATTTATTGGACATCTTATCACATGCTTGGCATTATCCCAAATAAGGAGAGGCCAAGCCTATCCCACCATATTCCTGTGCAGGTGGGATGTGCTCTCTGGATTCCACTCTCCCCTCTGGCTGTCTTTGGGGAGGTATTCTTTACCCCCTTCAAAGTTGCCTTTGGTGTTAAATTATCATCTTTTATAAAATGCACAATTCTGGGTGCATGGATGACTCAGTCAGTTAAGCATCTGCCTTTAGCTCAGGTCGTGATCCTGGGTCCTGGGATCAAGTCCTGCAATGGTCTCCCAGGGAGCTTGCTTCTCCTTCTGCCTCTGCCTTCCTTTCTTTGTCTTTCAAGAACAAATAAATAAAATCTTATAAAAAATGCACAGTTCTACACAAACTGTTATTTGCCCTCATGGAATTCCTGCTTAATGACATTTTCCCAATAAATATTGACTAAATGTTTGCCATGGGTTATGCCTTGTTCTATGTGTTGGATTAAAACAGAGAAACAGGGGTGCCTGGGTGGCTCAGTTGGTTAGGTGATGCCTTCAGCTCAGGTCATGATCCTGGAGTTGCAGGATCGAGTCCCACCTCAGGTTCCCTGCTCAGCGGGGAGTCTGCTTCTCCCTCTGGCCCTCTCCCCTCTCATGCTCTCTCACTTTCCTCAAGTAAATAAATAAAATTAAAAAAACAAAACAAAACAAAACAGAGAAACAGAGGAAGTCTTTGCTCCCATGGAGTTTATGTGCAATTTAGGATGAGACGGAGTGGTTAGAGGAGACAGATGAAACTCAACGAACCTTTTAAAAATACAACCAATTTGTAAAGAGAGAAGTAAAATTGTCTCTATTTGCAGATGCAATGATACCAAATATAGAAAACCCTAAGGACTACACCAAAAAATGGTTATAAATAATCAACAACTTGAGTAGTTGCAGGATACAAAAATCAATATATAAAAATCAGCGACATTTCTATGCATTAACAATGAACTATCAGGAAAAAAATTAAGAAAACAATCCCACTTAAAAAAATAAATATTAAATTTATTAAATTTATTAAAAATTTACTTAAATTTATTAAATTTATTAAAAAAATAAATAAAACAACCTAGGAATAAATCGAACCAAGGAGATGAAAGAGCTGTACACTGAAAACTATAAGACATTAATGAAAAACTGAAGATGACACCAATATATGAAAAGATGTTCTGTGTTCATGGATTTAAAGAATGTTAAAATGTCCACACTACCAAAGCAATCTACAAAGTCAATGCAATCCCCATCAAAGTTCCAATGGAATTTTCACAGAAATGGAGGAAGCAATACTAAAATCTGTATGGAGCCACAAAGATCCTGAAGAGCCAGAGCAATCTTGAGAAAGAAGAACAAAGCTGGAGGCACCATGCCCCCCAATTTCAAACTATGTTATGAAGCCACAGTAATCAAAATTGTATGGTATTGGCATAAAAACAGCCACACTGATCAGTGGAACAGAATAGACAGCCTAGAAACAGACCCACGATCATATGGTCAACTTATGACAAAGGACAATAATAGTGTCTTCAATAAATGGCATTGGCAAAACCTGGACAGCCACATGCAAAAGAATGAAACCCTATCTTACACCACATACAAAAATAAACTCAAAATGGATTAAAGATTTGCATATAAGACCTGAAATCACAAGACCCCTAGAAGAAAACATAAGATGTAAGCTCATTGACATTGGTCTTAGCAATGATATTTTAGATTTGACACCAGAAGCAAAGGCAAGGAAAGTAAAAATGAAGAAGCAGGACTACATAAAACTAAAAAACTCCTGCACAGCAAAGGAAATCATTGACAAAATGAAAAGGAAACTACAAAATGGGGGAAAATATTTTTAATTGGGATGGGTTTTTTTTTAATTGAATTGGATGAGTTTCTTGTGTATTTTGGATATTAGTCCTTTACTGGATATGAGGTTTGCAAACTTTATACCAGGAAACTTTAAAAATTAGAACTCTTGAATTTCAGAAATAAAATCTTAAAAAACCTAAGCAATACATATTTATACATTTTATCTCTCTCCAGATCAAGTTAAATGATGGCAAAAAAGGTTGATTTTCATATGATTCTATGGTATCTCCCATTTTCAAAGAAAACAGAAATCAGAACTTTTTATTAAAAATAGTGCTTCAAAACAGTTTACTTCAAGTTACTCAGTGAGTAACTGACCAAATGGTCAGAACACATGCCATGATTGCTAACTAATCTCTTTTTTTTTTAAATCTTGCTTTTTTTAAAATTTTTTATTTTTTATAAACATATATTTTTATCCCCAGGGGTACAGGTCTGTGAATCGCCAGGTTTACACACTTCACAGCACTCACCAAAGCACATACCCTCCCCAATGTCCATAACCCCACCCCCCTTCTCCAAATCCCCCCTCCTCCCAGCAACCCTCAGTTTGTTTTTTGTGAGATTAAGAGTCACTTATGCTAACTAATCTCTTATTATGGCTAAAAAAGTGACTGATTAGAAATTAAATCCAGGGGAGCCTGGGTGGCTCAGTGGGTTAAGCCTCTCCCTTCAGTTCAGGTCATGATCTCAGGGTCCTGGGATCAGGTCCCGCATCAGGCTCTCTGCTCAGCAAGGAGCCTGCTTCCCCTCTTCTCTCTCTCTGCCTGCCTCTCTGCCTACTTGTGATCTCTGTTTGTCAAATAAATAAATTAAATTTAAAAAAAAAAAAGAAATTAAATCCAATTGATACATACAGCCATATGTCTGCTGGAGCTCATTTGAAAGGAATTACTTTAAATAAAGTATTATTTCCCAAATGAATCAGCATTGCATTTAATTAGGTAACTAAAGGCTCTATCTTTTTTTGAGACTTAAATTAAAAATTATAAGCCAATATAATTTGGAACAATAGTAATTAAAACACTAAACTATATAAAAACATAATGGCTTTCCGTTAAGATTTCATTAACTTAAGTGTTTTTCTCCCTTTGGATTAAATTACATCAGGCCAAAATGAACTTGCCCCCAAGCAAATTTTCTAAGGAACGAATATAACATTTACTAGGAAACACAAACACAGTAAAGAATTTTTTTAAAGATATTTTTTAACCAGATGGAAGGCTTTTATTTTAAAAATGTAAAAGGTTATAAAAGCCTCCTTTTGGGGGGGGCAATCATAATGTTTTTAACAGGCCAAAGTGAATATTCTTAACATACAAGTTTAACTTTTAATTCTTTAAAATGCAGTGGGGAGTGATTTTTCCTTAACAGTAAGAAGGAAAATCCCTCTGAGATCGTGAAGCTGTAGAATTTGAGACTAAAAATTTGCTAACATCAAGACACAGTTAACCATCTCTTTGTGTGTTTGTGCTTTCTTAATGAAAGCATTTTGTCTCCCCACTAGTAAGGATGCAGATTTCAAAGTAGCTAAACTACTGTTAGACCAATGTGTACCACACCAGACAACCTCTATACTTGGCTGATTTGATTGTGAACAACACAAGCGAACAAAGCTATGTTCTTACGTGATTCATTACTAACACAGGCTAGCTGAGAATCTGCACCAGAGAGAAAGGGAAGGTAGGACTGTGATGGTTGAGGTCAATTTGAGCATCTAATTCCAATCTATGTGAATAATGAAATCACAGTGAACAACCAAGCCAGGAGAAGCCCTACAATCTGTGCGAGATCCCCTACCACCCCCATCTGTCTCATCTAGCACCCTTTACTTGTTATTTATTTATTTATTTATTTATTTTTGGTGAGATGATTTTTACCTACATTCCATAGACAAGGCATGCTTATAAATGTATAAAAAGTTTTACATGTATAAATAAACTTATAAATTCATAAAGGTCTGTTTAAACTAGAAGTTTCATTCCAGTAAAAGAATTATAAACTATGCAAATCTTTTATTTAAAATGATGCGAGGGGCGCCTGGCTGGCTCATGAGGTAGAGCATGTAACTCCTGAACATAGAGTCTTGAGTTCAGGCCCCACATTGGGCGTGGAGCCTACTTTTTAAAAAAATGAGGTGATAAATTATAATTAATGTGTAAGTAAAATAATGGCACTAAGTTCAGATATGAAAATTCTCCAAGTTCCTGAGTGTGAATAGTATCAAACCTTTCCTTTCTATTGATGCTTCTGGCTGGGAATGGAAGGAGCGATGGAGGCTTGAAGTAATTGAAAAATTCTTCACCTGGTTTCTTGTGACGATGTGTGGAGGGCGACATCATTTTCTCTAGAGTCTCAAGGTAAAATGTCTCTGATTTGAAATGAGAACTGATCTGCTGCTCGGCTAACCATGGCTCGAATACTGCCAAAAAGCTTTGATGGAAGATTTGCCATCAAATGGCACTTCTTGCCATCTGAGGTTTTGAAAAGAGCCCAAGATTGGGAACTTTGACATCAGCCCAAACTATCCATGTCTGTTTCATGTTCTCGCTGGTGAGTTTGGTTGTTCCTCCTTTGCCAAGGATCCTTCCTATTGCCCTGGACACAGGGTCTCCCTTTACGGGCTTCACATCTGTAATTTTAAAAGACTCTAGAAAGAAGTCATTCAGTGAGCGCCAGTGCCTCCTCCACAGGAAACCCCAAGAAGAAAGGCTTTCACAAATGAGTTGCTTCTGTCAGAGTCCGAATATCCTTGGTTTCTTTACAGGTCCTGATTTCTACATTCCTTGATTTCAAGGTAAAGCGTATCTGAAGTCCCAAATGTTCTACAATGGGAGTAACTCTCTTCATACAGTTCTCTTTTATTTATTTATTTTTTAAGATTTTATTTATTTATTTGACAGAGAGAGATCACAAGTAGGCAGAGAGGCAGGCAGAGAGAGGGAAGCAGGCTCCCTGCTGAGCAGAGAGCCAGATGTGGGACTTGATCCCAGGATCCTGAGATCATGACCTGAGCTGAAGGCAGCAGCTTAACCCACTGAGCCACCCAGGCGCCCTTCAGTTGTCATTTAATGGCATGCGGCTGCTGGCTGGAACTGGGATTTTCCCTGTTTCTTCTTGCTCACCCAGGAATTCAGGGCCATGGGAGCGTGGCAAAAAGGGCTTCACAGGCCAGGCCTTCGCCGTGCCCACACAGACCATGTCCCTATGTCCCCTGGCCCCAGACAGCCTACCTTTTTCCCTGCTGGGTGAGCTGGGTGAAGCCATCCTCAGCCTGCTGCTCTGTGCTTCCATCCCCAGGAATGTACAGCCCACAAGTGCTTCTGGCCCTTATTGTTCTTACTTTAATTCACAGTTCTTATCACTGCCTGGCATTACAGGTTTATTGTTTGTTCATTTGTTTTCTGTCTCTCCCAGTAGAATGTGAACTGCCTCAGGGTTGGCTGTTGTTTGCTCACTGCTGCATCCCCAGCTCCTAGAACAGGGCCTGGCACAAGGCAGATGCTCAATAAATAAATCCTTTAGAGAATTACAGACTCTGGACCTAGATAACTCTGCTTATTAATTATCTCTATTTTGAAAACTTCTATTTTTCCAGAGCTCTTTCCTAATTACTAATTATTTATTAATAAATATATTGTTTATAGCACATTTGAAAGATAATGTTCCTTTTTCAATTATATGTTACATTTGAAACTTACAATGAGTGGAAAATCTCTTAGGTTTTATTTGTACAGAGAAAACTACTAAGAATATGAGTGTGAATAGATTAAGCTAAGTTTATTAGTCCAAGTAAGCATATAAAAAGTAGAAACTTAAAGATTTTTTTAAAGTTAAATTCAAAACTTCTTTAAATTAAAAAGATTTTTAATAGCTGACTTAAAATTATTTTGAACCTACCTCCATATCACCACGGAAAACGATTATCATACACAAATCCAACTAAAGAACTGAATACTCTAAAAGAGAGGGAAAACTTTTACTGCATAGTCAGTCATGTGGAAGAATGTTTTTAGGACTCCAAATGGAGAACGAGTAATAAAACTAGTGTTCCCGGCAAAACAAATATGCTTTCTTAACCCAAAGGACCCAAATTTTAAAAATATAGAATGATCCCTTGATGATACCCTTCATCATCTTTGCACATTAATGGTTATCCACTTTGTACTTAAGAGGGTAGCAAAATACAGGAACCATGATTGCATTATGTGGCCTCTTATAGCTGGTCAACACATTTTATCTTGACTGGCCTACTGTGCAAGATTTGGATCAGGTCCTTCCTACTTTTTTTTTTTTTTTAAATATTTTATTTATTTATTTGACAGGCAGAGATCACAAGTAGGCAGAGAGGCAGGCAGAGAGAGAGAGAAGCAGGCCCCCCACTGAGCAGAGAGCCTGATGTGGGGCTCGATATTAGGACTCCGGGATCATGACTTGGGGTGAAGGCAGAGGCTTTAACCCACTGAGCCACCCAGGTGCCCCTCCTTCCTACTTTCTATCTCATAACACACTGAAGATTCTTCAGGACAAGAATCATGCCTTATTCATGTTTATTTCATGAGGCACTTTGGAGAGTGCCTGACACACAGCTGGTGTTCAATAAAATCATAACTGAATGAATGAATGACCCATGGGATGTGGAGGAGGGAGGACAGAGGAAAGGAGCACTGAGGTATCTAGCTTGGGTAAGTCAATGAAAGTGGTTAGAACTCATGAAGAGAAGTACATCGGGAACGAGTTAATGAGTCTGACTTTGGACGTGTTGAGTTTGACATCCTACCACATATCTGGTTTGGAGATCTCCAGTAAGTAGCTGGGAAAACCAGGCCACAGCTCAGTGTACCAGGGCTCCTTCTCTCACATTCACTGATCCTTGGTTCCTTCCAACACACATTGGCAGCAGCAACAGCTGTAGTACTGATAATGATGATGATGATAATTGCTAACACTTACTGAACCACTGCCATGTACCAGGCACTGTGATATGTAATTTATATATATATGATCTTATCTAACAATTATAGAAAGCCAATGAGGAAGACACCAGTTTTATCTAGGGAAGTTAAATAACTTGTCTGTGGTAGGTCACAAGCCTATACTCCTAATCATTTTACTAAAATCCAAACCAATCCAAGAAACCTTGAAGAGTGTAAGAGCCATCCTTAACTCCAAACATGTATCCTTTTTTTTTCTATTTTTAAAGATTTTATTTATTTATTTGCCAGAGAGAGAGAGCACAAACAGAGGAAATGACAGGCAGAGGGCGAGAAAGAAGCAGGCTCCGTTGAGCAGAGAGCCCGATGTGGGACTCGATCCCAGGACCCTGGGACCATGACCTGAGCCGAAGGCAGAGGCTTAACCCTCTGAGCCACCCAGGCGCCCCCATGTATCTTTTCTGTATGTCCGTCTAGACAAAATCATGGGATAAAAACCACTGGCCAATGGGAAAAGTGGGATAAGGGGCATGGGGCACAACCCTCAAAAACCTTACCACAGACATACTTTTTTTAAAAAGATAAGGTACTATGAAAAGGTTAGCACAGTTTTATACATGTTAAAGAAACACATGTTAAGAAATATATAAATACAACAGTAAACATGGCCATTTTCAGACTCAGGTCTGAAAATGTTTCCACAGTGAACCTGGACTTGACTATGTCCATTCACTAACCTCATTAATTTATTCATTCATTTACTAACAAATATTTGTTCAGTTCCAGATACTCTGTTAAGTGCTGGCATCTACATTAAAGTCAGTTAAAAATGTTTAAGGCCAGTAAAACAATGTTATCACTGGCAAAAAATAAATAAATAAATAAATAATAATAGCAAGAGTTTACAAAATACAGCAAAAGAAGCAACAGAGTATGTGGACATTCCTACTACAAAGGGAGCCTGGT
Organism: Mustela erminea; assembly: GCF_009829155.1. Classification (NCBI taxonomy): domain Eukaryota; kingdom Metazoa; phylum Chordata; class Mammalia; order Carnivora; family Mustelidae; genus Mustela; species Mustela erminea. The sequence goes on from NC_045626.1 coordinate 49,788,950, forward strand.
TTCAACTTCTAATCTGACTACAAAACCTCATTTAACCTGGCTGGGTCTCTTATATAAAACTTATATAAAAGTTAAGGGGTAAAATTACAGCCAGTTCTGCTATACGGCTACTTTGAAAATACAAACTCTTTCCAAACCATTTGATATATTAGAAAACAACTGGAGTATAACATGAATTTCACTTTTCTGCTAATACACAGCTTTTTCTGCGACAAACACTAAGCGAATGCAGAAAACGCCATCCAACTGAACTGAGCCATTCTGGAATACACAAAATGCGCATGTGCACACACATGCGCACACACGTTAAGCACCTCCCCCCTACCTCAGTTCACCACGTGTTGTGAGCCACACCCATCCACATGTGATGTTATAATTTTCCATCTGATATCAGACAACCATCCTTCACAAAAACTCACAAGCCACAACCCTTCCGGTATCAACCTCCTCAGGCAAACACTTCAACATAAAGTGCCATGTTTACTGTTGTATTTACATATTTCTTAACATGTGTTTCTTTAACATGTATAAAACTGTGCTGACCTTTTCATAGGACCTTATCTTTTTTAAAAAAATATGTCAGTGGTAAGGTTTTTGAGGGTTGTGCCCCATGCCCCTTATCCCACTTTTCCCATTGGCCAGTGGTTTTTATCCCATGATTTTGTAGAGTGCGATGGTTTCTACAAAGGCAGTATGTTGCATGATGGCAGAACTGACTATACTCAGATCATGCTCAAATTTAATGTCAGTTCTGCATAACTTCTTTATGTCATTCCTATTGTTTACCTCTGATAGTCCTTTTAAATCAATCTTAACATGCTGAATCACATCAATAGGAGGCTGCAAATAAAAAGCAGCATTTGTTTAAGCCTGAACTTCCTTTTTTTTTTTTTTTTTTTTCCAATAAGGGAAAAAAGGACCAGGTCATATCATTTAAATGACCACATACTGTCCACTTTGCTACTCCCTCAGGGAAAGCACCTATTTCCTTGCATTTGAAAATTCAGCACTTTAGAAAGGCTATCCCTTAAACAAACCGTAAGAGACTCTTAATCATAAGAAATAAACCAAGGGTTGCTAGAGGGGAGGGGGTGAATGAATGGAGTAACTGGACATTGGATGGACGTTAAGGAGGGCACATGATGGAATGAGCAGTGGATATTCTATAAGAGTGACGAATCATTGACCTTGACCTCAGAAACCAATAATACATTATACGTTAATTAGTTGAATTCAATTTTTTTTTAAATGGAAAGAAAGAAAGAAAGAAAGGAATGAAGGGAAAGGAAAGGAAAGGGAAGGAAGGGGCGGGAAGGGAAGGGAAGGCTGTCTCTTGGCTTCCTATACCAACCAAGGATGCTTGGGGGCTTTGTTGAAGGCAGGACTGGTATGGACTCAAGAAACCTAATATAGTCTGAAGGTTACTGGCAGCTCTATCAGTTTTTTTGGAGACTCCTGTGGTAACTAAATCCCTGGTTTCTTGCAAAATTCTGGCAGCCCCAGGAGGACCTGAAGTCAGGTTACTGCTCAGCCCAGAAGACCATCACTGTAGCAGCCACCACTTACAGAAGACAACAGAAGCCTTTAGAGGTCTGCTCTGACCATCCCTTCCTGAATCCGGGTCTGCCCTGTTTATTAAAAGGATGGAGAAGAGATTTGCCTGCGGCAGGTGGTAATATTCTAAATCCAGTTATGAGGAAAGAGAAGAAAGAAAGGTTTAGAACTCTGCAAAATCTACCACAAAAATCAAACTCACACCCCAAGAGGGAGTCATTACAGCAAATATATGAGGCCATCATCATTATTACTCTTACTATAACACTACTAAAATATTGTCCATAAATCATGAAGCCATTCTCATTGGCTGAGAAAAAGGAATAGCAATTATTAGAATATATGTTTTCCACTGATAATGCAAAACTGTGAAAGAATGTGCCAACAACTGAAAAGTGGTTAAAGCATAGTATGAAAATGCAAGAAATAAAAAGATACATAGTGCTTAAAATTGCAGATATTTAAACCAATAATAGCTGATAATGACCCAGAAAGATACATGGAGTACATGGGGTGTTCATGACAAATCCCCCTAATGGGGGCTGTCTTGCTTTCATCATCAACCTGGCACCAGATCTAGCTTGGGGTCTAAGTTTCTATCCCCTATGTCTCTGCCTTGTCAGAGCAGCCACATCTGGTCCACTCTTCCTCCACAAGGCCTCTCCTGACCATGCTCTCTCACAACGGGTCTTTATCATGGTCCTGATCAGCTCAGGCTGTCACTACCACCTGCCAAGTGTGATGCAACAGACTGTCAAAATCAAACCCCTACATCTGACCCCTTCTCTCTCATCACATCCCTACTCACACTGCCATCAAAATGATCATCCCAAAGCTGCTATTTGAAGTTTACTCTCTTTTGCAATCACACAATTTTCCTTTTCCTTGGAGGCCCCTTCAGATGGGTTTTGATGGCAACATCACCTTCACTGCACCCCACTTATCTGGTCTAAACCATTCTTTTCCTGCTTCAACTCCCAACCTGGCCATCCCCACATCCCCCACGTGAGCCCAAACACTTGCCATTCACGGAAGTGCGCTACACGGCCTCTGCTCCAGGCCAGGGCTCATCCTCTCTGCTTAGCTCATAACACGAGTCCAATCTTCTCTGCCTCTTATCTCACTGACTTCCCTGATTCAGTTTTTGGGTGTTGATTTAGTACTTATTCCTGATATTATGATCCTCTTATCCTTCCCTAGTTGAATTCTGAGTTTCTTAAAGATTGTAGCACCTAGCACACTCTCACTCTCTTGCACATAATGAACATGTTATAAACACTCACAAAATGTAACTAAGCTGAACGTCTAATAGAGAAAGGATGAGAAGGTAAATTCATAGATATGTATGTCTGACATATATTTGAAGTCTCTTGTTATACATATCTTCTCCTGAATATCCAGAGGTAGACAAAACACTCAGAATTTTGCCTGCTTGATAAAAAATCCTTCTGGATCTCTAAAATCCGAGTATTGCATTAGAATGAGTAAGCCGCTACACATAAGTTAAAGACACTCATTTGTTTTCCAAATGCAAAAAGTGTCAAAATACAACGTCTATTACTCTGATGGGTCAGGCTAAAGAATTTCCTGGAATTTTGCACTCTTGTTTCTGAGAACACACAACAGAAATTTGGACTGAAATCTAGACTCCTCAACTCCTCCTCCTAGCAAATGTCCAAAAAAGACTCTGTGTTTCTGGCAGTCAGATATTCTTAATAACTCTTCACCTCTCCCCTTTGGTTTTCCATGTGTCTGTGTTGTCTCTGGAGAAAATTTAAGTCAGAATCTGTGACTAATGGGTATAGGATATCAACCAGACTATTGCTTCAAAACGAGCTCCAGCTAGCCCTCAAGTCTTTGTCATAACACTGCCTTTTGGTCAACTTACTGCACTGCGTGAAAGATGCCTACTTAGTGATGAAAATGCTGGTTAAATAGGCCCTGCTCTGCTAGGGGACTAGCTAGAGAAAAGGGACTTATTTTGCATGTAACAAAGGAAAAAAGACAAGGTGACTTTCCAGAACTTAGATCTGAGGCCTTCCACTGTACATGTAGTTTGGTACAGATATGACGCAGATCTCCTCTGTGTTCAGCTGGGATTTTCAGGCCTGACCGCCAGCCTATCCAGGAGTCACCTGAGTCAAAAAAGTTACAACCAGAGATAGCTCTCCCAATGAAGCATGTTATTTTGCTCTGAACAGCCACAGAAGAATTTTGTACCGTTCTTTGATGATCTTGCATGTGTTCATCTTTCCTATACAAACAGACTGCTTCGTTCCTGAGCCCAAGGTCCATACTTCGTTGTTTCATTTGTATTCCTCACGTAGCTGCCTGAGTCATCAATGTCGAAATATCTAGTGCATGCTCATTAAATATCTTCAATTAATTGTGCTATAAAAAGTTGCACAGTACTTGTGCATTTCAGAGATCTCTAGCTCATACCTAGAAATGCGCACACATTTACAGGACCCAGGAGCTTCAGAGACGAGGAGCAATTCTCTGAGAAGCATAAAACTGGAGAGGTTGAGGGCAGTGAAGGAAGGAAGGCAGTAGTCACGGAGGAGAAATTACAGAAAATAGAGGAGGCTCCTTTGCCCAAACCAGGGCCTCTCTTAGCAGGACTCTATATTTTCAGAGAACAGCCCCATTAAATATTGATGATTGGACTCTGAAAGGCCCAGAATTAAATTCCAATCCTGTTTTAATTTTATGGGCTGTGCAACATCAAGACCAAGGAAGAACATCTGGGCCACTGGGCCACATGCACGTGCTCACAGCTGGAAGAGATCAGAGATGACCCAAGTTAAATTAGCTTCAGGGTGGCCACCTGCACCGCATTTTCATTTCTCTAAAATTCTTTCCCCTGCCCATTTTGACCTGTCCCATGACTCTCCACTTACACCAATTTTTTTTTTTTAAGTCTATTTCCGTAGTCTCTTTTCTCTCAGCCTCTCAAGTTAGTTTTCAGTGCGTTGGTGGTGCGTGTGCATACACATGGAATGAGGAACTCGTAGTCATTTGCTTAGTTGATAGCTGGTGGAGTTATCTCTCTTTAGTATATTCCTATGCACAATTAGAAAGGACAGGAAATGACTCCAGGGCTAAAAGTTTTATTCTGATTCGGGTAAGTGGCTTGAGTCAACCCAGATGGTGATACTTCATGTCACAGCATGTGAGTTAAAAGAAAAGTCTTTGGAGAAATCATAGGAATGACACGAGCTTGCATTGACTGAGCCCCTACCAGATGCCAGGCACTTTTTTAGCTCTTTTTCATCTATTAATTCATTTAATGGACTGTTTGAGCTACAAAAGTGGGTAAAAAAATAAATCTTTAATATTCCTCTGGCAACTAATAAAAAAGGCTAAGGAAAGCAGAATTTAAAGGTTTGACCTGTCATCCCAGAGCACACATATTTCTGAAGAAATATACTTTTTAGAAATTTATAGTCTACATACATATGTTACATGTATATAGTCGATTATAATTCAGCTTTGAACTCTTGGATATATTTTGAGTTTAACTTTCAAAAAAATTATAAAAGGGATAAGATGACATATGTGCTAGATTGAAATGTAAAAGCTATATGCTTAAATAAATGTAAAAAAGAAATTAATTTGGCCACAGAGATACTGTTGGATCTAAAAAAGTGGACATGAGTGATTTCAGATGTTGTAAAGTCAGAGTGCCAGGATAAACCTCATTCTCTTACAACCCGGACTGACAAATGAATTAATAATTTACTTCTCTTAATTCTTTTCTTCTAAGTTGATAGCTTTTAGCCTCAAATTTGAGTAGGTACTTTATCATGGAGCTAAAATTCATTCTAACTTCTAGATACCCAATATTTCTGCCAACTATTTATTATTTTTAAACATATTAAAATCTTGAGTGAACCTGCGTCATTTTAACTTTCAGTACTTTGAAAATTTACACATCAAGTTGAGCTGTGCTTTATTAAAAAAGGAGACACAGTGGAAGATCCAAAATTCTCATTCCATAAAAGCCCAAGCGCCCCTCTTCTACAAACTTTCAATGAATCTCTCCAAAGAGTCACAGAAAGAATAAAACAACAGACCTGAAGTTCAAGGACAAGGCCATGATTATGGGAAGTTACAGAAGCAACTGGCAGGGAAGAATAATAAATAAAGGAAGCAGGAATTATAATTTTGAGTAGGAACTGGCTGCCCTTAACATGCCTTGTCTATCTGGGAAACTTTTTCCAGATTCAACTCAAACTTCTCTACCTTCCTCTGATGGGGCCCTTGCTCTGGGAATCAAGTGCACTCCACCATGCTTGTATGTCCATCTGCAATGGCACATTCCTTACTGTTCTATAATTATTTGTTTCCATGTCTACCTTTTCCCCAAAATCATGAACAACTTAAGTGATTTTTTATTTCCTTCATATGCACTTTCCATTTGCTTATACCAACCAAAATGGTATCTCATCTTCAGTGCTTAATAGTATTTGTTGTATAAATGAATGAATGAATGAATAAGCAAATGGATGGAAATTAAGTAATTTCCTGGTAATTAGGCTAGGAAGGGAGAGAAAACCCAGAGCACAGAGAAGAATCAGGCCCTAGTAGTCACAACAACTCAAATTTTCTAAACCACGGTCTCCAGAGTATGAACATTTTTCATTTTTCCAATTTTATCACTCTACCTCTCTCTACCTACCTACCTAACAATGTTTATAGAGATATAATCACATACCATCTATTTAGAGAATAGCACATGCAGTAATAATAACTAGAAAATGATACATTTTAATAGACATCTAAATTACATCTAAATAGAATTTTACGTAAAAGCATTTTCAATATGTTCATGCATTGGATTCTTCTAATGTTTCTTTCTTTCTTTTTTTTTTTTTTTTTTTTTGACCGACAGAGATCACAAGTAGGCAGAGAGGCAGGCAGAGAGAGGAAGGGAAGCAGGCTCCATGCTGAGCAGATCTGGAGCCTAATGCGGGGCTTGATCCCAGGACCCTGGGATCATGACCTGAGCTGAAGGCAAAGGCTTTAATCCACTGAGCCACCCAGGCGCCCCCCAACATTTCTTTGAGTTACATACCATAAAATTTTATGATCTCCTTCGTACATATCAGATACCTGAATCTTGGAAAAGTTAAACTACTCACGATTACAGAAAATTCTGGGAAACAGTGGGTTAGATCAAGTCAAACAGGCTCTGCAATGGGGCTGTAGAGTGCCACACATCAAAGTGCTATGCACACTTTAACAGGGTTATGCACATTGCACATCTCTGCAGAAGGCCAAGCTATGCAACTTTTCCTACACTAAGGGCATTTTTTCAAAGGCCACCTTTGAAGAGTGAAGGACCAGACTTCAGGAAACAATGGACTTAATCATTTAGTGCTCACATGGAAGAATTTATCACAGCAGATAACACCAGGTATATAAGGGCGAACAAAAAGCAGACACAGTCCTTGTTCTCTACAGTGAATAGACCGTAGTCTAAGGCATCATGAGAATGAACATAGAAGACACTGTCCACAAGCCTACACTAACCAAAGGGGTGTCTAGACTACTTCAAGTTCATATTTTCCTTTTGCCAGTGAATGTGCACCAATAAAAACTCACTTTGGGACAAATAAGAATATTTTTATTTATGTAGTTGTAGTTAAACCCAACTTATCAGGAGACAAATAATATCTTTTGATCTACATAATTGGACAAATGTTTAAATATCTCATCAGATTCAGAAGAGGAATTTCTTTCAGTCAATACATTTGAAAACCAGGAATGCTCCTTATCCAGATTTGTAAGAAGAAAATACATTAGGGGATCAGAAGGACAGTTAATCCACAGACACTTATTGAGCACCTACTTTGTATTAGGTACTGGGGATAAGGATGAACAAGACAAAAATCTCTCCCCTCAAATTGTAGAGAGTCTATAGAACAGACAAGCGTAACAAACACTATTACTCGACACAAGGAATGCCATAATAAAAGAATGGAATGAGGGCACTGGAGCACCAAAGAGGGGACCCCCAAATCTGTGGGAGGTGGGGAAGAGGCAGCAAAGGGACTGAGAAATGTAATGCTTAAATTGAGTCTTGAACTACTAGTGGTTAAATGTCTAGAATCTCTTCCAACATTATCATCCTGATTTCTGTTACCACTTCCTTCTCTTAAATGAAGGTCTGTAATCTAATAAAAAATATCGCCTCTGATGACCATCATTAGGAAATGGAAGTGCTACACCCAGGGATTCTGAGCCTGTGCGCTGGTGTTGTACTCCTCAGTGCTGGGAATGTCTAAGGAGTCCGTCAGAGAATGATACAAGGAGGGAGGAAGAGGTTACCAAATGTGAAATGTAGGCTGGCATTTCCTCTCCTCCATATTCATACTGGCTCAGTGATCTTCCATCACCACAATATTTCCTACAGAGATGGATTATACATTCAAGTCCTCAATTATGACGTCTACACAGAGTACATCTGTATCTTAATCTGCAGCCCTGACTTCTCTCCTGAGCTCAGGATGGATTCAATTCTTTGTGCTTATTTCTACTTGGAGACCTTGCCATCACACCTCACCCTATTTACCTCAAACTAGGTAACAGCAGCAGATTTCCTCACAAATGTTCCTGATTCCAATCTTTCCTTTCTTTTAGTCCATTTATATGCTGCAACTAGGCTAATGCTCTTAAAACAGAGAGTGCAGTATGCGTTTCAATATGTGATAGCATCCAGACTTTCTAAGCTGACCTAAAACAACCTCCCTGTCCTACTCAGGACAGGTCACTGGTATACGGGATAGGAGCAGAGGCAGGAAGCTTGCCTCTGGCACTTGACTGCCATGATTTTGGGCAAATAACAGCCTGGCAGGACTGAGTGAAAAACCCATGCCAATGTATGGCTCCAGCACACAGTTCCCTGAGCAAAGAAGGCTTACTTACTAAGTTTTGTGTGTTCCTACTCTTTGTTCTTTGCATATCCTGCTTCTCCAATGTGAGTTCAAGTCTCATCTTGCTTGTGAAAATTTCTCCAAGTACTCTGGCCCAAAGTGACTTCTGTTTTTTCCCAAACTCTTGGGATTTTCCTGCTAGCTCCTCCATAAAATCCTAGGCCATCTCTTGGAAAGCTAGAAATGACTGTAAGAGTTCATTTGGTCCAGTCATCTGCTAGGAGGAGAGTCATCTCTTTTTACTGATGAACCAAGTCTGTTTCATATATAATCTTGAGTATTTGCTAATGTTCTGTATGTGTGTTAATGTGAAATATATATACAGTATATGAAAAATACATATTCTCTATGTGCATAGTCTCTTTCCAACTACTGCATAAACTCTTCAAGAACAAATATTTCTCTAATTTTTCCTATAGTATCTAAATAAAATATGTTCTTGATGAGTATTTAACTGACTATAAGTATCTTCAGATTAGAGTTAAATTATTGATCAAAATCTCCAAATCTGGAAAAATGGAGGCTGCATCGATTTTTCATGACTGGAAGAAACCATAGGTCAAATCTGGAAGAAACTCAATTAGCTTGTATCCGACTTTCAAGTCTTTTGGTTAGTAAAATAAAACCACTCCTTTTATTTAAGTATCCTCTCGGGCCTTCTATTGAAATGGTGGTTAAGAATAGTTGGCTCTGGAAGTGTGGCTCTCCTCAGGTTTTCATGGGAATTTGTGTCCGTTCATGAAACCTGGGGTATTTTTGGCTCCAAATATGTGCTTGTGTTCACTTATGCTAATGGTGCAGGGTGAGACAAGGAACCAATGGAAATGAAGCATGAGGCTGGAGCATAAGAATAGGATTAGAGAAGGTGAAGAAGAAAGGAGAGTGCTCACCAAACTTTGTGCTCACCAAACTTTGTGCTCAAACATCCTTATCAGAAACAAAGTAATAAGAAAGTGTCCTTCAGTATATGTATTTTACTTATAACTTATATATACTTACATATGTCCATATCAAATAGTATTACAGCTTAAATGTCTTTTTCTTTTTTCAGATAAAAATCAAGCGAACATGTTTACACTACACTTTGGAGACCAATGGAGGAAAGTTTAGACTCCTTAGCTAAGAGCTGGTCCAGTGCAAAGGCTGTGGTGGGTGAAAATGCTGACATAATTGACACAATATGCCATGTGCACAGCTAATAAAGCCATGTTCCCACTTCAGCTTCAGCTGTCCTTCTAGAGCACTCTCTGTGCAAAGAGCCTCAGAACTGCCCTGGCCCACATCCACTTCAGCTCCAGCCATCCCACCATGGCAGCCTCAACATGGTGTGCACCACCAACCCTCAGCCCACACCAGCCATAGTTCCAGCCAGCCAGCCAAATTCACCAAGTACACAATGTCTACATACGGGCTAAACATACACAAGACCATCCCTTCAAGTTTAGAAGCAGCCGTCCTGCCTAAATCATACACACACACATAGAAAGTCAGGCAAAATGGGGAAACAGAGGAATATGCTCCAAAAGAAAGAATAAGACAAAAACCTGAGAAAAAGAACTAAATGAAATAGAGATAAGCAATACGCCTGATAAAGACTTTGAAGTTATGCTCATAAAGATACTCACCAGGCTGGAGAGAAGAGTAGAAGAACTTAGTGAGAACTTCAACAAATGGAAAATATTTAAAAAATAATAACAAAGCCACCCAGATAGAAGACATGAGCCCATATTTGCACTGCAGTTAAACATAAAACATCAGTAGTAGTCTTGATATAAAATTAATTTATTTTTGAGGCATGATATTCCCAGAAGTGGTTAGCAGTCCTGACACTCTCAACTTTTTCTAGAGTAACATTTTTTTGGTTGTTTCTTTGCACTGTTTGGTTTGGTTTGGTTGGGGGAAGCAGGAGATGGGATAGAGCAGAGAAAGAAAAGGCTAAAATAGAAGTGTAGGTATGAAAAACAAGAAAATTAACCTCCAATGTAAAAACAACTTCTATTTGAAAAATTATGTCTCTCTATGTAAATGAGATAGACGTATGCTATTTCCACATTGCCTTAAAGCAAGAAATTTCGAGTTGTCATAAACAATATCCTGAAATCATCTCACTGGGTCTCATACCCACGGCAACCGCAGTTCTCTAAGCTGTGCACAAGATCTGACAGAAGAGAACACACACACAGTGTTTTTCTCCGTCTTGGAAAATACTTTCTTTTTGATCTCTTATGTTTTACTTTGTCCATTTAAGCTATTTTTACTCATTAAGATACTTTTTCTTGCATATTACTTTAAAACAGAGGTCAAATATGACTCGCTGCCCTCTCCTTATGACAGTCATGGTTTGTTTCTTCCAGCTGAAAATGTTTTTCTCACATGGTGTTTGCCTTCAGAGGGGGAATATATAATAAAGTCATCAAACCTGACAGAGCCAACAATTTTCACATGGAGAACAGAACACCGGGGAACGCGTGCCAGAGAGTGCATGAACGCGCACTTGTTCTTCCAAATGGCACCAAGGGTGCCTGAGCAGATCCCAGCCAGTGCGGGATTCAGAGCACCCTGGAATAAACATTACCAGCTTCTCCTAGGTTAAAGCTACCTTTTTCAGCCTTGCTCCTTTTAGCTTGCTGATGTTGTCTATATTGTAATATAAGCTCTTGTTCATCTGAATGCCAATTATTCACCTTTGTGAAAGTTCTGATAGGGATGGACTGACATTTAACTTTTTTTTTTTTAACAGAGTAGTTTGGTTGAGATATAATCACATACCATATAATTCACTCATTTTAAGAGTTCACGGGGTTTTAGTATATTTCAGAGTTGTGCAACTATCATTGTAAGCAACTTGAGGACATTTTCATCACCCCAGAAAGAAACCAAATACCCCCCAACAGTCCTCCAGCTCCTGTCCCACCCTGCTCTTAACAACCACTCTACTTTGTTGTTATAGATTTGCCAGTTCTGACATTTCATACGAATAGGATCGTTTTGTGTAGGATTTCTTTTGTTGAGCATAATATAGTCAAGGTTCATCTATGGTGAAGCATGTACCACTATTTCCTTTTAATAATGGAATTCCATTTTAAGGATTATACTACATTTTATTTATCCATTTATCAGTTGATAACATTTGAGTTGTTTCTACTTTTTGGCTACTGTGAATAATGCTACTATATACATTTGTGTGCAAGTTTTATGTGGACATGTTTTAATATCTAAGAGTGGAATTGCTGGGCCACACGAAAACTTTATGTCCAATTTTTTTTTCCTTTTGTTGTTGTTGTTGTTTGTTTGTTTCAGGAGTAGAATTTAATGATTCATCACTTGCATCTAACACCCACTGCTGGGGCGCCTGGGCGGCTCAGTGGGTTAAGGCTCTGCCTTCAGTTCAGGTTATGATCCCGGTGTCCTGGAATCGAGCCCCGCATCAGGCTCTCTGCTTGGTGGGGCCTGCTTCCCCCTCTCTCTCTGCCTACTTGTGAATTCTTTCTGTCAAATAAATGAATAAAATCTTCAAAAAAAAAAAAAAGAAAAATTAACACCCACTGCTCAACACAAGTGTCCTCCTTAATGCCCATCACCCATTTAACCCACCCCCCCACCCCTCCGCCCCCTCTAGCAACCCTCAGGTTGGCCTCTACAGTTAAAGAGTTTGTTTTATGGTTTGCCTCCCTCTTTTTGTTTTTCCTCCATGCTCTTCTGTTTCAAAAACATTATGTCCACTTTTTTGAAGAACTGTCAGATTATTCTGACATTTATCTTTTATCCGTGCAAATATGTTTTTTTTTTAAGATTTTATTTATTTGACACAGACAGAGAGAGAGCACAAGTAGGCAGAGAGGCAGGTGGAGGTGTGTGGAAAGCAGGCTCTCCACTGAGCAGAGAGCCCAACTCAGGGCTCGATCTCAGGACCCTGAGACCATGACCTGAGCCAAAGGCAGAGGCTTAACCCACTGAGCTACCCAGGCATCTCTATGTAAACAAGTTTTGTAACTAATTCAAATGTGAAGTGCGGGGGCACCTGGGTGGCTCATTTGATTGAGCAACTGCCTTCAGCTCAGGTCATGACCCTGGAGTCCTGGGATCCAGTCCCACATCAGGCTCCCAGCTCTGTGGGGAGTCTGCTTCTCCCTCTGACCTCCCCTCTCATACTCTCTCATTCTGTCTCCCTTTCTCTCTGAAATAAATAAATTAAATCTGTTAAAAAAAAAAGTGTGAAGTGCAAAATGAAAAAAGGAATATTCTGTTGCTTTTATAAAATAATTTCCAAACCTTTCAACACTATAGGATTACTTGCATGAAATATTTACTGTGTTAATTGAAAATTATTTTCTTATTAGAGCAAGTCCATTGATCTTAACATGCATTGCAACATTTTGTCAGCCATTCATTTGTATTATTAAGCACCCCTAAAAACAATCAAAAGCCATTTATTTCATTCACATTTTCCATGTCTCCCTAATCATTATGAATTATTTTACCCATTTTTCTTCAGAATATAAGGGCCTGGAATGCATAACCACATTAATGGGCTTCTGAAAATAAAAAATGCATTCATCTTTGACAGCTTGCCTGGAATGATATGTACCACATTCATAGTTTTTTTTTAAAGATATACTTTTTTTTAAAAAAGATTTTATTTGTTTATTTGACGGACAGAGATCACAAGTAGGCAGAGAGGCAGGCATAGAGAGAGAGGGAGAAGCAGGCTCCCTGCTGAGCAGAGAGCCTGATATGGGGCTTGATCCCAGGACCCTGAGACCACGACCTGAGCTGAAGGTAGAGGCCTAACCCACTGAGCCACCCAGGTACCCCAAGAGTCATTCATTTATTTTAGAGATCTTATTTATTCATTTGACAAAGACAGAGAGCACAAGCAGGGGGAGCAGCAGGCAGAGGGAGGCGGGGAGCAGGGAACATGAGGTGGGGATGGATCCCAGGACCCTGGGATCATGACCCAAGCTGAAGGCAGGTGCTTAATCAAATAAGCCACCCAGGCACCCCTTGATTTATTTATTTTAGAGACAGAGAGAGGGAGCAACGACATAGAGAGAAAGTGTACGTGCACAGAGAGGCAGGGGCAGGGGGAGAATAATAGAATCTCAAGCAGACTCCCCCCTGAGTGGGGACCTAATGCAGGGCTTGATTCCAAGACCCTGAAACATAATCTGAGCCAAAATCAAGAGTGAGATGTTCAACTGACTGAGCCACCCAAGCACCCCCATAGTTATTCTTTTATTATTTTTTTCATTGTATTGGTTTTTCTTGATTTTTAAAAAGATTTTATTTATTTACTTATTCGACAGAGAGGTAGAGAGAGAGCACAAATAAGCAGGGCAGCAGACAGAGGGAGAGGGAGAAGCGGGCTCCTCAGGGAGCAGGGAGCCCGATACGGGGCTTGATCCCAGGATGCTGGGATCATGACCTAAGCCAAAGGAAGACACTTCACCAACTGAGCCACCCAGGCACCCTCATAGTTATTCCTTTTTTTTTTAAAATATTTTATTTATTTATTTGACAGACAGAGATCACAAGTAGGCAGAGAGAGAGGAGGAAGCAGGCTCCCTGCCGAGCAGAGAGCCCGACGCGGGGCTCGATCCCAGGACCCTGAGATCATGACCTGAGCCTAAGGCAGAGGCTTTAACCCACTGAGCAACCCAGGCGCCCCCCTCATAGTTATTCTTGATTATACTGGTTTTTCTTCTCATATTCAAGATGCTGACTCTTTATGGGCCTCTCTAGTTCATGTGACTCGATGACGTAGTCATGAGTCGTAATTCCTCCTGGGAATTACATGGGCTTAAAACATATGAAAACATGTTGAATCCCTCCTTTTGAAAGACTGTTCACGCTGTGCAGATAACACATGCATTCAAGCTTTCTCCTTAGCTTATGGCCTTTGTTAACCAACAAAAATTATATCTTTTAGTAAATCCTTTTTTTCTATTCATAAGTTGGGATCAGCCACAGTTATACCATCTAAGAGATATTTGTATCAGTGGCACCTTCCCACATGGGGACAGACCCTGCTCCTCTGAGTAGGCTCTGACTTCATCAGAGGGCAATCAGGTCTCCCCTTAACTCTCTATGGGGCAGTATGAACCTTCTCCACTTCTCATGGAGGTAGAGGAAAAGCAGAGTAGCCTACCATTTCTGGAAATTCACCCATAGTTCTTGCCTGGTGTGCTGAATGGAGGCCACCCAGTCTGTCTTCTTGAATAGAATTTGACGACTTCACCAGACCAAGTAAAACAGATCCACCATAGAAGCACTCCAGGAAAAACAGCAGAGCGTAACCTCGGCGTGCTGTGAGTCTGGTATACTGTACTGCTCTCGATGACCACTGTCAAAAGTAGGAGGGGGTAACCCCAGCTTCTCTTCTCTTCTCTAAGACTACCTGATAACATTACAAAGAAGCAGTTTCTAGCCCTTGGATCCCTTACTAATAGGTAGTAAACATACAGGGACAACTATAAATGCAGGTCCTGTCATCTCTGGTTTTATTAAATATAAAGCTACTCATCATTTTTCCCCCTCTAGCAAAATACAACAATAATATAATCCTATGGGAAGAAAAACTCTAACCTTGATTTTTCATAATTATCAAGTATCTTAGAACTCTCTTTAAAAAATGCCAATAGTCGGGGTGTCTAGGTGGTGGCTCAGTCTGTTAAGTTTCTGACTCTTCATCTCAGCTCAGGTCTTGATCTCAGAATGGTGAGTTCAAGCCCCACATTCGGCATGGAGCCTACTTAAAAAAAAACAAAAACAAAACCAAAATCCAACAGTCAAGGTAAATGGCAATGGGACAGCACAGAAATCTGACTTTGGGGAACAGTACGCATGAAACTATGTATCTAAAAAGTTCAAAGCAGAATGCAGCACTACTCTAACTGAAAAACAGTAATTCTGCTGCTTTCGAATACCCAAGTGGTGGCCACAGAGTGTCTTTCTCTAAGGCCTGTCTGGATCGATGCCTTTTGTCTCTCTTAAAAGTATTACTTTGTGCAGTAATCTTTATTTTAACCACTTTGTCATCATCGTGGGATAAACACAATAGAGTTTCCCAAATGAATCTGGGAGGTTGGGGTTGTCTAGATAAAACACGACTGACTGTTTGGCAAACAATTGCTCACAAAGGGCCTGATCCTGTAATCTTTGTGTGGCAGAACACTGCTGTAGTATAATTTGGTTTGGCAAACCTTGTATAAAAATAGGACCCTTGACTTAAGATACAGTGTAAACAGGCTGACTTCCTAAAACCCTCAATGGGTATGTGGTGAATGAATACTTGGGCGCAGACTCTTCTTTGTAAAACCAAATTTACTTGAAAGGTAATGTTTCTCTGCTCTCTGTTTTTCATGATATGTGGGTAGCCCAACCCCCACACCCTCTACCAAACACTTCACAGTCATTGTCCAAATTCCTGTAGCATCCAAAGGGGAGAGGGTATTCAACTACTGAGGGACTTTCAATAATATGAGATGTCTGTGAGGCTAACTGCATTGTCCGTGACTAAAAATATGCGTAAATTAGAACAACTAAGTAAATGAAAATGGTTACTAGGAATTCGTGGGGAGGAATCTTTTTAACTGATTCTATTTCCATTATACAAGTACAAACGTCCTTTCTGACTTAGATTTTAAAAGGTTTAAAAAATTACTGTCCTGTACATAAACTTAATGAAAATAAAGCACTGCCTTTTGTTACAGTGTACAAAGGGATAAATTCTATGGTTTCTTTTAAAAGTAATTTTCATTGAAGGACTATTGTAATACTGAGTATATGCACAAATAATAAAAAGAATTGGTGGCTAGATATACAAAACAAGGTCATTTTTCTGATCCCACAGAAATGGCACCTGGAATGGGAAGAAAATAAATACTGTTTACTTGAATTCATGCCTTTCATTGAAATCATACTGAAGACTATACACAGCTGACCTGTGAATAATGCAGAGTTAGGGACACTGACGAGCCACGCAGTAAAAAATCTGCATATAATTTCTGACCCCACGAAGACTTAACTACTTGGCCAGAAGCCTTATAGATAACATAAACAGTTGATCACCACTATCATGTATGTTTCATGTACTATATGCTGTATCCTCATAATAAAGGAAGCTAGAGAAAAGAAAACTATTCAGAAAATCATAAGGAAGAGAAAATTCATTTATAGTGCTATACTATAAAAAAAATCTGTGTGTCAGTGGACCCATGCAGTGTAAACCCAGGTTGTTCAAGCAGCAACTGTATTAACATTTCCTTAAAAAATATAGAACATATATATCTTCTTGAAAACAATGATTATCCCTTGGGGATGGAGTGTTACAACAGACTTCTACATTCAAAAACATACATTTCTAAATGCATCAGAAAAAAACGCTGTGAGTTAAAAAATAACTCTGGTGTGAGAGATTTTCTCTGAGGCTGGGTTGAGGAAAAATATGTTGTTCTCACTGTTGTTTACAGTCTAAATAGAGAAACATCAAATGTATCAGAACTTGTCTTGAAGGAGACCTGCAGGGTCTTGGAGACCCAGAAGTACTATTAGCTGCCTTATGGACCACCGTAACGAAGCTTCCTCAACAAACTCACACAGGGGTTCCCGTATTGAGACGCTTTTCTAGAATGTGGGTAAAATCATTGTGCAATCATGGAGAGGCACCCCTCAGATGTCCCCTCAAGATAAAACCTGCTATGACCGCCAGCCATTGCACCTTTGGGATCTGCAACCGTGTTCCTGCTGAGGCCACCATGTTGTGGGTCTGCTTTCAGTCACTGACCAAGCACAGCAGGGACACTAGATCAAGGCTGCTTCCGGACACTGAACACTTCTAACAGGCAGCCTCTGCTCTCAGGCTTCCCATCAGTTTGGCTGAGGCCCTTTCTACCTGCACTGTAGTCTGAGGCCTCTACCCAATCCTTCCTTCCTCCTCTCTTCTCACAAGGGTCGGACCTGTATAGTCTGAAGGCTCTCTCTGGTTCCTTTGGCTTCCTCACTCCATTATCCTTCACAGACATTTCTGCTAATCAACGTCTCACACTTTTCTTCAGTCTTGGTGTCTGCCTTCCAGAAGACTCAAACAAATCTAGACATCTCCGGCCCCAACTTACATTCTTGTGGGGAAAATGGGATGCTGAGGTAGCCCTGGGATACCGGTAGCATACACACAGATCTTTAGGTGAGAAGGTCTGGGCCACGTTATCCAAATACTATGTGTTCTCCTGCTCAGACCTGGCTTCCCCTCTCTACTATAAAGCAATTCATGGAAACTTGATATGAACTCTGGCTTAGGTATAGCCAAGAAACGTTCTTCTCTTTAAAAAAAAAAATTATAGGGGCACCTGGGTGGCTCAGTGGATTAAAGCCTCTGCCTTCGGCTCGGGTCATGATCCCAGAATCCTGGGATCGAGCCCTGCATCGGGTTCTCTGCTCAGCAGGGAGCCTGCTTCCTCCTCTCTCTCTGTCTGCCTCTCTGTCTACTTGTGATCTCTGTCAAATAAATAAATAAAATCTTTAAAAAAAAATTATATCCCCAGAAATTACATAACATTTTGAAAATAATATTGCTATTGATAATATTACTAAAAAACTTTCATTATTTCTTATGATTTAAAAAACTTTCACTTAAGTTTCATTTTTCTCTTTTTATTCTCATGTCAAGTATGTATGCTAGGTAAATCATTTATTAATAAAATATTTAGGACACTTGGGTGGCTCAGTCAGTTTACAGTCTGACTCTTGATTTTGGCTCAGGTCATGATCTCAGGATTGTGGGACTGAGCCCTGCACTGGGCTCTATGCTAGGAGTGGAGTCTTCTTGAGATTCTCTCCCTCTGCCTTACATCCCTCTCTTAAAAAAAAAAAAAAGATACGAAAAGAAAAGAAAAAAGAATATTTAATGAAAAAAAAATAGACACAGATTGCCTTCACTTGCATTAGGAAACATTTATATTACTTACAGGGACAATGTTGACACTGAACAAAATATTAATTAAATTACAAGAACTTTCTCTTATTTTCATTGTGACAAAACACACATAAAAGCTACCATCTTAACATTACTTTGAATACAGTTCAGTAGTGTTAAGTACATTCATATTGTTGTTCAACCAATTTCCAGAACTCTTTTCATCTTGCAAAACTGAAACTCTGAACCCGTTAAACAGCAACTGCCCACTGCCCCCTCTCCCCAGACCTGAGAAACCATCATTCTGCTCTTTGTCTCTGCGATTCTGACTACTCCAGGATAACTCTCATATAAGTGACATATGCAGTAGTCATCCTTTTGTGACTGGCTTATTTCATTTAGCATAATATTCTCAAGGTTCACCCCATGTGGTAGCCTATGAAGGGGTTGTAAAAAAAAAAAAAAAAATCCTTCATTGGCTTCCAGGGACACCATACCTTTCTGGTTCTGTTTCTGTCCCTAAATCATCTTTTTGGTCCATCTGACTGGATCATCTTCTTCCATCCACCTCTTTAGAGTGGACACTCTCCGGAGTTCTGTCCTTGGCCCCCTCATCCTCTCTGTACACGATCATATCCACTTTTTATGGTTTTCACTGTCACATATGTTCTGGTCACTTCCTCTCCTGTGGACTTCAGACTCACACCTGACTGACCACTGGACACTTCAACCTCGGTACCAGAGGACTTGGGCTAGGCTAATAATGGCCCCCAAAGAGATCAAATCCAAATTCCTAGAACCTGTAAATGTTACCTTATTTGAAAAAAGAGTCTTTGCAGAGATTGAGGAATCTGAGAGGAGATTATCCTGGATTACCTGGGTGTGCCCAAAATACAATCACAAATGTTCTTATAAGGGAGGGGCAGAGACAAATTTGACAAATGCACAGAGAAGAAGGCAAAGTGACTGCAGAGGCAGATGGACTTAATGGGGCCAAAACCCATGGAATCCCAGCAACCACGAGAAGCTAGGAGATGTAAGCAACAGATTCCCTCCAAGAGTTTCTGAAAGGAACCAACCAGCTGACATCTTTATATTGGTTTGGTGAAAACTGGTTTTGGACTTCTGGCACCCCAAACGATAAAAGGATACATTTCTGTTCTTTTAAGCAATGAAATGTACAATACTTTGTCTTGGCAACCACAGGAAGTGGATAGAGGGACGCATGAATTTCCTAGAACGACTGTAACAGAGTACCACAAACTGCAGGACTTAACACCACAGAAATGTGTTCTTTCACAGTTCTGGAGCCTAGAAGTCCAAGGGCCAGGGTTCTGCAGGGTTGATGTCTTCCGAGGGCTATGACAGAGAATCTTCTCCATGCCTTTCCTAGGCTCTGGTGGTTTGCTGGCAACTGCTGGTGTTCGCTGGCTTCGGATGCATTTCCCTGATCTCTGCTTTCATCTTTACATGGTATTCTCCTGCTGTGGATGCCCTCTGTGTCCAGACTGCTCCTCTTTGTAAGGTCACCAGTCATCCTGGATTAAGGCCCACCCTAATGACTTCATTTTAACTTAACCTACAAAGACCCCGGAGGTTAGCACTTCAGTCTCTTTTGGGGGACACAATTCAACTCATAACTTGTCCATTCTCTGGATCCTCAAAATTCATGTCCCTCCCACATGCAAAATACACTGACCTCATCACGACATCCCCCAAAGTCTTCATCATTCCAGCATCAACTCAAAGTCCCAACTCTCATCATCTAAATCATCCAAATCGGCTACGAGTGACACTTGGGATAAGATTCGTCCTGGAGCAAAATTCCTCTACAGTTGTGAAACTGGACAGCTGGTAAGCTCCTTCCAAAATACAACACTGGAACAGGCATAGGATACATATTCCTGTTCCAAAAAGGCGCTAATTGGAAGGGAAAAAGGGGGGCTATGTTATCCCAAGGAAGTCAGAAAAGTAACAAGGAAAATTCCACAAGATTTTAAGGCTCGGCAATAATCCTCTTTGGCTTGATGCTCTGTCCTCCAGGCCCACCAGGAGGGCAGACCCATCCCCTTAGTCCCAGGTTGCAGTTCACCCCTCGAAACAAGGAGGTAGCCCTGACACCCCAGATCTGTGCCCTCAGGGACCATGGTGATGGTATCAGCCCTGTTGAGCTCTGAATTGCCTTCAGGGTCATTCTTTCCATTTCTTAAAGGATAACAGACATTCGTGGTCAAACAGCTCCACTGATCCATTTCCTCCCTATAGAATCCTAGAGGTCTGACAGCCGTCCCTCGTTTCACGCATCTCTGTCCCCTTTCGCCCACACTGACAACATTTCTGCCGAGATGGTTGACACTCCTGATGTTATCTGCGCAGTACACACTTTCTTGTTTTTTCCTGCAATATAGACAGGCTAAAAATTTTTCAAATCTTCAGGTCCTGTTTCTTTCATGCTTAACATTTCCTTTTCCAACGGATCTCTGTCCTCTCACAGTTTGCTATAAGCAGCGACGAGACACTAGGTCATGGTTTCAATGCTTTCTCAGAAGTCTCCTCAGCTCCAAGTTCTACTTTCCGTCCAACAGAACACAGTCAGCCAAGTTCTCTCCCACTTCATTACAAAGATCGCCTTTCCTCCAGTTTCAAATAACATGCTCCTCATTTCTATCTGAGAAGCTCACAAAAAGCAACTTTAGCATTCATGTTTCTAGCAACAATATGTTCATGAGGATTTATGTATTCTCTAAGAAGATGGAGGCTCTCTCTCCAGCTCTCCTATTCTGAGTCCTCACCAGAATCACCTGTAACATCCATGTTTCTACCAAAGTCTCTCCAAGCCAATCTTTCTCTAGCAAGCACCACAGACCTCCTCCAGCCTCTACCCATTATCCAATCCCAAAGACACTTCCACATTTTTAAGGATTTGTTACCACAGCACCACATTTCCTAAAGTCTGTATTAGTTTCCTAGGGCTGCTGCCATTACAAAGTACCATAAACTGGGTGGTTTAAGCTACAGAAACTATTCCCTCACAGTTCTGGAGGCTGAAAGTCCAAATTCAAAGTATTCACAGAACTGGTGCCTTCTGAGGGCTGTGACGGAGAATCTCCTCTGAATCTCCTCTGTGCCTACCCTAGCATCCAGTGGTTTTCTGGCAATCTTTGGCATTCCTTGGCTTCTGTTTTACAGAAGCCAAGACAGAAGCTTCTGTCTTCTTTGTCACATGATGTTCTTGTATGCATATCCTTTATGTCCAAATCTCCCCTCTTTAGAAGAACACCCATCATATTGGATTAGAGCCCACCCTAATGATATCTCAGCTTGATCATCTACAAAGACCCCATTTCCAAATCAAGTCATAGCCACAGATAGTAAGAGTTAGGACTTCAACATTTTGGGAGGCAACATAATTCAACCCATGAGTACCCCCAATTCAGCATATACAAAACATAATTTATCCTCCTTCCGAAAAACATGTTGATCTTCCTGTACTCCATTCGTGAGATGACAACACCACCACCACTGGTCCATTCAGAAGTCTTAGATGCTTTGCTTTCCCTCTGAACTCCATGCTGAATCCTACTTATTTTACCACCTAAGTATGTATGTATGTATTTTTAATTTCAATTATATTTTATTTAACCCAACATGTCCCAAATATTATCATTTCAATATATAAACAGGTTTTTGGATGAAATTACTCTTTTTTCCTACTTATTTATTTCCAGTATAATGAACATATAGTGTTATGTCAGTTTCAGGTGTACACATAGTGAGCCAACAAGTCTATATATTAGTGCTCATTATGATAAGTGTACTCTTATTCCCCATCATCTACCTCACCCATCCTTTTACCTTTCTTCCCTCTGGTAACCATCAGTTTGTCCTCTATAGTTGAGAGTCTGGTTTTTTTGGTCTCTTTTTTCCTTTGTTCATTCATTTGTTTCTTAAATTCCACATCTGAGTGTCATTCTCTGCCTTATTTCACTTAGCATTATATTCTCTAGCTCCATCTGTGTTGTTGCAAATGGCAAGATTTCATTCTTTTTTTATGGCTGAATAATATTCCATCACACACACACATCACATCTTCCTTATCCATTCATCAACTGATGGACACTAGGGCTGTTTCCATAGCTTGGCTATTGTAAATAATGCTGCTATAACCATAGGGATGCATGTATCCCTTTGAATTACTATTTTTGTATTCTTTGTATATAGCCAAGAGTGCAATTGCTGGATCATGAGGTAATCCTATTTTTAACTTTTCAAGGAACTTCCATACTGTTTTCCACGTTGGCTGCACCAGTTTGCATTCCCACCAACAGTGTACAAGGGCTCCTTTTTTCCCAAATCCTCACCAACACCTGTTGTTTCTTGTTGATTTTAGCCATTCTGACAGGTGTGAGGTGATATCTCATTGTGGTTTTGATGTGCATTTTCCTGATGATGAATTATATTGAGAGTTTTTTCATGTGTCTGTTGGCCATCTGGATGTCTTCTTTGGAGAAATGTCTACTCATGTCTTCTGCCCATTTTTAAATTGGATTCTTTGTGTTTGGGTGTTGAGTTATATAAGTTCATTATATATTTTGGATATTAACAGCCCCTTACCAGATATATCATTTGAAAATATCTTCTCCTATTCAGTACCTTGTCTTTTTGTTTTGTTGACCATTTCCTCTGCTGTGCAGAGTCACTTTTTTTATCTGCCTAAGTATTTATTGATTTTATCAGCATCTCTCACTCTCTCCAGCTAAAGCCTTTAGGTTTAAAGAGTTTAGGTGCTTATCATATGGGCTACTGCAACAGACTCTTAACTGATTTCCTACCCTCTAGTCTTGCACTTCTCACATTTGCCCTCCTATCTTCCGAGCTCCTTGACTACATTTGCTGTATCTCATTCATCCTGGAATCCCACTGGCCTCACACAGAACCCATAGAAGACATTCATGTAGAAGACACTCATAGAGCAAATGATGACCAGTGAACTCATTCAAGAAATTGCATTATATACACAACACTGAATCTATACCATTGAGGTCTTCTTTGGGATTTAGAGATAAATTCTCCTATTGAAACAAATGTCATGATAGTATTTCTGGGAGGGGGATTTTGCCAACACTTTGAAAGAGGCTACATCCTAAGTATTAGTTAAGATGGTGTTTTACACACCATTAGTTGAAAAGATAGTTACATCATAAAGGAAAATATCACCTTGGCCTCTGTCCCTCACAGTGTCTTGCTCTCCCTTCAGCATCTGTGATATCTGTCCGTAGCTCTGATTAGACCCTTCATTACCTACTGCCTGACACTTAATTTTTTTAAGGTTATGTTTTCTCTGACACCTAAGCTGCTTGAGAAAAAGAACAATGTTGCATATTTTTTAATCCCCCCACTATGCATGGTCTAGTGGTAAACAGAAGAGATGTTGGTATTAATCATCAGTCACACAGACTGTGTTAGAAAAAGAAGACCAACATTGCACACTACAGTTTCATATATATTATATTATATGTTATATATATATTTATATATATTATAGATATATATATTTGGAAATCCTGTGTTTCCAGGTGTTGGCTTTGGCAGGATTCTGTGGGAGTGCAGAGATCAGCTGATATTACCCCTGACAAAACCAAAAATTTTCCCAGTCTAAGCCAGAACCCAATATATAAATGAAATATTGGGTCATTTATATATTGGGTCCTGGCTTAGACTGGGAAAATTTTTGGTTTCATATATATAAATTTATATGTATATATATGAAATATATATGTATATATATGAAATCATATGTATGTGAAATATATATACATATGTACGTATATGATTGAGATTAGAGCTTGGGTTCTGAAAACAGACAGACTTGGGTTTCACATTTCTTCCACCTACTAGCCTATAACAATTTATACAAGCTCTTGAAGCCTCAGCTTCCTTATCAATAAAATGGGAACCCTCCCCCCTTCATTATCTCCTCTATAGGACTATAGTAAGGATTTGTTCTGACAAGGCATACAAAGTATAGCACAGAGCCTGGTACATGTAAGCACTCATGGAATCATGGTTATCAGCATCATTATTATTTTGGATTCCTTTAAGTTCTAGAAACTTCCTCTTTGGCAGCAGTGTCCTCCTTCCCCACACCACCACCATCAAAGAACATTTCTGAAGAATTTTGGAAATCCTGTGTTTCCAGGTGTTGGCTCTGGCAGGATTCTGTGGGAGTGCAGAGATCAGCTGATACTACGCCTGACAAAACCAAAAATTTTCCCAGTCTAAGCCAGGATCCAAAGATTGGATCTCCAGGACTGACCTACAGGTTTGTTTGTATTTTAAATTACTGTGTTCTGTCAATATGGCTTTTTGCTTTGTCCTTTTCTTCCATTGAACTTCACATCTGTTTCTCCTGACACACAAGCACCCAAAGGCCTTGGAACCAAACACTTCTAGTAAGATCACAGGGCTGCTTTAGAGAGGGTAAGGACACTGCCTTCGTCCCACCAAACAGTGCCACTCAGGGACCCACGGGAATTTGAAGCTAATATTCTACAAGGTAAAAGAATGTATTCAAAACACATCACCCTAAAAATCAGCAGGAAACTAGAGGGTTTACATTGCATACTGCCAAATCCATCTTCTGATACACAATGAACTTCTGAACAACAAAGAGAGGTCTCTGAGATTTGGTGGTTTACTGCCCACATTCCCCAAACACTCCAACTTCCCCTACTTAAAAGTGATGGTGAAGGGGCACCTGGGTGGCTCAGTAGGTTAAAGCCTCTGCCTTCGGCTCAGGTCATGATCTCGGGGTCCTGGGATTGAGCCCCGCGTCCGGCTCTCTGCTCGGCGGGGAACCTGCTTCCCCCTCTCTCTCTGCCTGCTGCTCTGCCTACTTGAGATCTCTCTGTGTCAAATAAATAAAAGCTTAAAAAAAAGTGATGGTGAATTTAGCAAGCGAGAATTCTGAATCACTCTCATATGATCAGTGTCACCATGCTCATTCTGGAGATCAGCAAGGACACAAGTATAGGATCTATTCCTAGCCAGGTTGGAGAGGTCTACAATTTGGGAATTAATCAAGAAAGGAAGGAAGAGGCGAAAAGAAAAGAAAAAGAGAAAAGAGGAAGAGGAAAATGATCAGCCCCCATCCCCCCATCCCCTGACACACATGAACAGCACAGGCCAAACACCTGAACATTCCTGACCTCACTCTGTCCCTTACACCTACATCAGCAAGCCCAGTCAGCTCTGTCTCTAAAACACACCCCAAACCCTAGCACTTCTCTAGGACTACCACTCCCGTCAAGGACACCACTACTTTCCACCTGGTCTCCTAACACAACTTCTCACGTCTCCCTGCTTCCACACTTGCCTCCCCACGCTCCATACCCCACCCACTTTTCCATAAAGGAATCAGAGTGGCTTATAATATGAGCGGCAAGTCAGACCAGGACACTACCTGAACCCTACAAAGGCCTTTCCAAGACTCCAAAATCCTCTCTAAGAACAGATGCCAGGTTGGGGCGCCTGGGTGCCTCAGTGGGTTAAAGAACAGATGCCAGGTCTTAAGATCTTTTAGGCCATAAGTGACTCTTAATCTTACAAAACAAACTGAGGGTTGTTGGGGGGAGGGGGGTTGGGAGAAGGGGCGGTGGGGTTATGGACATTGGTGAGGGTATGTGCTTTGGTGAGTGCTGATTCACAGACCTGTACCCCTGGGGATAAAAATACATGTTTATAAAAAATAAAAAATTAAAAAAAAAGTTATCTACTCTTAAAAAAAAAAAAAAAGATCTTTTAGGCTCTCCCACTTCTTGACCTCATCTCCTCTACCTCCCTTCATTTTATTCTAGCAACATCTGGCTGAATTTTGTTCCTAGAACACTCCAGGCTGTATCCACCTCAAGGTCTTCTCATTTGCCATACCCTCAGGCTATAATGCTTCCCCCAAATCACAGCAACCATCCACCTTCATCTCTGTGGTTCCAACATCACCTCCTCCAAGGGACTTTCTTTAGTCATCCTGTCCAAAACAACCTCTCATCTCCCTAGTCCTCCATCCTGCTTTTTCTCCATAGCACCTGTCACTATTTGAATTATTTTCTCATTAGATTATTACTTATCCCCTCAACCTGGTTGAAGACAGGTACTTTCTGTTTTCCACTGTATTCCCAGAGCCTAAAACAGAGTCTGACATGTAACAGATATTCAATAATACCTCAAATAAATAGATGTAGAACCACTGAGATTGGCCCGAAACAGTTTCCTATACTCAGGATTTTTAATTTTATTTTCAAAGAGATGAAGGATGGGACGCCTGGGTGGCTCAGTGGGTTAAAGCCTTCTGTGCAGGTCATGATCTTGGGGTCCTGGGATAGAGCCCCATATCGCATTGGTACCTCTGCTCAGTGGGGAGCCTGCTTCCTCCTCTCTCTCTGTGGGCCTCTGCCTACTTGTGATTTCTGTCTGTCAAATAAATAAATAAAATCTTAAAAAGAAAAGAGAGAGAGAGATGAAGGATATATGTTGGCTGGAATCATACTTGAAGATCACTAATGTTCCTGATCTCCCTGATGTCCAAGCACCCCGATCACCCCCACAAGCAGGGCCACCTTCTGGGATCACAGACCATACATCATCGTTCGGATGGTACCTCTGACCCAGACAGAAACAAGGTGAAAAATCACTGTTGCCCATTCCATGACTCTGTGGTAGCTAAATGGAAAACTACACTGGAAGAGAAACAGAAATGAAAGGCACCATGATGTTCTAATGTTATTCTAAACAAGAAAGCTCAACCGATTTTAAATGACACAATACTTAAGTATATCAGGCATACCCAGGCAGGGTGTGAAATCGGACCATATGTCAGCCCTCAGGTGGGATTATAAAGCGCGTGGCTGACGGCTGACTGGTTTAAGAGGTCCTTGCCATACATTATAAAGAGCATTTTACCACTTTTCTGAATTGAACTTAGCCACGGAATTGAGAGAAACCATCTGACTCCCACATTTACCCTGTCTCACAGAGGTGGGGCATGACAGCATTAAAATCCAACAGACACCCTGTAGCTGTACTCCATCCAAATGCTCAGTGTGGAACTACACTGTTGGTGTTATGTTGTGTTTAAATCTTAATGAAGGGGTGCCTGGATGGCTCAGTTCATTGAGCGGCTGCCTTCGGCTCGGGTCATGATCCCAGCATCCTGGGATCGAGTCCTGCATCAGTCTCCTTGCTCAGCGGGGAGTCTACGTCTCTCTTTCCCTCTGCCTGCTTGTGCTCTCTCTGTCAAATAAATAAATAAAATTTTTTAAAAAATCTTGGGGCGCCTGGGTGGCTCAGTGGGTTAAGCCGCTGCCTTCGGCTCAGGTCATGATCTCAGAGTCCTGGGATCGAGTCCCACATCGGGTTCTCTGCTCAGCAGGGAGCCTGCTTCCTCCTCTCTCTCTGCCTGCCTCTCTGCCTGCTTGTGATCTCTGTCTGTCAAATAAATAAATAAAATCTTTAAAAAAAAAAATTTTTTTTTTAAATCTTAATGAAAAAAGACATCACTTATTTCCATCTTGTACTCTGCTTAGTCCTATAACCCTCATACAAAACACAAGCCCCTTCCTGGTCAGGGAACACTGGGGAGTTTGGACCAAGAGTGTGCCGTGAGCAACTTATGTTCATAAGCCAGGCCCACACAGATGAAACACTCTGCACAAAGAGAGAAAAGCTGCCCAAAAACCTACTCTGGAGAAATACTCAATATTGGCCAGACTTTCCCTCCAGTGCCGGAAACAGCAGAATGACTTCTAAGTTACCAGTGATCTGTTCTCCACATCACTGGAGCCTTCCCACACCTCAGCTCAAGAAGGTCACTGACCCACATCGGGTTAAATGCTCTCACAGCTTACTGGAAACCCACTGATGGCTGATGCAGTGTTTTGAGAATAAACTATGTAATCTTCATGATTTCCAAAAGGCACATTTTCTCCTTCAACAAAGAGCAGATTCTGACCAAACTGTGGGCTGTGGGCAGTGGTAACCCCTTGGCTGCTCACCTTTTGGATTCTGGAGAGATCCCACAGGAGAATGAAAGGCTGGGGAGAAGGCAAGTGGAAAGCCGATAAAATACATGTGGTAGGTGAGAGCTATCCAGATAGGGCCACACAAGGCACAATTCTGAGACCACAGCTCCCTCTCTCTGTTCAAGTGGTCGGCCCTGCCGCTTCTCTGTAGGTGAGCCTGGGAGCACCCTACGGTTCTTAAACATCTCCCTGCTTTTTAGGCAGCATTTTCATGGGCATTTTGTTCAGAAGGGTTTTTTTGCCCAAGTCCCTGGGAGTTTTTCCTTGGCAAGGATCGGGAGAGCTAGGTGACTGCTCTCCCTTAATGGGCCTTAATTAGATTATGTTTGACAGCATGGCCTACGCAGGGAGGCACGCCAATGTGTAGACAGGGAGGGCCTTGCCCTGTAAATTAATAGGCCTGACTGGGATCATGGAAGCTCACTGCGTCAATGCTAGCGGAGCCCCCAAGCCAACAGTCCTTGGCCTGCTGACACAGCTGCACCAGCGTACCCAGTCACTGGAGCGCCAAAGGATATTCAGTTACAGTGAAGAAATCATAACAAAGACAGGAAACAGATCAGCACACTCTGGATTTAACACCCTCCCTGGGGAACTCGGCTGATTTCTAGGCTGCAGATGTTTTTAACTCTGCCTTGAAGAATGTCCATGTCACATGCTGAAGCTGATGGAACCGAGTACAGTAGTCAAGCAAAGCTCACATATTCAGAGAGGGGACCGAAACTACGTTGGTGAGAATTCCTCATCTCTGAAACAGAGGTGGGACAACTGCTAAAATCCATAAACTCTTTGGGTGGATCTGCTGAGCTGTCAGGAAATGCCCGCCAAGCCCAGCGTTGACGTAAAATGAGGTGTAAGTGAAGCCGACTGGACCCTTCCATGGAGATCCTGCCGGTCCCCACGGTCGTGGCGTTTCTCAGCTGCTCTCTCTCGTGCTTCTCAGCACTCCACACCAAGTGCAGTAGAATGAAAACAAGCCTTCCTCATTCAGCCTTTCTCAATAACACTGCCAACAAAAACGGGATCTTTGACTCTTTGGAGCTTATGATGAAGGGGATGGCATATCTTACAGGCAGGATATAGGTCATTTTTCAAAAGTTACAGTAAGTTTGCAGAACTGGAAGTTTATCTTTTTAAATTCTTCCGACTGAGTTACATAAATATGTCTAAGGCTGCATGAAGATGTGGTTTGCCAGAGGTACTGCGTTTTCTTTATGGCAAAGGGACCAGCTGTACCATGCCAGGAAAGAGTTCACACAAGAGAAGGACTATGGATGTTAGATAAACCTCAAGCCCAAGAACTGGAAAAAGGGAAACCTGTTCAGCTCACTTGTGATTTTTTTTTTTTTCTGGTCTCAATTGCAGTTATTTTATTCTTCTAAGTTTCCTTATCTATAAAATGAGTAATTTTTACGAATACTTTCAGAGGACCCTATCAAGACCAAACACTGCATCAGTAATTTCCTAACTTACCCTTGAAACATCCTGCTAAGGACATAGTTTTGTTTCTTGTGTTAAAAAAGCAATGATCATTTTAACTGCTACTGAATGGAATTTCGTGATTGAGCAGACAGGGATTTCTGGCAATTTAGAGCAATTCTCCTTTCTCCACCTGAGCTTGCAGACTTATTCCGACGACTGAGAAGATGTGAGGGTGGCGGGGAACGAGAGAGGGGAGAGGCTGTTGGAAGTATCTGGGCTGACCCTCTCTGCAGCACAGACTGACGTCCCAAAGGCAAGGCTTCACTTCCACCAGTGGAAGGCAGTTCAGGACAGAAGAGCTGGTAGTGACTCATGGGGTGGCCGGGACGACTGTTGGACAGTTCCACCTGTGAAAAAGCCTGTCCTTATTTTGGACTTCTCTCACCCATATTCCTGTCCAAAGAATTTCTGAGCAAAGATTCTCTCCCCAGACGATCACTCCCTACGACGTCTCTTTCCTCGAGGAAGCCATTTCTCCGAATTTCCTCTCTGCTCCACCAAGTCTCCTGGGGGTTCTCACTTCCAGCAGCGGGAACTCAGAGTTCTTACTTGCTAATGAAATAACTGGTGGATATATCGAGCTGGATCCCCCAGATTCTGATGAGCATCTTGGATGGAGTAGGGACTTAGGGACTTAGGGATTTAGGTGTGAGCAGAGAAAGTCTTATCCTAAGATGTGAAGGTGCCAACGAATTGTCTCTGCCCTGTCAGTTTGCTGTAAGTCTGGAAGGTCATTGGTGGGATCTTTTTCACACAGGGCCCTATCACCAAGGTCTCCTTTTGAATGAATGACCACCCGGAAAAATGAGCATGCACAGTGCCTGGTACATATGTGCGGGATGAATTTATAAGTGAAATCATAAATCAGACAGCTTTTCTCACTAGGAGAACCTGAAAGGATGAAGGGACTGGATGCCCAGAAGAGACAGGCCAGTACTCTGGTATGTGAAACCTGAGTGTAGGTAAGAGGAACATGTGCAATAGTTCTGTCCACCTTAAAACTCTGCTCAGGCCAGGTCAGGAGATCCCAAACCGGCTTCCTGGGCACACCTAGGGCAGCAAGTCTCGGCTATGTGTAGAACACCTCTGTTTATTCTTTTCTCCACCTTCCAGAAGCTTCATGGAAGTGGAGCCAGGACCAGGATATAATTTCCTGACCCTCCCATGCCTCTGAGCTATGAGGTAAGAGACGACAGGACAGAGAATGGATGCTGAGGAGCTTCTCAAAGGGGATCATTGCTCGTAAAGTTGGCCCTAAAATCAACCAGGAAATCTAACAAAACTCGTGTGTTCAACATACAAATTAGTTAACTGAATCATGGTCTCTCTCTTAATTATCTTGTTTTTCAGTAAACCATAATGACCTTCTGGTACTTCCCAGAGGGAATGCCCAGAGGTTCTTCCTTTAAAGTGGACCAGTGATGAGTGGTGATTGATTAACCCGCCAAACCTTCACTTAAGAACTCATCAGCAGAACGAAGAAAATAGACTGAGCTATTTTGATTTGGCAGTGAGCTCAAGGAAACAACACCAGTAAAACAGTTAAGAACGTTTTTGACAAGAGACATCATTTACACATACGTGGAATCCCTCTACTGTCAACCGAGAATAAAATCCTGATGGGCTCCCACCTATTTTTATCCTTCTTTTTCCATGGTTGCTTGGGATGGGTCACAGGAAAGATCAGGATTCTTCATTTACTATATGCCCTAAGGTTTTATGGACTTTGTCTCACCTTTTGAATCCATCTCCCCAACACTGCCCCAAGTTTCATTTTACGCATCAGCGATTGCCTCAGCCAAAGGGGAAGAAGTTTTCTTCCCATTGGAGTAGAATTCAGGAATTTATCTGTCTTAAGGTCTGGAGTCAAGCTAAATTATGTTACCTGGGGATGTTGCCAAAACATAGGTCTGTTCTCTGTTTTGAATCATGAAACCACCAGTGGTAATCTTATGTCCAGATATTTGAGGTTAAAAACACCAGTACATCATGTGTGTTTTACAGATGAGGGCTGCCAAGTATGTTATGCCTTCAACATAGCTTTCTTGGTAATCTGAAAGCCGACCTTCAACAAAAAAAAAGGCAGGTGAGAAGCACAGGGCCAACCCGGTTAATGGTGAAGAAGTCTCCACACATACTAGTTGAAAGACCAACCTCCCCCAACATTTCCCCAGTAGTTTGCCATATATACACACACATATATGTATATACCACCCTCTTCCTTTCCCGGCCTGCGATGTCCACTGGTCACTCTCCTGGCTTCTATAACAGAGAGGGCCAGCACATTCCTGGGAGAGTCAGTGAGGGCACCGTATTCAATTATCACAGGACTTTGTTTTAATGTCTTCATGGTCATGTTTCTATTTGTGAAAGCTTTTCCTTATTTTGTTGGTTAGCTGATGAATTCATCTTGCTGGAAGGTTGCTTGGTCAGGGCCCTTCTGCAGAAAGCTGACTCACCCTTACTTTCAGTCAAGGGGCAAATGGATTCCTGATCTTTCTTCAGTGATTAAACAACAACAACAACAACAACAACAACAACAAAACAGGGGCACCTGGGTGGCTCAGTGGGTTAAAGCTCTGCCTTTGGCTCAGGTCATGATCCTGGAATCCTGGAATCGAGCCCTACATCGGGCTCTCTGCTCAGCGGAAAGCCTGCTTCCTCCTCTCTCTGTCTCTGCCTGTCTTTCTGCCCACTTGTGATCTCTGTCTGTCAGATAAATAAATGAAATCTTTAAAAAATAAAACAAAACAAAACAAAAAACAAAATAAAAAAACCAAAAAACTTGCTAATAATCTGAATCTACCCAAAGGATATTTAAACTTTTTTTCTTTACCCGTAGTTCAAAAAAAAAACAAAGTCTTAAAAATCATCTATAACAGCACTGCCCAACAGAAATATAATAAAAGCCACACATGTAACTTAAAATTTCCTAGGAGCCACATTAAAAAAAGTAAAAAGAAACAGGTGAGGTTATTTTTAACACTATATGTTATTTAACCCAACAGATCCCATGTAATTTCAACATGTAATTTATATAAAAATTATATTTTACATTCTTTTGTTCACATTCAGTTTCCAAATCTGGGTGGGTTTTAGACTCACAGCACTTGTCAATGTAAACTAGCCACATTTTTGAGGGCCCAAGAGCCACCCCCAGCTCCTGGCTACCACCCTGGCAAGCTCCCATAGAACAGCACCGTCCTGCACTTTACTGACTTAGGGAAAGGAGAACAGGCATGTTAACCAGGTCGTCTTCTCCACGTGGTGGGGAACTAAAGTGTACTGTAATGTACAGATACTGAGATGTAAACAAAACACCATACCTAAAACCATTCTCGGGTCATTTCAGTTCTATCCTCTTTAGTTACTACAAATCACCAAGGCGCTATATAGCAAATTAACTCAAGATGTTTTTCTCCTTCCCGTTTGCGGTAAAGGAAATAAGGGTACTCAGTAGTGAAGGAGTGGCACAGCCACTTGGAAATACAGCCTGCAGGTCCTCAGAAGGTTAAACACAGAACTGCATAAACATGACTCAGCCGCTGTGTTCCTAGGCACATACCGGAGAGCACTGAAAACATACGTCCACACCAAAACCCTGCACATCCAGGATCACAGCACTCTTCGTAGAGCCAAGAAGCAGAAACAAGCCAAATGCCCATCAAAGGATGAATGAATAAATGGAGCAGACCCACACACCGGAGTATTATTCGGCAAGAAACAGGAAAGACGTCCTCACACGCACTACGACACAGATGGAACCTGAAGACACGGTACTTAGTGAAATAAGCCAGAGAGAGGACCGCATATTGTACAATTCCGTTTCTATGAAACCTCCAGGACAGGAAAATCCACAGAGTCAGAAGTCAGCCAAGGGCTTCGATGGGATGGAGGGAGTTGGAGGGAAGTGGGGAGTGATCGCTAATAGGTACAAGGTTTCTTTCTGGGGTGATGAAGATATCCTAATATCGATTGTGGTGATCACTGCGCAGCTGAATACACTCAAAGCTAGCCAACTGTATACTTTAAATTGGTGAGTTGTGGGATATGTGAATTGTATCTCAATAACACTGTTACTAAAACAAACGAAACGCAAGAAGACTGCCACTTGATGTCTGAGGCGCCGGGACACCACACGCATTTTCTCCAGCGCTCATGTAACACTGTGCATGGGACCAGACGTACAGGGATACAGAGGTATCCTACCAGTACAAACCATGGTTGAAACACTTAAGGATGTTTCTTTTATGCAAAGGCGGCAAAGAAGAGCAGCTCAGGTTACTTTCTCCCTCGCCAGAGTAGTAAGAGAAGCAAAATGCAGTATCTCAGAATGAAGACTTCAAAGAGCCCACTCTTTCCACAGGACGAGGGGAGTGGGGTCTGAGGGTCCAGTGGCAGGTTCTGCAGAAGCACAGGCAGGAGCTGCAACCCCGCTGTCTTCTTGGGCAGCTCAGCCGGAACTCACCACCCCCTACTCCTCAGGCTGGGTTTCCCGAATGAGCTTCCAAACTCAGAGCCAGCCTTCAGCGTCAAGCCATTTGCTTACCTGCGGCCGAGTATCACCCTCGCAGACTGCTCATGTCACACTTCTCTTACCTTGTTTTGTTTTAGGCTTGGTTTGTTGCTGTTTGGTCGTCCCTCCAAACCAAGTTTCCAAGACCTCACCGGCACACCCCTGAAGTCATAGCAGCTTAGTAAAAAGTGCTTCTTATTTGCACCTGACTATTCATGGTTGCATTTAATTAAGACATCTGGCAATAACCCACCAAACCAAAAGATCCATTTGAATCGAGAACGTTGTAAACCACACACAAAGAAAAATAATTAGTTGCCCATTTGTCTCAATGCAATGACAGGTGGCCGCCTGGGTCCTAAGCAACCAAGTGGCAGGATTCTTCTGCTCTACGGGGCGGGGGCCGGGTTGTGTGGCCACTTCCCTAGCTGTACTCTGAACCTGATGTTATCTGAGCCTGATATTATCGGGGACCGCAGTAAGAGTCAGCAGACATCTTGGAGTCACAGACGACAGCGGCTCTCTCCCGTCATTCCCATCATCACTCGTACAGTATCAGCCTGTCCCCTGGTGACGGCTTACAGCTCTGATCCTTCACTGCCTCTTCCTTCTGTCGGTTTGACACTGCGGGCTGACATTCCATAAGTCACTCCCAATACTCCTCAAGAACCTTTTTGCTACACGGATGGCTCTGTTAAAACACTTACAGAAACGGCTTTGTTTTTTTTTTTTTTTTAAGATTTATGTATTTCAGAGAGAGAGAGAGCGAGCAAGCAGGCATAATCAGGAGGATGACAGGGACAAAGAATCTCAAGCCAGCTCTGTGCTGAGCGTGGAGCCTGACATGGGGCTCAATCCAGGACCCTGAAACCATGACCTGAGTTGAAATCAACAGTCGGATGCTTCACTGACTATGCCACCTGGGCGCCCCTCAGAGATTTTTTTTTTTTTTAAAGATTTTATTTATTTGACAGAAAGATCACAAGTAGGCAGAGCAGCAGGCAGAGAGATCGGGGGGAAGCAGGCTCCCTGCTGAGCAGAGCCCCAATGTGGGACTCGATCCCAGGACCCTGAGATCATGACCTGAGCCGAAGGCAGAGGCTTAACCCACTGAGCCACCCAGGTGCCCCAAAGATGGGTTATTTTAACTGAGTCAAGTCTAAATTCTTCTGCCTAATTTTCAGCTCCCTCACCAGGCTCCATACACACCCACACCACACCCTAATGGCAACCCCAGCTCTGAGTAGGAAGACTGCTCCCCTCTCTGCATGCCTTTTCTCCCAGCCCCACATGCATCTGAGCTAACTCCTACTTCTCCGAACCCAGAGCCCAGGATGGCTGCAATGGCTTTCCTCTCTCTTTCCCAATTTCCTCTGGACTCACCTTCACCATAGAAAGGTACCTATACACGCTCTTGTATTGTTTGCTACTATTACCTGTGAGTAACGTGGGCATTCTTAACTCGCTTGTAACTTCCTGACCGCAGGGACCAAGCCTTCTTACTCTGAATCCTCCCAGGCATCCAGCACCTGTTGGGAGTCTAAGCAATGCAACGTCTAACGATTATCCCTGGATACTGGATTCCAGAGGTGGAGCTGCACCTCTGCTTGTGGGTGTATGTATGTTTCCCTGCGGGGCACCGGCCCTAGTCCATCTCCCCAACAAAGACAGGAATGTAATGCTCCTTGATTCTCTGGCAACATCCTCATTCTGTCTCAGCCTTGAGGCTCTCCTACTGACGGCCAGGGGATGTCCTCATGTTAATGCCCTTCCACTCAAACAAATCATCCTTCTCTGTTCCTTTCTCTGATCACACTTCTTCCCCCACCCTCTGCAGAATTAGTAACTTCAGAATGTGGGTCCTCTATCTGTCCTCTATTTCCTTGCAAATACCTTTCAAACTGCAGTATGACTATGTTGATTTTTTTTCCTCCCTGTTAGACCAGGAGGACCATAAATAATGATGCCGTGTCTTAGCAATACAGCCCCAGACTCCAGCACAGGGTTAGAAGATAATAGTTTCATAACAGATATTCTAGGATTTTATTCCATGAGCTCTCACAGAGGGCCCAAGACTCATGCAAACTTCCTATTCCTAGTCAAAGTTACCTCTCTTCCCAGAACTTGGTTGAGACTTTCTTCCCAGCATGCAGGGGCGGGGTAGGGGGCACAACAGCCCCAGGGCCCAGGGAAGCCACTCACCAGGGAAGGGCTCTAGAGACCACTGTTACCCTAGGAAGCTCCATCTAAAGGCAGCTTCTCCTCAGATGACAGTCTCCCTCAAGCCCCTCTAGAGATAGATGGCCCCTTCTCACCTGCTTTCTAGAAACAAAGGGGAGATAGGAATAGACTTCAGGAAAACTGTTAATTATGGAAAGTTTGTGTTTTACACTCTCCTGAGTTCCTGCCCGACATCCTGACACCCTTCTTTCCCAATCCTAGGTGCCTTCAATCCAAAGCTCTTCGAGCCTTTCCTATCTCTGAAAGATGAGTCTCTTACAAGCAACAGCTTTCAGGATTTCAGTGAGATTTGAGGAAGAAAGCAGTCAGATTAAACAGTCTACCCAAAAGTGCAGGGGACGATCAGAAGCCTCCATCCTTTCTGAAACACTTCCTGGTGAACTTGTATCTCAGAGCTCTGCATTCTTCATTAAGTTTAATAGAAATAAAGTAAATTCAGAGGAAGTCAAAGGACCCTCCCTGGGTCTTTCTGAAGAAGCAGCAGACATCTGGTCCCTCCGTGGTTAGAGATGTTCAGATGATCAGGGTTTCGCTCAGTCTTCCCCCTCTGACACCGACCCTCTCTGACCTCTTCCTCCCCAATGTCAGCTCAAATTCATCTTCTCCCTTCTCAGACTTAGCCCCTGTTGTCTTTTACTTTTCCTGGATCTGAGTCTGTGCTGTAACTGACTGTTGGACGTGGGGTCTGGGCCTCTGCCTTCCCTGAAGTCAATTTTAGAAAATATTCTTTGTCCATACAGAGGTGCCTTCGGGGAGAGGTCCACCAGATTGTGAGCTTTGGGAAGATTTAAGACAACACCCAGAGTACAAGTCATGTCCTAAGTATACAAAATACCTTGCTCTTCCTTTCTCAAATATTTGTTGAGCTGAGGAACTGTCCTAGGTACAGTAACGAGCAAAACAGGCACAATTTCTGTCCTCACTGAACTTACACTATGGCTTAAAAAATTTTTTTAAAAGATATTACAAGGAATCAAGGGTTTGCTCACTCCCTTCTGCCTATTATCCCTGCCCTTGAGGACTAAATAAGATCACCACATACCCCCAATTCCAAAGCCCGCAGCACACTCTGCCACCTGCCTTTCTCCCCAAGCCCATGTCTTCCCCCTTCTCATCCTTCCTTTAGCTCCCCAGAACTTCAAATTCTTCAGCTCTCTCCAACTGTGGGCTCAGCAAATGGGAAAAAAAATGACGACAGAGACTTTCAGTTTATCAGGATCCACCCTTTCTAGGTAATTGTAATTAAAATGGAAATAAAGGTTAATACTCTTTTTTTGTTTTCTTCTTCCCTTCGTTCTAAATGCTGACTTATTGCAAATTTTGAAAGTGAGATTAACTATATACAAAGAGGCAGAGAGGGAAGGAATCAATTTAATAATGTCCCAGCTGGGAAAAGGACTAGCTCACAAGCTTTTAAAATATAAGCAGTCCCACTTCACAGAACCACAATCTCAGATGAAGGAACAAAAGCTGGCAAAGCACAGAAGACCACCCAGTTTTTTGTTTGTTTGTTTGTTTGTTTTTTGGTTTTTTGGTTTTTTTTTTTTTTTTTTTTTTTGGTGGATTCTAATACTTGGTCATTAACCTGAGAAGGTACAAGGTCACAGCTCCCACTGGGCCATCTTCTCAATGAGGAGCATGGCTAAAATGATTTTTTTCCTTTGTTGATAACTCGTGGATTTATGTTTTCATGCAATGTGTCTTTCATTAACATGAGAAGAAAAATTTCATAATATGATAAATATAAACAGATCACTGAATTGGGAGAAACTGCAAGTTTTCTTGGGATTATTAATGGAAATGTTATGCTTCTTGTTAAATTTGCAGACATGTGTATTTGAATAATTATCCATGGATTTTATGAACCTGGGAGGGACGAGACTATTCCATGACTGAGTGTAGAAATCTAGAATAAAGTGGGTTTCAAAACATGTAAGCCTAGAAAATGTTTCAAAATCTCTAAAGTTACATGAAAGGAACATATAACCAAATGGAAAATCAATAATCATGAGATCACTAATATTTCAAACAAAACTAATGAGAAGAAAGTTTTCCATCTGCCAGTTTTTGCCAACTAACTTTTGTGTCAGAGAACTGGGAAAATATAACTAAAGTGAGGGCACAAAAATATTTATTCTGAATTGAAGTTAAGTGAAAGAAAAAGTAAAAAATAATATCATGTATTTAAAATCACATGTAAGGGCAGAACAGAACTTTGGATGACACTATAGCTACTAATCCACTGCATGGCCTGAAGAGTCTTCAGAATCACCTACTCTACCCTCTTAATTTTGCAGAAGAGCTTCTTTGAGACCCAGAGCATTTACATCCTTTTGCAAAATTCACATAGTTAGTTAATATGGATGAAAAAAAGACTACAAATTCTGAAATGGTGAAGACCACATTCTTCTAATTCAGATCTTTTCAAATACCCAGTCATGCATGCACACACACACACATACACACAGGTAGGGGGGTGTGCACATGTAGACAGAGAGGAAGAGGGAGAGGGAGGATGGGAGAGACGGCGCAAAAGAACTACTGGACTTGGGGCACCTGGGTGGCTCAGTGGGTTAAGGCCTCTGCTTTCGGCTCAGGTCATGATCTCAGGGTCCTGGGATCGAGCCCCGCATGGGGCTCTCTGCTCAGCGGGGAGCCTGCTTCCCTTCCTTTCTCTGCCTGCCTCTCTGCCTACTTGTGATCTGTCAAATAAATAAATAAATAAATAATCTTTAAAAAAAAAAAAAAAAAAGAACTACTGGACTCAGTAATTTTCCAAAAAATCTAATTTTCTTTGTCTTTCTCCTTTGATTAGTAGGGAGCATTTGCAGAATACCTTCTAAGGTATTTTGCCAAATATCTCACTTACACGAAATAACCCTCAGAATGCCACTGTAGCATAGGTAGTATTGTCATCCCTCTTGCATAGAAAAGCAAATGAAGGCTTAGTGGTGTCAATTTATGAGTTTAAGGTCACTCGGGCTCCCCGAAATCCTTACTGGACAGTCTTCACTGTTTATAGGAGGTACCTTTTGGTCTACCAAAATGTGCAAAAGTGCAACCAAGAGTGAAGGCTTCCAAACCAAATTATTTAGTTCCACACTTTCAGAATTGCATTTTAAATGAACATAGCTGCTGTCAATAAGCAGACTGGATTCACATGGCAGCAGTTTGGAAACAGCTGTTATCAATGGTGCGTACACCATACGGAGACAGAAATTACCTTCCAACCTTCTTTCACGGGCTTCTATCAAATGGATTCGTACACCTCATCCTGAACCTTTCCTGTGGGGCAAAGGAAGGGGACTCTGCATATGCCTTCTTCACTTGCACGGACGGACAGGGATGCGCATCAAGGAGAGTTCCCAACCTTCTCCGGAAACCTCTGAAGTTTTGCCAATACCGAACTAACAACAACACTGGAGGGAGAAAGAAGAGGCGGCTCACATTCCATCTGGCATGTGGTGCCCTCTATTGTGCCTTTTGAAATTCTGCTGGTGGGTGGGGAAACAATTTGTAGTCTTGGCTGATATTTCTCTTTTATGCAAATGTGCCAATGCTGGAAAACTCTGCTTCTCATTAAATTTGAAATTCCCGAAGGCAAAGCCTATGTCTCCCCTCTTTATTGTGCACGATGCTCAGCACGTTATGGATAGTTAATAAATGTCACATCATTTTCATACTGCATTGACTTAGAATGACATTTTCCCATGAACACTGCTTACTTTAATTTCTCAGCAAATCTCATAAAGTGCATATATTTTGTAAGAAAAGAGTACTGTGTGAGGCCCCTCTTCCTTGCCTGAATCTCTTCCCCGAACTCTCATTAATGCTTCAGTCACCTTTTCTCTGGGCCAAGGGACAACCCCCCTCCTCCCCCTGAACCCTGTTTCCCAACTGTTTTACTCTTTTTTCACTCCCACTTGCAGGATTTATGCACGGATCTCTGACACCCAGTTCATATCATTTCCATCACAAAATGGCACCTCTCCAGTCTATCTTTACCTTATGAGTCTTTGGGGGGACCCTTTGAGGAGATTTATGAATGAGGCCATTACCAGTATGGAGATTTCTAAAAGCAGTTTTTGTTTTCATGAGGATTATGATACTTCTTATGTTCTGAGAAACTGAAAAAAAAAATGAATTATAAACATTGATGATGATTAATAGTCAGGAAAAGGACCTTGTTTTATTCATCTTTGTACCACAATTCACAGCACATGGAGGGCAGTCAGTGAATGTTCCTCAGAATGAGACGGATTCCCAACTCCCCTCAACGGTTTCAAAAACAATTCAACGGTAAGCCTTCTGTGTAAAAGGTGAGGTAGAGCCATCACTACATCTTTATGGTACTCCTCAAATGGTCCCAGTAAAGGACCAAATAGCGATCAGGAGGATATCCTCTTACAAGTACAAAATGAAGGAAAGTCCCAAGGGGAAGAGTATGCTTGTACTTCACTTACACTACTTTGAATGCCTGAGCTCAGGTTCAAGACTCAATCTAAAATGTCCACAATAATTTTACGTATGCCTTTTCCTGCTTCACAGAACAAAAAGAATGTGACAGAAAGGTTATTTCAAATATCAGAG
Source organism: Mustela erminea (assembly GCF_009829155.1). Taxonomy (NCBI): domain Eukaryota; kingdom Metazoa; phylum Chordata; class Mammalia; order Carnivora; family Mustelidae; genus Mustela; species Mustela erminea. The sequence continues at coordinate 49,830,260 of NC_045626.1, forward strand.
AACAGAGGCATCTTTAGGCATTTGGAGTAAAACTGGAGTCTAAATTTCTGCCAGAACTTTTGCCGACTTCTAGTTCCATACTCCTGTTTTCCCTGACAAGTCTCTAGTCCTTTATCTTCATCAGAAAGAAACTGATCTGTGTATGGAAATATTTATACCAAAAAAAAAAAGAAAAGAAAAAACCTATCCTAGAATATGAAAAGAGAAGCTTGTTTCAATCAGAGCCAAATGTCAACTTTCAAAAACTTATAAAAAGGATGAAAATGAAAAACATCGGAAGAAGCACAAAGTGTTTATAGTTATGACTCAGAACAGGACACCAATTTCACAATGTTTCCTGTGGCAAGAGTTGTATTCACTGAAAACATGAGAGTTGTAGTCTTCAGAGTTCAGCACCTTGTAGCTCCATTTATTACAAAATTATAATTCACTTAAAAGTAAACTTGTACTGGGCGCCTGGGTGGCTCAGTGGTTTAGGCCTCTGCCTTCGGCTCAGGTCATGATCTCAGGGTCCTGGGATCGAGCCCCACATCGGGCTCTCTGCTCAGCGGGGAGCCTGCTTCCCCCTCTCTCTCTGACTGCCTCTCTGCCTACTTGTGATTTCTGTCTATCAAATAAATAAATAAAAATCTTTAAAAAAAAAAAAAAAAGTAAACTTGTACTGTTACGTTGAAAAGAAATTTTTTAAAAAAGTGTTTAATTTCTACCAAAAAAAAAAAGTAAACTTGTAATTACTTTGTGAGTAAACTGAATTTTTTCCTGTGTTATATACGACATGATAATTTTGTAAGTGGAACAGAGTATAAGTAATAATGGAGCAGATTATAATGAAATCACATTATTATTTAATAATAACCATTGTCTAAATTAACATTAAATTATAGATGTAACCATATAGTATATTTATTATGTGATATTAGATATTACAGATATTAAGTTACACATAACAATAGTGATCAGAGTACTTACTTCCTCACTGTTCATTCTACTCCAAATGATTAGGTAAGTCAACCAGAGCCAGCCCATTCCTTTGTCCATAACGGATTTAGGAAAAGACTGTGACTCAACGTTGGCCAATGACTTGTGACAGAGAGTCTACCAAAGGCCTGTCATAGTTTCCTTGCTTCCGAAAAGGCATTTGGAACAAAGACTCCTTCACCCACTGGAAATGCTGCAGCCGCCTTGTGACCGTTCCTGTCACTTTCTATAATACAAACTCTTATGTGGTTCTCTGTAAGTGTGAGGCAGTGATCTGCCTCACTAACTCATTCAGTTCTCACAACTCCCCTACAGATAGATACTTGAACTACCCCTATCTTTTTTTAACCACCCCTAACTTTTGATGAGGACGATGAGGCACTGAGAGGTCAACACCCCCCCCCCCAATGCTATCTCTCCACTAAGTGACAAAGCTGGAAATAAAACCCAGAGGACATTCTCCCAGCCATGAGGATGCTAGGGCACCCCCTCCATGAAAATTGCTCTCAGCCACGCCCCCCCTTCGCAGTGTGTGTTACTTTCCTTAAAACACATTCTTTGCTTGGTGGCTGCCAAGTCTTTCATTATTTTTAAAAAGACCTGCAAGAAAATTGATTCCTTTGATATTCCCTAAATAAAGTTATGGCACTGGTAAGTCGGAGTGAGGGCAGTGAGGTTTGGAGGGAGGGAGGACAGAAGGTGGGATCAGAGAGCGCCAAGCCTATCAGGCCTCAGGAAAGGAGAGCTGAGGCAATGGGATGCTGGTTCCTGGGGAAGGGAAGGGGGAGGGGCATGGGCAGGAAGAGAAGGAAAAAGAAGGGAAGGGAAGAGAAGGGAAGGGAGAGGAGGGGAGAGGAGGGGAGGGGAGAGGAGGGGAGAGGAAAGAAGGGGAGGGGAGAGGAGGGGAGGGGAGAAGAGGAAGAGGAGGGGAGGGGAGAGGAGGGGAGAGGAGGAAGAGGAGGGGAGGGGAGGGGAGAAGAGGAAGAGGAGGGGAGGGGAGGGGAGGGGAGAGGAGGGGAGAGGAGGGGAGGGGAGGGGAGTGAAGCGAAGCCAAGTGAGAGCTGTCTACAGTTAAACGGCCACCACAGTTCAGTGCAGACCTGCTATGTTACTTAACAAATTTTAGAATTCCTCTGCCCTGCAAGGAAGGTTTTCTTGCTATTCCCATTTCATAGCTAAGCAAAGTGAGGCTTAGAGAGTTTGGAGATTTGCTGGTAAGGGGCAAAGCCAGCACGTAAACCAGACTGTCCGAAGCTAAAGCCCCGCCAGTGCCCTGAAGAGCAAGGGGCACCGGCAGAAAACGTGAGGCAGGACAAGAGCCACCCTAGTTCACAACCGAGCTGAGGGCCGTGTCTTCCCTCAAAACCCATGACTCTCAGACATCATTCCCTTTCCCAGGCCACCAAATGAACAACTCAAGCCTTTCAAGGAAAGTTTCAGAGTTCGTCTGTTTTAAGTTACTAGGAGTTGCTACCAAAAGGAATCACTCTTTCCCACCCTACCCCTAACAACCAAGCACTGGAAACAGCCTAATGCCTTCATGCTGTCTGAACAGAAAAATGGCTGAGTGGATCTTTTTTTTCCCCTTCGTTTTTCTAAAAATAAAAACAAACCACATTCAGCTTCAACTCAATTGTAGGGAAAACAAATTATTCTCCCTCCCCACACTCTTACCAGGATTCAGAACAGAATACAAACCAGGAAAGGGTGGGGAGGAATTCGACTTAAAATGGTTGGAAAATACCAGGCTCAAGCATTCAATCTATACATACCGTGAGTTATGAAACATAAACCCATGTATAAACAGCTGCAGACTGAAGCCACATACACCTATGATCGTTTGTTTTCCCACCAAAATCTTGAGATGCCCTGAGAATGGACGCCTCTGTGTCAGCCATGGACGGAGTAGAAAGATCAGTGGGTGCTGGAGTCAGATGACCTCAAATGTTGGCCAGACCACTCCACCGTTGGCTTCAAGAACCCTCCTCACTTGTAAACTGCAGGTAATTTCCACCTCGAAGAACTTCTGAGAAACTAAATGAACTGAGGGGGAAACTTCCTAGCATGCAGTAGATATCCGAGAAACCACTCTTAGTGGTTTCTTATGGGAAAATGGTTTTTAAAAGATCAGAATCTCATGGGACCACCGTGTGGAACAAATTTTTTTTTTTTTTTTTTTTTTTTTTTTTTAACACTGCTGAGCAAAAAACACTAGGTGGGGAGGACCTGGCCTAACCAGTGAGTTCTTGATGAGAGCAGAAGTGAAAACCTGGAAAAACACTGCGGGCAAGAGAGGTCATGAATATTATCTCTAATGATAAAAATTAGGAAATCTTCTTAGTTATTTAAAAGGAAGTGACAGGGCGCCTGGGTGGCTCAGTGGGTTGAGCCGCTGCCTTCGGCTCAGGTCATGATCTCAGGGTCCTGGGATCGAGTCCTGCATCGGGCTCTCTGCTCAGCAGGGAGCCTGCTTCCTCCTCTCTCTCTCTCTCTCTCTCTCTCTGCCTGCCTCTCTGCCTACTTGTGATCTCTCTCTGTCAAATAAATTAAAAAAAAAAATCTTTAAAAAAAAAAAAATAAAAAAAAAATAATAAAAGGAAGTGACAGCTACCAAATTCCCTTTCTTGGGTCTCGAGAACCCTACCTGCCTGACTGGAAGCAGAGGGTAGGGGGGCTGTGGGAGTTCTACAAATCCCCTCCACAGTGATTCTTTTATTTCTTTTTTAAAGATTTTATTTATTTATTTATTTGAGAGAGAGAGAGAGAGAGAATACACACACAAGCAGGGGGAGCAGCAGGCAGAGGGAGAAGCAGACTCCCTGCAGACTCCCACTGAGCAGAGAGCCTCATGTGGTGCTCAATCCCAGGACTCTGCGATAAGGACCTGAGCTGAAGGCAGACACTTAACTGAGTTGCCCAGGTGGCCCCAGCTTCAAGGTGATTCTGACTGAGAAGCTCTTTTTTGTCTACTTTTCCACAAGCCATTTGACACCAAGTTCTTCTAAAATAAAAAATATCAACTTCATTAGGACTTACAAAGCCACATAAATAAAACCCTGCCAGTAAGTGATGCAAATGGCTTGAACATTTCCAAGAAATCCCACAGGGATACTCAGACTCCTGTTTCCTGCCCTAACTTGTCTCTCTGCCCAGGGTCAGTTCTTTGCCTATTCCTAAACCATTTCCATTCACAGATGCTTGAAAAAGGTGCTTCTAAAAGGCCATCCCCATGCTGAGCTTATTTAATCTCTCCCCCTAGGAAATGATGGAAATTCCTGGCATTCCTATCAGGGAAAGGGGGTGAGCTCTGCTGGTGTCAGTATTGAAAGGTCCTGGTGATAGGGAGGTAGGGGAGGGAGATGACTTCAAAGCAGGGCCTTCTTCAAACCCAAACATGAAGCTTCTAGAAGAGCCCTGGGAGAGAAGAGACAGGCAGCCTGGTCCCTAAGCCCAAACAATGAGAAGTTGAGGCATCCAAGTGTTCATCTTGGGCAGCTCCTCAAAGACAGTTTGGTATCCTCTCAGTGAACTCTTTCTCTCCTCCGCACCAAAAGCAGAAACCCACCGTGTACCTCAGACAGAACTGGTCTTCCTGACAGAAGTCCGTGTGGCCTTTCACACTTTTAGACATTAAGCTCCTCTAAAACTCTTGGCAGGAAATAGCTCGGTGGTTTAACGGCAGTTGCCAAGGTTTTTTCATCGATATCATTAGAGGATGGTCTGGAGGATGGCAGAGGTAAGAAGGAGGCTAGGGGTCGTTCTAGAGCAGGGCTGGGCTCTGTACAGACTTCAGAGGCTGCTTCCACATGTCCAGCACTGTCCAGATAGTCTTGCTAATTTGAAATGATCATTCAACGGAAAACGGGAAAAGAAAAAGCACAGCGTGTTTGAAACAATGGGTATAGCGAGGCCTGTGAAGTCGCAGGTGAACAGAACTATTTAAGGGCACACACTGGTGAACACACTTAGAAAAAGGCATCCGATACCCCTTTGGGAACTGTAACCCCTAAATAATTTTTCAGTAGTTCTCTCAGAATTTTCCCACTTACTTTTTTACACAAGACTTGAGTTCTCCTTAAAAAAGAGAATGCTTCAACTTTTCGCTACTGTTCCACAGTTGGCAATTTTTCAGATCCTTTTCTCTCGTCACTATTAATACTCCCGGCTACGGAGCCCCAAGGAAGTGTCACAGTTTTGTCAAATCCAAACAATGGACGTTTCCAGCTGCTCCCCAGTTGGTCACTTGCAACGCTTGAATCTACCCATGATTTTCACAGGTGGAGACATGGATTTCTTGCTCCTCTACCATTCCAGCTTTGGACATCCTATTATTACACCAGATCAGATTCCAAAAATAACTCAAGACAACCCAACACAACCAAGGAAACAAAGTAGGTCTAGGTGCTCTTTTGCCCCAGCACAGAAAGGAGGAAAAGCAGGCTCTAGAGGGAGGGGCCCAAAACATCCCGCATGCTGCTTACTATTAGACACCCACACCACCCACCGGGAAGCTGGGGCACAGAGCTTCTGTCGCTAGGTCTTCTCGCCTCTCGTAGTATTTAGCAGTACAGCAAGAGGTATGACAGAACAAGAATTCATGAGGCTGCTGGAAATCAGAAGGTTCCAGGGGTCTACTAAATCCTAGGCTCTACGTTCAAGCAGCAGGACCAGAAGCCCCAAGAAGGAACTTATTAGAATAATGGTCAACACTTACGGGATGTTCCTAGTGTGCAAGGCACTGTGCTAATGAACTCAGCATCCCATTTAATTCCACAGCTTCATGGAGCTGGCCTATTATGACCCAAACTTTACAAATGAGGAAGCAGATTTCACAATAATGCACCTGAGGTCACATAGTTGGGGAGTCTGGGAACTCAGATCCAAAGCCATAGACCTAGTTCTAGTGCCCATACACCTAACCACTGCCCCCCACTGCCTCCAGGAAAGATAAAAAGCAGCCAACAAACAGGAAAGATAACACCTGGCCTGCTGGCCTCATGGAGTTGTTGCGAAAGAGAAATATGTTTGTCCTTTGGAAAGATAAATGTGATATACAAATGTGAGCTGGATTTGCGATGATCATTTCTACACATGTTCTGGGGCTCATTCCTCTTCCCACACTTCTCCCCTTCTCCTATGGAATTCTGATGCACTTATCCCTTGGAAAGGAAATGACATTCTTTGTTGCTTCTACTCTGTATCATCTTAATGAAGAAGAATTTAAGAAAACAAAACTTGAATGCATTTGTGTTAACCATATGACTAATCAGAAGGTTTTAGAAGACATTCTTGGATCAACTTACCATAAATTCTAAACTTTATAAATTTATATTTACCCCTTATAATATGAATTAATTCTCCTTCCTTTTCTGCTCACTATAATAACAAAGATACCAGAGCCATATGTGACACTTGCAAAGAAAAGAGTAACTGAGAAATATGTAGAAAAATATCACTGTACTATATATTGTATTCTATCTATATAAGGTACAAATTAATATACAGTGCCTTGTGTTCCAGAGAATGAACTCTGCAAATCGTAACTATAGTTACATCCCAAATTAATTAGCTCTGCATACTGAGACTGAGAAATGCTGGCCCTGAGAGCCTGATTAAAGCTTGAAGATGCTTCCTTCATTAACCTTTCAGAGTTTCCCCTCAGTGAAGTTTCTGTCAGAGAAGCAAATAAGTCGCAAACCCATCAGATTTAAGTCTGTCACCCCCGCAGACACATATCTGAAATTCTGGGAAAGGGGCTTACAAGCATGACATATAAACAGACTGAAGAAAAACAGTCATTTTTACATTACTATATATATTATATATATATATAAACAGTATATATTTATATATACTTATATACAACAGTTTATCTATAGTCATTATATTATATAATTATTATATATTATAGAAACAGTCATTATTATAATGAAAAAATTCATCATTGTGACTGAAATGCAGTAATAATTTCCCAAATAAATAGGGAATGACTGTCCTAAAATAATACCATGCCACACCTGATTCCAGGTTAAGATCGCCCATTCTGCTCTTTACTGTAATTTTGTACCAAATTTGCAAAAGCACAGTATTATTACACAAATAGTCCCAACTTCATGTAGCAAATGCTTCTGAATAACAATTTACAACAAACTGTGGGTTTTGGAAGGGAGAGGTGCGGGGGATGGGTGAGCCTGGGGGTGGCTATTAAGGAGGGCACAGATTGCATGGAGCACTGGATATGGTGCATAAACAATGAATCTTGGAACACTGAAAAATTTTTTAAAAAACAAACAAAACAAAAAAACAAATACCTTTGGAAACAAGCCACCAAGTAACAATTTGCTAGAATAGTGAGCAGCCCCTTTGCCCTGTGAATAATGAACCCCTGGTTCACCAGTAGTCTAATTTCAGTTATGCAGATCATAAACAAGACATACCTAAAATTAGACAATAACTAAACCCTGTATGTTACCCTAGACTACTTCACCAAAAGTAAAAATCGGTATTACCACATTGAAAAGTAAGTCCTACCTTTGCATCTCTTCAGGAATGAGGTTTCAGACCTGACACGCTTTGATATTTGGCAGTGGTTGTAGCAAAATGTCCAGAGAGTGACAAAAGCCCCTCATATCAGAAGCGGGATAACAGCACCTTTGCTTCTATAGCGCCGTACTTTCAAAGCACTGGTCCGCCTGGTATCTCTCTCAGTCTCACCACAGGCCTGTGAGGTAGACTTACATCCCGTCAGGGGTCACTCTGCCCACGGCACAGATGCAGCATCTGAGGCCTACAGCGTGCAAGTGACGGGTTTCAAGTCATGAGAGTAAGTAGGGGCTGGTCCTACAGGGCTGTGGGGTCTCTGGATTCCTCCCACCTACACCACCTTACCTTGACTCTGTCTTCCTGTAATGGTTAAAGTTGAACCATATCTGGAGGAATGACTTCCTGGGTTCTGCAGCATTCAGTGACCAGCTTTGACTACCTCTTACGACTGAAAACTCATTTACCTTCAATAAAATCAGAACCAGAGTCCTGGAGCTTGCAAAAATGATGAGGCTCCATGGTGGGGCCGCAGTCCACTTTAGGGTTCTAGAACTGCAGGGACCCTTCTAGGATATGGGAGTTGAGAAATCACCTCAGCACCATTGTGGGACCCTTCCCCAAGACTAGCTTGCCTGAGGGGTAGAAAACCCAGCGTCCAGCTGAGCAAGGACTGAGTCTATCTGGGCCTCACCTTACTTATCTATAAAATGAAAGGCTGCTTTAAATAATCTCAAAGGCTCTTCCATCTTCAAAATTCTACTCTACCCCTCGGCTGGATATCCATCACTTTGACTAAAGACTCACCCCAAGAACTCTCAATGCTGGGACACCTCTCTCATAACCCTTTCCAAGATGCCCCACATTAATTTCACCCTCATCATCCACTCGCACCACCTGCTCTCTCCCTCTCCCTGCCTCTCTGCTCACGGTCTCCAGGACTGGTAAGTTGTTATCATGTGTCTTCTAAGTCATCGGTTTATGATTTCCACACATAATTAAATAAATTAATAATAATTAAATCTTCCAGCAACTATTATTTGTGTGTTTTTTTTTCACCAAATCCCCACCCATGTAGCTAGTCACGGGGTCATGAAATTTTAAATAAAATTACTCTCAAGGTCGCTCTTTTTTTTTTTTTTTAAAGATTTTATTAATTCATTTGAGAGACAGACAAAGACAGAGCACACAAGCATGGGGAGAGGGGAAGGGAGAGGCAGACTTCCCAGCAGGTTGGGAGCGCAACATGGGGTTTGATCCCAGGACCTGGAGATCATGACTGGAGCTGAAGGCAGATGCCCAACCGCCTGATCCACCCAGCCATCCGGTCACTTTTTGTTTTTGAAGATTTTATTTATTTATTTGACAGACAGACATCACAAGTAGGCAGAGAGGCAGACAGAGAGAGAGGAAGAAGCAGGCTCCCTGCTGAGCAGAAGCTGGATGTGGGGCTCCATCCCAGGACCCTGGGATCACGACAGAGCCGAGGGCAGAGGCTTTAACACACTGAGCCACCCAGGCGCCCCCCCCCCACCGGTCACTCTTCTTAAAGAAACTTTCCCTCATGGTTCTTCATATTTCAACTAATGTCCAAATAAATATCTGCAATCTACTGATTTCCAAAATAGGCATGTCAATATTGATTTTGCCTTCTTTGACAAGTTTGATTTCCCTCTTTATTTCCACCTTTTTTTTTTTTTAACATTTATTTATTTGCTAGAGAGAGAGCATGAGAGCACAAAGCAGGGAGAGCAGCGGGCAGGGGGAGAAGCAGGCTCCCCGCTGAGCAAGGAGCCTCATGCAGGACTTGATCCCAGGACCCTGGGATCATGACCTTGAGCCCAAGGCAGACGCTTAACGGACTGAGCCACCCAGGCGCCCCTATTTCTACCTTTGCATTTTTGTCTGTTCTGTCTGTCTTTCCCTTTTTAATTCCCGGGTTCATCTTGGCTCCTGCTATCATGTTGAGTGAGCCCACCCTAGCAGGGCAACACAGGGCACCAGTCCCGAAACAGGTAACGTGCAGATAAAGGACAGTGGCGAGAAAGTGCTGAGCATCTCTGCCAGCACATGAATGGAGGAGCTGTTGGCTTGATGCCACTGCATTCCCCCTGTAAAGCCCTACTTCTGCACAGAAAGAGATGCAGAAGTATATCCAGAAGGAAGAATGCTAAAGCAATGAGGGAGCCAAGCAGCTGGGGACTATTAACTTAAATCAAAGTCCAGCCAGGAGTTGTTTTTTTGTTTTGTTTTAAACAACAGGAAGTAGATTCATTCTCTTTTACATTCTCTCTCTCTCTCTCTCTCTCTCTCACACACACACACACACACACACACACACACACACTCACTCACTCACTCATTCTTTTCTCCTCCATCCTTCTTCTTTTCTGCTTGCCAAGGCACAGGAACAAGCCGGATGGAACAAGCCCAGTTCCCTCGAGCTGTCTCTGGAACCTGCCGTGTTCACTGGCAGCCCAAACCCAGAGTGCAGAGCACGAGACGCGTGGTCGGAGAGAGACTCGCACGGTGTGCAGCAGCCTCAGAGACGGAGGACCGTGTTTCAGTTCCCTCCGGCTGCCGTAATAGATTTCCACACACGTGGTGGCCTAAAACAACACAAAGCTCTCCTCTCACAGTTTGAGGGGCCAGAAGTCTGAAATCGACTCCAGTCAGCTGAAATCAAGATGTTGGCAGGGCTGTGCTCCCTCCTGAGGCTCGGACCAGAAAATCCATTTCTTTGCCTTTTTCGGCTTCTAATTGACCACCTGTAGTCCTAGGCCTGCGGCCCCTTCCCCACCATCAGAGCCCATCACTGGAGTGATGTGCTCCCACCTGCCCTCCACCTTCTCCTCAGTCATTTAACATCCCTCTCCCTCCCTCTTACGAGCACACTCCCATGGAGCTCAGAGCCCAACCAGGTAGCCCAGGACAATCTCTCCATCTCAAGGTCTTCAATTTAATCCCATCAGCAAAGCACCTTTTGCCCGCGAAGGTAACGTGCAAATTCCAGAGATCCGGACATACATCTCTCTGGGGGCCACTTTCCAGGCTACCACAGGGCACCTCTGTCTGCCTGGTTTCCTGGAGAAAATCTTCCTCTCACTTATCCGCTAAGTTACGGACATGAGACGAGAAAAGAGGGCAAAAATGTTTTCCAAATATCAAAACAGAGAAATGTTGTGTATTTTTGCTTCTGTCCCTTCACAGAGTTACCTTGCCCATTGTTCCACATATTAAACCATCCAGTTTGTATTCAGAGAACCCCAAGAGCATCCCGTTGCTTTCCGCGCCTGGGCACAGCTCCTGTTCCATTACAATCAGGGTTACGAGAAATCATCCTCTGTTACACAGAAACTCCATTTCCAACCAAAACTGGACCTCAGAACTACACATATCCACGTGCCTGTTACCACAACCCAGATCAGGCATGGAGAAGGAAAAGAGCTTTGCTAGAACTCACCAAACCTCTTGTAACCGAAGGACTGCACCTCCTCCTCTTCTGCAAAGTCGTCTGTGGGAGAAGAAAAGACACAGGGTTAACCCTGGGAAGGCCGAGAAACATGCGGTGGGTGAGGGATCCCACGGCTTCGATCTCCATCCTCTCTACCTTCCCCTCGCCGCACGCTTGTCCTTCTGCTCCTGGAGCATGCCACGCTTTCTGAGAAAGACCACAGGGTCCCCACACTGGCTGTTCCCTCTGGCTGGAATGCTCTTCCTCCTGTTTTGAGGAGACTCCTTCTAATTCAGGTCTTGGCTGAAGTGTGACATCTCTGGGATGCCTTTCTGGACCACAACCTGGCCATCCCTGTCATACCACCCTGTTTTAATATTATTCTCTGATACCATCATTGAGTGTGTATGTTTGTGTGTGTGTGTGTGTGTGGTGTTATCATGCATTCTGTGAGCACACACCTTTTTTGTTTTGTTTCATGAACAAATCCCCCATGCCTGCCACAAAGCAGGGGCGAAATAAACTTTGTTGAACGATGACTGGATAACCAGCTGTCCAGAGGGTTACATTATCGTCACAGAACTGAGTGAGCCTAAAGACCTCCCTCTCAGATGCCAGGATCCGGGGTCACGTCTAAATGTGGCATCTCAGGAGCCCAGCATGGCTTCTGCAGTGACAACGGAATCTTTCCCCACTTCCTTGCCATTGGATAACTGGGACCTACAGATGGTTTCCCAGTAAATACATTTCAAAACACAACCTTGTTCTGGGAATTCCTAAATGAAGGCCCCTCTGGAAACAAAAGTAATAGGTCAGCAAAGCTTTCTACCAAAAGGTCGGAATCGACCACCCCCCCCAACCCCCACCAAGACAAAGGCAATGTGATTCCTTATCACAATGATAAGAAACCCATTTTACAGTTCTTCCAAGGGTGGGTCTGGTGATTTCTCAGGCAACTTCTGAAAACAAGTAGAGGTGTCAAGGTGAGGACTTTCCAGGGAACCCAAATCAACTTCTCCTGAGCCGGTCACCATGACACGCCAGCACTCAGCTCTCCCCCTGCAAGTGGTTCAGTTCAAAAGCACTTATTTGGACCAGAGACCACCAAGCAGAGGGGCTTCAGAAATGAAGTGACTCTTAATCTCACAAAACAAACTGAGGGTTGCTGGGGGGAGGGGGTTTGGGAGAAGGGGGTGGGATTATGGACATTGGGGAGGGTATGTGCTTTGGTGAGTGCTGTGAAGTGTGTAAACCTGGTGATTCATAGACCTGTACCCCTGGGGATAAAAATATGTTTATAAAAAAATAAAAAATTTAATAAAAATAAATAAATAAATGCAAAAAAAAAAAAAAGAAGTGAAACCCGGTTCCTTCCCTCAAGAAGCTGACAGGCTTTCAAGGGGGGAAATAAAGCCTCTGTGATCCTCTTTTTCAGACCCCAAATGGGATGCAGGACGTGGATCTATCTGAACCTTCAAATGTCGTGAGAAAACCCAAGACGTAGGACATCGACAACGCAATGCAGTGGGCCTTGGGGCACTACTGTGTAATGAGGTGCTCTGAAAACCCAAGGGAGAGAGCAACTGCTTCCAGCAGAGACAGGAGAAGTATGATAGCTCTGTATTTTATCATTGTTTCCTTACTCGGAGAACAGGGAAGAGATCTTGCTGGGAATCTAAAAGGCCAGGTCTTCATAATTAAAGCAGTCTCCTTATGTCAAAGATTAATGCTTTAGTTCTTTCTACATGTTAGAACATGCTTACCACCCAGAGAACAGCACCTTTCTCAGTCACTCAGTGACTGGTTATTTCTACAAATACACGTTAAGCTCCTCTGGGCCAGCTTTACTAAGTAATCCCATCATATTAATGGCTGAGTAGCTTGGTCTAGTCTCAATTAATGAGAAACCCTTATCTGCTGCTTCTGCTTAGAAATCCATGCATTTATTATTCACTCATTCAATAAACAACATGCTTGGATCCTAGTGGAGTGGATAAGACAGGAGCACAGGGAATGGTACCACCCAGACGTCAGCCTCCCCTGCCAGCTCCAGCCTCCCCTCCATCCTGTCCCATCTGCAGAAGGATCTACTCACACACAGATGTTGCGAACCAAGGAGGCATCACTGAGGATGTCACAGTGGAAACAAAAGAGTGATTTATGCTGTACCCCTCACAGCAAATAGCTTAAAATTTCCCATTAGACATTTCTATTCTCCCCCGGCCAAAGCTTCTTTCCAGCAGACCTACCATTAGTTTGTTTGTTTGTTTTCTTTTTCCTCTCTGATCTTTTTCCCATGCAGCATTTAGTCTGACTGACTCCTGTCTCCTTCCTGAAATTTCCCTGGGAACTTCAAATGTCTCATACTTTTGTTATTAAAGCAATTCAGCTCTGTCTCCAAATTAACATACTCAAACTCATTCAGGGGTTCAAGAAAACAAAGTCCTTCCAGGTGACCCCTAATAAGACTCAAGGATCTCCTGGTTCTTGTCTTAAGCCTCATCCCAAAAGGGATCAGGAATTCTTACAGCAGCTACTAAAAGAATACAAAGTTTTGTCTCAACCAACTCTACAACTAGAAAATCATGAGCTCTGAGGAGTATACGTCGAGTACCACAGATCACATCTCACTTGGATGATCAGGTAAGTTCTCACAGAGAAGCATCTTAAGTGAGTCTTCTTAATGTTTTCCCTTTGGAGGGACAGAGAGAATTTGGGAAACACGGCATACTATACCCCTTTTTTGGCAATTCATCGTGGTTTTTGAACTATTAGAGATCTGAGAAGGGCTAATAGAAAGAGAAAAAAACTTGTTTAATTTTGTTTCACTCCACGTTTTCAACAGCTGACCTTAGAATCCTTTTCTCATATCCTTAAAGCCTGGGTGAAGTCGGTCAGGTAATACTTACCCACAGTTCGTTAGGGCCCCCAGGGCCCACGGCCACGTTTTCCCAGCTGTGCAGCCAACAAACAAACCATTCATGCTGGTGACGGAGCCAGAGAAAGAGAAAGAGGCCAGAGCCGATGGCTCTGTGGCTGTGTGGACAACCCACATCAGGCTACACAAGCCCCAGGAGAGAAGATGAGAGGTCAAGTGTTCCTAACTACGGAACATTTTAGAGGGCAGAACACTACAATGGGGCCCACAGTGGCAGACAGATGGTTTGAGGATGACAAATAAGGCTGACATGGTGTGCAGTGTTTTATTCTGTTCTCAAAACCTTTCCTCACACCCTAGAGGCCCAAGCTAAGTGCATCCCAGACTGTCTTTACAGGATGGAGGGCCTGTGGATGTGAAAATCTCAGTGAGTTAAGTGAAGACGTTCAGTCGGTTTGAGGACTGAGTATGTGATGCCCTACAGTTAGAATTTACCTCTTCTTCCCATACACTCCCTTTGCATCCATCTGACAGTACTTTCCTTCATCTGCCCCATATTCCAGTTCTGGTTTTCATGCCACCAGACAGAAAACAGGAAACTTGCCATGTTGTACCCTCAGCAGCTAGTATATTTGTAGCATGTTACAGATACCCAGTAGTTGTTGAGAATTAAGTAGATTAGAGTTATACTTGCGTCTATCTCTACTACCAGCTAATGAATTCCTGAAGGAAAGAGCTTAAATCTTTTTCTTTTTGAATATCCACTATGTTTGTGGAAAATGAGAGAACTAATAATTAGTTAATACCTCCTATATATGAGGTACTTCCCCTTCATGATGCTTCTGTTTTACAGATGAGAAAACTGAGCCTCGAGGCAGGTACATAACTTGACTCCAGGTCTCACAACTTATGAGTAGACAGACCAAGACTAAGACCCAGATCTGGGGAGCCCTTGAGTTCCACACCGTGATAGTCACTGACCTCAGAGACCCAAGAAACCGACCCCTGTGCTAGCAGCAGCAAAGCTAAGATGCAATGCTTTCCACCACAGAATCCTGAAAAGGCTAAGGAATCTGGAGCACAGGTCACTCTTGAAGGAGAATCAAGGCAAGACTAAAATAGGAGGATGGGATGAACATATATGAAAGAAGCAGCTGACTATAACCAGAAAGATAACAGATGTTGGCAAGGATGTGCAGAAATCAGAAACCTCCTACGCTATGGTGACAATGCTAAATGGTGCCGTCACTTTGGAACACGGTCCGACTGTTCTTCAAAAGGTGAAGCAAAGAGACACTGTATGATGCAGCCATTCTGCTCAAGGCATACACCCAAGAGACACGACAACCCAAGAGACACAACAATGTCTACACAAAACCTTGCACACAAACGTCCGTAGCGGTTATTAGTCGTAACAGAGAAAAGTGGAAACAACCTGAATGTCCACGAAACGATGAAGGGATAAATTAGCATAGAGATAAACAATGGAGTATGACTGAGCTATAAAAAGGAAGGAAACACTGACACACACCACAACGTGGATGGCTTTGTGAAAACATCATGCAAAGTGGAAGAAGCCAGTCATGACAGACTGCATAGTGTACAACTCCATTTCTATGAAATGAAATGTCTACACGAGACAAATTCATGGAGTTGGAAAGCAGCTCAAAGGCTGCCCAGGGCTGGAGGTTTTAGGGTGAAAATGGGGAGTGAATGCTAATGGGTATGGGATTTCTTTTGGGGGTGACAGAAATATTCTAAAATTTATTGTAATGATGGTTTCAAAGCCTGTGAATATACCAAACTAAAACAAAGCAAAACAACCCTACTGACTTACACATTTTATACAGTTTGTGTGGTATGCAGGGGGAAAAAAAAAAAAAAAAAAGCAGCTGGACTTCCCAAGTCCCCCTGCCAAGCTAGGTAACTGGCCCTCCCTGACTACAGTAGAAGGTCTAAGGTTTATTATTCAGAGAAGTTAAAAACAAAAGGTCACTTGTCTCGAGGACACCAGGAACAGCTGAGATGAGGGGACTGTTGTGGAATCGGGGGAAAGGTGAAAGTTTACACACTGAATGTCCAGACACACGGTCCTCCTCTCCCACTCAGTCAGCCAGTGTGGACCCTTCAGGCCAAAGACGGGAAGGTTCTTCCTGGGAAATCTGACCAGTTAAGAGGAAAACAAACGAATGTTTCTGATTCTGGGAGGTCCCCGGTGGAACAGCCCAGCCAGTTCAGCTTAGAGTGACAGTCATAGTTCACAAATCCCACGGAAACAGAGAGGTTCTAATTAACCCTTATAATAACCTGCTCCCACAGATGAGAAGACACCACACATCTGACACAGCCTCTAACATGAAAAGACAAAGAGGAAAATAAAGAAATCAGATAAAGAAATCTGGAGGAAATACAGGTGACATGATAAAATTTTCAAGAAAAATATTCTATCATTAATATCCTTAGAGAGGTGAGAGAAGATAACGTATCCATAAAATTAGAACAGGATGCTATAACAAAGAAAGAACCACAGAGAAAAAGAAAAAGC
The DNA here is from genome assembly GCF_009829155.1 of Mustela erminea. Taxonomy (NCBI): domain Eukaryota; kingdom Metazoa; phylum Chordata; class Mammalia; order Carnivora; family Mustelidae; genus Mustela; species Mustela erminea. Next base: position 49,846,655 of record NC_045626.1, read on the forward strand.
TCTGGGAAATTAAAAGTATGATCACAAAAATAAAAACCTAATAGAAGAGCTGGCAAATAGGGTTGACATATTCTGAGAATAGGAAGAAAAAAGCAAGTAAATGGAAAAGAGCAAAGATGCGGCGCCTGGGTGGCTCAGTGGGTTAAAGCCTCTGCCTTCAGCTCCGGTCATGATCCCAGGGTCATGCTTCCTCCTCTCTGCCTGCTTCTCTGCCTACTTGTGATCTCTGTCTGTCAAATGAATAAATAAAATCTTTAAAAAAAAAAAAAAAAGGAGCAAAGACCAAAAATAATTGTTTAGAGAATCCATTTAGTGGGTCCAATATTCAAGTAACAGGTGTTTTGGGTAAAAGAATATTTCTTTGATGGTAGAGAACCATCAGAAGGAGAACTTAACAGCAATTTTCAGTACTGAAGGATAGGAGTCTTTAGAGAGAAAGGGCCTATTACTTCCCAGCACAAAGGAAAGAGATCTGTTCCAAAGCACAACACTACAACATTTCAGAACACTGAGGACAAGAAGAAAATCCTGAAAGCTTCCAGACAGGGGAAAAGGGGGGGGGGGAAAAAAAAGGTTACCTAAAGGAAAAAAAAAAGAAAAAATTTAAAAAGTGACCTCACTTCTCAACAACAAAGCTAAAGGAAAATAGATCAATGCCCTCAAAATTCTAAGGCTAAATTATTTCCTACATAGAAATCTCTCAAATGAATAAATAGGTAATATAAAGATTTCTTCAAACCCACAGATCCCTCTAAAACGTACCTCTCATGCATACTTTCCTCAAGACATTATTAGAGAATGCATTCCACTAAAATAAGGAACAAACCCAGAAAGACGTGTGTGTGTGTGTGTGTCCCCCGTATACATGCACACTATACACCCTAACCTAACCCTAACCCTGAGGAAGTCAGAAGGCTCCAAGGAAGATTTCTTCAAAAAGACGGAAATGAGAGAACATCTACTACAGGTGAACACCTGTGTAGAGATACGGGAAACTGGAAGAGATTCGGGATGGATGATGACATGTATATATCTAGGAAGCGAAGCAAACAAAATAACTCTAGAAGAAGAGAAGTTATGCAAGAAAGAAATAGGAGTCAGCAGTGAACACTAAATATTGCTTTAATTAAGACGGTGATGTGACTATATCGAGATGATGGAGAGCAACAGAAGGCGTCCATGAGGGTGTTGGGTGGAGATGAAGAGTGAAAGGACTAAATCCTTATCAGATATAAAGGGACGTCAATATATAATGCCTAAACTCAAAATAATGGTAGTAATAAGGAGGAGGAGGAGGAGGAAGAGGAGGAGGAAGAGTGCCATAAGCATGGGACTTAAAGAAAAGGCTCTGTGGCAGAAGGTCTGCAAAAAGGACTACCAGTAATTCTTTTCATCCCTCCACGTGCAAGTCCACTTCCACTCTCTTGAATCTGGGAGGGCCCTACAACTTGCTTTGGCTGATGGAATTTGCCAGAAGTGGCAATGGGTGACCTCAGGAACCGGGCCTGAGATGCCCTTCAGTTTGTGTTTTCACCCTCCTGGAAGGCAGCTACGGTGGGCAAAGTCCGACTGCCATGCAGGACTGGGGGCTCCCCCAGAAGAGAAGATCTCTGGAGGACGAGAGCCGATGACTGGAAGGAAGCCGTTCCAGCCACCCCTGCTGATGCCCAGCCGTGGGGGTGAGGCCGGCCAGCCTGGCCAACCCCTCAGGAAGCAGAGGCCAGCCCGAATTGTAGAATCTTGAGCAAATAAACAACAGTTGTTTTAAGCTGCAGGGTTTGGGGAAGGTTTGTCAGGCATTAGTAGATAACCGCAAGAAAAGTAAATGCCAAAAGAAAATGCTAAAAATGTTCTGAAGAGGCTGCCTCTCGGGACTGGAAAATGATGAAATGAAGGTGGGCCGGGCCGGCAACTGCCATTTTTCATAACAAATCTCATTCATAATAAATATTAGTCAACTCCTCGAACTATGTACATGTCTGTGATTAAAAAAAAAAAAAAAAGCAAACAAAAAACAAGGGAATGTGGGTGGAAGATAAAAGGCAGGTAGACAACAATGAAAGTGCTCGGGTCCTACAGACGCTGATGGCCAGAGAAGGTGCAGAGGACCCAGGACCACCCCGCTGCAAAGAGCCAGCGTGAGGAGTTCAACCTGCAGCAACAGAATACAAAGTCTGGACTTGCAGCCATCAATCCCTGGCACACCGCAGGTCCTGACAAAGGCCAGACTGAACAGAACGAGTTCAGACTTTTTTTAGGAGCCAGGCTGAAGGACTGGGGACAGAGGCCAGGCTGAGTTCAGAGTTCTTTCCAAGGTGGGTTCGGTGATGCTGTCCAGATTACACAGCCATCAGTGACTCTGTGCTCTTTCTACCTCAGTGAAGTCCCAGTTCTTATAAACCCATCACTGTTAGAACAAAATGGCATAGTCCCATCGGGGTGTGGGTAACATGTTTAACTGCTTCCAAACCAACTGGTGAACGTGCTCTGCTGGGAGCATTCCTGCTAGCTCTTCCCATGTGTTCCTACCACCAATACCTACTGTAGCACTGCTGGGTGGTGAGGAGAAGAGAAAGTGCCCTTGCACTCCTGGGGCCAAATGCCCCTGAGTCTACTACAGTCACCCTTCACTGGCCAGTGCTGCACGGAGAAGCTTTCATGGAGTTAGTGGTCTGGGAAACTGTGGCCTCCACAGAGTGTCACCTAGGTTGCTAAGTATTTTGGACAGCCCCTGGGACACTGCTATGGTGTTCGGGAAGACTTTTCTCCTAAAGCTAGAGTGATATACTGGTAAAGCTTGGGCTTTGGAATTCTAAGACCTGAGTTGGAACTCCGGCTCAACTCGTGACCCCAGCTGAAATCAAGAGTCGGATGCCCAACTTACTGAGCCACCCAGGTGCCCCAGTGATTGAGTTTCAAAAGACACAAAGTTCCGTCTGAAGTGAGCATCCGGGGAGGTAAACAGCAGGGAATTTTGGTTAGCAAGGGTAATATGCAGGGTGGGTTCAATATGGTCTATAGCTAACCGGCACTGAAGTATCCAGTTGATACTAAAAAAAAAAAGTGTCTTAATGAATTTGAGCTACAAAAACTGAAAACATACACTCTTTTTTTTTTAAATTTTTTATTTTTTATAAACATATATTTTTATCCCCAGGGGTACAGGTATGTGAATCGCCAGGTTTACACACTTCACAGCACTCACCAAAGCACATACCCTCCCCAATGTCCATAACCCCAAGGACATACACTCTTTAACCTTGATTTAACCCTAAGAACCAAACTGGTACTACCTGCCATGGCTTCAAAGCTTTCTAAATATAAAACCTTATGTGGCTCCTTGTATAGTTTGCTTTACCCTACTAGCAATTTTGGGCCACACTTGTTAAGTATTCTGCAAGGGAATGAGCTCAGTGCAGTGTAGTAAGATACAGAGGTTCAGGATAATTTTGATGGGGTAATTAGATCTGCCTTCCAGGCTTCTCCCCTACCCTATCCTAAATGGATAAAAGGAATTTGTAGCCATTTAAATACTTTTAGATTATTCCAAATATAACAGAAGATTTATTTCAATTACCCAGCTGCTTTTCAAATGTTATATTTTTCCACAATGGGATCACTTTTTGGTTCAGTGGTATAAGTGTTTTTTGTTGTTGTTTGCTTTTTGCTTTTAGTCAGTATTATAGACACAAACTGACCCCAATTTCTGGCACAACTTATAATTCTGATGCTTGTAAAAACAGCAGATACTTACTTGTAGGGTAAAGAGAGCTACAATACCATTTTTCTTCCTTTACAGTCCAACAAAATTGAAGTGGTTGTGTGTATTTTGTTACTTTTACCACTAAATTGGTAGTGGGGGCTAAACCAGATTTCCCCCAGGAGCCAGCTTCAACAACTTAAAAAGTAAGAAACAAATATGATACTCAAAACCTTGATCCCCACATCTACCCCTTGTGGGTAACTACAGGGAGAAGGACATGCTTCCCTTTCTTTTAGGAGGGAACCCCCTCATCCAGTCACATTGGTAGGGTGAATAATAAGAAAGTCTGGAGGAAGACTAATCACTGCCTCAAATTTTGTAAGGGCTCTGGAAGCCCTCAAATACACGGGTCATTTGTCAAGGAAAACTAATGCTGTCCATTTCTCTGGAGGCATGCAAAAATAACTGATCTTTGCTAACTCCCCCAGTAAATACATAAGTAAATACATACATACAGGCAGACAGACAAACATAAAGGACACATCTGTTTTGTTAGAAATCCCATAACTTAGGTTATCCGAACAATTATGCCAAAGCAATATAATGTAATTAATTACAAATGATAGACCAACATTAAGCTTAGGAGACAAAGTCTGAGAAAACTTCAATATTCTCTCATCTCCCATACTGAGATGTCATACTGCAAGGTTGTGCGGTGGCCCAATGCACCATTTGCCTCTTCAATTACAATTAGAATAATGCAATCTGAAATATGAACTCTCATTCAAGATAATGAATCAAGTTGCATTATCCCTCCAAAGGAAAATATCCCTGGCTGCAGGCAGGTTGCCCTCTCCTCCCATGCCCTCTGGCAACATTTATCGGAACCTCAACTAGGGCACTTTTCACATCTTACCTTAGATTACAGTTGTTTACGCATAAGCCTTACACTGCCCACAAGACTGCAAGCTCCTTGAGGACAGGTTATATATGTACTAAATATTTGAATATGTCTCAGTATTATGCTAAACAAATATTGTATATATTTAATATAAAGAATATTTGAATACATTTAAATATATTAAAGAATAAGTGAAAGCCAGTTAGGATTTGGTGGCCCAAAGAAGTAAAAAAAATACAAATACGACAGCTTAATGGGAAATCAACACTAGCAGTGAAATAGACATGATCTTATACAGTTTAAAAATATATATATATACATACCTGTCTTAATAGTTCCTTTTTTATACATATATATGAAATATAAATATATTTAAAGATTTTATTTATTTGACAGAGAGAGACACAGTAAGAGATGGAACACAGGTAAGGGGAGTGGGAGAGGGAGAAGAAGGCTTCCTGCTGAGCAGGGAGCCCAATGTGGGGCTCAATCCCAGGACCCTGGGATCCTGACCTGAGCCAAAGGCAGTCTCTTAATGACTGAGTCACCCAGGTGCCCCATCTTAATAGTTTCTTAGAGACAAATTTGTTTTATGTTTTGATTCTTTTATGTCATATTGGTACTGGATAAAACTGGACACTGCATTTGAGATACAAATTTTTAAAATATTATGTCATTATCAGTAGGCACCTGAACAAAGGTGCTCCAGGAAAATTAGTGCTCGTGAGCAAATCAAATGTATTTACAAACATTAAATCAATTTTCTACGACTATCATAAATGAGAAAAATCGTGTGATTTCACTAGAATTGCAAATTCACTATGAATATGGTCCCTGCATTTTCAGTAGGGCTGGTTTGTGTGGGGGTGGGGTGGGGGGGGTTAACATTACATTAAAATGATGACAAGAACACAAGAGAGAGCCGCTGGAGGTGGACGAACATAAACACTGTTCCTATAGAGAGCACAGCTCCCTCCTATCCCTGAGGTCAGTTTTAACACATTCATAATTTGAAAATTACTTTCCTTTCAAAACTGAGCTCTGTTCTTCATGGTATAAACTGTATCACTTGATTAACTTAAATGGTTCATAACTGGCAATTATATTACTGCCTGGAGGAAGCAGCAGGTTACAATTACACAGTATTACAAAAACTAAAATGTCCTGAATTTTCCTTACCTATTGGACACCATTCTAAAGAACTGATCTATCCTAACCTATTGAATCCTCCAAAAAACAAACTAACAAAAATGGCTTTGGGCAGATGCTGTTACTGTTCCCCCTTTGACAGATAAGGAAACCAGGCCCCTCAGGGGAGGTTAGGTAATTTGCATATGGCCACCAGGCTCTCTGGTTTCACAGTCCAGACTCCTTGTTACCACATTAGAATTCTCAGGTTCAACTCCTGGGATCACTATGTATGATGACATTCTATGAAATGTTGTATTTTAAAGTATGCATTTTGCATTATATGACAGGACTATTTTGCCTGTGAATGATAAGTTGTTATATAAGTATCTGTGAGTTTCCTAACATTTCTAGGTCTTAAGGAAGTGACTAAGGCTCAAAGAAGTGTAACTGCTTCCACGAAAGCCAAAGACAAGTTAGGCAGAATGTCAAATGTCCAATCTCTTGTGCTAGTGACTACAACCTCATGTGATACAGATTTGTAATCCCAAACCATTCAGGAAGCATAAAGGAGTCATATTTAATAAATCCCAGTCCAATAAATTTACTTAATTTTAAAAGTTCCTCCCATGTGGAAAAACACATTTCCTTTATATTCTAATGAGTACTGATTGAGTACGCATGATAAATTCAGGGATTAGTTCTCTGGCATCTTAAATTTGGGACTACTAATTTCTGTTTACATTGGCTCTCACTGCCATATAATTACCAAGGTCCCCTACGTAAGCAATCAGCAAGACCCTTTCAAGGTCCTCTATTGGTTTGGGCTCTTCAAATAACACCCGCTGACACAGAAATCAAATCACGGCTTGATTGAAAGTTACCTCCCTCAAGCTCTGTTGGTGTGGTCAGAAACTGTGTTGTCAGCAGTAAAGAATGCAATACTTTCTATGAAGAACATCTATCCTCCCCTAGCCCTTGCTCAAAATGTTTATTACTGTCTCCACTCCTACTGTTTTATTTTTATTGGTTTTTTTAACTGATCACCTACTGGTGGTTAAAGTCTGTTCTTGAAAATGGCACTTCGGACAATGTTCCATTTTCTCCTGGCAAACCTGTCAGCAGGACTGTGGTGTAGAGGCTGTTTTCAGAGCTGCTGGCTTCAGTGGGCCATTCACATTCAGTCAGTCAGTCTTAAGCAAAACCTCCTAAAGATAAACTCTCCACACCACAACGACCCTGGAATCTGCTTTATCTTTGCAGAGCTCCTGTCTAGAGAGGATCCTCTCATGGCTGGTTGAAGAGCACATCAGTTTCTTCAGACCTTTGACGCCAAATGATTACATGTCTGAGTCCAGATGATAGGACCTTCTCTGTGTTGCTACTTAGTAACTATTGGAACGCAGCACACAGTAGGTACTCAGCAAAGATGTGTTGATTGAGTGGAATGTTAGGGTTTGGCTAAGAAGAAGTCTAAGCAAGAGGGGTAACATGCGGCTTCTGGAATCAGACTGCCTGAATCACTTAAAACTGTCTGGAATACCAGTTTTGCCACTGACTTGCTGGATGCCCCTACAAGAAACTATACCTCTTTAAGCCTAAGTTTTCCCATCTGAAAAATGGAGAAAATAAGAACACTTGGCTTGGTGAGTGTTCAGTAAATGTTAGCTATTATTAGAGAGAAAAATAATAAGTGGGCATGTAGGTGGCCATCAGTCACACCTAACAAGTTGCTGGTAAGCATAAACCATGGTTCTGATCAAGCTCGTCCCTGGCATTTATCTTCCAGCTCATGACCCTGTTCTGGGCCAGAGACAGGAACTCTGGAAGCTGAGAGACCGTGAGCCTGGGCCTTCGGAATGGCAGAAGATGGAGAGGACAGAACGAGCCTGGCAGAGCTGACCCCGTGGTGGGGGTAGACTCTCTTCGTAGATGCGTATCTCTCAGGCCTAGAATGCTGTCCCCCGACCTGGCTGTCCAATTCTTCCCACTCTGATTCACCAGCTGAACTTCCAAAAGCACCACAGACACAGACACCGCCAACGGGAAGGCTGCGCTCTGCCACGGCTCTGGGCTTCCTCTCCCAGGACCCCCTCCCTGCTTCCCAACATGGGCAGACATGTGTCAGATTTGCCCCCTGAGAGACTACTCACAAGCTGTGTTCACCCCAGGCAAAATATGCTTTTCTTCTAACACAAAATTTAAGTGTCTATTTTCCCATCTGAAAACTTGGAGGGCCATTTAACTTACCTTGGCAACAGCTGCATCAACTGTCTTAAAATACTATTTTAATGAGAATAAGTGTTAATTCAGAAAATTAGGCACCTGGTTTGCTATAGCTTGAGAACTATCATCTGCCAGCTTTTCCCAGTCATACCTTATCAGTGGATGAGCTGCATGGTTAAGGAGCGGGGGGAGGGTGAGCAGGGCACAATCTTGGGAAATTGAGGAGGAGACCACAGGAAAGATCTATACTTAGCAATAATTAAGCCTCAGATTAAGAATGTTAAGCATCCCCAAACTAATGAAAACTCAAAAGTATAATTAGATTGCAAATTCACCTTCCAAAGGAAGGGTAGTCCTAGTTCCAATCAGTGAAGGGAAAAAGGCCTCATTTTGTTTCCAGTTCCTTTCATAAAACATGATGCTTTCAGTGCAGTCAGCCCTTACACAATTGTTTACATATCCCAGTTAAGGAAAAGAAATCTTAGAGACAGTGGTAAGGCAAGGAGTCTGTGAGTCCAGAAAAACAACCGGCAGTAGACTGCTTACCAGAGCATTTTTAAAGTATTATTGCCAACAGTATTTTAGAAATGTTTATATACAAGCACACAAAAATAAGCAGCTGAATACTATGTTTTGATGGCACCAACCTCCTCCCTGTGTTAAATTAGAACGGTGGTTTGGACCTCTGTGGTCCCATGTGCTGGTCGTTTTTGGCCATCTCTTAGGCAACAAGTGCTGCTGCTTTAAAACTCACCAATATTCCCAACTTTAAGAACTAGAAATGTGATTTAATATTAACACACCTAACTCTGGAGGAGTCAGATTCCTTCAAAAAGAAAGTGAATATTTATCCAAAACCATGAGATTAATGGTGCAGTCCAGCTAATTGAAAATGAAACTGGAAATTAAAACCAATTTCGTGTTTTAATCGGTTTGGAAGACTGCAAGTATTGCAGCAATGAGGCAAGTAATTTTCTTCTGGAAAATATATAATGATGTCATTATTTTGGTACTTATGATTCCAGAGATGGAGGAAGTAAGACCGAGACAAATATTTGCTGAATGCAACAGATAGGTGGCGCTGTGACTCCTGGCGGATATGGAATTACACTCCAAAAGCCAGGTTTAATACCCAGGCCATGAAACATCGGAATTAGAAAGTCAAACAGAAAGTCAAACCTTATAAAGATGTCTGACTCGTAGAGAAGCTAAATTTTTCTTTTGGCAAAGAAAAATTTCTGTAACTTCTAACATGTCCACTAATTTTCTATTTGTCTAAAAAAAGTTTTAAGTTAATACTTTAAGCATTTGCAAGGCCTGTCATTGCCCTCTATCATTTAGGGAAATTAAATTCTAATGAAATGTTGGCTTTCTTAAGTATAACGAGTTAATAACTATGCAACATAATCACAAATCCAAGGAAGCTTTGCGTTGGTTAACTAATGGCAAAATGTCAAGATAATTCCACTCGGTAAAGGCGTCCTTCCTCTCTGGCTAGAAATACTCTGCGCTTGGCTTCAGAAGGCTTGTGTCCAATTTCTTGGATCCACCCCCTTCCTGGCTGCTGTACCAAATGCGGGTTACTTGGCTACTCGATTGTCTGAGATTTACTTTTCTTCTGGTCTACCAGAAGTTGTCATAGCTGGTGTCCTAGCTCTTTCCAAGCAATACAAGGAAACTGGCAAAGTTTGTCTTCAGTGCCTACCACACTCCTGGTTGCCAGTTCCTGTTTGTTCTACACTCAGTTTCCACATCTATAATATGAGTTCAAATACCTACCTCATAGTATCGCTGAGAAGATTAATTGACAGAGTGCTTTGTAGAGGATATAGCACCATGGCTGGCACTTAGTAGATTCTATAAAATTATTACTGTCTCCTTCCCTTCCCATTTTACTAAACAGACAAATGAATGTAAATTATATGGCAACAGTTGGTAAGCAAACTTCTTCCAGAATATTTCCTTTTAAAAGAGGACTTCAAAGTGAGTAGTCTACCGTGGGATTCACAGGTCCCTTATTAGCCCTCCCCCACTGGGATAGAAGGTATGTGGGGGCTTTAGGCAGTGCCTGGATCATAGAGGGTAAGCAATGAGCCAGGGGGTCTGCAAGCTGATCCAGAATGCAGAGTAAATCTCACAAATATACGTTTAGGACTTTCAGGCGTGTCTTTCTTTAATAACACTGAAAAATACCCACGCAGCAAAAAACGGTCATTTACCCAGTCAAAAAGCATAACAAGATTTTCAGGGCTCAAGAACCAACTCAGGAACTGAGGGAGTGAGCAGTTCGCTTATCTTTTCCAACAGTTCAAAGACTACTGGCCTCAGTGACCAGCAATGAGAGGATTAACTTCTGGCTAAAATGACGGTAACTGAGCCCCAAAGTAATGTGTAGCCTGTGAACTCTTTCCTTGCTGGCAAGATCCTTTAATCAGTGCTAGCCAAGGAAAGAGTTTCCTAAAATGTAAATGAGAGAAGAGAAACAGAGGAAAAAGAAGAAACATCCCCCACTGCATTTCGAAATTCCCTAGCCAGAAAAGTGTATCCTATCTTTTGTTTCTCTTCTGGGGACGGCCACTTTTCACCTGGAATTCAGTCCCTGCCATTCCTAGGGTCTCCTTGATGAGGAAACTAATACCTTGGAAGGGCACCTAATTGGTAGGACATTATCACTTGGGATAGTTTAGCGAGGACTTCCTTTCGGAGAAACCTAGAGGGAAAAGTTACTTTCCAAGAGTGTGGGGCTCCCCGGGCACCTCCCTCGGACAGCAACCCTGGCAAGTCAAAGCGATCGCATGGCCCGGTCTCTGGCGGCTGGAAATGTGGTCACCGCGGTCGGATGGCACTTCACACCCAGCCCCCTCGCTCAGGCCCGGCCTGAGCGGTATCTGAAACGTGTTATCCTAGTACAAGACCAGAAACTCGAGTCTTGTGTAAACACCACGTCGGCCCATCCCCAAACGATTCACTTTGATGCCTCTGTTGTAATTATTTATCTCGCATGTAAATCAGAATTCTGCTAACCAATCTTCATGTTTCTAATCAATAGAAAGCTGCCCCGCAAAGTCCTTCTCCTTGTGATTCAGTTTAAAGGTACGGTAACATCCTACACTTCCCTAAGCCGGCCTGCAGAGGACACAGCTCCGGAGACGACCAGCGGGATGATTTGTGTCACCTCTGAACACACGCGGGGACACCAGCTCCACAGGCGGGCACGTGGAAGGGACGCGGAACGAAGAGTAGTTATTTTCCAATCGGTGGGTCGGATGGAGAAAGATGCCAAACGCACTTTCTGAGCCAGCTGAACTCCGCGGGCACCTAATCATTGCCAGATGTGGGGAGGACGCACTGAGAACATCCCCGAGTCCAGGAGGAAACAACCCAGCCGGCAGCACGTCGACTTCTCGGATGGGGAAACGGCACCAGCCAGGAGGAGAGGTCCGGGAACAGAGAGTGGAGCGCCGCAGAGCGGAAAACTGACTCGGGGAAATGAGGATGCCTCCCCTCTCCTCGGCATGTTTTTTCAATTAAAAAGTTGGGAACTGGAATCCGTAAACAACGACTTAGGGCTCCAAACTACTTTGCAGAGACACGATGGGGAGGGGATTACTTGCACGCTCCAAAACCCCGAACATCTAGGTCTCCTGCCGTGCCCAACTCCGGAACCGAGGAGCGTCCCACGGGTGCACGCACGAACCCCGCGCCGCGCTCCTCTGGCCCTCTGCCCGGAGAAAGTTAAGCGCAGGCTTGCACCTCCGTCCCCTCCCGCGCGCCCCGAAGCCCGCCCTGCCGGCCCCCAGCCCCGCGCAGCCCGCCGCCGTCCTACCTTTCATGGTGACCGAGGAGACGCACGGCCAGTCAAGGAGCTCCGCGCTGCCGAGAAAATTCGCGCTGAACAGCCGGTCACTGCGCGCCCATGGCAGCCGCGCCGCGCGTCGGACGTCTGCGCTCTAGCCCTCCCTCGCCGCCTCCACCGCCGGCCTGCGCTCCCAGCTCGGCGCTCTGTGCCGCGGGGCTGCCGCGCGCGCCGCTCACCCCGGGCGGGAGGCGCCGCTCCCGCCAGCGCCCCTCCCCCTGGCCCGCCGGGGCGCGCGGGCGGCCGCGCCCACGCCCCCTCGCGCCCTCTCGCGCCCGCCCCGCCCTCGGGCCCGCGCTCGCCCCTGCCGGGCGGCTCTCTCGCCCAGTCTCTCCTCCGCGCGGTGCCGGTCCCCAGGGCTCCCTTTGCGTCGTCGGATCCGCGGTGGAACGAAGCTGGAAGAAAGCGTCTCCCGGGCGGTCAAATGTTCACCCGTGGTGTGCGCGACGGTGCTGTTGCTGGGCTTGTTTCTAGACCCCAAAGTATCTAGAACGTGCGGTGAGAGAGTTGAGGAGCAACAACGTCACGGCGGTGGCGGAGTAAGCTTGTCCCTTCCCCAAACGTCTCTGGGGGGCATGGAGAGGGTCAGAAGATTAAACCAAAGCGAGAACGTCCTAGGTATTCCAAGATTTCAGGTGCGCTTGTTCACGCCGGAAGGGAAAACGGGACACAGGCGAGCGCGCTCACTGTCACCCGGGGAGAGCTGTTGCTAATTCCGCAATCACCATGAGATGCTCTCCTTACAGAACTCAGAGCAGCATTACAACTCTTAGACCGCCAAAAGAGAGATCAAAAACCCACTACTCTCCCCTCGGTTGGAATAAGTCACCCTTCTACCCACTACCCCTGAAATTGATCTGAAATTGATCATATTGAAGGGGGCGAGACAATTGAGTGGCTTCTTAGAAAGTTCCTTTCATTGTGGCCCATCATGTAGTCCCAGTGTGGGGTTCCCCCCCCCTTTTAGAAATCCCTAATCGGACCCATTTGTTGCTTTATTGCTTTAAAACATAAACTAAGTGTGAGTGGAGCTGTAGAGAGGGAGGTGCAGCGCGACTTCTTCCACAACGATGAAATGAAAAATGACCATGTGCTTACTAGCACACCAAAAGCACTACAATTCTGCCTGGGCGGTGGTTGCAGCTTTTCAGATTTCCTCTCCTGAGGATTTGGTAGCACGTTGTAAACAACCCATTGATTAATTCTAAACAGGGAATTCTGCTCTAGAAAAACGTAGTGCCCAAAAAGGAATACATTCTAAATATTTTAGACTCTCCATTCCAGACGCCTTCTTTCAAACATCAGGGAGACACTTTTACATGACTAGCAGAGAAAAAGACAAAAAACAGCACTTTAAGGGTTGATTAAACTACAGGGTCCCTAGGGACTTGCTCCATCCACCTCTCAACAAGGTACCTGCCTTGTCTTGCAGGGCAAGTAAGGGTTGCTAAAGAGAACCCAGATTATGCTGGGGTAAAGTAAATCCATCAGTTTCTGTGCATAATAATTTCTCCAACTGAAAAATGGAGAGGATTTTGGCTACAGCATTTGAGTTATAAAATTGTTTTAAAAACATAAATTATAGCTATGACAGAAAAAGCAGAGTCAGTAAAAGAATATATAGATTAACTGGATTTCATTAAAATTTAAAACTTGTGCATCAAAGCACATTGTCAACAGTGTGAAGAGACCACCCACAGAATGGGATAAAATATTTGTAAATCATATATCTTGTAAGGGATTAATATCCAGAATATATAAAGAATGCTTGCAACTCAACAACAAAAAACAACCCACTTCAAAAATGGGCAAAGTACTCAAATAGACATCCTCTGAAGATTTACAAATGGCCAACAAGCATGGAAAAATGTTCAACATCTTTAATCACTAGGGAAATGCAAATCAAAACTACCACGGGATACCATTTCGTACCCATTAAGATGAATATTATAAAAATAAAAATATTTGTTAAAAAGCAGAAAACAACAAATGTTGGCAAAGATGTGAAGAATCAGAACCTTGTGCATTGATGGTAAGAATGCAAAATGATATAACCACTATGGAAAACAACATGGTGCTTCCTTAAAAAGAATGAAACATGGAATTATCATATGATCTAACAGTAGTACTTCTGGATATATGCCCCAAAGAACTGGAAGCAAGGACTCAAATAGATATTTGTAGACCCAGGTGCACAGCAGTATTATTCAAAATGGCCAAAAGGTAGAAGTGATCAAAGTGTCCATCGATGGATGAATGGATAAACAAAATGTGGTACATACTAATGATGGAATATTATTCAGCCCTAAAAAAGGAAGGAAATTCTGAAACACGCTATACAGCATGAATGAACTGAGAGCATTATGCTAAGTGAAAAAAGCCACTACAAAAAGACAAATACTGTATGATTCCTTTTCTAAGAGTTGCCTGGAGTAACGAGGCATAAAGACAGAAAATAGAATGGAGGTTGCCAGGGGTTAGGAGGAAGAGTGAATGGAGAGTTGGTGTTTAATTGTTACAGAATTTCAGGTTTGCAAAACGAAGGGTTCTGGAGATGGGTAGTGGTAATGTTTGAGTGATAATGTGAATGCACTTAATGCCACTGAACTACACACTTAAAAATGGTTAGGATGGTAAGTTTTATTTGTATTTTACCATACATTTTCTTCTATTGATTTACTTATTTATTTATTTATTTATTCTCTTATTAACATATAATGTATTGTTTGCTTCAGAGATGCAGGTCTGTGAATCATCAGTCATATACAATTCACAGCACTCACCATAGCACATACCCTCCCCAATGTCCATCATCCAGCCACCCCATCCCTCCCCCTCCCCCTCCCCCCACCCCCAGCAACCCTAGGTTTGTTTCCTGAGATTGAGTCCCTTATGGTGTGTCTCCCTCCCGATCCCATCTTGTTTCATTTTCCCCTCCCTACCACTCTGAACCCCCATCCTGCCCCTCATATTCCTCATATCAGAGAGATCATATGATAATTGTCTTTCTCTGATTGACTTATTTCGCTTAACATAATACCCTCTAGTTCCATCCACATCGTTGCAAATGGCAAAAAAAAAAAAAAAAGACTTTTTTTTGTGGCTGCGTAATATTCCTGTGTGTGTGTGTGTGTGTGTGTGTGTGTGTGTGTGTACCACATCTTTATCCATTCATCTGTTGATGGACATCTAGGCTCTTTCCATAGTTTGGCAATTGTGAACATTGCTGTTGTAAACATTTGGGTGCAAGTGCCCCTCAGATCACTGCATTTGTATCTTTAGGGTAAAGACCCAGTAGTGCTATTGCTGGGTCTAGGGTACCTCTATTTTTAACTTGTTGAGGAACCACTTTTCCAGAGTGGTTGCACCAGCTTGCATTCCCACCAACAGTGTAGGAGGGTTACCCTTTCTCTGCATCCTCACCAGCATCTGTCATTTCCTGACTTGTTAATTTTAGCCATTCTGACTGGTGTGAGGTGGTATCTCATTGTGGTTTTGATTTGTATTTCCCTGATATCAAGTGATGTGGAGCACTTTTTCATGTGTCTGTTGGCCATCTGGATGTCTTCTTTGCAGAAATGTCTGTTCATGTCCTCTACCCATTTCTTGATTGGATTATTTATTCTTTGGGTGTTGAGTTTGGTAAGTTCTTTATGGATTTTGGATAATAGCCCTTTAACTGATATGTCATTTATGAATATCTTCTCCCATTCTGTTAGTTGTCTTTTGGTTTTGTTGACTGTTTCCTTTGCTGTGCAGATGCTTTTGATCTTGATGAAGTACAAATAGTTCATTTTTGCCCTTACTTCCCTTGCCTTTGGCGAAGTTTCTGGGAAGAAGTTGCCGCAGCTAAGTTCGAAGAGGTTGCTGCCTGTGTTCTCCGCAAGGATTTTGATGGATTCCTGTCTCACATTACCACACATTTTCTATATTTATATTTTGTTATAAAATTTTCTAACAAATTATGAGATTAAAAAAATCCCACAAAACCCAAAACCCATGATGTTTGTTATAATGAACCAAATTTGTGATGAAAAAGCAGGCTTGGCAATTCTTTAGAGGACAGTTTTAAGGAGCATTCCTCGATGATCACCTCCTTCAGCACAAAAAGGACAGAACTTCTTGGGTATGTCCCATAAGTCCCCTGCGTGCCACCTCCTCTGAGTCCCACTCGGGGGGTTCATAGGATGAAGGCTGTGGACACATACAGATCATCAGCCAACCAAAATTTCTCTGGTCAAGATCTATGAGAGAAGTTGAGGATTGAACTGGGGCTTGGGAAGAGAAGGGGACAATACAGGAGAGGAGGGAGGATGGTGTGATTAGGAAGGACTGAATCACACCAGTGAAGACGCTTTGAAGTCCTTAGCAGAAATGGGCTACAGGGCTTCCAGGTCATGCTCAGGCCTCCCCACCTCCAGCAGCAGCAACTGTAACCTGTATTCACATTACAAACCTGGAGAAGGCATCATGTCATTTAATCCTCAGCCCAACCTTGTGCTAAGTATCTCCTTTTTAGGAATGACAAAGCCCTATCGCACTTGCCTTCTCTCCTTCCCTTGGCTGTTCTCACCAAGCTCTGCTTCCACCTTCAGAACATGTCTCACACATCTCCACTTCTCCCCATCACCCAGGCAAAGACCACTATGCCCATCTGGAATTCAGCAAGAACCCTCCAGGCTGGCCTCCCCATGTTCCCTGTTGCTTCTTCTCTGCTCCAGGTTCCAAAACCCGGCAGGCTGAGCGGCAAGAAGGACAGAAGAGAGATGGGAAACTCTATAGTTTCCCCAGCCTAGGACCTTTAGAGAGGTTCTGGGCCATGATATGAGAATGGGGAACACAGGTTGAACACAAAGAGCTCCTTAAGTGAAGGAGAAGCTGAGAGGGTAGGGAGACCAAGGCAGGACAGAACATTGGAGGGGAAGGAGTGGTAGTCAGTTTGCACAGGGATCAGTCCAATACCTCGATCTCTGACCATCTCTGTTTCCTCTCTGGCGAGCAGCCAGTACCTTCCAGCAATAGTCTGTGCTACCACCACTTCCCATTTACCCACTCATTTCTCTTCTGTCCTTATGCAGTCCCTTTTGTTCCATTTCAGCCAAGCTATTTAGTGTCTCCCCAAACATCATGTTTATTGTACTTATGAAGTCTTGAGCCTAGCATTCCACCCCCAGAAACATCCTCCTTTCTCTGTTGTATCAGTACACTTCATTGTGTCTGCTTTGAAAAACAACTCTCCCTTTAGAATTGAACCCTTTTGTCTAGGAAGGAAGACCTGCATGATTATTAATAATTGGCACTGTGCTACACACTGCGGAGAATACGAATTAAGGCCAGACAGTCCCCCATCCAGGAGTCTGTTAGGTGAGGCAAGGCATTCCAGAAAGGAGCCACAGTAAAGACAGAAAGTGGGAGATGGCCAGTGTCATGACAGATACAGAAAAAAGGCCCCAGAAGGAAAGAAGGTAGCATGGAAAGCTGGGAGCTGAAGGTAAACTGAGATTCAAATGAGCATGAAAAATCTTGTCTCCCTCCAAACCAGTGGCTTGAACAATGGCATCTGAGACCCACCTATATCAGAATCACTCAGGGGTGTTTTTATAAAGTGGACATGGTTGAACTTCACCTCAGACTCCTGAATCAGAAGGTTTCAGGATGAGGCTCGGGGTAATTCCATTTTCTAGCACTCCCCAGCTGATTTTTGCGCTCACTGAACTTGGAGAATCATCACGGTAGAGCTTGTTTATGGCTATGACCATGAGCATCTTTAGAGGAAGACCAGGTCTTCTTCACCTTTGTTAACAACAGCTTCTAGCAATTAACAACCCAGGGAAATACTGAATAAATGGAAAGGGGATTAGTAATGGAAGAAGATGCCCCAAAAATGCAGAGCAGAGAAAGCAAAATGTATGAAACAACCCTTGGGATAGAACTTCTGTGGATGACATGTGCTCTGAAAACCAAGCCTTTGGATAAGATGGGAGAACAAACTTGTTTTTTGAGAAGAATATTGGCTTCTATGGTTTGGTCTTCTGAGTTCCTTCATATTCTCTCCCATACTTGACAAAGAATAGACTTTGTTTTCCCAGACTAGCCATTGTGCTGTTGAACAAGCCCACTAAAATGTTAGGATCCTATAAAGAACTAATGGTGCTCTATGGACACCAGGTGCTCTGTCTCCATCCTCGGAGATGGGATTTTTCTTGAGATCCGCATGAAAAGTTTTGTTTGTTTTGGTTTGTTTTTGGTTTTTTTTTTGTTGTTGTTTTGTTTTGTTTTTGGGGTTTTTTTGTTGTTGTTTTTGTTTTGTTTTTTTTTTTTTGGATAAAGAAATAGCTTTTAAGTCCTTAAAAGCTTAGGTTTCTGACAGTGAGTGTTTCTGTTTCTTTAGTGTTTAAACAAACAGCATTTTGAAAGAGACCTCTGACTGAGAGCTCCTTCACCTGTTTTGTCCAAAAAAAAAAAAAACAAAAAAAACCAAAAACACTATTTTATTCCATTTGATGTTGCACAATTCAGAGGATCAGTCTGAGATTGTTCTAGCCCTCTACAAATCACTGTGATTCTCAGGATGGAACTGGACCCTCTTTCCAAGTTCAGTGGAGAGGCAAGGGCCTTAGAAAACAGAAATGTGGCCCTTGAGTCTCATTTTGGAGACCAGAGTGCATCTCTAGGTAAACAGCAATTCCCTCCTCATGACCTGAGAGCTATCAGGTGGATGACCAGAAGCTCCATTCCAATCCTGAAATGTTGGTGATTGCTCTATCAAGCTTCAGAAATATTACACCTGGACATTTCAGATCGACCTGTTTTTAAAAAATAAAATAAAATATGAGTTTGTTTTTGCTTTCAATGCATGTCTTTTGTAGTGACATAGATGGGAGGGATTTACTTTGGTTTCCTGTTTCATTTGGCTTTGTCATTCATTTGCTTTGGAGATGAAACATGTTGATGTGAGCAAAGCCACCCTCTGGTGACCAGTGGAATTGGACTCTAAGGCCGGTTCTGTGAGATGTGGATGTCTGATGGAGGGCAGGACCCTGACTTTTCTGGATGTGAGAATCCTCACCGTAAAATGACTGATTTTAGACTAGGTCATTTCCAAGGTCCCTTTTGGTTCAAAAACTCTAACATGAAATACATACAAACACTATTGAATACAGAATAAACACACAGAAAATGTGAAAGTTAGAAATTCAGATACATTTTGGATGCATGATATATATATGTATTTTTAAAATATGTCTGAATTTCCAACTTTCACATTGTTCAGCTATAAATATATATGTCAGTGATCATACATATATACGTATGTACATATATGTACACATGCACATTTGTAGCTGGATCACTTTTTGAAATATTGGATTACCTCAGAGGTACATCGTTGTCCATATGTTCACACTGATATTCCCAGGGCATAGTCAGCATTCAGTAAATGTCTGTTGAATGAATAGATGAATGAGTATTCAAATGCAACTGAAATAGAAGCAAAAGCTAGAGGAGCTAATTTATCTGTTCATCAGTTTCACCTAACTTTAAAGTGAACCCTTTCATGGACATATTTGGCTCAGTCCATTGGACATTTGCCTTCAGCTCAGGTCGTGATCTCTGGGTCATGAGATGGAGCCCCGTATCTGGCTCTGCACTGGGTGTGGAGCCTCCTTGTGATCCTCTCTCTCCTTCTCCCTCTGCCACCTCCAATAAATAAAATAAAAATATTTCACATATTTCCTATCACTTAGGAGAAGCTCATCAAATTGTAGTAATTTTCCTCATACTTATTCAATATATTTATTATCTCCCATTTTTGTTTTTTTAAGGTAAACCAGAAGACCGAATTGAACAAAGGCAAAATAATCTTTAATTATTTTATATGAAATAACAATTTGGCTGGGTAGAGAAGAGCCTAGTAAAATTAATTTAAAATCTGAATGATGGAATATCCCTAAGGAGATGGTTTTATCTTTAAGATCAAACAAGTACAAAAATAGTGGAAATCTTGAAGAGAACTACCTTAAGGGATAGATTAAATTGTTTATGATTCATATGTACATTGTTACTAAGTATGGTCTGCTCAAGATATTTGAACATAGAGAATTTGTTCTCTAAAGTAATTTAAACATTAACTTTGTGACTATTGTTTATACTATAATTTGATTAATAATGGTGAAAAGGTAAACTTGCATTAAGCTTTTGTCAAAATTGTTACAAATTCCAAATAAGTATATCAAGATTGGTGAGGTTTCACAGTATGGTCTTATTCCTGTGTGGTGTTATCTGTTGATATTACAGTCTTTCAAGATTGGCAAAATTTTATTTTATTCCTTCTTATAAATAACTAGCCATTTTCATTGGCGTTTTTGACCACACTACATTTTTTATTCAAGATTAAAACCCAGTCATTCTTTCCATTTCAGTTATTTACATCTTTCATTGAAGCAATACATCATACATTGAGCTTAAATTTTTCTTTATCTTGAATGTGCTTTCTTAGCACATAATAGTGCATATCAATATTCTGAAAGATTTGCTTAAAAAGAGCAGCAGAAGTGCAAATAACTTTATGGGATCTTTTATTTGCAAAGACTTTTTGCCGAACTGGAAAAATGTTCTTCTCTGATTGCTCCTATGTTGTAGTGAATTCTTGGATCGCCCATTAAGTTGATTTGTTCTATAGATGTTAAAAGTTGTAGATTTCCAATCATATACAATCGAAATATTTAGTATCCATATAGCAGAAGCTGAAGTCTAGAAGGGTTCTACGACTTTTCTAAGTCCAAGACAATGGAGAATAAGGCTCCATTAAGATTCTGATGGAATGTGTTCAAAATAAGCTCATCTCAAATTGAATATGATTTTCCAATAACTGTAGTTTCACTGAATGAAAAACTTAAGACTGAAAAAGAAAAAGAATAAGAATTTTTTTAAGATTTTATTTATTTATTTATTTATTTGACAGAGAGAAATCACAAGTAGATGGAGAGGCAGGCAGAGAGAGAGAAGCAGGCTCCCTGCTGAGCAGAGAGCCCGACGCGGGACTCGATCCCAGGACCCTGAGATCATGACCTGAGCCGAAGGCAGCGGCTTAACCCACTGAGCCACCCAGGCGCCCAAGAATAAGAATTTTTAAACTAAATCTACAATGCTGCAAGAACATGAGAATGTGGACAGCTTAAAAGATAATCCTTACCTTTTACTTAATATCTTCTATGGAGAAAGTAGAGCTCATAGAATCTTTATAGATTTTAATAAGATTCTAGAATCCCAGATTTTAATGTGCTGTAAGGAAAATGCTCACAAGTCAGACCCCAGGGTTATGGTCCCAGCGCAAACCATAGCTAATTCTCTGGGGCCTCATGACTCTCTCAGAGTCCTTGCGCATGCGCTGGGCAGCCCATTTCCCCATTTTCCTAGCAGCTTCTCCTAACCTTCTCAAGAACCCTGCTAGACACCCACCTTCTTATTCTCAGCAGATAGATGGCCTTGTCTCCTTCTCTACAAAAAATCAGAGGTTATCTGGCAGGAATCCCCTCAAGTTCCTGTGGTCTCCCTTGCCCCTATCCCTCTAAACTTATCTTTCCTAGCACCTGGCCTCACACTTCCCCTAATTACCACAGGAAGAGGCACCTTATCTGGTGTGCCGGCCTCAACTCCCAGCTGGGTTCTCAAACCCCACCTCTTCCTGCTTTCATGTCCCCCCCTCATCTATCATTTCTCTCTCTCTCTCTCTCTCTCTCTCTCTCCATGTAGATTGTTCCTTTACTTCCTAAACTCTTTCTCTTCGTCAGAGGCAAGCCTCTGAAGTCATCGACACCTACAGCGTCCATTTCCAGGACCTGTTCCCTCTTCAGAGTGGCCACGTGTCTGCAGCCACACGGTGGCGCTGGCCCTGACATAACAAAGGTCATTCGAGCCATTCAAAGAGCCAACTCCAGGGGGCACTTCGCACGCCATTCTTAATTCATTTAACTTCTCTTCTGTTGACACTTAACTTCTTGAACGTTTCTTTTCCCTCTGATAGGTGTCGACAGGTCTCTGATTCACTCACTAAGTCTACTCTACTCTTGGTTTTCAATGTGGCTCCTCCTTATCTACCTTGCTTCAGAAATCAGGACACTCCTAAGGATCTTGCCATCTGCTCTGCCTTGAAGACTTCAGTAGCTATTTCTGATGACCTCTGTTTCCTGCCTCGACTTTTCTGAGTTCCAGACACAAATTTCCAATGGCTTACCAAATATTTCAAAATCTTTTCCTTTCATGTAGAATTCAAAATTCACTGGCATGAAATTCATTGTAGTTGCTTGTATGATTTCCTTTTTTTTTTTTTTTAAGATTTTATTTATTTCTGAGGGGTACAGGCGAGGGAGAGGGAGACGCAGACTCCCTGCTGAGCAAGGAGTCAACATGGGGACTCAATCCCAGGACTCTGGGATCATGAGCTGAGCTGAAGGTATATGCTTAACCCACTGAGCCACTAAGGCATCCCACTTGTATGATTTTCTAAAAACATCCCTGGAATAGGATTATATGTTCATACCTTTACTGTGGTCTCATGGTGGGTGGAGTATACTTCTCTGCCTCCTGATTTTGGACTTGTCCACTTCGGTCATATTTGAAGCAACTTGAAGTATACCTATGCTCTTGGGCTTGTCTTCCCACTCTGAATATCTGATATGAGAGGAAATGACCCAGATATCCGTTGTCCCTCAGCCTGAGCCCCCAGATGGGAAGGTGAGGCCAACCACATACTCTAGCAAAGGACCTGAAGAGTCAGTAAGACTTGACTCTGGACATAGGGGGGCCTGCATGGAGACTTCTGAAATTTATTACACAGGTGGCAATGAGCACAGAAAATAAAGATGAATTCCCATTCAAATAAGCCTGTAAACCAATATTCTCAAAACATGTGAAGAAAACAAATGCGATAAAGTGTAAAGTGTTAGCAACTATTACCACAACAATGTTGTACAACAAAACTCAGTAGCTTAAAAACATGACCACTTAGTCTCAAGTACTTGGGGTTGCTGGCAGGCTGCCACTTGGCTGGGCTTGGCTGGACTCTAGGTTCTAGGAACCAGCTTCTGGGCTCCAGGTACCCTTTTGGTTTTAGGTCTGCTCCATGTGTCTCTCATCCCTCTGGGACTAAAGGTACTTAGGGCTGTGGTTGGCTTCTATTTTCCATTCAGAAGCCTAGGCTAAGGGACAATCCATACCTGGTTCATGGTCCTCTCATGATAGATCATCAGAGAGCAAGAGGGTAAGCGCAAGAGCACAGGTATATTTCAAGTTACTTCAGATATGGCCCAAACCAGTCATATGGACAAGCCTATACCCAGTCCTTGAGCCAGAGGATGACTTGGACCAGGTACTGGTTGTAAGCTTTATTTGCGTCTCCCAATCTCTCTAGGTATAAAGCTCGTATCAGGTGGGGCTCAAGTGGCAGGATAGTTGGACCTATTCTCAGTTTCCATTCATGCAGGAATTAAAACCAGACCCTGGTTTCTAAGGGTGAGACTGGCTCACTTTTTCTATCTTGCCCAAGTTCTTTTAGTTCTCATTACCCGACAAGACATAAACTCCACCTCCACCTGCTTCCAGACACTGAGCCCAGGAGGCCACAGCTTCAGTCCTGCTTAACATTTTATATTCTTTTCTAAATCTGGTCCAATGTTGTATTTATCTTACTTTTGAGGTAGCAATGTCTTTTCAAGTTTCTCTAGGTATATTCTTTCCATCACTGCTCTGTGTTTGGAGTGGGGAAAGGGTGCTTTGAAACATGAACTCACAATGCTATCTTGACCAGAATTTTCCTAGAGATTTCTACTCGCACGTTCATCAAGCACTTATACCACATACACTCAAAACAGATTCCACTCACCACTTTCCCGCAAAACCACTATTTTCTGTAATCCCACTTCTGATTAATTCTACACCATTCATCCTTTTGCTCAAGTCAGAATCTTCATTCATTCTTTTCTTCTCACCTTCTGTATCTGCTCCCAGTCTGACTACCAACTCCTGCACATGCCAGCCCTCAATCCCATCTGTGAAGTCAGCTCACTAAAATGCACACCTTATTCTATTACTCCATAGCCAGAAATCTCTTAGTTAGCTTGAGGATAAAGTCCAGACTCCTTAGCACAGCATAGTGTGAAGGACAGGCTTGATTCCCTCCAAGCCTCAGCTCTAGCTACTAATCTATTCACAGTTCCTTGACTCTGGCAACTCTTTCTGGCTCCGTGGTTCTTTTCATGACCTTTGCAATGACAGAAATTCCTTTTCCTGGACCACTAGCCCAAGCCAAGCATCCTCCACTCCCCCTTCCTTCCCTCTCCCCTGCTCATCTGGCAAATCATTAAGACCCAGGAACCTCCTGTTCTGAAAACAACTTCCACAAACCCCTCACCCCCAGAATTGACTGATCCTTTTCACCTTCAAGGAATCGGATGTTACGTCTCAGTGATAGAACCAATCAACTAATTGGTGTGTGTTTGCATACATTTGTTTTCCCAAACAGAAGAATGCTGTAACCTTCTTGAGAACAGACATTTTATTTTTCAATGTCTAACACCAAATCTGACATAGAGCATGCAACCAACAAATGCTTGTTGAATCCTTAGGATTAAACACAGGTGAGCCTTTTTTTTTTTTTTTTAAACTAGGTTTTCTGGTTACTCATTAGTAGTTGAGGAAATAGACTGCATGACCCCCAAGAGTTCTTTGAGGCTCATCTCACTGCCATTGGGATGCCTTGAATGTACATTTTAACTATAATTCATATGAAAATTACTATTTATAGATGACATCAGTAAATCTTTGATGTTTCGGGCCTCAAAAGATGATGGCAGTGAAATTGATGGTTGCTTTAATAAATGCTTCTAGTTTATCCTGGGTTTGGGGGGATTTTTTGATGTATTGCTTTAGACTAAAAACAAAATGTAAAGGAAGACTGTCAGGTAAAAGGCATCCTACTCCAAGTATATATTGTACACCATTACTTTTGATTCTTTAATGTAGTATTTATATTTTTTATTCAAAGTATTTGATTATCATTTTATTTCAGTGGGGCTCTCTTATTTGCAATTGTTTGGATTTTATATTATTGTTTTAAGGATGTAAAAATCTATTCAATGGATACATTAGCTAATGTGGTACTAAATCATTTTAGAAGTCAGAATTTTCATTTCAATCTCTGCCTGGCTTACCTGCCCCAAACTTTTACGTCCTCACTGAAAATTTCAAACACCCATACATGGCATGAAATTCATTAAGTGAACTAAAAGTTTGATTCAGGTCACACCTGACCAACTAAAATTTCCCATTTTTTTTTAAATTAATTCAGCAAACATTCATGCAACGTCTATTGGGAATCAAGCGCTGGTAAAGTAATAGTGACTAAATAGAGTGGTTTCTATTCTCAAAGATCTTAGCAATTTTGGGGGGAGAGAAGCAATTAAATAAGCAAGAAAAATATGATGTGTAATACTGATGAGTTAAGGAGCTTTCCAGTGTAACAGAATCCAACTCCAATTGCATTAACAATAAAGGAAATTTATTTTTAAAGATTTATTTATTAATTTGATAAAGCGAAAGAGAGCATGCATGTAAGCACAAGCAGAGGGAGGGGCAGGGAAGAGAGAATCTCAAGCAGACTCCCGCTGAGCATGGAGCCCAGCTTGAGGCTCGACCTCTAGCCCCTGAGCTGAAATCAAGAGTTGGAGACTTAGCCAACTGAGACATCCAGGAGACCCAGCTACAAAGGAAATTTATATATGCCTGTGCCTTCAGAAGTATGCTGGCTTCAGCAAAGTTTGATCCAGGCAGCCCAAAGCATGTGACCAGACCCAGCACTTCTTTCTCTTCATTTCTTAGCATTGACTCCATGATATGGGCTCCTTGGTCATCAGAACTCACTTATGATTCCCAGATGGCTTCAAGGAATTCTGAAGCTACAGGCTACATCCTCAACTACTGTGGGGAAGAAGGAATCTGTGTCCCAGCATTCCCTGCCTATGAGCAAAAGTCCCAAGATTTCTTCTGATTGGACCAGCCTAGCACCTGTGCCTACACTGAACCAATCACTATGAGCAACTGGAGGGGATGTGTTTGTTGACTGAGTGAGAGTGCCCCATGTGTTTTACCCGGGGGCCCAGGAATGGAGACTGTGTAGTTAAACTGAAAGTTGCCATGAAGTTGGAAGAGGGGATGGACATTGGGAAGGTACTGCAAGTGTGGTGACAGGAAAAGTATGGAGTACTCTGGAAGGCAAGATAGCACAGTAGTTAGGAACAAGAGCTCTGAAGTCATGTTGCCTGTGTTTGAATGCCTGTTCTGCCAACTTACTTTCCTGCCCTATACTCAGCTTTCTCAAGTACAAAATAGAGATTATAATAGTACCACTCAGGATAGTTTGAGGAATAATTCAGATAATGAATATAGAGAGCCTAACACAATGCATGGCACTCTTAGCAGTTATTTTTGTACGAAAGACACCTAAGCTAGTTTGTAGGAGTCAGGGAAGGCTTCCAGGAGGAAGCGGCATTGATGCCAACTCCTAAAGGAAAAGGAAGAGTCATCTAATGAAAAAGGAGGATTGGTTTTTAAGAGAGAGTATACTGGCCCTTCAATTTTTTGCCCTAAATGGAACTTGTACAAACTCAGAAGGAAGCATTTCTCATGTCTCATTTTCTACATGAAATGCGTAATGATTCTACCAGACATCTAATTTCTATAATGAACAGAGAGGACTAGCTTTTGAGAAGGGGAGCAATGTGAAAATGGAGCTTAATCATGGGAAATTTGAAAATAATTTGTTTGTGCAAACTATGTTGGAATTTGGCTTTTAAAAATGGTATGTGTATATGAAAAAGTTCTTTAGGTTTTGATATACCAAACATCCAAAGGTTTGGTAATTTATAGCAAGAGGGGTTAGAAAAGAAAGGGGGCAGGAGGAGGGAGTTTCACAGTTAACTCTTCATAGGCCTTTGAAGCTAGTGAGAGGTTGGACCCATGAGACCTAAGACCCAGTTTGGAGAATCCATGATTTATTAATCAAGAATCAGAGAGTACCAAATAACTACAAAGCAAATTTGTATAAAGGAAATGAGACATCTTCCAGGGAAAAAGAAACCCCAAACCATTGATCATCCAAGTCAGTGAGAACAGACTGGTCTTCAGCTACTCCATTCCCCCCATATTCAGACCTCTCCTGAATTGTGTCTATAGTTACCACCAACAAGCTGTAGGAGGCAACCAGAACTCATCAACCCTCATTCAGTCACTTCTTTAGGCAAGGCACAGTGTTAAATATGGGAAATTCAAAAATGTAACAAACATACACCCTCCTAGGCACTTGCCTTCTGGGAGTAAGGATATATAGCTAATATTTGTTGATCACATAACACTGCTATTTTGTGAGTGCAATAGTAACTATTATTCCCATTTCATAGATGAGGAAACTGAGTCCCTGAAAAATTAAATACCTTGTTCAAGGTCCCCCAGGTGATCAGGGCCAGAACCAGGACTCAAACACATGGCTGTCTGACCTTGGAGGGTTTACTTTTAACCCCATCTATGTTTTCTGAGCCACAGGATTCACTTTGGAGTTTATAAGAAGCAGGTGTAGCATGTTCTAGGGGAAATGGACAGGCAGGGGACAGGATGAGGATGGGTGAACTCCCGGTGGCTGGCGTGGGTTGTTTTGACCATTTTTCCTCTATTCTCAAAGGTTATTGAGATCTCTTAGATTCTTCATGGCCAATACCCTTATTTTCTCTTTGCAAAGAATAGTACTGAAAATTGTGCTGCTCAATAGGAGTGCTTTATTGGTCTCCCCCCCCACACACTTCTTGTATGTATGTTTTTTTTTTTATCATGTTACATTAGTCACCATACAATACATCATAGTTTTTGATGTAGTGTTCCAAGATTCATTGTTTACATATAACTCCCAGTGCTCCATGCAATCTGTGCCCTCCTTAATACCCACCACCAGGCTCACCCATCCCCTCAGCCTCCCCAAAACTCTCAGTCTGTTTCTCGGAGTCCACAATTTCTTATGGTTCATCTCCCCCTCCGATTTTCCCTCTTCATTTTTCCCTTCCTTCTCCTATAGATGCACTGACTTTTTTCTAATAATAAAATCTAAAACCTAAAATCCAAATTCCAATTGCTTTTATTGCTAGGCCTGAATGACATTTTAGTTATATGTTAGGTATAAAACTATAAGCTTAATAGAGTATAGTAATATAAGCTTCACGAATTCATGTGCATTATTTCCAATTTTAACTCATATGTGTGTGGGGGAAGCTTGGCTGTCTCAGTTACTAGAGCATGTGACTCCTGATTCCCCCATTGAGTTTGAGCCCCACATTGGGTGTAGGGATTACTCAAAAATAAAATCTTAAAAAAAATTCAAAGAATCTCTGTGTCAGAGAGAGGGAGCAAGGGACAGAGAGACAGACATTCTCACTGGAATGTTTTTAAGTCTGAAAATTTTTTGAATATTTTGAGCACAAAACAGCCCTTTCTCCCCCTTAATTTCTTTATTCATATTTTTATGAATTAGTAAAATTTGTTGTTGCTAAAAACCATTTGAAACATTTTTCAACCACTTCAACAGTATTTTATAATCTTCTTGATAAAGCAAAATTGCACCGGTTTTTAAGGAAACATGCCAACCAAGAACTATCTCAAGAATGTGTAAATAATCTTATTTCTTCACCTCCTTTAAGGAATAAAGATTCATTTAGTTGAAATCCCCTTTGGCAACCATTTATTGAGTTTCTGGATCTTCCATTATAATTACTTGATCTCTGTGGTTGGTCCTAGCATACAGAGGTAGGTCACAATTTTGTGTGTTTGCTAAGCACTTATAGAGATTATGTGGTAGCTCTGTCAAAACCATTAAAGTTCAAAAACTAGTGGGTCAGCTGGGTGGCTCAGCTGAACATCTGACTCTGAGTTTGGCTCAGGTCATGATCTCAGGGTCCAGAGATCAAGCCCCACATCAGACTCCACACCCAGCGGGGAGTCTCTTGGAGATTCTCTCTTTCTCCTGCCACCCCTCCCCCTCTATCTCTCAAAAATAAATTTTAAAAATATATCTTTTTTGAAAAGTGTAACAACTAGTATCCACTATTCAATTGGCTATCTTTCCACAAAGTTGCTATTTGAATAAAACTATTTATTGACCTTGTCTTCCAATATGGTCAGGAAGCAAGTCCTTCACATATAAACATATCTTTCTTTGGTGTTGGATTGACAGTAGACTATGTGCCTTACTACAACAAGTTGGGTCTCCAAGACATGGTATTTCTATCATGTTGCAGACCCTTAGCTGAAGAAAAGAGTGTCTGGTAAACATGGGTCAAAAGTTGGTGGCCCATCTAGAAGGGTTTGTGGCACAACTAAGTCACAGAACAGCTGTTTGATATCACTAGCTGAGGGATCAGACCACAAGCTCTGGAGTCATGAATGCCTGAATTTCAATCTCAGTTAAGACACTGATCAGTTGAGTAACATTGGGAAAGTCGTTAAACCTCCCCAAGAATCTCACATTCCTGAAGCATAAAGTCAGAGCAATATTAGGTCCTTGCAGAAGTGTCAGAGGGTTAAATAAGATAATACATGTAAAGTACTTAAAACATAGCAAGCTCTCAGTAAGTACCAGTTACTATTGATTATCAGTTTTTCAGATGCTTTTAAAAGTCCCTCATTTTTGTAATTAATTGAACTGCCTCTGTCTATAATGTTGACTAATTCATCTTTTCAACAAATGGTGGTAGGAGAACTAGATAGCTAAATGCAAAAGAATGAAACTGGACAACTTCCTTACACCATACACAAAAATAAACTCAAAATGAATTAAGAACCTAAATGCGAGACCTAAAACCATAAAAATTCTAGAAGAGGGTACAGGCCGTAATTTCTCTGACATTGGCCATCACAGTATTTTTCTAGATATGTCTCCTGAGGCAAGGGAAACAAAAGCAAAAATGAACTATTGGGACTACATCAAAATAAAAAGGTCGCACAGCAAATGAAACAATCATAAAAACTAAAAGACAACTTACTGAATGGGATATTTTCAAATGACATACCTGATAAAGGGTTAGTGTCCAAAATATAGAAAAAACTTATACAACTCAGCACATAAAACACCCCCAAATAATCCATTTTAAAAATAGCCAGAAGACATGAACAGACTTTTCTCTAAAGAAGACATCCAGATGGCCAACAGGTACATGAAGAGATGCTCAACATCCCTGATCATCAGGAAAATCAAATCAAAATCACAATGAGATATCACTTCACACCTGTGAGAATGGCTAGTATCCACAACACAAGAAACAGTAGGTATTGGTGAGGGTGTGGACTTGTGCACTGTTGGTGGGAATGCAAACTGGGACAGCCACTGTGGAAAACAGTATGCAGGTTCCTGGAAAAATTAAAAATATAATTACTATATAATCCAGTAATTCCACTGCTGGATATTTACATGAAGAATAAAACACTAATTCAAAAAGATACATGCACCCCTATATTTATTATAGCATTATTTACATTAGCCAAGCTATGGAAGCAGCCCAAGATAGATGAATAGATAAAGATGTGATATATATATATAGATAGATATATATAGATATATATAGATATATACACACACACACATACATATACACGCACACACAATGGAATATTACTCAGCTATAAAAAAGAATGAAATCTTGCCATTTGCAATGACATGGATGGAGCTAGAGAGTATAATGCTAAGTGAAATAAGTCAGAGAAAGACAAATATCATATAATTGCATTCATCTGGAATTTAAGAAACAAAACAAATGAACATCAACAGAAAAAGACAAACCAAAAAGTGGACTCTTAGCTGTAAAGAACAAACTGATAGTTACCAGAGGGGAGGTGGGTAGAGGGGGTCAGTGAAACAGGTGAAGGGGATTAAGAGTACACTTATCTGGGCACCTGGATGGCACAGTTGGTTAAAGCATTTGACTCTTGGTTTTGCCTCAGGTCATGATCTTGGGGTCCTGGGATCAAGCCCCGTGTCAAGCACCATGTTGGGCTCTGAGCTAAGCATGGAGTCTGCTTGTCCCTCTCCCTCTGCTCTGCCCCACCCATGCTCTCAAATAAGTAGAATAAATTCTTAAAAAAAAAAAAAAAAGACAGTTAACCTACTGAGTACTGAGAAATATATGGAACTGTCGAATCACTATATTGTACACCTGAAACTAATGTGACACTGTACGTTAACTGTACTGGAATTAAAATTTTAAAAAAAAGAATGTTGGCTAATTCAATTATCTTCTCTCCACTGAATTCTTCTGTCTTATCTAACATCGTGTGCTCCTTAATAATTTGAAATCCCTGATTGTTTACAATTATCGATGGCATTGGTCTCTCTCTCAAGGTTCCCACACCCCAGACTCAGAGGATGTGAACCTCATGATTGTCCAAACTAACCAGGTCTGTTCTTTGCACCCACACTGACATTTTACTCAAAAGCTACCACTTCCCTGATTCTTGAAGACCCAGGGCAAACCAACCTCTAAGTTTAGTTTCTACTCTAGGTGAAAATTTTGAGGAGTTTCCCCTTGGGCCAGTAGTTTGCTCCAAAATCCAGGTCTCTGTCTGGAGGCTCTGGTTTCTGATCAGCTCTTCATTCCTTAAAGGGCCAGCCTTACCCCCTAGCCTCTGAGCTCCTTTGGCTGACTGTTAACCTACTCATGAGAGGCCCTGGCTGGAGAAATTGTAGAGGAAATCCATACTTGGACAGACTTTGTGATACCCTTCAGTGCTGATAGCCCAGACCCATCTGGTTTTTGGTGTTTTGGTTTTTTTTTTTAAGATATTATTTATTTATTTGACAGAGATCACAAGCAGGCAGAGAGCCAGGCAGAGAGAGAGGAAGAAGCAGGCTCCCTGCCGAGCAGAGAGCCTAATGAGGGACTCGATCCCATGACCCTGGAATCATGACCCGAGCCGAAGGCAGAGGTTTTAACCCACTGAGCCACACAGGCACCCCAACCCATCTGGTTTTATGACCCACTCCTTCCCCGTGACAGTCAACTTATTTTGGATTCTGCACCAAAATGCTTAGAAATGCAAACCAACTTTTACTGAATCCCTGGCATTCTCAGGTGAGTTCCTTGACCTGATGTCAAATCCCCCCACCACCTCATGACCTTGGTCCTGCATACATCCTGCTTTGTTGCTCAAATGTCAGACTGGAGCAGCCTTGGCAATACAAATCTTCACAGTTGGAGTCACCATGTATCAAAGAGACAAAAACATGCATCATATTGTGAAAAACACCCAAATGCAAGATTAGAAATACTGATACCGACTTTTTGGATTCAAGAAATTTCAGGGGTGCATGGGTGGCTCAGTCGGTTAAGTGTCCGAATTTGATTTCAGCTTAGGGTCATGAGATCAAGTCCCGTGTTGGGCTCCGTCCTCAGCACAGAGTCTGCTTGAGTTTCTCTCCCTCTGCCCCTCTTGTGCTCTCTCTGTCTTTCTTTCTCTCTAAAATAGGTAAATAAATCTTAAAAAAAAAAAAAAGAGGCTGTCTTTTTTTCATTGGACATTCTTTCTTGCTTTGTCGAAGATTAGTTGACCATAGAGTTGAGGGTCTATTTCTGGGCTCTCTATTCTGTTCCATTGATCTATGTGTCTGTTTTTGTGCCAATTCCATGCTATCTTGATGATGACAGCTTTGTAATAGAGCTTGAAGTCCGGAATTGTGATGCCACCAACTTTGGCTTTCTTTTTCAATATCCCTTTGGCTATTCAAGTTCTTTTCTGGTTCCATATAAATTTTAGGATTATTTATTGCATTATTTTGAAAAAGATGGATGGTACTTTGATAGGAATTGCATTAAATGTATAGATTGCTTTAGGTAGCATAGACATTTTCACAATATTTATTCTTCCAATCCAGGAGCATGGAACATTTTTCCATTTCTTTGTGTCTTTCTCAATTTCTTTCATGAGTACTTTATAGTTTTCTAAGTATAGATTCTTAGCCTTTTTGGCTAGGTTTAGTCCTAGGTATCTTATGGTTTTGGGTGCAATTGTAAATGGGATTGACTCCTTAATTTCTCTTTCTTCTGTCTTGTTGTTGGTGTAGAGAAATGCAACCGGTTTCTGTGCATTGATTTTATATCCTGACACTTTACTGAATTCCTGTACAAGTTCTAGCAGTTTTGGAGCAGAGTCTTTTGGGTTTTCCACATATAGTATCATATCATCTGCGAAGAGTGATAGTTTGACTTCTTCTTTGTTGATTTGGATGCCTTTAATTTCCTTTTGTTGTCTGATTGCTGAGGCTAGGACTTCTAGTACTATGTTGAATAGCAGTGGTGATAATGGACATCCCTGCCGTGTTCCTGATGTTAACAGAAAAGCTTTCAGTTTTTCTAAATTGAGAATGATATTTGCGGTGGGTTTTTCATAGATGGCTTTGATAATATTGAGGTATGTGCCCTCTATCCCTACACTTTGAAGAGTTTTGATCCAGAAGGGATGCTGTACTTTGTCAAATGCTTTTTCAGCATCTATTGAGAGTATCATATGGTTCTTGTTCTTTCTTTTATTAATGTGTTGTATCACATTGATTGATTTGCAGATGTTGAACCAACCTTGCAGCCCTGGAATAAATCCCACTTGGTCGTGGTGAATAACACTTTTAACGTACTGTTGAATCCTATTGGCTAGTATTTTGGTGAGAATTTTTGCATCTGTGTTCATCAGGGATATTGGTCTGTAATTCTCTTTTTTGATGGGATCCTTGTCTGGTTTTGGGATCAAGGTGATGCTGGCCTCATAAAATGAGTTTGGAAGTTTTCCTTCCATTTCTATTTTTTAGAACAGTTTCAGGAGAACAGGAATTAGTTCTTCTTTAAATGTTTGGAAGAATTCCCCCAGGAAGCTGTCTGGCCCTGGGCTTTTGTTTGTTTGGAGATTTTGGATGACTGTTTCAATCTCCTTACTGGTTATTGGTCTGTTCAGGCTTTCTATTTCTTCCTGGTTCAGTTGTGGTAGTTTATATGTCTCTAGGAATGCATCCATTTCTTCCAGATTGTCAAATTTGTTGGCGTAGAGTTGCTCATAGTATGATCTTATAATTGTCTGTATTTCTTTGGTGTTAGTTGTGATCTCTCCTCTTTCATTCATGATTTTATTTATTGGGGTCCTTTCTCTTCTTTTTGATAAGTCTGGCCAGGGGTTTATCAATCTTATTAATTCTTTCAAAGAACCAGCTCCTAGTTTCGTTGATTTGTCCTACTGATTTTTGGTTTCTATTTCATTAATTTCTGCTCTGATCTTTATGATTTCTCTTCTCCTGCTGGGTTTAGGGTTTCTTTCTTGTTCTTTCTCCAGCTCCTTTAGGTGTAGGGTTAGGTTGTGTACCTGAGACCTTTCTTGTTTCTTGAGAAAGGCTTGTATCGCTATATATTTTCCTCTCAGGACTGCCTTTGTTGTGTCCCACAGACTTTGAACTGCTGTGTTTTCATTATCATTTGTTTCCATGAATTTTTTCAATTCTTCTTTAGTTTCCTGGTTGACCCATTCATTCTTTAGAAGGATGCTATTTAGTCTCCATGTATTTGGGTTCTTTCCAAATTTCCTCTTGTGATTGAGTTCTAGCTTCAGAGCATTGTGGTCTGAAAATATGCAGAGAATGGTCCCAATCTTCTGATACTGGTTGAGACAGCCTCTTCAATAAATGGTGTTGGGAAAATTGGAGAGCCACATGCAGAAAAATGAAATTGGAACATTTCCTTACACCACACATGAAAATAAACTCAAAATGGATGAACGACCTCAATGTGAGAAAGAAACCCATCAAAATCCTTGAAGAGAACACAGGCAGCAACCTCTTTGACCTCAGCCACAGCAACATCTTCCTAGGAACATCGCCAAAGGCAAGGGAAGCAAGGGCAAAAATGAACTATTGGGATTTTATCAAGATCAAAAGCTTTTGCACAGCAAAGGAAACAGTTAACAAAACCAAAAGACAACTGACAGAATGGGAGAAGATATTTGCAAACGACATATCAGATAAAGGGCTAGTGTCCAAAATCTATAAAGAACTTAGCAAACTCAACACCCAAAGAACAAATAATCCAATCAAGAAATGGGCAGAAGACATGAACAGACATTTCTGCAAAGAAGACATCCAGATGGCCAACAGACACACGAAAAAGTGTTCCATATCACTCGGCATCAGGGAAATACAAATCAAAACCACAATGAGATACCACCTCACACCAGTCAGAATGGCTAAAATTAACAAGTCAGGAAATGACAGATGCTGGCAAGGATGCAGAGAAAGGGTAACCCTCCTACACTGTTGGTGGGAATGCAAGCTGGTGCAACCACTCTGGAAAACAGCATGGAGGTTCCTCAAAATGTTGAAAATAGAACTGCTCTATGACCCAGCAATTGTGCTACTGGGTATTTACCTTAAAGATACAAACATAGTTTTCTGAAGGGGCACGTGCACCCAAATGTTTATAGCAGCAATGTCTACAATAGCCAGACTATGGAAAGAACCTAGATGTCCATCAACAGATGAATGGATCAAGAAGATGTGGTATATATACACAATGGAATACTATGCAGCCATTAAAAGAAATGAAATCTTGCCATTTGTGACGACGTGGATGGAACTAGAGGGTATCATGCTTAGCGAAATAAGTCAAGCAGAGAAAGACAACTATCATATGCTCTCCCTGATATGAGGAAGTGGAGATGCAACATGGGGGGTTAAGGGGGTAGGAGAAGAATAAATGAAACAAGATGGGATTGGGAGGGAGACAAACCATAAGCGACTCTTAATCTCACAAAACAAACTGAGGGTTGCTGGGGGGAGAGGGGTTGAGAGAAGGTGGGTGGGGTTATGGACATTGGGGAGGGTATGTGCTATGGTGAGTGCTGTGAAGTGTGTAAACCTGGCGATTCACAAACCTGTACCCCTGGGGATAAAAATATATTATATGTTTATAAAAAATAAAAAATTAGGGGTGCCTGGGTGGCTCAGTGGGTTAAGCCTCTGCCTTCAGCTCAGGTCATGATCTCAGGGTCCTGGGATTGAGCCCCACATCGGGCTCTCTGCTCAGCAGGGAGTCTGCTTCCCCCCTCTCTCTCTGCCTGCCTTTCTGCCTACTTGTAATCTCCATCTGTCAAATAAATAAATAAAATCTTTTTAAAAAATTAAAGCAGAAAAAAAAAAGAAATTTCAACACATGAATTGTAATTGGATAAAGGAGAGAGATATTGAGTGATCATGTTTATTAAACATTTGGTTTTGGTTCAACAGGATGAAATCTTGATTATCAGATAAAGTGTATGTCTAAGCATTACAAATTATTCTTAAATTATGTCATTATTTTATTCATTGTTCTTAGATCAAGCTAGAAATCAGACAGACTGCTAGACAAAACTCATAGTGGAGTATGTTTCCTCAGATAAGAGCCACTCATTGTCAGGAGTCAGTCATTTATTCAACACACTAACACACGTTTCATGACTGTCCATTTTGTGACTGACAATAATATTCTAGATGCTGACAGTAGCTACAAAGCATCTTGGGGATTTGACTGTCAAGTGTGAAGACAGAAGGTAATAGTCGCAAGGGAGTCCATGCTGTAGGGAGATTTGTAAGCAGTCCTGAGGAATGGAGGAAGGAAGGGGACAGTCTCCTTGGGGAGTCCAGAAGTCTCCCTTGAGAATCAGAAACTTATAAAGCAGTCCCATTTCCATTAACAATAGCATTAATAGGAATGTGATTACCAACTATGCAGTTTATTACAAAACGAAAATGTCAATCTTAAATATAGAAAACTGCTCAAAATAAATAAGGCAGGAAAGGAAAACAGTTTCCATTGACAAACTCTCACCTCAACAGAGCCTTCCCTTCCTTTCCTTTCCTTCCTCCTTTCTCAGCGCCTCCAGCTCTCTGTTCCCTTTTCCTCTGTTCCTTCCTCTGTCCCTCCCTCCCTCCCTTCCTCTCGTTGGTGAATACTTCTTTTTCTTGGTGCAACTTTGATTTTATGCTTCAAATGAACCCAATCAGAGTTCTGTGTGGTTCACTTTTGAATCACATGATCAATGCAAAAATACGAACACATCGCTTACAGGATACATTTTAATCTGGCAACGGCCTTCAATCTGCACACTTACTGAAACTATGAAACATCATTCATTGAAACTAATTTTTCGAAATGCGTATTAAAAGAGCCATCAACAGGGCAGGTAGGACTCAGTGCTTACCCCCAGCCTACCGTCTTTCACACGTACCTGTCACCCTCCAGCCCTGATCCCATTTTCTACCCTACTCACTTCCCACCGCCTTTAACTAGCTAACTGCTACTTATTCAGACCTTGCCTTCTCCAAGAAAGATATCTTCAACCCTCCCAGAACAGCCAGTACCCCTCCTTGGGCCTCCAACTTAGCTTTTTCGCTGCCTTGGGACAGTCTGTTTTTATTTTTAAGGACAAACACTGCATCACATGCACCCTTTTATCCTCTGTGCCTGGGGTAGAGAAGCTCAAAAAATACCGCAGAAGTGAATGAAAGGATTTGGTTACCCTATCAATCAGTAACTGGAATGATCGTGATAGTGAATGTCTATTAGGTGTGTGCAATATGTCAGGCATTGTACTTAGCACTTTATGTGTATTTAATTTCATCCAGTCTTCACAGCAGCCCTAAGAGGTCGAGAATATGTGTCTCCTTGTTGTACATACCTAGACACTGAGGCTTGAGGGATTAGGAAACTTGCCCAAAGGTGGGCTGAGAGAGGGTCAGAGCTGACTCCAAGTCTGATCCAACTCTAGAATTCATGCTTGACTCAATTTTCCACTCTTCAACAGATGTCCTTATGGAGAGATCTTATAACCAACCCATTCTTAGAGGTTCTGTTGTCTTGAAATGGGTATCTTTCAGATGATCTCTTTTTGCATTTATTTCTTCAAACTTTACAACAAAGGTTTATTTAGATGCCAGACAAGTTGACTGATAATGTCATTTTATCACACTGCTTTTGACATGTCATATTTCAGGCTCAAAATTCTTTTTTAACTCAACAGGCCCTGGGATGTGGTAGAAAGAAAAGAAAGGCCTGAGTCACAATGGCTCTGTCTTGAGCAAGTTGAGGGCTTTAGGCAAGTCCCTCAACCCCTCTGGACCTCTGAATCGTTGTTTGCAAAGTTAGAGTCATCTTCAGCACTTACATTCTGTGATCCTGGAAGCTGAATCCAGGATCTCCAGCTCTCTCCATCTTAAATCTTGAAAGGACCCTTGTACAGTGCCATGTTTTGTGAATTTAATTTTTGCTCTTTCTTTCTCAGAATGTGTGCCTGGAAAGGCAGGATGAAATAAAGCTACATTCTGCATTCACCTTCCAGGATAATTCAGGCTAATAAGATCCTTTTTTGCCTCTGCCTGGACACACTGGCTTGTCCGACCTCCCTAACCAAATTGTATCATCTCTGATGTCCTGCCGTTCTTCACCTGGCAAGATGCAGCTAGATGCAGTTGGGTTTTTTGCTGTCTGGATACTAAATCTAACACAAGTTTTCTGACATCCATAAGGAGAAAATGCAACTTTTGAAGCTGAATCCCAGAAGACAAACTCTTAATTGAGAACAGTAGAGAGAAATCTATTTCAGTAGAAAATTGTCCACAGTTCAATGTGGATTTGCCTCTATTCCTAAGGGGCTCTTCACTCATCAAAGCCACTGTATCTAAAATAGATCAAAGACTTTCTCAGAGAAACAAATTGAGAAAGCAAAAGACCCCACAAAGTCCAGGTCTAGGGAACACTTGGTGTGGCAGAGACAACCCTTGGTAGAACTGAAGGTGGAAGGAAGGAAGCCTGATGGCTTCTCCCACAGCAAGAGCAGGGCTTGTCAAGGCATCTACATCCACCCCTTACATGCAGTTCCTGTTTTCTCAGAACAGGTCTTCAATTCTGGGTGGTCTGCTTTTCCAATTTGTGATGCCTGGTTGTATTATCTTATCATTCTTCTCCTTCCCAGTTTCCTCTCCAGTCCTCCCATCTCTCCCCTCCTCTCCCTCACCCTCTCCAACTTCCCTCTTCCATTACATATTATCTCTCACATACAGCCCAGAAAATCAAACTCAAGACTCATTCTTTCATAATATGAGAAAAACTAAAAAAGAGAGTGAAACACAAAGGTTATTTTCTAACACAAAAGAGTTTTCATGTTGGAAGTATCATGAGAATGTACCTAGGCCAACTCTGCATTTGACCACGAGCCCTCAGGCCAGAAGAGCTCACGGGATTGTCTCTGTAGAATCTGTCATAGCTGCTGTCTACCCAGAACCCAAGTCTCCCAACACCCAGACGTTTTCACCGTCATCTGATATCAGTCCTTTGATATTTATAAAGCTCTGTACTTTACAAAGCACTTTCCCATTTGGGTCTTAGCCTAGGAATTAGACCAAATGGTTCTTTATAACCCCTGTTTAATTTACACAAACAACAAGGTTGAAAAAACAAGTATCCTTCACTGGATCACCTGGCTATTACATGGCAGGGGCAGGGTGTGAACTCTGGAGTCTTAGGCCATGTGCTTGCCGTACTGTCTTCCTATGCTTGCTGTCAATTATATTTTAAGATCATTTTTTTTTACACAAATTTATATGTGTATTAACAGAAATGATCTCATTTGAGTGACAAGCTCTTAAGTGTGAGATCAGCACTATAAAATGATTCTAGAAAAGTCTATTTGCTCAGATGGTGCTTTCAGGCTCAATGTGAAATACCATGGCCAATTTGGACCCACTCATCCAAAGTCTACTCTTCAGTGTAATACTCTGGAGTTGAGGCCTTCTCTATTTTATAATTAATTGCATCCTGAAACTGAGGGTAGAAGGAGCATAGATACATTTTAAAGCAGGAACAATGGTAATTACATGAAAAATACAAGTCAGAGCCTGCTGTTCTTGGTGTCAGGCCCAGTGAAGGCCCACCTACAGGCCCCTCCCTGGAGATCTACAATTGTGGTGACATCAAGTGACGCTAAGGCTATTTGGGGGCCTATGTTTTGGACTTTTTTTCCCACTTAGTGCTAGATCACAAATGTCTTCCTTGCCCACAAATACATTTCTATAACAGGATTTGTGATAGCTACATAGAATTCTACTTAACATATACACCATATCTCATCCAGACAATCTGGGATTGTTGAATTAAGGCTGCCTCTGACTTCATGTTACTGATAGAAAACATCAGTAACATCTAAACCATTTGTTAAGACTCCTTTCCTATTTGAAGTTAATGTGAAATAATTAGAGTAGAGAAGATCAGGTTGATGTAGTCTTCCATACCAACCTACACATTTTCTCCCTGAAAGTTGTGCTTGTTCAATGGTTTAGTTGGTGCCAACTAAGAAGAGCTGGTATTTATGAGAAAAAGAGGAGTTCATTAGTACTTCATTCATGAGTATTCATTAACTCATTCATTCATCCAGTCGGCTGTGAAATATCTCTTGCGTCTTAGATGTTCCATACACGTTAGACATGTACGAGGCAAAGATGACTCAAGACAGACTCACATCTTGGCCAAAACTCAGTCTGGTGGCACAGGGGTGTCAATGTATGTGTTGGCATCCCCACCTAGAGAACGAGCTCCTCGAAGGTAAGAACGAAGCCCATCCCTTCTCTGTCCACATGGCACCAGTCCCAGTGATTTGTGCCGAGAGGTCCACGATCAACATTTACTATGGGAAGGAGCACATTTCACTTAAAGTGAATGATGGAAGCCGCTGTACTTTCCAGAAACAAGGAAGAGCCCAGGGTTATGTGAAAAAGCAGGAACTCGATTTCTTTCCTGTACTTGAAAAGCCTGGATTTGAGATTAAGGGGACTTGTGTAAGAGCATATTATCTTTGATGTTGACTTTTTTTTTTTTTTTACCTGTTATTTATTTTAGGTCTTGTTCATTCAAGACATTAGTTACTAGTTACCCAGTTATTAAATACTGTTAAAATTAAACCTATTTAATAAAAAATTTTAATAAATATTAAGTGACTATTAAGATATTAACCAGATGCAGTTAATAAATAAAATTATCTATTTATTCTTATTCCCAATAGCTTCAGTATAACCAGTAGTTTTCTTTTACCCATGAAGTTTACCCAAATGCTAATTTTTACAAGAAAATATTAATCATTAGCCAACTGAAACTTAAAGAGCTACCTGGTTTTTATTCATCTTTTAGAAAAAGGTTTTAAACAATCTTATATTCTGAAACAATTTTATAAGACATTTTTCTTTTTCTTTCTGGTGAAAGAAACCTCTTAGTCTTCTGAAAGTAATTTTGAGGAGTTGCCTTAATTAACCTGGTCACAAAATTAGTCGGCACCACTCAAGAAGAAAATGAGAATTGTAGAGCCTTAGAGGTAGAAAATGCTTAGAAATAAGATTTAAGGCTACCATATATACTTAGGTTTGCAGTGAGGTTCTGAGTCCTAATAAAACTGGGCATTGGTGAAGGAGAAAATAAAATTGTGGTCTAATGATATCCAGTTTGGTAGGCACAGATGGGAAACAAGCATGAACAG
Source organism: Mustela erminea (assembly GCF_009829155.1). NCBI lineage: Eukaryota > Metazoa > Chordata > Mammalia > Carnivora > Mustelidae > Mustela > Mustela erminea. The sequence goes on from NC_045626.1 coordinate 49,888,085, forward strand.
AACATAGTCCCTTCAGTCTAGCTTAGAAAAGGAGCTGTATATGGAAGTTAATGGGGTGAGGGAGGAGCAGTGACAGGGCTAGCTACCTAATTTATGGGGCCCAGTGCAAAATGAAATGTGAGACTCATTTAAAATATTATTAAGAAAGTCAAAACAGCAACAGCAGAGTGTTGAATCAGGCACGATTTCCGTGCTCACGAGGCCAGCCTAAGAGAGTGGGTTAACCATGGTCTTGTCCTGCCAAATACAGATGCTAGGACTCTTCCTTCCATACCAACACCATGTCATGGGATGTCAAAAAGCTCACCTTCTGTTTCCCAGTATTTACAAGTATTTCAGGCTTAAAAGACGATATCCACACTGGGACAGTGTCACATGGGGATCCCAAACAGCAGGAGGGCAGGTTTGCTTAGTATCAAATGCCATGTTGAAGAGAAATCTGCCTTTTATAGTTTCTTTCCCTGAGTGTTTTGCTATGTTTGTGTGAATAGCGATAGTCTCAAAGGACCTAACAGCAATGGGAATAAAGCAAAACTCTTTTTGCCACATCCTTCCCAGACCCTCCATAGCAAAATGTTTGCATAGCTTAGTATTTCTGAGCCCTGCCTTATAAGCCCCACCCAGCCCACCCACCCTCACAGTTTTGCCTCTACAATACTTTGAAATTTTTAGGCTATAATCTTGTCCTCTTAAAACACTCTTGGAAGAGGGATGCCACACACCAGTGAACAGCTTCAAAGGAAGGACTTGGGAAGTTGCCTTGGTTTAGGCGCACTCGTTGCAGAATAAGGAACATACATGCAGCGTTTGGGCCATGAGACAAACCACCCAAGACAATTGCACTTGGACCTCCCCTATGCCATGTGTCACTTGAAAAATGAAAATGGAACATACCCCCTGCTTTGGGCAGACACAATCTGACATCAAATTGGCAAGCAGTTGGGATGGCTATGAACCAGTGGTTGGTGGTACAGGACAGTGAGAAGGAAATTGAACCAAAACCCAAGGAAAAGTCTTGCCCTCTTGATTTGACTCAGGCTCTTTCTACTCGTGTGAGTTTAGGTTAATCACATAATCTCCCTGGGTCTCAATGACCTTGTCTCTTTAATGAGAACATTGGACTATCTCAAATTTTGGATCTCTTCCTGTGAAAGAGGAGAAGTTCCATGCACATTTAATTGAAAAGGTGTTGAGGGAAGATAGGGAAAAAAAAGAAGAAGGAGTCTGTTTAAGGGACATTGTTCATTTGTTCATTGACATAAACAATGAAATACCCAGAGAGGGTGAATCCTGTCCAGGAAACCAGAGAAGACAAGAGAAAGGACTAATATTTAGGGATTGAGATAATTAGCTACAGAGCATGTCAGAGTGGTGTGCCGGGGAGTTGAAGTATGTTCAAGGGCAAGTTCTTGGCTTTGGGTAATGTAAGAGGCGGGAAAAGGGCTGGATGGGATACAGATTTTAATTTCAAACTTCCAAGAGGTTATTATAAACAACTGCAGAAAAGGTTGTTTTAAATCGTGTTTAATGTGAGTATTCACTTGTTGGCAGTGATCAGCATTTCCTATAAATACCACTTACATCGTATGGAATGAAGCTGTAACATGTAATGTGTAAGGAGAAGAGGTGAAGAAAGAGCAGTGAGGGAAACTTGGAGCCTGAGCACTTGGCATGAAAAATTGGGGAAATTGAACTCCCCTTTTTTATTCTTTTTGGAACTGATGGTGAACAATTGCCTTTTGAATGGCTGTGTTCTTATTAATATACATTTTTGCTTTGCTTTGGGGTATTTAATGTGCTCTCCAGAGAATTGTTCAAAGCATTTAAAATAGCATTTGCCAATTTCTCCTTCTTCTAATTAATACCAAGTGGTTTCATTCAAACTGAAGTTTCAAGCTGAGTCTACATAAGCAAAACTAAATGTAGAGTGAAGCTTCAGAGCCAAAATGACCTCAATTCAGATCCCTGCTCTACCACTTACTCGCTTTATGACCTTAGGAAAATGATTTATCCTATCAGAATTTCAAATGCATCTTTTTTTATAATGAGGATTGTTATGATTACTAAATGTAGTAGACGAAGTATGTAAAACATCTGACACAGTTCTTGACACACAGTAGGAATGCTGTCAACATGCCCTATTCCTCAATCCCCACCTACAACTCTCTCTCCCCAGGAGGCTTTTGGAGGTCTGACTTATTCACTCAGATGCTGACATGGGTTATATGACCAAGGATGACCATTTACCCTGTTCTACTTTGTGCCTGCGGAGGAAGGCCTCTGAGGTAAGAGAGTCTGTTTCTAAAAATTGTAGCTTCTTACTTGACTGATGTGAAAACCTCATGCCTGCAATGCCCATTCTTCCTTCCCACCCAACCCTGCTTTCAGGCTCATCCCAGGAGGTAACTCATGCAGAAACCTTCCCTGATCCCTCCAGTTTGGGCCCTCTCACGATGTAGATGGCCTCCAACTTGTGCTTCAACCTACAATCTTTTGACCTTGCAATCATGCAAAAGCAATCAATATACATTCATAGTACAAACTTTAAATTCTGACCTTTTCTGCATAGTATGGTACCCTCTTATGCCCGGCATAGCTTCCAGTCAGCCACTCCATCCCCAGAGTAAACAAATGATACACTGACAACCATTTTGTACCCATATGGCCATTCTGTTTTACACTTCCAATAGAGTAATCATAAAATTACAGGAGACATTCAATGCTTTATTATAAAGCAGGCCTCATGTTAGATGATTTTGCCCAACTGTAGGCTAATGCTGGCGTTCTGAGCACGTTAGAGTGCTAATGCACATACCTGTTTTTGGATGGGTAGATATTTAAATTAACATGGGAAGAGTTACCAAGAAAAGGGGGAATGGATGTTGAGAAGACATCACAATATCCAGCATACCAATGGTAGAGCTAACTGGTATCAATGCCTGTTCAATGTTGTCTTAAAATCTTGTTGTTTTAATATTTCCCTATTTGATATGGATTATTTATGTATGACTTTTAGTTGGATTCTGACCTACTGAAGCTGAAATTGGAGGAAAACATGTATGGACCCAGATAATGGCTTTGGTGCCAAGATGTTAGGGGTACTTGACACCAAACTGGCTTGGACAGTATTAGTGTAGTCAAAGTGTGAAGCCAAGTACCTCCAAGAATTAAACATTACTGAATACTACCTACAAAGATGAGCATCTTCTCACTGGGGTAAAGATCATGTTGACAGTCTTGCTCCTCTTATCCCCCTTGACAGTGCTCCTGTGACTTTCCATGGTGATGGGCAGATGAGCTGAGAACAAATTTTAAAATGTACATTTAGGAAAACTGGATCATATCATATATGATGCTTTGTCAAAATGCACTTCTTAGAGTTAAACTTGGAATGTTCTCTTGCCTCTGCCTGACACCATGAAAGCAACATAAGGTTTCCTGAGGTTCTTCGTGTCCATCTGGCTTTCCCTCTTCCACCTCAGAGAAGCCATAACATTAGGACCCTCGTCCTAGAAATGAAGTATGTTTTCACTCCACTACAATGGACCCTTGCCACTCCTTCACCTCACACTCTAGGAAAGCTGCTTTCTGGTTCCAACAGTCTTTATCAGTCCTAATCAGAGTTTTTCACACACCCAACATTCCCCATGATTGCTCAAACCATTTCTTCATCCCTGAATACCCTCCTTCTGCCATCCTTTCTTTCAAATTCCACCTTACATGTTCCCTCCTCCTCAAAACCACTCCTTCTCCCCCAACCTGAAATGATCTGTCCTCTAGTTCTTTACTTATATGTAATTTGTATCCAGTGCTGAATGTATGGATGGAAGGTAGTAGGTCTGTGTGATATCTTCCTTGCATTGGTAAAAAGGTTAGTTTCATCAGAAAAAAAAAAAAAAGGGAAAATTTTCTGTACAGAGGTAAGAACAGTTTTGAAAATTCTGCCTTATTATGGAGAAAAGTTCTTGACAAGAAAGATATTTGTAACTGGTGGTTGCCAGAGGGGAAGGAGGATGGGCAAAGTGGGTGAAGGGGGGTGGGAAGGATAGGCTGTCAGTTATGGAATGAATAAGTCATGGGGATGAATGATACAGCATAGGGAATGGAGTCAATGATATTTTTGATAGCCCTGTATGGGGACAGTTGGTAGCTACACTTGTGGTGAGCATAGCATAAACTATAGAGCCATTGAATCACTCTACTGTGCCCCTGAAACTAATGTAACATTGTGTGTCAACTATACCTCAATAAAAAAAGATGCAAAACAAACAAAACACAAAACAAAAAATGTTGTTGTATAGTATTTAATCCATAAGAACATGTTCCTAGTAGAGAGCAGCAGTTAAGGTCTCAATTTATTTTGCAGTTTCTTTTACATCGATTCATTTTTATTTCCTGGTATAGAAAGACTTAACTTCTTTTTTTTTTTTTTTAAGATTTTATTTATTTATTTGTCAGAGTGAGCACAGGCAGACAGAGTGGCAGGCAGAGGCAGATGGAGAAGCAGGCTCCCGCTGAGCAAGGAGCCCGATGTGGGACTCGATCCCAGGACGCTGGAATCATGACCTGAGCCGAAGGCAGCGGCTTAACCAACTGAGCCACCCAGGCGTCCCTAGAAAGACTTAACTTCTGAGTTGCAGTCCCAAGTGTTCTTTTGTGGGGCACAGTGCTATTTAGAGGTAAAAAAAAAAAATGGGGTGGTGGTATGTACATCTTGATTAATTAGAAAATAGTTTCCCCCCTCTCCTTTTCATATGCCCCCCCTTCCCTCTTTTCTATTTGAATTGGCATGTAGCTGTGGTGGTTCTGCCAAATGAGTAAGCTGAAATGAGAAGACTCATTTTTTTTAGCCAGAAGAGTGTCAGCATTGACCTGGGGTGGGGTTGGAGCTGGGGAAAGTGCTGATATATGTCCTGGCAGACCCTGTCACAAGAAAAGCACCAAAAGTGTTTGAGGAAAATGTGCTGTATGAATAAATGGACTGACAGTTTCCATAAGTGGGCTCACACTAAACTATAAAAATGGCTGGGGGGATGCCTGGGTGGCTCCGTCAGTTAAGCATTTGCCTTCGGCCCAGGTCATGATCTCAGGGTCTTGGGATCCAGTCCCGCATTGGGCTCCTGGCTCAGCAGGGAGCCTGCTTCTCCATCTCCCTCTGCTGCTCCCCCTGCTTGTGCTCTCTCTCTCTCTCTTTCTCTGTCAAAATAAATAAATAAGTCTTTTTAAAAAATAAACTAAAAAAATTAAAGAAGCCATCTTTTCACATGTCAGGTCTACATGCATGGCAATAGAATAATTCCAAGCCTGGGACGCCTGGGTGGCTCAGTGGGTTAAGCCTCTACCTTCGGCTCAGGTCATGATCTCAGGGTTCTGGGATGGAGCCCTGCATCGGGCTCCCTGCTCAGCAGGGAGCTTGCTTCCCCCTCTCTCTCTCTGCCTGCCTCTCTGCCTACTTGTGCTCTCTCTCTGTCAAATAAATAAATAAAATCTTAAAAAAAAAAAAAAAAAAAGATTTCCGAGTCTGTTCCAAATCTAAATTCTAGTTGAACACATAGACATAGCAGTGTCCATAGTAGTAGTCATCATTCTGACCTTGCTACTTTCTGCATGGGCTACTGCTAAGGAGCTACTAAGAAAGTTATAAGAATAGCTTGTAACTCTTCTGTCATATGTATAGACCGCCAAAGTTCTATATATAGGTCCCAGCAGGAGCTGTCCCACCGGCATCAATTAATCTCAAAATCTTCTAGCAACTTTTGAATGTTTATCAACACTGATCAGAGGTGTCAAGGCCAAGGGTCATTTCTTTGAGCAAATTCCTATTGTAAGTCCTGACATGGGTGCCCCAGAAATTCAGAGCCTTCTGTTATATTGGCTTATGAGAAAATTAAGAAAATGAATGAACTCTCAGCAAGCTGTTTTGGGCTGAGGATCTGGGATACCAAGGGGTTGATGGAACCTGAGTGATTGATTAATGGGCGTAGGTAGTGATGCCTGCTGGGAGGGCCCCAGAGGGGGTAGGGGGGAGGCCTGAGACTGGAACCTTCGTTTGCCACTGCAGTTTGCCTCTCCTGTGCCATCTAGAACATCAGTCCATTGGTGTGTGAGAAGAAAAAATTAAGATTTTGGAGCATATTAAAATTCGTTTTAAAAATAAGAAAAATTAAGATTTTCTAGGATTTAACATATACTGTCTTAAGACCCCTATCCCAACCGTTTATTAGGCTCACAGACACTATGTTTACTCAGAAAAGAATAATGCTCTCTTCTTTGTCTTCACTTTCGGTATATTTCAAAGTTTCCAAGATGTCTTTGTTTGGACTGATTTATAAAAATGAGATTGTAGTGAGATGGGAAAATGACCAAGAAAAATCTCAAAAAAATAAACATAAATTACCCACATCACCCAGGAATTCCACTTCTGAGGATATGCCCAAAAAAGAAGTGGAAGCAGGAAGTTGAAGGCATATTTGTACCCTCATGTTCACAGCAGTGTTATTCACAATAGCCAAACCAGTAGAAACAGCCAAGTGTCCACTGACATTCGAGTGGATAAACAAAAACATGATACGTATGTACAACAGACTATGATTCAGTCAGAAAGGAGGGAAAATCTTGCACCTGCTACAACACAGATAAACCTTGAGGACTTGGTGCTAAGTGAAACAAATCCATTACCAAAGGAAAAATACTGTGTGGTTCCACTTATATGAGATACTGGAATAGTCAAATTCAGAGACAGAAAAAAGTCCGGAGTGGCGGTTGCCAGGGGCTGGAGGGAGAAGGAAATGGAGACCTAATGAGTGCAGATGTGTAGGTTTACAAGATGAAAAGTTCTGGAGATAGAACGTGATGATGGTTCCACAACAATAAAATAGTACCACTGATAAATGGTTAAAATGATAACTTTTATGTCCTATCACAATAAAATATATATGTAAATAAATAATGAACACTCTCACTCTGTCATTTCACAATAAAGCCAATATGTTCCCCATGAATGAGAAAGTGAATAAAGTAAATAAACTGAATAAAATTTGTACTACAGAAAAAAACATTAAAAAACTGGATGTCTGGAAACATTTCCATGATTATGGAATTCTGTTGCCCAAAATAGTGTGTCATCTCTAAAAACTCTGATAACTGCACTTTTTAAAAACTTGGAAAGAGAATTCGTAGATTTTGAATCTACTTATGAATGCACAATACAGAAAAGCAACATTTTTTAGTTTGTGAGAACCAACTGATTAACAACAGGGAATATTTAGGCTTACTAGATGAATTTGAACAAAAATGTTTTTATAACTGGTAGATACAGCTGAAAATTAAGTTTCATGTTTTAGGAAATTTAGTCAGTGATGCAATTCTTTTATTTGGATCTGTTTATCTTTTTTTTTTTCCCAAAGATTTTATTTATTTATTTGTCAGAGAGAGAGCGAGCGAGAGCGAGCACAGGCAGACAGAGTGGAAGGCAGAGTCAGAGAGAGAAGCAGGCTCCCTGCGGAGCAAGGAGCCCGATGTGGGACTCGATCCCAGGACGCCGGGATCATGACCTGAGCCGAAGGCAGCTGCTTAACCAACTGAGCCACCCAGGCCTCCCTGGGTCTGTTTATCTTTGTAAGAAATCTTTTCCCATGTTGCCTGTTAAAAACTAAATATCAGGTAAACATGAGTTAGTACACATCTGTGTGTGTATGCCTAAGTTCTATTGAATGGGCTCAGAATTAATACTCCAACAGCAGTGAGTACACAATGGTTTCTAAATAACATTCTACAATTTAAAAAACCAGGACTCCTGGGAGAAATGATCATTTCCAGGGCTGAGGCAGGGAAAATACAAGATGAACTTGGAGCATGAACTGGGACATAGGAGCCAACGTAAAAAAGTCCCAATGGCCAAAGCTAGAAATACTTGAGCAACAAAATAGGTACATAGTATTGGATTATAACCCAAACTATAAAATAAATATCCATGAGCTAATGTTTATATAAATAAATGATTGAATGCATACATGCATGAGAGGAGAAGAGACAAATCTTCCGCACAGAAAAATTCCAAACGATGTACGTAGACTCTACCCCTCAGGAGGTAGGGCTTACTTCCCAGCTCATTTTCCCTCTGCTATGAACTTGAGCTACATATAGTGATTTGACAGCATAAAGAAAGGGCTAAGTAGTTCTTCCACAGTGAAGATTGGCAAACACTGCTTCAACCAAGGGATGGCTGACATCCCCTGTGATGTCATATGGTTATCATGTATACACATCATGATGCCAAAAGGGCTCTTTACCTCTTGATATTCAATCCCCAAAACCATTCCCCCAGTCTAATCACATCAAACACACACAGATTGAGGAACCATTCTACAGGCTACTTGGCTGATACTTCTTGAGACTGCCAAGGTCATAAAAAAACAAAGAAAGACTGAGAAGCCATCACAGATCAGAGGAAACTGGGAGACATGATGATGACAAGCAAGATGGGACCCTATACTGGATCCTGGAGCAGAAAGAGGACATACATGGAAAAGCTAGTGAAATCCAAATATGTCTGGAGTTTAGTTAACAAAAAAGTATCAATGTCCATTCCTAAATCCAATATGCCACAAGAAGACATCACGACTAAAGATGTTTACAGTAGGGGGAAACAGGTAAGGGATATACACAACTCTGTACTATCTTTGCAACTTTTCATAAATCTAAAATTATTCCAAAATAAAAAGTATCAAAATATGTTGAGGACCAAACTTGAAAATCACTCTATCACAAAATGTTAAATCAAGATTTTCATAAATACTGAAGCTTTGACCATCATATCTCTCTAAAAATTAAAATTATTAATAATTGTAATTATAGCAAAATTTGTTTCTGCTTAATCAATAAACAAAATGTATGACTTTTTAAAGCATCCTTTTAGGGGCGCCTGGGTGGCTCGATGGGTTAAGCCGCTGCCTTCGGCTCAGGTCATGATCTCAGGGTCCTGGGATCGAGTCCCGCGTCGGGCTCTCTGCTCAGCAGGGAGCCTGCTTCCCTCTCTCTCTCTCTTTCTGCCTGCCTCTCCATCTACTTGTGATTTCTCTCTGTCAAATAAATAAATAAAATCTTTAAAAAAAAAATAAAGCATCCTTTTATTTCATTTCTTTATCCTTTCAAAACGTCTGTTGTTTTGAATGTTCAATAGCGTACTTAACATATTAACATTGTCCTGCATTTTACAATTTACAGATAAGGAAGCATAGAAATATTTTCACAGGTCTTTGAGGCTGAAGTTTGTCTATTGGTAGTTTAAGGATACAACAACGTGTCATAACAGAGATCAAACCAGAACATCAGCGGTCAGGTTCCAGCTCTGCTGCCTACTGACTGGCTATGTCCAGTTCACTTCCTTCCCCGAGCCTTGTGTTTCCTGTCCATGAAGTGAGGATAGTGATATCACCTGCTTTTCAGAGTTGTTATATTGGCTAAATGACATCATGAACGCAAAAGGCTTTACAAACAGTGAAGTTCCCCATAAAGGTGACCAGGATTCAGATAATAGAATGTGGGGGTGTCCATGGTACTAATGCCAAAAGCTGAAACCAAGGTCAGAAAAGGCATGAAGTGGACAATTACTTGCTCACTGGAATAATCTAGCCAACTTTTTTTTTTTTTTAAAGATTTTATTTATTTATTTGACAGAGAGAGATCACAAGTAGGCAGAGAGGCAGGCAGAGAGAGAGAGAGGAGGAAGCAGGCTCTCTGCTGAGCAGAGAGCCCGATGCGGGACTCGATCCCAGGACCCTGAGATCATGACCTGAGCCGAAGGCAGCGGCTTAACCCACTGAGCCACCGAGGCGCCCCTAATCTAGCCAACTTTAAAATTTGTCCTCTTAGTTCTTCCCCGGGCACTTGAGGTGGCTGGAGTCATTGCTTCAGCTGACATCCCTTTGGGTCATTTGGGGTCTTTGGGGCAGCTGAGGTCATGAGGTCCCCAGAGGCCTGAAGGCTGGATCTCAGATTTTATCTTTTGGTTCAAAACTTTCCTCTCATCCATTCATTTAGGGGTGTTGACGCCTGGGGAATGAATGTTTACACTAACCAAACTTGAGAAAATTGATTTATGAACGAGTAACGCATCTCTCAATTACAATAGCCAATGTGTTTGCCACGGAGACTGTCATACTTGGCCCACAGGTCAGGGCCTGCCTTTCCTTGTAAGTGTGCTTGGAAGATGGAGAATTGTTAATGCAAAGAGTGAGATCTTCCTCTAGCTGGAACAACCTGCCACACAATGTCCACTCCGTGGTGTGCAGACAGAAGCTTCCTTTTTCCAGGTTCCCTGATGACCATCTTTCGGTTGCCATGACAATGCCCTTCTCCATTTTATCCAACTTTCACCGTGGGTGACAATCCAGGGACATACCTTACCAAGCTGGTGCCTGCTCCATCTGAGATCTACAGGGGTTTATTAATCCCATCAGCTCCGCCTCAGAACCCCACAGCAGGGCCCTTTCATTCTGAGACAGCTTCAGACCAGCGGGATCTGTCTGGGTGAATTTCAATACCTTCAGTCTTGGAAGCTATTGCTGTTATAATGGTTGTCATTAAAAAAAAAAAAAAATGCTCAGAGGGTGGTATTTTCCTCACTTGGGTGTCCTCATATCCTCCTCTTGACCTCCCTTCCAGATGCATCCCGTCTTAAACCTCAGGGCCTTTCTTAAGGCTGTTTGTATTTCCTCCACAATGAGTAAGACAAGATGATTGTGTGAGTGTGTGTGTGTGTGTGTGTGTTTGTATGTGTTCAGGCACTTCTGTTTCTCTTCTCACTGATCTTCAGAGATTTGAGCCTGAAACCTACTGCTGAGATTTCCTGCCCAGTGACTTCCTGTGTAAACAAAAACAGCTTTTCCTGATCCAAACAAGGAAATACAAACCTCTTCTTATTCAGCGCATTTATACCACTCGTGCCTCTTGGAGGAAGACAGTTAAGTAAGAAGCTGGGTGCCCCAACCTATGGTTATTAAGATTTTCATCACTAAATATTTTGAACAAAGCTTGGCCTCATTAAAAAAAAAAAAAAAAAAGTTGTGAGTGCTGCGCAAAACACAACCATCTCTTTCATCTAAGTGTTTTGAAAAGAAAGGCAGCAAAAGTTATGGATTCCACTGTCAGAAGGAGCCTCCTTTGATAGAGGAATGTTTTTAATTATTTAAATACTTTCACAGCAAGAGTTCGCGGTGGGTTGGTTTCCAAAAGTATTACGAGAGTCTCCCCGCAGGTAACCATGTAACTTTGTTAGAGGCGTTGATTAAACAGCCTGGCGTGAGGTGAAGGACCCCTGTGAGACGGCACAGCCCACGTGTAAGCACGCAGCACTGAGTATCGGCAACCATTCAGTCATGAGGCTTTATTCACCCACGCTTCTGAGCCACTCAGAGTATCCCCAGATCCTATCCCACCAAGACTTCCAGGGCTGCGGGGGCGGGGAGGGGGGGCGGATTATCTAATCACAAACCTCTGGTGGCTTTTTATCTTTCAAAAGACAGTGGAAGAACCACATCAAAAGGCAAAGTTCTACTTTCCAATCCACACCCTTAGGAGAAGCCTTGAGACTCTACGAAAATAGGATTCACTAGTTCCTCTATTCCTTGGGAAACCATTTTCACTTATAGAGAGGTAAATGCTACCCTAGGAATCTTCTTTGACTGCTCTCCTTAAAAATAAGCACTGACAAGGCTGTAAATAAGGTTAAAACTGAACTGGCCAAACTTACTAATAAGCCCTCCTTTTAACTGAGATGTCCAGATACAAACATCCAGAATTCCTCTTTCTCCCTTTTCTCCTTTCTTTTCTTCCTGTTTCACCCGTCTTTTATTTCTAAAAATATCTTGCACCTACTGGGTGCCAGCATTATGATAGATACTTGGGCTACAAAGGAAAATAAGGAGTGGTCCCTCCCTTCAGATCAGTCTATGGAGGAAGCCAAACAATCAGGTCATTCATTCATTCCTTCATTTACACATTCTCCCAGCCATTACTTCTTGAGTGCCTACTGTGTGTTCCTGCATTGTAGGAACTCACTCATTGCAGGACTCAGTTATCTAGAGACGTAAGTGAATGCTAAGGCCACCTGGGTCAAAAATAAAGAGATGGAGGAAATTCATGTTCTCAATTTTTCTACCTGCCTGTTTGAAATATAATAATAACATATAAAAATAAGTGTTTCTAAGTGTCCTACTATCTAGGTCTTTGACATAAAAAATTATGATTAAGATAAAATGTAATGAAATACCCATAAGGCAGATGGAGGCTTCAGCTAAAATGAAACTTAGTAAAATGTTTTATGTCAAAGATTAAAAAAAAAAAAAAGAAAAGAGAGAAAAGATAGGCTGTGCAAAGTGTGTTTAGAAATCTTTCCATCATTATGTAACTTTCTTGCGGAAAAGATGTTTCACCTCTTAGAACTCATTTATCTGTCTACTTGGGCTTGGAGAAAAATTTTTTTTTAACTCTTCTAAATGAAGAATATCAGTGTTTTTTAAACCATCTGCCAAATATAGAGAGAAGCAACATCCACAGATAAGTGAAGATGGAAATTTCCTAACCAAATATTAAGAAAAACTTTGCATAATTGGTACCAGAACTATTTAAAAAATAAAGATACCATCATTTGTAAGTACACCCAACAATGCACATCTTTCATTTTTGTATTTTATGTTATCGTGAGGTATCTTTTTCAGCTGTGATCATCATTAAAATGAAATATAGAAATAAACTGAATTTAGAACTAGGCTTTCAAGTAGTTGTATTATAAGCTGTTAAACCCAAATTTTAAAACATGATGAAATGTATTTCATGTCTTAGTAAACTCACTGCAAAGATTGTTTAACATTATCAGTGCTTATAATATCTCATATTAATAATTATTGCTTTATTAAACATTTAGATATTCTAAAGGGGTATGGAGAAATTTTACAGCCTTAAATGCTTATAATGATAAAGAATAAAGGCTGAGGGGCACCTGAGTGGCTCAGTGGGTTAAGCCTCTGCTTTTGGCTCAGGTCATGATCTCAAGATCCTGGGATCGAGCCCCACGTCTGGATCTCTGCTCAGTGGGGACTCTGCTTCCCCACCTTTCTCTCTGACTGCCTCTCTGCCTACTTGTGATCTCTGCCTGTCAATGAAATAAATAAAATCTTAAAAAAAAAAAAAAAAGAATAAAGGCTGATAATTAGCAAGGTAGGTACACTCCTAAAGGAGCAAAAAGAGGAGCAGGGGAAAAAAATAGAAAGTAGAGGAAGAAAATTATAATAAAGATAGCAAACATATACACTCATGGTGAGCATAGCATAACACAGTTATTGAATCACTATATTGCACACTGAAACTAATGTAACATTGTGTCAGCTATGTTTCAGTAAAATAAATACGTGAATACATAAATCAATGAGTTTAGAAAGGTAGATTTTAAAAAAAAAAAAAGGATAGAAATATTAATGGGAGGAAATCCTATACCAAATGAGGATTATCAAATCCAAAAACTGATTATTTAAAAAGACAAATATTGCCAAACCTCTGGCAAGCCTGGACAAGAAAAAAAATAAATCATTCATAAATAATGTTAAGAATAGAAAGGAGACATAACTATAGTTGCAGAAGAGATTTAAAATTCTTTGTAATAATACCATGTACAACTTCATGTCAAAGTCATAAGTGAAATACACAAATTACTAGAAAAATTTTCATGATCAAAACTGACTCAAGAAGAAAGGGAAAATCATAATGACCTTATAGACATTAAAGAAATTGAATTCACAAAAGTAATTGAGTTAATTCAAAATATTCTCTCAGAAAAAAATACTAGACCCATTATTTTACTGTTGACTTCTAACTAACTAACATTCAAGGATTCAACAATTCCAAGTTTTAGAATATTTTCAGATTATAGAAAAAGAGAGACTAATTCCAAATTCCTATCACGATGCTAGCTTAACCTTGATGTCTAAACTTGGCCAGGACCAATTGGAGAAAGGAAGAATATTGGCTAATCTCAGTCATGGACATAGAAGAAAAACCTTGAAGAAAAACCTTAAACAAAATATTAGCAACTTGTAGCCAGTAATGTATGAAAATATAATATTTTATGACCAAGCTAGATTTATTCAGAATATAAGGTTGCCTCAATGTTAAAAAGTCAAGTAATATGACAGCTTCAAAAAGGAAACCATGGTTTCTCAGAATATGCAGAAAAAGAATTCAATAAAATCCAGTTACCATAGTAGCCAAAGTAAGGAAAGAGCCCAAACATTAATCAATTGATGAATCAATGAAGAAGATGTGGTATATATAGAGAGAGATAGAGATAATGGAATATTAGTGAGCTACAAAAAAAAAGAATGAAATCTTGCCATTTGTAAAGATGTGGATAGAACTAGAGATTGTAATGAACAGGGGGAGAAAAAAAGAAAGGCAAACCAAGAAACAGACTCTTAACCACAGAGAACAAACTGAGGGTTACTGGAAGGGAGGTGGGCAGGCAGATGGGCTAATGGGTGATGGACTTTAAGGAGGGCACTTTTGGGGATGAGACTGGGTGTTATATATAAGTGATGAATCACTAAATTCTACCCCTGAATCTAAAGTAAAAGATAAATAAATGTATTGGTTGTTTAAAGAAAAATAAAAATCCAGTTACCATTCAGAAGTGTAAAACAAACACCTCAACAACTAACAATAGAAGAGAACATTTTTAATCTGTTTAAGGTATACATCCATGGATGAATATTTAAAAAAAAAGTTAAAGTAGAAAAAGTCACAGAACAATATTTCAGTGATTCTATTTAAATGATTTTTACTTCTATATGATTTTTGTTTTTATATGACTGTGTTTATAAGATTCAGTGATTCTATTTCTATGAAAAGTTCACAATTAGGCAAAGCTAAACAATATATTGTTTGGAGGTCCAAACTTGCATATAGTGAAGACACACACAGCTCTGTGGGGGGGAAATGATGAGCCTCAGTTTCAGGACAGAGCGTAACTGGAAGGGAGAGATAAGAAACAAACAAAGGACCTCAAAGATTCTGGTAATACTCCTCTCTCTCTAGCTCAGTCGTGGTTACATGTGTGTTTGCTCTAACATTATTCTATTTTTAGTTCTAATATTATATGTTATAGAAACATTTTGCACATATAATGTATTTTTAAGTGGCAAATGGCTTTTCAGTAAATTGCTCATTGAGGACAAGGGTTCTGATGACAATGAACAGAAAAAATGATACTTTTAAATACGGCCAAAGTGGGGGACATTGGATTGGCATGGGAATCAAATTTTTCTTTTCACACTGAACTATTTATAGATGAAATGCTGAGAATAGCTTCAAAGTAACCTGAGCATAGGGGTAAGAGTGAAAATATTGACCATGAGTTGGTAATTGGTGAAGCTGGGTGATGAGGCATGGGGGTTCATTTATACTGTTGTCCCTAAAGATCAAGTGATTGTGTGCGCTTGAGGCGGGGGAAGGGAGGAAGGAAGGGGTGGAGAAATCTCACAGACGGGAACTGAAACAAGTGAGGATATTTACTGATTGTCTGAATGTTCAGCATTCCCTGGTATAAAGAATAAAGCAGGGGGTGCCTGGGTGGCTCAGTGGGTTGGGCCTCTGCCTTTGGCTTGGGTGATGATCCCAGGATCCTGGGATCGAGCCCTGTATTGCGCTCTCTGCTCGGCGGGGAGCCTGCTTCTCCCCCTCTCTCTCTCTGTGCCTGCCTCGCTGCCTACTTGTGATCTCTGTCAAATAAATAAATAAAATCTTAAAAAAAAAAAAGAATAAAGCAGTAGATTTAAAAGGAAGAGGAATGAAATGAAGGCAGACCAGCCCGTTTTTGTTTTTTGTTTTTAAAGTAATCTCTTACACCCAGTGCTGGGCTCAAACTCACCACCTGGATATCACGGGTGGCATGCTCTACAGACTGAGCCCGCCAGGCACCTCCTTGCTGGCTCTTTATACATGGAGAAGGCAGCTAGTACTCATAAAATGTGCAGGCATGAAGGCATAAAAGTTCTAGCCAGGCTGGCAGGGCAGGTGTGACCCGAGGTGAGATGGTGAGAGCCAACTCTGGGCAATCCTACACACTATGCAAGAGGCTACTTCTTCTCTGGCTGCTGCTGAGGACCTCCATGATTTTGCTGCAGCCCTGAGTCTTTGGGGAGGTCAGGGGAAGACACAAACCGATAAAACACTATGGGTATCCTGCCGTGCTATACCGGCCATCAGCCACCTGAACTGGGTGGTCTACAAAACAGAGAGCCCTATCTTCTCCAAACTACCACATTCCATGGCTCTAATTCTCCTTCCCACGACCTCCGTGGCTTGTGCCTGCCACCCCACTGCCTTCCATATATGAGTTCCCAGCAGACCTCATAGGGGCTTACACTGTCCTCAAGCATACCCACTCCTCACGTACCCACGCACACATTCCCTACTCAACCCCTACTGAACCTGCTGTTCACTTTCTTGCTTCCACTCCTTTGTACTGTAGGTGTTATTCCCTTGATCAAAAAGCCCCTTGCTCTTCTGTCCTCCTGGACAGTTCACAAGCGCCTTCCCAGAATGCTGGAGTGGGACCTCCTCTAGGAGGCTCTCCCTGACCCACAGGGAGGGGAGGCATTGCCCCACTGTTTTAAAGCATCATCCTCAGTACTACGATTATTTGCAACACTTCTGGCTTTTTCCACCCTGCTGAACTGCTCTCTGCTGAATATTCCACAATTGTGGAAAAACTCTTTTTTCCTGTCTCTATGACCATCATTCTACATATGGAAATCACCTAAAAAAAAAAAAAAAAAAAAGCACATGTTTGCTATTTAAAAGATTGTAGAAGGTATCAAAGGAAGGTTATTATGTGCACAGAGGGATATTGTAGTTTAATCCTAGCTTTGTTCTTGATTTTCTGTAATTACATGTTGCTGTGATTTAGATGGAGTTAGTGGAGAGAAGTTCCTGCTGAAATCAAGGACTGCGGCTGATGCCTTCTTCACCTGAGTATTTGTCCCTACTCCACATTACATGACTGTTCTTGCTCACACCCAAAGCCAGACCGGCCCCCAAATGAGCCAGGCATGGGGAGAGACAGAGATGGTAGAGTAGGAACTGGTTTTTAGAAACTCACAAAACAAATACCTTTCTTTCAAGGACAGACATACCTGGTTCATTAAATATTAAACTATTCTTTTTTAAAAAGGCAACCTAAGGGTGCCTGGGTGGTTCAGTGGGTTGAGTGGACAACTCTTGATTTCAGCTGAGGTCATGATCTCAGAGGTTGTGAGATCCAGTCCCAGGTCAGGCTCCAAGCTCAGTGCAGAGTTAGCTTGAGTTTCTCTCCCTCCGCCCCCTCCCCCAGCTCACACGTATGCATTCTCGCTCTCAAATAAATAACTAAACCTTTTTTTTTTTTCTTAAAGGCAACCTAAACGACATCATGAAATCTACGCTAAACCAAAGCAGGATGCCATTGGACTGAAGTTAGTTTTTCTGTTCCACCTTCAGAACTCCTAGTTATTAATCCTGGGAGAAGGATGGCTGCTAGCTGCAGTCAAACTTGGCAGTTTAAATGTCATATCCATGGTATCTGTTTTTATTTAGTAGCGTGATATATCTTTATCCAGCACTGTTCTATTTCGCATATGACATTTTAGAGCACGCACAATATTCGGATCATATCTAGGTACAGAGGCCGATCACTTTAATTTATGGGTGACCCCAATTGTCACTTTCCCCCAAACAGCAATGGAATTTTTCAATATCCCCAGAATAAATCCCTCCTCTGGAGAAGTAAACATAATATGACAGTGTGTCAACCACAGATTTGTTTCAAGATTATTTACTTACAATTCAACAACACTGCTGGCCCAGGGAGTGCCCCGTCAGCAAAAGCTGCATTGTTTGAAGCAGCTCAGGGAAATGGCCAGGGTTTCAGAATCCAAAGAATGTAGTTTTCCTAAATACCTCAGGATTACGAGATGCTATAGAACTAATAAATTTGCTCCTTAAAATAGTCCAGAAGGAATCCTTAACTATTCCTACATGTTTGAAAGTTTAGGTTATTGATGGAGAGAGAGAATGCAGTTTTGTCCCTTAGGCTCACATAACAAGTGTCATGGGTAACTTTTCTCCCCTGCCCTTTTCTCCTCGTGATTATTTTTAAAAGGATAAATTCCAAAGGTAGAGAATCTTTTGGAAGAGAAAAAAAAATAATGATGAAATGAAGAGAGAAGATCTGCAAAAGCTCACTTCAGCATAACCTTTTAAGCACCAAATATTTACCTGGTGCTGATCACTGTTTCCCAGGATGGTGGACTGGGTGAGCTCGCCCACCCAGGGCGTGAATCGGATTGCATTCTGTCAAAGTCCAGTCAGGTAATGTAGTCACAGAATGAAACGAGTTACTACTATCACCATTTTACAAATGAAGACATTTGGGCCCAGAAGACTCAAGCAACCTGTTTAAGTTCATATAGGAAATGAGTCAATGAATGCAGACAAAATCTCAGGTCCCTTAGTTGAGTGGTCATAACCCCTGGTCTATGCAGGATGCATTTAATTCTGCAAAGTCACATAGGTCTAACTAAAAGAAATAGGCACATGAATCACGGGCAGAGATGTCCTCCGCAGTCATGGATTTTAGCTGGGAGCATGGCAACCCACAATAAAGAATGCACTTTGGGGGACCTGGGTGGCATGGTCGGTTGGGGATCCAGCTCTTGGGTTTAGTTCAGGTCCGATCTCAGGGTGGTGAGAGTAAGGCTGCACGCAGCTCTATGTTCAGCAAAGTCTGCTTGAGACTCTTTCTCCCTCTGTCTCTGCCCTTTCCCACTGCGCTCTCTCTCTCTCTCTCTCTCTCTCTCTCTCTCACCCTCTCTTTTTCTAAAATAAATAAATGCATCTTAAAAAAAGAGAGCAAGAGAGAAAATTCACTTCTCAATCTGCCTGGTAGCTACATGTGTCCAGTTGAGTGTGAGCAGAAGGGATGTGGGTCACTTCTGGGTCATGGAAGTCTTGTGGAGCCCCCTCTCTTGGACTGGGCTCCCCTGGGAGTAGAGTCTGAAGCTAAAGCTTGACTGCAGATTTATTTGGGAAGTGATTCCAGGGAGCAGGAGTGAAGGTGACAAAGGCAAGTGTGACGAGAAAGGAGGGGGAGCCAACGCAAGAATGTGTCACAGAGTTGGCCACCATTACAGGTGACTAGCACTCAATGACACAGTATGTTCTGATGGGGAGACACAAGGGGAGAGATACCCACTGGTACTCGTCCATCAGTCAAGGTGTTAGCCGTCCCACACCACTGGCTTGTTCTTGCTACGATATCCAAGAAGCTCCAGAACAGAAAAGTGAGAAGCTTGGGCTGAAGTGAGGCATGGCCAGATCGCACCAATGCAAACTGGCAAAGCCTGCACCGTTATGGGCACCAGAGGAGTGGTTAGGTAGAGTGGAGAGGATTCGTTTCTCAAGAGGAACCCAATACATCTCCCTTCCTGCTGGTGAAGACACTGGTAATGGGGAGCCACCTTAGACCATGTAACAATGGCAAACTGCGTAGTAGGGCTAGAACAGTAATACTGAAGGAGCTTGGTGTCCTGGGATGATCTGAGTAGCCAGGTTAGCTGGGACCATACAAAAGAGAGAAATAAATCTCTTTTATTTAAGCAACTGTTATTTTAGAAACTAATAAAAAGGAAGCCTGGTAATCGTAAGTTATAAACATGAAACTGGAGGGATCTGTTTAGACAGTGAATAAAATATTTGGGTGTTAGCCAACAGGTGACAGAGCCCTGGGCTACGTGATAATCACCTTAAAAATCTCACTGTCATGTGGCTCAGTCCCTGACACCAAATCACATGGATTATCTCACTTTACCACCACCACAATCTTGTGAGTTTACTACTTTTCCACTCCCATTTTATAGGAATTTGGAGCTTACTTTGCCTGAGGTCATGCACCTAGCAGTGGGTGGGGCTGGTATCCAAGGGCAGGCACCCAGGGCTCTGAGCTCACCTCACTGCTGCCCCATGCCCATGGACCATATGGGCACTACCTATGTACTTACATACCACCGATGTAATTGAGACAACTTGTCTGAGACTAAAACGTAACCTAGAGATGCAGCATCTCTGGTTTCTCGCCATCTGGGCTGCCAGTAATCCAGCAGAGCTGGAATAACCACAGTCATTTGGAGGATAGAGACCTTTCTGCTGGTGAGTTGTTTTTCATCAAGCTAAAGAATACTATTCTGAACTTGTTCTTCGTCTTCTTCCATTTATCTAGACATTAATCTTCGCCTTGTAAATTTCAGGAGCTCTCCATGCTAAATTCAAATGTATTTGTTTTGCGTATTCTAAATTAATCCCTAATGAACCAGGAATTCCAAAGTGCCCTTTCCTTTGTTTTGAACAATATGTAAGATAAAATGTCTAGTTTATGCCTTAGTGTCTAGAAGTTGATTGCTAGGAAATCAGGATGTTCACAATTTTTAAGCAGAAAGAAAGGCTAAATAATGACCACTTTTTTAGGATTCACTAAATACTCAGGATTTTGATAAATTCTCATAGACAAATCTGTGTTAAGATATGAATCCTCCCCATCTTTTTCAACCCAGCTTGGTAGATGAGTCGGAAGTGTAAGTTTGTATCTAAAAGCTAACATGTGTCCTCTTTCTCCCCTTGACTCATTCCCCTCTGTTATCCTTAAGTTGTTTTTTTAAATCCTTAAGTTATTTTTCAAAGTGCATGTATGAAACCATGCTTAGAGGATGTGGGGAACTTTAAAATTAACCAACTATGGACTCACACTAATGCAATGGGGTCCAAAATCACCCTGGCAGGCAAACACTTTGTATGAGGTGCAACTGAAAACAATACCACAAGTAAATGACCCAGTTTCCATTCTAAACTTTACCCCATGCATAGCATTCTGAGCAAAAGGAACCCTGGCTAGTGCCAAGGGGGGAAAAAAAGAACATGGATTTCAGATAAGAATGATCCAGAAACCAAAGGAATTTGGAAAGGACTTTGTAGATGCAAAGTAGCAAATGCGGAACATCACAGAAAGTAGAGGGACAGTAATCCCCCATGGTGAACCCACTGAGTTTCAAAAGATGTTTAACCAGCATCTGAATGAAAAACCTCTGTGGGGAGGTCAGTTGCCAACTGAACCGGCTGAGAAGACATCATCTCCTCCTACCCTAATTTGTACCCCCTTTCCCATTTAGAGGCTTAGCAGGAGGGAGCTGTAATATGATTACTTGTTGATGAAGGGATTCCTAACATGACCTACTGGTTTCCTTTGATGCTTTGTTTTCTGACACACTGCTAAACTCTGAAATGCAGAAAAACTATAATTTAGTTCAGAAGCTTATTTTAAAACATACATTGCAGTCATAGAACTGATTCTTACTACCTTCTCAAATTTTTTGGTTAATACAAGTCCCTTCTTCACAAAATGCATTATGTTTCCTTCTACTGTCACTTTTCATTTGGTTTCCCCAATTTCCAATGAGTTGGGGAGAAATCTGAAAACATGGCTATGTGGGAAAGGGCCTCTGGTGGGAAAGGGTCCCAGTCCCAGCTTTTTTGCTCCCTCACTGTGCCTTGCACAGGACTTCAGGGCTGGCCTCTAAGAAAGGACCTGGATGGGTCTCACCGCCAATCACAGGGGCCCCTAGGCCAAAGGGAAGCTGGTAGATGAGGACATGGAGACATGGCAGGAAGGGAGGGTTCCTCCTTTCCAGGCTGGTTCAAGGGAGAAAATCAAACAGATTAGTGCATCTGTAGCAGTTCACTTTCCCCTATGGGGCTGACTCGGCACGGTCTTCCCTTCCGGAACGATCTTTATGCTGTACTAAAGGAACTAGGCACGAATAGGCTTTGAGCTAGGATGCAATCTTCCCTCTTTCTCTGTCCTTTTCTCTGAGAGGCATCCTTAGTACATGAACCCCAGCAGAAGTGACCAGTGCAAGGACTGGATAAACAACATGCCGGCCACAGGCCAAGTTCCCCCTGACCTGTTTTCCGCGAGACCTGTTTTCTTGGGCCTGTGCAGTTCTTTGGTTTGTTCTGTTTTTACATTTGAATGTTGTCTTTTAAAAGGGCACAAACTCTCCAGGTCACTGCTAATCCCTAAAGACGCCCTGAACACGAAGCCCACTTGGCTCATCTTGTGTTACAAACACCCATGTGGGCTTTTGACCTTTTAATCCCTGGTAAGCAGAAACTTCTCCTTGGTTAACAGCCTTGGAGCCAGTTAAGATGCTGATGTCTCAGAGGTCTTGGAGAATAAACGAAGGTGGATCAAAGGGTAAGTCAATAGCTTAGTTTAGGAGATATTTTAAAAATCCAAGCAAGCCATTTCCAGGCCTCTTGGTTCAGCATTCTCTGTTGCATGCCCGCACTTGGGGGCCCTCTGCAGACAGCAGGGCAATATGATTGCTGGCTCACAAATCCCGTGAGGTCTGGCTTTGAGTTTATATCAACATAGATTGTATCTTTTCTCAGCGTGCTTCCATCAGAGCAATGCTTAATTTGGACTGATCTGTGCTCCCAGAAGGGAGGGCAGTCATTCTTTCATTGGATGCATTTAATTTCACTCTCCCTCTTAAGTTTAAAATGCTCTGGACATGCATTTACCTTCCTTCTTCTCTTCCCCACACTTTTCCTTCCTCCTCCTTTTATTTCTCCCAAATCCAAATGATGTATAAGTGGAGTGGACCTCCGTTGGGAGTGGAAGGGAAACACTGTCAATCTTTATTTTTTCCACCTCAAGCTCTACATTAGATCCTCCATCCAAGTTTTCTAAAACATGTAAGGTTCTCCTCACCCCTGCTTTCATCCTTAGGATATACTTAAAGTCACAAAATAAGCACAGTGCATTTTCTGCGAGGGAATCAATTTCCTTGATGGTCAATCATTGAAAACCATAATAGAACTGGCAAATGTTCTATGAAGCAAAAAACAATATTCATTGTTTTAAAAAGATAAAACACAGAATTATAAAGGCCTTCATGCTTGGTGGAGGCTTCTTTCAAATGTTTCTTTGGATCGCAAAGAAGTCCTTTATACCTACTTTGCTATTAGGAGTAACTGGGTGAAAGTTTGAGAAATAGTGTGAGATTCTGGTAAATTCTTTTCTAAAACACAGCCTGATTTTGTATCTGAGAGGAGTATTTCTTTATTTCTGGGGTTCATGAAATGAGAAATTATGTAGCCTTTGGCTGGACACTTAAGTCTATTCCTGGGCTTGCCAAAAAGGCTTGGGTTGAGTCACTGGACTGGACTTCACAGTCTCATTCAGAGACCACTGGGATTGTAAAACTCTTGCTGCTGAAGCCATTTCTTGTAAATGGCTCCACGTATTTAAGAATAAATAGCGTAGTTCTGTTATTGTTGGTTTGGGAATCACCCATCCACCACACTGGCACAGTTGTCCTGCTTATGCACAAGTGTCAAACATTTGCATTTTCTCTGTTCTGCATTTGTTGGAAAGTAAATAGGCAGCAATAAAGAAACTTCATTATGCATGTTTTCTGCCTTGGGTGGCACCTGGAATTCGCTGAATTTGCTGAGTGCAACTTAAATTTTAAAAGACTCCTGAGCCTCACCTTTTTTAATGCCATGCAGGTCAAATGGAAAACCAAATACTTGGAATAAGCAAGCTGCATGGGTCCTTTCTCTTGGTCTTGACTGACTCCAGACCCTGTTGTGGAATCCCAGCACCTCTTTTTTTCCCTCTTCCAGCCCTTAAGCTTCCATGACCATTCCATTAAACAAGCATCTCCTCTCCCCCTCTCAGAAAATCAACAACTGATTTAGCATATTACCTAGGACACTACAGTACAAAAGCTTTAATGGGCAAAAACAAAACAAGAACACTCCTATCCACTGATTTTCCAGGACATCTTGTTTACTTCATGTCGCTCTTAGTGGAACTTGAAATGTGACTTACAGGCAATGAAGCTGATTTCACAAGCACTATATAGACTCTCACTGATGACAACTGAAAGGACTTTGCCCAGACTGCTTCTCGCTACCTTGTACCAGGAGCTGAACGCAGGGAATGGAATGAGGCAGAATGGAAAAATAAATGTAAATATCAAGCATATTGCTCTTTTTTTCATTGACTCACCCCA
Source organism: Mustela erminea (assembly GCF_009829155.1). Lineage (NCBI taxonomy): Eukaryota > Metazoa > Chordata > Mammalia > Carnivora > Mustelidae > Mustela > Mustela erminea. Next base: position 49,912,246 of record NC_045626.1, read on the forward strand.
GAAGGGGACCCCATCTAAGATTCTACAAAATCCTATTAAATCATTCTAGGCAAGATGCTTAATTATTATTACATTTAGGGAAGAAGAACAGGATCATATCTTCCCAGTGATACTACCTCTTGGTAATAATCTCAATTTGTAGAAAAGGAAGCATGGTGTGGTGAACAAAGCCTCAGCACTGGACTCAGACAGGCCGAGGTTTAAAATCCCAGAGCCACAATTTATTGGCTGTGTACCACTGGATATGCTACCAACCTCTTGTGGGCCTCATTATTCTTCATCTGCAGAATGGGGAAATGATGCAAGGATTTAATGAGCCCAAATGCAAGGAGCAAGTGCCATGCTGGGCACACAATCCATGGGCACACAATTCCCTTTTTAAATCAGATTACAGATTATGAACATAAAGTAACTCCGCAGCAACAGCTGACTCTGGCTGAGGGCACTGTTTTCTATGAAGGGTGCTCTTGGTGGCCCCTAGTTGTGACTGCTGATTACACACATCTGGAAACTATGACAACCGCTTTGCTTTGAGCTCAGCTTGGCCCAAATGTAGCTCTATATAAGGCAGCTTCTATCCTTCAGTTTTTCCCAACACATCATAGTTTGCCTTGAATTTGGGCAGAGGAGTGGGTGTCAAAAGAAATGCACAATGTCTAGGAAAAATTCAGATTCAACTAACAATTACCCAGCCCTGTTTAGTTCCCACTAGGGAACCATTCCTGGAGTAGCTCACAGAACATGCACAGGAGCCCTGTTAGGAAGCTATACTATTATGTCTACTTTGCAGATGTCTCAACTGAGTCTAGGAGGTTAAGTGACTTTCTCAAGTCACAGAGATAACAAGGCATGGGGTTGGGGTAAGATCCCAGGCTTTTTGACCTGGTTAAGAAAGCAGGAGGATTTGCAGTGTTGAAAGATAGGCAGTGGCAGTGTCTACTTGCCAAAGTCTACTTTGGGTTGACACTGTGACAAGTGCTGGGAGGCAGGAGATGGGAGATGCCAGTGGTAAGTTTTCTTGACTTTTAGAAACCCTATACTAAGGCCTTCAGTCCATCATGTCACATATCAATTGGGGCAGGTAGTAAGATGTAGCTATTAAACAGATCATGTAAATAGTATCTGATCACTGATTAAAAAACAACAACACTGAATTTATAAAACACTCCCAGCATAATTTAATCTGGGAGTGGGGGTAGGGTTGGTCTTATCTGCACAATTTAGAACGATTTTAAAACCAATAGTAACTCCCATTCACTTATTCAACAAATATTTATTAATCTACCTACTAGGTGTCAAGCACTGTTCTAGATACTGGGGAAACAAAAACTCTTCAATAAAAGCTTTTGAAAGTGCCTTCTTGGTAACTGATCAAGTAATAATAAATTGAGATTTGGGGGAAAAGAATGCTAAAACATCAGATTTTTTTTAAAAAATTCCTTTATGGGCTTATTTGAGGACTCTTTCCTTTGTTTCCACTTAAAAACCTCCCATTTTTCTCTTGCTTCTTTGTTCCCCAGAGGCAATTTTTAGTCCCAATATGTGCTGCACCATAGGCTTCCATTTCCATGGCCAAAGCAGGACAATGGTGGGGTGGGGGGTGGGGGTCAGCCCCAACTATATGATAAACAGTGAGCATAATATGCTGCTAGAGTCTTTAAAAAATACCAGAAAGTCGTATTTCAACCCCCCTCCAAATGAAAAGCCTAGTGAATGAAATTAAGACTGTTACTCGAGTGTAATTACACTGAGTACGTAAAATTGAAACACTGAAAGTAAATCATACATTTGGATATTACATTTTATATTTCAGCATATGCTGAATAAGCCAGTGAAGTTTCATTATTGTTGGGGGTAATGTCAGGAGAGAAATTTCTATAAATTTTATATATAAAATTTTTCCTTTTTTTTCTGTTTTTTCCATTTTTCTGTTTTCCATTTATGTCAAGTTGAGCACATGCTGTGACTTAAGATTCTCCTTCTTCCCCGCATTTAATGCCCAGGGACAAGCTCCATCTTGATTATCCTAAATTTCGCCTTAGGTGACCTCAGACTAAGAGGGGGCTTTTAATTTTGTTTTGTTTTCTTAATTCCACGAAGGTTTTTGTTTTTGCTTGTTTGCTTGTTTTAATTTATATAGAAAAGGAGAGAAGAAGGACTTCCAAATAACCCTATAAACATGGTCTTCTGGGTACTGGCAAATGGCCCGGATAGCACAGCAAGTTACAGTGCATTATGGAAGACAACTGTGGCTGCAGTCACTTCTTGCCGGCCCATGTCTCAGCTCATGGAAACTGGACGACAATCGAGGGAACGGTGGGTTAGAACGTAGTAAGAGGCCGCAGAACTTGCCGGCTTACTGACCTGCAACTCGCTGGGAGACCGTGAGGGAAAGCTTTGGGGATGCATGGGGAGAGGCGCCGCGCCTGCGCTCCAGGGAGGGGTCACCCCTGCGCAAGCGCAGTGACTGCAGTGACGCCGTTAAAGGTAACAACCGCCGAAAGAAGATGGCTTCCAGCTACAAGAAGTCAAACGTGGCCTCTACCAGCCAGAAAAGAAAGGTGGGTCCTAAGCCTGAACTCACGGAAGATCAGAAGCAAGAAGTTCGCGAAGCATTTGACCTCTTCGATGCCGACGGAAGTGGGACCATCGACGTGAAGGAGCTGAAGGTGGCCATGAGAGCGCTGGGCTTTGAACCCAGGAAGGAAGAGATGAAGAAGATGATCTCCGAAGTAGACAAAGAAGGCACAGGGAAAATCAGCTTCAATGACTTTTTGGCCGTCATGACTCAGAAGATGGCCGAGAAAGACACCAAAGAAGAAATCCTGAAGGCTTTCAGGCTCTTTGATGATGATGAAACTGGGAAGATCTCCTTCAAAAACCTAAAGCGCGTGGCCAACGAGTTAGGGGAAAACCTCACCGACGAGGAGCTGCAGGAAATGATAGATGAAGCCGATCGGGATGGAGATGGCGAAGTGAACGAGGAAGAATTTCTTCGGATCATGAAAAAGACCAGCTTGTATTAAAGTCACTTTCTTCTGCAAGCATGTGTAGAGAAGTCAAATGGCATGCTGGGTTCTCTGATTCGGTTTTGCAGGACCTCGAGTTAGAGGACAGCGTTATCCTCTTACCCCCAATTTCTTTAGATACTTCTATTTCCAAATCTCTGGCTCAATTATAGAATTTTAAAGAAGCTTGTTAGTGTGAGTGTTTTGGTTTCTAATTCTCGCAATCAGACCTGGAGTACTTTAGGTTGAATAAAGAGCCCTGAGGCTTCAGTCCCCTGGCTCACCTTCTGCCCTGCTTTGGTGGACAGCCATTGAGCTGAAGGAAGGTAGGTTGGCTTCTTGTGACAAAGAGCCATGCGATTCCCTTGTTACTTCTTTGGTGGCCTTATATTAATCTTGCTTCACATTCTGTTCCTTGAATTCGAGCCATTCTTTTAGCATGATGAGGTGGAATTGGCCAGTATGTCATTCTAGCCATTACTTTTCATTTAACTGAATATTGGTTTGAAGAAGAATGGTGCAGCCACTTACTAGGCTCAGGAAAGGTGCTCTTCTAAAGAATAAGCTTGCAGTTGGGTGTTGGTAAATTAGCAGTTTTGTCTATTCTTTGACTTCCTCACATACAAATGACTCTTCCTTTGTGTATAAATTACCTACTGTGTATTATCCAAGGCCAGATGTATATCAGAGCTATAAAATAAAATTTAATTTAATATTGGCCCAAGCGAAGCATCGTTTGCATAAGAAGTTAACTAGTGATTTTGAGTAAATATCTTACAAATGTAAGATCTTCGTTTAGTAAAAATGGAATGTATTCTAAGCTACTTATCTGTCCTTGGAAAGATCAGTTAGCATTTTAGTTACACTGTATTATATCCTTCCCTTTATTACTGCTTTACATTACACGCCAGTGTCTACATGCTAATTCTTAGAACATCTTAGTTCTTGATTTGATTTTCCCCCTCTGGTGTATAGTTGATGCCAGAGCATTTGGCATGTAAGTGATTCTTTATTTTATAATCCCAGGACACTGTTTCACTGTGGTGTGTGTATGTATTAATACTACTTGTTTTCTGTTCTAAATTAAGCCTTTCTTGTTTTGAAATAAGAAATCTAGCCCTTTTGAGTGTCTATAAACCTGAAATTAGTGAGAATTTAAGTAATATGACTGTGAGAAGATAATATAATCTGCTAAGATACAACCTAGGTTAACGTTTTGATAATAGGCAACAAAACTATTAAATGGGCAAGATATTTTGGTCACAACTGAATGTAAATTAAATCTTCATACAAAGTCCCATTAAGATAAATGTTGAAATTCTGGAAAAATTTTCACTTGCTTTGCCAGCAATTGTACCCTTCAGAGGGTGGTGGATATAATCAGGGAAACTACTACTCTGAGCTGAATTCTCATTAACGGGGACTAATTTGTCAAAGCAGTAGTACTAGCTGAAGTGATGGGTATGTGGACATTTGTTGTGAGAAAGAGTTTTGCTGAGGTGGCTGGCACAGGGCAGAGGAACTCACCCAGGCTGCAAATGCTTACAGTTCAGGTGTGGATTCAAGTTCAGTTATAGGGGATACAGGTGCAATTTGGGCCCACATCAATCTGAAGGGCCTGATCTGAAGGCAGGGGGAGGAGTATGGCATTCTGGGAAGCAAGACTTCCTGGCATCCTGTTGACCAGAATCTTGGCCCAAGGATCTATATATGGATCAAGGTAGAAATACCAGAAACAAAGAAAGTTGGCAGAAACTAAGAAAAAGGGTCAGAGCCTCAGCCAACTGGCCTAGTTTCAGTCTCGGCTCCTGTCCCAGCAGAGGACAGAAGTGAAAACCAGGAACCTGGGCTGAAGCCCAGCAGTCAGGCTGCCCAAATGCCCTGGGGTCAACTGTGGAGGCTGTATGTAGCCCAGTATATAAAGGGTTGCCCTGAGGGCACAATCCCACACAAGGGAAGGGAGCTCCAGAATATTTCTGAATCCCATTTACTGCTAAGGAAGAACTTCACAATGAACTATTAGTCTTGCTTCTCAGTTGACTCATACTTTAAAGGATGGAGGGTAAAGAGGAGAAAGGGGGATGATGAGAGCAGGACCAAACTGGCATTTGAATTGAAATTTTTTTTTTAGATTTTTTTTTTTTTTTTGACAGAGTGAGCACATAAGCAGGGAGGAGTGGCAGGCAGAGGGAGAGGGAGGAGCAAACTTCTCACTAAGCAGGGAGCCCTATGTGATGTGGGATTAATCCTAGGACTCTGGGATCATGACCTGAGCTGAAGGTAGTTGCTTGACTGACAGAGCCACCCTTGAATTTGAATTTTAAGAGAAGTTAATCATATATGTCTGGCTCAGTCTTACTCTTTACATATGGCCTAGTCTTTACAAAAGTAAAACACAAGAAATTCAAAGAAAACTTACAGATACCTTTCTGCAGATGAGGAAACACAGCTGTAAAGCTTGGAAAGAACTAAAAAAAGTAATTTCCACTGGGCTATTACAAATGACCCCACAAAGGAGCAGGAAGCAGACCAAAGAAATCTATATGAAGTGTGTCGAGACCTCATTGATAAGCCCTTGCTTTCTAATAACAAATGTAACATGAAAAGCATAGCTTAGGGGCACCTGGGTGGCTCAGTGGGTTAAGCTGCTGCCTTCGGCTCAGGTCATGATCTCAGGGTCCTGGGATTGAGTCCCGCATCGGGCTCTCTGCTCAGCAGGGAGTCTGCTTCTCTCTCTCTCTCTCAGCCTGCCTCTCTGTCTACTGTGATCTCTCTCTGTCAAATAAATAAATAAAATCTTTAAAAAAAAAAAGAAAGAAAAGCATAGCTTATAGCCAAGGATGAAAATATGACTGTATTAAGGTTGTAATAATATCAAGAAAGTGGGGCACCTGGGTGGCTCAGTTGGTTAAGCATCTGACTCTTGATTTTGGTTCGGGTGGTAATCTCTGGGCCCTGGGATCAAGTTCCACATTGGGCTCCTTGCTCATTGGGGAGTCTGCTTGAGAATTCTCTCTCCCTCTGCCTCGGACCCTCCCTACCCTCATTCTTTAAAAAACATATCAAGAGAGTGAATGCTCCAAATAAGCAGAGAACAGTAAAAGGTTTTTGTTGTTTTCCCTTAAAGACATCTTAGTTATGTTTAAGAAGATATTGGAAGGAATAATTCCAACTCTTTTGATTGGTGTAGGTTGGTTTTCATGGGAAGTAGACTCTGAGTCTGAGGTTTATGTGCAGGAAGTTTATTCAGTTGTGTTCTCCAGATCGCATTTATGGAGAAGGGAAGAAACCAGAACTGGGCAGAGGGAGGTGAGCTGTGGTTCAGTCACAACAAAGGACTCAGCTGATCCCACAAGGAGTTCTGGAGTGAGGATGACCCTGCCGAGCTGTCTCAAATTGGGACAAGGAATTTGGGTCTTTCAAACTTTTCACTGATTGACAGTCACTTTTCCCAGGAAAGTGGTATGACCTTGAGCAAGGTGGCCCTCCTCGGCCAAGGGTAACAGCTGGGAGGGAGAACTCAGTTGCACTTGCAAACCATTAGCTGTCAACCCTCTCAGCACCTAGAGGAATGAGGACTGCAGTTATGAAGTGCAAGGCCAGAGGGGAGAAGTAGGCAGTGCCCCACAGCTTCCACAGCAGTCTACCCCTTACACCACTTAGATCCACTAGCTTTGTCTAAGTTCTGGGAGAAATAAATTTGAGAGTCAGATGGCGCTCTCTTCATGGGAGAATCTTACAAAAGGAAGATTAGAGGGACAATCTACAGCCCCAGCTGCAGAAACTGATCTCTACACCACAAATAGTACTTAGCTCCCTCCACTATCCAATCTAGATTCCCCTCACCCTCAACACCTCTGTTGATGTAGGTAACTTACTAAGCAGAATGATCCAGATCTTCCTTTTTAAGAAGTCTGAGCCTCCGGTCACCTGACCCTTGTCAGGCTGTGGCTGCTGCACTTATCCCTTTACCCTCAAAAAATGAGTGAAAGGGCACTAAGTGTAGTATCTGGATGCCAGACATCCTCTTTCCACATTCTTCCCGCAGCTTCACCTCCTCCTGATGACTGGGATTCCTTACTTATGTGTGGCGATTCCTTTACTTGACTATTGCTCTCTGAGCATGTGGAACCCACCATGACTGGGTGGCACACAGAAGATTAATAGCTTTGTTACTGTGCCCACCGGTGGGAGCAGTCCTCGTCTTGAAACCAAGATGTTTAAATACACATTATCCAAGGTTTGGGAAGTACAAATTAAAAGCAAATGAGTGGGGGACGCCTGGGTGGCTCAGTTGGTTGGACGACTGCCTTCGGCTCAGGTCATGATCCCGGAGTCCTGGGATCGAGTCCCGCATCGGGCTCCCAGCTCCATGGGGAGTCTGCTTCTCCCTTTGATTTCTCCTCGCTCATGCTCTCTCTCACTACCTCTCTCTCAATAAATAAATAAAAATCTCTAAAAAAAAAAAAAAAAAAAGCTAATGAGTGGCAATTAAGGTGAAAACTACTTCCGCCCCTGGTTTATTGGACCCAAGGGTTCTGCTTGAGAAATACCACAGCATAAAATGGGTAATTTATTTAGAGCATAAGCTGCATCCTGGAGGGTGGTACCCTATCTTCTTAGTTATGACATTCAAGCTGACCCCTCAAAAAGCATCTTCAACAGGATTTCTTTTTCTCTTTACCAGAAATAAAATTTGTAGAAGCTTTCAACCTCTAGATTCTGGATCACTAGATTCTGTGGCTATATGCCTACTCCTGCACTGCTGATTATCATCACTGGTCACCGCACCTCCTTTCCTGTGGAGTGGGTCCCTTGGTCCAATGTAATATTATGTGGGATCCTGTGTCAGTGGAACAAACACCCAGATATGGTTTCAGCTGAAGCTCTGTAAGAAAAGGCAAGCTCATGACCAAAGTATGTGTCTGGTCCAATCAAGATGAGTCCCTGGTCTTTCCAAAGTAGAAGGGATCCAGTTAGGCTACTTGACAGTAAGAGGTCAACTGATCTCCTTGAGAGCAGTGCTGTTCTGCATTTGTCAGCAGCTATGCTGTTGGGCTTGTGCATAATTTCTGTCTCTGCCACAATGACTATTCCATTCTTGTGCCTGTTGTGCCAGCTCTCGGGCAGCCAGAACGGAGGCAGACTGATGTCCAAGGACCAAGTCATCCTGTCTTCTTGGGGTTGCTTTACCACTCCGTGAGTCCACATATGTTCTGATCACTTCCTACAGAAAATGGAAGTGCTTATTGGTTTAGTTGGATTAGTATCTCGTACATTTGTTACTGTTTTCTATACACTGTCCCTGTTCATTCTTTTTCTTCCCTTTTTTTTTGCCTTATTGATTTTAATTGAGAATTTTGTGATTCCATTTTATCTTCTCTGTTTGTATATCAATTATACTCATTTTTTAAATTTAGTGATTACCCTAGACTCTACAATATATATACTTACGACAAATTCGAGACCATTTCAAACAATGCTATACTGCTTCACAGATAGTGCAAATACTTTATTCCCAACTCATCCTTCTCTTCCCTTACAACATTTGTTAACCTTCACATTTCACTTATCTATACACTACAATCACTCAATACATTGTTGTTGTCATTGTTTTGATCAATTAACATAAGAAAAATAAAATATTTTATTTACCGTCATTTATTCTTCTAACTCTCTTCTTTTCTTTATGTAGATCTGAGTTTTTGACCTAAATCATTCTCATTTTCTCTTAAAGAATTTCTTTCTTATAAGACAGGTATATTGGTGACAGGTCTGCTAATTCCTTCCATTTTGCTTGTCTGAAAGAGTCTTTATTTCTTCTCTACTTTTGAAGGATGGCTTCACTGAATCCAGAAATCTAACTTAGTGTTTTTTTCAACACTTTAAACATTTCACTCCACTTTCTTGCATGCTTTCTGAAGAGAAGTCAGTGAAAATCTTATCTCTATTTCTCTGCATGTGAGATGTTTTCCACCCCTCTGGCTTCTTTCAGGAATTTCTCCTTGTCTTTGATTTTCTGCAGGTTGAATGTGATAATTACATGCAGATTTTTGGTGTTTTCTGGGCTTCCTGTATCTATGGTTTGTATCTGTCGTTAATTTTGGAAAATTCTCAGCCATTATTACTTCCAATATTTCTTTTTTTCTTTTCTCTTTTTTTAGAAAGTGCGTGCACTTGAGGGAGCATGAGCTGGGGGAAGGGCAGAGGAAGAGAGAAGAATAAGCAGACTCCCCACTGAGTAGGGAGCCCAATGAAATGCGGGGCTCAATGTGGAGCTCAATCCCAGGACCCTGGGATCACGACCTGAGCTGAAGGCACTTAACCAACTGAACCACCCAGGCACCCTTCCTATCTGTCTTTTTCCTGGCATTCCCTTTATATGTAAGTTATACCTTCTGTAATTGTTCCATAATTCTTACACATTCTGTTCTTTTTCATTTTTTTTCTCTGTATTTCTCAGTTTTGGAAGTTTCCAGTGACATATCTTCAAGCTTACTCATTCTTTCCTTGGCTACATCCAGTCTGTTAATGCACCCAGGAAAGGCATTCTTCATTTCTGTTTCAGTGTTTTGTATTTCTTATTTATTCATTTATTCATTTCTTCATTCTTTCTTTCTTTTTTCTTTTTTGGTTAAGTTGCTGCATTTATCTAGAAATGTGGATGAGGAGGGACCATAGTTTTGTTTTTGTTTTTTAACATATAATGTATTGTTTCAGGGGTACAGGTCTGTGATTTTCTTTTCCAATTCTTTCCTAGAGTTTCCATTTCTCTGTCTACATACAAACAGTCCTTCATATTATCCACTTTTTTAAAGCATCCTAAGAATGCCTATTATATAAATGATGATCAGCTCCTCTTGGTTGTTGGTGAGGATGAGTCTATACCACTGATGATTTTCTGTCTATCTTACCATTTGTTGAGAGAGGGATGTTGATGTTTCCAATTTTAATCGGGGATTTGTATATTTCTCCTTTCAGTTCTATTAGTATTTGCTTCACATATTTTCCATCTCTGTTGTTTGGTTACGCAGACATGTAGGATTGCTATGACTTCTTGGTGGAATGGCTCTTTTATTATTATTTAATATTTCTCTCAGTCTCTGGTAATTTTATTTGTTCTGAAGTCTAAGTTACCTGATACAAATATAGCTCTTCTGCTTCTTTTCATTAATGTTTTCATGATGTATCCCTTTTCATCCTTTTACTTTTTAACTCACCTGTATCACCTTATTCCATATCACCCAGTATTCTTGGAGCCCCTACACATTCAATTATCATTTTCACTTTAAAAAAGAGGAAACTGAGACATGAAGAGATAAAGTAATTTGTGCAAGTTTACATACCTAGTAAGAGGCAAAAGGAAGATTTGAACCCAGTCTGTCTGGCTCCTGAATCCAAACTCAAAACGTACAGATTCTACCATTCTAACTCTTTATTTAGTTTAATCAACGTCTCAGGACCTTTCCAGTCCAATGCAAGGTATGTCTTTTAAAGGTCATACACCTAATCAGTGGTGCTCCTGGGCTCAGAATAGTTTTGGAACCCCTATTTAGGAGACAATCTTAAAACATCCAGCATATTCTTTTCTTTTAAGATGTTATTTATTTGTTTGAGAGAGAGACAGAAATAGCAAGAGACAGCATGAGTGGGGAGGAGAGGGAGAAACGGACTCCCACTGAGCAGGGACCCTGACTCAAAGCTCGATCCCAGGACCCTGAGATCATGATCTGGGCTGAAGGCAGATGCTTAACCAACTGAGCCACCCAGGTACTCCACATCCAGCATATTCTTGTGAACATTCTCAAGAAGCAAGTCTAATTCCATTGAGACTGGGGTTAATTAATTTTTGGAAATTGCTTCAAGTTACTTGTACTCAAGTCTGATAACAGACTTGAAAAGTCTGGAAAGGCTGAATATTATCATTTAAGGATTAAAGCAGTAGATGCCCCTGAAATGATAAGCCTAATTTCTTGGAATGGTATGTAAACTGGCTTTGAAGGTACTTCCAAAAGAGAAGCATTGGAAAGGTGATGACTGATGAAGACATCGTTGGAGTAAGTCTCTAATCACCAAGGCAACACAGTATTTTGAAGGAACAACACACATTGGGACATGCACATCTGGTGTTACTGTGATTTTCAAAGTTATACATTACACAAATACATTCTTTGCTTTATAAAAGAATTGTTCTTGCATTTATTAAGAAATAGAGGGGGGAGGAAGGTACAAAATAGAAGATCTCCATGCACTAGGAAATAATGTATATAAGGTGCTCTGACCCATAGCAGACCAATAAAGGGAAGATATTAAGAATAATAATAATAAAGTGTATCAAAAAAGAGAAAGTAAACAAAGAAAGACATCCTTCTCACATACAGACTACATTGACCTTAGAAAAAAAAATGCCATCTAAAATCCCGATGTCTACTGATCCAACATTCACCAGCCAGGATGACTGAGAGGAGGTTTGGGGGACCCAGTGAAGGGGGAAATATTTTTAAGTTTTATGGCCCCTTAGAAAGGGTAGGGTTGCAATTTCTGTTGGCCTCCCTGCTCTCTAGCTACCTCTTCCATCATACAGAGTTTGTGAGCCTGAGACCCAGGGGCAGAATCTGGCTTGTATGAACACACTTGGCAGTGGTGTGAGAGCTGCCTGCAGCTGTGTGGGTGAACCTCCGCGAGCGCCCAGCCAGCAAGCAAGGGAGGAGGAAACCCGGCCAGGACTCGCTCGTTAAGCCAGCAGCACGGGGAGCAACTGCTCAGGGGGGCCTTTTTACTTGGCACGTTGGCACTGGGGTTTTGGTCCTGCTCTATCTGCCCAGAGGGGTGCTTTTATTTTCTAATTTATATACGACATTGTATACATTACCCATGGTCCTGCCATTACAATGTTTTTCTGTTTTGTTTTGTTTTTTTCAATTGAGTTTGCCAAGTTTGAAAAGTCAGGAATCTCAGGCAAGAATCTGTATTTCTAGCTTCTTTTGGAAACCTGGATGTTCTTTCTACTGCAGGTCCACAATTGCTTCACGACAGCCATTTACCTGGGGCCAAATGGCCACTTCTCCTTTCAGACCTGGTAGCAGCTGCTTCTCTGAAAAGAAAACCTATGAGCTTGTTGGATTCCCCCTCTTCAGGTGGAGACTATCTTGGGACGAATAGGGCTGACTTCTGGCCAGTGGCATAGATGCCTCCAGAGGGCAGCACTTGAGCGCATATGAGCGACAGGTGAAGGGTGAGATCCTCTAGGCTAGAGACATTCCTCTTCTGGCTGCTCCTGCCCACTTCTCTGGAGGGCCAGAAAAGCCCCTCTGAGATCAGGCAGGACAAACTCAGTGGATGTCCAGCCTCTTGGAAGGCAGAACAAAGCCACTTCCTGTCCTTGCCCAGGAACGTGGAAGTGCTGGTGGCTCCTTCAGAGGCTGCCAGCAAAGCTCAGGTGATCTCCTGGGCTATACTAACCCATTTCTTGTCTTTGTCAAAAAAGCCAGCAGTGTGAACACAGGGAGACAGCCCAGCCCTACAAAACCATTGGTGGAGGGTGGGGAGGGTGGGGAAGCGAGGCAGAAAATGAATCACTGTGACAGGGATGTGTGATGAATGCTCGGACAGTTCATGGAACACTCCGCGCAGTTCTGCAGAATTCAGCATTGGTGGAAGCGTGGAGGAGCCGCCTGTTGTCCATCCATGTGCCTAATGGGCCCTGGTTACTGGTGAAAATGAGACAAAGAGCTGCGTACACTATTTAGGGCTAGATTAAGCTGATTACTCTAGCTTAGCCTACTTCCAACGTACAGATCTCACCAGTGCTCTCTTATCTGTTCTTCTTTCCCAGGGACTCTTCTTTGGACATTGAAAACAGAAATCCTAATAAGACCATTTTTTTACCTGTCTCATTCAAGAACAAGATTTTCAAACTCCCCCAAGATGGATGAAACCCCTCAGTCCCAAACTGTGACCGTGACCAGAAATATGCAGCAGCACAATTACTCAGAGAGATGAGATGCTGTTACCTAATAAAAATGTCATAAATATAGAATGATGAACTACCATGGGAAATGCATTGATGGAGAAGGACACATTGGAATGCGGGATAGTAAAAATCACTTAAACTTTGTGTGACCTCGAAGAAAGTCATGGCAGTATGTTTTGCCGTGTCCCTCAGATAGCATTTTGAGATACGGCTGTTTTCCACATCTTACTTTCTCATCAGCTGAACTTAGACTCTTCCTGAGGCTTCTTCCTTGGACAGCGTGGTGTCCCTCTTGCGTCCAAAGGGTTGTCAGGTTTCTCTCTGTACTCAATAACCCTTAGGCAGGATCAGTTAATGAGACCATGAATTCCATGGAAGCATCTTGTTTGTAGCAATGGGGACAGAGGTGCCTCTCTTTGATAATTTAGAACAGTGGTGAGCGGAGGGTCAGATCTCCCTGGGGTAGTGTCGCAAGCTGAGAAGGTGGCTGTGGCACTGCGTTCCTCTATGGTTTCCTACAGCTGTTCCAGATTTTCCATGGGCTCACCTTTAAATTAAAAGAATTTCTGCACTTTCAAGAATTTGAAAACAAAGCCATGTGTGAGAATATGAGATCCACTCATATGCCCTTGTAAGAAATAGGTTGCATTCCTTTTTCTGCGCTTAAAAAAAAAAAAAAAAAACTCCTTTTATTTTCCAGAATGCCATTTATGTAAATGATCCCAAATTAATCTTTAGCATGTGCTCATATTGTTTTGATTTATTAAGCTTTAAAAATATGCCCATTGTTCCCTTTTAGCGGCTTTTGGCAACTATTTCAGAAATTGAAATATATGAGCAAATTAGTAAAGTAAGTAGAATTACCAAGTACCATTCAACAAGCACTAAAGGTACAAATACCTCTGCAATACACAAAATGCATCATTATAGATCTTATAATGTTATATCAGGTTTCTTATTTAACTTCATTTTTAATTAGCAAAATACAATGAAATTACACAGAGAGAAGCAAAATAATATCATTACTAGAATGGTATTTTTACATGTCTTTAAGTGATTTTGGTTTTATTTCTAAGGCAAGTACATGATGCAGTGGAAAAAACAAAGATTTTTGTGACATTGGGCAAATTACTTAATTTCTGTGACCCCTGTGTGTAAATGAGGTTGGATGACACTCATATCATAGGGTTGAAAGGATTAAATGAGGTTCTATGTAAAATGTCTAACAGGGAGCCTGACACTGTGTAACCAGTAAAGGCAACTCTTCGTTTTTTTCCTCAGGTGATGGCGACTTAAGCAGCTTAAGTAAATTTTTTAAAACTTTCAAAAAGTTGACTTTCCAATTATTTAAATTATTTCCTTTTAGCACCCAAAATGTCAGTGACTGCCATAATCATAAAAATTAATAATGATTTAAATCATAAGTGTTAACTAAATTATTTCCCTTAACATCACATCACATAGGCAAATCTTGATTTGGGGGACTGATTTAATCTATTCATCTTAGCAAACTGTTGTTTGACCTGTTATCATTTGCATGCTATTACTGTTCTCAGCAGTTGGATCTTTTTTATTATTATTTGCTTCAGAAGCATTCGCCTTTCCCACCAAAATTCAAAGCAATCCACTTGCCAGTTTTTCTTCTAAAATCTCTCATAAGTTATAAATACTACATATTGGCTAAATATTTCCTGTACTTACATAAAGGATACATAAATTGGTAACTATATGATGTTTTCACTAATAAAATAAGTTTATCTTGTTCAAGAACCAGGCAGTTTTATGGCATATCAAGTTTCTGTAGTTCAGCCAAAAGTTTGAACAAGCTAGACTTGCTGCAAAAAGTTAAGTTGTTCTCAACCATTTCCTCACTTAGCAGATACAGAGATCAGAAATGGCCATGGGTACAAGAGCTGTCTGTGTATATCCCTCCTGCAGATAGCTAGAACAAGGGCTTGCAGTTTACAGCGAAGGCTGGCAAAGTGTTTAGAAATACACCTGGAAACCAGTGCAAAGAAAGGTTTGTTACTTCTATGAATATGCTACAGATGATTTTACACCTGAGGACCTGATTAGATCAAGTTGTTTTGCAAGGTTTGAGGTTAAGAGAATACAGGCAGTGTAGGGTTTTTCTTAGAACTTCTTGACTAGTTTTTAGGACTTGACTAATTCTTAGGACTTCTTGACTAGTTCATCAGTGAACTGTCAAGGAGCTACAGTAGCTTGAGTCATCTTTGAATAACACCTCTTAAGGAAATTCTATCAGGAGGGATCACACTCTGTATTTTTCAATTGACCCTAATTGTAGGGTACCCAACTGTCCCAGTTGACATGGGACTGAGGGTTCCTCAAGCTGAAAATTTCAGTGCTAAAACTGGGACAATACCAAGCAAACAAGGACAGCTGGTCACCCTACCTGATGGCCCCCCAGGTATCATCAGAGTATCTGGATTACTCCCTGTCTCAAAAACCTACCTGGCTTACCTGACCCTATATGGTCAACAAGTTTTTAGTCATTGCCTCCTCGAGCCAGGACCCAGAGATGATGTTGTGCAATTCGTAGACAAGCATCACTAATTGAAATATTTTGTAATTCTAATGCTTTGGATCTTAGGCTGATAGTCTCACATGGGTACTTTTATTTCCAGGTTTATGTTGCCTTGGGGGTTATTAGATTGAACTCAGCAAAGCAGGATGACCAAAATTAACTCTTATATTAGATTCTGTCCTGTTCATACTATTGTCATCTAAGTTAGATAGGATATCAAGAAACAATTTTTAAAATTCTGTGTGGAAATGAATGAAAATAGGTCAAAGATTGAAAGTAACTATCTTGCCAGCCTTCCTGCCTACCTTCCTACAAATATTCAATTAAATGTAGTATACACCCTAATGTTACAGTTTACATCCTCAAGAATTAACTGAATGATCATTCTGAACCAAGCCCTGTGCTGGGTTCTGGGGATGCAATGATGAATGAGAAACGGACCTGCCCTCAGGAATCATCCACCTACAGGGGAGA
This sequence comes from Mustela erminea, assembly GCF_009829155.1. Lineage (NCBI taxonomy): Eukaryota > Metazoa > Chordata > Mammalia > Carnivora > Mustelidae > Mustela > Mustela erminea. The sequence goes on from NC_045626.1 coordinate 49,928,249, forward strand.
TGAACATATGTGTTGGTTGGCCTTTGTTTGCCACCCTCTCCCCAGATCCATTCTCTATGTTTCTCTGCCTCCCTCAATGTCCCCAGAATTCAGTCTCTAGGAACTATGTCTCAGAGGCACCCTAGAGCTTCATGGCTTTGGGCTGAGTTCAGCAAATGGAGGACATTGTTTTGGTGTGACTGCTCTGGCTGTTCCCTATATTCCAATTCTCTTCTCCAAAGTTCTAGCACTCACTGAGGTCCTGTATCTAGTGATCCATTTCCTTAGCTCTGCCCACTTCTGCAAATGGCCCCTTCATAAAATTATTCTTACGATTTCATCTGAGTGTACCTTCTGTTTCCTGTTTCCAGACCTTGACCGGTTTGATATGTAAACCCTTGCAATAAAGGAGGGAGTGTGCATTAATAGAGGTATATTAATAGAGAATGGTATAGAAAAGCAGGGCCCTATCAAGAATGTCCTAAGAATGGAAATAAGTAAATGCATCTTGATCTTGAACATTGAAGAATAAGTAAAAAGTGGAAGAAAGACCTGGAAGGGGCAAAATGTAGCACAAAGAGAAAATAAACTATGAAGTATTCATGTAACTGTTAGAAGTTTAGGACTGCTGGGCCACTAAGTATAGGGAAGGAAGCAGTTAGAGATAGGAGAAATAGACCAGAGTCTGGCCATGTAAGTATGCTATGCAATTCTGTTCATTTCAGACACACACACACACACACACACACACACACAATGTGCTAGGCACTTGAGATTTATTAGACTATGAAACAAAGCCCTCTCAGAAAAATACAAATAAGTAATACATATAATATACACATAAATTTTGTAATCTGTTAGCATCTGTTAAGTGTTATGGCAAAAGCATAAGAAGAGGGTATAAGGGAGACCAGGAATGAGATGCAGGGGAGTTGATTGTCCTCTGTTTTAAAAAGAGGGAAACAGACCTCATGTCATTGGATGGGTCACATTGAGACGGTAATTTGTGCACACAGTTGAGTTAAGGAAGGAGGAAAAGCATTCAAGGCACAGGGATTAGCCATGCAAAGGCCCTATAGTAAGATCACGCTTGACATACTCCAGGAACATCATTAAGGCCAGGGAAGCTAGAGTTGATATCACAAGAAGAGAGCAAAGGGAGATGAGAGCAGATAGTTTCAGAGGGGATAACATCTTGAGGAGGCTTGTAAGCCATTATAAATCCTTCGGATTTTGCTCTGAGGAAAATGGGAAGCCATTGGAGACTTTTGAGCCAGGAGTTACATGCTCTGACTGAACTTTTCCTCTGTGGTCGATGAGAATTAACTGAAGGGATTTAAGTATGGGAATGCCATAGGGGAAATTACTTAAGATGCTTGCTTCTCAAATTGTGGTCCAAGACCCATAGGTATCACATGGGATCTTATTTGAAATGAAGAATCCCAGGTCCCAGCTAAACATACTGAATCAGAATGTTCATTTTCACAAGATTCCCATGTGGTTCATTTACATGATAAAGTTTAAGAAGCACTGGTTTAAAAGTTTCCTTGACTGGCTACCTATAGTAGCCCCTCCCCTTTCAAATTACTTAAAAATCACATTACCCCATTTTATTTTTTTGTAACAGCTTTCATTCTCTGATGTGTTCTTACTTATATGCTTATTTGTGTATTGTCCTTTTCCCATTAGAACGCAGCATGAACTCTCAGACAGTAGAAAGCCTCTGTTTTCTTCCTGTCATTTCCTCCATGTGTGGGACATAATCGGTGCCCCATACACATTTGCTGAATACGCTATTCTGAGAGCTGAGCTCACCGGAAACAAGGGGAGCACTATGCTAACTATAATGGAAATTTTACAATGTATTTAGTATTTATATGCATCCTGATCAATAATTAAATTTATGCAGTACTTATCTGTACAGATAAATTCTGACTTTGTAATGAGGTTAAGTGGGATATAATTTTTTCATACTGTATTCAAGCTTGATCTTTTTCATTAAAGATTTTGAAGTCTGAGTTCAGTGCCTACTTTTGCTGACTATATTATAGGAGCCTAAAATAATTTTAGTTCAGTCTGAATTTTTTTAAGGAAGTGTTATGTCTATCTTTCAGTTACATGTGTTCTATGGCTCAACACAATATTTTCATTTGTATTAACTAAAGAACACATTCAGCAACTGTGTAAGAGAGATAAGGTCGCTGTAATGTTTTATTTTACAGATTGATTCAACTCATTTATTATACTCAAACTATGATGAAGCTTGGTGACAATAAGTGAATATTAATCACAGAACTTTTGAACTGGAGTTAACGGTTGAGATTATTTTTTTCATTATTTCTCATTTTTAGATGAGGACACAGATGTCTGGAGTGTATAGAGTGGCAGAGATTTTGATGAAAACTGACCTCTCAAATCAGTGACCTTTATACTATACCACTGGTCCTTTCTGTCAGTGAGTTAGTCAAACTGCCTATAAAGGGAGCAATTTTTTAAAAAGATTTTATTGATTTATTTGAGGGGGTTGGGGATGAAGGGCAGAGAGAGAAGCTGACTCTTCACTGAGCAGGGGGCCCAATACAGGACTTGATCCCGGGACTCCAGGGTTACGACCTGAACCGAAGGCTGACACCCAACCAACTGAGCCACACAGGCTCCCTAAAGGAAGCAATTTTTTTTTTTTAAAGATTTTATTTATTTATTTGACAGGCAGAGATTACAAGTAGGCTGAGAGGCAGGCAGAGAGAGAGGAGGAAGCAGGCTCCCTGCTGAGCAGAGAGCCTGATGTGGGGCTGGATCCCAGGACCCTGAGATCATGACCTGGGCCAAAGGCAGAGGCTTAACCCACTGAGCCACCCAGGCACCCCAAGGAAGCAATTTTTAAAAGAGAACTCTACTTCTCAAATTTAGCTTTGTAATATGAATCATATACTTTAAGTTTATTAAATAAATGGCTAAATGAACAAAGATAAAGAAAGAAGGAAAGAGAGAAAGAAGGAAGGGAGGAAGGAAAGGAAAAAACCTAGTGAAATTGATCACTATTATAATCTACATAATCCACATAAATAATTTGGATCCTTTTTTTAAGATTTTATTTATTTGACAGAGAGAGATAGACCATAAGTAAGCAGAGAGGCAGGAAGAAAAGAGGAAGCAGCTTCCCTGCTGAGCAGAGAGCCCGATGTGAGGCTCGATCCCAGGACCCCGAGATCATGACCTGAGCTGAAGGTAGAGGCTTAATCCACTGTGCCACCCAGGCATCCCTAATTTGGATCTTTAATATTTGATCTTTTGCCTTTTACTTTTTTAAAAAAATATTTTATTTATTTGACAGAGAAAAAGATCACAAGTAGGCAGAAAGGCAGGCAGAGAGAGAGAAGGAGAACGCTCCCTGCTGAACAGAGAGCCCAATGCGAAGCTCCATCCCAGGACACTGAGATCATGATCTGAGCTGAAGCCAGAGGCTTAACACACTGAGCCACCCAGGCACCCCTTTTATTTTACTTCTTTCATGCATTCCATCTTTGGGGTGTGTGTGTGTGTGTGTGTGTGTGTGTGTGGTGGTATAGGAGAACATCTTCATGTTACTAGGGAGAAACTTCTACCGGGTTAACAGTCCTGCCTCCCACCCTCCCAAGCAAAAGTAGGTTATTTGACTTATGGAGAATCCACTAGTCCATGATCTCATCGGTTGTGAGAATGCATTAGGGATTCACTCTCTTTCCTTCCCTTTCTGACCTTACTGGTGCAAGTCAGCAAATCCCAGCTTGTGTAAAGGACACATGCAGGGCTCCTGGGTGGCACAACTGCAGGGGACCACTGACATAGCATCTTGGAGTTGGGCTGCCACAGGAAACCGCACAAATGGCACAGGCTTCCTCTTCTGCTCTCTGCCAAGTAAGCGTCCCAATAGGAAGTCCAGAGGTTGTCTGGCTATGCCAGTGGCAGGCAGGATGGACAAATCCAATCTGGGGTGACTTTAGTATGGCCACATATTTATTTTGGCCACATATCTAAGACACTCTGCCCAAGCCTGATCTTAGTGGTGTAGCTGACATTCTGAAGTCCATCTGTCTGACTCTTCAGCCTATGTTTTGGTTGATATTGAACACATCTTCTTGCTGTCCTTCTTAACCAAGATGACCTTGCTCCTTAGTTACCAAGTTGTTATTTGTGATATTTTATAATCCACTTAAATCTTAAACATAATGACACCATAATTATAAAAGTAAAGGGGTTCATATGAAATATTGCTTAATCTTAAGAACAAAATGGCAGCTGTGAAAACAGATGAAATAATTACAGGAAGAAACTTTTTGGAAGCTTCAGGATATTTTAAAAGTACTTAGTACTAGTTAGCAATAAACTTGTGCTCTCAAAAACTACACTTAAAGGGGGAACATGGGTTACAGAGAGAAAACAAAAACAAAAACAAAAACTTCCACTCTAGGATGAACTACTGGACCTCCTAACCAACAGTTTTCTTTTTCAACAAAATTTGGGTTTGCTGAGAAAGAGTGTGCAGATGTCAGCCATGACTTCAAATGGTCCCAAACATGGACAACAGCAAACTAATGCGCAAGGGCTCTCAGGGTCAGAGTAGCACTGGATAATTTCCTCTAACATTTCCAGAACTGTGCTCTTCTCTTCCTGAGAAAAACACCCAAAGCCCTGTTTCTTCCATTGGCCAACTAGTCACTTCTCAGGATAGGACACATCTGTTGACAGGTGTGGACTATAGTTGCTCAAAAGTGATGGGGTGCCTGGGTGGCTCAGTGGTTTAAAGCCTCTGCCTTCAGCTCAGGTCATGATCTCAGGGTCCTGGGATGGAGCCCCACGTCTGGCTCTCTGCTCAGCAGGGAGCCTGCTTCCCTTCCTCTCTCTCCGCCTGCCTCTCTGCCTACTTGTGATCTCTGTCAAATGAATAAATTAAAAAATCTTTTTAAAAAAGTGACATTAGTCTACTTAACATAATAATATTTCAAGTTTTGCTTTGAGTTGATCTGTTTTCCAATAGAGCCTAAGAGGTTTCCAACTAAAACAGAATTAGCAGGTAATCAAGACCTCTGAAATAGGGCGTGGGCTGGACTTTGAGTGTGTCCTGTAATTGCCCATCCTGGTGCCCAAGTGGAACATAGATAAACTCCAAACAGCAGTTTGCTCAAACACAAGGACCAACTTCTAAGGGCCCTTGATAGGTAGGTGGACCAGATCAGAAGAGTCAGTGTGACCTACTTAGAAAGCACTAACCACATAATAAGTATTGACCAGCTAGTCCCTCAAAACTTTAAAGGCACCCATGATGATCTTGAGATTTCAGTAGCCAGAGAGACCCAGACTATAACTGGCTATGGTGACCAAGAGTTCTCTAAATTGTTGTTAAACAAATCACTAGCTGAATTTTCATTCAAGCCATCAATTATCAAATTGTAGGGGGCCTGAAATACTATCTGTTGCATTATTTATATGCTAGATTTTATCATTTATCTACTTAAAATGTGTTTGCATATTGTCAAAAAATGCCAGACATCAGACACCTATATAAATAATCTTCAAATTGTTTTATCTAAGAGTTTACTTACTCAACTTTACACTATGGCTTATATTTCCAAAAAAATTTGTTTGGCCTACATAGGAATATACATATCATAAATTTCAAATTAAAAAAAATATATATTGAAAGCTTTAATGAATCCTATCAAAACATATTTTGTAGAGGAGAGAAGATCAAGATGACAGAGCAGGAAGATCCTGAACTCACCATCTCCCATGGACACACAAAAATTTCAACTACATATAAAACAACTCTCTCTGAGAACAACGTGCAGACTAGTGGAATAGCTCTTCTACATCTAAAGATATAAAGGAAAAGTTAAAGCCACATCGACACAGGTAGGAGGGACAGAGATGCTATCTAGTCAGGACCCACACCCCTGGTATAGTGAGCCACGTGTGGGAGAAATGTCACAATGTGGAGGTTCTCCCTGAGGAGCAAGGGGTTCAAGCCTCACACTGAGCACCCCAGCTCTGGGGTCCTGCACAGGGAAGATGAGCCATCATAACATCTGGCTTTGTAAATCAGTACGGCTTAACTCCAGGAGAAATGAGCCTGCACTCTCAAAGAGCCTCTGCACAAACACACTCATTCTGAGACCCAGCACAGAGAGGGGAGTATGAAAATCTCCCAAGCCATGTGCAAAAGAGATTTATTGACTAGTTTTATGGCATGTGAAAAAGGAACAGAAGATTGTAAGAATTTTCTCTGAAGATGGAAATGCTTGCAGGCACCATTTTCCTTACTCTCCTTCTACACTTGGCCTGGCACTGATGGATGGCATTCTCATACTCCCCATCTACCTTACTACCACCACTCACCCTACCCAGATGTCCCCTGTGGACCTGCCCTGCCCAATTCATCCATTCCATTGAGTATGATGTTAGCTGTGGGTTTGTTATATATGACCTTCATTATGTTAAGGTATGTTAAGGTATGTTCCCTCTATACCCGCTTTTTTGAGAGTTTTCATCATAAATTGATGTTAAATTTTGTCCAATGCTTTTTCTGCATCTGTTGAGATGATCATATGATTTCTATCCGAATTTTGTTAATTTGGTATAATAATGCTGATTGATTTGCAGATATTGAACCATCCTTGCATCCTTGGAATAAATCCCACTTGATTGTGATATGTCATCATTTTAATGTTTTTTTTTTAATTTGTTACTGAAGTTTACTTGACATATAGAGCTATATTAGTTTCATCTGTACAACATGGTGATTTGACAAATCTTTACAATACTCACACTCACCACTTATCATGGTCACCATATGTCTCGAATGTTATTACAATAGTATTGACTATAATTCCTTATGCTGTACTTTTAATCTCCATGACTTATATATTTTATAAGTGGAAGTTTGTACTCTTAATCCCATTCACCTATTCCTCCCATCTCCCCAGCCACCTCCCTTCTGGCAACCACCAGTTTATTCTCTGTATTTAAGAGACTGTTTTTTTGTTTTTTTGTTTGTTTGTTCATTTGTTTTGTTTTGTTTTTGGATTCCACATGTAAGTAAAATCTCAATGGTGAAAAGCTGAAAGCTTTCCCCTCTAAGATCAGGAACAAGACAAGGATGCCCACTTTTGCCACTTTTATTCCACGTAGACCTAGAAAGAAATCCTGGCCACAGCAATCAGACAAGAAAAAAAAATTAGTAAGGAAGAAATAAAACTGTCACTATTTAAAGATGACATGATACTATATAGAGAAAACCCAAAGACTCTACCAAAAACTACCAGAATAAATGAATTCAGTAAAGTTACAGGATACAAAACCAATATACAACAATCTACTGCATTTCTATGCATTGATAATGAACTAGCAGAAAGAGAAATTCAGAAAATCTCATTTACATGTGCATCAAAAAGAACCAAATACATAGAAATAAAACCAGAGGGGTGAAAGACCTGTTCTCTGAAAACTATAAGGCATTGATGAAAGAAATTGAAGATGACATAAATAAATATACCATGCTCATGGGCTGGAAGAATTAATACTGTTAAAATGCCCATACTACCCAAAGCAATCTACAGTTCCAATACAATTCCTACAAAAACACCAATAGCATTTCTCACAGAACTAGAACAAATGATCCTACAAATGATCCTGAATGGAACCACAAAGACGCTGAATAGCCAAAGCAATCTTGAAAAAGAAGAACAAAGCTGGAGGTATCAGCTTGGTTGATTTCAAGCTATACTATGAAGCTAAGGTAATCAAAACAGTGTGGTATTGGGGCGCCTGGGTGGCTAAGTGGGTTGAGCCTTTGCCTTCAGATCAGGTCATGGTCTCAGTGTCGGGGATCAAGCCCCGAATTGGGCTTCCTGCTCAGTGGGGATCCTGCTTCTCCCTCTCTCTCTGCCTGCCTCTCTGCCCACTTGTGATCTCTCTCTGTCAAATAAATAAGTAAAATCTTAAAAAAAAAAAAAACAAACAGTGTGGTATTGGCACAAAAACAGATATATATCAATGGAAATGAATACAGAGCCAAGAAATAAGTATATGGTCAATTAATCTACAACAAAGGAGGCAAGAAAATTCAATGGGGAAAAAACAATGTCTTCAACAAATGGTGTTGGATAAACTAGACAGCTAAATGAAAAAGAATGAAACCAGACCACTTCCTTTCACTATACACAAAAATAAACTCAAAATGTATTAAAGACCTAAATGTAAGACCCAAAACCATAAAACTCCTAAAAGAAAAGAGAGTTTGTAAATTCCTAGACATTGGTCATAACAGTATTTTTTTGGATCTATCCCCTCAGGCAAAGGGCAACAAGCAAAATCAAACAAGAGAGACTACATCAAACTAAAAAGGTTTTGCACAACAAAGGAGCTATCAAAAAAAAAAAAAAACTAAAAGGGAACCTACTGAATGGAAGAAGATATTTGCAAATGATATATTCGATAAGGGTTAATATCCAAAATGTGCAAAGAACTCATACAACTTAATACCCAAAACCCCACAATCTGATTAAAAAATGAGCAGAGGCCTGAATAAACATTTTTTCAAAGAAGACATGCAGATGGTCAACAGAAACATGAGAAGATGCTCAAATAACTAATCATCAGGGAAATGCAAATCAAAACCCCAATGGGATGTCACCTCACACCCATCAGAATGGCTAGTATCAAAAAGAAATAACAAGTGTTGGCAAGGATGGGAAGAAAAAGGAACCCTCAAGCACTGTTGGTGGGAATATAAATTGGTGCGGTTGCTGTGGAAAACAGCATGGAAGTTCCTCAAAAAATTAAAAACTGCCATATGATTCAGTAATTCCACTTCTAGGTATTGATCTGAAGAAATTGAGAACACTAATTCAAGAAGATATATGCACCCCTATGTTTATTGCAGCATTATTTACATTTATATTTATTATAGTATAGGTAATATAGTCAATAATATTACAATTACTTTGTATGGTGACAGATGTATGGTAACTAGACTTATCATGATGATCATTTCATAAGGTGTATAAATGTCAAAACACTATGCTGTTTCCCTGAAAACTAATGTAATATTGTATGTCAACTATACTTTAAATTTAAAAAAAAAAAATTGTGTAAAATGCAGTAACTCAGGGTCATTGTTCCTGATCACGCGCACAGCCCGCCCTCTAGTGTTTCTATCTAAATCCTACCAAATTTTAAACCATACTCTTAATCTCAAAATGTTAGGTAAATAGGATTAAGAACTGTGTCATCAAATTAATAGAACAAGGCTAAATCCCTGACACGGATCAAAATTAAATCAGAGAAAAGGACCTTTCAGAAGCTGGTGGCAACCTCACTGGAGAGATACTGCAAAGTTAGTGGTAAATATATTAACAGGCTTCATTTTATAAATAGGATCTTAACAGAAAGAGAAGACTTAGTTCAAATGATAGATCTAGATTTATGTAAAATGTGATAACTTTGTAGCTACTAGTATTGGTGTTATTTTATTAAAAAGATAATCCAAATATTGATTAAATAGCAAAAATTTTGTTCCAAAATAACAAATATACAAAATGCAGATAAATATGCCTTTGGGAGAAGTTACTAATTAATTTATTTTATATATTTAACTTCATTAAAGTATACATTTGTGGGAGTTTTGGGGGGCTTGAGGAGCTTTTTTTAAAAAAGCATACATTTATATTTGGAATGTTTATTTAAAAAGCACATCAAATTGAATTTAAAAGGAAATTCATTATCTGAGAAGAAAAAATTTAATTGTGCACTATTTATATATCTTGATGGTTTTATAAGACATATGGGAAAAATCTGTGAGGCTATTTTTACCTAGGTAAAAACTTGCTTGAACTCAGAATTTTAACTAATTCTGTGCTTCAGGATGTTTACTATTGACAAGAACATAAAATGAGGTATGAATTCTATGGGGCTGTGATCCGTACTATTCATTATCTTGAAGTTCAAATACTTCAGATGATGATCTTATTTAGCTGTCAGAAAAAATGTAAACAAAATAGGGACTTGGGTTGTCTTTTTTAAAATTTATATTCCAAGTCTCCTTATGTCTCGGGCATATTAGCATAACTTGTCTAAAGTCATAAAGAAAAATTGACAGAAAAATGCTTTGGATCACCATGTGTTTTCAATTGATGCTGGTGAAAACGAACCTAATTGAAGGCATTTGGTACAGGTTTATTTTTCCTTTGCAGTAACAGCAGGAACATGAAGCCATCACTCTTGGTGTTTATTGTGTATCTGCTATGGTTGAAAGATTGTCACTGTGCGCCTACTTGGAAGGACAAAACCGATACCCACGGAAACCTGAAGGGTAAGTTTGGTTTCTTTATCTGTGCTGTGTCCTGTTTGCCTGTTTGCATGTCCTGCTGGCATTTGCAGTGATTTACAGTTGAGAGATAACCGTGTTCATTTCGGCCTTCTAATTTCACAGTGAGAGGTTCTCTAGGCACTTAAGCCAAGTAGACATGACGCCAAACATCTGGAATAAAAATAGAAAATTCCAGTCGAGTATCTGAGAAGGTTCACATATCCAGATGTTTGCTATCATACAGATAAAACTTGCCAACTTTTGGACTGCATTTCTTGGTATCGTCCAGATGTTTGGTGTCCTCTAAGCACAGTTTTAATGAGCAGTGAAATTCTTTTCTAGCACTTGAAAAATTTAAACAATTAAAGTAATCTGTGTAGTTATTCTTGACATAGTGGAAGAACGGGTTATAATGACATCGAATCTAGTTGGTCTATGCTCCTTAACTTGTGACCTTTGCTTGATAGTACATGTTTTGAGTACTGAACACTTAGAAAAATATATTACTTAAAATGTCGCTTTAGGGATGTGTAATATTAAATTTGGAAGCAAGCATAAGCTCCTTTGGAAGCCACATTGACTACTGCAAAGAGAGGATGATAATGAACTTCATGCCCACTACAGGCTTATTAAAGTTGTGCAAGAGATGTCCAGTAGGTTATTAAAGAACCTTGCATTATATGAGATACTTTCTAGGTTTGATGCCTCCTGGAGAGGCAATTAAAGCTGAAAGAACGGGAAATTGTTCACTGTGTTTGAGGTTCCCAGTTGGGCATTTAATATAAATAGTCTGTGAAGAAGATTTCAATATTTTTCTAATATAACACACTTGAGTTTTAAGTGAAAGGGGAAAAAAAAAGGATACATGGAAAAAGGCCCTGAGGAAAATGACAAGAATGAGGTTAAGTGAACTCTGACTCATCTAGTTCAGAAGCAAGGACTAGAAGGTATCCTCTATGTGGCAGCTGTGTCCATGTGACAGCTGACAGCTGATTCGTTGTCATCTGCTTTCAGAGTCTGATGTGGTAAAAGTCTGACAGTGAAAAGTTGGTGAATTCATTGTAACTCTGATACATTGTAATCTAATCAGATCTCAAAGGAAAAAACTACAATGTATCTTTTAGGTTTTTCTGAGGCTGGAGACATAGATGTAGAGGAAGAGGTGAAGAAGGCTTTGATTGGTATGAAGCAGATGAAAACCATGATGGAAAGAAGAGAGGAGGAACATACCAATCTGATGAAAACCCTGAAGAAATGCAGAGAAGAAAAGCAGGTACAGTAATTGAGAATAGCACCTGTTCTTAAATACAGCTAGACCATAAATATTGCATTTCTTAGTGCAATTGATAAATTACTTCTTTCCCCTAATAATGGATTTTTTGGACAGCAGCTCTTAGTAGAGGAAAAGTTTGAGGAAATTTCAAATTTCTTAAGAACACAGTCCTGGCAGAGTAGACCTTTGCAGGACTCGAAATCCAGGAATTTGGGGGATTTGTCTGTTAGGGAAGTGCTACTTTCTTAAAAAGACTTTATCTTGATTCCTTCTGACTTGGGATATTGTTTCAAAAGTGTCACAGAAATTTCAGGCTAGTTCTGTGGTTTCCAAAGGTTTTTGATCTCCCATCCCTATTACTAAAATTATTATTAACATTCACTCCTAAATTTATATACATTAATTTATTTATAAATTACACACATGAATTGTAATCATTAACATCTCAAGGGTGAGGTTCATCACTTGCCAGAGTGGGTATTCAGTCCATATTTCAAATAATCTTCTAGATAGTATTCTGGAATTTTTTTTATTTTTTATTTTTTATTTTTTAAAAAAAATATATTTTATTTATTTATTTATTTGACAAACAGAGATCACAAGTAGGCACAGAGGCAAGCAGAGAGAGAGGAGGAAGCAGGGTCCCCGCTGAGGAGAAAGCCTAATGAGGGGCTCAGTCCCAGGACCCTGAAATCATGACCTTAGCTGAAGGCAGAGGTCTAACCCACTGAGCCACCCAGGTGCCCTGTATTCTGAAATTTTTTTTAGCAGATTCCCAGATCTAATTAGATCACAGTTTTACTTTGTCACATTATCAAAAAAGAGCTTATAATGAAGAAGTATCAGCTCTGCCATTTGCTTCTTATCTATCTGAGCTGAAATTATTCATATTTTTTAATCTGCTAGATATTTTTTTTTTCAGGAATCTTTTAAAACCACTTGTCCATTTAATGAAGGCTAGTCTAGTTAAAACTAGATAATAAAAGGATCATTTACCTGCATCCTCTTAAATTGGCAATTCATTGCAATCAGCTTCAAGGGAATAAAGAGAAAGGGAACCAGTGTCTATGCTCCGTGAACATGGAGGGCCTTACTTCCCCAGGGTCCTACTGAGCAGTTGGTGACATGTGATGGCACCACAAGACAGTCCTAGTGTATACTAAATAGTACCTCAGCATAATCCTTTATTCAAATGCCTTTAGTTAATCGCTCTAGTTCAAACTATGAACCTTAGCAAAGGGAAATACACATTACAGTTGACTCTTGAACAATGCAGGGGAAAGGGGTGCTGACCTCCAGTCAAAAATCTGCATGTAACTTTTAACTTCCCCCAAACTGAATTACTAATAGCCTACTGTTGACAGAAACCTTACCAATAACATAAATAGTCAAATAACACGTTTTGTGTGTTATTTCCCTTATATACTGTATTCCTACAATAAAGGAGAAAATATTAAGGATATTATTGAGAAGAGAAAATACATTTACAGTACTGTCTTGTATTTATAGAAAAAAATCCACATGTAAGTGGACCCATGCATTCAAACCCATGTTTTCAAGGGTCAATTATACATCCAAATGTCCACAGGGACTGTTAAAAATTGTTCATATGTTACAGTACAAACCTTAAAATATTTCTAAATTATGAGCATAGCATGGCTCCCAGTTTAATACCATTAACAATGAACATAACATTCAAAACACTTCAATTATTTTTTAAAATTATTTTCCAACATTACCCTTAAAGAAGAAATCAAAACTATAATAGAAATAAATTGGAAAATATTTTAAATTTTTACTTGAGAGTCAATTACTTTTAAATTTTATTTTTAAAAAGTTGTAGGTGTGGTAAAATATACATAACATCACATCAACCATCTTAACCATTTTTATGGTTCATTTTTATAGTTCACTAGTGTTAAGTACCTACATACCACTGTGCAACCAAGCTCCAGAAACCCTCCCCTCTGGCAAAACCAAAACTCTATACTCATTGCACAACTCCCCATGTCTCCTCCCCCTACCATCAATTTTATGTTAAAACATAAAGATGGAAGTTTTCATATTTCCCCCTACATGTGAACTGGGGGCCCTCAAACTGCAGGGAGTTGCTGGAATTCTTTATTTTTGAGCACGGTGGCCTCTGGCCATCCCTTAAGCCTTTGGAGCAGGGCTGTGTGACAGTCTGACCCCAATCCTACCTATGAGGCTGTCACCAGACTGGTTGATGTTGTGGTCACACCCCTTGTCACATAGGGTCCCTTGCAAAGAAAGGAGGTCACCTGATTAACAGCTGCAAGCCCTCCTCCCCTTGGGCAGCAAGCAAAAGATCTAAGGAAACTGAAAATAGCTCCTTATGAGGAAATTGTGGAAGCCCCCAGAGCTGGATTCTTCCTCAGTGGGTTTGTGAGCTGGCCCTGGGAATAATGACACTCAATAGCATTTAAAGCCCCTTTAAAAAAACACAGTATCACATGTAATCCTTCCAACATCTGTGTAACCCATTACTTTCACTTTACAGCTAAGGAAACCGAGCTTATATTGTTCATGAACTTGGTAATCCAGCACTGTAATGAATGACTGGGGAGAAAGTCAGTGGGCAGCGCTTGTTTGTCTTTGGGACCCAATGGCTTTGTTTTTCTCCCTTTCCTCAGCTTCCCCAAAAGCCAAGGGTATAGAACTATGAAAAGAATGCTCCAGTTAGGGGTGGGTCAGCTAAGCAAATGTCAGTTCAGTTAAGGTGTAGATACTCAAAAAGTCCACTTAAAAATGGAAAAACCCGTTTAACTCTGAGTCTCCCTCCCCCAAATTACTTTAAAGTGAGGATAAAGGATATTTTAGATAAATTATGACTTAGCAAATATGAGATTGGTGCCCCCAGTCTCCCAGCACAGAGCACCACCTACCCTAAGGGGACCCAGTGTCATCATGGACCCCTCTACAGCCCCTCCCTACTGATATTTATCGAGAACATCTGAAACTAACTAAAAGTGGGAAGCCCTGGGGGTGGGACATAAAGTGATTTGAACCTCACACCAAATTTATATGGGACTTTGACACACTGTAAACTACAGGAAGAGTCGGTGGGACATCTAGGGGGGGAAACAAAAGGAATGGGCAGGGCATTCCTAAACCAGAGATCTTCCTCCACCACCACATTTCACTACCAACACTTGGGACAGGTGATTTGGTGCCAGGTATTTGTTGTGGTCTTGGAGGCGAGTGGAAGGAAACAGATAATAACATACTAGGTAGCTTGCTTGCTTATCTCACTTAATACAAAGCCTTACGAGGCAAATCCTATTGCTATTCCTATTTGCTAAGGAAGATATTGAGGCTCAGAGATGTTAAGCAATTTGCCCAAAGGTACACAGCAAGTGTAGTTTAGAATCGGAAATAGTGGGATTTTGGTTTATGGTGACAATGAAGAGGATATTTAAAACTGGGACTGACTTAGGAAATGTGGGCAGTATTGTTTCATCCCATGGTGGGGTAAATTTCTTGAGAAGATGTAGGAATCCAAAATTGTTCTGCAATGCCTGAGGAGATAAGAAAAATCCTCAAAAGATTCTCGGTGCTCACATGGTTCTTTGGCATGTTAATGACAGGGAAGGGTAATTTCCTTTTCTCTTCCATTAGGTAAAAATGCATACTAAATTGGTTTTAAGTACATGAACTTTGCTCCCTCATGTGTTTTTCACTTAAGGGAGTCACTGTTAGCCCTGAGACTGGGTGATGAAGGAATCCATTTTACCCTGTCAGTCCCCTGAACTAGGTCTCAGGCTTGAAGGGAGCCAGTCTTCAAAATCCACATGTGGTGGGTGCCTGGTTGGCTCAGTTGGCTGGGCATCTGCCATTGGCTCAGGTCATGATCCCGGGGTCCTGGGATCAAGCCCTGCATCAGGTTCCCCACTCAGCAAGGAGACTGCTGTTCCCAACCCTGCCTGCTGCGCTCCCTGCTTGTGTTCTCTCTCTCTCCCTCTCTCTCTGTCAAATAAAAAAAATAAAATCCTAAAAATTTTCCTGTAAAAAAAAAGGCCACACACGCAAGGAGGTCAGGAATCTAGGCAGGGGTGCTGGCCTTGAGGGAGGTCCTGGGGCAGGACTGAGATTCTCAGAGGCAGGTGTCCTTTCTGCGGGATTCCGTATCACCCAGAGCGGGACCTGGACACATTCAGCAAGGCACCACGAGGGGGAGCACTTGGAATAGAGACCAGAAGAAAGACCGCACCCCCACCACCACCACCGCGCCCCCACCTCTGCCCCCATAATACAACATCTCTGCAATTAAATTGTAACTTGCTGGGCAGATTTGATTTGATATACAAGAGTTGTACTTTCGCGCAATGTTTAAGCACATACAAAAATTAAAGGCAGCATAAATAAGGGACATACATTTGTAAGCTCTATAAGCTTTAAAGCCCACTTTCCACATCTTCCAAGAATTAGATGTAGAGACAGACAAGCACACAAGTAAATTATAGTCGTCCCCCAGAGACGGACCATGTCATGGTTCACCCACATCTAGTGCAATGTCTGTCCCTTCGCGAGTACTCAAGAAATAGGTGTTGAATGCACGAATGGGTAGATGGAGATTTGCAGTCCCTAGTAGGGATCAAACAGTGCTCGTTTCTTAATCAAACAGAACGGCAGATTCAAGCTCTGCCAGCAGCCAGGGGCCAGAAGAAAGAATGAAGAAGTACATCAGAATATGCATATTTCAAAAAATCAGCTATGGTACACACAGAGAATTATGAGATGAAAATAGGATGTTTGTTTCTCCTTTTTAATTAGGAAGCCCTAAAACTCATGAATGAAGTGCAGGAACATCTGGAAGAAGAAGAAAGCCTATGTCAGGTGTCTTTGACAGGTTCCTGGGATGAATGCAAGACTTGCCTGGAGAATGACTGCATGAGATTTTATACAACCTGCCAACCTAGTTGGGCTTCTGTGAAAAATACGGTAAGGGAAAAATAGAGCTCAAGGTTTCAGAATTCTGAAAGTACCTACTCCAGTTTAATTCTTAAAAATTAATTTATTTTACTATTTAGAATAGAGATGCCTGACCTGATATTAGCCTTTTACAATCTAGAATCTAACATTCATGCTTGCTTATGTATGAACCTCCTACGTACATTCAACTGATCAAATAGCCATTCAGTGTTTGTCTCTCCCTATAATGACACTGTATGTATCTCTGTTAGCAATATTCTGAATCTTTCTGCCTCTTGTTATTTGTGGACATGTTCCCACTCGATTGTAAGCTCTTTGAGGCCAGGGACCATAATATGTTATCTGTCTTCATGTAAGCATTGCAGGTATCTAATAAATGCTGAATTGAATTCTGAATAATAGTATCACAGTCTCTGATTTCAACCTGCTTGAATTTTTTCCCCTGTAGGCAAAACATTTGAAGACATTTCAGCCTCCTGAATCTCTCTTTCCATAGGCTTGCCCTCTTCTGGAAATACACACATATGCACACATTCACGTCCTCTTTAGCCATACCTACACAAGTCCCGTAGGACTGGCATGTTTTCTTTTCGTTCCCTTTGGCTATCATCTGGGCAGAGGGAATCACAGAGCGTGGTGACCTGAATAGGATGAGTTCTGACCCATGAAAGGCTCCTATTGTATTGGCCTGAATTTCTCTTCCTTTCAAGAAGTGAGCTCAATATGAAAGGCAGTGAAATCTCCCTCTCCATATCAGAGCATGCACTAATTAGAGTATGTTCCTGACTTGGCAGTGCCATACCCAATTATAGAGGGAGCAACCCCTAGGACAATCCATTTGCCAAGTTAATTTGCCTCCACTGTTAACTGCATCTGCTCTGTTTTTATAGCCCCAGTCATTCTCCATTATACCAGAATATGGTGGACTGAGCACTGGCTGGAAGGCAGGAGATTTGGGAACCATTCCTGACTATGCCAGTTGTGTGATTTGATGAAAGTTTCATGGGGCTTTAAGGTTTGTGTTTGTGGATGGATTCAGGGAAATAGAAGCTGGCAGAGAGAGGAGCAGACAATCAACCCAGATTACTTTTTGAGGAAGGCATGAGTAATCTAAGAGTTCCTGGAGAATTCTTTGAACAGGACTGGGATGCTAGTGTTGTGATGTTAGTTGGTATGCACCATAACAGTCAACATGCCACATCACTACCATATAAGGGCAACTGTGGTCTGGCACGAAATGAGGCACCATATAAATGGAAAGCATGGTGTGACTGCTGAAAAATTCTTCCACTGAGTATAAAAATTCTACAATTAGAGCTTCATTTCTTTGACAATAACCAGGGAAGGCTTTGATCGCTACTAATATATAAACGTCCCTAAGTAACCTATTTAACTCTATCAGGCATCTATAATATAGCATGAATGTGTTTATCTTTTCCTTTTCATGGACTAATTTATGAGACAAGAAAGAAGAGACCGTAAAGTCACTAACGACATTCCACTGAATGAAACAAACCAACCTCCAGCCCAAACCCTAAGACAGAGGTGAAAGACAAGAGCCTTTTTCAGAGTTTTGGGGAAACCTAGACTGTTCTACTTAGACCACAGCATCCCAACCACTGCCAGTATATCAGGTGTGGCTTGTCAGCAATACTGAAGATTTGGCCTTTTTAGGTCTTGGGAAGAATGTCAGATCCTCTTTCCACAATCAAAGTCAAAGATACAAGAGTGTTAATCCATTATCTTAAAAGGAGTCACCATTTCCTAGCTTGCCCAGAATTGTTTTTGATTTAGAATGACCAGTGTAAACTGACTTTAAAATCTACAATAAGAAATGTTCTATGTCAATTATTTTTTTCCATTTAGAAGTAATAAAATAAAATCGATTTTAAAAAAAGAAATGATCCAGAAAGGAAATTAATTTCTTATTCCATTTTTGTCCTCCACCCCATAGGTCGAACAGTTTTTCAGGAAGATATATCAATACCTGTTTCCTTTTCATGAGGATAATGAAAAAGATCTCCCTGTGGGTGAAAAGTTCATTGAGGAGGATGCACAAATGGCTCAAATAGAGAATGTGTTCAGCCAGCTGACTGTGGATGTGAGAATTCTCTTTAACAGAAGTCTTAACGTCTTCAAACAGATGCAGCAAGAATTTGACCAAAATTTTCAATCATATTTCATGTCAGATACGGACTTAATGCAGCCTAACTTTCTTCCAGCTTTATCCCAAGAGCCAAGGGCAACACTGGATCCCGTACAAAGCTGGGACATTCCCAGCTTCTTCCAGCTGTTTTATAATTTCAGTCTCTCTATTTATCACAGTATCAGCACAACAATCACGGAGACACTGAATACAATAGAGGATTTACCAAAACAAGGCAAAGGCAAGTATTAAAAGACAGCTTTACTTAGATGTCAATACTAAGGTCAAGCTTTGTTTACCTTTGGAAAGAGTAGACATTTCTAAGTCATTGTTCAGTGTTTCTGAGAGTGACAATTTACAGGGTATCAGTTTCAGAGCCTCTTCAAGGAAGCTTTGAAGTCTGCCAAACACCATCCCTCCTCCATCACTGTCAAGAGCCCTGAGGGGCTGGTATCTCTTTTTAAAGCAAATTTTCAAAGCTGAGAAAGAAAATGTTAGCAGTGTGAGAAGTTGAACAGAACAGTTGCCTCCTTTACTGAAAGTCATGTAGATATGCTCAGCTCTTTTCTGCTTGAACATCAGGGGGTTTCTTTAAAAATCAGTCTAGACTCCTCCGCTCTCAGTCTGGTTAGGAGCCTGGTGTCCCGTATGAACCAGGTCATGCTGAGTGCTCTCCACAGAGTCTCACTGCCATAATCCTTTAAATCGTAACATTTATGCATAAAACCACAGAAGATGCTCACTGACAAACCCAAAACTACAGAAACCAGAATAACGGTAAAGGATAAGAATTGCCTTCTACTGATGCCAAACATGCCCCCAAGATATTCCACATTGGAAGCATAATGCTGCTGTGCGTCTTCAGGCAGAAAGAGATAGCTTCCTTGGGCTTCTGTGGAGTGGCTGGGAAACAGCATCTCAGAAACGAGAGCTGCTTGGGGGGCCAAGGTGGGATGTACATTTCCTTAGACTTATGTCTTATGGACCATAAGCCCACGGGAAAGAATGCTCCCCTCTGACATGAAAAATAATGTGGGCTCCCTCTAGAAATCCTGCCATTTGTAACAACGTGAATGAACCTGGAGGACATTATGCCGACTGAAACAAGCCACACACAGAAGGACAGATGCTATATGATACCATGTATATGAGGAATCTAAACTAGTCAAAGTCATGGCAGCAGAGAGTAGAATGGGGTTGCTGGGAGCTGAGTGGAGGGAGTATGAGGAGGTATTGGTCAGAGAGTACAAAATTCCTGTGATGCAAGATGAGTAAGTCCTAAACTTAGAAGTCCAACTGTGCAGGATAGTGCCTATCGTTACAAACACAGTACTGCATACTTAAAAATTTCCCAAGAAATGTAGGTCTTACATTAAGCATTCTTAATAATGATGATGATAATAATAATAAGATGGCAGGAGAATATTTTTGGAAATGATGGACAGGTTTATAGCATAGACTGTGCTGATGGTTTCATGGGTTTATACTTCTCTCCAAACTCTCCAAGTTGTATATATTAATTACTCACAGCTTTTTTTTTTTTTAAGATTTTATTTATTTATTTGACAGACAGAGATCACAAGTAGGCAGAGAGAGAGGAAGAGAAGCAGAGAAGCTGAGCAGAGAGCCCAATGTGGGGGTCGATCCCAGGACCCTGGGATCATGACCCGAGCCTGAAGCTAAAGGCAGAGGCTTTAACCCACTCAGCCACCCAGGTGCCCCAACTCACAGCTTTTTGTATGTAGAAAGAAATGGGCTCCTTCTAGCTATTTCCCCTAATTATATCAGCTGTACCTGGCAACATCTGAATGAAATTCTCAAAATTACCATGACATTGCACCACCGGTCTCTATACAGAAGGGACCAACCTCACAGTACCAGAAACTGAAGCCAAAAAACAACACATGATATCCTTCCCATCCCATTGTTTCTTGAGCAGAGAATAGCCATCATTACTGGAATCCTTCTTGGGTTCTATTTCAGGGTCTGGAAGACTTTCTTGTAAGTCAGATGTTTTCTCTGGTATTCTATTCTAAGGTTTCCAATATTCAGGAAAAGCATCAATGCAGTAGACTAAATAGATCAATGCTGGGGTGATATTAAATTATTTTTGCCTGAACTTTTTAAACAGACGGCAATTGTTGGGGAATAATATTCAAAATGTGTTCATTAGAACAAAATAATGACCCCCATCTTTCACATTGTGTACAACCTTATACGTGGGTTGCTGCATTCAAATGTGCACAGGAGTGAAGAGTGATTCATTCACTTTGAAATCAAAATAACTTCCTAATCATTGCAATTCCCTCCCACCCCACGGACTAATAATGCAGGTTTCCACCAGTTCTGCCCCAGCTTCCTCCCCATTCTCACAGCCCAGGACCAGTCCCGGCTCAGCTGGACCTCTGCACAGCTTCCACCTTGAAGGAGACCCACATATCAGAGTGCCCTGTCATGCAAAGGGAATGTAAATGCAAATAGGAAAAACAAAAACAAAAAAGCCATGTCCCACCCTTATATTCTTTTTCCTCTGCTATCCCTTCCCTAACCGTTCAGTGCCCAGGTAGCTCCACAGAGGTGCTCTCTTCTCCTATTAGCACCTGTGGACTATTTATCAAGAAGAGACACGCAGGGGCTCTAGGGTATTTGCAAATGGTTTCTGTTACTTTTCTGGACAGGTGGTAGCTGAACCATACACCTAACACTCCTGGAAAATCTGCCTAAAGAGAGGATATTTTGAGCTTTGCCCTGTGTAGACAGAATACTAGCTGCCCATAGATATCTACACCCTAATCCTCAGGACCTGTGAATATATTGTGTTCCACGGCAAGGGGAAAGTTTGCAGATGGAATTGAGGTTGCTTGTCAGCTGACCTTAAAATAGGGAGATTATTCTGAATTATCCATGTGGCTACAGGGATTCTTAGAAGTGGAAGGGGGGGGGCGCCTGGGTGGCTCAGTGGGTTAGGCCTCTGCCTTCAGCTCAGGTCATGATCTCAGGATCCTGGGATCGAGTCCCGCATCAGGCTGTCTGCTAGGCAGGGAGCCTGCTTCCTCCTCTCTCTCTCTCTCTCTGCCTGCCTCTCTGCCTACTTGTGATCTCTCTTTGTCAAATAAATAAAATCTTTAAAAAAAAAAAAAAAAAGAAGTGGAAGAGGGGGTCAGAATAGAATCTATAGAGATGGTAGCATGAGAAGGACTTGGCCCTACTTTGCTGGCTTTGCAGGTGGAGGAAGGGGCCTTAGGAGCCACAGACTCTAGTTGGCCTTTAGAAATTAGAAAGGCAAAGAAATGGATTCTCCCCTAGAGCCTCCAGAAAAGAAAATCGCTGCCAACATCTTGATTTTAGGCCAGTGAGATCCAGTTCAAATTTCTGACCTATAGAACCAGAAAACCACTGGTGTCATTCCAAGCTACTAAATTTGTGGTAATCTGTTACAACAGTAACAGGGAACTAATACAAACCTCCTGTCAGTTACAATGCCCAATAGTGACTGAGTGATCGCTGTGTTTTCTGACAACCTTCATGGATGGGCTTCATTTATCAAGATTGTCCTAAGAGCTAAAATTAGAAAAATAGCTAAAATTGAATAAAGAACACTGTTAAAAGAAAAGAAGCAATAGTAAAAATCTGAAACACTGGGACACCCGGGTGGCTTAGTTGGTTAAGAATCCAACTCTTAATCTCAGCTAAGGTCTTGCTCTCAGGGTTGTGAGTCATGTCTTGTGTTAGACCCCATGATGGGCCTGGAGCCTACTTAGAAAAAAAAAAATCTGGAATATTTTGGTTTTCAATCTTTTTATAAGTTTTTTAGTCTTCATATGGGAGAATTTCTTTCCTACTTTGATATTTCTAAACCTCAATTCCTGAATCTGTTGAAAGAGTAAAATAGCTCTTGTAGTTGTCCTCTCTTGCCTTATAAATCCCTGGAAAGGATAGATAAGATTATGTTCAATAAAACTATGTGATGTAGTAGCTTGGTACAGTGCCAGACACCAGGAGATATGAATTCTAATCCAACCTGAGAGAGCATTTGCTGACTTTAATTTTCCCTATGAGTGGGGCGGGGAGGCAGAGGCAGGTGGGGAGAGTAGATGTTTGATATGAGTGATGGCACCAGAAGGAGCTGCCTAGAGGGGTCTGGAGGCTCGGGGATGGGTTACTGCCATGTCACAGGATGAGAAATTGGTATCAGTTGACCCTGGAATTTGTCATCCCTGATCTACATACCAGATATTGATCAAGATGCTGAGACTAAGACAATGATTTTAACACAGCCAGCCCCTGACTTTCAGGAGATCAGTCCAGAGAAAGGAAAACAGATCACTGGGCAATTATGTTATCTCCATTACCATATGGAGAGCAAAATGACAGAAGAAGGTAGAGAAGAACAGCATGATTTCAAATGACAGGACCAAATTCCTTCCCTCAGTGCGGGGAGGGTCCCCCCTAACAGAGAGGATAAGAGAGCAAATAGTACATCAAGCTAGAGATAAGCTCTGTAGCAGAACTCCTCACAGGAACTCTGGGGCGGTGAAAGGGGTTGCCACCAATTCGACAGGCACAGTTCTGGAAGGCAGTTGGGAGGCCACAACTTTGTAGTCAACCAAAGGAGATGGCTGCCTTACACACCACATGATCTAACCAGGGCCTCAGGTTTTTAAGCAGCAGACATTACAAGTCATCTCAAAATGAAATGTTTCATTTTAAGATGTGGTAAATTAATAATAAATGTATCCTAATAAATGTGAAACACTCAGCTGAGAAGTGTCAATTTTCTGTTGGACAGACTTCTTTTTTACAACATCATCTTTTCATATAAATTATTGATTCTTCCAAAAAAGAAAAGGGTCTCTCAAAAGTTGATCAGCTTTAGATGTTTTCCCAAATCTTTGGCCCATCAACCATAACATTATACCTATGAAATACAAAAGGAATAGTAAGAATGGAAATGCCTACCACCCAGCTTTAGAAACAGACATCACCAATATCACTGAAACTCCAATGTACTTCTCAATTATAGCTTTAAAAAATTGAAATAAGCATCAGAAAAATTTTAAATAGAAAGAAATACAAAGAGGAAAGTGGCCCATAATCCCTTATTTAAAGCATTGACATCAGAAATAATAATAATAATGACACTAAATTAAAAATAATTCAAATATAGAACAAACAAATGAAAGCTGCCTTCTCTCACCCCACCAGCTATCTCTTCCAAAAGATTCTTCATGATTCCTTCCAGAAAATAAAATTATATGCATTAACCTTTTTGTGGGGAGGAGGGACATATATAAATAATCATAGTAATGTGATTGTTGGATCAAAGAATATAAGCAATTTTTAATAGATGTCAAATTGTCCTAGCAAATGGTTGCCACTATATGCCCTCCTATGATGGAATACAGAAAGATTTTCAAAGAACTGGTGAGAAAAAGAAATGACATCATGTCCATGCCTTTAAAATACAGACTTTAGGAGCGCATGGCTGGCTCAGAGGGTTAGGCCTCTGCCTTTGGCTCAGGTCATGATCTCAGGCTCCTGGGATCGAGCCCCACATGGGGCTCTCTGCCTAGCAGGGAGCCTTCTTCCCCTGTCTCTCTGCCTACTTGTGATAGATTGTGTGTGTGTGTGTGTGTGTGTGTGTGTGTGTGTGTGTGTGAAATAAATAAATAAATAAATAAAATCTTAAAGAAAAAATACAGACTCTAATGACATTAATGTGCAAACATTATGTTACCTGCAGATTCTAACCACGGAAGCCTGAATTCAAAGGTGTCACCTGTGCAGGACAGAGGACTGTGTGGAGAACTTGGCCAGAATTTGTCAGAATGTTTCCAGTTTCATGCCAGATGCCAAAAATGTCAGGATTACCTGTGGGAAGGTAAATAATTATTATTTTCCAGCGTTTCAATGCTATTCTGGTCAGAGGCCAAAATCTCACTTTTACAAGCATCATGGGTTGGTTCATCTACTTTCCTTCGAGCACTTTTTTTTGCATGCTTATTGCTGTCTGGGGGTGCTCAGTGTAGGTTTATAAACTTTTATTATTCAAAAGTAGGCCAACTCGCCTTTTCTCTTATTTAAGATTCCATCATTGCTGCTGTGACATTTTTTATGGTTAAATGTGTGCAAAAGAGAAGGTAGGAGCAAATTAGGCACTCCTTTCTTCTTACTGCAAGGAAAAAGCAAGCCCCCCAATGGAAGCAATCTTCCCATTATATAAACAAATTATTAGCCAAATGAGTGTTCTTTTTTTTTTTTTTTAAAGTGGTATTAACCCTTTCCAGTTGGTGGGTTATTTACTAATTAGTATTTAAATATGTAAAGTGGCTCCTCCTCAGAAACCACATAGACTTTCCTCTCTAGACCTGGCCAAGAGAAGTGAGAAATCCTTCTCTTCCCCTGGCTCCTCCCTATTCCCCCTCCTCCCCTCCCCCCATCTCCTTTCCCTAAAGGGTAACTAAAGTCACCCCTCCCACCCACCATGGCCACCCCCCAACACATTCTCTCACAAAACCCAAGAGATTTTGATTCCCATGCTTCTGCTTTTTACCTCACTAAAGCCCTGAAGGAGTTGCTGAAAAGCCAGAAGGCTGAGTATAAATTGGGTCTTTTTGTTATTTCTCCTGAATTACTGATTCAGTGACTCTGTACCTCTGTTTCATCACAAGGAGAATGGAAAGAATGTGTCTATTTTACACCGGTGTTTTGCAGATTACATGAAATGTCTACCATACTAATGATTTTCATTATTTAGGGGTTTGCTTTTTTTTTTTTTTTTAGCTTTTATTGAGTACAATAAAGGTTTTGCTTTTGAAGTCACGGTTACAAGGTTGCATGCAGAAACAGAAGTTCTTATAAGAGAAGAATATGCACAAATACCCTGATCACTTACAAAAACAGTCCCACTCAAACATTCCATCTACATATCATTACCTTCCTTTCATCCAGTTAAAAGCTTTGATGACTAATCTCTTCCTTTCATAAAATCATACAAAGATGGGGAGAGGGAATCAGAGGGAGGCGGTCATGAGGTACAAGCGCCCAGTTCTAAGATAAAGAGGTTTGAAGCAGGTAAGCTACGGCAGGATCACTCTCGCTAACACTGCTGTGTGACGTACAGAAAAGTTGGTAACAAAGTAGATCTTAAATTCTCATCACAAGGAGAAATTTTGTTTTCTTTCTGTTTTATCTCTATGACGTGATGGATATTAGCTAAGCCTATTGCAATGATTATTTCAATATATGTAAATCAGAACATCACACTGTACAGCTTAAAGTCAGACAGTGATATGTTAATTATTGGTCAATTCAACTGGAAAAAATATGGAAGAAATCAGATAATATAGTACAAGTGCCTTGGATAATCAATATACATTGGACTGCGTTAGCTACAGTACACATCGGATAACACAGAAGGCATGAATTGGCAGCTGTATAGCTAGAACATCAAAGAAAGGAGGCTCTATTGCATTCCCACACAACTTAAAGCTTTCATTATAAAATGCATTTTTTTATAATGGTATAGAGGATAAAAGAACAAAAACCCACATGCCTACAACTGGATTCAGAAATAAAACATTGGGGTGCCTGGGTGGCTCAGTGGGTTAAAGCCTCTGCCTTCGGCTCAGGTCATGATCCCAGGTTCCTGGGATTGAGCCCAGCATCAGGCTCTCTCCTCAGCAGGGAGCCTGCTTCCTCCTCTCCCTCTGACTGCCTCTCTGCCTACTTGTGATCTCCATCTGTCAAAGAAAGAAAGAAAACATTACCCAAAGAGATGAAGCCCCCTCTGTGCTCCTTCCAGATCATATCTTCTTATCTCCCAGAAAGGAAACTTATTTTGAATTTAGTGTTTATTATTCCTTTACTTTTCTTTATACTGTTATCACATGTATATACAACACACACAACTCACATAGCAATGTTTTGCATGTTCTTAATTTTATATTATTAAAGCATGATTTTTAAGTTTAAAACTATGACTCATACAAATATAAAATGAGCAAGTGTCAAGATGAACTTATCCTATTAATGAGGGAATCCTCAAAGTGTTAAAGCTGTTTCTAAGGAGTACAGGAGAGACTGGAGAATTTATAGTCAAAGATAGAACGTGGAAGTTAGATTGCAAAATTAAATATAACACTAGTTACTCTTCTAATGGGCAATAAAACAGTAAGTTTTGCAGTGATGTTTTGTATCCGACCAAAATAATTTATATCTCTACTGGACAAAAAACACTTGCAACTTTTCAATTTAGAATGTTCATCTAAGCACATACAATTTGGCCCTGAGCACCAGTAAATGGTAAACCCAACAAAAGGTCATTTCCCTAGTGAATCAAGGAGGCTTTAGGTGGGTCTCTTGGACAATGCTGTATATACCCTTGAAAAGAATGCAGCCATTCTTCGGCCCCTATTTCCAAATTTGGGGTAATTTTTCTTAACAATGTAAAATATTATTGCTTAGCTGTTCTTTGGCAACTTGGCTTGTCACAGTATAGATAGTAAGATTTAGCCATGTGAATACGTGTTCTAATTCATTAATTCATTGCTCCGTTAGTCTGTGTGGGCATATCACAATTTATCCATTCCCCTGAAGTCTATTTAAGTTGCTTCCATGTTTTGCTATTACAAACAACTCTTCTACATTTTGCCAAACAATAATTTTGCCTCTTCAATCAGCATTTGATTCTTCCCTTGTTCTAAGAGCACATAGCTACAATTATAGATGAAAGATCTTATAAATCTTATAATAAATAAATATTATATTTGATAAATATTTTCCAAGACATCATAAATCTTTTTTGTTTTCCCACTAGTTACCATACATTTTTGGTCTTGATTTTAAATATATTTACTGTGACTCTTTTCCTCTTCTCCCATATCAGTTACTAGTACTGCATATATACACCCAAATTCAAAATAGTAGTTTCCCTTTGAGAGGACAGAGAGGGGTTTTGATGTGGGAGGGGCACAGTGGGGGGCTTCATCTGTTTCGGTAATATTTTATTTCTTAATATAAGTGATAGGCACATGGATTTATACCAAGGAACTTCTGTCTTCTGCCCATTTTGTTATATAAGACCATATAATTATCAGTTAAACTAGATCTCTTTTGAAAGTGATGTGGGTATATAAACAATTACTTAAGAACAATAGGCATAAACTGGGAACTCTCCTAGGCAGAAGGGGATGTATGTATAGCAGATTAAAACAAAATTATCACAGTAATTTGTGGTTGCTTCCAGCAAGAGAGATTTTATTTTATATTTTATATTTATTATATACATATTTTTATTTTTCCAGTCCATAAATCTGGCTTGGCCATGGGTCTGTCCTTAGTGAATGAGGCATTGGCAAACATGACCAAAGTGGAGGCTTGACATGTGCTTATAAACGAAAGCTTGTTCTCAGGCATCTGGGTGGCTCAGGCCATGAAGCATCTGCCTTCGGCTCAGGAGGTGATCGTGGGGTCCTGGATCCAGCCCCACAGCAGCAGTGGACTCCCTGCTCAGAGGAGAGTCTGCTTCTGTCCCACCCCACCCCATTCATTCTCTCTCTCTTTTTTTTTTTTTAAGATTATTTATTTATTTATTTGACAGAAAGAGATCACAAGTAGGCAGAGAGGCAGGCAGAGAGAGAGGAAGGGAAGCAAACTCCCTGCTGAGCAGAGAGCCCGATGCAGGGCTTGATCCCAAGACCCTGAAATCATGACCAGAGCCAAAGGCAGAGACTTTAACCCACTGAGCCACCCAGGCGCCCCCACCCCATCCATTCTCTCTCACTCACTCTCTCTTTTAAATAAATAAAATCTTAAAAAAAAAAAAACAACACAAAACTTCTCTCTTGCTGTTGGACACCTATCTACTACCATGTGAACATCTGTGTATCTCCTTTGGAGAAATGTCTACTCAAATCCTTTGCCCATATTTTAATTTTGTTATTTGTCTTTTTATTATTGAGTTGTAAGAGTTCTTTATATATTCTAGATACTAAACCCTTATCAGATATATTATCTATGAATATTTTTTTCCCATTCCCACATGCTGCCTTTTTACTTTTGGAATGGTGCTCTTTAAATTATGAACATTTTTCATTTCAATGAAGTCTAACTTATCTGTTTCTTCTTTTCTTTTTTGTATTTTGATGCTACATCTAAGAAGCCATCGCTGAGGTTCCTGGGTGGCTCAGTCCATTAAGCATCTGACTCTTGATTTCAGCTCAGGTTTTGATCTTAGGTTATGATCTCAGGTCATGAGACAGAGCCCTACATGAGGCTCTGTGCTCAGTGGGGAGTCTGCTTGAGATTCTCTCCCTCTCCCTCTGTCCCTCCCCCCACTCACCTCACTTGCTCTGTCTCAAATAAATAAATATTTTTTTTTTAAAAAGAAGCCATTGCCTAACCCAAGGTCACATAGATTTTACACATGTGTTTCACCTATAAGACTTACATATTTAGTCCATGTGTTTAGTTCATTTTTGTATGGTGTGAGGCGGGAATCCAGTTTCTTTCTTTTGCAGTGGATATTCAGTTGTCTCAGTTCTACTTTTTTTTTTTAAGATTTTTAAATTTTTTTTATTTGACAGAGAGAGATCACAAGTAGGCAGAGGGGCAGGCAGAGAGAGAGGAAGGGAAGCAGACTCCCCGCTGAGCAGAGAGCCCAATGCGGGGCTCGATCCCAGGACCGCAAGATCATGACCCCAGCCAAAGGCAGAGGCTTTAACCCACTGAGACACCCAGGCGCCCCTGTCTCAGTTCTACTTCTTAAAAAGACTGTTCTTTCCTTCACTGAATTATCTTGGGATCCTTATTGAAAATTCATTAATAACAAATAGGGTTTATTTAAACTCTCAGTTCTATTCCATTGATCTATATGTCTATCCTATGCCCATGCTACACTGTCTTAACTGTTGTGCTTTGTAGGAAGTTTTGGCAAGTGTGAGAGGTCCAACATTGGGGTTTTTCTTTTGTTTGTTTTTATTTTTGTTTGTTTGTTTTTTTAAGATTTTACTTATTTATTTGAGAGACAGAGAATGAGAGAGAGAGAGCAGTAAGGTGAGGGCCAGAGGGAGTAGCAGACTTCCTGTCAACCAGGGAGGCTGATGTGGGACTCCATCCTGGTACCCCAGGATCATGACCTGAGCAGAAGGCAGATGCTTAACCAAGTGAGTCACCCAGGCATCCCTGTTTTTTTTGTTTTCAGAGTTGTTTTAGCTATTCTGGGTCCCTTGTCTTTCCTCATAAGTTTTGGGATCAGCTTATCAATGTCTGTAGAGAGGAAATTCAGCAGGGTTTTTGATAGGAACTATATTAAATCTATAGACCAACTTGTGGAGTACTGCCATCTTAACAATATTAAGTCTTCCAATCCATCAAAATGTTTTTCCATTTATTTAAATCTTTAATTTCTTTCAAAGATGTTTTTTAGTTTACAGTGTATAAGTCTTCCACTTAAATTTTTTTCATAAGCAATTCATTCTTTTTAATGCAATTGTGAATGCAATTATTTTCTTAATTTAATTTTTGGTTTGTTCATACTGTATAGAAATATAATACTGATCTTGTATTCTGCTGAATTATTAGTTTTTATAGTTTTCTGTGTATTTGTACTCTTTAGGACTTTCTGTATACAAGATCACATCATCTGTGAATATAGTTGTACTTTTTCCTTTCCCATGTGATTCTATTTTGCATGAAGTTTCACCTTTGTTCCATGAAAATCTTTTTGCCTGGGTGGTACTCTCTACAAGAAGAAATGAGTGTCCTTTGTAGAATTCTTCTTGCCTAAATCATGAGGCAATCACCATCTTCTTCCCCTGTCATTAAAATATGTATATTTTTATTACTATTGTAAAAGTTAACAACTCTGAAGTTGCCAGTGAAGACATTTTAAAAGAATATTCAAACTCTTCTTAAATGTATACCATAGTGGTGAAAGTGGGCATCCTTGTCTTGTTCCTGATCTCAACGGGAAGGCTGCAAGCTTTTTCCCATTGAGGATGATATTTGCTGTGGGTCTTTCATAGATAGATTTGATGAGGTTCAGTAATGTTCCCTCTATCCCTATACTTTGAAGCGTTTTAATCAGGAACAGATGCTGGATTTTGTCAAATGCTTTTTCTGCATCAATTGAGAGGACTATGTGGTTCTTCTCTCTTCTCATATTAATTTGTTGTATCACATTGATTGATTTGCGAATGTTGAACCATCCTTGTAGCCCAGGGATGAATACCACCTGATCATGGGGGATAATCTTTTTAATGTGCTGTTGGATCCTGTTGGCTAGGATCTTGTTGAGAATCTTAGCATCCATATTCATCAGTGATATTGGTCTAAAATTCTCCTTTTTGGTAGGGTCTTTGCCTGGTTTGGGGATCAGGGTAATGCTGGCTTCATAGAAAGAGTCTGGAAGTTTTCCTTCTGCTTCAATTTTTTGAAACAGCTTCAGGAGAATAGGTGTTATTTCTTCTTTGAAGGTTTGGTAGAATTCCCCAGGGAATCCATCAGGTCCTGGGCTCTTGTTTTTTGGGAGGTTTTTGATCACTGCTTCAATCTCGTTATTAGATATCGGTCTATTCAGGTTGTCAATTTCTTCCTGGTTCAATAAACTTTTGGGACTTCATCAAAATCAAAAGCTTCTGCACAGCAAAGGAAACAGTCAAAAAAACAAAGAGGCAATCCACGGAATGGGAGAAGATATTTGCAAATGAACCCACGGAATGGGAGAAGATATTTGCAGATGACAGTATAGACAAAAGGTTGATATCCAGGATCTATAATGAACTCCTCAAACTCAACACACACGAAACAGGCAAACGTATCAAAAAATGGGCAGAAGATATGAACAGACACTTCTCCAATCAAGACATACACATGGCTATCAGACACATGAAAAAATGTTCATCATCACTAGCCCTCAGAGATTCAACTTAAAACCACATTGAGATATCACCTTACACCAGTTAGAATGGCCAAAATTAACAAAACAGGAAACAACATGTGTTGGAGAGGATGTGGAGAAAGGGGAACCCTCTTACACTGTTGGTGGGAATGCAAGTTGGTGCAGCCTCTTTAGAGAACAGTGTGGAGATTCCTCAAGAAATTAAAAATAGAGCTTCCCTATGACCCTGCCATTGCACTACTGGGTATTTACCCCAAAGATACAGATGTTGTGAAAAGAAGGGCCATCTGTACCCCAATGTTTATAGCAGCAATGGCCACCGTCACCAAACTATGGAAAGAACCAAGATGCCCTTCAACAGACGAATGGATAAGGAAGATGTGGTCCATATACACTATGGAGTATTATGCTTCCGTCAGAAAGGACGAATACCCAACTTTTGTAGCAACATGGACAGGACTGGAAGAGATTATGCTGAGTGAAATAAGTCAAGCAGAGAGAGTCAATTATCATATTGTCTCACTTATTTGTGGAGCATAACAAATAGCATGGAGGACAGGGGATGTTAGAGAGGAGAATGGTGTTGGAAGAAATTGGAAGGGGAGGTGAACCATGAGAGTCTACGGACTCCGAAAAACAATCTGAGGGGTTTGAAGTGGCGGGAGGGTGGGAGGTTGAGGTACTGGGTGGAGGGTATTATGGAGGGCACGGATTGCATGGAGCACTGGGTGTGGTGAAAAAATAATGAATACTGTTTTTCTGAAAATAAATAAATTTATTTATTTAAAAAAAGATAATTTTTATTAGAAAAAAAATGTATACCATATCTTTTTGTTTGTTTGTTTTTAGAGGAAGAGAGAGACTGGTGGGGAGGAGCAAAGGGAGAGGAAGAAAGAGATCTTAGGACAAGGGGCTTAATCTCACAACCCTGAGATCATGACCTGAGCTGAAATCAAGATTTGGATGCTTAACTGACTGACCCACTCAGGCAGCCCTCAAGTGTATACTACATCTCATTGACTGTGACTCCCTTTGCTGTCAAAATGTTATCTTGAATCGCTTTCCTGATGCATGCTACTGCAAAATTTTTTTAAAGATTTATTTATTTTGAGAGAAAGAGAGAGAGCGCACAAGCATGTGAGTGTGGGGAGGGGCAGAGGGAGAGAATTTTTCAAGCAGATCCCCTACCAAACGAGGAGCCCCACACTGCGCTCCATCCCACAGCCCATGAGATCAAGACCTGAGCGGAAATTTAGAGCCAAATGTTCACCTGACTGAGCCACCAGGTGTCCCAAATTTGTTTACTTGATCCCAAAATTATATGAAAATGTATGAGGTGCCAGGGAATCTTGTGTTATATCTTAAGTATCCAAAATAAATCTCAGATGACATAGTCACCCAGCTCTGGTTGGTGGATTCTCTCCAGCCCGTGTCCTCCTGAAGGCATGGCTCTTTGGTAAATAGTTGACGACATAGTTTAAAGAGTCTGTGGTCTTTTCTCCACAACAACAACTTCCCACGACCTTCAACGCCCTAACACATAGACACTTCCATAATTTTCAGATAATCTTTCCGCAGTATCCAGCCACTCATCAGCACAGCTGTGTAAATTCCTAGAATCCTGATTCAGTTCAGATGGGCTATTATGCAATACAGCACAGAGCTGTAGAATCACAGTGTCTTGTCAGCACAAAGGTTGATTTCTCACCGTGTGCCATGTCAGTTACAGTTTGAGCAAAGGCCCTGCTACCCCTCTCACTCAGGGCAACGCAGCCTCCACTCTACAAAGCAAACCTAGTTCTGCCATCAGGGGAAAGGGAATGTGCTAAATCCTTACCGTTCCTTATGCTTCCCAGGAAGTGAGAACCATCACCTTGAAGACGGCCCCCCTGAACTTCCAGGGCGGCAGGAAGCACAATCTCCCAGGCGTCCTGATCAGAATATCAGTGAGTAGCCCTAATGACCATCCAGAGGCACTACAGAAAGGAGGAAAAGAAAAAGGAACATTGGCTGAATCTCCAGCGTGTGACTGTCCAATGAGCAGGCACTTCACAGTATTATTTCATTCACGCCTATTTTACCTCATTGAAAACTCACTGAAGGTCCAAAGGCTAGAAACAGGAATAGCTTAAGAGCCAGGATTTAAACGCTCCTCACCCAACTCCAAATTCCATGGACATTTCCCTTTACCACGTTACTTTCTTCTTTACTAGACTGTCCTGATGTACCTGACCTCCACATAAAAGTGGATGAGGCCCTCGAATTGGTCAACATATCCCACCAGCAATACGCCCAGGTTCTCCAGATGGCCCAGCATCACCTAGAGGACACGGCATATCTGATGGAGAAGATGAGAGAGGAGTTTGGCTGGGTGGCTGACCTGGCAAACCAGACTCTAGCAACTGAGAACATCTTCAATTCCATAAAGGTAATGGAGAGACCAGAGAACAGAAAAGGAGATTACGTGTGCATCCATTGTTTTTTTGTTTTTTTGTTTTTTTTCCCTGTTAATTCACTTCTTAAGTACATCTGCATTTGAAAACAAGCTGTGGGAGCATATTCATATTTCCACAATGACCATTCAGTCTGACTTGATATAATGTGTACATGGTTCTTAGAAGCAAGAAACTCTATAGGGAAAATCCATTAAAAATGCAAAATACTTTCTAATCCAGACATGGCCAGTTCCACTTAGGGCTGGAGGGATATACTCAACTGATTCAAGCAAACTTGAAGAAACCTGACCAATGTAACTTTCAAGAGTGAAGATTTCCAGGTGAAGCAACGAATTCAAATGCTAACCCTGATATTTAGCAGCTGAGTAAGTTTGGAAACGTTTCATAACCTTTCTTGGTCTCAGTTTTCCCCCCTGAAAAAATGGAACTAATAGTAGGATACCTTAAAATGGATGTCTGTGAAGCTATTAGCATAGGTTCCTTATCCAAAACAAGAGTCTGTAAATTCTAGCTCTCAAAAGTTTCTGAAACAAAAAGCTGCTGACTTACCTTGAGAGTTAAAGATATTTGTCTACTAATATTCACATCAAAGCATATTGCTATCTTAATTGGCACTTAGACCATGTCTCCCACCATCAGTCAAGAATTCTTGTTGCATAACATGAAACAGTGGCGAAATTTTTCTTCTAACCAATTGCCCCCACCCCCACTCCCACAACATGCATTACTTTAACATACAAGTATACCAGGTTAGTTATTGACAGGTTCCTAAAAAGACCTGCATACAGAAATCACCAGGCAGAGCAACTGAAGAAGCAATATTTTGTGCAACACGTTATGTCAGTGTCTTACCCAGATCCCCGAGAATCCTTTTACCAACTTTGGCTGGTACTGCTGCTCACTGTTCTTCCTGGCCCCAGATCTTCAAAAGGGTTGCCCTAGGGGCCACTTAAAAGCTCTCTGCAGCAAAAATAAAACAAGTCAAAATCAGAGAGGGAGACAAGCCATAAGAGACTCTAAATCATAGGAATCAAACTGAGGGTTGCTGGAGGGGCAGGGGTAATGGGTGAAGGGCGTTAAGGAGGGCACGTGATGCGATGAGCAGTGGGTTCACTGATGAATCACTGACCTCTCCCTCTGAAACTAATAATACACTATATGTTAACTAATTGAATTTGGGGAAAAAGAGCTCCCTGCAGCATCAAACTAAGGCCAGAGGTCACCTGAAGCATCCTAGATTAGCTACTCCCTTTTGTCTGTGTTGCTTGCCTAATCCCCCCAAAAGTTTCACCTGAACCCAACCTTAATCAATCACTTGCATCACAGTTTCAGGCTCTGCTTCCAGGGAATCTGACCTATAACATTCTGTCTGTTTCAGACTGCAAAGCTGTGGCCCCTGTGTGGTTTGAGACAGGTTTAGATGGTCATAACCAGCACATTAAACAAACAAACAAAACAGAATAGGGCAAATTAGGAGAGAAAATATGAGAGTGCATTATATTTAACAAGTCAATTGCATATATCACAGAACTTTCATTTCCATTATGTACATGTATGTGTATAAATGTGTATACATATATGTAAGATATGTGGGTTGTTTTTGTTTTTGTTTTAAAGATTTTATTTATTTATTTGACAGACGGAGATCACAGGTAGGCAGAGAGGCAGACAGAGAGAGAGGAGGAGGAAGGCTCCCTGCTGAGCAGAGAGCCGGACGTGGGGCTCGATCCCAGGACCCTAGGATCATGACCTGAGCCAAAGGCAGAGGCTTTAACCCACTGAGCCACCCAGGTGCCCCAAGATATGTGTTTTTGAGTCATGATGTAAAATGTATTTGTAACTCTCAACCACATTCAAAAGGTTCTGAAAACCACCCTCCCATCCCTGCTGATTCTGATTCATTTCCTTCGTTAGATAGATCATACTCTATAGAGTAAAATAATTCAGTATATCAGATCATCCTCACAAATACAGACTTTCAGCTAATGAGGAAAAGGTCTTGTCTTGAAGAATAAGATCTGAAGAAAAATGTGAGCAATGCTTTCAAAGATACAGCCAAGAGTTAATTGCTTTTATCGTCATCAGTATTTTCCATTCTATGTTCAGTTTGCTTCTATTCTAGTGTCTCTGGGTAACACTAACAGATTTACCTGAAATTCTTTCTATTGATAACAAATGCAGTTCTGTATAAAAATCTCCATATGAAATAAAATTGTGGGTTTCAAGGATACATTGTTCTAATAATCATTGTCACTAAAGGGCACTTACTATGTGTCAGGCAGTGCTCTTGGACTTTTTTCATACACCAGATTGTTTAATAATCTCAGTGATCCTTCAAGGCACTGTTTTTCACATTTTACAGATGAGTTATAGAGAAGTTAAACAACTTTTCTGAGGTCACACAGCTAGGAAATCAGTAGAACTAGGTAGGATTTGAGCCCAAGCAGCACTTCTCCGGAGTTGCTGGACTTAACTACTTTGCTGAACTACCTGTAAAAGTTATTTTTCTCAAAACAGCTCTTATTTCATCGTGTAACAGAAAGTGCAAAGCCATAAAACAGCAAGGACTGAAGAGGAACACATAAATTCCAGCAGGTGAAAAAAGTTATGCCCCTCAGGTTCTAGTTTCATGGTGTTAGCTTTATAATTATTTATTAAACTAGACAAAAATGCTTTATGCAGTTTTTATATGGATCATATTCACCAAAAGAGAAAGGGGGAAAATCATTGTTAGCTATTCCTTTATAAATCAGAATTAAGAAATTATCAGTTTTTATTTGACCTTATATTTTCTTTTAATTTTTTTTTGATAAGGGGGTTATTTGAAAACATTTTCAAAATAGTTCTCTTGAGGTTACATCAACTTGCATGTCAGTACAGTTTCATTTAAATGATTACAATCACAGTATATGCACTTGAGAATTCATTAAGAGCAACCACTGTGACTTTCAGACGACTGGTTCTCACAAACACATGCCACCCTAAATTGTTACTGTCCTAGGAAAACTCAGGATAAAACTCGGTGCATCGCATTAATGTTTGTGACATGTTTGTGACACTGACAGTTGTGCTCACCAAATATTCCATCTGCTCGCTCATCTTTTCTAGCTGCTCTTGCTGCGAATTGGTGCCGTGTGGCAAGTTCTGGCCAAAGAAATGTGATCAAGACTGACTGGGGTTATTTCTAGACTGAGATAGTGCAGGGCTTGTGTGTGTTGATTACTCTCTGTCTCTGCCAAGGGCACAGGTGTTCCTTGGACTACGACCATGAGGTGACATGCCACTGTCAACCAGGGCCCCGAGCAGTAGAGGGTATACAGATTCCCTGAAATGGACATGAAACATAAGTGAGAAATAAATGTTTGCTGTATGAAGCCACTGGGATGTTGGGGCTACTTTGTTACCTCAGCACAACCTAGCCTATCCTGACTCATGTGCTATTAAATTAATTCTGAATGTGCACTAGGGATTAGTAATCTTTCACTGCATAATCCTTCTTCTTAGGTGGTTCCAAATGTTCCTGAAGGCAATTTTTCCAACCAAGATGACACAATGATAGACTTAAGCATTCCATCTCACCCCAACTTCACACTCAAGATCCCTCTTGAAGAAAGTGCTGAGAGTTCTAACTTCATTAGCTATGTGCTGGAGAAAGCCATGCAGCATTTTAAAAAACATTTTAAAACTTGGTAAGCAGAGTGCCTTGTTGATTGGAATAGATGATTCACAAAAGAGAAAGACAACAAAACTAGTTTTTAAGTATCTGGAAAATAGGGGTGCCTAGCTGGCTTGGTCGGAAGAACATCTGACTCTTGATCTCAGGGTCATGACTTTAAGCCCCATGTTGGGCATGGAACCTACTTAAAAAATAAATAAATAAATAAAATGCCTAGAAAATATGTTCGACCTCATTGATCATCAAAGACATAAAAATTAAGACAAGATAGCATTGTGTGCCTATCAAATGTATAAATTTAAAACCATACAGGGCGCCTGAGTGGCTCAGTGGGTTAAGCCACTGCCTTCGGCTCAGGTCATGATCCCAGGGTCCTGGGATCGAGTCCCGCATCGGGCTCTCTGCTCAGCAGGGAGCCTGCTTCCTCCTCTCTCTCTGCCTGCCTCTCTGCCTACTTGTGATCTGTCTCTGTCAAATAAATAAATAAATTCTTTAAAAAAAAATAAAACCATACAAAATTGTGATAGAAGTGTAATGAAATGGAATTCTTATATGTTATTATAACATAAACTGATCCTGCCTTTTTGAAAAGCTATTTGATTATGCATGTCAAGAGCCATAAAACTTCTTTTTGATATAATAATTCCATTTCTGAAGTCAGTCCTAAGGAATAAATCTCAATTTGATTAAAATTTAGGTGCAGGTGCCTCTGCCCCCTGCAGGGGCACCTGGGTAAGCTTCGTAGGTTGAGCTGACTCTTAATCTCAGCTCAGGTCTTGATCTAGGATCGTAAGTTCAAGCCCCAAGTTGAGCTTCATGCTGGCCATGGAGCCTACTTAAAAAAAAAAAAAAAGTTCTCCCTTCCCCCAGCCCCAAAATCTATGTCTGCAAAATTATTTAAAATAATCAAATTTAAAAACAATCATAATATCTAAAGACAAGAAAATGGTTAAGTAGATTAGGGTTTAATATCTTCTGAATTAGTGGCACAATCAAAACTGTATGTAACATTCTCTTTTGGTAATATGATCAATCTTAAATAATAATTACATTTTAATTATAAGTTATCATTCCTAAGGGACCTTGTTAGTAGGTCAATGTATAATTAAGCTACATATTATATAATTCACTGCCTGTCCCTTTACCTTTGAGTTTTGAAGAACTCTTTTTTTTAAGTTGAGTAGTCAAACAATCAGTGTCTTTTTAGCATCTACCAAGTGAAGGCACAGAACCGAGGTACTGGTGGGGGAGAAAATGTCGAATTTGACAAGATTCTTCCCCAAATAAGCTTCTTCTCCAGCAGGGGTTGGGGCAGGGGTTTAAAAAGATGTACATACAACAGTGATGCAAGATGGCATATAGCGAGCCCCAAGGCCCTGGCCTCTGGGAATTGAGGCAAAAACACTTAACTTTCCAGAAAAGGAGAGACTATTCAGCCGGATATATTTCCTTTTTCCTCTTCCTTTCCCAATGGCTTTCTATGTCCTTTCCTTTGCTTTTTCCCTTTCCTCCTTCCCTCTCACCCCCTATTCTCTCTTCTTTTCTTTATAAAATATGGGTTTCCAAAGATGGGATTGGGAGGGAGACAAACCATAAGTGACTCTTTTTTTTTTTTTTATAGATTTTATTTATTTATTTGACAGAGAGAAATCACAAGTAGATGGAGAGGCAGGCAGAGAGAGAGAGGGAAGCAGGTCCTCCGCTGAGTAGAGAGCCCCATGCGGGACTCGATCCCAGGACTCTGAGATCATGACCTGAGCCGAAGGCAGCGGCTTAACCCACTGAGCCACCCAGGCGCCCCAAACCATAAGTGACTCTTAATCTCACAAAACAAACTGAAGGTTGCTGGGAGGAGGGGGGTTGGGAGAAGGGGGGTGGGGTTATGGACATTGGGGAGGGTATGTGCTTTGGTGAGTGCTGTGAAGTGTGTAAACCTGGCGATTCACATACCTGTACCCGTGGGGATAAAAATATATGTTTATAAAAAATAAAAAAATTTAAAAAAATAAATAAAATAAAATATGGGTTTCCATTATTTTGCTATATATTAATTTTTTAAAAGCCCCAACAACATTTATTCTATTACCCATTCTGAATTTTATTCTAAGGGAAAAAAAAATGTCTGTAAATAATTTATTAACATTTTTATTTTTGCTGCTTTTTTTTTAAAGGTAAGAAGACCTGATGCATTCTATATCTGGCAAGTAGAATGACCTGTTCAGGTACCTCTGAGAACTGAAAACCCCAAATGTATAAGATAATGTAATAAATGTAATAGCAGGAAAGTATGTCTGCTACATATTATGAAGTACTATTAATTTCCTTATGCTGAGTGGCAGTTTAATAGCTATTCAAATTGAGTTAAAGTAAAATTCCTTTTTAAAAGAATCACATGTAGCTCTTATGGAATTCTATGGTACATTAGTAGTTCTTTGTATATTAAATAAATATAAAATCATCAAGGTGTCTGTTTTCTATCATTTCTACTACCAACTACACCACTTTCTAATTAACGAAGGATATTTCTTTCATTTTGCTTTTTTTTTTAATATTTTATTTATTTATTTGACAGAGAGAGATCACAAGTAGATGGAGAGGCAGGCAGAGAGAGAGAGCCCGAGAGCTCTCTGCTGAGCAGAGAGCCCGATGCGGGACTCGATCCCAGGACCCTGAGATCACGACCTGAGCCAAAGGCAGCGGCTTAACCCACTGAGCTACCCAGGTGCCTTTCAATTTGCTTTTGAATTTAAAATATAATAATTGACTTTTTTTTGAAAAAAAAAACTATAATTCATTCCTTTGTTTAGTAAAGACCTAAAACTTCTGTGTAGATTTTTTTTATTGTGATAAAATATATATAATAAACTGTATTATCTTAACCATTTCTAAGTGCACAGTTTGGTAGTATTAAGTACATTCTCATGATGGTGCAGCCATCACCTCCATCCATTGAGAAAACTTTTTTCATCTTCCTCAAACTGAACTCTATAGCCATTAAACACTGACTCCCCATTTCTCTCTTCTCCCGAATCCCTCGCAAGAACCATTCCATTTTCTGCCTCCTCTAGGCACCTCACCTAAGTGGAATCATACAGCACTTGTCCTTTTGTGACTGGCTTATTTTACTTAGAAGAGTCCTTAAGTTTCATCCGTTTTGTAGCTTGTGTTCGAATTTCTTTTTAAGGTAAAAGACTATTCCTGTGTGTGTGTGTGTGTGTGTGTGTGTGTGTGTGTGTGTGTGTGTGGTGTGTTGCATTTTGTTTATAAATTCATCTACCCATGGATAATTGGGTTGCTTCTACCTTTTGGTCATTGTGATAATGCTGCTATGAACATGAGTGCACTTCAGTGTTTTGTTTTTTAATTGACACAAAAGGGCTCTCTTTGAACGAGTCCACACTTATTTAATGGAAAATACAAGCTGTCTTTGGCTGACACTTATTTTACATCATAATTTGAACATTGGTGCAATATAATAATCAGAGGGTCGTTTGCTAGAATAGGTCACTAAAGGTTACATTGGAAATATATTTATAATCAGCCTTTCCAGTTATGAAAAGGAATACAATGAGAGAGGTCTCAAAACTGTTAAAGCATTTTCCACCTAGTCTTGAAATTATATTTGACAGGAAGGTTTGTTAGAGAAAGAGGGGTCAGAGACAGCCAGTTGAATATAATCCACTACAAATGAAGATAAAGCCTCTCTTACCTAAACTGAGGGTCATTAAAAAAAAAAAAAGACACTATTGATAGAATCTTGGATTCCTTAATGTGCAGAAGTCTCAAATAAATACAGCCTATTCAACCATATATTTGATATATTTGTCAGAGAGGGTGCCAAAAAATACATTAGAAAGGGAACCTATTTTATGGCCAATGAACTACAGAAAATCTGCAGTGAGGAGCAGGAAGAAGGGGTTGGCAAGTGGAAAGCCACAGTCTTAAAAAGCCTCTGCACCCAGGCTCACCTGGCTTCTAATCCCCGCTGCTATATTTCCTAAGTGTGTGACTTCAGGTGAGACCCTTAACCTTTCTAAACCTCAGTATATTTACCTTAAAGTAGTAAAAGGAATGGTTTTTATTTTGTAGGGTAGTTGTGAGAACCACAGTAAATAATCCATAATGAAAAGCATCAATAAATCATAGTGTTGATTATAAAATAATATTATTATCAAGACCTGACTCAGAGTTGGCTCTTAAAAATGTTTCCTGATTTCAGGACCAATATCTCTGAGAGTTTGTTGTGTAAAGAAAAGGTTTCTTTTTCTTTTTTTTTTTTTTAAAGATCTATTTAGGGGCGCATGGGTGGCTCAGTGGGTTACAGCCTCTGCCTTCAACTCCGGTCATGATCCCAGGGTTCTGGGATCCAGCCCCGAGTCGGGTTCTCCGCTGCAGGGAACCAGCTTCCTCCCCTCTCTCTCTCTGCCTGCCTCTCTGCCTACTTGTGATCTCTATCTGTCAAATAAATAAAATCTTTAAAAGATCTATTTACTGGGGCACCTGGGTGGCTCAGTTAGTTAAGCATCTGTCTGGGGCTCAGGTCTTGAACCCAGAGTCCTGGGATCAAAACTTGCATGGGGCTCCCTACTCAGGGGGGAGTCTGCTTCTCCCTCTCCCTGCAGCCTCTCCACCTGCTTGTGCTCTCTCTCTCTCTCTGTCAAATAAATAAATAAAATCTTTTTTTAAAAAGGATCTTATTTACTTATTTGAGAGAGAGAGCAGCGAGCCAGATGTGGGGCTCGATGCAGGACTTGATCCCAGGACCCTGGGATCATGACCTAAGCCGAAGGCAGACGCTTAACTGACTGCGCCACCCCAAGGAGAAGGTTTCTTTAGACCAATAATATTCTAATATTTTTGTTCTCAAACTGCCTAACAGGAATCTTAAAATGTTATAAATACTCCTGCATGTTGTTTTTCAACATAAGCTAAAAGAAGAGCAAAATTTTATTTTCCCATGTATTGTAAATATTAGCACTTTAAAAATATAAAAGTTTCATCTCTCTTTAAAATGTACCAAATGGAATCTAAATATCATGGCAATTTGATACCCAGCTTCATCCACTTAAACGAAGAAACATTATTCTTTAACAGTGAGAAATCTTATCTTCTCCCATTTTCTCCTTAAATTCTGATTTTTATTCTCCTTTTCTCAGAGAATTTTACCTTAATGTAATATATTCTTATGCGTAAGCATCTTTTTAAAAAAATTATTTATTTATTAGAGAGAGAGAGCAAGAGAGAAAGAATGAGTGTGGGGAGGGGCACAGGGAGAATCAGACTCCTTGCTGAGCAAGGAGCCTGAATGTGAGGCTGGCTCTATCCAAGGCCCTTGGCTTGGGATCATGACCTGAGCCAAAGTCAGACACTTAACCAACTGAGCCACCCAGGTGCCCTATGTCTAAGCATTTTTTATTGATCAAGAAAATATTAGCATTTTTAGATTTTAAAAATTAAAAATCTCGGGGCGCCTGGGTGGCTCAGTTGGTTAAGCTGCTCCCTTCGGCTCAGGTCATGATCTCAGGGTCCTGGGATGGAGTTCTGCATCAGGCTCTCTGCTCAGCAGGGAGCCTGCTTCCTCCTCTCTCTCTGCCTGCCTTTCTGCCTACTTGTGATCTCTCTCTCTGTCAAATAAATAAATAAAATCTTTAAAAAAAAAATTAAAAATCTCCCCAGACACAAAATTCTAGGTATCAAATATTCATTCTCAATTGAGTTATTGCCTATAATTATCATTTGTACATATTGATCAAAATAACAAATGTATTATAAATTTCTATGACCATTAAACATATAAAAATAAAATTTTAACAGAAATAGACCTCTTGGGCGCCTGGGTGGCTCAGTGGGTTAAAGCCTCTGCCTTCAGCTCAGGTCATGATCCCAGGGTCCTGGGATCGAGCCCCACATCGGGCTCTCTGCTCAGCAGGGAGCCTGCTTCCTCCTCTCTCTGACTGCCTCTCTGC
Source organism: Mustela erminea (assembly GCF_009829155.1). Classification (NCBI taxonomy): domain Eukaryota; kingdom Metazoa; phylum Chordata; class Mammalia; order Carnivora; family Mustelidae; genus Mustela; species Mustela erminea. The sequence continues at coordinate 49,971,944 of NC_045626.1, forward strand.
TTACTTGCAATCTCTGTCTGTCAAATAAATAAATAAAATCTTTAAAAAAAAAAAAAAAGAAATAGACCTCTTAATGAGAAGGAAGAGCTTTGCCCCCTAACAAATTAACGTATCCATTGATAAAATTCTTTCATAGAATAAGATAAGTTTCAGCACCCATATTACCCTTATTTTTAATTTTTATAGATGCAAGTGCTATGAAACATGCTGACATGAATGCACTGGGGGTTGGAATGTTTTTTCCCTCAGGATGGTCTTGCCTGGTGATGGGACCTAAAGTAGTTCCTCTGTACAGTTAACATGATGAGCACTGAGTAATGTATAGAATTGTTGGATCACTGTATTGTAAACCTGAAACTAATATAACACGGTATGTTAATTAAATTAAAATTGGAATTAAAATTTTAACTAAAAAAATTATTAAATAAAGTAGTTCCTCTGTACCTTCAGTAGCTTTTTACTGGGTTATGTAATCATCATAACACTTGTCACTATCTGCAGATGTCTTGTTTGGGAACATATGCATTGTTTGTCTCCACTAGAACATCAGTTTCTGCGAAAGGGATTTTGTCTACCTTGCTCTCTGCTGACATATGATAGGCACAGGGATATAAATTCTTCTTGGTTGGGGGTTCCTGGGTGGCTCAGTCGGTTAAGCCTCTGCCTTCAGTTCAGGTCATGATCCCAGGATCCTGGGATGGAGCCCCGCATCAGGCTCCCTGCTCAGCAGAGAACCTTATTCTCCCTGCTGCTCTGCCCACTTGTGCTCTCCATCTCTCTGTCAAATAAATAAAAAAATCTTTTAAAAAATTCTTCTTGGATGAATGAATAAATGATACGCTCCTCTGAAAGGATCATTCATTTATGGAGCAGCCCCTGAGATTGGAACTATTGTTTCTCTATCATCATCAAACCAAGATCTCCAAGTACCATAGTGGAAGAGGAATCTCCACATGGCCAGGGGGCCTACCCTTATGTCTTGAGGTTCTCCTTGTGGTACAACTGATACTCAGCTGCAACAGTTAAACTCGGCTCAAAATAACAAAAGAAAACGAAACACGGAGGATAACATACAACTGGAAAATCTGGGATATGTTCAGGCTGGTATCCTTCCCCTGTTTGGAGATTATGGAGACACTTTTCAATAGGGTTGGGGTTGGAGAAATACCTGCACTGAGCTGTCTTTCCACACGCATGCTAAAGCCCTACAATTTGCCGACAATCCTGCCCAGCAAAGAACTCTGCATTTTCTGCCTCATCCTGGGCCGTGCTTCCATATGGCATTTTAGCTTTGTAGACCCAGGAGCACGCTCAAGCTACAGCAGGCAACGTAAGTGCCCATTCCTGCCTACAGTCTGTTTTCGGAGTTCAGATTTTCTGACTGAGCATGTTTCTTCCCAAATGCCCACCAACACGAATGCCCACTGCATCTGGTGCTACCTACCCTGTCCAAACAGTACAACACAACACAACACAGCAGGCCCGTCATTCCTAGCAGAGACAGGGTGACTCTTTAAAACTGTTATTATCCTGAAATGGGGTAGGGTGGGGAATGCGCTGCAGGAGGGGGAAATGAATCTATGCTGACCTAGGAAAGGCCGGCCTAGTACTGTGATGGATGAAATAGATTTAAAATATCTGCTGTTCTGTAACCCAGTGCATTTTTACTGTGGTCTTGTGAGCACTCATACAACTAAAGGGCAAGAATGTGGACTTTCCAGCTATGAGCTTGTGAAATGTTCCCTGAAACAGTCCCTCATTCTGTGCATAGTATTTTTCTCCCTCCAATTAAGCCAAATACTCAGGCATTTTGTAAATTGTCTTTGAGAATTGATTTGGTTTTTTTTTTTTATAGGCTTTGTGCCTATAAAAGCATGCAAGATTGTTTTCGCTGAGATTAGGCAGGGCTGCTGATGAAAAATATTTATCTCTTCCTAGGATTTGTGTTACAAAAATTTCATCCTTGAGGTTGAGAGATGTGTGTTGGCAGACAGATTCCAGAATCTTGCACAAATTCACTTCAGGTAACCAGAAACAAAGGTTGACTTCATTGAACAGCAAGAAATAGTGTTTGATATGTTTCAGAGCCGACATCTTATTCTTTACAATCCCAGACCTATCAACAAGAAATACACTGACCATCTACTATGTCCTCAATAAATAGTTGTTGATTCAAAAGACTACTTGCTGCATGTACATGTATTATGTAAACAGATTTATGTAAATACATGTGCATGTGTTTTACATGTAAAACACATGCACATGTATTTTATTTTAAAAAGATTTTATTTATTTATACATACGTTTTTTGAAAGGAGGAGTGCCGGGACGGACAGACAGTAGGACAGGAGAAACAGAATCTCTCCAGCAGGCTCCATGCTCAGTTCAGAGACTATGCAGGGCTTGATCTCATAACGGGGAGATCATGACCTGGTCTCAATCCAAGAGTTAGAGGCTTAACCAAATGAGCCACCCAGGCACTCCCTTAAAGATTTTGTTTTTTAAGTAATCTCTCCACCTGACGTGGGGCTGGAACCTACAACCCCTAGATCAAGAGTTGCATGGTCAGGGTGCCTGGGTGGCTCAGTGGGTTAAGCTGCTGCCTTCGGCTCGGGTCATGATCTCAGGGTCCTGGGATCGAGTCCCACATCGGGCTCTCTGCTCGGCAGGGAGCCTGCTTCCTTCTCTCTCTCTCTCTGCCTGCCTCTCAGCGTACTTGTAATTTCTCTCTGTCAAATAAATAAATAAAATCTTTAAAAAATAAAAATAAAAAAGAGTTGCATGGTCTACTGACTGAGCCAGCCAGGCGCCCATGGTACATTTTAAACTCATTATCAAATAGCTCTTATTCACCAGTGTTTACATTATAAACATTTCACCATAAGTGAAAACTTTGGTATCAAAAACTTGAAAAAGTCTGGCTGTCATTAATTAAGTAAAAAAACTGCCTATTTCACTCGCTCCTGCTACCGGCCTTCATTGAAGATGGGGGAAAACGGAAATGCACATCGCCTGACAGCATGACCCCCTTAGTTGTAGGAAACAAACCTCAAGTAACAGGGTTTTGTTTGTTTTTAGATTTCACGAACACGTGGGGACTATTCAGGGCTCCCCTTAGTACTGAACGGCGCGGTGGACTCGGAAACTTTCTAGCGGCCTTTCTCAGCCGACACACAAAATACCGGATTTAGGTTTTTAGCTTTTACACCGGGATTACAACAAACCCCACAACTCCGGAGCACACACACCCCGTCCAACCTGGGACTCCGCGCGCTCCTGGGACGCCAGAGGGTCGCGCGCGGGCTGACGTCAGCGGACAGGAAGGGGCGGAGCTACCGCCGCCTTGGCGGGAAAAGAGGCGCGCAGAAAGACACGTACCCCCGAGCCCGCCATCAGCCGCCGCCAGCGTCCCGGCCCCGCAGCCGCGTGAGCGCCATGCCCGCCCCGGGCTCCGAGCGGCAGCGCCCGCCGTCGCCGTCGCCGCCCGCGGCGCAGAAACCGGCCGCGGAGCCGCAGCCGGCACCCCACGGGGAGCTGCAGTACCTGGGGCAGATCGAGCATATCCTGCGCTGCGGGGTCCGGAAGGATGACCGCACCGGCACCGGCACGCTGTCAGTGTTCGGAATGCAGGCGCGCTACAGCCTGAGAGGTGACCCCCGCGCGCCGCGGGCGAGGGGGCTTGTGCCCGGGTGGGCTCCGAGCGGCCGCTGAGGGCGGGGAGGCGCGCCTGGGAACTGCTGGGCTTTGCCCTCAACCTTTGTTCCTAACGTCGATCCTGGGAGCTCCTTAACCCCGCTTTGCAGACCCTCAAAACAGAGACTCGGGGGCGCCTGGGTGGCTCAGTGGGTTGGGCCGCTGCCTTCGGCTCAGGTCATGATCTCAGGGTCCTGGGATCGAGTCCCGCATCGGGCTCTCTGCTCGGCAGGCAGCCTGTTTCCTCCTCCTCTCTCTCTCTGCCTGCCTCTCTACCTACTTGTGATCTCTCTCTGTCAAATAAATAAATAAAATCTTAAAAAAAAAAAAAAAAACAGAGACTCGGGTTAGAGGAATGATTTGCGTAACGTCAGGAGTGACAGAAGTGGGAGGTGAAACCAGGTCCTTAGGCTCCGAGTCCTGTGCTTACCCTGGTCGTGTCTGCCCCAGAGTGGACACGGTCTGGTAGTGTTCGCCTCATACTAGAGAGTGGGAGAGGGTTTGCCGGGGCGTGCGCTCGGACGTGGCTAGAGGTTCCCCTTTTTTCTCCTCTTCCTGTCTGCCCGGTCCGGCCTTTCTGTTTGGCAAAGTTTCTAAAAATTAGAGTGAAGGGATAAGGGCGGGCCAAGGGCCGCGGAAAGCGCGCGAACGGAGAGGCTGGGCGGGAACTTGTGGTTCCAGTCAGTTTTCCCGTCTGGTCCGCACTAACCAGCTTTCCTCTTAAATCTCGAAACAGGAACGCCAGAGGACGAGTAGAAGTTCTTACTCGTCTTTTCCATTAAAACAGGATGGCTCCCGAGAAGTTTCTCTTGGCTATTAGAGTCAGGCTTTCAGGGGACAAAGAGGAGTGTGGGGGGGCGGGGTAGGCGAGACTAATTTTCTGGACACAGGTATAGGGGTGGTTTTGAGTAGGGAGAGACGCCCTGTTAGTAACGCGGATTCACTGTGGTGAACAGGGGGAGGACCCTCAACCCCCCAACCATTCCAGAGACTGGAAGATACCCAGGCTGCGGGTTGGACTTGGATCTGCCTTAGGGCAGCTTCCTGCAGCTCCACACAGTGGCCTCCAGAGAGCCACAGATCTCGTTTTTTACTCCAGCCCATCCGTTTAGACCGAGCTCAAGTTACCTTTCTGGTCTCTGGCTTCCAGGGTGCTTAAAATAGAGAAAATAATGCTCAGTAGGCAGTACTGATAAAAGTAGGTGCTTGAAAAAAAAATATCTCCTTGTTAGGTGATAAGGTGAACTGAACAGGTAGTGAATTTAGAGATAAGATTTTACATTTTGATCTCTCTGCTGCTTGATGCAAACTAATACATTCCCTCCTGGTGCCTGTAAAATGGAGATCTTAAGGATGCCTCAAGGAAGGTTGTTTGGAGGCTTCCATAAGGTCATGCATACAAGTATTTAAACGGTTACTATTTTTGGTACACTAAAAAATAGAGGTTAATTTGCTTTGCAAATAATTAAAAACTATGCTTTAGCTCTGGTTAGTGTGGTATCCACTGTCTCCTAGACCTGAACAAATCTTCCCTGGCAGGATAATCAAGGAAGAGCCCTGGGAGCCTTTAGCATTTGTTTTAGGGCACATTTTCTGTGTTGTCTTCACACCTCTGTGAAGGAATCACACTAACTGGGAAGTAGATGGTAGCTCTTTTCCTGTCCACATGGGCATCCCTGCCTAGCTCGTGCCCCATCTCACCGCGTGGAATTCCTGTGGTGGTCAAGGGATTGGGGAGGGCAGTCTCAGTCTGAATTGTGTCACTGACTTAGGCAGTAGTCTGGGAGCTCCATCCAATTCTGGGGCACCTATGCGATTGCAGTCATAGTTTTCTAGTTGGTCCTGTGGTCACTCAAGGGCCTTATGTCCTGGGGGCAATCCTCCTCTGCAGAGAAAGCTGGATGATACATTCTAGTTTCCCATCTTGAAATTACCTGGCAACCTGTTTTTCAGATGAATTTCCTCTGCTGACAACCAAACGCGTATTCTGGAAGGGTGTTTTGGAGGAGTTGCTGTGGTTTATCAAGGTAAGGAAGCTGGTATTGGAAAACAGTGTGTTCTCAAACCTAGCACCGTGGTCCTTTTAAAAGTCTGATCCTGTCACTTTTCACCTGCAGCCCTAGTGGATCCCATTTTACTCCGTAAGGTCAGTAAGACCCCACTCACGGGGCGTTCTGTCCCAGCTCTAGCTTCAGTGAGCCACTCACCTTACTCCACCCACCTGTCCTTGCTGATCTTTGAGGACATCAGGACATTCCCACCTAGGACTCTGGTGCTTGCCAGTGCTGAACCTTCTTCCTCTACATGTAGCATCACTCACTCCCTCACCTCCTCCAAGTCCCTGCTGAATGAGCCTTCTCTAACTTCCCGATCTAAGACTGTGATTACCCCCTACGTACAGGCACACATCCCTCCCACCCTCCTTAGATAAACATTATCAGCTGATACATAATGTCTGCCCTCTCCTTTTCCCTATATAAGGGGGGAAGGTAGACAACAAATGAACAAGGAAACTGTTAGAAGTTCCATGAGGGCAGAGGATTTGTTTTTTTCCTATTCATGTTTGTATCCCCTGAGCCTAGAACACAGCCTGCCATAGAGTAGGTACTCAACATAGATTGATCATTCAATATAAATCCCAGCCATGTTCTCATATTTGTATAAGCAAGAAGGATCTCTTGAGTAACAAGCTATCCCTCTTCCAAAGAGCCAAGTAGGTACCTCTGGCAGAGGCCAAAGTGCTTCCTCTTGCTCCGTCTCCTGGTTCAGACCAGTGATATTCCGGCCCGTGCTGTTCAGAGGGTATATGAGGAGATGGGCTCAGTTCTGGGCCATGTAGAAGCTGGGATCCCTTCTGCAGAGCATGCAGTGTGGTGTGTCTGATCTTAGGCCAAATGAGACCCAAGACTTCTTACTACATTTTAGAAAGAGTTTATTTAGATTTGGATCCAATCCTGTCTTCCCTTACTTCCATATTCTTGAAGTGTTTTCTTCTGTGTTGTCTTATCTCAGCTGGCAGTGAGTGTCTAGTTCCAGGTACATCATCAGAAATCTCAGAAGAGCCCCTTTGTAAACCAGCTAGAGCCCTGTCAAATGGAAGAAAAGGGAGGCATTAGAAGCAATATGGGAGGGAGCATCTGGGTGGCTCAGTGGGTTAAGCATCTGACAAATGATCTCAACTCCGGTCTTGATCTCAGGGTTGTGAGTTCAAGACTGGTGCTGAGCTCCACCTGGGCATGGAGCCTTGTAAGATTTTGTTTATTTGAGAAAAAGGAGAAAGAACAAACATGAGTGGAGCGGGGGAGTGGGAGAGGAACAAGCAGACACCCCGGATGAGTGGGGAGCCCAATGCTCCCCTTTGATCACAAGCCCCCGAGATCATGACCTGAGCCAAAGGTAGATACTTAACCGGCTGAGCCATCCAGGTGACCCCATGTTGCCTACTTTAAAAAAAAAAAAAGAGGGGCGCCTGGGTGGCTCAGTTGGTTAAAGCCTCTGCCTTCTGCTCAGGTCGTGGTCCCAGGGTCCTGGGATTGAGCCCCACATCCGGCTCTCTGCTCAGCAGGGAGCCTGCTTCCTCCTCTCTCTCTCTCTGCCTGCCTCTCTGCCTACTTGTGATCTCTGTCTGTCAAATAAATAAATAAATAAATCTTTTAAAAAAAATTTACATGGGAAAGATTGAAAAATGACTTATTGGAGGTGAAAAAGATAGTACAAACTCAAAAACAGAAGGGAGGAAACAAGATGCTCAGAAATAAAATGGATTCCCTGGTTTTATCTTAATTTACCTTGAATTCAGGATTCCAAGTACTCTTTACCAGGAATGTGCCAGACTCTCTGATAGAGTTGCTCCCTGGGTGATGGATGAAACACAGTCAGGACAAACCCACACTGCGGCTAGCATCTATAGGCAAGATGGAGACATGGAGTCTGTGCTGAGGGTAGGCTCTGTTGAGCACTGAGCACTTTCTGTGTTCTCTAACCCTCACAGTGTGGGGGTGCAGCTGTGTTCTTCCCTGGGTGGGGACGGCGAGGCTAGGGGTCAGAGAGCTGTCAGAGAAGAGTGCTGGAGGGCAGGCCTGGCGTGTGTGGCACCGTTCCTGTGCTTGTCACCATGACAGTGCATCATACCAGGAGGCCGCCGAGGTCTGTCTTTGACCTGAATGCACGATCAGGACACATGTTGGGATGATATGGGCCAAATTAAGTGATAAACATTGGCTTGTGCTTGGGAAAAACAAAGCCCCACCTTAACTACAAATATAGGTTGGGGTAAACAGAACTTTATAGTGCACCTATGAGCTAATGTGACCAGTCAGTCAATCTGTAAGAAAAGCTGATACTGATTAGGCCAGTTATGACCTCCATACCAGGTCTAAGATCCGTTGAACAGATTGAAGGTGAGACATTAAATACATTTTGGGGGATCACACTTATACAAAACACATTTGTTAAAAAACACAAAACCTTTAGGTGAGGTGGGAATAATGAAAGGACTTGGAGGTGTTTAATCTAGAACATTTAGTTGAGAGGAAGAATCCCTTGTCCTGGAAGCAATTCCAGGAGACTGTCCTAGGGGCCCTCAGAAAGTCTGGGCTGGGACTGGCCCATAAGGACAGGACGCACCGTGTGGGACATGCTGAGTGGCTATCTCTGCTGTGTTAGCACAGGCCAGGGGAGCAGTTTGTGGGAGGCTCTTGGGGTGTCAGCTTCTTCACTCAGATGCCTGCTCTGCTCTCCTGTCTCTTGCAGGGATCTACAAACGCTAAGGAACTGTCTTCCAAGGGAGTGAAAATCTGGGATGCCAATGGGTCTCGAGACTTCTTGGACAGCCTGGGATTCTCCAACAGAGAAGAAGGGGATTTAGGCCCAGTTTATGGCTTTCAGTGGAGGCATTTTGGGGCAGAATACATAGATAAGGATTCAGGTGAGAAAATCGCGAAGCCTCACATTTCCTGAGCACCCAACATTGTATGAGTTGGCCCCATTGTTTCAAGTGAAACTGGGGGCCAGTGTCTACACAGATACCGCTGTCTGCGGAGCTGATGTATAACTTTGACCTTGTGAGAAGCTGTTTCAGATTCAGGTAGAGGTCAGATCACACTCTTGGTTGTTAGCATTTATTGGGTACTTGGTACTTTCCATAGTTTCATTAGCAGATAGCTACATGGTGGGTCGGTTGGTTGCTGTGTTGGGGAAATAATGTAGGAAGAAGCCTCAGGATTGCCTTGTAGTGGCTTGATCGCCGATTTGAAGGCTGAGCCACCCCGCACACTTTAGGTGGTGCTCATGTAATAGTAGTTCTTGGGTTACCCTTTTCTCCCTGCCCTTCTCGGGTGGAAGAAGATGAATCATCTTACTGCTGGACATCCACCTTAGTCTCATGGTGGCACCATTTGCCCCCATCCTTTGACCCTTCCTCTCCTGCCTGTCCATGAGTCAGGTGTTGCAAAAGCAAATGCCTACCTCCTCAGTATGTGTGCGCTGAGTGTTTGTGTGTGTACACACATTTGTAGGAAGTGCTAGCTTGCTGGCTGGACAGAAACCGTTGATAATTTTTAGCACCTGTACATTTATATAAGCACCACAACCAAAATACAGAACTGTACTATCACAGTGCATCTTTTTCTTTTTTAAGAAAAGAAATTTTCTATTTCTTTGCCATTTGGGGGATCACAAAATAGCAAATTCCTTTGCTATTCCTTTTCCTGAAGCTATGATCATGACAGGACATTCTTCCCCCCAAAATTAAGAACAACTGGACTAGACTATAGTCTGACCCCAGTAAGCGCAGGTTTAACCGGAGGGGATATGAAGCTCCAACTTCTCAGACTTCGCAGCTCCCAGTTCCATTTCAGAAGGAAAGCAAGGAATTAAAGTCCAGAGACCAGAAATGGGAGATAAGTACAGGGTGGTGTGAGAGTTACAGAGGTTTCTTGATATTTATAAATTAGTAGGTGTTTGGTTGCTAAGTTGTAATTTTAGGTGGAAGCATTGGGAGAATAGCATTGAGACCACTGTCCTCTGTTGGAGCATGTGTGGAGTGGTATCTTCTATTTAAGATCCAGTACTTTCCTTGGCCGCAGAGTGTGATGGAATGGTTGATGGGTATAGAGACAGCCCCATGAGGACCATGGAAGAAACTGATTGCTGGGATTGGAGAAAATTAGCAGTGGGGAGGGGGGCTGGCACGGAGGGGTGGCGCCATGACAGATATTTAAAGGATTCTTTTGTAGGAAAGGAAAAAACCTTTGTTATGGCTCCAGAGGATAGATATCAAAGCCCTGAATGCATCATCAACCCAAGAGAGCTGAGGAATTTGTAGAGTGCCTTAGATATCTTGTAGCATGACCTCGGGGGCCTTGGTAAGATGATGATGGATGGCCTCTAAGGTCATCTCATGAGATGCTGTGATCAACATGTGGCATGTCTTCTCTTGACAATTCCACAGATTATTCAGGTCAAGGAGTAGACCAACTGCAAAAGGTCATTGACACGATCAAAACCAATCCCGACGACAGAAGAATCATCCTGTGTGGCTGGAATCCAAAAGGTTGGAAACATCCCAGTTATTCTCTTGTGTCCAGAGTGTCCACTAGCACAAAGGGAAGCCCTGTGGCTTTCACATGGAGGCTGCCAATAGAAGGCTGGACCCTCAGAACCACCCCCAGCCACATGGCTGATGTTTCCCTGGGCAAGTCACTCTTGGCCACTTGTCTACCTTCAGATGATGGGGTTGGATGAAGATGATCTTAATATGTGTATTGATAGTTCTTTTACTCCAAAGAGGGTTTTAAATTACCTATAAAAATACATCTTGGATTTTAATTAACAGTTTAAATTGGGGTGGATGAAGTTTCATATCTCCTCCACCTGGCTGTTAACATTTCAACAGTTAGAGTAAAATTAAATTCTACCAAGGTGTAATAAATATTACCAGAGTGGAATATTTGCTTTTCCAAAAGAGAATTTGAATACAGACTTTGTGCATGGGATGCCAGTTTCCTGTGGCCCCTGGGAATGAATGAATTCTTCCTGCTTGTAGTTGGCGCCACGAAGGCAGCACAAGTAATTTTGGCTGGATGACTGTGGCTTTAGTTACGAGCGTACATCCACAGACATCAGGTGTTGTTGGATGGGTCACTGTAGGCATGGTGCCATCCGCAGGATTGGAATGGTCTGCTTTTGATTTAGGTGGTGGTGTAGTTCATGAGGTCACTGGCCCAGTGGCCTGTTCTCATCTCCCCCATAGGAGCTGGCTCCTGTATTCCTGTTTTGTGTGTAGCTGCATTAAGACTGCCGGCACCTCATTTTCCTTTGTGCTGGCTCCTCAGATCTTCCTCTGATGGCCCTCCCTCCGTGCCATGCCCTCTGCCAGTTCTACGTGGTGAATGGTGAGCTGTCCTGCCAGCTGTACCAGAGGTCAGGGGACATGGGCCTGGGCGTGCCCTTCAACATCGCCAGCTATGCCCTGCTCACCTACATGATCGCACACATCACAGGCCTAAAGGTGGGCTGCGCCCTGAAGGGAATGGGGGCTACCTGCCTGAACCTCTGAGCTCATAGGTTATTTACTGTGGAAAAATTCTTGCAGGGAGGTCAGTGTCTGGTTAGTTTTAAAATGTGATCTGTGTGAGAGACAGCTGCTCACCTGGCAGCCTTCCAGGGAGGCTTCCTGTTTCTGCGGTCTGTTTAAGCACACAGGTTGGTGTGGGTTATATACGAGACAAGACAACTTTTGTGAACATCAACTTTTCTCAAAAGCTACGCAGGTGAAATTGCTTTCTGAAAAATGTTGGAATGTTTGCATAGTCTACATAATGTGCTTTTAAATGATGTGTCTGAAAGGAATTGAAACTAAAACATTTGCCATTTTTGCTTGCTCCCATTGGATTTAGCCAGGTGACTTCGTACATACTTTGGGAGATGCACATATTTACCTGAATCACATTGAGCCACTGAAAATGCAGGTAAGAGTGGTATCTGTCACACTTTGAATTTTGGTACCTTCTCTTGTTAAGACGTTGCCTTCTAGAACATCCCTCATGTAACAGACCTTCTGCTCTGTGCTGGGGCAGAGATACAATGCCCTGCTCCAGCTGCAGGGACAGGTGGTAGGCAGGCACAAGGCATTGAAATGGCAATTAAAAATAAGAGTGTCTGATGCTTAATGAGCCCCAAGGGGAAAAAAAAATTAACCAGATCCTTTTAGCCCCTTCCAGATGAGATACAGGTTTTGGAAGTTCCTCCTTTGTGGGAGCTTGGCTGCTTTTGTGTAGAGGGTACCTTCGGGGTTTGTCCAGTGGCTTCTGTGGCCATCTGCTCCAGTTGTGCTGGACAGAGTGATGAGGTTAGAGCCTGTGTCCGTGTCCCCATTGCTACCCTCTGTTCATTCCAGGAACCCCAGCTTACATCCTTTTGTCAACAGATGTCATCTTACCTCACCCTCTTTGCCAGGGACGGTTGAGGTAGGGATTATGGGACTCAAATAACCATACTTGGGTGCCTACCAGGAGTTACAGATGCAGAAGTGAAAAAGTGTCCCATCTTAATAAATTTACCAAGAGCAGTCAATTGTAAAATGAGCCGCAAGGCTCCTGATGCAGTGTGATGCCCCCAAAGATCCTTTAGTCTCCATGTGTGGGAGAGAATCTGCCGGTTACAACCCAGGAGTGTTGCATAAGCCGGGGCAGATATCTGCACTATTACACTCCTGTGAAATAATACTTTGTCGATAATACTGTGTACTTGTTTCACATGGAGCAGAATTAAAGCAGGTTGTACAGATAATGGCAAAATAATCATCTCCTAATGTTTCTAGCTTCAGCGAGAACCAAGGCCTTTCCCGAAGCTCAAAATCCTTCGAAAAGTTGAGACAATCGATGACTTCAAGGCTGAAGACTTTCAGATTGAGGGGTACAGTCCTCACCCGACTATTAAAATGGAAATGGCTGTTTAAAGTGCTCTTAAAGGAGGTATTTGAAGGCTATTCAGTCTGTAGGGTTTGGACTGAGTCCCCAGGTGAAAGCAAATGAGCTCATTTGCCCTAGAGGAAGAGGGAACTAGGTCAAAAATCTCTTGGTGACCAGCATTTATTAACTTGTAAGAATGTTGCCATTGACAAACATAACCTTGCTTGATCCTCTTAGCAACAAAATGCCTTGAATTTGGTTAACTCACTGAGGACATGTGAAAATGCCGAGATGGGGACTCAGATGAGAATAAAAACTGGAATACTCTTAAAACATGTACATGCATTTCAACCCCCCATTTTTATGAAGGTCCATGAATTTCAGGAATTAACATCAGCTCTTTCCCCAAATCTGAGCAAGCTGAACAACACCAGCATTCATTAATAATGTACAGTTGTGGTTATGAACATTTAAAGTTATTTGCTTTATATATTGCTATAATAAAGATGTGTTCTGCATTCATCTTTTTAAAAAAGTTTTTTAAATTCTGTATTGCCATTCTGCTCACTTCCTGCCTAAAAGATTAAGTGAACCCTCCTAAATAAACACAAGCTCTATTCTCATTTGGATACAGCTTAGAGGTTTAGTATATTTTAGAAATGGAGAATAAACTGTATTTTGCCCTATTTTTCTGCAGTTCATCTAATTCTGGTTGCATTTATCATAGCATATAATTATTTAGGATACAGTTTTAAGGACTATGGAAAAATAATGTATGAAATGCCATTTTCCTGCCCATTATCACTGTCATGGTTTCAGTATGGTGTGAATCCTCCGCTAGTACCCTTAGAGCAAGAAAAGAAAGGCTAATCCACTCCAGGGATAATGCATGAAATCCTTTTACCTTTGGTCATGCACCAGCTATCCCACAGTCCTGCAGAACTATTTTTTCTCTGCTAATTTTTAACAAGTGTTAGAATAAGGCAGTGTTCCAATAGTTATGCAACCTGCTGCTTATTTTCAAAGTACAGAGTAATGTACACGTACCAGCACTCGATAGAAATTTTTCTAAGAACATCTTTCTGAACTTGGAGTTAAATCTAAATTTGTTTAAGGATTAATTAGCAGAATGTGTTTATTTGTAAAAGAATCAAGTAATAATGACAGCTGATTCCTGGGGTTAACAGGACTTTTGGCTGAAATTGTTTTGAACTCTAGGATGATTTCTTTCTCCTGTTTTTGTACAACCACACCCAAAATGTGTATGTAAGACTTTTCACTTAGGAAAGGGTGTTAGGGCTGAACATTTTAATTCCCTTAAGCAGCAAGGAGTTTCTTCCAGACTTCACCATCTGGATACTGGTGTTTCTTTACAGATTCTTCCTTCATTTCTGTTGAATAACCAGCATCCTATCAAAGACAAAGAATAGAATAGTGTTCATAACCACCTGGAACAAAACTCATATATGTGTTTCTGCTGCTCAAAGAAATGCTGTTTTCAGATTATTTGAAATGGTGAAGGATACGCTTTTTATTGGCTACATCTCAGGATTAAATTAATCACTTCCTTGACAACTCAGCCTCCACTGATGAAAATGAGCCCCAGTGTCTCAGACATGATGAAGATAAGTGGTCCAGATAACACAACCGCAGTCTAAACGTTTCAGTTCACTAACTTGCTAGGTGGTGCCAAGTTTTGTTCTGTTTGTGGCAGGGGGTGGGAAGGGCTTTGCACAACAGGTGTTCATTTTAAGGTCTCAGCTGGTGTTGGGAAGAAAGGCTGGCATTAGAGAAGCCTTGTTGGGGCAATTTCACTTTAACTCCTGACCTTCAGGCCTTGGGAATTTGATATTGCTAACTCAAGAGACATTTGTAATTTCTAGATACTGAAAATAAGCTCTAAGGAGACCGCTTTGCACTCTAGGGTCTAACCTACAAGAACAAGAATACCAGGGTCTGGCAGCTCCTTGCTTCCTCAGGGATTCTCTGGCCAAGCTCACCTGAGGCGGCATGTAGGAAGCCTTCTTGATTACCACAGGATACCTGAAATGTTCGTGCAGGTGGTCGACATATTCACACATCCTAGAAGGAAGGAATCAGATTAGGGCAGTAATTACAGTCTTATGTTAGATGATTCATGTGGTACTAACTGTTAAAGCAAAGGCAAACCACTCAAGAAAGGGTAGACTCCAATTGGGTGCATTTCTATGCAAATCTTCCAACCGATGCCTCAGGTTCTTTCTGTAAAATAAGTAATGTGAGGGTGAAGTCTCACGTGGGTGGGTAAAAAAGTCTGTTTTAAGTCTACAGATGGTCTCCAACTTAACAAATGATTTGACTTAAGATTTTTCGATTCCCTGATGAAACAAAAGCCATATGCATTCAGTAGAATTTTACTTCAGATTTTGAATTTGAATCTTTTCCCAGCTCGTGATGTGTGATACGATACTCTCTCGTGATGCTGTGCTGTGGCGGCAGCAGCCCCCAGTCAACCACGCCATCATGAAGGCCCACAACGAATACGCTAGCAACTGTTGTACTCCTAACAACCGTTCTGTTTTACACTTTCAGTAACGTAATCAATAAACCACAAGAACTATTCAACAGTTTATTATAAAGCAAGCTTCACGCCAGATGACTGTGCTCAAGTAGAGACCAATACAGGTGTGCTGAGCATGTTTGAGGTAGCCTAGGCTAAGTATGATGTTCAGTAGGTTAGGCATTATTAAACACATTTTAAAATACATTTTCAATATATTAGTATTTATCAATATTGATCAATATATTACTATTTCAATATTTTAGGGAGGGTTTATTGGAATGTTAAACTATCTCAAGCCAAGGAAGATCTGTAAAGGTTTCATGACCCCCTGAAGATACCCATTTAGACTCTATAAGTATCTGGGATTATTTGGGTGCCTTTAGCGAGAGGTTAGATGAACAGATTAAAATCCCCGTGAGATCCCATCCAGCTACACACACGATTTAGAAAAAAGAGCACAGGTTTTACTATCAAACCAATCTGTTCAAATTTGTGGAGTCAACCACCTTCTAGTTTTGTGACTTGGGGCAAGTGACCTAACTGCTGCCTCACTTTGGTCATCAGTTAATCAACAGCTAGGACAGGCAGCCCAGGTGCCTGGTGCTGGGCACTCACCAAGGAACTGGCAAGACATTGCTGCATGGTTTCAGTGGACAAGATACTAAGTTACCACCTAGAATATGTGCTATGTATCATCTATAAGAACAAACTACAGGTGAAGAACCAGCCGTATGGGAGAGGATGTTCTGGCCTTGAAGAATGAGCAGGGAATGGACACTCCATGTGGTCACAAAGCAGGGGTGCCCAGTGGTGCCTGGCGGCTGCCCCGCCCACACAAGGACATTCCCTAGCCCCAGAGCAGCCTGATGCACTTGCACCTACTCGTGCATGCTCACAGTGTACCACTCCGCGCAGGCCCTTTTCTTAGCCTGCAAGACTGGCAGGACCTTTCAAGGTTGGTCTGAACCTCCCCCTTGGTCCCACCTGCAGGACTGAAATGAGAGAAGGCAAAAGCAGAATAACCTAGGAGTGTTCACTTTTTATTGTACAAAATATTTCAGACATAAAAGGCACACCTATGTCCTCAGCCCCCACCTAGAGAGAGAAACCATTACTTTATCACTGAGGCCCCCTATCAACCTTCACAGGTCCCATTTCTCACCCACCGCCTGGCGTTTGGTGTTTGCCATTCTCATGCACATTTTTATGTTGTCACCATATAAAATTATGGCTAGGGAGCCTTCTGCAACACCACATTTAATTCCAGGAGGAATGAAATGCATAATAAAGTCACACGGGGAGCCTGAGAGACTCAGTCAGTTAAGCAGCCGGCTCTTGATTCTGGCTCAGGTCATGATCTCAGGCTCCTGGGACTGAGCCTCATGTCCTGCTCTGCATTCAGCGAGAGGTTTTAGCTACAGCATTCTCTCCCTCTGCCCCTGCACCCTCTCCCTCACTCTCTGAAATAAATACATCTTTAGAAAAATAAAAATAGGGGGGCCTGGGTGGCTCAGTCGTTGAGCATCTGCCTTCGGCTCCGGTCATGATCCTAGGGTCCTGGGATCAAGTCCTGCATCTGGCTCCTTGCTCAGGGAGGAGCCTGCTTCTCCCGCTGCCTGCCACTCCCCCTGCTTGTGCGCATGCTCTCTCTCTCTCTGGCAAATAAATAAAATCTTTTTTAAAAATAAATCAAAATAAATCCATGTGTGTGCAGATTATTGGGAGACTGTCTTAAAGTTCACCTGGGACATCCTGAGAAATAAGATGAAACTAGATGTGGCCAGACTATGAAAGACTCCAGCGCTGGGACCAGGAGAAGCAGAGAATATAAATGTGATGAAAGCCATGTAGATTTAGAAAGGAAGGAATTCTGGGGGCGCCTGGGGTTAAGTGCCTAACTCTTGATCTCACCTCAGGTTTTAATCTTAGGGTCGTTGAGTTCAAGCCCTAGTGGACTCCATACTAGGTGTGGAGCCAACTTTAAAAAAAAAGGAGTTCTGGTTTCCCCGGGTTCCACCCCACCTGCCCATCATGTACTTAGAAAACAAAGGCAGCTACCAAGAACCCACCATCTAAAAGAAAAAGAAATCTATTCACTGCTGGGACTCTAGTGAAATGGCCCCATGGGAAAAAGTGGAAAGCAAAGCCAGCTTGGCCTTTGAGTTATAGAATGTGGCAAAGAACAGAATTCTTAGTGCCTCTGCTCTCCAGAGCCGAATTTTATCTGACATTACCTGTTCTTGAGGCTTGCAGAAACGGATATGAAGTCAAATATAATCAGATGCTGAACCAATTCACAGAGGCCAACTCCACCAGCATGGGGGCAAACCGGAACTACAATAAAGACAGATCTCTTCTTAATGTCAAGTGGGGTGGGGGTGGGCAGAGGAGAGAACACCTGAGGTATTTTTCATTGCCCGCAGGTGATTACATCATTCATTATTACTTAGGGAGGAAATTGCAGGATGAAAATCGTCAAAGATTCCCTGATTCGGCTGAAAAGACAGTCTTTCCAGAGGGACCTGCCGGTGTGCAGTGGGCGGGGAAATGGAGGGTTGGTATGTGGTTCCCAGGCGCCCTTACTTTCAAACTTTTTGGCCATCAGCAACACTGAAAGGTTTTCATTGACACTTCCCAGCCTGCAGCTGTCAATCTGGAGAAACTGCAGGGCTTTCGCTTGAAGGAGTTGCTTAAATATCACTCTATTGTGGCACTGGAAATAGAATTAAAATAAATAAAACCAGCAGAAGAGTTAACCTGGGCCTTCAGGAAGCCCGGGCTATATTCTTCGCTCTCATCTGGCACGAAGCGAGCCCTGACAATGCAGGTGGGGGTCCTGACTGCTCACCGCTTTGTAAATCTGCTAGCGGAAGGGTGTGAGTCATGCACAAGTCCCACTGACTGGACATCTATTAGGGAATGACGGTCAGAGCGGCTGGCAAGGGGGAGGCGAAGCGAAGCATCAGGGGGGAATGTGGTGATGGCGATGAGCAGGTGGCTAGGACGACGGAAACCCCAAGGCCAGCCAGCACTGCTCCTTTCGCTGGGCAAACCGAGAATCTCTTCCTCCACGCGGCTCCGCGCGTGGGTGGACGGCTGCGGGTCTTGGCAAGCATTTGTGCTCTGTTTATAAGCACGGAGAGTGAACGCAGTAATGTTTATTCAATTTGGAAGCTGGCTTTCTTAAAACCATACTGTGCGTCTTACGCCCTTGCAGGAGCAACTTCAAACTGCTGCCTTGTAAACTTTGATTAGATACTTTGGGAAAGATACTCGGCTTTACTTCGTATGAATTGTCGGAAAAGAGACAAATTTTGACTCTCTCTGACTGCAGACTCTACCGATGTGCTGTAAAGCATCCTAGGTTCTGAGATTATGAAAACTTCCCCCCTCAAAATAACACAGGTGGTGGAGCCTAACATACGCCAGTGTCCCCAGTGGGTGGCCAGTGTGTACTGACCCCAAGGAGATGTCACTTACCTGTTCTCCGGTGGCAACGCCAATTCCTAATGGGACCAGCGCCTATAAAACAGAAGACAACCTGATGTTATTTCCCAAAGATTCTGAACTGAAAATCCTAATTAAAAAAAAATTTACAGTGGTTTGTAAGGAGGAGATGTCCCTGCGGGGGCTGTGTGAAGTTTTAGGAAGGGCAAAAGGTGGGCAAGGAGAGTATGTGTGCACACAGGAGGGGCTAGCTGCAATGCTGCCATGAGCTCCCTTCCTGCTACAGCTCTGCAGATTCTCCCCGCAGCCCCTTCAGTGGGTGTTCTAGGACCCTCTCCCTTCAAGCTTAGTCCGTGGGCTTAGATCCACTTTACAGGTCAGGCAGAGCTTGTTCCTTACCTGGTGAACTCCTCACTGGGCGAATGCTGGAGTCTTCTTAACACAGCACTGCTCTCTCTGTGCTGCCCTCTGAAGCTACCTCACCCCCTCCACCCAGACTCCGGCTGCTCCCCAAACGTCCCCACTGGGGCTGCCACAGGCACTTTCCTCAGGCGCCTTTGGTTTCTCCCCAGCTTATCTTCCCACTGTTCAGGGAATACAGCAAGGGAACCAATAGCTAACATGTCTGAGTCCTGCTGCCTGTCTGGTGCTGTGTGAAAGCCTGACTGAAATGGGTCCTCATCTACAGCCCATTGGGACAGGAGCCACCATCATCCCGTCCCCATTTCACAGATGAGAAGCAGGTGCAGGGCTAGTAACCCGCCCCAGATCACAGGCTGGAAAGGGGTAAAACCAGGCCAGCTCCAGAGCCAGTGGAAGCTTCTTAACCACTAGACAGGAAAACTTCCCTGCAGAAAAAACCCTTAATTTAGGAGTCAGGGGCTCCCGATCCTGCTACCTGTCCTGCCTCTATGTGTGAATGGGGAGTCATGGGCCTCCCAAGCCTCGCCTCCTTGTCCCCAGGTGAGGAGGTAGAGTGGATGGTCAGTGGGGCACCTTCTACTTTCCTGGTTTATGCTTCCAGAGACCTCTATATGAGTGCAGTTCTTTATCTCAAAACAAAACCAAAAACCAGAGTGGGGAAAAAGAGAGGGGGTAGGAAAGCCACTTGGCTTACTCACGCTACCATTTTAAAGTATATGTTTCTGACACTAAATAGGTACCAACTTCTATTTCTTCCTTTTAAATATTTCCTGAGCCTGCTCTCGCCTCGCTGCCCTGTCCTTTCACTGCCCACCCTCTGTGATTACTGCGAAAGCCTCCTACTTCTGCTCTTTGCCTCGTTTCTTTCTGCCTGTGTCACACAACACTGTACCACATCTCAAGCCATCCTACATGTTTTTTCCAGTCAAATCCTCTTTGATCCTACTCTCCCCTTCAAGACACTATGGTGGCTCACTTCTGCTCAGAGGGACCCATCACCCGGTCCCAGGGACCTGTCTTCCCCACACCCCCCGACGTGCATCTGCACTCCGCTGGGCATCTCCATGGCCCCACCAGGGCCGGCGTCTCTGCAGCTGCCCCCTGCCTTGGGTTGTCTGTGCCCACGTCATGGGATACTTCCTGAGGGGTTGGCCTCCCTCATAAAAACAAAACTGCAGAGGGCCGAAGCCCTGAAGAGCTTCTAATGAAAATCTCCAGGCAGGGGTGTGTGTTGGGGGGGCAGGGGGCAGGTCCCTGTGTGGGCTGGTGGGCAGCACTAGAGCCTGGCTGCCCCCAAAGAACCCCAAGGTGAAAATCTTTGTCAAACCATGGCCTCTGACCCGATTCTCATGACTCCTCAGAAGCGTTCAGGTCTCTTTAAACTGACACGGTCCCCCTGTGGCTCCTGCTCCTCCCCGCCAACCTGCCATGCAGCTTTGCTCAGGGTCCGCTCATGTCTTACCTCCCCAAGCAGCTCCACCGCTGTAGCCACCCTTGTGTCTCCCTGCAGTGACCTTCTTCCTACTGTCCTCAGGACTCGGCACCCCTCCCGCCATGCCAGCTCTCTCAGGTTCACGTATCTTTGTTTCTCTGTGGCTTGGCTGTGACGTGGGTGAAGGCAGGGCATCCCTCAAACACAGGCTTCTGTGGAGGGCCTGACAGCAGGGGCTCATACGTTCGTGTCCTGAGAGAAATGGGGCAGGATGGTCCCTGTAGGACCCACAATTGCCCGTAGGACACACTGAGGTGTCCTACCTCTGGGAGGTGTTCCTCCCAGAATGTGAAACTGCCCGTCCTCAGAGTGCAACTTTCTAGATCAGGGGAAAGTATAGCAATGCAGAACCACCTCAGGGGGAAACCTGCTCAGGCAGGCAGGAAGGGACATAAGGCCAGCAGACCTACACCCTGACAGCGGAGTGTTGGGGGGAAAGGGGCATCAGAGGAAAACATAAAAGGGGAGTTAGAGGTGAGTGCTGGTTGAGGAGGGGGAGCTTGAGACTCAACATGCCGGGATGCCTGGTGGCTCAGTAGGTTAAGCCACTGCCTTCGGCTCAGATCATGGTTCCAGGATCCTGGGATTGAGTCTCGCATTGGGCTCCTTGCTCAGCAGGAAGCCTGCTTCTCTCTCTGCCTCTGCCTGCCACTGTCTGCTTGTGCTCTCTTCCTGACAAATAAATAAGTAAATAAAATCTTAAAAAAAAAAAAAAAAAAAAAAAAAAAGACTCAACATGCCTCATGCCAGGAGCAGGCACAGCTATGTTCTGTGCATAGATGCATGGGGCCCCCTTGGATGGACACCAGTGTATTCAAATCACACAACCCGTTCCTGCCCTGATTTCTCACTCATCCAACAGCCTTTGGTTTAATGTGGCTCCTCGTGGAGCTTGCTCGGGTCAGAGGATACAAACACCTAGTGTCCCCAGAAGTTGGGAGTTCTCATAAGTGACCTGGCATTCTGGCTTTCTATTTATCAGTGCCGGACACTGGCTAATTTGAGCCGCTTCCTGAGAAAGCATGTTCCTCAGATGTTCTGATGTACCAGGGTCTCCCTAAACCCAAGAGGTGGGAAGGCCAGTAGATCTGTGACGGAAGTGCCCTGGTGCGGGGACTCTAGGCAGCCTTCTCTTGGGGTGGCCTGACCTTGGCATTAGCTAGCAAACCTTTTCTTTTGGGTCAGCCAGAGGAATCTACAATTTTGTTTCATTCGGGGTGGATAAAATATTTTAGTATCAGTCAGATTTCTGTATTTACGAAGTATGAAGTCGTGTCTATTAATCTTGGGTTTGCTGACAGCCTTTCAATGTTTAGCAATTTACTGTCTCTAAAGAGAAACCTACAAGGAAATAAGCAAAGGAGTTTTAGGATCCTTAGCAAAGGATCCATCACAGCAAGTCCAGAAACCCAACAAACAAACAAATATACGGCAGGAGTGGCAGAAGCAGGTGCAGTTTTTCTACCTTGGCAATGGTGGCGTGTCCCAGAATGTCATCTGGGGAGGTGGGCTCCTCAATCCACAGTGGCTTGAACTCAGCCAGCTTTGCCATCCACTCCACTGCCTCAGGCACATCCCAGCGCTGGTTGGCATCCATCATCTGCAAGGAGAGAGAGGGACCCTCTGCCGTGAGGTCTGCCTGGTGCTGACCTGTGATGGGGCCCTGGCTCTAAGGGAGGAAATGCTGCCACTCAGTGCCCCCGATGGTTAAGCAAGACTCTGGAAGGGAGCCTGACATTTCCCCTGTGGAGGACCAGCACAAAGCCAGCACGAAGGCGGCCAAAGTGCAGCCACCACGACTGGAAATGGGGCTCCAGATGCATCTTCTGAAAGAGGTGGCAAGCCAGTCGCAGGACCACTGTGATGTCTGCAGGTGCCCTGGGCTGGGCCCAGAAGAAGTGCTCGTGGGCCCTGGAGTTCTGGCCCAATCTGCACCTAGGTGTCACCCAACCGTGTCTGTCTTGTACTGTCCATTGTTCTGGAAACTATTTTAGCACCTTCCCAATCATGCTCATCAGTTCTGAATTTGTTCACTAGTCATTTTGACTCTTGCCAACTACG
The DNA here is from genome assembly GCF_009829155.1 of Mustela erminea. Classification (NCBI taxonomy): domain Eukaryota; kingdom Metazoa; phylum Chordata; class Mammalia; order Carnivora; family Mustelidae; genus Mustela; species Mustela erminea. The sequence continues at coordinate 49,994,514 of NC_045626.1, forward strand.
AGTCTGGCACTGGTTAATCAATAACCCAGACTCTCCCATTGATGAAGCACCTACTCAACCGGGCATTTTATGGATTTTGTCCCATTTAATATTTAGAATAACTCTATGAAGCAGTTCACATTAACTCAGTTTACAGAAAAGAAAGCTGGCATGCACAGCAGTTAAGCAAGTTGCCAAGAACAGGAAGTCATGTGAATGGCAAGTTCAGGTCCAGGCCTCTAACTCCCGGGCCCTAGCTCTCTGGAAGCCAGGTGCTGGGCGGGCAGAGATAATGAAAGGGCTTCCCCATCCCTGACATTATCACACCCAGAGAAGACAGACATGGGGATGGATCTGTCTAGTAGGAAGTGCTAAGTCGTATGAGTCCCCTCAGGAGCCACTATGAGGACCAGAGGACAGGACATCTAGAATCACTTTGTAGCACAAGTTATTTGGGTAAGAATGGCCCCGTAAGACAAAAGTCACGTTAACTTGTATATAGGTAGTGGCACTTCTGATCCTAGGTCAAGGACTCAACTTCCATTTCTGTTAACTTATGAAACATGCCTCCAAAAACCACAAAAACATCTTATCGTGACTTTATAAAAATATTTTACACGTAATAAGAAACATCTTATAAAAATAAGAAGACAGGAATCACTGATCCTTACATTTATCTCAGCAAAAGTTAGGCATTTCTTCCACCTTGGCTCCCCGAGACTGGCCTATTTGCTGAACCAGGAGGGACAGATTCGTTCAGGGAAACTAGATAACGACACAGGAGGGCACCAGTGGGGAACCTGTCTGCTCAGGCGCATCGCTGCTAGCAAGAAGGAACAATCCCCAATCTTGCTCTTACTTAAGGTTCTGCAGAAGAGAATCATTTAAAACTATCAGCTCCCTCCATAGTTGTTTTTTATTTTTTTAAAAAAGAGTTTGCCCACTGCAAGACCACAAAGCTGTGTTTCCTCTCACATTCAGCTTTAACGTTCTCGTTGTTCTTTAATCCTTGCCTGAAGTGAGTTGTATTTGGGCCCAGGGCACAGGCTTCATGCAAGGCTGCTCTTTCTCGGTGGGAGGGGAGGACATTTACCAGCGTCTTCTCGGGTCCAATCATATTCCGGATGAGGCGGCACCTACGGATGTCATCCTGGAGATCAGCACCCACTTTCACTTTAAACCTGTAAAAGAGATGTGGCTTGGTAACTGGGACCTATCCCCTGGCGGGGCGAAGACACGCAGGTTCTCTACAGAAGTGGCTGCCTCCGCTGATAATTCACAGGTGAACTTTCCTAGTAGCCACCTGCCCTGTCCCCCTAGGTCTCAGACAAGTCACTGGAAAATGACCTCAGGACAATAAGGCCTCCTCTCCTGCTGACCCCAAGTCAGGGAACTAGGAGAGCTGTCAGATCTGTTTTATTTATTTATTTTTTTAAAGATTTTATTTATTTGACAGAGAGAGACACAGCTAGAGCAGAACACAAGCAGAGGGAGCAACAGGTAGAAGGAGAAGCAGGTTTCCCACTAAGCAGGGAGCCTGATGTGGGGCTTGATCCCAGGACCCCGGAATGAAGGCAGCTGCTTAACCAACTGAGCCACCCAGGGGCCCCATCACATCTCATCTTTGCAGAAAGAACCTGGCCTGTGTTGAAACTTGTCCCACGCATCCCTACGTGTCAGACTGTTCCTGGATGAACCCTGGCATCCTTGGTGCCTTTTGCTCCTGGCTCGTCTCCACTGCCCAGCCTGTGACAGGGAGAGTGAAGCCCATTATCACACAAACAGGTTACCTGGTCCAGCCGTCCTTCAGTGCCTCCATGCAGAGCTGCGGGGAAAGGAGCACAGTTACCATCACACACCCCGAAACTCTCTTTTGTCTAACGAGTACCCCGGTTGTCTCTGGTCTCCTTTCATAACCACTATGGCTGCCGCAGGAACCAGAGGAACCACCACGTGTTGGTGATGTAAAAGCAGGAGCGGCTTCCCCAACAGAGCATAACTCTTCATCCTTGTAGGATGACGTTCTTTCCTCATCTCTAGGGGAACAAGTTCTTAAATTGTTCACGACATTCCTAGGAGGGAAATGGAGCATTTCTATCCATCCCCCTTCTTAAAGGGAGGGTATTCTGCAGCCCCCTGAACACGTGGACGTACGGGAAACAAACAGAAGCTAGTCTTCCCCTCGGCGGCGGGGACAGTGTGACGGCAAAGTCACAAACCAACCACATTCCAACTGCATGCTGGGCGCCAGCGCCAGGGCTGAGGGCCTTACACAGCTCACAGCAGGATTCTGAATCCCCCCAAACCACCCACAAGATACCTATCATTTCCCCATTTCACAGTGAGGAGATGGAGGCTCAGTGTGACACTGCTGCCTCTGCCAGGGAATCAAACCCTGGCCTGTCATGATCCAGAAGCCAAGGGGGGACACGCTAGGTCACGGGGTCCCGCGCCCACGATGTGAATGGCTTCACTTCGCTCCAGCGTTACGTACTTTCAGAATGAGGCCTTGGGTCCAAAATGATTTAGAAAGGCTAACAAGAAAACTCCAGAAAGCCAGGAATATAAAACCTGTCCACAACACCAGGTCCGAGTGCCCACCTGCCTCAGCTTGTCGTCTGAGTAGCCCAGCCAGGCGCACGACGTGGTGTAGGCAGGGTAGCCTTGCATCAGCATTTGTCCTTCTGTGCAAACACAATGCCAGTCAACATTTTGTGCTTTCCAGGGACCTTCAGAATTACAATTGCCTTTATTATTATTATTTTTTAAGATTTACTTTTTGACAAGAGAAAGAGAAAATGCGCAGAAGCAGGGGAAGTGGCAGAGGGAGAGGGAGAAGCTGGCTCCCCACTGAGCTGGGAGCCCGACATGGAACTTGAGCCCAGGACCCCAGGACCATGACCTGAGCCAAAGGCGAATGCACAACCGATCAAGCCACCCTGGCTCCACAGTTGCCTTTAGCTAAGCTGCTGCCCCCAGAGAATCCAACCTGTTCTCCTTCTGATCCTGAATTTCAAGTACACCCAGCCCCAAGCCCAGCCTCTGGCCACATTCACAATCCTGCAAATACCAAGGGTCTCAAACTCGCCCAGGTCTTCCCGTTTGTCACACCCAGGACGCCGCATCTTCCAGATGCAACGCTTTATCAGAGGGCCTGGCTGCGGGGCACGGGCATTTGGAAAGATGATGTGAACCCCCAGTGGACAGGGACCCTCAAAAGGACAATGACAACAAAAATAATGAAGGAAATTTCCTCACCACCCACCTCTCTCTTTTTTACCAACTTGACCTTTCTGCAGTATTTCTGGAAAAAAATGAGAAGCATCATCACTTTTTCAGACAAAAAAAGCAAGCTACTACATTATTTAGACATCAGCAGGTACCAGAAAACTTTCAGTTCTGTCACTCGAGTATGACTCACCATAGGCTTCCTCCTCAGTCAGGACGTCTGTGATGTACCTGAAATCAATGCAGGATAACAGCGTCCTGGGGTCCTGGCAGTGTGACAGGAGAGGGGAAAGGCCCAGATCAATTCATGAGCAGCTTAGGTTTCTAAGGATAGACTTATCCTCTCTGGGAAAGGGCATTCAGGATTTGTGTAAAATTGTTTGGTTCTGTCATTCCTTGGTACAGAGCTCTTCAGAGGGTCAGTGCCGCCTCCCCAAGACATCTTCAGGCCCTCGTGCTGCAACCCCTTACTCCCTCCCACCCCGTCCCTCCCCAGACATCTAGGCTCCACCATCCCAACTAACATGGCTGCTGGAAGAAGGATCTGGCAGGAGGCAAGCAAGGGCTCAGCACAGGTTCAGTGGAGAGATGAGTACCTGGCATCCCTCTCTATTTACGTCACTGTTCCACACTTCACGGCTTACGGTGATGCTGGAGCAGCTCAGCAGGAGATGAAAGAAGGCTGGTCTCAGAACCAGGCCCTCCAGGGTCAACCCTGTGCCCACCACTTATTAGCAGCCTGACCATGGGCCATTTCCTCTCTTGTCAACTCACTTCACCGACAGGACAGAAGGGATTCACCACGAATGACCCAGCACACCGCCTGGCCCTGGACCATCACTGGCTGTTCTCTCCCCACCTCCTCCTGCCCCTCATTCACTGCTCAGGCCATGCTGCCAAGGCCAACATCCTCATCTGGGCCTCTGGTTGAGACCCCTCCTCATCTCAATCTAACAGCTGGGAAGCAACCAGTAGCTTTGCTCCCACTCAGGTTTTACTGTGACCAACAATACTCCACTGGTCTGTGAAAAAGTGTAACAGCTGGGAACCTGGCTGGCTCAGTTGGTGAAGCATCTGCCCTCGGCTCAGGTCATGATCCCAGGGTCCTGGGATTAAGTTCTACAACCAACTTCCTGCTCAGCTCAGCGGGGAGTCTCCTTCTCCCTCTGCCTGCCTCCCACCCCCGCTCGTGCTCATGTGTGCTCTCTCTCAAAAATAAACGAAATCTTAAAAAAATGTGGGGTGCTGGACGACTCAGTTGTTAAGTGTCTGCCGTCAGCTCAGGTCATGATCCCAGGATCCAGGGATCGAGCCCCACACTGGGCTTCTTGCTCTATGACTCCCTCTGCTTGTGTTCCCTATCTCGCTGTCTCTCTCCGTCAAACAAATAAATAAAAATCTTAAAAATAAATAAAGGAAGATGTAAAAGCTCTTTCAATGCTGAGATTCTGCCTCTTTCTAGACTACTGGCCGCTACTGAAACAGGAAATAGGGTCCAAAAGAATGAAGTCTCAGGCATCTTCTCTAGTGGTCCTCAAATCATTCCATTTGGGAAGCCGCCTTTTACACCCCTCTGACAGTCTGACCTTGTGCCTAAAGGCAGCTCATGTCTTTCCCCTTTGGATGGAGCCCCCATGCCACCTGCAACCACATCAGAGAGCCGGTGTGATAGCCTCCTGTTTTACTTTCTCCCAGAGAAGAGGCAATGTCTGCCCACCTACAGTCTTCAAGGCCATGGTGTTCTTTGTGTTTCCTTAATTGTGATGTCAAACTCTTGCTGACCGCCAGAGTTTCGGCAACCATGCAAGACATCATCACCGTGAGGCAGCTGATGCTCAAAGAGGTTAGTGACATGTCTAAGGTCAACCCACCAGGAAGTGATAGAGCCCAGATACAAAGCCAGGTCTGCCTGGGTGTGAAGCTCATGCCCCTTAACTTGTCCAGACTTTTTTTCCTCCTCAGTTGCCAGGTGTTCAGCTCTACCATAAACATGTCAAGAAACACGGAAACATAGAGGTGCCTTATCGTCAGCGTTTGGCTCCTTCCCTTCTGCAATCAGACAGCTGGAGACCACCACAGTCTGATTTGTCACTTCCTTTTAAATTCAAAGTGACCAGACAATATCTTAATAATATATCGTACATATTATTAAGATAATAATAATATCTTAACAACCTCTTGTTCTTCAGGAAGCACTTTATTTGGTCTTTAAACAAGTTCTACAAGGTTCTCAGAGAAGTGACGACAATCCCCTTTTCAGAGTTATGAAACAGAGGCTCAGGGAGTTTGCGTTACATGTGAAAACTCCATAGTGGGGGAGGCAGGACCTAAACTCAGTGTTTCCCGTGCACCACTCTGCCTATGTGAGCACAGCCAGCTGTTACTTCAAATATCAGAAAAGAAATACTAGGATCTAGTGGGATTTTGCTTTGTCATCACTACAGTGACCTAAAGACAATACTTATATATATATTTACTAAGTACCAAAAGCAAGTAATCTGTGAAATCCATCTCATTTACATTACAACGTTATTATAATTCTTTAACATTATAACAACATTATACTTACCATGTCAACAAGTAACTTCCACAGAGGCTTGGAGAAAAAAGAAAGAGAGAGAAAGAGAAAGAGAGAGGGAGAGAGAAAGAAAGAAAAAAGAATTGTAAAACATGTGTAAAGTAGCTTTTTTTTTTCCTAAAAGAAAAGGAAAACTCCCACTCTCAAACACCTGCCCTCTGGCCCACCTGCGTGCCCAGGTCTTGGGGTCTCTAATGCTGCCTCCTGACTCCTTAGCTTTGCTGCCCTCCTATTTCTTTCTCTGCCCTTTAAACCTACTCCTATAGTTTCCTAACTACTGCCAGGGGGATAAAGAAACAATTCTTTATATTTCTTTTGGAGGCCTGCTGTGTAGGTCTTTTGCCTTCAGAAGGTTGCTCACAGAGTAAGTGTTCATCTCTCTGCCACATGTCGGATTTTCCACAGAGCAAGTGCTCCTTTGATGAGTTACCTTCCCCTCCTGCTTGGCCCACAGGTCCCAGACAGCGTTGAGAACGGCTGCGGTAGCCAGATGCACAACACCTTTCTCAGGACCGATCTGGTTAGGAAGCAAAACACATCAGCATTTCTTAGAAATGAGAGGTATTTGGGTCTCCTAGCCAGGGACACATTTCAAGACTTAAAAGGCATCAATAAAGGCTCATGTAGAGGTTAAACTTTTTTTTTTTAATAGTTTCTAACCTATAGAAAAGTTGCAAGAACAGCACAAAAAACTCTTATACGTTACCCCCCCACTCTCTCTTTCTCTATACACACATATACGTATACAAATAGAACATATATAATATTGATTTTACTGAACCATTTAAGTTGCAGATACCATGCTTCTCGAACCCTAAGACTTCTGCATGTAGGACCTAAAAACAAGAACCTTCTCTCACATAACTGTAGTAGTATAACGATCAAATTCAGAGAACAGAACATTGATAGAATACTACTGTCTAAAAGATAGTCCATAATCACATTCTGCCAACTGTCTCAATATTTTATTAACATATTGCATTTGGTCGTCTTGCCTCTTTAGTCTCTTTTTATCTGGAATAATTTCTCTTATTCTTCTCAAGCTGCTGTTGACATTTTTAAAGTGCGCAAGCTGGCTGACTTGTAACAGTGTCCCTCTATTTGGGTTGGTCTGGAGTTCCTTCATCACTGGGATTCAGGTCATAATTTTTTGGCACAAATTTTAAGTAGACAGTAATGTCACTTTGGTTTTTTATTAGGGTTATGATCTTTCAGCACTGAGGTAAGTCAGGGTCCACTGGGCTGTTGCACTGTGAGGTTACCATTTTCTCTAAGTATGGAGATTAATATTATCCCCAATTTGGGCATGCATTTAAGATTCTTGCCTCAATCAGTTATGGCTACAACATTTGCAATACAGTGATTGTCTAACATTACCATTCTTTTTACATTAAGTTTGTATTCTACTATAATGACAAGCTTTTCCTGGTTGCTTGTTCACTACCTAAATGGACTCATGGATTCTTATGTTATTCCATGAGTTACAAGCCATTACTAACATATTTATTTTGATCCTTGAATTGTTCCAGATTTGGCCAGTAGGAGCTTCTTCAAGGGAATGCCTTGAAAAACAAGTTCAACTTGCTTTGCAGAAAGTTCAAAATGAAATCCAAGGCAAGATGGCAAGTGCCTTCCCTTGTGCCCTTCTCCATGCATGGACAAGATCTGGAGCAGAGGTAGCAAAAGACAGAGCTGATGTCAGGAGACAAGGGCAAGGACCCAGTTATTGGACTGACCTTACAGGGACAGATTCCTTTCTCTAGGACCTCACTCTTTTCATGCCTTGAACTTAGGGTTCAAAATACAGACCTTTACACATAAAAGTACTCTGGTCTCTATCTTCTTAACTTTGGTTAAGAAATGTAAGACTCACATTTCTGGCTTTAATAACTTCCTCTCTTAACTCCAATACTACCCACATTATCTCTCCTCCAGAAAGGCTGCCTATTCAGTACTTAATCTTCTAGGGGGTCTAGAACACTTCTCCATTCAAGGAGTGGGAGTAGAGATGAGGTCCATAGGGCTCTCAAGATCCAAATGTGTCCAGATTCAAGTCTTATAGAAAGGAATCAATTACTTCCAAACACTGACGGTCTAAATAGTTCAAGCCCTAATTTATCTCGATACAATGTTTGACCTTGGAATTATAAGCCTGTTTGTTTTTGTATTTGTTGCCATCAAAGGACATCTTAGACCTTAGTAACACTACTTATAGAAGCATTCTTTAAAAATGGCCCTTACCCATCTGAGCTGCCCGTCACTTGTGAGCTGCCTGTAGAAACCTCTGAAGTCACCAACGATGTCCCTGAGGTCCTTGTTAAGCACATGGTGGGCGAGGGCATTCACAGCACAGACCACTATTAAGTAAGGATTCAATTCTTAAGTATGTTTGGGTATGAACTCAAAAAATTAAGACATGAAAACACCACAAACTAATGTGGGCGTTTTATGAAAGAACATATACAAAAGATACTTGTTTTTAAAAACTGCCCAGAATATGTCTTCTGTGTTTTTTGTAAGTGATACCATCCATATGGAATAGCTGTTAATCCATAGCTCTGTCTGAGTATAGCAAACACATTTTGAATGGTTGCCATGTGAAAAACAGAACCACAGATATGAAAGTTTATATAATATTCCCAGTCTATTTTCTTGTTCACTTGGGAAAGTGTCTGTCCAGGCAGTTTCAAAACCAAACCTTGCTAATTCATTGTTCCTAAAAAATAAGAAGGGTCTTACTTACCACCAAAGGGGAAAAAAGACAAAAAAGAGAGAGAGAAGTACCTTCTAATTAATATCAGGCACAGAAAATATCTTGAATTCACAATATAACACACTATTACAGATGAAAAGGGGGCACCTCCGTGGCTCAGCTGTTAAGTGTCTATCTTTGACTCAGGTCATGATCCCAGCGTCCAGGGATCAAGCCCCGCATCGGGCTCCCTGCTTAGCGGAAAGGCCTACTTTTCCCTCTCCCACGCCCCCTGCTTACATTCCCTCTCTCGCTGTCTCTCCCTCTCTCTCTCTCTCTGTCAATTAAGTAAATACATACATACATACATACATACACACATAAAATCTTTAAAATAAAATTTAGTGCATTTGACAGAAATTTGGGTACTGGTGATCATCCATGGTATGGGACAATCTACTTCAGGTTTGCTTTGCTGCCATGGGGGAGAAATTTGATCTGAAGAAGTTGGCCATTGAAGGCAGTGCCTTGCTGACTGACTCCCTGGGATTGTCTAGCCCAGGAAGGACAAATCAATAAAGCCTATGAATGACCATGGGTTCCTGTACCTTAGGGTTGGCGTGAACCCTTACAGCTGTTTTTTGTCTCTTTAGAAATTTTTCTTTCTTCATATTTTTTCCCTCTGTTAAAAGCTGTATTTTTAAATTCTATCCATAAAACAATAACTAGAACCCTCCCTCCCTTTCTCACACACTATGCTAGCACTGCCTTCACAGTAATGAGGAAACCACTATTTTTTACTTTTTTTTTTTGGATCATAAAACAATGAACAAGTAAGTAGGCTGACAAAGGCACAGAAGAACTGTGATGGACTAATGGAATTTTTTTCAACTTTAATGCAAATGCCATATAACACATTCAGTGAGACTGGTGGTAAATTGCCTGAAATATGGAGGAAGGTTCAAGTTAAAATGGGTTCTCTCATGTTGTGGTCGGCAAAAGGCAGAAGCCGACTCTATCACCGCCAGAGAGCCATTTACTAAAGGCATAAAGGATGGAAACTGATTTATCCCTGGCCGAGGTGCCCCTCAGGACAGCTGGGAGGGGACGGGAGTGGAGGAGGAAGAGAAGTCAGTGAAGGCCCCGAAGCACAGAGCTCAGCAACCAGGAGAGGAGCTATCTCATGTCTCAGTGAGCACGTGGGGTCCCTCCTCTGTGCACCCGATTCAGCAAAGTTCAAAGTCTAGGCTATTAACAGAGTGGTTCCAGAGGCCCGTCCCATAACATATTTTGTAAGTTTGCTGAGTTTTATGCAACTTTTGGGGGCCGCCCTATATTGCCAGCAATAGAGAGAAGGCAGCGTCATAAACTTGGCTTAGACCAGACACAATTACGGGGGCCGGAGAAGCTGACACACAGCTCACAAACCTAGCGTGGTCAGCGGTTACTACCTTATGGAAAACATTAACAGCAAATGGCTGACTTAATGGAGAAGGAGAAGGAATCACTGCCGAGTCTCCTCCTGCTACCTGGCAAATTCCTAGCTTCAAGGAATAATCTTTAAGATTAATCTCAAAGACTCACCTCTGTTCTGAAGCTGCCCAAGACCCTCCTGGACAATGAACTAACCTTCTCTGTGTAACCTGCGCCAGCTTTTGAAAAATCTATCCTTCTCATGCTGCATGATCCTTTCTTTTATGGCTGTATGTCCCTGAGACGTTCGTGCATTCTTTCTCCATATACTCGAGATTCTGTCTCCTTTGTCTGTCTCACTAAAATCTCTCTCCAGTGCCTGACACATGGGAGAACCTCAAAGGAAGTCTGTTACAGAACTGGCTGAAGGCACGATGGAAGGCCAGCCCCGTGAAAAGTGGGACAGTAGCCACTTTGCATCCACTTACAGTACAAGAAAAGTTCCCTTGTCCTTACACACACGCATATACATGCACGTGTGTACGTGTGCACACACACCTTTCGTCTGCTTGACAATACTAAAATCTTTCAGTGGACCAAAGACTTCTACTTTACATCTAAGGGAGAGCTGACAGTGCAAAGAGCTGACAGGGAGAGGTATTGCATCAGCACCAAATTTAGAGAATCCGTGTCCTTCCTTCTTGGATCCTCACACCTCAACTGTCATCATTTGGCTTCAGACCCTCATGATCCACAGAAACTGATCTGGCAAAGGTCACCTTTTGTACTTTTTGAATTTTGTATCTTGTACATGGATTAAGTATTTCAAAACAAAAATCAAAGAGATCATTTGTATTTAAACATTGAGGAAAGAGGGGCACCTGGGTGGCTCAGCCAGTTAAGCGTCTGCCTTCGGCTCAGTTCATGACCCTGGAGTCCTGGGATGGAGCCCCGCATCAGGCTCCTTGCTCAGCGGGGAGTCTGCTTCTCCCTCTGTGCTCTCCCTCTTTCTTTTAAACAAATAAAAAAAAATCTTTTTAAAAAAATGTGGAAAGAAAGCACTCAGGGAGGGGCTAGCTGAGCAGCTATCTGGGCCTCAGTCTCCTTATCAAGAAAATGAGGGGCCTCAAGACCCCCACTGAGCTCTCCCCAAATCTGAGAGAAGAACTAACTCGTGGCTCGTGCAAACCTGCTTTGCCCGGATGACAGCTCTGAACCTGGGCAACCAGAGGCCCTTCCGCCATGAGGACCACTGCCCGTCTGTCTATGTCATATCTCTGGCCACCTGCCTTTCTCAGTCAGAGAAATAGGCCAAGATTCATGGATATGCCCACAGTCCATTGACCCCTGCGAGGAGAAGGGCCAAGTCCTGCCACCATTTCATTTCTCCCTATGAAACAAATAACCACAAGACACTGTTTTTACTCACCCTGAGCAGTGCAAATATAGAGAAAAGTAAGGTCACAACTGGAATCTAAGTGAAAATGAAGCATTCTAGAACCATATAAGAACATTCCACTCACCAACTTCCGTGCCTTTTCCCAGAGTGAAGGTAAGCCCATACCCCTTGAGCCCGTCTTCCGCATCCGTCTCTAAGATGACATAGGCAGCCGAGTAGTCAGGGTCTGTGTGCTGTGGGAAATATGCACCCCACCCCACAACGCAAACATGAGAAACCCAAAGGTACACCTCAGAGCATCACATAAGAAGAGAAAACACAACAGGGGATGTGCGTGAAGAGCTCCAGTCTGATGCAAGCCTTGGGGCACCCCCCCTCCCCAAGTGGAGGAGTTCTGAATGGACAAAGGGAAAGTCCTCCTGACAGATTCATATCATTTCAACGAGGGCAATGTATACATTTTTAGTGCCAGTTTGCAATTATGCCTCCTCTGATGATAAACTCAGATTGTAATCCAGGAGTTTTCACCCAAGCTACTTCTGCCAGCTCTCTGAACAGAGCTGTATTCATTCATAAGCAGCCTCAGATGGAAGCAGCCAAGGCTTCAGAGCGCCTCACAGAAAACTGGACTTTTCTTCGCTGCAGCCCATAGCAGGGCTCAAAAGACAACGGCGCTGGTTCAGAGGAGATCACTGGGGGAACGCAAGGAATTAAAACCTCAGGACAAATTAGCCCATTTTTTGTTTTGTTCTTTTTTTAAACTTGCTACTATCAAATGGTATTTTGGTAAGTGTTTACTGACTGTGATGGAACTCAACACTACCTGTTGATGGGGGGAGGCAGAAGTGAAAAACCCAGTCTGTGTCTAGAAATTTCTCCTACAGTGGGGAGAAGCCAACACACAAGAAGCAGGCGAGGACTACTGTGCGGTCAGTGAGAAGGACCCTGGAGAGTAAGGGAGCAAGCAAAGAGGAAGCAGGGGACAGAGACATGGGGATGGACAAGGGACGGCACGGGGCAAGAGAGAGCAATAGGAAACCCTGAGCCTTGTTAGACAGAAGGGAAATGCCCCTGGGGTGGCAAGTGAATGGAGACAAGACTGGAGAGGTGGTGTAGGGGCAGATAGTGGAGACCCCCAGAACCAGGCAGAAGATCTGCATGCATCTATAAGGAAAGTAGGATGACGGATTTTGCATAGGGCGGTGACAATTTATTACAGTTTTTATTATTATTATTACTATATAACATTTGTTGCTCTGGCACACTACTTTAAAAGCTATTTGATTTAATTTAACCCTCATGATAATATCACAAAGTAGGTGCTAGATTATCCCTACCTGACAGATAAGAAAACTGAGTTGTTGTTGTTGTTGTTTTAAATTTTATTTATTTGAGAGAGAACAGGTGAGAGAGAGAGAAAGAGAGCATGATCTGGGGGTGGGGAAGGGCAGTAGGAAAACAGCAGACTCTCGGGGGTTCAATCCCAGGACCCTGAGATCATGATTTGAGCTGAAGGCAGACGCCCAGTTGCCCTTAAACTACAACTTTCTTAAGGGAAAATGTATCTGTGCTCCTCCAGCACCCTGCACAACTTCTGATAAGTAGCCGGTGCCCAGGAACCCTTCACACTGAATGCCCTCCACGAGGCTCTGATGCCAGACAAAGGCCACCTGTCTACCATGTTTGCCTCTTCCCTTTCCCTGGGTTTTGGGATCTAAACTGTCTCTTTAAACTCAGTTTCTGGGGCGCCTGAGTGGCTCAGTCGGCTGGGTGTCTGCCTTTAGCTCAGGTCATGATCTCAGAGTCCCGGGACTGAGCCCCCTGTCAGGCTCCCGGCTCAGTGGGAACCTGCTTATCCCTCTCCCTCTGCCCTTCCCTTTGTTCACGCTCTCTCTCTCTCAAATAAGTAAATAAAATCTTAAAAAAAAAAAAAGAATGTTACAGTTTAAAAGCCATGGTTACAGAAGCTCTAATAATAAGAGGCAGGACGTGGTAAGTCTCTGGGAGAAATACAAACTATGGAAGCCAGGCAGGGAGCACTATTAGTGGCATGGATCTGAAGCTGGAGGCGGCTTTATGATGAAATTAGAATCTGAGGTGGTTGGTCCAGGATGGGGAGCTGTTCAGTAGTGGGAGAGGGCATGAAGGGCAGGGACAGAAGAATCACCCTTGGTGACAGTGACAGTGAAGAGACAGAAAAGGGAAAGACTGGAGTGTATTTAAGGGTTGGTGACAGCCTGGTTCGGCCCCTGAGTTCCTGAGAGGCAAGATTCAGAAATAAGATCTGGAATCACTGGCATACAAGTGGGTACTGAAGCCGTACACACAGAGAGGGTCTTACTGGGACCAAAGCATGAGACCGTAGGGCCCTTGGGGCCCGAGCCTTGCAGAGGGAAGAAGCAGGGTCAGTAAAGGAAGCAGCAGCAGCAGCCAGCCAGGGTGGAAGGGGAGGCAGCCGACTACGTGACACGCAGACCCTGAGAAAGGACCCTGGAGGCAGAAATAACAGTCCATCCCAAAGAAGGATGGAGACAAAGTTCATTTTAGCTGAAGGAGGAAGGAAGTACTTACTGTAAAGGAAGGAAGGAAGTGCAAAGGTTGGAGGCAACAGGGATGAACCAGTGATTTAGTGTTTGGTGGGGAAGGAGCAGACACAGAAGCAGAAGAGGGTGTTAGGGTCAAAAGAAGGTGATTCCAAAGTGCGAATCCCTGTCTATATGTGATAGAAAAGGAACCACTGGGAAAAGAAACTGAGGAAGAAAATACTGGAGATAGAGGGGAGGAGAAGGGGGCCTCCGCAGTCAGGAAAAGTGGAGATGGATTCTTTTGGGAGGATAGGACTCACAGAATAAAGGGAAACACAGGGGTGAGTTGGGAGACTAACGGGTGGAGATGGGGCCCAGGGTGCATTCGTTTTCAGTCTTCTCCATGATGCGGTGGGCAGTTTTCCAAGTGCTGGGGGGTGTGGGACTGGGAGCCAGAGGAGGGGGAGCGTGGTCTGGGAGCATAGCCACTCCCGGGAGCTCAGCAGACAATGGGGAAAGAAGAGGAAGAGTATGGGCTGGGAAGTGGTGGTGGTTGTGGCACATGTCAGCTGGAGCTGGGCTATGAGCCCACAGCCCTGGAACTCTCTGGAACCTTGACGAGTGTCTCGACAAACAAGCAACTTATAATGCAAGCCTGAGTGTTCCACATTTCCTTAAAGGGGAATTAAAAAAAAAAAAAATCACAGATGCAATCCTTTACTTTTAAGAGGTTGGGGGACAGTTTCAGTTTCTTTCATGAAAATATCCTGCTTCTTCTGATCAGGAAGCCTCCTCTGTTTGTAAGTGCTGAACAGAGCTGAATTGCTGAGTTCAGCATGCTGTGAGGGCTCGGAAGCAATACCCCAGGAACTGCAAAGCAGCGCATTCTAATAAGAAGGCACATGAGAATCAGCACACAACACACCTCCTATCTCTGGAAGATAAATACTTAAGTATTTATGAGTTTGTACACAGGTATCAGAGAATCTCTCTTGATCCAGAGGTCATAAAATTCCACAGTTCTTAAATTACTCTACTTAAAACCAGGCTACTTCAACACTTCACAAATTCAAAGCAGTGAAAAATCTAGGCCAGAGCCCCTTTTACTTCAGTTTCCTCATATGTAAACAGCAATTACAGACAATACTTTCTGGTGGCATTCTCTGTATCAGGCACCTTATGAGCATCTCATTTATTACATAAAGCAGATATTATTATACCCATCTCGCTGATAAGAAAACTCAGGCCTTGTAAAGAGCCTGATGTCCATTGGCAGATGAATGGATATAGTAGATGTGGTATATAAACACAATGGAATACTACTCAGCTATAAAAATTTAAAATGTCATTCGCAAGGACGTGGATGGAACTAGAGGGTATTATGCTGAGTGAAATAAGTCAATCGGAGAAAGACAATTATCATATGATCTCACTGCTATGTGTAATTTTAGAAACAAAGCACAGGATCATAGGGGAAGAGGGGAAAAAAATAAAACAAAACCAGAGAGGGAGATAAACCATAAAGAGACTCTTAATCACAGTAAGCAACCTGAGGGTTGCTGGAGGGGAGGGAGCTGGGGGAAGGGGTAACTGGGTGATGGACATTAAGGAGGGCACATGATATAATGAGCACTGGGTGTTATATAAGACTGATGAATCACTGACCTCTGAAACCAATAATACATTATATGTTAATTAATTGAATTTAAATTTTAAAAATGGAAGAAAAAGGAAAACCAAGACTTAAGAGAGTGAGTGGTTTAACCCACAGCTGCTACACTTCAGAGAGCCAAAGTGGTTGCATTAGAGCAATTGTTTGATTTTTACAAGCCAGTGAAATTTCAAACATTTGGAGATCCACAAAGGATTGCCAACTGGGTGTTTTTAAAGTCATTTAACATAAGAAGGAACACAAAGATTTTAAAAAGCGGGAATAACTTCACCTCAGAATAAAGGACATACTTTTAAACATAACAATTTGTTTAGTCAGCATTTTTCACGAGAGACCTATCTTTATTTTTTTTTAAATTTCTTTTCAGCATAACAGTATTCATTGTTTTTGCACCACACCCAGTGCTCCATGCAATCCGTGCCCTCTCTAATACCCACCACCTGGTTCCCCTAACCTCCCACCCCCCACCCCTTCAAAACCCTCAGGTTGTTTTTCAGAGTCCATAGTCTCTCATGGTTCACCTCCCCTTCCAATTTCCCTCAACTCCCTTCTCCTCTCCATCTCCCCATATCCTCTGTGTTATTTGTTATGCTCCACAAATAAGTGAAACCATATGATAATTGACTCTCTCTGCTTGACTTATTTCACTCAGCATAATCTTTTCCAGTCCTGTCCATGTTGCTACAAAAGTTGGGTATTCATCCTTTCTGATGGAGGCATAATACTCCATAGTGTATATGGACCACATCTTCCTTATCCATTCGTCCGTTGAAGGGCATCTTGGTTCTTTCCACAGTTTGGCAACCGTGACCATTGCTGCTCTAAACATTGGGGTACAGATGGCCATTCTTTTCACTACATCTGTATGTTTGGGGTAAATACCCAGTAGGTATTACCCCTAATACCCAGGGTCATAGGGAAGCTCTATTTTTAAGTTCTTGAGGAATCTCCACACTGTTCTCCAAAGTGGCTGCACCAACTTGCATTCCCATCAACAGTGTAAGAGGTTTCCCCTTTCTCCACAACCCCTCCAACACATGTTGTTTCCTGTCTTGTTAATTTTGGCCATTCTAACTGTTGTAAGGTGGTATCTCAATGTGGTTCTAATTTGAATCTCCTTGATGGCTAGTGATGATGAACATTTTTTCATATGTCTGATAGCCATTTGTATGTCTTCAATGGAGAAGTGTTTGTTCATATCTTCTGCCCATTTTTTTTTTATATGATTGAGAGAACTATCTTTAAAAAAAAAATCTCAAGTACCCAAAGAGCATGGGTAATGAATGTAATGATATCACCTTCCCATGTAGGAAGCACAACATTAGAGGGCATACTAGAGTCCTCTGGTACTCATTCCTCTCCCTCCACACGTAATAGGTAAGTATCATCCTAACAGACGTTTCTCACGTCCCCTCATGTATGCACACATTCCTTACAGACTCATGCAATTTTTTCTCCTCGGTGGACTGAGGGCAAGGAGGACCCAGTGGATGACAGCCCTCAGGGAGACCCTGTATAGAGCTCCTTCCTATATTTGGGAACCCCTGCAGGGACCCTGGTAGGGATGGAGGGTTTCCCTCCAAACACTGTCAATAAGCAAACATGCCCTTCAGTATTTAGGTAGAGGGCTGTGGTTTTACAACTTCTCCAAAGACTGGTACTTGCATAACTCTCTACAGTGACAAACCCTTCCTAACAACGTTTTCAGGTAATTTCATGAGAGGCCCCTCACATGCCTCAGAATTACCACGGGCTTGTCTGGTTTTCCAGCCAGAGTGCGACTCCATTTCAAAGACAGGCCCAAGATGCCCAGAGAGGTTAGGGTCTTCTATAGGTCACACAGCAAGTTGTGGGGGAGGCAGGATCCTCACCCAGAACAGCCAGGCCCACCACCACAAACCCCACCAAGGTTTCAGTGCAGCAGAAGCCAGCAGGGGTTCTAGGCTTTCACCGGTGGGGCTCCAACAAGAGCATTTCACTGTTGCACACTACGCATTCTACCATTTCCAGCAAAATACGAATCATAAATGTAACACCAGGAAGCGCAAAACGTCGACAAAGGCGGGGGCGGCGGGGAAGCCCAAGAGTTGTGGATAGTTTCGGGTTACTTTTACCTCCCGGTCCCCTTCCCGGCCTCCTCCCCGGCAAAAGCAACGGCTCCAAAGTGGGGAACCCCCGCGACCCGCCGGACTCCCCGCGCCTACGTGGGCCTGGACGTCCGCGGCAAGAGGCACCCGCAGTCGCTCAGCGCTTACCATGGCGTCGGAGCCGTGGCCCTCCAGCGACGTGGGGAAGCGCACATCGCGCACCGAGAGCCTGGAGATTCGGCCACGCACCATGTCGCCGCACCGCCCGAGCTGCCCACGCCGCCCGCTCCGCTCCGGACCCTGCGCGGGGCGGGAGGGGCAGAGCCCGGCCCGGCGGGCGCTGATTGGCCGCCCGCCGCGCACAAGAACTCGACGGGACCCCAGGGGCAGGCCGGGCTCCGGGCTCCACGGGACGGCTCCCCGCGGCGTCTGCAACCCCGTGCTACCCCGCAGGGCCCTGGCGCGGATTCGCTGCTCCTCTGCAAGGTCATTTTCATTTTATTGGTAGAAATGAGATTCAGAGAGATTAAGTGACTTGTTTGAGGCCACACAGCAAGTTAAAGTTAGTGGCGGAGTGTTCCGGCAGCAAATACTGGGCTGCGTCTTCTGGACTGCAAGGACTGTTGAAGGGGGAACTTGGTGGAAGCTATGGATTAGAAGGCACATTGATCCTTGGCTTTGAAGGACAGCACACCCCTTCAGTTCCTACTTTTGGGGAATGCTTTGAAGAATAAATGAAATGTCTGGGAAGCACTGCTATAGATGCTATTCTATCAATATGTTTCTGTGGGTATGGCAGGGATATTTTCAGGGATGCCCACATCACCTCTGCTCCTCAAGGATGCATATAACCCTGCTGGATGAATTCCTTAGGCTTAAGGCTTAGAAGGTCAACTAAAATGCCTGTGGAGGCTGGGTGGGCACCAACAGCAAATAAAGAGTGAAGTAACAGGCCACTGGGACAGTAGCTAAGGACCGTAACTCTTTGAAAGCAGTAGCCAGTTAACTCCAGCTTATAGTGGTCCAGTGTGAATCAGAGCCCTGGATTGCTTATGTTCTCATTTTCCAAGGGAACTCTGAAATTCAAATGTTAATATGAAAGAGACTTTCTCTTTCCCTGTCCTGCTCTACCCACTGTGTGTGTGTGTCTGGAATATATGCTCAATTTACTTTTTCAGAATGGGTCTGTGGCCTGGTTAATAAATTCTGAGTACTTCGTATTCTGAAGATGTCTTTTTCTTCTGGATTTGAATGCTGGTTTTATTATATAAAAGTCTTAGTTCAAATTAATACTTAAGGTTAAGTCCCCCTCCCTTCCCCCCAAAGGAAGAGAGGAGTGTGGGAAGGGCAAAGGGAGAGGGAGAGAAACTTAAGCAGGCTCCACCTTGGGTGTGGAGCCAGACATGGGGCTCCATCTCACAGCCCTGAGATCATGACCTGAGCTGAAATCCAGAGTCCAATCCTGACCCTACTCAGCCACCCAGGCACCCCTGAGTTCCGTTCTTTAAGAATAAGCTGGGGTTTCAACCCCCTCTAGATAAAGGTTGGATGTTCTCTTTATGGCTTTAAAATATCATTATTTGTGTTTATGATTAATTTAAAAACTGTTCTACAATTGAGGGATCCTTTCAACCAGAAGCAAAAATTTGCTGGAAAAATTTGCTGGAAAAATTTGCTCTATTTCTTTCATTAGTTCATTCTTTTGGCTTTTTTCTCCCCCATCTGGAACTTAACTGGATTGATACTGAACTTCTAGATCTATTATCCATACTTAAAAATATATATATATTTTTTACTCTGTTCTTTTGTACTGAATTCTGGGTATATTTTTGGCTTATTATTCCAACTCAGATTTGATCTCCAACTATGTTCTTCTACTTACCCCAATTTTTTTCCTTTGGTGTTGAGGGTTTTTTTCATTCCATTTTAAACTTCCAAATTTTCTTTTCATAATACAGTTGTCCCCTCTTATCAGCAGGGGTCACATTTCACGACCACGACCACCCCCACCCCCACCATGGATGACTGAAACCACACTTAGTACCAAATCTTAAGATATACTTTTTTTTTAATATACATACTTACCTATGATAGTTTAATTTATAAATTGGGCACAGTAAGAGATTAACAATAACAAAACAATTATATCAATATACTAAATAAAAGTTAAGTGACTGTGGTCTCTCAAAAAATCTTTTTGTAAGGGTGCCTGAGTGGCTCAGTGGGTTAAGCCTCTGCCTTGGCTCGGGTCCTGGTCTTAGGGTCTCGGACTGAGCCCCACATCGGGCTCTCTGCTCAGTGAGGAGCCTGCTTTCCCCTCTCTCTCTGCCTACCTGTGCTGCCAAATGAATAAATAAAATCTTTAAAAAATATATTTTTGTACTGTACTCACCCTTCTTGTGATGCTGTGAGATAAAATGTCTACATGATGACATGAGGTGAATTCGCAGTGTTAGGCTACTGAACTTCTGAGGATTCATCAGGGAGACCATCTTCTTCTGGTCAGCAGGCTAACCACACAGGCGACTGAAATCAGGGAAAGCAAAACCACAGATGAGGAGACTGGTGTACCTTCATACCTTTTGAAAAAAATGGCTGAAACATCTCAAAACAAAGTTTTCATTAGTTGCCTCCATTCAGCTTGGTTCCTTAGGTGTTAGTTTTTGGTTGTTGATTTCTTTCCTTTATGGTGGTTTTCTTCACATTAGTGTTCATATGTCCATTAATATTTATTGTTGAGCATCGCATTCTGCTTTTCTGGGAAGCTAGGACTTGATGCCCTCTGTTTGGTGGTTATGGAAGAGAGGGACAAATGGCCCCACATGTGTGTAACTTTTCTTCTAGGTGAGGTAGCTTGTGTCCCTTCTGACTTTTCAAAATCATGTTCAGGGCTGGATCCCAGGGGTACATTTCAGAATAAACGACTCCATTTTCTGTTGCCCTTGTGGTGATCAGGGTTTACTTTAGGATCTGCTTATTTCCTCACCAGCCCCCAGATTCCATCTAGGACTCTCCCAAAGCAAACTGGGAACTTTGGAAAACTGTTAGTACTGTTATCAGCTTATTATACCAGGGCAGGCCTACCCAGCCATTCTAAATGTTGCCCTCTAATTAACGACCCTTTAAAAAAAAAATCACTACAACTAATAGGTCTGTTACTTCTAGGAAAAATAAAGTAACAAGGACAGGATTTATTCTACCATCTTAGCCAGAAAACCAGCTCAAATATTTGAAAGGACTTCAGACATGGACCAAGATTGATCTTAGAGAGAGCAATTGTACCAACTCACTATATATAGGTTACAGTGCAAGGGGCATAGGTAGGGGGAGAGCCAAACAGAGCCCTGCAGTGTTACTGTGTTGAGGAGACACAAATGAGTATTTATTTGTATTAGTGGAGGCCAATGTGGCTATAGTCTGAAAGGCAGAGAACAGAAGGACCCCTTCAAATATTTGGTTGAGCACTGATAGACACATGAATAAGAGTAAACTACTCAAGTTTGAGAAGAGCTACTAAAAAGGAACAGGCAAGAAAATCTTGGTCAGAGGCACCTGGGTAACTCAAGTCAGTTAAGCGTCTGCCTTTGTCTTAGGTCATGATCTCAGGACCCTAGGATTGAGCCCCTTATCACAGGCTCAACAGTGAGTCTGCTTCTCCCTGTCCCCTTCCCCTGCTCATGCTATCTCGCACGCTCTCTCTCAAATAAAATCTTTTTTTTTTTTTTAAGATTTTATTTATGTATTTGACAGACAGAGATCACAAGCAGGCAGAGAGGCAGGCAGACAGAGAGGAGGAAGCAGGCTCCCCGCTGAGCAGAGAGCCCAACGCGGGGCTCAATCCCAGGACCCTGGGATCATGACCCAAGCTGAAGGCAGAGGCTTTAACCCACTGAGCCACCCAGGTGCCCCTCAAATAAAATCTTAAAAAAAAAAAAATTATTGGCAGTTGCACAGGGTTAGAAGTAGTTACATGTTCCTAATTGTCTATTCTTGGCAACAATACATGGAACACTAGGTAGAATCCTCAGCAAGGTAGAGATAAAGTCTTCTAAGATTAAAGATTGCTTTGCACCTAACAGACCTTTAATGTAAATCTTGAAAGGAGTCAGCTGATTCCAAGTAAGGAATAGACAAAACAATCCCCAAAGGTTGAACAGGGCTTAGAAAAATTCCTGACCCCACCAGCCAGATCAGAAAATGAGCAGGAAATCAACATTCAACATTATTTAAAATATTTTTTAAAAAATTTCAGCAACCCAAAACTATAATGTACAGTGTTTAGCACAAAATCAAAATCACCAGGCATATATAAAAATAGAAACACATCATCCATACAGGAGAAAGTTTAATAAAATAATAAAAACCGACCCAATAGTCCTAACATCCAGATAAAAAATCTTCAAGATGGTAGAGGGAAATGTAAGCATAATGAAGAGAGATATGAAAGACATAAAAAAAAAAAAGCTAGAATTTCTGAGATAAAAAACATATACTGCATGGGATTGAAAGAATAGACACCACAAAGAAAAGATTAGTGAATATGAAGACAAAGCAAAAGAAACTATCCAGAATGAAGCACAAAGATTAAACAGAAAAAAATAAAAATAAAAAAAAATAAAGCAACCATGACCCGTGAGGCAATATTAAATGGCCTGACATACATGTAACTGAAGTCCCGGAAGAAGTGAATAAAAAAACAAGTTGTGGGGTTCCTGGGTGGCTCAGTGGGTTAAAGCCTCTGCCTTCAGCTTGGGTCATGATCCCAGGGTCCTGGGATCGAGCCCTGCACTGGGCTCTTTGCTCAGCAGGGAGCCTGCTTCCTCCTCTCTCTCTGCCTGCCCCTCCGTCTACTTGTGATCTCTGTTTGTCAAATAAATAAAATAAAATCTTTAAAAAAAAAAAGTTGAGAAATAATAGGCCCAAATTTTCCAACTTTGATAAAACTGTAAACCCACTGAATTAGGAATTTCAAAGAACCCTAAGTAGAATAATCTTTAAGAAAGTTGCGCAAAGGCATATCATAAATTAACTGTTGAAAACCAAGAATAAAGAGACTATATTTTTAAAATACAGAGGGGGAGAAAAAAAAACCCTTTACATATAGAAGAATAAAGTTGAGAACAACAGACTTTTTGACAGAAATAATCCAAGTTAGAAGACAGTGAAGACACTTCTGTAAAGTACTACAGAAAACTGTCAATCAAGAATTCTCAACTGAGCTAAAACATATTTCAAAAAAGAAGTCAAAACTTTTAAATGCAGTGCTATCAGATCTGTGCACCTAGAAATAGTAAAAGGAGCTCTTAAGGAGAAGGGAAATGATACTAGATGGAAATTTGGTTTTAGCTAAAGAATATTACCAGGGACAAAGAGAGACATTTAATGACAATAAAATGGTCAATTTATCATGAGCACAACAATCCTAAATGGAAATGGACCTAATAAGGGCTTCATAATACATAAACAGCCTGAACTAAAAGGAAAAGTAAAAAAATCTACCAGTATAGTTGAGGATTCTAACATTCCTCTCAGTAATTGATAGAAAGAATAGGCAGAAAAGCAATATGAATACAGAAGATTAAGCAACACAATTGACCTGACCAAACTGACCCTTTTCCTGAAAACTCCAGCTAACAAAAGCCAAGATGCATAATATTTTCAAGTACTCGTGGAACATTCATCAAGGCAGAATATTCTGGGCAACAAAACAGAATTTTAATATAATTAATACACTTAAGAAGGCTAAAATTATAAAAAGAATGTTCTTTCACCAAAACAGAAATAAACTATAATTAATAAAAGAAAAATATCTGAGGGCACCTGGGTGCTTCAGTCAGTTAAGCCTCTGCCTTCAGCTCAGGTCATGATCCCAGGGTCCTGGGATTGAGCCCTGCATAGGGCTCTTTGCTCAGCAGGGAACCTGCTTCTCCCTCTCCCTCTGCCTGCTGCTCCCCCTGCTTATACTCTCTTGCTACTCCTGTCAAATAAATAAATAAAATCTTGAAAAGGAAAAAAAAAAAAGAAAAATATCTGGAAAATCCCCAAATACTAAACAATTAAACAACATATATATAAATACCACGTGGGTCAAAAAAGAACTTGGAAATTAGGAAATATTTTGAACTAAATTATGATAAAAACACAACATATCAAAATACATGGGAGGCAGTTAAAGCAGTATTTAAAGGAAAATGTACTGCATTAAATGCACAGATCAGAAAAGATGAAAAATGTCCAATGACCTAAGCTTCCATCTTAAAAAAACTAGAAAAAGAACGGGAACTACACCACAAAAATAATAAAGCAAATAAAACCCAAAAGGATGGACTAGTAAAGATCAGAAATCAATGAAGTAGAACACACTCATGTGCATTCATACAAAGTGGAATCAATCAATGAAATACAATGCTGCTTATTTGAGAAAAATCACTAAAACTGATAAACCACAAGCTATACTAATGAGAAAAAAGGGGAAGACACAAATTACCAAAATCAGGAATAAAACTGGAGGTATCCATACAGATCATATAAACATTAAAAGGATAATAAGGGGGACGCCTAGGTGGCCCAGTGGGTTAAGCCGCTGCCTTTGGCTCAGGTCATGATCCCAGGGTCCTGGGATTGAGTCCCGCATCAGCTCCTTGCTCATCAGGGAGCCTGCCTTTCTCTCTGCCTCTGCCTGCCTCTCTGCCTGCTTGTGTGCTTTCTCTCTCTCTCTTTCTGACAAATAAATAAATAATATCTTTAAAAAAAAAAAAAGGATAATAAGGGAAGATTATGAACAAACACCAAAGCTCATTCAAGAAAGAATCATCAACAAAATGAAAAGGGAACCTACAGAATGGAAGAAATTACTTGTAAGTCATATATCCAATAAGAGATTAATATCCAAAACATAAAGAAATCCTACAACTTTTTTCCCCCAAAATTTTATTTATTTGAGAGAGAGAGACAGAGTTAGCTAGAGAGCATAAGTGGGGAGGAGAGGAAGAAGCAGGCTCCCCTCCGCCCCAGCAGGGAGCCCGATGTGGGACTCAATCCCAGGACCCTGAGATCATGACTTGAACTGAAGGCAGATGCTTAACCAACTGAACCACCCAGGCATCCCTTTTCAAAAGATTTTATTTATTTGACACAGAGAGAGAGAGAGACAGCAAGGGAGGGAACACAAGCAAGGGGAGTGTGACAGGGAGAAGCAGGCTTCCCGAGCAGGGAACCCAATGTGGGGCTCTATCCCAGGACCCTGGGATCATGATCCAAGCCTAAGGCAGACGCTTAGCAGCTGAGTCACCCAGGTGCCCCAAGAAATCTTACAACTTAGTAACAAAACAAAACAAAAAACCACAAATAATCTAATTAAAAAGGGTAGTTCTGAATAGTCATTTTTTCCAAAGAAGATATATATAGATAGCCAATAAGCACATGAAAAGATGCTCAACATCACTAATCATCAGAGAAATGGCAAATGGAAGCAAGAGACATCACCTCACACCTGATAAAATAGCTACTAACAAGACAAGAAGTAACAAGTGTTGGCAAGGATGTGGAGAAAAGGGAACCCTTATACACTGTTTGTGGGAATGTAAGTTGGTGCAGCCACTATGGAATTTTTTGGTGCCTCAAAATATTAAAAACAGAACTACCATATGACCCAGCAATTACACTTCTGGGTATTTATCTGAAGAAAATAAAAGCATTAACACACAAAAAAAGTATAAGCATTCCTATATTCATTGCAGCATTTAGAATAACCAAGATGTGGAAACAACCTGTGTCCATTGATGGATGAATGGATAAATAAAATGTGTGTATATATACATTTTATGTTATTATTCTCTCAAAGGAATGAAAGACATTTTTCCAGTCAAGACAACATGGATGGGCCTTTGTAAGTGAAATAAGTCAGACAAAGAGAAATACTATGTGATCTTACTTATAGGTGGAACCAAAAAAGCAAATAAATAAACCAAGTTCAGATACAGAGAACAGACAGGTGGTTGCCAGAGGTGGGGGATAGAAATGGGTGAGGAAAGTCGAAAAGATACAAACTTCCAGTTATAAAATAAGTCATCAGGATGTAATGTTCAGCTTGGCAACAAAAGTTAATACCACATTGCATATCTGAGAGTTGTTAAGAGAGATCTTCAAAGTTCTGATCAGAAGAAAAAATACTCTGTAACTACATATGTTGACAGATGTTACTAGACTTACTGTGATTTCACAAAATATACAAATACTAAATCATTATACTGTACATCTGGAACATGTTGTCTGTTAACTGTACCTCAATTAAAGAGGTCTCTGGTTAATAAGATCTTACAGTAATTTTACACTTAATGTTGTAAGTTGCTGTTACCAATAATGTTATTATTTTGTATAAACTGTCACTTTGATGCAATAATGTAAGTTTGTTATTTTCTACTGATAGTTATTGTTGGGCTGGCAGAAAGGGCTACTTAAGATGGCGAAAGTACCCGCCACAAGACCTGAGCTCAGACAGGAGAACAAAGGCCCAAGCAGGAATCTGAGACCCTCCAGCCCCGGGCTCCCATGGACCAATGGGACCCTGACAAGCAGGAATCTGAGACCCCCGCCCCAGGCTCCAGTGGACCAATGGGACCCTGACCAGCAGGCGAAATATCCAAATAAGGGAAACTTGCCAAAAGACCCCTGAGCTCCCCTCACGACCCCTTAAAAGTCCCCTCCTCCCTGCCTTGGGCGCGACTTCCACCACTCTGCTTTCCAGAGTCGGGAACCTCGCCAGAGGGTGCCCACCTCCTCCCGGCGCAACTTTCCTGGCTCCCCTTCTCCTGAGCCCTGAAACTTCGACAGAGAGTGTTTTTAATAAATCTTGCCTTGCACCCACTTTGCCTGGTGTTGTGTTTATCTCGCCGGAAAAAAACTTTACAGTTATTAGTAGCATGAGGAATATCAGTCAGAGTCCCAGCTGGAAACAGCACAAATTAAGAAGAATCAAAGATATTTACAAAATGGCAGGCAGGATAAGGGAATCACAGGATTAATGCAGTAACAAAATTAGAAGCACCTTACCCCTAAACAGAAAAGATAAGGGATGAGAGCTGTCATCACTCATCACCGTAAGTTCATACTAGAAATATCTCACAGTACCGGTCTACTTTTTCAAAAGGACTGTTTTCTTTTTCACAAAAGAAAAAAGAGGTATACTGAAAGGAACCTTTGGTTGAAGGACATAGGCAATCCAACCTCAAAAGGAGGAAATAGGGAAATACTTTGCCTTTGTCGGTTTCGTCCCATTTTCTGCTAGAGCTCCTCTCTGGCTTACCCCAACAGGACTCCAAAATGAGGGAATCCAGTCAGCAGAGTGGATGTGGAGGGGCCAACAGATGAAGCGATATATGAGCAGCTTACTTTAATAAATATTCCTTTCTGTATTGACAATTTAAACGTTAATTAATCAGGACTGTGGTTGCTGGTGACAGAAACGCAACTTGATGCCATTTAAACAAAAAACAAAAAAGGAAAAGGAAAAACTGGAGGAAGGGCTGGAGAAGAGCTGATTTTAGGGAAACAAATGCTACTGGGGCACAATTTTCCTCATGTCTACAAGTTGGTTTCTTTTGTAACAAAGTGGGTCTCCCCAGTGGAGACCCCAGAGGTCTCCAGCAGTGACTGGGGTGACATCTTTAGAGCAGAATAATGAGATGAGATGAAACTCAGCTTTCAATTCCATAGAGAAAAGTCTTAGAGAAGAACTTTACTAAGAGATGTAAATGAAGATTTGCATAAATGGGCTAGGAAGATGGATTTTAAAGATGTTAATTCTTACCAAGTTATAAGCATAATGTAAACCTAAACATCACTTGAATTTTTGGGTAATACGAAAAATAAAGTCTCAACTTCATCAAGGATTTGCCTCAAAAAAGGAATACCAAAGACAACTTGTTCAATTATTAAAATGCATTATCAAGTGACTGGCAATTCAAAGTGTTATTTTGATGGAAGAATAGCAAGTTAATTGAACAAAGCTGGTATGTGTAGGTATGTGCATAATAAAAGTAAAGAACCCAAACTAATGGAATGGGAATGGATTAACCAATAAATGGTGCTGGGAAAATTAACTATATGGGACAAAATTACACTAGACCCTTAAATCACATTTTATACCTAGATAACTTAAAAGATAAAGATAACTTATAGAGAAATGTAAAAAAGGAAAGCATAAAATATAACAGAGAAGATGATTATTTAATTTTGGGATGCAAAAGGCTTTTTAAGTATAATAAAGGAGATTTTACAACATACAAATGTACAACTTAATTGAGAAAAAATTACATGTAAAATTAAAAGGCAAATAGCAAACTAGAAAAACATTCTTAAACTGAGGAACTATTACTACACTGTATAAAAATACTAAACAAATGTTTACTAAATGATGTTTTTGTTGGTTAAATGTACTGTTCTGAAATCATCAGGGAAAAATAAAGCTGATTATTTTAGATAATGGTAAAAGAAAATGATACTACCTTATTGGAAATAAATGCTTTAGATTGGCCATTCATGATTTAGTATAATTTTATTTTCATTACACCTATAATAGAAGAGTAAAATACACACAGAAGTAAGGCTCACATATTTTTAATTTTTAGAAAATTAAGTCCATATGGTCAAAAGTGGTCATTTTATTTTATATTCTTCACACATATTCACTGTGAATAGCTTCACTCAAACTACCTAGGTTTTGCTATACAATACATTTAACTGTAGTTGCTGGTATAATTAAAAAAACCCCAAAGACAAAAAACTTATAAAAATGTAACTCACCTGACATGGGATTAAACGCACAGAATGAGTTCAATAATGATCTGAATTTAATAAAGAATTGATTCAACTCTGCTGAAGAGTTATAACTGAACACTTTTTTCCTAATGGAAGAACAAATTCAGAATATGCTATAATACCGATTTTTTAAAAAACTGATGAGAAAATATGAATAGTGGCTGGAAAGATAAATGGGTGCATTCAATGAGAATTTTTATTTCAATTATCCACAAAACAATATTATAATACCTTATAAAAATATTACATTTTAGGCTACCATTATTCATTAAAAAAAGTGTTTGTGCTATAAAGGTTGTTTTTGTCAACTTCCTTTTCTGGTGAGGGCTGAATTCCACATTAAGACACTGAAGATGAAAAGCTGCTGGAAAAAAAAATCTTCAAATGTACAAAGTTCTTTATTTCTCTTGGCAATTTAAAAATACAGAACCATTTAAACTGAATACACATTAAGTTAGTGTTTTATTTCCTTACTATACAATTGATATAAGGAACTGCTCCATTTAGTTAAAACCTAATGAATACCATCAACTTTTCCTGACTTATTTTTCTGAACACAATTAGTACATAATTTTGTTATCCTTTTTTAAATGCTTAAAAAATTATAATACCATAGTTCCCATAAAGCCCTTTAAAAATTTGACATCCCAGGTTGTAGATGTTCTGGGTAAATGATGACAGGAGTCCTAGGAAGACTCTTGGAAGAGAGATTGAATACTAAACAGGTTACGTAAACATTAGAAACCTCCACAACTTTTAGTACCAGAGCTATGACCAACCTAAATGAAGCTCATTTGTCACGTTTTAAAATTGTCTGAATTTCAATACAGTTACCATGGCACAGAATTTTAAACTTAATGATGAAATCATATAAGTGATGGTAGTTAAAAATCATAATTACAGGGACTGTTGGTTTTCAAGGTTACGTGGAACTTGGGGTTAGGGGTTGTGAATAGAGCAAGTATACAACAAAGCTCACTGATCTTACTAGATTGATCAGAAAAATAAGAATTATAATTCTAAAATATGGGAACCTGATGTATTGCTTTAAAAGTGTGACTATAAAGGAGAATATTTTAAAACATAAATACTTTTATTTGTCAGATTCAGTTCCTTTGCTACACTTAAACCAGTAATGATGCTATTTAAATTCCTATTTTGGAATTTCTTTTTGAGTCAGTCATAAAACTTTTGAGTTTCACTTCTACACTTTGGGCAAAAAACCTGTCCCTCCCTTTCCACTGCTTCTATTATTCTCAGTAAGTTTTCCTCCCCAAATCAACTAAATTCTAAAAAGGGAAAAAAATGATCACCATTAAGTATATTTTAAAAGTTAATATAGATTTAAACACAGACTTGAAAACTGGAGTTCTAAAAATGTTTCACATAAAAGCTCTATCACTGGAATTAGTGGGAAGCCTTAACTTAGCTATTTGAGGCTGAACGCTCATTTAGTGTTTACGTTAAGAAAGATTAGTTTCAGACATACCTTGGAACTCTTAAAATCTCAGAACAGGTGAGTGAGGAGCTGTGAGTGCCAGCAAAGCCATGTATCACTCCTTAACATGAACATTAAGCATAACATTCCATCCCTCTACCTATAAAATTTTCACATTTTCTCATATTTCTTTTAAATATTTTCCTCTCTGTCAGTCTATATTCAGGAATAGCAAAAGTGCATTCAAGTCCCTGATCTAGTGATATTTCATATTTGTGGCACCCATCACCGTAAGTTCATACTAGAAATATCTCACAGTACCAGTCTACTTTTTCAAAAGGACTGTTTAAATATCGGGTCTTATTTTTTCATGTTATCTAAATATTAAAAGATTTTCCCTTGGATTGGACAGTACAACTTCAATTATATAGTGCCTTAAAGAAAATCAATACAACCTTATAAAAGATTAACTCACTTTCTAGTTACCTTCATTATTCTAAACTGAGCTATTCAGAAAATGATTAATCAAAGTGAAAAATTTCTACTTTCCAGTTCCATGAGTATGAGTATTAACATAGTGCATTATACTTTCAAATGTCACTACTGTCGTCTAACATTTAATCAAGTTTTAGATGCTGTTTATATTCCTTTTTGCTTCTAAAAACCTGGTGCATTTCCATGCAAAAGAAGGTAGATATTAATAAGATTGTATACTAACTGTTCAACTTTGAAAAAGCTTGTGAGAACAATGAATGGAAGACATCTTTATAAAAACTGGAATGGAATTGTTTGGTCCTATAAAGTTCCTTGACTTTAGATTTTATTATGGTATACCTGTTTTTATCTCCCAAGTTTTGTCTATAATGATACACACTTTCCTCTTAATGACTCTGAGTTTGGGGAATAAAAGAAAGGAAGTGATTTATAAAGAAGCAGCCTTGTTGTTCTTCATGGTCATGCTATCACTCACACGGTCATCAGTATCATTAACTGTACTTTCTTTGGACCCTGAAATAAGTTGGAAAATTCATCATTGGTATTTTAGAGTTTAACACTTGGGAAAAAAAAAAAAGCAGTTTGTGCAACCGTATCTGGAATTCCAGTTTACCATTAAAAACATGCAGAGTGAAGAAAACTTTCTTCTTTTGATTCCTGTATGTAAAGTAAGGAAGTCTACACAAGTTCTTTACATTTTGGCAGATGTGTGCATATAAAAGGCTACTTGGATTATAAATTTTCTCCTGGCTGGTACTGTGGCTCTGTAGCAGTGAAGTAGTCTTCCAAGAAGGACTGAATATATTCAAATGTTGGTCTTTCATCAGGGTCCTTCTTCCAACAAAGGTTCATCAATTCATGTAGAGATTCCGGGCAGCCCTGAGGGCAAGGCATCCTGTATCCTCGTTCCACCTGTTCTAGCACTTCGCGGTTTACCATACCTAACATACAAGATTCAAACATCAGGAAAAGTGATCCCTAACACCACTAGCAAGACAGAACAAATCCCCCAGCCACTAACTGACTCAAGGTATAGTACGTTTATCAAGTGAAAGAATACTTTCAACAACAACAACAAATTCTAAATGTCAAGTATATCAAATGCTTAGAAAATGCTAATCTGTTTCAACATGTCTAATTGTTTTTCATTCCACCTAAAACCTTACTTTTAACCCTATGCCTTCAAAACCCAACCCCATTTGATTAATGAGAATTTAGAGTACTACTTTGAAGTACTGATACTTTCTGATAATAACAGTTCACAAGGACCAAATTTGGGTTAATGAGTGACAGTGGCAAGATAATGTATGGAAGAACTTCCAAACAAATTCAGAAGAAAGTTCTGGTCCTGGTTTTGCCAAATATATTAACTATGAAACTATATCAATGCACTTCCCTGAAAGTTTCCTTATCTAGTATCACCTGTTTGCCTTTCTTCAAGTAATTATATACAATTTCTTTCTTGTATTTCTTTGTAATCCTGTTTCCATTAGTAGCTCACCCTGTGTTATGATAGGCTAAGCAGACCCTCAATTATTGGGGAGGGAAGGAGGTTGCTGGGGAGATGACCCAGGATATTTAAGATATGCTTATTATCTGAGAGAACAGTAGAAATAAAAGGCCCATTTGGAAAATATCTTGAGAAAGCTGAGGTGAATATGGGTCACACCTCGTGTGTTTGCCCTATCTCAAGAATCATGATTCTCAAAGGCTGCAGTCTATCCAATGCCAAAATAATGAGAGGAAGAAGGGGAGGGAAGGGAAAAAAGAGAACAAATGAAAGTTTTCCTTCCCCTTACAGCTTTTGCTCCTAATAAACTCTAGTGAAGGGTCTTGGGATAACAAAGAGCTAAAATGAAATGTCAACTTACCTGGATATGGCACTCTGCCCTTTGTTACCAGCTCTGTCTGTAGAATACCAAATGACCATACATCAGACTTTATTGTAAATCGACCATATAGTGCAGCCTCGGGAGCTGTCCATTTGATTGGAAACTTTGCACCTAAAATAATGACAATCTTGCTTAAGTAAATTGTTCATTAAAATCTATTTTGGGGGTACGTGGGCAGTTCAGTCAGTTAAGCGTTTGTCTTTGGTTCAGGTCATGATCCCAGGGTCCTGGGATTGAATCCCACCTTGGGCTCCCTGCTCCTCCTTCTCTGTCCTCCTCCTCTTTCTGCCTCCCTCGGCTTGTGTTCCCTCTCTTTCCCTCTCTCAAATAAATAAATAAAATCTTTAAAAATATATATATTTTTATAAATATGGCATAAGCAGGATTAATCTTTAGTCAATATCTTTATTGTATGTGTCATCAATGTCAGAGTCTTCAAAAGTACAAGATACATGGGAAAAATTCTTTAAAATTTGAATTCATACTACAATAAATCACATTTCTTTTTCATAAACCAGTGACATAAGAAAAAGAAATGTTGGGGCACCTCGGTGGGTTAAAGCCTCTGCCTTCGGCTCAGGTCATGATCCCAAGGTCCTGGGATTGAGCCCCCGCATTGGGCTCTCTGCTCTGCAGGGAGCCTGCTTCCCTTCCTCTCTCTCTGCCTGCCTTTCTGCCTACTTGTGATCTCTGTCTGTCAAATAAATAAATAAAATATTTTTAAAAAAAAGAAAGAAAGAAAGAAAGAAAGAAAGGAAAAGAAATGTTGGTGGGGACAGAAAATTGTTCAAGAAAATAGAGGTAGAAGGGGGCCTGGGTGACTTAGTCAATTAAGCATCTGACTCTTGATCTCAGCTCAGGTCTTGATCTCAGGGTCATCAGTTTAGGCCCCATACCGAGCTCCATGCTGGGCATGAGGTCTACTTAAAAGACAAAAACAAAACAAAAAACAAAAAACCCCACAAAGGCAGAAAGTCTGATAAGCAACTAAAAACATGATTATAGGATCTGTAACTTTAAGGAAGTCTAGCACCTATTGGCTATACTTAACTGTTCGTTGATGATGGCCCATTCTGTTGAATTCTAATTTTAAAAGCCTATATTTACTCAAATATTTAGTGTATGTTTCTTATGCACAAGGCATTTGCTAATCATTATGGGAGACATAAAAACACAGCCTTTGTGAAGCTTAGACATTTAGAGTGGAAATAAGATTACAGGTGTCTTATATACTTATGTATATACACAACAATATAAAATAGTTCTTTAAATAGGGGCGCCTGGGTGACTCAGTGGGTTAAGCCTCTACCTTTGGCTCCGGTCATGGTCTCAGGGTCCTGGGATCAAGCTCTCTGCTCAGCAGGGAGCCTGCTTCCTCCTGCCTCTCTGCCTGCCTCTCTGCCTACTTGTGATCTCTGTCAAATAAATAAATAAAATCTTTAAAAAAAAAAGTAATCTTACCTTGTCTTGCTGTATATTCATTGTCTTCAATTAACCTTGCTAAACCAAAATCTGCTATTTTGCAAACAAGATTTTCTCCTACAAGAATATTAGCAGCCCGAAGATCTCGATGAATATAATTCATTCTTTCAATATACGCCATACCATCAGCAATCTTGAAAAGGAAAACAAACAAACACATAAGATACAAAGGGAAGGAGGGAGGGGGGAATCAGAAAAGGGAGAACAGGAGAAGAAACAAGAGATGCATATGGCTCACAAAGCCCAAAATATTTATATGGCCCTTCACAAAAATGGTTTGTTGAACTCTACTGTCGTGTTTAAGAGGCTTGAACACAAAACCATGGACTAGGCTTGGCATATGCCAAATCCTCACATGGGCAGTTTCTTGGTATAAAGCTTCTCAAAACTGAGAGTCTGTGGACATCTGAATGCTCACCCAGAAAGCAGTCTTAGAACTGACATGTCGACTAAAGCCAATCAAAGGCTCCTCGAACACCTCCCACATTTCTGAACAGAAACTGTTAATAGTTTTTACTCAGATTTAAAAAACTAAGATTCAGGGGACTAAAAGGCACAGCATAGAGAATACAGTCAATGATGCTGTAATAACATCATATGGTGACAGATGGAAGCAACATTTGCGAACACAGTATAAAGTATAGACTTGTTGGATCACTACACTATATACCTAAAACTAACATAACACTGTGTCAACTATACATAAATAAAAATTTTTTTAATATATAAAATTGCTCGTACATGGTAATTTAAAATTCAAAAATAACACAAATTCAAAAGAATAAAAAATCCCATTTTTCAGTGTATACTGCCATCTTCATTCTTGTTTTCAACTATATTAAATGAAAAGTTCAGCACATTCTTTAGATTTCCAAAATTTTCTTTGGAATAGCAATCATTCATTATCTTAAAATTTATCTGCTGAAATAGAAATACATATAGATTTCATATTTGTTAACTCAGGTTTCTAAGGTCACATGATGCATGACAGCACCATACTGGGAATTACATGCTTGGTTCTAATACTAGTAAATTATATGAATCTGTTAGATACTGCAGGTCTTCAGACACTACGTTATCTATAACATAAGGAAATCAGACTGAATTATCTCTAATGTTCCTTCCACTCTAAAATTCCATGATTTCACTATATAAACAAAAGCTCTACTATGATTACTTTACATGTTTATGTACACTATCAATGCAAATTGATGCATGTGCAGTGCACAAATACCTGAGCAGCCATATCAACCAGTTGTGGGAGCTTCAAAAACTTTCCATCTCCCTCCTTCAGGAAATCCAATAAACTCCCTATAAGAGAGAGAAAAATGTTCACAGAAAATAAGCAAATTTTTTTTTTAAAAGATTTTATTTATTTATTTGACAGAGAAAGAGAGAGATCACAAGTAGGCAGAGAGGCAGGCAGAGAAAGGGGGAGAAGCAGGTTCCACGCTGAGCAGAGAGCCTGACGCGGGGCTCGATCCAAGGACCCTAAGACCATGACCTAGGCCGAAGGCAGAGGCTTAACCCACTGAGCCACCGAGGCACCCCAGAAAATAAGCAAATCTTAAATTAGGATTGAAATGAACATTCCCCCACCTCCAAACAAATCACTGCATCACAATACAAAACTTAAAACTTGTTATTCTTTAATATTTACTGCAGCTTTGGAACTTCTGAATAATTATTCTAGAAGAGGTCTCTCAACTGAAATTTTAAAAACTTCTCTAATAACATAATGGAAAACTGAATAATCTCTCTAGATTGTAGACATTCCTCCTTTGCTTTGATCAAGATCAGCAATCCCGATTTTGATCCAAAAGGCAGTATCAGATACCTGTGTATTTTTAAGTCAATCCGAATCAAGGGTGCAGACAACTGGGAATATCTTGGGGTACTTAAAGTAGACCTAGGTGGCTTAGCTGACATGGGAGTGTCAGTCGAATTAACTCCTCTCAATTTTAGCAGAAGATACCATGAAACAGCAAACCACTATGAATAATAGCTAAAAGAAAGGCTAGAAGTCTAGTTACTATTCTTGTAATACTAGTTAAAAACTTCCCATGTACCTGAAGTTAATCAAGGAAAAAATAGCAGATAAACCAAAATTAAGGTACATTTTCAAAACAAACATAGTGTTCTTGTCAAAAGTAACAATGTCATCAAAGACAAGAAAAGCTAAGAGAGGGACAGCTCCAGATTAAAGGACACCAAAGAAAACTGACAACTAAAAGAACAGATTAAATCCTGGATGGGGGGGAAAGTGCGGTTAATTAAGGACATCACTGGGACAACCGATGAATGTCAAAAATGGACTGGTATCAGATAATGGAATTGTATCCAATTTTGTCTTCAGGAGACAAACTGAAGTATTTGGCAGTAAAGCGAATATGTTTGCAATGTGCTCCTCGGTTTCAGGGAAAAATCCTTATATTTTTATGTACTGAAAGATACATATATAGTTAGTTTAAAAGTATTTGAAAATAAAACAAAACAAGACGAGACAAAGAGAGCCCTTTCCATGACAGGACTGTGAAGCAAAGGAGAGCTATGATGTAGTCTCTTCCTTTATAGAGATTCAAAGTCAGAGAATATCTGTATTTCTTCTGGTCCATCTACTGCAGATGGAACATGGTATTGTGTCTTTGCCTTTATCTGTCCATTTGAATATGTGCTGAGGATCTACTCCATGTAAGGCACTATAAAAGATACAAAATACAAAGATAAATATGTCATGGTCCCTGACCTTGAAAAGACCTTGATATAGTAAGAAAGTATAATACAAAGATCTAGAAAGTATATAAGTAATATACGAAAACAAATACTGTATAGTAGGTATGATAAAATGTACTGTAAAACCTATAATTTTGCAGACACAATGGATATGGTTAATTCTATGAAGAAGTCAGAAAAGGCTTTACGGAGGAAATTGGTTTCTAAGGAAGAATGGGGGCAGACAGGGAATTCTAGGAAGAAAGATTAACAAGTAAAAAGGCAGTACTGCATGTGACATCACAGTTCAGGGAAGTGAAAACAGTCCTTTGTGTGCAAGAATACAGGGGACAAAGATGGGAACTGATGAGGAAGAGGCTACAGAGGGAAAGAGAACACAGAAGGCAAGCATAAATGGACTTTACATGAAGTTTTATACTGAAAAGCAATACAATCAGATTTATGTTTAAAAAGCAATCATTCCAACAGTAATATGGAAAATGAAATTGGGCTAAAACTGCATAAAAAGATTAAGTTTAAAAGTTCCTAGAATAGTCTAGGAAAGACAGACTATTATGTTAAAATCTAGCAATGAAAGTGGGAAAGGAGAAAAGGCGGTATCTTCCAGAGAGATGTGATAAATGGGATCAATGGCATTAATGGACCCTTATCACACAAGGTGGTGGGGAAGGGAAGACTGGTGGGCCCTCTCACCATAGTTTTCATCTGTGAGTTTCCAGGTGATGTTAATGTTGCTGCCATCCAGTGCACTAGAGACTCTTGCACATAGGCAAGAAGAGGCAATTACAAGGACATTGACTGCAGCACTATCTGTTACAGTGACAAACTAGAGGCAACCTAAATGTTCACTGGGAAAGGAATGAGTAACAATGGTATATTCATACAGAATCTCATCCAACAGTTATAAATAGACAAATTAGATCTTTATCCATATGAATAAATCTCAAGAACATAATGTTGAATGAAAATAAAGCTAGTAAGATTTACATAAGTGAAAAGCATACAAATACTGTTAAAAGACAAATATATATCAATACAAGTACATCAATACGGAAAACACAGATGGAAAAGGTTAAGCATCAACTTCAAAATTAAGGTTACTTCTAGAAGGGAAATGGGCCCAAAGAACCTGAAGGGAAGGCTCTAATGAGAATGGGCTCAAGTAGGGGTTAAAACAAAGATGGAATTAGATCTGTAATGTTTTGCTTTCTTAGGAGAGAGAACTGAAGCAAACATGGCAAAGTGTAAACATAAGTTAAATTTGGATGGTAAGGGCATGGTTGTTATCGTATTCTCTGTGTGTCTAAAATATTCCACAATTTAAAAAAAAATATGAAAAGTTTTGACATTAAATAAACTTAAGTAGTTTTTAAAAAGAGTAAATGGCTGGTTAGGAAGTGAAGACAGAGTATTCTTTAAAAAATCTTGGCTGTGAACGGAAGCAAAAAAGCAGAACAGTAGGTGAGAGAAGCAGATATTGGGATCTAAGAAAGGTTTTCTTTTTAGATGTAAGAAAGGATTAAAAACATAAGTAAAAAAACTGTCTTTAAACAGAGGAAGAGGCACTTCTTTTCTTTAATTCCTTTCCTGTAAGATAAATTGACATTACATAAATACTCAACACTGCAATGCAGAGTATATAGAAATAAACAGATGATACAGTTCTTTTGTTTTAGGATAAAGAATTTAAATAAGGTGGCATGATCGATACATTAAGTAAAAGAACATTTTTCAGTGTAACAGCTGATAATTGCTAAAACAGTACAGAACTGCAATGCACAGAAATCTAAGACTTGTCACTGTCATTCTGACAATTCCTTTTCTCTGATCTTTAACCAATGACAACAAATCCTACCCCCCCACACACCCATGCGCCTTATACTCTCTTTCCAGGAAACACGTATAAATAAGCAAAAATTTGACACATAACTTCAGGGAAGTTCATGGACCCTTTGAAGCTCATTCATGACCCTGTCAGAGGATAGGTACTCAGTAAGTAACAGTGAAATCAATTCAGAGGAGTCTTAAATTTCTCACATACCTCTCCAGTCTTATTTCCAACCAGCTGTCTTCTGTACTTTCTACTTCTCATGGTTTTGTTCCCCATTTCCTCATATCTTCTTACCTCTGCATAAATACCCATGCCTTTCCCTTTACCTGTTCATAGCCTTTATAACCTTAAAGATCAGTTTAAGACTTGACTAATTTTTCTCAATTTATTCCAGCCTATGTGATCTCTTCCTCATCCCCTTTTTTTAAAAAAATATCTATTTATTTATTTATTTATTTGACACAGAGAGAGATCACAAGTACACAGAGAAGCAGGCAGAGAGAGAGAGGAAGGGAAGCAGGCTCCCTGCTGAGCAGAGAGCCCGTCGCGGGGCTCGATCCCAGGACCCTGAGATCATGACCTGAGCTGAAGGCAGAGGCTTTAACCGACTGAGCCACCCAGTCGCCCCCCTCATCCCTTTTCTTAATGAATGTGTTAAACACCTGGAAATTCATTATGCTTGGGCCTATAGCTTAATTTTTTATAGTGAGCTATTATTTACTTTGTTATTGAAAATTAACTCATCAGAAGGTTAGGTCTTTTCTCTGCAAATTCAATGTAAGTTTTTTCGGTGCTTTAGTTCTTTGATACCTTATAATAAGTAGGAGAGTGTCCTATAAATTAGAAGTATTCAATACATTTTGGTTGTTAATAATTTATAGAATAGTCTGTTTATAAACATTTCATAGGATATAATGATCATAACAGATATGGATATTAATGAATGGCTTTAAACACTTAAGTATAATATGAAGGAAATATGATTGATGGCCTGGTTAAGAGACAGGGAAATCAAATTCCAGATGAAGGAATCTGAACAGATTCATGGAAACCAGAAGAAGGAAGACGACCTATATAGCAAGGAAGGTAGGTTTATCTGGGAGCACATGACACAGTGAGTTTGAATGGATTACTGAGGACCAACTGCTAAGTACCTGAAATAAAATGGGAAATTACGGAGTTTTAAAATCAGAAGGGTCATTTACGATTTTGCATTCTTAATCCCCCAACTAGAAATAACCCTAACCCAGCAATCTAACAACATAAGATATCTATTATGCTCCCAATTAAATAATTCTTGAAATCAATATACAAAGCTAAATGGACCATTAGCTTTTACCTCCATTATATTCTTATGCTATCAATATCTTGATTTAAACTTCCTCCTTGTCCCTTTCTTCCCCTCCTTATATAGTTCAACCAGCACACTCGGGAAGGGATTATTTGGCAGTTGTTTGCAGTGAAGAGTCCTTCCAAAAAGTGCCATGTACCTTGGGGCTTTAGATATGTTTTGGCCACCAATTAACAGGCTACCTCAATTCTTCTTTTTTTTTTTTTTTTAAAAGATTTTATTCATTTATTTGACAGAGAGATAGAGAGCACAAGCAGGCAGAGTGGCAGGCAGAGGGAAACAGAGAGGCAGGTTCTCCACTGAGCAGGGGGTCCGATACGGGGCTTGATCCCAGGCCTCCGGAATCATGACCTAAGCTCAAGGCAGCCGCTTAATGACTGAGCCACCCAGGTGCCCAGGCTACCTCAATTCTTATTTTTTGGCCTTTCTATTCCTTTGGGAGGTTTCCTATAGCAAATATGTAGCTTGTAGTTGGCCCTGTCACCACTAGATGGAACTACATTGTTGGCCAAAATGGGACTACTGGAAAGGGATGACATAATCAGTAGCTTTAATTATGGAGTGACTCATTAAGAGTTGGGGGTAGGGGCGCCTGGGTGGCTCAGTTGTTGAGCATCCACCTTTGGCTCAGGTCATGATCCCAGGGTCCTGGGATCGAGCTCCACATAGGGCTCCTTGCTCAGCCTGCTTCTCCCTCTCCCTCTCTCACTCCCACTCCCACTGCTTGTGTTCCCTCTCTCAGTGTGTCTCTCTCCGTCAAATAAATTAATAAAATCTTAAAAAAAAAAACAACAAAAAACAAGAGTTGGGGGTAGAGGGATGCCTGGGTGGCTCAGTGTTAGGCGTCTACCTTTGGTTCTGGTCATGGTCCCTGCTCTGCGCGGGGCAACCTGCTCTGCAGGGCTCCCTGCTCGAGGGGAAGCCTGCTTCTCCCTCACCCACTCCCCCCGCTTGTGTTCCCTCTCTCACCGTGTCTCTCTCTCTCTGTCAAATAAATAAAATCTTAAGATAAATAAATAAAAGTAAAAAGAATTGGGTGGGAGAGATAAAATTCAAGAGGGCAAAAGCGGGACTATCAACATACTTAGTGCTTACTGGTTCCTCTTCTAATGTATCACCTGTCCTGGCCCTAACCAATTCTGTTACTAAAGATCTCATTTTAGGGTCTGGAGTTTGAAAGAATGGAGAAATTTTAGTGAAAGATAGTGGAAAAAAGTTTCTAGGAACTCTGACTATGAAGATTGTGTTAAAATAAAATAAGATTTCCTTAACTTGACCTGATTTCTTTGTTTTAGGAATAAAGATGTAAGCTTCTTTCTAATTGAGTTATTTTAATTTGTAGAAATACTTTTTCACTTTCCCAGGTATTTCATTTCCTTTAGTCAAATGGAATAAAAATCCACTTACTTTCAACATAAATTGAGCTGGCCTAATTTTCCTTTTAAACTTTGAACTATCCTCTGGAATAACTGGAACTAATCACTATTGCATTACACAAAATGTCACATTTTCTCTTCTCAACATCTACATAAAAATCTTAAGTTAGGGAACACTACACAATAAAAAATTTGTATGCATAAAAATAGAAATGAAGACTTAAAAAAATTATTAACATGAATACCCTAAAAGAAACTAATATACACATACCTTTTGACATGAACTCAGTGACAATGTAAATTGGCTCTTCAGAAACAACAGCATATAGTGGAACAAGTTTATCATGTCTTAATTTTTTCATTATCTGAGCCTCTTGAAGAAAAGCTTCTGGCATCATTGTACCTGGCTTTAGTGTTTTGATTGCTACTTTCGTGGTTCCATTCCATGTCCCTAGAAAAACAGAGTCCACTATTTTAATCTATAATGTTAAGAGATTTTTTAAGCCAAACCTTAATGAGCAGCAATTACCTTAAATATTTCAACATAAGTTATGGTGTTTTAATCTATGGCTAAAGAAATGACAAAAAAACAGTTCAGGGTTCTTACCCATCCATACTTCACCAAAACATCCTTGTCCTAATTTAACCTCTAGTCGCAAAGATTCTCGAGGAATTTCCCAAGCATCTTTTGCCAGACCTTGAGTCTGGGGTTTCACAGTAGGACACACGGTTGTTAACTTATGGCATAAACCATCAGCATGTTCTAGATAAATAAAAAACTATACTATAAAACAAATTAATTACAATATTAAGGTACATACAGTATATTAATGTTTTTAAAAGTCTAAATTGAAGAAAACAAAAACAAAAACATGATGTCTGTTTTACTCTAAAAGCACAAATACCAAAAAGGGAGCTGTATGCATGTAAGAAGCAAAACATCCAAGAGGTAAAACAATCTTTGTTAAATACATTTTTGAAGTTATAATTTACTGAACACTTATTATGTCTCAGCTATTGTGCTAATTCAGTACTTTACAAATATCTCATGTAAATAAGTCTTGAAAAACTTAAGTGACTTTCTTCATGTCACCCAATAAGTAAGTGACAGAGATGGGATGCAAACCATAGTTCTGGCTGCCCCCAAAGTTCTCTTTTTGATCACTGGGGTTTTTTTCTTCCCAAAGAGAATGCTACCATTAACTGTTATTCCTAATAACCATTAATGTAAGAAGCATATCAAAAATTAAGGAGAAAACTTCTTCATTTAAGAGACTGGTTTTCGGGGCGCCTGGGTGGCTCAGTGGGTTAAAGCCTCTGCCTTTGGCCCAGGTCATGATCCCAGGGTCCTGGGATGGAGCCCCACATCCGGCTCTCTGCTCAGTGCAGAGCCTGCTTCTCTCTCTCTCTCTCTGCCTGCCTCTCTGCCTACTTGTGTTCTCTGTCAAATAAATAAATAAATAAATAAAATCTTTAAAAAAAAAAATAAATAAGAGACTGGTTTTCAAATAAGGGAGACACAAAAACAGGAAATCCCAAATTCACAAAGGCTTGACTTGTGAATCCTGCTTACACTCTTTCTTATTATAAATAAGACATGTTCCCTCCCATGTTCAACAAGTAACCACACAAATCGAATTCTGAAAAGTGCAATTACAACTGATGCCACTGCTTGGTAACATGTTTGATCAAGGTCAAGACTGGTGGTTGACTTGATAGACTGTACCTGTCACTGAAGAAGAGACTGCCATTGCAATCCCCTCCCTTAGTATTAATAATTTAAAAGTTTTTGGGGTGCCTGCGTGGCTCTGGGGGTTAAAGCCTGTGCCTTCAGCTCAGGTCTTGATCCCAGGGTCCTGGGATCGAGCCCCACATCGGGATCTCTGCTAAGCAGGTAGCCTGCTTCCCCCTCTCTCTCTGCCTGCCTCTCTGCCTACTTGTGATCTCTGTCAAATAAATAAATAAAATCTTAAAAAAAAAACACCCCAAAACAAAAAATACCCCAATGTTTAAAAATAATAATAATAATAATTTTAAAACTTTTGGATGCATTCATATATCAAACTGGCAATGCAAAATTTTGAGACAGAAGAATCTAATACTGAATACCTTTCAAAGGTCCTTGAAAAACTAGAAGAATGTCTACAGTTGCAAAGGGTTACTTTTTCAGGAAAAGAACAATGCACCTTTAGATTAAATGTCATTGGATTTATACTCTAGGAAGTTTTATGTGGTCCATTCCATGCAGAAGAAGGTAACCCAAAAGGACATCTGATAGAGCTTTTTACATTAAGTATTTAGTTTTACCCACTTAATAAATGTCCCTAAAACATACATGCTTTTGCGCTTTTTTATTTATTGTCAAAACCTACCTTGATACTTAGCCACTATGAAACTCCAATGTAAACGCTATGTCAGTAAGATATAAGGAATCAAATAATGGTAGTCAGATTTTAGCATGTCTAAGAACCTAATTCAGGTAAAAAGTACTACCTGCTTCTCATTTTTTTTTTTAAATGTTTTATAATTTTGGGGGGTATTTATTTATTTGACAGACAGAGAACACAAGCAGGCAGAGAGGCAGGCAGAGAGAGAAGAGGAAGCAGGCTCCCCGCTGAGCAGAGAGCCTGACACAGGGCTCGATCCCAGGACCCCAAGACCATGACCCTAGCCGAAGGCAGAGGCTTTAACCCACTGAGCCACCCAGGCGCCTCTACCTGCTCCTCATTTTAAACCTAGAATACAACAGATTCTATCGAGCACACTCTTGTGGGTAAAGTACCACACTAAACCTTAAAGAGACATGAAGACAGAGATTCTGTCCTCATAAAACATACCAAGAAATAATTTTCACCTGTGAAATATTCACATACCTGTGTAGTGTTTTACCAACTTCTGCAGAGTATCAAATTGTGCTCTGGTTGTGATATAGTATCCACCGTTGTCAAGTTTCCTAATTTTATAGTGTTTCACATTGTCACCTCTTACCTCATCCCAATCACGGATAGAGAGAGAATAAGCACCTAGTGGGGGAAATAAATATTTTTTTGTATCTTTCTCAAAATACTGTTCAAGAAAATTTTTGTACTTCTATTACTATAATTACCTTTAGTAGTTTCACTCTCTCTTACTAAGAAAATACCTCGTTGATTCCCAGGATTCAAAAGTAATCTTTCGGCGTCTTTTCTGCCCATTTTGCCAAAATACCATCTGGAAAAAATAGTGCTCTGAGTTAGAAATGTGGAAGGTTCAGAAAGGTTATAAATAAGGATCAGTAAGAATGGAGTGGCAGGATGACAACAAAGAGCTACACAGCTTAAAAACACAGCAAAACACAATAAAGGGTCTTTATTAAATAGAATTACTACAAATATTACTGTCAGAATATACTGTGCTAATATTTCCATGTCTCTTCTATTCCACCTGCAAGTTACAGGATCAGTACAT
This sequence comes from Mustela erminea, assembly GCF_009829155.1. NCBI lineage: Eukaryota > Metazoa > Chordata > Mammalia > Carnivora > Mustelidae > Mustela > Mustela erminea. The sequence continues at coordinate 50,038,950 of NC_045626.1, forward strand.
GGAGAAGGAAAGGCAGTGGTAACAGAGAAGCTCCCAGTCACTGACAGATGGAGATATTAAGACTGTAGCAGGAAGAACAGAAGTGGGTCTCTGGTAACAGTGTGATCATCTGTATTCGGTAAGGTGCAAGTGAACTATATTCATATTATTAGCAACTCTACATTAGCATGGCTTTGATTTAATACAGATTTGTGAATAAAAATGAGTATCTGCTATGGAGAAGCTCACAGTATAAAACAAGAAGTAGTAAGTGTCAAGCAGAACAGAGTTATGGAGACAAATTACTTATCATAAAAGCAACAAACATTGATAGAGCATCTACTGTATGCAAGGCACTGTTGAGTGTTGTGATATGAAGACAAAGTAATATTTATGAATCCCAGATAGCCTTGGTTTGACCTAAAAAATATATCACTGAAGGTGCATTTTAATTTTTTAGAAGTTATGAGAATAGCACATAGAACTCTTACATATCCTCCACACAGATTTCTCAACTGTTAAAATTTTACATCGTTATATTCTTTTCCTATGTGCATATTTTTTTCAGAACTGATTGAAAGTAAGTTGCAAACATTCTGAAATATTACCCCTAAATACTTCAATGTGTTTCCTAAAGACAAGGATCCTCTCCTACATAACCAAAGAGCAAGCACCTAAATCAAGAAATCAACACTGATACAATACTATCAACTGAAGGTAAGTTTTTGAAATGAGTCTGCAGAATATAAAAAAGGTTAATGTAATTTTTTAAAGTGAAAATATAAAGGATACAGACCAGGCAAAACAGTGTTATTATTGCAGATTCATTTATGATCCTACTGTAAGCAAATACTATGGCATTAATTATTAATTTTCAAGTAACATCTCCTATTAATATGATATATTAGCTGTATTAAGACTGGTATGTAATTGTATGTGTGTAAAATTGTGGCTAAGTAGAATGTGCATTAAAACATTTTAAAAACCAACGTAATTAATAAAATATGAAGTAGTGCCATACTCTTCTGCCTGAATGGAATCTGCAGGGGCTACATAATTGCTAGGGATATAGCCATTCTTTCCTGTAGCAATAGATCTTGCTTCCCACCAGTCTCCTTCCCTGCAATACATAAAACAACAATTACCACAAAGTAGACAACTGCTCGAAACGCAATTTATGGCAGTGTTGCCTTGTATCTATGTAGAAAAGAGACTTAACTTCCATTTTTTTAATGCATTCATTTGATCAAAAGTCAAACTCAAAAGAGTAATATTTAAAAATAGGTTAGTTGAATTAGGGGATAAGGCTAAGCAAAAGAACAAAAGCACACATATTTCTGCTTCAAACAAACAAACAAAAAGGTTTAGTTTTAGTTACAAGATTGCTCTTTTACATACCTCTCTTCTTCAACCTAAAACAATAAACTATACTAACTAGAACAATTTGGGAGGTAAATCTTTCAAATTACTCAGTTTCAACTGGATGTTTTCTTTTTTAAAAGTTTTACTGACATAATTTGCATATCATAAAATTCCCACTTTAAGGTGTACAATTTAATGGGTTTTAATATATTCATACAGTTGTGCAACCATTATCACAATCAATTTTAGAACATTTCATCATCCCCCAACCAAGAAACCCCGTACCCATTAACAGTCACTCTCCACTACTCCACCCACCTCCCCCTGACATTGCCTAACAATACATCAGCTTTCTGTTTCTATGGATATGACTATTGTGGGCATTTCATATAAATGGAATCATACAGTAATCTGGTGTGGTCTTTTGGAATGGTTTCTTTCACTCAGCATAATTTTTCATAGTTCACCTATGTTGCAGTATGTTATCAATAGTTCATTTTTTTTTTATTGTCAAATGCTTTTAACCATATTTAAAATGATAATGCTCCTTTTTAGTCATTTCAGGAAAAGTATCAGGATGCCCTAGAACTCCTGTAGCAAAATATTTTCAATAGACAAGAATAAAAAATTTAACTCCTAGAATAAAGTATATTTACAAAAATGTTATCCATAAATATTCAAATAAGACTAAAATCAATTCAGAACATGAACATTATGTATAATTTGCAATACATAAGTCTTGACTTTTCCAAAATTAATGTGAAAGAAGCAAATATCAGTCTCTAATGAGGAAGATAGATATGGGTTCTGCCACTAAAAATTAAATGCATATTTTGCTTTGCCAGAGAAAAGTACTGAGCATCTTATCTAAATTGACATTTCAGGTGCACCTGGGTGGCTCAGTGGGTTAAGCCTCTGCCTTCAGCTCAGGTCATGATCTCAGGGTCCTGGGATCGAGCCCCACATCGGGCTCTCTGCTCAGCAGGGAGCCTGCTTCCCTCTCTCTCTCTCTCTCTCTCTGCCTACTTGTGATCTCTGTCAAATAAATAAATAAAATCTTTAAAAATAAATAAATAAATTGACATTTCGTAAATGATCAAGGGGGATTTGTTCTCTAGAAAATGAGATGAAAAATCTTTTGGCAATTCAAATATTTATACTCATACACTTGGTTTGTAGATTTCTGGTATACATTAAGCACTTTCAGATATACAAACTGAAAACTGCATTTGTGCTAACCATTCATGATTCATTCAAACATTTATTGACAACCCTTTAAGTAACAGACTTCATGAGACAGTGTGCTAGAAATAGAAACAGAGGTAAAAAGACAGTCTGTAACCTCAAGAAACTCAGCATAGAGCAGAACTTTTCAGCCTCATCCTTACTGAATCTTTGGGCTAGATGATTGTTGTTGGGGGCTGACCTGTGCACTAGAAGAGGTTCAGCAATATCCCTGGCCTCCACCCACCAGAAAGCAGTGGAGGCACCCTGCCTCCAGACATTGCTAAATGTCTCCTGGGCATCTTTCCTTTGGTTGAGAACCACTGGTCTAAAGGAATAACAAGCACACAATAAATTATAATTAGAAGTAGTGATGGCAGCTATGATTGAGGTCTGCACGGGGTGCTACGTCAACATGTAAGACAGACACCTAATCCAGTGGGAGAAGGGGTGTGACTAGGAAGGAGAGGAAGAATGTCAAGAAAGGCCTCCTTGAGAAATAACATAGGAATATACATTTTGAAGGATGAACAGGGTTGGCCAGATTAAAGGAAAAAAAAAAAAAAGCTGAGACAGGAAGTCATGTTCCAGAAAAAAGACACTGTACGTGTCAAGGCATGGGAATTCATAAAATTACAAGCAACTCAGTACGGCTGGGCCGTTAAATGAGGAAGGGGAAGCAGCTGGATGACTGATGTCTACCATTGTTATCGCTTTTCTTTTATCTTGACAGCAACTGGTAGCTACTGAAAAAGGCTTTTAAAGCAGAGAGACATGATCATATTTTATATTCTGGAACAATAATGGATAGCAAATGGGAGCAAGAATGTTAGGAAATATGACTGGAAGTTAAGAGACCATAACATACGGGATCTATTTTCTCTAACAAGTACTGAATTTTCAATTCAAACACTGAATTTGTAGTGGGCCACTAAATGGCTTTTATTACTGAGTGGTCCACTAAAAGTCTATGAGTCATCTCAAACTAAAAGTCTTAGACAATGGGCGCCTGGGAGGCTCAGTGGGTTGAAGCCTCTTCATGATCTCAGGGTCCTGGGATCGAGCCCTGCATCGGGCTCTCTGCTCGCAGGGAGCCTGCTTCCCCCTCTCGATCCCTGCCTGCCTCTCTGCCCACTTCCGGTCTCTGCCTGTCAAATAAATAAATAAAATCTTTAAAAAAAAAAAAATGTCTTAGACATAGACAAAAACTAAGAGACAAAAACTCTAACAGTCACCTAAAAAAAAAGCAACTTAGTGTGGTCAGGTTGGGACTGCAGGGGCTCCTTACTTGGCCTTTTCCGTTTTTTGTTAGGAGAAAGAACGAAGATCCTTAAGTTATCTTACATTCAAGGAACAAAGAATCTCTTTATAAAGATTTTTTTTTAAAGTGATGTACTTACTTGCAAATATTCCCTCAATCTTCACTTTTAAATCTCTACCGTTTATGGAAGAACCACACACTACAGCACAATTTGCAGAAGTCATAACTCTGGCTACAAAAGGAGTTATTATGCCATGTATCTAAGAAAACCAAATGCATCATCCAACCCAGTGGGCAGAGACCCATGCTTCACCACTCTCATCTTTAATATCAACCAGCTAAATGGTTTCAGCATGAAGACTAGGTTTCTTTCAGTATTTCTCCCTCAAAATATTCCCAACACTTACGTGTTGTTAATTATTTGAAACCGTTCACCTTTCTTGAATGAAAGGTCTTCTGTAGTTCTAGCTTCATAATCATATAAGGCCACAAATATAGTAACACCACCTATTGGAGAAAAAAAAACACAAGGTAAATTATATATATAAACAGAAGAGAAAAAAAATGTAAAGAGCTTAAGCATAATTTTCTTTTTAAAAGATTTTATTTATTTATTTGACACAGAGAGAGATCACAAGTAGGCAGAGAGGCAGTCAGAGAGAAAGGGAAGCAGGCTCCCTGCTGAGCAGAGAGCCCTATGCAGGGCTTGATCCCAGGACCCTGAGATCATGACCTGAGCTGAAGGCAGAGGTTTAACCCTCTGAGCCACCCAGGCACCCCTTAAGCATAATTTTCTTTCTAGTCTCCAAAATCTACTTCTGAATGGAGACTTGGGCAGCTGGAGTTTCAGCTAGTAAGAAGCTCTCTGAAGACCTTCCATGAAACTGCTGCATGCTACAAATTCTAAAATTCTATATACCCTCAGAAACAAATTTAAGTTTGATTCATAGTAGCAGTATCTCTGACTTAGAATCACAGTTCAAGTTCAATTCAATTCTTTGGCAGAAAAAGTATTAACAAGTACTACAAACTGGCACTAATTATCTCACTTACTTATAAACAATGGGTGAACATTTCCATCCTTAAAACTGATCTGTAGCAGTAACTAGGGATTTAGCTAGATTAGTTATTATAAAAAATACTCAAAAATGGCTTATTTTTCTTAAAAATTAAATGATATGATTGATATGAAAAATAATTATCATACATAGAATTATACACAAATGCTTAACAGATCAGCACACCAAACAACTAAACTTTTACCTGCAAACAAAGGAACAGAATGGATTATTTACTATTCTTCCCTGAGTTTCAGTCATGTATTAACTGTCTATTTAACACTGCTACTTGAATGTCTAAGCAAATGGCACTACTATCTACTCAGGTACTCAAGCCAAGTCCCTTTACTAGCACTGTTATTCTACCTCTAAAATACCTCTTTATCTACTTTCTTTTCCATTTCCACGGTTGCCACCCTAATCCAAATCCTTGTTACCCCTGACTGAGTCTGCTGAGAAGTAGTCTCCTAACCCACTTCTGTACCTGCTTCCCTATATCCATTCTCCACACAGCTAGTTGCCAGAAAATTGCCAGGCTAGTTGCCAGGAAATTCAATTATGCAAATCCTTTATAAAAACCCTTCAATTGGGGCACCGGGGTGGGTCAGTTGTTAAGTGTCTGCCTTTGACTCAGGTCATAGTCCCAGGATTCTGGGATGGAGCCTCACATCAGGCTCTCTGCTCTGCAAGAAACCCACTTCCCCCTCCCCCGCTCCCCATACTTGTGTTCCCTCTCTTGCTGTGTCTCTCTCTGTCAAATAAATAAATGTAATCTTTAAAATGAAAAAACAACAACAACAAAACCCTCTTCAATTGCTTCTTCTTGTCTTTGAATAAAACCCAAACTTCTTACCAGAATATATGAGGTCCTGAGTGATCCTGACTCTTTAATCTCATATTATACAATTCTACTCTCTGGTGTCCTCACTAGTCCTCAAAACCGCCAGGTTCATCTGTACCTCCTAAACTCTGCTTTTGTTGTTCTCTCTCCCCAGAAAGATTTCTTCCCAGGTCTGCCCAGATTTAGGTCAGTCTCATCAATCAAACTTCAGCTTTAAATGATTTCTCTTCAAGACAGCTTTCCTTGATCTTCTAAAGGGCTTTCACCAATCACTCTGGTCAGTTCCTTCAGAGCAGTTAAGAACCATTAATCATCCTGTTTAATTGTTTATTCACTAATTATTGTCCAACTTTTGTTATAACGTAAATTCCATTAAGACAAAAACCTTGTTTCTCTTGCTTACAATTCTCACAGAGACTCCATATGTGTTAACAGACGTATACCATGAAGGGACTTTCCACATAAATAAACTGTTTAGGTAAGTAAGTATGTCCTTAAGTATCAAAGTTTACTTGGATCATTTTGGATTACTGTCTTTCCCAAACATATAATCCTGAAAATAACTTAAACTTGGCTGATCACTGAGGACACTATCGTGGTCATCTATTACTGAGATAGTTAGTTAAGGGGTTAGAATTAAGACTGTAATCGGCCTTTGATGTCCACAACTCCTGAAATGAACAGTCTCATAGAATTCACTTATGGCATTCCTCTAGCACTATTACTGGTCTGGAGGTAAGCAGACTGAAAGGACAAATTTATAGCCCAAGCCTATAGAACAGATTCCTTTTTTGCCCCCTCTGGTTGATAGTAAGGACATGTGTTGCTCAGTTTGATGCTTGCAGCTGTTTTGCCAAGCCTAAGATTAAAGCTGATAATCTAAAGGCTACCAAAAAGAGATCAAGAACTGGAGTCCTTGATGACATCAAGAAACTACTGCTGTATCAAGGAATCCTAGAGCTCACCCTGCCTTTTTAAAGCCAATTATGCTTTGTTACTCAAGGAAAAAGTATCCTGATCTGGAAACACCACAAAACAACTCTTTCTAAAGTTTCTAACTACTTTTTTAGAGCATTTCTGGCTCCATGAAAAGTTGTCAGCTGTCACTTCTTGTTCTCTGAAAGGTGATCATAATGTGATAAATGGAGTTCTGGCACAGGACATTAAACCTGGGCTCCCCTGCTTCTTATCTGTGACTCTGAAAAAAAAGCTTAACTCTGAGCTTCAGGACTTTCATTTTTTAAATCAGTGTCTGAGAGAAAAACTGTATTATCATCACAACATTGCCATTTAATTAATATTAAGTAACTACTATAATATTTTAATATTGGATAGTACATTATAAACCCTAAAACACTGGAAAGTTGTAACATTAACATTCTTGAGGGAGGGGTACATGTTTTTAATTTTTATATCCCCACTGCCTGCCACATAGTAACCACTCACTACTTGAAAAAAATCAATTATTGAAATAACCAATGGTATAACCAGTAGATAATCACCAGATTATCACCAAATTTTCAGAACAATATGATGTATAATTTAAGACTGTAATTTTTATGTTAGAAGCTTTAATTTTCACATAAACTTTTAAGTCCCCAAGTAAGTTATTTTTCTCACAGCAGGCAAAAACTGTATGCACTGCCTGCCTGAGGTCATGTTCTCAAGCTGACAAGAGAACTGTCCATTTAGATCTCACCTGTTAAACCAGCAGGATATGAACTTGGCACCACTGAGAATGAAGAAGATGCTCCTCCAAAAGGTGTCACCCCTGAGGATCCTCCAAATGGTGTCATGGAAAGACTGCTAAAATTAACAGATGCTCCCTTTGTTGAAGATGATGGTGCCACTGCAGTGTGTTCTGCTCCATAATGGCTGACACTGCTACTGACAGGTTCTGGAGTGTTTTCGGTTCTATATTTAATGGTTGGACTTTTGTTCTCTTTACTTTTAATGCAGCCCATTATCAAATCTACAAGGAGATATGCAAATATTTTGAGAAGTGGTTAATATAAAGTACACTTCAAAAAAACACAACTGGGTGGCTCAGTTGGTTGAGCAGCTGCCTTTGGCTCAGGTCATGATCCCAGCGTCTTGGGATCAAGTCGCATATCCGGCTCCTTGCTCGGCAGGGAGCCTGATTCTCCCTCTGCCTCTGCCTGCCATTCTGTCTGCCTGTGCTCGCTCTCTCCCTCTCTGTCTCTGACAAATAAATAAAATCTTTAAAAAAAAACCACACACACACACAATTGAAAACTTCAATTTAAACAAGGAATTTTTCTCCTACAAAAAAGGAACATTAATAAAATAAAGCAAACAAAAAACTAGACAGCTAAAAATGAAGTTTCTTCTCCTCATTTATCTTTATTATAATTCTGCTGAAGTATCATTCCAATCGTGTCATTCTCCAGCTCAAACACCTTTAATGGTCCAATGACAACATGCCACAGTGTGCTGGGAAAGTCACTGGGTCTGACGCCAGAGAGGCCTTCGTTTGAATCCTGGCTTCTTACTCAGTAGTGGAGTGATTTCGGATATGTTGCTTGACCTCTCCACACCCCAGTTACTTGAAAAAGAGGGATAATAATAACACCTACTTCATAAGGTTTTCTATGAGGATTAACTTAAACTTATCACAAGTTCTAGACAATATGTGGTACGTAGTAAGTACCAGCAAATATCAGCTGTATTCTATACTAGCCCTCCGAATAGAATATAATCTGAGTCACATATGTAATTCTCAGTGTTCTAGCAGATACATTAAAAAAATAAAAATAGATTAAATCGATTTTAATAGTATATTTTATTTAACCTAGTACATCTAAAATGCAATTATTTCAACATGTCATCAATATAAAAAAATTTAATGAGTTTTCTTGTACTAAGCCTCAGAAATCTGTTGCATATTTTAAACTTACAGTACATCTCAATTTGGACCAGGTACATTTCAAGTGCTCAATATCCATATGTGGCTAGCAGCTACCATATAAAGGAGCGGGTAGCTCTGTAACTTTTCCTTATCTACAGTCACACTCCCACTGCTTATCAAATTTGATCCCAATCTATCTTTCCAACTGTATCTCCTATTATTTCCTCACGCTTATCTACATACACACACTTTCCTGTTTCCCCAATATATATGACCTGTGCTTTCCCAGGTTTGTGAGGATTTTACACCTAAAACTTTCTACCTGCTAAAGTTCTATCCAATCACTGAAGATCATTACAAATGCTACTTTTGCATTCAAGCTTTTCCCCATAATTGGCAAAATATTGCTTTCCTTAAAACCTCCAATGTACTTTCGGGGAGATTTTTATATGGGACTCACCTTATTCTGTTTGGTTATCTTGTTTTTTGCTTACTGGCCTAATTCCTACCCTATCCCCAAATTACTGGCACTATAGTTCTTAAAAACCAGGAGTTACTCATCTCTTACACACTGTCCAACTTACCAGTGTGACGCATATAATACCATTATTACAAAATACTCATTTAATACCATTATTACAAAATCTGCATTATATTCACTTCCTGGGAGAGCATAAATTTTCATTAATTCACTTACTTTTTTTTTTTTTTTAAAGATTTTATTTATTTATTTGACAGAGAGAGATCACAAGTAGGCAGAGAGGCAGGCAGAGAGAGAGGAGGAAGCAGGCTCCCTGCTGAGCAGAGAGCCCGATGTGGGACTCGATCCCGGGACTCTGAGATCATGACCTGAGCCGAAGGCAGCGGCTTAACCCACTGAGCCACCCAGGCGCCCCAATTCACTTATTTTTAAAGATCATTCTCATTTTACAGCTTTTCTTTTTTTATGTGGCATTCAAAAGGAAGTAGAGGAGTGATAAGACAACTGCCTCATAAATTCTCAAAGACTGAACATTTACAACCTTGACTACGTAACATTTAAAATGTAGCTATACTGCAGTGATCAGACAAGAAATAAAGGGCATCCAAATTGGTAAGGAAGAAGTGAAACTGTCACTATTTGCAGATGACATGACACAATATATAGAAAGCTCTAAAGACTCCATCAAAAAACTATTAGAACTAATAAATGAATTCAATAAAGCTGCAGGATACAAATTTAATATACAGAAATCTGTTGCATTTCTACATACTAATAATGAAGTAGCATAAAGAAATTAAGAAAACAATCCCATTTACAATTACACTAGAAACAAAAATAACTAGGAATAAATTGGCCCAAAGAGGTAAAAGACCTGTACACTGTAAACTATAAAACACTGATTAAAGGAATTGAAGGCAATGCAAACAAATGGAAAGGTATACCATGCCCACGGATTGGAAGAATTAATATTGATAAAATGTCTATAATACCCAAAGCAATCTACAGATTCAATGCAATCCCTATCAAAATACCAATAGCATTTTTCTGATATTTGTTGGATGGAACCACAAAAGACCTGAATAGCCAAAGCAATCTTGAGAAAGAACAACAAAGCTGAGGTATCGTAATTCCAGATTTCAAGATTGGTTACCAAAGAGTTATTACAGTATTCAAAATAATATATACCGGCACAAAAACAGACACACAGGTCAATGGAGTAGAATAGAGAGCCCAAAAATAAACCCATGCTCATAAGGTCTATTGATCGATGACAAAAGAGGAAAGAATATACAATGGGGAAAGGACAGTCTTTTTAATAAATGGTTTGGGGAAACTGGACAGCTCCATGTGAAAGAATAAAACTGGTCCACTTATACAAGACATAAAAATAAACTCAAAATGAAAAAAATCCCTCAAAATGGATTAAAAACCTAAATGCATGACTGAAATCATAAAACTCTTAAAAGAAAAACAACAAAAGTGGCAATTTCTTTGACATTAGCTTTAGCAACATATTTTTGGATAGGTCTCCTGCAAGGGAAACAAAAGCAATATAAACTACTGGGACTACACCAAAATAAAAAACTTTTTGCACAGCAAAGGAAACCATCAACAAAACAAAAAGGCAACCAAGTGAATGAAAGAAGATATTTGCAAGTTATATATCTGGTAAGGGGTTATTAGCCAAAATATATAAAGAACTTACATAATTCAACACCAAAGTAATAAATAATGGTGGTTGACAAATGGGCAGAATGGAATAGACATTTTCTCAAAGAAGATATACACATGAAAAGATGTTCAACATCGCTAGTCATCAGGGAAAGGCAAATCAAAACCACAATGAGATATAACCTCCCAGCAGTCAGAATGATTAGTATCACAAAGAAATAAAAAGTGTTGGTGAAGATGTAGAGAAAAGAAACCTTTATGCACTGTTGGTAGTAATGAAAACTGGTGCAGCCACTGTAGAAAACCGTACGGAGGTCCCTCAAAAACTTAAAAATACAACTACAATGTGATCTACTTTTTCACCATAAGTTATGTATCCAAAAAAAAAACACTAATTCAGAAAGCTTTATGCACCCTTATGTTTACTGCAACATTTTTTATAATAGCCAAGACATGGAAGCAACCTAAGTGTCCATTAATAGATAAACGGGGGCACCTGGGTGGCTCAGTGGGTTAAGCCTCTGTCTTCGGCTCAGGTCATGATCTCAGGGTCCTGGGATAGAGCCCCGCATTGGGCTCTTTGCTCAGTGGGGAGCCTGCCTTCCTTTCTCTGCCTGCCTCTCTGCCTACTTGTGATCTCTGTCTGTCAAACGAATAAGTAAAATCTTAAAACAAAATAAAACAAAACAAAAAAGATAAATGGATAGAGGTGCCTGGGTGGCTCAGTTGGTTGAGCATCTAACTCTTGATCTCAGGTCTTGATCTCGAGACCCATGGTGGGCTTCATGCTGGGTGTGGAGCCTACTTAAAAAAATGTCTTTAAATAGATAAATGGATAAAGCTGTGACAAAATATACAATGGAATATTACTCAGACACAAAAAAAGAATGAGATTTTGACATCTGCAACAACATGGATGTACCCAGAAGGTATTACGCTAAGTGAAATAAATTACCAATTCAATATCTGTAACATAAACGGCTACTCACATTCTCAATTTTTGTGACACTTTGTAACTTAGTTTTTGAGATTTGTCTAATTATCCAAATTGTTAAGTTTATATTAGCATAAAGTTATTCATAACATTTATTAATGTACTTTAGTACCACAGCCCTTAGAGATTTCTATTAAAAGTTCTCAATGGCCAACAAGGACTTCACCCTCTATCTATAAAAAAATCAAATGCTTCCCCACCAGCTAAGACCTTAAAAGAGCTATTAGCTCATACCAACCTGATCAACTCTTTGCCTGGATGTATAGTTTCATTCTACACACACATTCCAGAATACAGAGAGAAATAAAAAGTCAGACAGACTCCTATTGAAGCTTTTAGACTTATTTTCCTACATAGTGTCCTTCTTTTGGAATTTTGCCTGCAACTTTCAGTTGCCTCAGCCTCCATGAATTCTGGTCTCTGTCTCCTCAACTTGTTGAGACCACTGTCCTTTGCCCAAGATCCCTCTCCCTGCTCTGTTATTCAGACTGTGCCTCTAGGCAGGAAGCTGGGGTGATTAGGTGACCATATGGCTCACTTGTTTGTTTCCTTTATTTCAGGAATCACAGTCCTGCACTGCTGTTATCCAATATCTGAAAACAGTTGTTTCATATATTTTGTTCAGATTTTCAGTTTTTAGGGTTTTTTGGGGGGAGGGAGCTGGCAAATCCATCATGGCCACTTAAAATGTTCTTAAAAATTAATTCCTAGAAAAAACATTTCATTCCCTGGTTCTAATATTATTAAAGTGCAGAAAGTATTAATTTCCAAATAAATTTGTACTTCAGTTTATATAACAGATTTATTCTTTACTAATGATCACTTTAAACAAATGAACATTTTAAATATTTTACTATAATTGGTTAAAATGCTCTGTGGGATTTTCTTTTTAATTTTAAGAAAGAAAAATAATTTTTAAAGTATCATTTTCCTTATGTGCCCACATGGTAAATCTAAAATTTATACTCAGCTTAAGGCTCAGCAGGCCGTTTTGAACTCAAGAAGGGGTTTTTTCTAAAGATAAAAATGGTAATGGGGAGAAGTTAAAAATCTTATAAAGTCAGAAACTACAGAAAAATCTGATCATACAGATTAATCCCAAAAGGCTGGTGTTGCACTCTGAATGCACATCTTGACAGCAGGTTATCATTACTTTATTGCTAGGAGTTTATTATTTCCCTATCATATGTGGATTCAGCATCGCTATTTCAGTATTCCTAATGCTTTAACCAACTATTTGCTCTGCTTGGGATAGCTATTCCCTACCTTGTATCTTCTACTTAATTTTTATTCAATTGTGGTCTATTCCACTTTCCCACAATTTCCCACAGCCACTGCTTGAGGTGCCTATTTCTGAGTGTGCACTGATAAGAAGGAGAGTAAAAGCAAAAGCCCTAACTTGAGGACCAGTTATGGTTTGGCCACCAGGTGCCCACCTCATGGTTCTCCTTAAGAGACTGTGAGTCTAGAAGCTACCATCCTGTCTGCTCAGCTTAGCATAAGTTCTTGCTTTTAGCTATACAGATGCCCATTTTAGTAAAATATACTTAAAGTGAAAACCTTTCAAATTGAAATAAATTTCTGTGTTACAATCATGTTAATACAATTGACTCTTGAAAAAGACAGGTTTGGTTGTGCAAGTCTACTTATACACAGTTTTTTGGTTTTTTTTTTTTTTACAGTTCTGTAACTATTTCTCTTCCTTATGATTTTCCTAACATTTTTTGTTTGTTTTTTTTTTTTACTGTAAGAATACAGTGTTTAATACACATAACATACAAAATATGTGTTAATTGATTGTTTATGCTATTTTAAAGCTCCTGGTCAACTGTAGACTATTAGTCATTAAGTTTTGGAGGAGTTAAATTTATACATGAATTTTTTACTGGGCTGGGGCTCAGCACCCCCACACCCTAAGTTGTTCAAGAGGCAAATGTATATGCAAAGTTTTACCCTGATTCCTCATCACGCCTCAACTACTTTCTCATCTTCCCTGGATAATTGGGCAAGAAAAAGTGTGAAACTAAAAATATTGAGTTTTTCTGATGAGGGAAATTCTCAGGAGCAGAGAAGTAAAATGGTCCCTTTACTGTTTCTCATATGGCTGTCCTGTCATCCCCCAAAAGAATGTAAATTATTGTACTTGAAAACCGGGGCCATTACATTTGTCTTTTGTCTCAAATTCCTGAAGGAAATAAAGGATTAAAGTAGTGACAACAACAAGAAATGCTACCAGATTTTTCACTCAGGCATTCTCTTTCTTCAAACCACTAGACTTTGATAATCCTATTTCAACTTTCCCACTTCTTTTCTTTCCATATACCCCCCCAAATTATTTTAGCAAAATTTATTCCAACTCCCCTATATTTTGCATACTTGCTTAAAATGTTGATTTCTGACTATGCTTGCTGTTTCCACTACATTAAAACTGCCCGTTAAGGTCCCCAATTAACTCCACATTGCTAATCCGATAGTCAATTTTCAGTCCTCATCTTACTTGAGCTGTCAGCCACACTGGACACAGGGATCATCTCTTTTCCTAAAAATGCTTTTTCTACCTGGTTTTCTAGGACACACACCCCTAGTCCTCCCCCTACTATGTAGCCCCAGTCACTTCTCTAACCTCATCTCCTACCGTGGCAGTCCAGGGCTGCCACAGAGACTTCTTCCTATCCTTCAGATGGGCCATCTCGGATCACTGCACTTTCTTCTTCCTGCCTAGAAAGCTCTTCTACCAGATACTTACACAGCTTATCCCTCAGCTTCTTTAAGTCTCTGTGCTACTGTCACCTTCTCCATGACACCATCTCTGACCAACCTATATGAAGCAGCAATACAACACACTCCCCAGAACACTGCCTATTCTCCTTTAACCTGGTTTATTTTTCTTGATGTCATTTATCACCATATAAAACACAAAGGCTAAGCACACAGACTGTTTTATTTGTTTACTGGATGTACAGCACAGTAGTTAAGAGCACAGACTTTAGAGACAGAATATCTGGGTTCAAAGTCTGCCACTTAGCTGGGTAAGCTTTGGCAAGTTACTCAACCTTACTGTGCCTCAGTTTCCTCAGCTACAAAATGGAGATAATAAAAGTAAGCCTCCAAGAGTTGTTGAGGGTTAAATGAGTTATTTGTAATGCACCTAAAACAGTACCTGGCATATATTAATGTCTGCTATCATGGTGATGATTTTGATGATAATGATGGCTCCCCTCTCCAGAATACAAGAAAAAGAAAACTGAAAAAAAAAAAAATTCAAGTATAATACATGCACAGAAAAATAAACATAACAAATGTACACTTCAATGAATTAGCAGAAACGGAATACCAATGTAACTCAACACTAAGATCAAGAAACGTACTGCCAACAACCAGTCTACTGGAAATACACCTTACAGTAGACTGCTGGGTCAGAGTACACACAGCTGAACACTGCTGAATAGAGTATACACTACTGTTTTCCAAGGTGGCTGTACCAGTTTATACTTACTTCCAAGAGCAGAGTATGAGAGTGACCACTGCTTCACATCTTCACTAGTGCTTGGCATTTTCAATCTATCTGGTGGATGTGACAATTACCAATGAAGCAAGTGCCTTTAAATGTTTATTGGCCATTCTTCTTTGTCAGATGCCTGTTCAAGACATTTGTTCACTTTTCTATAGGGTTATCTTTTTCTTATGATATATAAGCATTCTCTATATTTTCTAAATATCAGAGGAGTAAAATTTTTATCCCCTTCACTCCTCTATCCCCCTAGTACAAAGCTAAGAACATATGAATGAATGCTTATTTTGCCTTCAGATCACCTCCATTTCTACAACTCTGCTTCATAATCTGCAATTTATGGTGATTCTCAACCTCTAATTCTACTGAAATTTTAACACGTTGACTATCTAATAATCTTTACAAAGTAAAGATTTATAGGGACGCCTGGGTGGCTCAGTTGGTTAAGCAGCTGCCTTCGGCTCAGGTCATGATCCCAGCATCCTGGGATCGAGTCCCACATCGGGCTCCTTGCTCAGCAGGGAGCCTGCTTCTCCCTCTGCCTCTGCCGGCCATTCTGTCTGCCTGTGCTCGCTTTCTCCCTCTCTCTCTGATAAATAAATAAAAATCTTAAAAAAAAAAAAAAAGTAAAGATTTATAAAGACTTTATAAAGATCTATTAAAGTATTTCAGGTTAACCTCCCCAATTTACTTTCCTAACCTGCTTTCCCCATCAATACTAAACTTCTAAAACACAGGCTTAAGGGCTGGGGAAGATAAAAAATAAAATAAAATAAAAATAAATTAAAAGTTAACTACAGAAATCAGATACTGTGTTTTAGGCAGAAATAGCAGGAAAAGCCCACAGACAAGGGAGAATAAAGTGGATTTTGAAACCATAAGTAGCTCAGTGCTGAAATACAACATAGAAGAATGAGAGGAAAGAGGAGGCCAGAATAAACAGCAACAGGAACAGAGCCTATGTCCCAAGGATTTTTTTTTTTAAAGATTTTATTTATTTGACAGAGAGAGAAATCACAAGTAGGCAGAGAGACAGGCAGAGAGAGGGGGGAAGCAGGCTCCCTGCTGAGCAGAGAGCCCAATGTGAGGCTCCATCCCAGGACTTAGAGATCATGACCTGAGCCAAAGGCAGAAGCTTAACCCACTGAGCCACCCAGACGCCCTACAAGGATCTTTTTTTTTTTTTTTAAGATTTTATTTATTTATTTGACAGAGAGAAATCACAAGTAGATGGGGAGGCAGGCAGAGAGAGAGAGGGAAGCAGGCTCCCTGCTGAGCAGAGAGCCCGATGCGGGCCTTGATCCCAGGACCCTGAGATCATGACCTGAGCCGAAGGCAGCGGCTTAACCCACTGAGCCACCCAGGTGCCCACAAGGATCTTTTTTTTAAAGACTTTATTTACTGGGGCGCCTGGGTGGCTCAGTGGGTTAAAGCCTCTGCCTTCAGCTCAGGTCATGATCCCAGGATCCTGAGATCGAGCCCCGCATGGGGCTCTCTGCTTAGCGGGGAGCCTCTTCCTCCTCTCTCTCTCTGCCTGCCTCTCTGCCTACTTGTGATCTCTGTCTGTTGAATGAATAAATAAAATCTTTAAAAAAAAAAAAAGACTTTATTTACTAAGAGAGCTCTAGTGCGCACATGAGTGGGGGGAGAGGGGCAGAGGGAGAAAGATGAAGAGAACCTCAAGCAGACTTGTGCTGACATGAAGCCCGACACAGGGCTTGCTCTCACAACCCCAAGATGATAACCTGAGCTAAAATCAAGAGTCAGGCGCTTAAATGACTGAGCCACGCAGGCACCCCATCACAAAGATATTATATCTCCTTCTAATTAACATAAACTACTTTAGATATAAGGATATTCATTTCATTTTGTTGAAAATGGTTCTGAATAATTCTATCCAAAAACCAAACAAATTGTTTTCCCTAAAAAGACCAAGCATAGAAACAGTTCTACAAATACTTGTAGGTTTTCCAACCATTTCCTAACTTATCAATTCCATAAGTCAGATAAAAATGTATTTCATCTTTATAATATATACAGATGGTCATATATCAGAATTACCCTATTGAACTCTTACTGTGTAACAGTGTGACTAACAGAGCTGGAACATATTTGATACATCTCTTAATGCATCTGGCTCAGTCATTAGCAGGTAGCACAATGCAGCATGTGTTAAGGTATTTCATTTTAATAATATTTTAAACTTTGACAATGCCTTGTTTCCAAAGTACTTTATCACTTAATCTGATCCCATAATAATCCTAATATGTTATCAGCAAAAGAGTAAGGATAATCTCTATATCATATAAGGAACCTGAAGCCTGGGGAGGCTGACTTGCTCACAGAGATGAGGCTGAGTCTTCTGAGTTCTAGGTTACCTTCTTTCCAATACCCAC
This sequence comes from Mustela erminea, assembly GCF_009829155.1. NCBI lineage: Eukaryota > Metazoa > Chordata > Mammalia > Carnivora > Mustelidae > Mustela > Mustela erminea. The sequence continues at coordinate 50,056,600 of NC_045626.1, forward strand.
ACAGGGCCTCTAGGGAAGCCTTGTGTATACCATTTTCTGTTCTTTGATAAATTATTAAATATTAGCCCTTTAGAAAATGTTACAAACATGATGACACTACTGGCATTCAGCTTCACTGCCCCACCTATAATACAAGCTAAATGAAAACAGTACCCCACCCCTCCGCACCATGACCATGTTGTTTTATTAGTAATAGTGATTAATATTTCTCAATTTAACATACTTTTAAACTGTTAAAAAAAATTAAATGTACATTGTATCTATACACTAATTCTAGGAATCTAAGCAATTATTACATCATATGCTGTACAGTGATGGGGTGGGGGGAGGGGGATAATAGTTTGTCATTTTGCCCAGATGGCTCCAGTTTACAACTAAGTTTTAAATCTGTAAGAAATCCCAAAGAAATAAATTAGATAATAAGTAATTATAGAATTAATCATAAGATATGAAATGATCAGTTCTCCACAGGTCACAGTGCTCTACAGACCATAAACATGAGGGATGATTTTTCTTTAACTTTCACTTTTAAATCTCCTCCCTTTAGCATAAAGCACAAAAGGCAGGCAGGACTAGGAAAGAATAGAAAACATGGATGGAAAGGAGGAAACAGCAGACTACTAAAGGGTGTGCACTTTGTCTTGTAAAAGCAAACAAAGAACTTAATTTTCCAAGTCAAAGGAGAACAGAAAATGTGAGCAATGGAAAACTGAGCTTGCAGTGCTCACTGATAGCAATTTTCTACCTTTTGTTTTGCTTTGTTTCATTTTAGATACACTAACAACTGACTTTAAAGAAAAAGTAAGTCTGCTCATTCTAAATTCTTAGTGGTTCTCTACAGTTATTTTAATGAAACATGGCACAGATCAGCCATAACAAGGATCTGATGTAAAAAATATGTAAAAAATTGTGAAGAAGGGGCGCCTGGGTGGCTCAGTCAGTTAAGCATTTGTCTTTGGTTCAGGTTGATCTCAGGGTCCTGGCATCAAAACCTAAGTTGGGCTCTGCAGGGAGCCCGCTTCTCCCTCTTACTCTGACCACCACTCACCCTGCTTGTGAGTCTCTATCAAATAAATAAATAAAACCTTAAAAAAAATTGTAAAGAATACTTAAAATGTATTAGGAGCTATAGTAATAAAAATCACTTACAACTTAATGTAAAGTCCCAAGATTTTAAAAAAATTACTATATTCAACATGAAACAGATCTGAATTATGAAGATCCCAGGTAAAAGTTAATTACCTTTGGCCACTTTAGGCAATTATTAAAAACCGTTTGTTGGCAGAAAGGCACATGAGCCATCATTCCCTCTATAAATTCAGTCAACTTTTGGGGGGGAAAAAAGCTGATTTTATACCTAACATAAAAAGATTTTTAAAAAAGATTTTATTTATTTGAGAGAGAGAGGGAGAGCACAGAGAAGCAGACTCCCTGCTGAGCAGAGACTCACCACCCCCCATCCCCCATGTGGAGCTTGATACCAGGACTCAGATCATGACCTGAGCTGAGGCAAACGCTTAACCCACTGAGCCACCCAGGCACCCCTTCTCTTAAAAATTTTTATTCTTTCAGGGGCGCCTGAGTGGCTCAGAGGGTTAAAGCCTCTGCCTTCAGCTCAGGTCATGATTCCAGGGTCCTGGGATCGAGTCCCGCGTCGAGCTCTCTGCTCAGCAGGGAGCCTACTTCCTCCTCCCTCTCTCTCTCTCTCTCTCTCTCTCTGCCTACTCGTGATCTCTGTCAAATAAATAAATAAAATCTTTAAAAAATTTTTTATTCTTTCAGATTTTCACTTTATCTACTACTGTCCTTTACCAAAATTTTATACTTTAAATTATAGTAAATAATTTGATATTACTTAAGACTAAAGAGCAGGAGAAATTAGATACATATTTTTAGAAAGTTTATAAAATTGACCTGAAAGTCTTTTAATTTTCCCCCACATTTAATTTCTTTCCACCACGCTTTTGCTGTAACAATACCCTGAGTTTCAATGTATGTTTTGGCCAATACATTTAAAACTTAGAAGCTTAATTGGTATATAAAATTGAATATACAGCTGTACACGTGTGGGGCACCTGGGTGGCTCAGTGGGTTAAGCCTATGCCTTCAGCTCAGGTCGTGATCTCAGGGTCCTGGGATCAAGCCCCACATCGGGCTCTCTGCTCAGCAGGGAGCCTGCTTCCCCCTCTCTCTCTCTCTGCCTGCCTCTCTGCTACTTGTGATCTCTGTCAAATAAAATCTTTAAAAAAAAAAAAACTGTACACGTGAAATTAATACAGACAATTTGGGGAGAGGAAGCTTTCAGCATTAGAAGTTAACAAGCAAGGAATAATCAGATGTACTTCTGAAACCAAAGGAAGTCACATGAATCCCATGAAGGGAAGCATAGCTGGAGATGAGCTGGGAAGTAAGGCAAGAAGTAATCAATTTAATCTGTTATAATTCTCAAAAGCTAGGAACCTTCCTGATCTTTGATACCTTTTGGTACAGGTCTTGTATTCTGTAAACTACTAATCTTTTCTCAGGAATTAGCAGAAGCTATTTATTTGCCTCTCATACTCAAGCTAATATTCCTAGTAATAGGAGTAAGAAAGATTTTTTTTTTTAAAGTAAGTTTTGATACCCAACAATTTAATTTGTTCATATTATATATATCTAAAACCACTTTTTTCAGTTACAAAAAACTTTGTTTTGAATTTTAGATGTACAGAAGTTATAAACACATTTTTAATGTATGTGCTGCCAAAGAGAACACAAATTTTTTTTTTAATTTTATTCATTTGAGAGAGAGAGAAAGAAAGCACGAGCAGGGGTGGGGCAAAAAGGAGAAGCAGACTCACCACTGGGCAAGGAGCCAGATGAGGGACTTGATCCCAAGATCCTGGGATCACAACCTGAGCCAAAGAGAGATGCTCAACTGACTGAGCCACCCAGGCACTCCAAAACATGTTCTTTTAAAACAGTCCTTTTTAGCTTATTTTCCTACATAATATCCTTTCTCAAGCAAGATGATATATTACTCATGTAGTTTATTTTGTTAGAATTTGATACAAGTTAAATTTTTCAAAATTTTAATTACCAAATATTAAAAGATTTTTTAATTTTTAACCCTCATTAAGAAAATTCTATCCTGGGGCACCTGGGGGCTCAGTGGGTTAAAGCCTCTGCCTTCGGCTCAGGTCATGATCCCAGGGTCCTGGGATCGAGCCCTGCATCGGGCTCTCCGCTCCACGGAGAGCCTGGTTCCTCCTCTCTCTCTGCCTGCCTCTCTGCCTACTTGTGATCTCTGTCAAATAAATAAATAAAATCTTTAAAAAAAAGAAAAAAAGAAAATTCTATCCTATCCTCAACAAATAAAAAAGTATGGTTTTGTATATTGTTTAATTTTCTTAGCCTGTCTCTCAAAATCAATGCCAATACAATTGCCTGTAGATCTACCAGGTAATGTATATATTAAATACCAATTCTGCTTTAAACAGCCTTCTTTTTTCTTCTGCAGTCTACAGAATAATGGTAATTATACAGTAGAATGGCAAAGACAAGCAATGACTTTCTAGCAATTTGTTGCAAGAGAACATGATTTTACTTTTTAAATTAGAAGAAAAAGTCTCCCAGATTTTCTAAAATAAACTTATTACATATGTACCTGCAGGCATTCTCTTCCAGGAATGAGGGGTGAAGATGAAAGATTAGTTCTAGTTTTGCCAAAACACCCACTACTCATTATAGGAGGCTCTTTAAGCTGGGCAACCATTGGAACACCTTCCAGGAATCTCAAATTTACCATCTCCAAAATGGGACCTGCCATCTTTCCCATTAAAACCCACCCTTCTTCTCTGTCACCCGTGTTTCAGTGAATGGTAAGTACATACTGCCTTAATCAGACTCCTCAGAGTCATTCTTAACTCATACCTCATATATCCAATGAGTCACCCCGGGACCTGACCATATGACTCTGTAATCTCCAAAATTCTTCCACTTCTCCAACTAATTACTACTTCACTTGGCTACTAATCATTTACTGTCTGTACTATTGTAAAACTTCCTTAACTGACTTCCATACCCCTAGTGTTAAAGTATCTCTAGTCTTTTATGGTTGCAGTGTGAAGATGCATTTTCTACAAAGAAAATGTGATAAGGAGTGTGAAACTGAATGGAGTTGGGAGGCCAGAGGGGGAATTCTCTGCCGTAGGGCTTGAGATTGTGGGTCCCAAGAAGAGACATACCTCACATTCCCAATAGGCAGAAGCTTACTTTATTCCTTCAATAGGAGAAGGGAAGAATTTCTCCTTAGCACAGCAACAAACTCAGACAATAAAAATACCACAACTCAGCCTATGAGAAACCATCACCACTGACTTCTCAATTTCCTATAAAAGACTTTTGTTCAACTTCCAACTTTCTCCTTTTCTCTACAAGGTAAGGTTCTTCTCCTTTGATCTTGACTTGTCCCTGGTGTCCCAAATTGGAATGCTCTGCTATATCCGAATACACCCATTTTCCTGCTCAAAATAACTGACAGTTTTTAAAGATCAACAAGTTCCTTCAATGGCCCTAACCTCCTCTTGCTCCCAAAATAAAGAACAAATAACTTAATATGAAGTAGAAGGCCCTGAATAATTTGATTTACCTCTCCAGGCTCATCTCTTTCCATTCATCTACTACATTCTATGCTCCCTACATACTGAATTTCTTTTAGATCTTCAAATGCACCATGTTCTTTTCACAAATGTTTGGCAAAATCTACCTTCTCTTATGCTTGACTTATGAATACCCAATCTTCAGGCCTTAAACATTCGAGGAATCTTCCCTGACCTCTCAAGTGCTCTTAAAGCACATTTTATTCCCTCCCCCACGTATTCACTACCCTGAGTTGTCACTGCCTGTTTGTCTCTATCCTTCTCTGAACTATAAACTCTGGGACAGCCAATTTTTTTTTATCTCTTTTGTAGGTTGGCCTACTGTCTAGCCCACAGCTGATATCCAGTATTTTTAGAGTGAATGAGTTAAGAACTAACTTTGGAGTTAGACCTACATTTCAATCCTGGTTCTTTCACTTTTGAGCTACTGTGATCCTCTATCAGATTACTTAAATTGCTCCTAAACCCTAAGTTCTTTTTCTTTTTTTCTTTTTTTTAATGATTAATAATACCTGTCTTGCAAGGTTGTGACAATTAACTGACAAACAGAGAACAGCTAACACATACTTGAACAAAGGCAAGTGTTTGCACTGGTTAAGACTCTTCTGGCTACAAGGACAGAATCTGACTAAAGGTAGATAAAGCAAAAAGGGGAACTTTTACAAGATATAGATCTGCATTTTAGAGATAGACGAGGGATTCGAAGTATGAACTCCACATTACTAAACTAAAGGATTCTAGCCCAGACTCCTCAAGCCAATGGGATCACCACTGAAACATGGCAGATGGAGAAAGTCTTAGAAAATGAGGGAGTCTAGGCGATCAAAACACTCAGGGCTTACTACTCCATCCATTAAGTAAATGCTATTAATGGTTTACAAGAATTATTTTACTTCAGTGAATTAGCTATGATAGGAATATATTAGTAGTTAGTCAAGTTTTAAGTTATACTTCTCTGATTTAAGTTCTATATGAACGGGAAACGTGATATTAACATGAAACATGTAAAAAGGATTATTCTCTTTATTTCTAACTCCCTGAACTTCTGATCTAAACAGCTAATGATACAAGACAGACTAAAGGGACACCAGGTGGCTCAGTCTGTTAAGTGTTTAACTCTTTGTTTCTGCTCAGGTCATGATCTCAGGGTCATGAGATTGAGCCCCACACTGGGCTCCATGCTCACCAGGGGTCTGCTTGAAGAGTCTCTCCCTGTGCCCCTTCTCCCACTTGCTCTAGTGCTCTCTCTGAAATAAATAAATCTTTTTTTTTTTTTAAAGATTTATTTATTTGACAGAGAGAGAGATCACAAGCAGGCAGAGAGGCAGGCAGAGAGAGAGAGGAGGAAGCAGGCTCCCCGCTGAGCAGAGAGCCCGATGCGGGCCTCGATCCCAGGACCCTGAGATCATGACCTGAGCCGAAGGCAGCGGCTTAACCCACTGAGCCACCCAGGCGCCCTGAAATAAATAAATCTTAAAAAAAAAAAAAAATACAGACAGACTATAAAGGCACATATATTATATATATACATACATATATATGTATACATATATACATACTGTATGTATATATGTAAGCACATATATACATACATATGTATACATACATACATATAGTATACATACTATATGTATACTATGTGTATGTGTGTATATATATACATACATATGTGTGTGTATATATATGGAAAAATTTAAGGATATTCTAATAAAGTTTCAAATTATATAGTATACTTCTAGCTAGAGATTCAATGAGAGCTGGGAATAGATTTCAAAAAACACCCTTTAAAATGTGAATTAGCACACTCTAAATGCCTTTCTCCTATCTTGTTCCAAATTGAACAGAAAACCTTATATAAAGCATTTTATAAATGGATTTTATAAAAACATTTGGGAAAAATCATCATATAACCTTTTCTAGTTCTCTAGCAATAGGTATAGATCCAAGGTTATAACAAAACTAAATCTGAGAGCTCAACTTATTCAATTGGGAAAATCAGCATAAAACAGAGTGAGTTAACATATCTACTTCCCTCACTCAACCGATTTTTCTAAGCTTCTTCATGTAATATCATTTACTGGTTATTTTTTCACCTGATATTAATACTTGTAATATACAGGGACGCCTGGGTGACTCAGCTGGTTAAGCAGCTGCCTTTGGCTCAGGTCATGATCCCAGCGTCCTGGGATTGAGTCCCACATCGGTCTCCTTGCTCGGTGAGGAGCCTGCTTCTCCCTCTGCCTCTGCCTGCCATTCTGTCTGCCTGTGCTCACTCGTTCTCTCTCTCTGACAAATAAATAAAATCTTAAAAAAAATACTTGTAATATACAATTAACAAACTTTTTTAGCTCTTTCTTTTAATAATAAACAAAATAAACAGAAGCTATTTACACTAAAGAAAACAGGAATACTAAATTAACTGAGTCTTCCTAAATTTCTTATTGGCAAAAATGCCTATGTTGAGACACATTTTGTCACAAATACAGCACAAAAACAAAAACTTTTCTTGCAATTTTAAGTGTCTATAGGACATTTATTAAGCACAGTTTCTAATTTCTTCTTGGATTAAGAGCAAGTTTTTAAATTTTGACTCTTCTGCCTTTCTCTTCCACTCTTAAAACCTCTTGTTACTAAACTGGACCCACCTGGATATATTCAGGCTGCTCTTCCTACTTTAATTCCATCTACAACTGTAATTCCCCTCAGCTATGTAACCTAATACATTCACAGGTCCTGGGAGTTAGGATATGGATTTTTCAGGGAAAGCCATAATTCTGCCTATCACAGTGCCTATAATCTATAATAAACAGAATTAGTATTCACTAATTCGGTATAATAAACATGCTACCAAAATCATACTGATTTGTTATGGTTTAGATAGTGAGCATGTTCTGGCTCAAAATGTATATATGTTAATTAGATATTAAGGAATGTAACTTTTCTAAATTAGGAGCATGGTTTAATTTATTTAGCTCTCAAAGTAAAACAAAGTCAATTGAGTGAACTTCCTCATCTAACCAGGTCTTAGAGGGAGTAAGTCAGTCAGAGATACCATCTTCCTCTTCCTGTATCAAACCTCTGAAGCACTAGCCTTGGAGGGAGAAAGAGAAACAAGTAAAGTTGGCCTCGTTGTAAGTGGCTGAAGGACAGAAGCACTGTAAAAGGCCTGAATCCTGGTTACAGGCCTGTGGTTGGCATAAACCCATAAACCTGTTTGGATGACACTCGACCAACGTTCTTCAAGTGAATCCTAATGAGAATTCAACAGGAAACTGGTCTCAGCAATGACCAAAACTAGGGATTTAAAGACGGGAGACTTTAAGTACAAGGATGACTTCCTTCTTTGTTACACTGAACATGGAAGGATTTTCCTTTTTTCCCCTCCCTGGAGAGGAAGGGGTGATTGATATACGAGAACTTAACTTGAGGGAGTTATTTGTGAATTAGCCTACTTTAGTAAGATTTACCTGTAAACCCCTAACTCAATGCTCCTGGTGTTTTTATGGTCATTTGCAGATATGTGCTGAGCTGTGAAAATTTAAGTTGCCAGAACCACATGTCCCCAGCTCAGGTCAAACAAGGCTTTCATACTGTAAACAAGTGTCCCTTCAGCAGTCTATTTAGTGTCACTTTGGTGTGTGTTTGTGTGTGTGTGTATGTGTTATGCTGGTGATGTCACTGTTTAAGCACTGAAGTGCTGTCTAGGGTTCTGAAACCAAAAAGGCTGAGGTGTGCCTGACAGAGAATATGTAATACAAGCTTCACTTGGACATCAGTTACAGTGCTATTTGTGAGTTCAATGTTAATGAATCAACAGGACACATTAAATAAGCTATCACCCATGGAACAGAAGCACACATGGAACAAGATTATGAATTGATCAGTTGACAGAAATGTGGAACTTAACCTTGTAATTCCTCTAGGAGCAATGAGTCAGTATTCACTAATTTGGTGTTCACAGTGACTTTCTAAAACATACTGCAAATAATGAAATTGACTATACATGAATATTTTGATAGAAAAGATATCTAAGAGTCAAGTTATGCTTTTCTAAAGTTGTGATACATACTGCCGAATTTCCTTCTAAAAAATATCCCTCTAATAACAAAAATAAAAATTTTTTAAATCTAAAATACCATACTTTTAAAATGCTTTTAAAAATATAGCTTCTTGGGGCACCTGGATGGTTCAGTGGGTTAAAGCCTCTGCCTTCAGCTCAGGTCCTGATCCCAGAGTGCTGGGATCGAGCCCTGCCTGGTGGGGAGCCTGCTTCCGCTTCCTCCTCTCTTTCTCTCTCTGCCTGCCTCTCTGCCTACTTGTGATCTCTGTCAAATAAATAAATAAAATCTTTAAATAAATAAATAAATAAATATATAGCTTCTTGGGGTGCCTGGATGGCTCAGTCAGTGGAGCATTTGCCTTCAGTTCAGGTCATGATTGGCAGGGTCCTAGGACAGAGTCCCGCATTGGGCTCCTTGCTCAGTGGGAAGCCTTCTTCTCCCTTTGCCTACCGCTACCCCTGTCTGAGCATGCTCTGACAAATAAATAAATAAAATCTTTAAAAATAAATAAAATAAAATAAAAGGCATAACATCTTGTTTGTTCTATTTTTATTTTTTAAGATTTTGTTAATTTATTTGAGAGAGAGACAGTGAGAGAGAGAATGAGAGGGGAGAAGATTAGAGGGAGAAGCAGACTCCCTGTGGAGTTGGAGCCCAATGTGGGACTTGATCCTGGGACTTCAGGACCACGACCTGAGCTGAAGGCAATTGCTTAACCAACTGAGCCACCCAGGCGCCCCATGTTCTACTTTTAAGTTACATCTTTAAATGAATTAAAACCTCTAACAATATCCATACTATCTTTGCATTATTAAATAAATTAAAATTCATTCAAATGAGCTGTTACATTATATTGTTTTGCCTCAAATAGAAAAAGTATTGAATTTGCTAAGCATATAACTTATCGCCAATTAATAAAACAAATCAGGGGCATCTGGGTGGCTCAGCTGGTTGAGTGCCTCTTGATTTCGGTTCAGATCATGATCTCAGGGTCCTGAGATGGAGCCCCACATTGCGCTCCAAGCTCGGTGTAGAGTCTGCTTGTCCCTTTCCCTCTGCTCCTCCCCTAACTCACATGCTCTCTCTTTCTCAAATAAACAAAATCTTAAAAAATAAATAAAACAAAAATCAATGTGAACAATTAAGAACAAGTAGTTATGACATTCATATTTTATATGTATATTTAATAATGTGGATATTATATTCACTACATATCAAAGGGTTTTGATGAATGAGTAAAGGAAGAAACTGAACACAAGGTAATGCAGCAAGTAGTATGATGAAGCATGTAGGGTAGAATAACTAATGAACTGAATATAATCTATAAAAAATACATTTTTCTTAATTAGATGACAATGATAGCTACAAAACAACAGATGACACTTAGTGAGCAGTTACTGCATTATAGCCTGCTTAGTACTTAAAATGGTTTATCTCATTTAGCCTCAAAACATCCTAAAAAACAATTACTGTTACTTTTCTTATTTACACATACAGAACCTAATATGCAGAGGGTTAAGTAACTTGTCCAAGGTCATACACCAAGTGAGGCAATAACACTCCAGAGTCCCAGTGGTTTACCAGTGTCAAAATGAACATATTTAAAGCTTCAAGTTGTACAAACATGTCCCCACAATAGCCTCAGGTATTTATTAAAAATGAAGATTCTTGGTTCTCAGTCCAGGTTTACTAAATTACAATTACTAGAGGTAGAATTTAGGAGCCTGCACAACCCAAGTGATGAAAAGCAACAGTGAAGTCTGAAACCCATCACTTTTAGTATATGACTGACTCCTATTCCTATGCTAGAAGCACATATATTTCTGTGCTAGACGCACCCTATAACCAGAAAGCATCTTGCCTTTGCCATCTCTGTGTCTTTGTTCATGTTATTTGCTCCCTCTGCAATGTCCATTTTATTTATCCGTCAAAACATACTCAAATCCCACCCCACCATGCCTTCCCTGAATGTGTTTCTCTTCTTTTGATTTGCCATCGAACTTTAAACCTCAAATACAAAATTTCTTGGAGGTCTAAGTAGTACTATACTTAATAAATAGGGAACTAATAAACAGTTTCCTTTTTATCTCCTAAAAAGCTTAATTAATTAACATGATGACTTGCCTGAAACAGACATAATTTTTTTTTTCTTTTAAAGTTTGTTAGGACACCTGAGTGGATCAGTTGGTTAAGCTGCCTTCAGTTCAGGTCACGATCCCGGAGTCCTCAGATTGAGTCCCGCACTGGGCTCCCAGCTCAGCAGGGAGTCTGCTTTTCCCTCTGACTTCTCCTCTCTCGTTCTCTCTCTCTCTCAAATAAATAAATAAATAAGATATTAAAGTTTGTTGAAATGAGGGTGGGGGGGCGTGGGTAGTTCAGTCGGTTAGGCATCTGCACTCAGCTAAGGTCCTGGGATGAAGCCCCACCTTGGGCTCCTTGCTCAGTTGGGGAGCCTGATTCTCCCTTTCCCTCTGCTTGCAGCTCCCCCGGCTTGTGCTCTCTCTGCTAAATAAAAAAACAAAATCTTCAAAGTAGATAAATAAATAAAGTAAGTTTGTTGAAATGAATCCTTTCCCAATCAATGTTTATGACTGGACTCAAAACGTAAATATTAGCCAACAAACTAATGTTTGAATCTGGCCTCTTTAACTGAAGGGAGTGTAGATTTAAAAAAACACAGTACATAGGATAAAAAAATAAATTCAACCCACAATAAATTAACATATATCAGATTAATTCACTAGTTATCTATATCCCATGTAAGCTGTAAAGACTTGATAATGACTACAAAAACTGCTCTAGCCTCAAAATATCAGTATAAAGTGGGTGACCCAAAAATAAGTTATATTAGAAAGGCAAAATGCATGGTGATCATTTCCAGAAATCTCTGACATCATCTTATCAACAATTCAGGGTGACAACAGTAATTGATAACATTCGTTTTCTGCACTGCTTGTTATGTAGCAACAGCTACTATTTCCATGTAGAAATACTATAGATACTTGAATAAATTGAATCTTATGGGAAAAAAAGTATTTGGACATATCAAACTTTTATATAATTGAGTTCCATGGACCATATCTGTATCCTAAAATCAAACAGATCTGCAGGACATATGTTAAGAACTTCATTCCATCTACAATTTGAATCTCCAAAGAATATGAAGTTGCCTGCTTTTACTTTTTGAAGTAAAAAATTAATGTGGAAATAGTGTGAATGGTTTTGTTCCAGTCTGATGAAGTTGTTGCATTAAAAGGAGATCAAGTTTCTAATTAAGAAACAGTTGATATTTTCTTTCCTTCTACCTTCATTTTGTATGATGAGCCTTTTCCCCTGAGCTAAGAATGATCACTTATTCTCAGTATCGAGTTCCTTAGCATGACTTAAGAATTAATATTAATATTTCTAAACTATTCCTTATCTTTGTGCCCTACTATTTCAATCTTGAAATCATTTTTTAAAAACATGTATACGGTAACTATGTGTAAAACATTCTCTAAAATCTTCTTTAAAAAAAAAAAAAACATGATTTCTAAGGTTTCTCATATACAGGAGTGCAAGTTTCCAACTATGGAAAACTGTTAGAATTGAACAAGAATTTCTTTACTCCCCAATACTATCTTGTGCTATTACCAAAATCTTAACAGTAATATTAGCAGTATTTGCTTGCTCGCGTCAAGTGTGTAAAAAAGTTTGCCGAACTGAATTACATCAACATTTGTCATGTTATTATGGTCTACATTTTATATTTCTGGTTTGGGGAACAGATATTTAAAATTCCATATACATGAATACCTTATATCTGACTGGAATCAATTTTCTGATTTTTTTTTATCATTTATTGAGTACTGACAACAGAATATATACCGTAAGATCTGAGGTAACAGCAACAAAAGAATGTTGTTTGGAGCCCCTGACTGGCTCTGCCCATAGAGCACATGACTCCATCTCTCAGGGTCATGAGTTCCAGCCCTATGTCAGGTGTAAAGTTTACTTAAAAAAATTTTTTTTTCACGTTTTCCTAAATAAGATAAATACATAAAGTTTTTCCATGATCCAATACTCTTGTGTCAAAGAAGAAACAGACTAAATTAAAAATAAAAAGAGTAACAACTTTCTACATCAGTGAGCTGCAGCGAAGGCTGTATTCAGAGCAAAATCATAGCCTTACACACTTATTACCAAAAAGGAAATAAACAAGGAAAAAATAAAAACCAAAAAACCCCCAAAGAGGATTTTTATTTGTAAATCATACTGAGATTTCTTTTTCTGTTGTTTCTAACTCATTAACTTTTCTCTTAATTTTGTTCTTTCACTATTTATAAAAAAAAAAAAAAAATCCAGTATGGTTTACAAATACAAATCAGTGAAATAAGTTGCTAGATTTAATCTTAATCAAAAAATAAACAAAAAACAGTATTAGGTACAGAAGAGTGCTAGAGCCACTGAGGGTTTGAAAAGACTATAAAAAAAACTCTACATAACACCCTGCTCAAAAAATTTTAACTAGATGAGGTACACCTAGGTGGCTCAGTCATTTAAGCATCTGCTTTCCGCTCAGGTCATGATCCCAGGGTCCCACATCAGACTCCCTGCTTAGTAGGGAGCCTGCTTCTCCCTCTGCCTACCACTCCCTCTACCTGTGCACATGCATGCTCTCTCTCTTTCTTTCTCTGACAAATAAATAAAATCTCTTAAAAAATTAAAAAAAAAGTTTTTTAACTAGATGAAAAGGATGACTATCCAGGCAAACAGAAAGTAATAAAATTAGTTCAGTGAAAGATAGGAGACCTAAGAAATCAATAAGCATGAAAATACTTTAAATCTTTTTAAAAAATCCATCCAAAAAAGCACATATTTCATGGGTAAACTAAATTTTCTGATACTTACATGAATAAATTAGTCTTATGCTCTTTAATCTCTTCCAAAGCATTCAGTAAGAAGCTTCCTTCTTATTTTTTTGCTAATAGCCCAATCCTGACAGAGACAGAAAGTTGGGGGAACAAGGGCAAGAGCTAGTGAAGAGGCTCTGAGTGAGATAAATCTCCCTCTTCACACCCTCACAAATTTTCTCTTGAATTGCTAGCAAATATAAGCATTAACTTAGTAACTAGCTAATCAGTTGTCCCGGAGAAGTAACTGTATTGAAAATCCCTAATATTCTATAACCACCTTTCCTGCCATATTTGATCACTGAATATAATCCCTTTTTTTTTTCAGATCTAGAGTCTAGAACAGTCCTGAAAATGCAGTGCAAATATATGTTTTTCTATTTTCTAATCTTAAAACATATCTAATTTATCCTTCAATTTTTCTAACCTTTTGATATAAAGATTTAGCCTCAGAGAGAAGTCCAGGCCATTTGTCCTTTAGTGATTGCCAATTTTCATGGTTAGAGTATTGCTTCAACAGACATTCTGGGTTATCAAAATACCTGCTTTCCAAACATTCATAACGGAGTAAAAGATGCCAGAAAAATGCCAGAGCCAAGGAGCTCTGGCACAGAATTAAAACCCCTTGGAATTTCCTAAGTGGTAAGAGCAATAAAGGTGAAAGGAACACCTTTTGTTATTCATAATAAGTCTCTTTCAACTACATCTGAGTTTATGTTAACGTGGTGATTTTTAGAAAGCCCTAAGAGTAGATGGCTGGTCACCAGGGGACCGACTTATGTTATTAGCTGGTTGGGACTTTCAGCCCCACCACACACTCCCATCTCAGGGAAGGGAAAAGAAGCTGGAGGTTAAACCAAGAACCAACAGTCAATGACTTAACCAGTTATTTCTATGTAAAGGAGCCTCCATAAAAATCCTAACTGAGAAGGTTCAGAGACCTTCCAGGTTGGTGAACACAAGGAGGTGCTAGGAGGGTGGCTTATCTGGAAGTTTATGCCCTTTCCCCCATATTTTGTATTATTCATCTTTTCCACCTGGTAGTTCCTGAGTTGTACTCTTTTATAGTAAACCATCAATCTAGTAAGTGAACTGTTTTTCTGAGTTCTGTTAGCCATTCTAGCAGATTATCAAACTTAAGGGCAGAGTTGCAGGAACTCCCAATTTATAACCTTGTTGGACAGAAGCTGTGTGTAACCTGAGAATCCACTATTTGCAACTGGCACCTGAGGTTGGGGGTGAGAGAGCAGTCTTGAAAAATTGAGCCCTTAATCTGTGAGATCTAAGGCTAACTCCAGGTAAACAGTGTCAGAACTGAACTGAAGAACACTCAGCTGGTGTTGGAAAATTAGCTGGTATAGGAAAACCCTACATGTCTGTTCACCAGAGTATTCTGTGGGTACTGTACAGAGGAAACAGTTTTCCTTTAGCTTTATTTTTTTCCCTTTCACTACTATGCTTGACAGTGCTTGTAATCACTGTTGTATGCTTCTCTACTAAAAAAAAAAAAAAAAATTGTGGCTTATTCTCAGATCTAAGTATAGTTTTATTTTAGGATGTCTACTCATAATATTAATTCAACCTATTAAAAATAATAAAAGCCATTTATTAAAAAAAAAAAACTCAAGAAAAAAACTAAGTCAGCATCCACCCTTACTTGACAGGATAAAACCCTCCACAACACAGAAATAGAAATCCTTCTATTATGTATCTAGAGCTAAAGATCAAATGAACTCTGGTATCATGACTTAATGGCAAACCCTAGAAAACAGTCTTATTAAATTTGTAATAACATTTTGGTCTGTTCTGAAAATACTAACCAATGCAATTAGACAAGAGAACCAAATAAGATGCATAAATATTAGAAATGAGTTATGGGGTGCCTGGGTGTCTCAGTGGGTTAAAGCCTCTGCCTTCGGCTCAGGTCATTATCTCAGAGTCCTGGGATCGAGTCCCGCATCAGGCTCTCTACTCAGTGGAAAGCCTGCTTCCTCCTTTCTCTCTCTCTGCCTGCCTCTCTGTCAAATAAATTTTAAAAAATCTTTAAAAAAAAAAATGAGTTAGGGTTAGAATCATTATTTATGCATAATGATTATTTATACAGAAAACCTACGAGAAATGAAAAACCATCAGAAACAAGAGATGTGCTGGCAAGGATACGGAGAAAGGGGAACCCTCCTACACTGTTGGTGGGAATGCAAGCTGGTGCAACCACTCTGGAAAACAGCATGGAGGTTCCTCAAAATGTTGAAAATAGAACTGCCCTATGACCCAGCAATTGCACTACTGGGTATTTACCCTAAAGATACAAACGTAGTGATCCAAAGGGGCACGTGCACCCGAATGTTTATAGCAGCAATGTCCACAATAGCCAAACTATGGAAAGAACCTAGATGTCCATCAACAGATGAATGGATCAAGAAGATGTGGTATATATACACAATGGAATACTATGCAGCCATCAAAAGAAATGAAATCTTGCCATTTGCAACAACATGGATGGAACTAGAGCGTATCATGCTTAGCGAAATAAGTCAAGCGGAGAAAGACAACTATCATATGATCTCCCTGATATGAGGAAGTGGTGATGCGACATGGGGGCTTAAGTGGGTAGGAGAAGAATAAATGAAACAAGATGGGATTAGGAGGGAGACAAACCATAAGTGACCCTTAATCTCACAAAACAAACTGAGGGTTGCTGGGGGGAGGAGGGTTGGGAGAAGGGGGGTGGGGTTATGGACACTGGGGAGGGTATGTGCTTTGGTGAGTGCTGTGAAGTGTGTAAACCTGGTGATTCACAGACCTGTACCCCTGAGGATAAAAATATATGTTTATAAAAAATTAAAAATTAAAAAAAAAGAAACAAGAGATGTGTATAGAGCAATTACAAAATATATACAGAAATAGGTTTCTTTTGTATACAAAAAATAGTCAATTATAAAAATATACTTTAAAAAGAAACCATTCAAAACCACACATACCTGCTAAAAGGAATCAATGCTCTTTTGATAAGTGGCTAGAGCAAGGTAGCCTGGTACATTTCATACCCCCCCCAAAAAAAGAAAGAAAGAAAGTAGTACTCAGAAAATGATGGGAATATATCAAAAGTACACAGGAGGGTGCCTGGGTGGCTTAGTTGGTTAAGCAACTGCCTTCAGCTCAGGTTATGATCCTGGAGTCCTGGGATCAAGTCCCGTATCGGGCTCCCAGCTCTACGGGGAGTCTGCTTCTCCCTCTGACCTTCTCCCCTCTCATGCTCTCACTGTTTCTCTCAAATAAATAAATAAAATCTAAAAAAAAAAAAAAAGTACACAGGAGCCATCTTGAAGATCTTGCTGGCCAACAACAGAACAAATTTGAGCATCAAAATGAATAAGGACAGGGCACCTGAGTGGCTCAGTTGGTTAAGGGTCTGATTTTGGCTCAGGTCATCACCTCAGGGTGTGGGATGAAGCCCTACATCGAGGACCCCTGATCAGAAGAGTGTCTGCTTCTCCCTCTCCCCTGACTCATGCACGCTCTCTCTCAAATAAACAAGCTATTTAAAAATAATAATAATAAAGATATTAATGGATTATAACCTGTTGGCTAAAAAAAGGTCTATGAATCATTCTGATAATAAATGAGGACTATGGAAAGGTTTTCTCTTACAGAATCTCAACTCAAAAATGTAGAAGGAATTATAGAATTAGAAAAGTATCATTTTGCGGGCGCCTGGGTGGCTCAGTGGGTTAAGCCGCTGCCTTCGGCTCAGGTCATGATCTCAGGGTCCTGGGATCGAGTCGCGCATCGGGCTCTCTGCTCAGCGGGGAGCCTGCTTCCCCCTCTCTCTCCCTCTGCCTACTTGTGATCTCTCTCTGTCAAATAAATAAATAAAATCTTAAAAAAAAGAAAAGTATCATTTTGCAACCAACGGTGCAATAATCAATTCAGCCAATCACTGATAAATGAGCTAAAAGTACTTCCTCACCTACTACTTATTAAAAGAGAAAAATACCAACTTCACAGTGAAGAAGTCTGACAGGTTTCACCTTACCTGAGTTAATACTGCCAAATGCAACAGACTAACAAGAAGTGCCTTTTCGTGGCCTATACTAGGAATGACATGATACCTCTTATATAGCATTGCTGCCCTAAATTCATAATCTGAATCCAATCACAAGAAACACCTAACAAATCCTAGGGAACACTGTACAAAACATGTAGCCTGACTTTTCAAAAACCAGCATCTGATAGAGCTGAACAACTGTTCAAACTGAAGGAAACTAAAAAGATGGGATAACTAAATGCAATGGATTAGATCCTGGGTTATTGTTATAAGGAATTATGAGGACAACTGGGAAAATATTGGTTATGGACTGCTGCATTAATTCTTCGGGCTGCTGTTAAAAAAAAAAAAAAAGGCTTAGAACAGAAATTTATGTTCTCAGACTAGAATTTCAAATTCAAAGGTGTTAGCAGGGCCACCTTCCCTTTGAAACTCTGGAAAGAATCGTTTCTTGCCTGCTCTTAGTTTCTGATTGTTGCTGGCAATCCTTGAGGCTCCTTGGCTTGGGCTGGATCACTCCAATCTCTGCCTTTGTTGTCACATGGCATTTTCCTCTTCTTAGAAGGACACTGGTCACATTGGATTAGGGCCCACCAGAATCTAGTTTGAATTCATCTTAACTTGATTGTATCTACAACTAACCTATTTCTAAATAAGGTCACAGTCACAGGTACTACGGGTTAGGATTAAAACGATCTTTTGGGAAAACACATTTCAACCTACAACTATATATTGGATAACTCTATAACAGAGTTGTTAAGATTTCTAAATTTAATAATCGTACTGTGGTTGTATAAGAAAATGTTTCTTTTTTTTTTAAGATTTTATTTATTTGACAGAGAGAGAAAGATCACAAGTAGGCAGGGAGACAAGGGGAAGCAGGCTCCCTGCTGAGCAGAGAGCCCAACGTAGGGCTCGATCCCAGGACCCTGAGATCATGACCCGAGCCGAAGGTAGAGGCTTTAACCCACTGAGCCTCCCAGGCACCCCGAAAATCTTTCTTTTTTTAAGGAAATACAGGCTGAAGTACTTAAGGGTATTAAGACGGGATATTTGCAAAGAATCTTCAAATGGTTGGGGGTGGAGGTGAAAGAGTGGGAATACCCATACACATATAAATAATGCAGGAATAATAAAATCAAATGTAGTAAAATGTTAACAATTGGTAAATCTGGGTAAGGGAGATCCAGAAGTTCTTTGAACTGTTCTTGCAACTCTTCTGTAACTTTGAAATTATTTCTAAGTAACAAGGTTTTTTCAAACCACACATGAAATAATACCTACAAATAAATTTGAGGAAAAATGTTTAGAATCTGTATTACAAAAATAAAATCATGTGATATAAAGAAGCTCAATAAATGGAAACCTGTAACTTTTTAGATGCTAAGAGCCATTATTAAAAGATGTCCATTCTTCCTAAATAAACCTTAATAAAAACATTATCTAAACCAAAATCATAACAAACCTCTTACGGATAAGTAAATAAATGCATAATAATAGCTGGGAAATTTTTGAAAAAGAAAAATGAGATTTGTCCTACTAGTAATCACAGCCTCATAGTTCAGAGAATGGGCTCTGAAGTTAGCAAGTTGGTTGCAGTCCTAGCTCATACATGAATAAATGTAACTTCTTGGGGTGCCTGGGTGGCTCAGTTGGTTAAGTGATTGCCTCTTGATCTCAGCTCAGTCTTGAGCTCAGGGTCATGAGTTCAAGCCCCACACTGGGCTTCATGCTTTTGTGGAACCTACTTAAAAAGAATACTGACTCAGTGCTCACTCTGGCAGCATATATACTAAAACTGTAATATAACAAAGATTAGCACAGCCTGTGGACAAGGATGAAACACAAATTTGTGCAGCATTCCATATTTTTTTAAAAGAAAATCCTTTCATGAAATAAAATGGCTAAATTTCAGAATATTTAAGCCAAATTTTCTAAAGAAAAATACTTAATTCACAGAGTTTTGTTAGAAATGAATTAGTTGAAGTATTTTAAAGTATTTTTCACCATGACTGGCACATAAGCAGTACTCAACATTAACTGCTCTTCTTGCTATTGTTATCATGGTCCTAATCATTAGGCTATGTGGTACTGGCACAGGAATAAAGAATATCTGGAAAAGAACGAAAGCCCAAAAACAGGCCTGAGAGTAAAGAAACCTCATTTAAAATATCATTTTATCAAATTGTTTTTTTTTTAAACGTCTACCTGTCTCCGTTGATTTCTCTATTACCGAGGCCCTGGGAATATGAGAAATGTCTTTCAGAACATTCAAACAGAATTCTTCTGGACCTAGAAGCTTGAAATCAACTGAAGCTAGATGCCCTCTTAACTATCTATTTTCTACTTTCTTACTCTCTTTTCTATCTTTTCTAACTTAAAGAACATGTTATAGAAGCCAGGAGATGAAAAGAAGACATGGTAGGCATTTCCCACTATCTATTATGTCACCTTCCCTAAAGTTGTATATCTGTGGCTTCCTTCTTACTTCCAGCTTCGAATTTATCTCTAAGAATCATCCACATTGTCATTAGTTTTTTTCTTCCAGGGATCCCATTCTAAAAACCCTATTCATCTTCTGACAATATACTAAGAGATTCTTGACCCTCTCTTCTACCTGGCCTTTATTATGAGTTCTTCCTTCTGACTTAAGTTCTATTAATTAAAAAATTAAAATTAAAAATAAAAACAAGAACTAAGCCCCAGAAGGAGTGCCTTAACGGGTGAGAAGTAATGAGGTGAGGAGGAGGGAGTAGGGTAAGGTTTGTACTCCATCATGATTCCCACTTGCTACTATCCCCACCAGTTCTTTGATATGGCTAATTACTATCTTTTCTCAATCACTAAAAGGACTACATAAATGCAGAGATAATCCACAATTCTTCCCTGACCGCCTCCCATATCAGAGTGCTTTCTAAGCTCTTCATACAATAAGTCTGGGGCATTTTTAGACTTTTCATTCCTTTAGGCGGTATACTGCCCATCAGAATCTGAAATCACAGACCCTTACTGGTTTTCAAATATGTTTCCTAAAGTCTAGAGCATACATCTTCTTAAAGTCCAAAATTACTTTTCCTGTTACTTTTAATATAAACCCAGGAAAACATGGTCTCTGTCTCCAAAAGTTCTTTCTCTACTTTGCATATCAATTTTTTCTACTGACCCTAATTAAGTTCAAAACAGCAAATACCTTTACAGCTTCCTTTACCACCTAAGTATGAAGTAATATTTTTCCAGATGCTCTGCTTCTAAAAAGCAAACTTCCAGAAGGTGCTGGGATGTTTGACTTTTTCCGTCATAATTAGTTTGCCTCTGTACTAATACGTTGTCTTAAATCAAGAAAATACCATCTTGGGGCACCTAGCTGGCTGGTTCAGTCACTAGAGCATGCAACTCTTGATCTCGGGGCCATGAGGGCATTCAGCATAGGGTTTACTTTAAAAAAAAAAAAGATATCATCTTTGTCCACAATTTTCAAATACTCTAACTATGTTTCTATAATCAAACAGCGTATTTCTAAATAGATCTTTTTTTTTTTTTTTTAAGATGTCTAACATTTTTAACGTAGGTTACTTTCTCTCACCTTCTGCAGCAAAGACACTTTACACCAAAGATTCATTCTCCCGTTCTAAGGTTGTCACTGTAAGGTAGCCTTACCACAGACTATTTTTCTTAATCTACCTACAACCAGATATATGCATATAATTCATTTATATCAACATAATGTAAGGGGAACTGGTGTGTGCCAGAGTTTTTAAGAAGCACAGCTGCTAGAGATATAAAGAATAACATATAAAGAAAAGAAATTCCCTATTGCACATACTTTTTTTTTACTGGTCTTTAACACAAGTCACTGCAAAGTGAAACCTCAGTTTCTTCATCAGGCTCAAGTACAAAGTTTATTTGAATTCACCCTGAGCACTGATGCCACTAGTTTAGCCCTAGGCCTGATACTCCAAGGAGCCTGGATTGAAAAGCATCTGTGGTTACAGCATAAGCTTCTAATGAGGAGCTAGTTATTTGTTGACATTTCTTTCTCCCATGCCCAGGAGAAGCAAATACTGCCAGCGGACTGTTACACTGTCATTGACTTTACAGCATTTATTAAGTGTCACATTGTGCTACTGCTCCAGATACTTGAGTTAACTTCTGTAACCAAAACAAAGATTGCCCCCAACCTTCATGGAGCTTACATTCTAGCAGCAGCCACTCTCATCATTTAGACTTGGCATAACAGTTTAAAACCTATCTGCCAACACTTATGTAGACTTAATAAACATGGGCAATGATGGAACTGCTGGAGTGATGTATGAAGGAATTACATTCTATGTGGCATAATAATGCTACAAAATCAACCCAGCATTCCCATTAGAAAACAATGCTCCAGCTTATTAAACAGGACAAAGGGTACATTCTTAGATACAACTGAAGAAATAAAAAGAAGCCAAAGAAGAAAAGGCTTCTAAGGTGGCTAAGAAAATCTTTGTCAACAGAATTTGACAGTGGTAAATGAGCAGCAAACAAAATTTCCGTTTGGAGCTTTAGATGAGACTTTTCATCCAGAGAGTAAGGAATGCATGTAACAGTAGACTCATAGGAAGAAGGCAGGATGGAAAAAACCTACTGTTTTCCTCCAGAAGGAAGGAAAGCTTTGAATGGCTGATGAGTCAAGCCAATTCCTACATCATTCCAAGGTGTAGGAAACTGTCATCTTATTGACAAGGCAAAAAGTATGCTCTCTTTCTGCAGCATATCCAAAATGTGATGTAGGACCATTCAGACAATGGCAGACCTTCCAACTATTTCTATCAATTCATCGAGGGCAAAATGATTTAATTAGTGGAAATAAAGGCAATGTTGCAAAACAGAAGTTTGAGCCAGCTTTTCACTCAGAAGGTTCGTATTTGAGCATAAACTCAATTCAGGGGAGGAGGAATGACAGGGAAAGAGCGAGAAGGTGACTATATACACATAGACTCCAAATACACTTTACAAACCCAAACTTACAAATGGACACCACTTGCTACAGTTTAGTTAGTGTAATACCCATCTTTTGTCTGCTTTGTTCCTCTGTTGAATTAAATTTAGATTAAAAAAAGGAGAAACTTGATTGGGAAAACATTCAAACATTGTATCCTTGTAAATCTGGGCTGAACATCTTGTTATTAAAAGATAAAGAATGCTCTGGAATTAGTGTATCAATTTTCCATTACAAAGCCAAACCTACAAAAGGAAAGCATTTGCTAGAGTTTAGTGGAATAACCCATCTTTTAAAGTTCATATATCTGACCTTGATTCCCATTATGAAATATGTACTGCAAAGCTACTTCAATTAAAAAACAAAGTGTAAGTCGTTGGGAATTCTCAGCCCCCAATAAAAATGTACAGTTTAGGGATGCCTGGGTGGCTCAGTTGGTTGGGCCGCTGCCTTTGGCTCAGGTCATGATCCCAGGGTCCTGGGATTGAGTTCTGCATCGGGCTCTTTGCTTGGCAGGGAGCCTGCTTCTCTCACTGCCTTTGCCTGCCTCTCTGCCTGCTTGTATGTACTCTCTCTCTCTCTGGCAAATAAATAAAATCTTAAAAAAAAAATGTACAGTTTAAGGGAGAAGGAAAAGAAAAGAAACCCTCCCTTCCATCACTGCTCTTTATACCTAAGGAAGTTATCTTCTAGGGAACAGGCTTCCTGTCAGAGATAAATTCAGTTCTTCTGGTCATCACTAGACATATGACCTTAGAAAATTACATATACTTTCTGATATTCAGTTTCTTCACATGTAATATCATCATCCACATTTTTTTATTTTGAAAAGATATTTCAAATATTTAAATGCAATAATGCATATGAACTACACATGTAGCAAGCACACCACCTGCCATAAAATGGGTTTTCTTCCTTCATGCGCAATGCCTATGACAGTAAATGCGTGGGAAACAGGAAAAAAAAAAAAGGCACCAAGGAGGAAATTATAAACTTCCACATTACCTTCATTCCTCATTTTCCTAAGCCCTTTTCTACTTTACTCATTTTTCATTCTCATTTCCAATCTTTTGAAGCTTTCCCATTCCTTATACTGTCCTATAGGGATAAAGTAGGAAGTAGGGTTAAGTGTCTGGAACAAGCAGGTGGAGAAGCTAGGGACCCTCCTGTACCTAAATTCAGCTTAACAGCAAGGTGTCACCGGGAGGGTCCTGGCATCCTAATATGAAACTCATAACACAGTGATTTTTAAATGGTGAAGAGTTGGGAAGGTGAGGAGATAGAGTAACTGGCAAGGGAATGAGGTCATTCCCTGTATAATCAGAGCATTTAGCTGATCAAATATTTCGTGTGTTCTAAGAGCTCAGATTAAAAAAAAAAAAACAATTTGAAAATCAATCAGAACACATTTACCAATGAAACACTACTATAACTTTGTTAAATTTTTATAAACTAACAATCTGCCTAGAAATCTAACCAAAGAGACTAACCTTCCAAAAAAGACTTCTTTTAGGAAAAGATTTTGATTTTCAAAGACCCAACTGACAAACTTTGGGAACACAAACTACCTATAATTTTCGTGGCTTTTTCATTTTCTTCTTTTTTACAAAATCTTGTTTGCAAACCTTAAAAAGCTAACCATTTTCTAATGTCTACGCTTATTTCATTCTAACTAGTAACTAAACGTGTTAAAGAAAAAAAATCTGGAATAATTACTCTGTGTTTTTATCAATTAAAAAAAATTAAATGTCTTAATGTTAGTGGTTATTTTCCTGATATAATGTGGCAAAGCTATCATCCAAATAGTCATGAATATCTGTTAACTGACATCACATCTATTTGCTTCAATGAATAAAGCCCTTATATTTTTAATTTTACTGCTAAATAAATCTGACATGTTTTTAAAGGCCTTCTTTTCTTTTCTTTCTTTTTTTTTTTTTAAAGATTTTATTTATTTATTTGACAGAGAAAGATCACAAGTAGGCAGAGAGAGAGAGAGAGAGAGAGAGAGAGAGGGAAGCAGGCTCCCCGCTGAGTGGAGAGCCTGATGCGGGACTCGATCCCAGGACCCTGAGATCATGACCTGAGCCGAAGGCAGCGGCTTAACCCACTGAGCCACCCAGGTGCCCCTAAAGGCCTTATTTTCAAAAGTGTTTCTTACAGTAAAACTTCTAGGTAAGTGTTATGGAATGTGCATATGTATCACATGTATCTGTAACAAACTGTCTAGAAAATCAAATCAAGCCTTCCTGCCTAGAGAACTGAATCAGTTTGCTTGAGGCTACAAGTATCTAATGCAAAGGGACTCATTAAAGTTTCAGAGGTATCACACACTAATACGAAAAAAAACCAGAGAAGTGTTGTACTAGATTATCACACTAAAAAGATCTACCAATCTACAAAGTTTACAACAGTCTCCTAATCCTAGCCAGTGCCACCCAACTGTGAATTCCTAAAAGGCAGCAGTCACGCTGCAAACATTTTTATAACATCAAAACTAGCACAGTATTTGTTACACAACAGGTTTAATAAATAACCACTTAATGAAATAAGTGGATACTATGTTTGCTGGAGAAAAGCCCAGTGCCAAGTCTATGGGTCAGTTTTTTACTACAACCTTTACTTACCTGTTACTTATTTTATTTCAAATTCTAGATTCTGAAAAGTTTCCTTAAAATATTATCAATATAAAAACTTCAACTGTAACAGAACCACACATTTATATAAGGCTGAAAGGATATCAACTATGTCCTGTTTCAAATGGTGAAACTGAGGCATAGGGCATTTACTGAACTGACCAACGCTACATAGCTCTTCACTGTCCAAAGTGGCATTAAAATCCAGATGGCCGGGTGCCTGGGTGGCTCAGTGGGTTAAGCCGCTGCCTTCAGCTCAGGTCATGATCTCAGGGTCCTGGGATCGAGTCCCACATCGGTGTCTCTGCTCAGCAGGGAGCCTGCTTCCTCCTCTCTCTCTGCCTGCCTCTCTGCCTACTTGTGATCTCTCTCTGTCAAATAAATAAATAAAAAATAATTTAAAAAAAAAAAAATCCAGATGGCCTTCTACCTTTTAGTCCTTTCCTTATTACACCATGTTACCTTCTCTGCTCCTTTTCAAATGCCTGACAGCTATTATTCTAAAAGTGCTCTTATCTGTAAAATGCTAATTCCAAGAGAACGAATGTAAGAAATAAACTTGCTAAAGAACAATTATAAGTATTAAATTATGCAGCAAAAGTCACCAACTTTCTCTACTCCACTCCCATTTCTGTGTAATACTAACAAACTGCAAGTTACGTTTAAAAACTAGAGAAGTAACTAACCTCCACAATTAGTTTAAGAAAATCTACAGTTTACATACTGCTAGGAACATAGGCTGAAACCAGACAATCTTTAACTTTCAGTGGTCAGTCCATTCCTCCCAGTACTTCCTGTCTTCACCCACAATCCCAGTAAGCGCAGACATAGCCTATAAAATCACATTCTTTTACACAAATTACATCAAGAAAATCAGGACTTTCTTTTTGTCCTTGGAAGATATGAATGTAAGCCATGATTGTCGCTAGTAACATGATAGGATGACAAATGTATTTTAGAAAACTCCAGGTTTTCTTTTTTTTTCTTTTCCTGTGGATAGCTTGGGCTTTCTATATTCATTAAAACAGTAAAAAATACTTCTTTAAAATAAATCACATTAAAGACTAGTTTAATTTCTCTACAAAGAGTTTCCAGTTTATTAGAAATACCAAAATGACCTTTCAATTCACATTCGCAAGTGTTTACAAACTGTTTTATAAAATCATTTTCTAAAGCAAAACTTTGAGGTTAAAAATCTAAAGAATTTAACATCAGCTTATGAAAAATCACTAAGTTTTACAGATTTTTTTTTTAAGATTGATTTGTTTATTTGACAGAGAGAGACAGAGAGGGAATACAAGCAAGGAGAGTGTGAGAGAGAAAAGCAGGCTTTCTACTGAGCAGGGAGCCTGACGGGGACTCAATCCCAGGACGCTGGGATCATGACCTGAGCTGAAGGCAGACACTTAACCGCTGAGCCACCCAGGCACCCTGAAAAAGCACTAAATTTTATAGAATTTTAGTAGACATAGAACTTTAAAACATATGTAGCACGAGTATGTATATTATAGTCATAAAATACACAACCACATCTTTGTATATAATTCAAAATTTATTAAGCATTTAATCTATGAGAGACTGTTCTTAAAGATTCATACAAAACAGTTCCTTGCCACATGTATTACTGTAATGGAAAGAAATAATTATGATTTAAGGAAAATGTGCTTTCTTACCAGAGGAGTTTTGTGGGAGCACAAAGATGGGAGCCAATATACCAGTGTTTTGCGAAGTATGTACCACAACTACAATGTGTACTCGTTAACATTCAGGAGTACAGTCTTCCATACCTCCTCCTTCCTTCCGGTTATACAAGCTGGAGCGCTGATTCTCCCAATGCTCCCCATTACCCATCCCAAATTGGCCAACCCCAAACAAAGTTTCAAAGCCAGAATTAGCAAAAGGAATTGTCTCTGTAGATTTTTCTGACAGTCATAGTAAAAGACAGGATGAGATACTGCTGCTCTTTGCTTAGCAAGTTTATAAAATGAGAAACATTTCAGAAGCCCCAAATTTGCCTGTGGCATCCTCCGGTCTGGGGCTTCTTGCCATATATAGCTGATAATGTGTCTGTGTTTGTTGATGTCCATCTTCTCATACCCCAGAACAACAGAAGAGAATCTAGGGTTCCTACCTGCAAAATTCAGGCAGACATGGGATATACCATATGCAAGTAGCTCTAGAAATTATCCATCTTGAGGGTCCTCCACTTCCTGGGAAAAAGCAGTATGTCCAAAGAACCTGCATATAAGCTCTCCTGCCACTGCACAAACAGTAATAGGAGCAGCACTTCTAAGTGACCCAGCTTACAGCAGCATGGAGTATATGGTATAAACTTCAGGGAGCCTGCAGTCACATATATACACTCAAGCAGGAAAAACTGAAGGGCACTGCTATCCTGAGCACTGAGGCTTGTAACTCAGTCCATCAGTATTATCCTGTACTTTGAAATTACACGATTCTCTCTCTTTCCTGGAGTGAGCTTCAAGATTTTAAAGAGTAACATCAGGTAAACTCAATCCAGACCAGGATATGTTGCCATCAAGTCTGCTAGTTCCAAGACAACAGTAGTGCTGCTGCAGCCAACAATTCCTTGGCAGAGAGATATGTTATAATGATATTGGCAGCAGCACTGGCTCTTCTCTTTCACCCTCTGCTGTTACTATAGCTCCTTTTGCTAAATCTGCCTCTGAGTTTAGACAGGAGCTGGATGGTTCATAATCACCCAGCAGCTGCAGCTGAGCAATACTCAGCCTAATTGTGGCACTGGAGCAGCTGAGAGGAAGAAAAGCAATAATACATACCCTACCATAGCCACACACAAACTGCTGTACACTCTACCAATAAGATACCAAGATACTTTAATAGGAACAGATTATTACCTTTAAGGAAAAGCAGTTGTACTTCTCTGAAAGAACTCTGGATTTGTGTTACAGACATGATTAAAATGTGAACTGAAGGTGACCTAAGCCATGTAGAGCACTGAACAATGGAAGATCTTAACTAAAACTTCCTGTAAATATTCACGTAACAAAGCCAGTGCCACAAACATCACCTTTATAACATGACTGAAAGTTCCTGTGATATAAGAATCTGGCACAGATGTGATCTCTTCTTTAACTCTATATTGCAACAATGCAAAGCAACAAAATCAACAATTCAAACAGCAAGCCATTACATAAAGCAAGTAGCATAATACAATGATTCTCAGCATTTTTGAAACTCCAACACCATACTGTCATTTGCTTTCTTGAAACAAAACATACTCTTGTGTTAGGTGCCATATGGCACATCTTCATAAAGCTTAAGTAAATGAAAACTTCTTATGCTGAGAATTTCATGACATCCTTAAGAATATGAAAACTAAGGCCAAAATTACTGATCCAAGGAATTACTGTTACAGAACACAGAGACTGGGGGCACCTGGGTAGCTCAGTCAATTAAGCATCTGCCTTTGGCTCGAGTCATGATCTCAGGGTCCTAGCATCCAAGCCCTGAAACTCCCTGCTCAGTGGGAAGTCTGCTTATCCCTCTCCCTCTGCCCTCCTGTGTGTGTGTGTGTGTGTGTGTGTGTGTGTGTGTGTGTACACACACATACACTCCTTCACAAATAAAATCTTCAAAAAAGATAAACAAAATGGTTAAGACTTATTACCTTGATGTGACAGTTTTGTCATTTACATAATTTTATGAAAAATAAACTGCATTTTATATTTGATGACAGAATAGCATCCATTAGTTTAATAAACATTTTGACTATCTACTATTTACCATTTACAATATATAAGCTAAGAGGATTTAAAGGTAGTAAAATCTGGTGTTCTCCCTCAAAATATTAACGTAATTAACATGTTACTTAAATGTCAAATTCGTGACAAACACTAGCTAGAATATGACAACGATGATTTAATAAGTCTAATCCTGTTGGCAAAGGACAGCCCAGGCAGTGTTCTTAAAGGTAGTCACTAAATGTTAAGTTCTTTATCCAAGCACCTTATATAATATATTACACACAGGCTTCTTAAAAAACAAACAAAACAAAACAAAATATTTTATGTGAGTCATGATCTCAGGGTCACTGTAAGCCTACCTTATATATTACATACAGGCTTCTTAAGAAGAAAACAAAACATTTTATGTGAACTAAAACAGATACAGAAAAGCACACAGAACATATGTGTGGCCTGGTGAATATACTAAGGAACACCCTTGCAACCACCACCAGGTTAAAACTCCTGTCACCCCTGCAGAAGCTGGGTCCCAGTCAAAACTTTCTCCCATCTCCCAAATCTTTACTTTTATAGAAATCACTTCCTTGCTGTTTTTTTAAAAATACAGTTTTATTTCCCAAGTTTGCATTCCCAGACACCAGAGCTTAGTATTGCTTTTATATTTTTTGATATTAGGCACTTCTTTTAATTGAAGTATAAATGACATACAATACCCTGCCTGTTTCTATCATATATCATAGGGACTTGATATTTTTATACATCATGAAACACATCCCCCCATAATACTAGTTACCATTTATCACCATACAAAGGTATTACAATATTATTAACCATATTCCCTATGTTTTACCTTACATTCCCACGACTTTTTTAATAACTGGGCTTGTATCTTTTTTAAATATAATCCTAATAGGAACTAATAAATGAGATCTATATTAAACACTAGATTGAGAGTTACACATGTTAAGAAAAATTACTCATGTTAACAAATTATTCACTGCCTTAAAAGATGGAAATTTGGACTTTGGACTAATAAATCTTATACCATGTGCTGGTAACACTGGCTTATTGCTATTAGCTTAGAACATTTATTCTTTTAACATCATATATCAGGAAGGAGATTTATTTGCATGCACACAGATTTTTCAGCTTGAGATTTTCCTAAATTAAAAAAAAAAAAAAACTTAAGCCATGTATTAATATTATACTTCAGCCATTAGACAAATTCCACCTATCCTAGGAAGACTGGTCAAAGCCGTAATTTCACTTTCGGTTGAATAGAAAGGAGTCAATTTTGTGGTTTATGAAGTCAGCAAAAACATACTGCAAAATTAAAAGCTATTATAACATTATGGTGGTTACACCAGAGTATATATATATTCTAAGAGCCTTTTTATCTTTTATTCTGGAAACATGGATATGAACTATCTTGTATTTAGATTCAGATCAAAGGCAATTGTTTCATTTTGTTTTTTCAAATTTAGGACCCTATGAATTGTCAACCAGCTTTCAAAATCTCCACTGAGATTTAGGTATGTCCCCAAATTTAAAATAATTAAACTTCCTTTTCTGAAATGTCAACTATGACAGGAGTCTCACATATTAGTAAAACATTATGTATGGCTTAGTGAGATACAGCTTTCTTACAGAATATATGAGAATCATGTTTGATGCACACGAGATCCTCTTTCTCCTAAAGACACTCCTTCATAACCTGCCCATTCCAAATGTTTTCTGTCCACTGTATGCCACTGCCCTCATTATTAGATTTACCAGGTACTATGCCTTAAATGCATAGTTACATGTACTCATTTAGTAATATTTTCCTTAGTGCGTAACTTAACTTTAGAGATTTAACAAGATGGTTTAAATATACTCGGAATTATGGAGATACTTTTGGCACTGTAAGCCTACAGTTACATGGACACAAATGTACTACAATCAAATGCATATGTGTAATCATGTATGTGAAAACACACCATGAAACACATATACGTAATGGCATGAACATAAAGCTGCGGTTCCATTAGATGTCTCACTTCTTTAATAATTTATAAATTGTTAGAACGTGTATTATTCCATGCCTGTTTCAATAATTACGCAGAAAACAATTCAACCAAATGAGAACTATGTTGTGTCCCACTCGCTACAAAACAAAAATTAAAGCGATCCCTGCATTGGATTTATTTTCCACTCACCAAACAAAAATTAAAGCAATCCCTACATCGGAGTTGGTTTTCGAAGAGCTCCTTAAAACGACGCTGTCCCATGCCCAATAAAGCAAATACTGGAAGCAATTATCAAGAAGAAAAACACACTTTAAAACAAAATTTTCTGTAATACGTGGACAGAGAACAGAACCAAATGGGGGGCTGAGTGGCATAATACTGTAAAAGTGGATGCTGAATGGCATACTTCCCAACCCCCAACCCAAAACAAAGGAAAACTTTAACATGTTGCGGTTTTCAATCAAACCAAGTAAAGCGAGAGGCTCACCCACTCGCCCCCCCACACACACCCACGTCCGCTCTCCCAGCACAGTTGCCACCCGGCGTCAGTTAACACGGAGACCCTCAAGCTCCGGGACAGAAAAGGGCCGCGGGTCTCGGCCCTCAGTCCCGCCGACCGAGCCAAAATTAACCTCGCCCCCAGGCACCGATGGGAGCTAGCGTACCGCTCCAAGGACTTGAAGTCCGACTGGGGCGGGACCGGGAAGGACTGGACGGGGCGGAGACGAGGCAGGGGGCAAGCAGGTAGCGCCGGGAAGGAGACACGCCCGCCAGGCGAGCCGGGACGGGGGAGGGGAGAAGTTTCTCCCCAACTTCCCGACTCGGAGCCTGCGGGGGCGGGGAGCGCCGGCGCCTTTCCGCGCGGGCGGGCGCCGGGGCCTAGCACTGCCCGGACCGGGGTCGGCCGCCTCCGTCCGCGGGGCCCTGCCGGGTACTTACCTGCCCTCCAGCCGCGCTCTCATGAGTCGCCGCTACCGCGGCTCGGGCTGGCGAGGAGGGGGCGGCGGGCGGAGGCGAGGCCCGCGGGGCCCTCTCCCTCCTCCACCTCCTCGTCCCGAGCGCCCGGCTGCAGCGACGACGGCACAGCCGCCCCGCACTCGTTACTTCAGGAGGAGGGAATTCCCGGGCTCCCCCACCCCTCGGCCTCACTCTCCACCTCCACTGCGCGCGGCGCCCGCCCTCACTCCCGGCTCCGCCCCTCCTCGGCGGGGGCGGGGCGGGGGCGAGGGCGGGGCGGGGGCGAGGGCGGGGGCTGCGGCTACCTGCGCGCGGGGCCGGCCTGCTCACCGGAACTCGCGCCGCGCCCGCCCGGGCTCGAGCGCCCCCCGCCTTCCGGCGCCGGCGCGCTCCGCGAGCTGCGGGCGGTCCCCTCTCTGTCCCCGTCGGCTACTGGTCCGAATCACTTATCCGGACCCAACATGGCGGCAGGGTCCGGGGCGGATTCCCGAGGCGGCGCAGGCTGAGGGGGCGTGAGGAGGTGGCGCTTCTGGCACGCGGAGAGCGGACCCACAGCGCCCCCTCCCCTTCCGCGGACCTTGAGGCCGCGGACTTGCCTGCCCCTGGAGATGGAGTGAGGGGCGCAGCTTCCGTCCCCTCTGCCTTTCTCCATTCCCTTTGCCCTGTTCTCTAGTGCCGAGGGCTTTGGGGCTTTGTTTGTTTTTGTGGAGGAGGACAGGGTTGAGTTATTTTGGTTGACTGTTTGCTTTTTAGTACTATGCTTCCGCACCCTTTGTCGCTGATAGTAAAATCTCAGCCCAGCCGCTTGAGCCAGGGGGGCGTTCCTAACGCTCCCATCACCTGCCTGATCGCCGTCTAAAAACGCTCGCGTCTGGCCTCCTTCCGAGCCGGTGATCCTGTCCCAACCCCTGGAGCTTCCTGTTGACTGTTGGTTCAACTAGCCTTGCGGAGGGAGAGAACCGAAGCTGAGTTCCCTTGGCGACTCTCCCAGTAATGGTGGCCTTGGCTTCTCTGGAGACAATGTATTCTTGTAGGGTCCCGGCAAGTTCCCAGGGAGGGACAGGTATTAATAATCCTGTTTGACAGCTGTGGAAACTGAGGCTGCGACCCTGAAAGTGCAGCAGCCACAACTAGAATTCTGCTAATCCCAATCCAAGCACCTTTCCTGCCTACCCAGTAGCCAGTTCCTGAAGAAGGGAGAGGAATCCAGAAGAACAGGGATGAAGATGAGGATTCGTCAGTGTCGGAACAGGCTGAATATTGAGGCTCTTCTGCTAAAATCACTTCTGCCCTATCAGACTTGTAGATTAACTTCCTCTCTGTATTTCCTCCTTGGTGGGGTTATCAGAACTATTAATGTGGGTCCGTCGGTTTCCTTTGTGGTTTTCAGTGAAATTCAGAATCGTCTCTGACAAATAAGAAATAGTACAATCATGTCAGTAGGCTGGCATTCTAGGAACTTAGGAAAATGCATATAAGGGTTTGAATAATTTTTTTTTCAGCTCATTAAATGAACCAGAAGTAGGTATAGCCATTCACCTTAACAAAAAGGTACAATATGGGATGGGGCTTTAATTTGACTTAGCTACTAAAATTTCATTTGCCCTTAGCCGTACAGGGGATTAAACATTTTCACGCAGATTTATGTTCAGCTTTTTTTTTTTTTTAAACTGGAAAATAAAGCTTTAGCTGTTACTTTCCTAAACTGGATAAAATAGAGATATTTTTGTTGTTCTAAACCCGCAGCCTCAAAAAATGAATTCTAAACTCCTAGTATAGGGGTAGTTGGCTGGTTAGATGGGTTAAGTCTCTGCCTTTGGCTCAGGTCATGGTCTCAGGGTCCTTGGATGGAGCCCCACATCCGGCTCTCTGCTCAACAGGGAGCCTACTTCTCCCTCTCTCTCTGCCTGCCTCTCTGTCAAATAAATAAATATCTTTTTAAAAAATAAAATAAAATCCTAGTTTACCCCAGTTTAAGGAATGAGGTGGCTTTGAAAATGTTCTATATGGAGTTTTAAAGGTGGGAAGTGGTGTTGAAATCTACATGTTCTGTTAACTTACTGAGTTTTCTACTATTTACCCTCATTTTGATTCTTTTTGTTACCTCATTCCCTGTTTTGTCTTTTGGAATATTCATCTACAGTGTCAAGTTTTACTCTGTAAATAACCTGGAGACTTCAATTTTAGACTCAATGGCTCACTTATTTCCAAGGATATTTAAAACAACAACAAACCAAAACCAACAACAAAACACCAACCAAAAGCCAACACTAACACCATCAAAAGCAAAAAAAGTGAGATAGAGAATCTCTAAAGTCTTGCTGAGTTTGATATAATACAAATTGCTTTTATTTTTTATTTTTTTAAAGATTTTATTTATTTATTTGACAGGCAGAGATCACAAGTAGGCAGAGAAGCAGGCAGAGAGAGAGGAGGAAGCAGGCTGCCTGCTGAGCAGAGAGCCCTATGCAGGGCTCAATCCCAGGACCCTGGGATCATGACCCGAGCCTGAAGCCAAAGGCAGAGGCTTTAACCCACTGAGCCACCCAGATGCCTCACAAATTGCTTTTAAATGAATGATCTGTGGGCGCTGGGCTGCCTCAGTGGGTTAAGCCTTTGCCTTTGGCTCAGGTCATGATCTCAGGGTCCTGGGATGGAGCCTCACATCTGGCTTTCTGGCCGGCGGGGAGCCTGCTTTCCCCTCTCTCCCTGCCTCTCTGCCTACTTGTGATCTCTCGCTCTCTCTCTGTGTGTCAAATAAAATCTTAATAAATAAATAAGTAAATAAATAAAAGATCTGTTCCTTCAGAAAGACAAATGAAACGCAACCCTGTATCCCTCCCACACAGCACAGAGCTCTGGTATGTATGTGTTAAGTAATGGTAAGTCTTGGAATCCCTGGGAGAGTCTGCTGGGTGAGCAAGCTAGGGGAATGCGTGAAACAAAACTAATGAAATATAATAAGTCCCCACAGAAGTGAAATGTATCATTTATTCAAGTTTATTAATGCTTGCTGAATGCTTTGACTGAAAGTTTAAAAGATTCAGAGTTTAGCTAGGGCACATTTGATCTCACCCTAGAACATGTGATTTTGCCAGGAAATGTCTGTGTTTCGGATAAAACTACCTGCTGCTGCTGCTTCCATCACTGAGGCTTTGGTGATGATTTTCTTTTCCTGATAACTAGAAAGTCCTACACGGGATGCATGCACTGGTCTCTGCTCTCTAATTATCATCCCATTACAACCATCCTCAAAATGCCTTCCACTAGACTTGTTCTAACTACTCAAAGACTGGATCTCCTTATGTCCACTCTATGTCTGAAGTTACCTATAGCACATTAACCTTGCCTCCTCTACCTGGCCAAAACTGCTCCCAGGCCCAATTAGGAAGAATATGAAGACCCCTCTAAACAAAGAGCTAGAAAATCAGGCAAATGGGAAGTATTCATCCTTGAATGTTAGGCTAATTTTGCCAAGCTTAGGGAGAGGTGCAATAACCCATCAATTTTTGAATGCTCCTGATTCCTTCATTGCCTCAAGGAATGGTGCTAGTGTATTATATTTTACTTCCCCTCAACTGGGCAAGGCCTAAGGGAACCAATTCATTGGATGTGTAAGGATACATCCTACAATGAATAAACGCAATAAATCCCAGTCTTAGATAAGCTTCAGCAAATCCAGCCCATGTTTTTGCTCTGTTTTATTGTTCTCTCCAGCTTCTAAACTTGGTTACCTGGTCTAAAATAGAATTGCACAGTGTGCCCCATGTGCCTCCCCAGTTCTAGGACTACTTTTTGGAAGTCTGGTCTTTGGGTTGAAATCTACTTTGGGTTCATCTCTTAGTTCATTTCCCTAACTCATGTTCTTTCTAGTTCTCCCACAATTTGGTCCCAGGATTATTATATCTAGCAAAATCCCTAGTTTCTGCTCTAGCTTCTCCTGGTACCCACTCTGCCTATTCCTAGGTAGCCTTACGTGTAACTTTAAATTTTCACACTCTCAACTTAGTTCTGTGTCAGCAATTTCTAAGCTTTGATCTGACTACCACTATTCCCAGGCTTCGGCTTGGAATTTTGAATTTTGAAGGAGTGACGTAAAGGTGACTCAGTGATTATTCATGGTGACTGTGGTATTGAGAATCCAGTGGCAGAAGACTGAAGTCTAGGGGTAAGGGAGCCCAGTCGCTGTAGGCAAGAGTGCAGTGCTGAAGGTGCCTACATCCTAAGCAGACAATCCCTATGGCAGAACCTGAACTCTGTGCTGCTTCCTTGGCTCCTGCCTGAGTGTCCTCAACCAGTCATTCTGTTCCTTCTCTGAACTTCCAAAAGAAAATTCTCTTTCTGCTTAAATTAAATATGGACCTCTGTTCTTTGCAAATAAAAAGCACTACTTAGTCTCTGCTACTTGTTTGTACTACTGACAGGAAACTCAAATGCTGTAAGGAAAGCATCTCCTGTCTCATGCACATAGAGGGGGAGGGCCTGGGATGGGGGAACTGGTTTTCAGAGAAGATGACGTAGCTGTACAGTGTAAAACAGGCATAATGTATTGTAGGACCCCAAAGCTAACTCTAATTGCCTTGAGCCATATGGAACATCCCAAACCTAGAACACAGCTGGCAGATCCTACCTGCCCAGGGCAGTCATTGACATTAGATCACAACATAGTACAAACCTTTTCTCCCAGAGCACGAACTCCCATCCTCAAAATCCTCAACACAATTCAGGCAGCTAACACCTGAAATTGGTGTTAGATGTTGAAACTCATTTGCTATCTCTGCCCTATAGGCTTGTAATTTCCTCCTAAGATCTATATTTGTAATTCCTATAGCCATTACCAAGCATTTGGCCCTTACTTTTCTGGTACATTAAGCTGGTGTGTGGTCATAATATGTCAGTGTCTCTGACATTGAGTTTAAGCACGACTAAAATTGCTACCAGATTGCTACTTCCTGGAAATCTTTACAAATGGGTTACGAAAAGTAGAACATAACTTTGCTTGAAGGCAAGAAGTTAAAGTTTGAATGTTTACCTACATCAAAGGTTTGGAAAAGAAACTATAAATCAGGTATGCTCTTATCTCTTAAGTTAACTGACATCAGATTATGAAACATACATACAGGGTTAGTAATAGGGAACCTATGGTTAGATATTTTACAAGCTAACACTGTGGTTGGCTTTTTAAAAAAATATGTTGAAAATAAATCTATGCTTTTTGAAAACCTTTAATATCCTTTTTAAACTAAGTCTTCTTTCTGCATATTTGGTGGTATAGATAATTATTTTTCACATTTGTGAATAGTAAATTAAATCTGAGCAAATTAAAATCTGACCAGATTTATAATGTTATGTAAACCATAATGTATTCAATCCTTTAGTAAAGTGTATTTACACTCCTTTTGATTTGTATATAAATAGGGCTTTTGAGTACTTAAAATAGCTACTTAATTTTTCTTCTTTCTAAGGGAATAACATAGGCAACAAATAAGATCTATGCTTTGGTGAAATGTTTTAGGTCATGTGAATGAATCAGTGAGACTGGCAATACAGACACCAGGACTGATAACAAGGACAACAATGGCTATCTTTTATTAAGCCCTCACTGTATGTATGACAAGTGCTTTACCTACATCATTCACTAAATCCTCATAATCACCCTGGAGGTTGATAGTATTATTCCCGATTACAGATTGGATTCCTCCAGCTTGGAGAGGTTAAGCAGCACACTGCTAATAAGAGGAAAGTTTCCAAACCTATTCCACTAAAAGTCTTTGTGATTACAAAAAAGAAAATTATTTTCAAATGTTTTTTCAATGACCGTGAAAACAGCATTTATTTCTCCAAATTCTGGAATACTTAAAATTGGTAAATTGTTTGTATAAATTGGAGTCTATAAATAAGAAATGTGGAATTCTATAGATTTGTAGGAAATCATTTTATCATCTTGTATCTCTAAGAAAAGTTTGGGGGCCAACTGAAAAAGATGTATGAGACTCACCTAAAAAGAATGAGTTCAATTCAGAAAAACAACATGTGTTAAGTATAACTTTCTGGAGATTAGCATTTGGCATCTGTTGTCAATCTTCCAATGACACCTCCCCCAAACCATGGTCTTTGGACAAAGAACCAAATGTCTGAGAAATGACTACATGTACAACATAATCACTTTGCCAATACAAAACATCTAGGCTATGTCAATGTTAAGGTTTACATTTTAATCGGCCACGGCTTGGTAATTGTAGTTAAGCCTTCCCTAGTAAAGATAACTCAATGATTAGAGTCAGTAAACAATTAATAACCCAACACTAGGAAAGGTTGTTTAATATTTTAAAATCAACTTATTCATTCATTCATAAAGCATCTATACAGTATTTCTTGATGAATTCTGTATATTTTAGTTTATATTGTATTTAAAAGGTCTTAGGACTTGGAGAACTTGAAATTAATGGTAGGATATTTCCTTTGTGTTGAAATTCAAGGGATATAAATATTAATAGATTTTCAAAACTTTTAGTGTTTTTTTTTGAGAAAAGGGAATTAATATCCTACCAAATTTGACATAAAATACATAGTTTTCTTTTGAAAGTTTTCATTAGAGACTAAAGATCAGTTTTTATAGTTTATACCTAATTTGATTAATTTTTAAATTTTGTTTAAAAGAACTAGCTGCTATATTTTTAAAATTATTTTTTGGCTTTATTGTCATTATCATTATTTTCATTTCTTTCTAGTGCACTAATCTACAACCATTTCAAATTTTTTGAACCCTGAGTTCTTTTTTTTTTTTTTTTGAGCCCTCAGTTCTGAATCATTAATTTGCATGGGTGTATGTCCTTATGAATACTTGAAACTGTATTTACTAAAGAATCATCAACCCTGCACTGAAGAACCAAAAAATATACAATGACTCACACTTTAGAGAATACTATTTAAATAATCCAAATGTGACAGAGATTTTTCTTTTAGAGATCTGGTAATTTTGGCATAAAATAGAAAATAGGCACTCATGTTCATTTTATGTGAAATTCCAACAAGTTAAAATAGAAGCAAAGCCAGAGACCAAGGGATGGATATTTTAAAAACCAGAGTGAATATTTTGGTTAATATCGCCATGAGGCACTTTTAAAATTTATTTGAACTCCTGTTCAAGAAAATATGTAGGTTCTCCTTAGACAGCTAAAGAGCCTATTGTCTGGTTGTGAGTTTTATTTGAAAACCTTGAAATAGAAAAAAAATTCTCCTTTTGTGAAAAGCTCTAAGTCTCACATATTCTCTAGAAGTCGCTAGTCTCATTTCCTTTGAGATGATGAGCTATACATCCAAAAAACAAAACATTTCCTGAGTCTGTTTAGAATACATAGGATCTGTTCCCAAGTGTTTGTCGTGTACCGTTAAGGATATGGTAGATATTTTTTAAAAAAGGATATAGAAATTTATATAAAATCTTAAGATAGTTAATGGCACAGACTCATGTAAAGTCCAAGCATGTATTTGATAATTTTGGTCATTTAGACATATTAACCCTTATTAAATTTACTTACCTTAAGATAATTAATTTGTAAATTCATATAAAGCTTTGACAGTGGAAAGATCTTTGGTCTGGGAGTGAATACTAATTTTGGTTCCACTGCTAGTGGGTATGGGGTTTCTTTTGGGGTTATGAAAATATTCTGGAATTGGATAGAGGTAACAATTAGACAACTATGTGACTATACCAAAAACCAATGAATTATACATTTTAAAGGGTGAATTTTATGATACGTAAATTATATTTCAAAAGAAATTCTGGTCCCAGAATTTTATGCCTTTATATACTTATGTAATCTTCATCCTCAGCTTTACTGAGATATAATTGACATATAACACATATAAGTTTAAGGTATAGAACATGATGATCTGATACACATATCTATTACGAAATGATTACCACAATAAGGCCAATTAGCATATTCATCACCATTTATACTACATAGAATTGATCAAAAGTATAAAGTACATAAATATAAGGAAATAAAACACTACTAATGTAATTTCCAAGAATAGGACACTGGGACATCTGATTGTCCGTCTGAAGAAAGAAAAATTTGCCTAGAGAATTTGTAGACATTTATTGGCCATTCATATTTCTAATTTTACGAATTGTCCTTTACCAACTTTGCAGTTACATGTGACGGTTCTTTCTTTATGGATTTGTAAATATTCTTTGTATTTTGAATGTTTGAATTCCTTATTTTTCATAAACAATGGCAACATTTCCCCCATGTTTTCATGTACCATTTAAATGTATTTGCAGATTTTCTTTTCAGTACAAAAAAAATTGTGAAAAATATTTTAATCTTTTTATTGATCTCTTTGGTTTCTTTTAAATTGACAGTCTTAAAATTTCCTTTCTAATCCTAAATTTATTTATATATTTTTCTAGTATTTTTGTGATTTCTTTTTACATTAAAATATTCAGTGCATTTGAATATGTTTGCTATTGACACAGAATAGGAAGTAGTGACATAATTTTCCCCTTTTTCCAAATAGACGGCCAGTTGTCCCTGTATCCTATTCTTTCCAGTGGAAATTACACTTATTTATTTTTCTTGCCTAATTGCTCTGACTAGGACTTCCAGTATTATGTTGAATAGGAGTTGTGAGAATGGGCACTTTGTCTCATTCCTGAATTTAGAGAAAAAGCTTTCTGCTCTTCATCATTGAGTGTGATGTTAGCTGTGGGCTTGTCACATAGAGCCTTTATGTTCCTTCTATTCTTGATTTGTTCAAAGCTTTTATCATGAAATGGTGTGCAGTTTTGTCAAATGCTTTTTCTGCATCTATTGAGAGGATTATAAATTTTTATCCTTTATTCCATTAATGTGGTAAAACGTGTTTTCTAACTATGTAATCTTAAATGACTTCCGCAGGTTCTTAAGACTCCAGTTTTCTACACTGTAAAGTGAAGGCATTTTATTAGATTAACTTTTTCACACAGTGTATTATAATTCCTTAGAAAGTAGCAAAACAATTTAGTAGATGGCAACCAACATCTTTTAGAAAATGAAACAAAGAACTATGAGCATGAACCACATATAAAAAGTATTATTTTACCAAACTCTTGTTTCCCTTATAGGTGTTTACATTGAGTCATGATGTAAAATTTTTTTTCACCATGTGTTACAATTAAGTCTGCAATCCACATTAGCTGATTTTTAATGTCTCTCCTTCTATAAAATTCTGTCAATTTACACTATTTGATTTGGTATTAGCAAAATCTCTACCTGATCTCGTAAAACTTACAGGTAACGTTCTTTGAACACTTACAGTATATCAGAAGTTCCAGTCCTATAGGCAAAGAAAATGAAAGAAAAAGAAGGTCCTAACTAAGACAAAAATATATAGCTGGAAGTGGTAGAGCTGGTAATTAAATCCAAATAGTTTAATTTTTGAATCAACAGTTTTAACTGCTATGTCATTCTATTAAAAATTATGGCAAAAGACTTCAAAGTTTTAAATTGATCTACAATCTTATAGTCATTCTCCACTTCATATTACAAAGTTACATGTTTTGGGTGGTGAATATTGACTTAAAGAAAGAAAAAAGTTTCCTTGATATTAACAAAACCACATTTGAGAAAGCATTAAAAGAGGTGGGATTAGGGCGCCTGGGTGGCACAGTGGGTTAAACCTCTGCCTTTAGCTCAGGTCGTGATCTCAGGGTCCTGGGATCAAGCCTTGCATCGGGCTGGGCTCTCTGCTCAATGGGGAGCCTGCTTACCCCTCTCTCTCTCTGCCTACCTCCGCCTACTTGTGATCTCTCTCTGTCAAATAAATAAAATCTTAAAAAGAAAAAGGGGTGGAGTTTAGTCAACATATTATTTCAGACCATCAACTCTCTTCCCAGAAACTTCAATAAATCTTAAGGTTTTGGCCAAGTTGCAGAAAATTTTCACTTAAAAAGAGACAGAGAGAAAGAGAGAGAGAGAGAGAGAGATTTCCTTGCAATAAATAGTCTTCCCTTAAGAAAAAACACACTTGGGTGCCTCGGTGGCTCAGTTGGTTAAGTGACTGCCTTTAGCTCAGGTCATGATCCCAGGGTCCTGGGATCAAGTCCCGAATTGGGTTCCCTGCTCAGCGGGGAGCTGGCCTCTCCCTCTCCCTCTGCCCCTCCCCCTGCTTGTACTCTCCCTCTCTCTCTGTCAAATAAATAAATAAAATCTTTAAAAAAAAGCCACTTTAATTTCTTTGTTTCATTCTACTAATATAAAGATTTCTTCAACTTTAGTTCGGTTGAATTTGGTCACAAAAATGTCTAGTGTCTTTCCAAATCTCAGAATTGTTCTAATTATCTTCTAAAAAAGGCAAATGATAATAAGATGCATGAGAAATGAGAAACAGAATTTAAATGAATGGCTGAAGTCAATGCAATTAAAACAACAGCAACAAGTTCTAGATTCTCTCTCTTCCTATTTTTTTTCCTTTTGAGGATAGCTATATTCTGTGGCATACATACATACTCACTTTTCTACTAATTCAAT
Source organism: Mustela erminea (assembly GCF_009829155.1). Taxonomy (NCBI): domain Eukaryota; kingdom Metazoa; phylum Chordata; class Mammalia; order Carnivora; family Mustelidae; genus Mustela; species Mustela erminea. The sequence continues at coordinate 50,099,069 of NC_045626.1, forward strand.
AAACATAATAATTGTTTTGACATGGTCTCTGCTTCTCAAGGAGCTTCCAGTCTTGGCAATAAAAATTGGAAACTATTTGGGGCGCCTGGGTGGCTCAGTGGGTTAAGCCTCTGCCTTCGGCTCAGGTCATGATCTCAGGGTCCTGGGATCGAGCCCCTCAGCAGGGAACCTGCTTCCCCTTCTCCCTCTGCCTGCCTCTCTGCCTACTTGTGATCTCTGTCTGTCAAATAAATAAATAAAATCTTAAAAAAAAAAAACAGCAAAAAAAATAATTTAATATTAAAAGATCCATCTTGAGTTAAGCCCCAGATTCTCTGAGCCACGCCTCGTAGTTTTTCCCACTAACAGCCCTGAAGTGTTATTCTTCCCCCCTCCTGTGTACATGTATTTAGTATGTTTTCTGTTGTTGCAATTATTTGAAATAAATATAATACTCTCATTCTTTGGCTTCCATCTGCTATGGAATCTATTTTACTATTCCAGTCTATTTAGCAGTTTTAGTTTAACTACAGGGAACATTATTATATTTTTTTTTACCTTTGGTTCAGCTCAAATCATTTCCTTTATATTTACAATCATATGTACATTTTTCACATTTCTTTTTTAATGCTTCACTGTGAATTATTAAATTTAAATCCTGCTGCTAATGCCTAATGGACCAGGAACAATGCAGCTATTTAGATGGAATTTTGCAAATTCATCACAGAACTTAAAGAGGAAGGGAGACCCCTGGTTGGGTTTCTTTTAATCAAAACCTCTATAACCATAACCTTGGTGCAATGCTTGAGATAATGATCCTCACAAAGAACATTAAATAATGTAAAGTAAAAGCATTTAAATAAAGCATAACAGAGAGATAAACTTCTAACCTATAAAGCCTATTTTGGAAAAACCAGATTACCAACTTCTTTAAGGAAGAGGAAGACCACATTTAACAGACAGGTACCTGGGTGGCTCAGTTGGTCAAGTATCTGCCTTCGGCTCAGGTCATGATCCTGGAGTCCCAGGATCAAGCCCTACATGGCATTGGTGGGGAGTCTGCTTCTCCCTCTTCCTGTATTCTTTCCTATGGTCATGCTCTATCTCTCTCTCAAAAATAAAAAGATCTTAAAAAATAAGTAAATAAAAAAGGGGTGCCTGGGTGGCTCAGCGGGTTAAAGCCTCTGCTTTCAGCTCAGGTCATGATCTCAGGGTCCTGGGATCAAGTCCCGCATCGTGCTCTCTGATCAGCAGGGAGCCTGCCTGCCCACCCCCCTGCCTGCCTCTGCCAACTTGTGATTTCTGCCTGTCAAATAAATAAATAAAATCTTAAAAATAATAATAATAATAATAAAACCCCACACATTTAACAGAAATTTTAGCCACATGGAAATAATGCAGAACTAGTATGAAGAACTTAGTGTGATGAGCCACATATAAGCTTCTGGCCATTTCTTTTCTTTTTTTTTTTTAAGATTTTATTTATTTATTTGACAGACAGAGATCACAAGTAGGCAGAGAGAGAGGAAGAAGCAGGCTCCCCCCTGAGCAGAGAACCAGATGTGGGGCTTGATCCCAGGCTCCTGGGATCATGTCCCTAGCCGAAGGCAGAGGCTTTGACCCACTGAGCCACCCAGGCGCCCCTGGCCATTTATTTTCTAAGTCATGTTTAAAAAAATTCAACTGGGTAAATTTAAAGATTTATTTATTCAGCAATTCCTGAATCAATCAGCATCCCATCTAGCAAACAGAGAGACACTCTGAGGAACTGAACAAAATAGGAAACTTTCCCTTATTTTTATTATTTAAGATCTTTAAAAAAGGTTTTATTTTTAAGTAGTATCTACCTCCAATGTGGGGCTCAAACTCACAACCCTGAGATCAAGAGTCACGTGCTTTATCAACTGAGCCAGCCAGGCACCCCATGGGGGTTGTCAGACAGATTACCTCACTACTGCTGACCAGGAAATTTCAGATTCCCTAGTTCAAGATTACATTCCTAGGAGAGGTTGAAATTGCAGTTAGGTTGGGTATCAAGTCTCGGTGTGCTAAGGTAAGTGTAGCACAAGTTACTCCATTTTGGATTGTTGTCTCTTCTTAATAGCAGGTACCATTTATTTCACAATCACTAAGTACCGGGCAAATTACCAGTACTTCAATCATCATAACTCATTTAATCCCTCATAACAGCCCTCCAAATTTGGGTATTGATGAGGTTCAAATGTCCTGGGAATCAGAAATATTCTTCTGTGATGAATATCCTTTTCTTATCCCAAATAAAAAGAGAATAAAATTCTAATTTATAAATTTTCATTGTGAGATTTTATAAGACTAGTGTGTCCAAGTTTGTACTCTGATAACTGGTAGCATCACTATTATAATCTGAGTCTGATTCATAATCACTTTTCTCCACTTCCTCCACAAATTAAAAGGAGCTCCCAGCCCTACCTGTTTTCTTAGGGAGCTCAGTTCCTTAACCACATATCAATAAATTTGAACTGCTAATTGTATCTGGCTTAAGCATTTTTCAAAAATTGGAATTTAACAATTGAATATAGATTAGAGGGCGCCTGGGTGGCTGAGTGGGTTGGGCCGCTGCCTTCGGCTCAGGTCATGATCTCAGGGTCCTGGGATCGAGTCCCGCGTCGGGCTCTCTGCTCAGCAGGTTGCCTGCTTCCCTTCCTCTCTCTCTGCCTGCCTCTCCATCTACTTGTGATTTCTCTCTGTCAAATAAATAAATAAAATCTTAAAAAAAAATTTGAATATAGATTAGAATCCTTACATAAGGGAATACTTTTGGATATTTGTCATGGATAGAAAATATCTAATCTGAGTAATAGAGTTGATTAATTTCCTTATTGTCATAATGACATTATGAACAGATTATTCTATTTGTAACCTACTTAATCTTTTTCTCTCTTGGTAACAAAAAATACTTTACATAAAATTCCCATTATCAAGTATTTTCTTCATTGTATAAATTATGAAAAATCAGGACATTGAAAAGAGGTGATTCTCCAGTTTCTCTTCACTAGTCAATAGTAGAAATCATTAGTGTTATTCAAGAAATGCTCATTGTACTGAATGAAACAAAGAAATACAAGGATATATTCTGCTTTTAGAAACGTAACACCTAGAATATTATACACAAAGAAGGATAATAGCTCATATCTAATATATGTTAATGAAGATCATAGAAAATAAAAACTTTGGAAAATTAAAGTAGAGGGAGATCTTACTAGCAGTTGAAAAGAACTTTGAAAAGGCAGTGGGACATAATGGAGAAATCCATTCCATAAAGACATTTCTCAAAGGGGAGGATATGACTTAGGCAGAGTTTCAGAGCCTAAAATTTGTGTTGAGATAGAGTGCAAACAATGCCAGAAGGACAGAGTTTGTGTGGGGAATAGATAGGAAATAAAGGAGTCTGATGATTCAATATTTATGATTCTTGACCTTGGGCATGAATTTTTCTATCAAATGTCTCCAGCTCTCTTTCTACTGAATTTTTTAAGAGTGGGAATTTATCTTATCTACCCCAATATCTTTAGGGCTTAACAGAGTACACTTGGTGCCTTCTGAAAGTGTTTGGTGATTGAATGAATGAATGAATAAATGAGTCTCAGATTAAGTGAATTACTCAAGGTCAAACAACTAGAAAGTGATAGAGTTCTGACTGGAACAGACCATTTGTTTTTATCCTATTCAGACACGATCTGTAAAATGTTATATAATCATTATTTTTCCATTCTCCTTGGCTTTTTGAACATTTCTTGAGTGGTCCTTAAGTTTGTATTAGTCAAAGTTCTCCAGAGAAACTGAGAAACAGAACCAATAGAAAATGTACGTGTGTATATGTATTGAGACAGAATGAAAGAGAGAGATTATGAGGAACTGGCTCATGCAATTACAGAGGCTGACAAGTTCCCAAATCTGCAGGTTAGGTCAGCAATCTGGAGACTTGAATGAGCCAATGCTATAGTTTCAGTATGATTCTCAAGGCCTGAGAACCGTGACAAACTGATATTTTAGTTGTAGTTTGAAGGGAAAAGTCCCAGTTTAAAGTCATCCAGGCAGGAGCAATTCTCCTTACTTAGGGGACAGCCAGCCGTTTTGTTCCAGACAGGCCTTCAACTGCTTAGATGAGGCCCACCCACACCAGGGAGGATAATCTGTTTTACTCACTCTACCAATTTAAATGTTAATCTCATTTAGGAGCACCCACACAGACATGCCCAGAATAATATCTGACCAACTATCTTGGGATCACATGACCCAGGCAAGGTGACACATAAAATTAACCATCAAACCAAGCTTTCCTACTCACAAATAATGTGATCAGTTGAATATTCCAAATCTATTCCATTAAAATGTCATGGTTAGGGCAGGGAGTCCTGGGGGAAGGGAGGGAAAAATGAAACAAGATGAGACTGGGGAGGGAGATAAACCATAAGAGACTCTTAATCTCAGGAAATAAACGGAGGGTTGCTGAGGGTGGTGGGGAAGGGATAGAGTGACTGGGTGATGGATATTGGGGAGGGTATGTGTTATGGTGAGTGCTGTGACTTGTATAAGACTGACGATTCATAGACCTGTACCCCTGAAACAAATAATACATTATATGTTAATAAAACAAATAAATAAATAAATAATAAATAAATGTACGTATGTTGTGGTCTATAAATTTAACTCTAATTGTAGATTTCACAGCAGTTCCTTTTGTTGAAGTAGTACAGAATGGTGGTGAAGAACACCTCTGCTTGGGGTCAAATTCCAGTTATTAGATGTGGGACCTTCATAAGTTACTTCTGTTGTGTCAGTTTCTTTATCTATAAATTGGGAATAGTAATTTTACATCAATCACATAGCTGTTTTGAGAATGAAATAAAATAAGTGTATAAAGCACTTAGCACAGTGCATGGCTCATAGTAGTCACTGAATAAGTGACAGTTACTATTAAAAGATATGGATAAAAACTTTAATGAGGCATACCACTACTACTCCTTTGAGTCTATCACAGAAATATTATTTTAAAATGTCAAATTATATTTTTAATTTTAAACACTCAAGTGGAATAATAATACTCTCCCTGGCAGATAATATTCATCTATATTTCTATTTTTAATTCCTAGTATCATGCCTGATACATAGTAAGTACATGACAAAAACTAGGAATAGTTAATACTGTTATGTAGGAAAAATGTGATTTGGGGCATTTGAATTCTGTAACTCTAAAAATATACAGTTTGAGAGTAACTAGTATTTTCTTATTATCAAATGCTAATGTGATTTTAAATGAAATTTATTGGAGAATTTGGAGAAGTTGTAATGGCAGAAGGCAGGTACTTTCGTTTATTTCCTCTGTTAATTATGTCGCCTTAGAAACTTGTATGTCTAAAACAGTTTCCATTAAGCAACAACATGAACTTTAAGTTGACTCGAACAGTAAAGTATATAATTTGTATCACAACATCTTTAAATCTCAGTGGCATAAATGTAATAGTAATACTTTACACTTAATAACCGTTTATAGTTTTCAAATTAATTGATATATGAACATTGACTCTTAGAATGATCTCGAAGAGTAGGTAAGTAGATGTCAGTCACCTTCCCTGTTTCACAGGAAAGGAAACTGAGAAATGACAGATCCAAACATTAGTATGCAAGCCATCACCCATCAAATTAATGACTGAGCTTGAACCCACTAACTTAGTGTGCTTTCTTTTTTTTCTTTTTTTTTTTTTTAAGTATTTTATTTATTTATTTGAGAGAGAGACAGTGAGAGAGAGCATGAGCGAGGAGAAGGTCAGAGAGAGAAGCAGACTCCCCATGGAGCTGGGAGCCCAATGCGGGACTCGATCTCGGGACTCCGGGATCATGACCTGAGCCGAAGGCAGTCGTCCAACCAACTGAGCCACCCAGGCGTCCCTTAGTGTGCTTTCTAATAACCAAGCTTCATTAGACTAAATTCCAAATTCCTAAGTATAAAATATCAGTACAATCTTTAATTAGGAAGTGATTTTCCTCTAATACATGTGATTATTAGGCAGTATTTAACCTATGTTAAAAATCTCAAAATTATATATTAATAGGAATGCAATATAAATCTTTTATATATCACACCAATAACAGGAGATTATAAGTACAGTAACTAATTTTCTACTTTTGAGTATTAGTTAAGGTAGTTTGGTTTACTAAATAAAATAATGTACTCTAGCTTTTCTCATGTAAGAGAGTCTTGGGCTATGCACAGCTGCCTTTTTTCTACATTACTGTAATATATTTTTCCTGTTGATATGATACTGTTTACTATGGTCTGTTTGTTTGTTTGTTTTTGTTTTTTTTAAATTTTACTTATTTATTTGACAGACAGAAATCACAAGTAGGCAGAGAGGCAGGCAGAGAGAGAGGAGGAAGCAGGCTCCCCACTGAGCAGAAAGCCTGATGCGGGGCTGTATCCCAGGACCCTGGGATCATGACCCGAGCTGAAGGCAGAGGCTTTAACCCACCGAGCCACCCAGGCGCCCCTGTTTACTGTGGTCTTAAACTCAATTAAAAATTTTTTTAAATAGGAGTTGGTTTGCAGTGGAAAGAATAGTTTTTGTGATTTTTCATATTCTTTTTTTTTTTTTTTTAAGATTTATTTGTTTATTTGTTAGAGAGAGAGATAGGGAGAGAGAGCACAAGCAGGCAGAGTGGCAGGCAGAGGCAGAGACAGAAGCAGGCTCCCCAGGGAGCCTGATGCAGGGCTCCATCCAAGGACCCTGGGATCATGACCTGAGCTGAAGGCAGCGGCTTAACTGACTGAGCCACCTAGGCATCCCGGGATTCATATTCTTAACACCAATTTAAGACTCAAATTTGTAAGCGAAGATATAGTCCTTTCTATTTATTTATTTTTTTTTAAGTAAACTCTATGTACAACATGGGGCTTGAACTCGCACCCCACAGATCAAGAGTCACATGCTGTACTGACTGAGCCAGCCAGGAGCCCCTGAACTTATAGTTTGACAAGATGATACAATAATTAGAATTACCCCAAATCTTTTTTTTTTTTTTTTTTAGAATTACCCCAAATCTGCCACTCTGGTGGTATACTGGTATCCTTACATAATTTCCTCCTGCAATTCTGTCCCCTTAGTGTCTAAAGGAGAGTGAATTCCAGTTGGATTCACAAAGACCCAACTTGAATGGCTCCCTGGTAGTTCTACTATGTTTATACCCCTTCTTACAGTGCCCAGAACAATGCTTGGCAGGCAGAAGGTGTACAATATGTTCTTGAGCAATGAATATATCAATGGAATTGGTTTAGAAGAGAAATGGGACGTCTGGGATTGAAGAATGGGAAGACTCTCTTTGTTAGAAGTAAAGATGGATAGACACCTCAACACTGGGACATCAAAAATGACAATCCTGTGTAGCAACTGATGAAGAGAAGCCAAAAATAAGGGGGAAATGAAGTACAGGCAGGCATAGAGGCAGTCCAAGGAAATAAAGGCAAGCTTTGACCATGAGACGAAAGACAAGGGGGTGTTGGGGAAGGGAATGATGTCATCAGAACAACAATAGAGGAAGACAGTTTTGGCAGCAGCTTTTGAATAGACTTTGAAGAAAAAAAATTAGAGAGAGGGGAAAAAGGAAACGGGAAAAGGAAGTCTGCTCAGAACTCAGCATGACATTTGGAGTGGGTGGGGAGCTTCCTGTCACAGCTTGATGTTTGGAACATCTGGTCACCTCTTATAATAACTGGGCCTTAGAAACTTCAGCTTTCTCAAGTGACTAGGTTAGAAAATGTATGGATTCCATGGCCTAACGGTCATCACTGATAGACAGGCATATCTGAAGAAAAAAAGAAATACAGATGGGAGACGAACTCCTCTCTTGCCCTGAGAACACTCCCACTAGTTTTTTAAGGTCAGTATTCACATATGTAATTGTATATGCTGTGTGTGTTTTGGGGATTTATTGGTTTTGTATTAAAATTAAAGTATTGCAAATTCACTTTTAATTAAATGATCTCAAATGGTGAATTGTAGCTAACAGGTTTACAAAGAAGACAACTGTTTCAAAAGCTAATGATTTTCACCACTCATTTTTCTGTTGCATTGTTTCATTTCTACAAGATTGCATGCCTTGCTTCGTTTACCACAGTGACCAAAAATTTCTAAAACTCAATTGTGCCCTCTAGTGTTTCATAGTATTTAATGCAGGGCTACTTTGGAATTTTTAAAAATTGGTCACAGGAATGTGTAAGACTGACAATTCACAGACCTGTACCCCTGCAGCAAATAATACATTACATGTTAATAAAAATAATTAATTAAAAAAGTGGTCACAGGTAAAACCAACCCTTGCAATGAGAAGGGATGCTAATAATGATTCCGGCTTTATCAACTGTAGTCGTCCTGCTATAATAGCCCGTATCAGGGGGCTATGCTATGGTAACAAACCCCCAAATGTCAGTGGCTCAAAAAACAAAGAAAAATTTTTTTCTCACCAAAGGTCCAGTGCAGGCTGGCCAGGACTGTCAGTGTGTTGGACTTCGGGGATGCAGAGTTCCTTCTTCCTGTGATTCTGTCACTTTCTTACCTGCTAAAGTCACCAGGACAGGAGAAGGTGAGTTACACTGACTTTGATGTGCTCCAGCCTGGAAGTGACATGTCACCCTACTTTCTACTGACCAGAACGTAACCTGCCCCAGCCCGACCCCAGGTGGGGCTCAAACTCACAGTCCCAAGATTGAGAGCTGCACGCTCCTCCAGCTGAGCCAGCCAGGTGCCCCAAATCTCCACTTTTCAAAGGAGGTTTTCTACACTGTAACTAATGGTGCTCTGGGAATAGTTAACCACATACATGGCCTCCAGTATAAACACATTACGCCATTAAACTTCTAAACTTTTTTCTATCTCGATCCTTAAGAGACTGATTTTGTTGAAGTTATCTTATATAAAGATGCTATAGAGTGACAGGCATTTAACCACCAGCTTCACCATGTTTTCTAAAGTCTTTGTCATAATTCTATTCCTAATTATATTATGAATGTTCATATAATAATAGCTACTGAGTACAGTACTATTTGAAATGCACAGTACATACTGACGCTAGTTTGTTTGTGTTTTTTGTTTTTGTTTGTTTGTTTTTTTTAAAGATTTTATTTATTTATTTGACAGACAGAGATCACAAGTAGGCAGAGAGGCAGGCAGAGAGAGAGAGAGAGAGAGAAAGGGAAGCAGGCTTCCTGCGGAGCAGAGAGCCCGATGCGGGGCTCGATCCCAGGACCCTGAGATCATGACCCGAGCTGAAGGCAGCAGCCCAAACCACTGAGCCACCCAGGCGCCCCGATTGTTTGTTTGTTTGTTTGTTTTAAGATTTTATTTATTTATTTGAGAGAGAGAGACAGTGAGAGAGAGCATGAGCGAGGAGAAGGTCAGAGGGAGAAGCAGACTCCCCATGCAGCTGGGAGCCTGATGTGGGACTCGATCCCAGGACTCCGGGATCATGACCTGAGCCGAAGGCAGTCGTCCAACCAACTGAGCCACCCAGGCGTCCCAGGTTTGTTTGTTTTTAAAAGATTTTATCTATTTATTTGAGGGAAAGAGAGCATGAGAGAGCACAAGCAGGGTGAGGGGCGGAGGGAAAAACTGAGCAGGGAGCCTGATGTAGGGCTCGATGCCAGGACCCGGGATCACAATCTGAGCTGAAGGCAGATGCTTAACCGACTGAGCCACTCAGGCATCCCTGGTGCTAGTGCTAGTTTTTGAAATAGAAAACACAGGAGGAAAAGCAGGGTGGAAAGGAGGAAAATGAGAACTTGAGTTTTGGACATGTAGGGTTTAAGGTGCCTGAGGAAAGAAGTATTATTGTGGAAGACAGCCCATGGAAAACATGAATTTGCGTCAAAATTCAGGAGCACTGCCAGGGCTGGAGGTAGATTTGGGGATGAATAATATGTAGGCAAGAGCTGCAGCTGCAGAACAAGTGACGTTTCCAAGGGAGAGAAGACTGCGGAGTTTCCACTTAGCCCAACACAAGCCTGGAGCTGAGCCCACGGCATGAGTAGGAATTAGTCAAGTAGGAAAGCAGGTACGGGCGTTTCAGGTGGAACAAACAGTTCCCGGTAACCCCTGTTCTTCTTTTCGTCTCCATGAATGTGACACCTGGGTACTTTTTATAAGTGGAACCATTGCATATTTACCTGTTGTGTCTGGCTTATTGGGAACAGGGGTTCACCTAGATGCTTTGAGAAACGACAAATGCCTGAACTTCTGAGCCAGGAGTTCTGAGTTGTGTGGTCTGAGGAGGAGTTCAGCATCTGCACTGAAACAAACAAACAAACAAACAACAACAACAACAACAAAACAAGTGAGAACATCTGCTGTAGAAGTAGAAGGTCAGGGGAGGGCAGGGTCACTTAAACTAAAGGGGGCAAGGCTCCAGGTCAGGGGACTGGCTGGCAGAGAAAAAGGGCTTCCCGGGGGCTGAGCAGGGAGAGGACTCTGGAGCAGCCACGGGTTTGGCAAATAAGGTTTTACCAGAAGCTTCCATGGAATACTTTCAGTAGAGGGATACAGGAAAAATAACTGGCAGAGAGAATCTTCCGGGACACCGAGGGAAATTGGGATCAAAATTATGGGTAGGAAGGGAAGGATTCAAGGACAGGTGGAAATACAGGTGAGTGAAGAGATGGGCTGGGAGGTGGGGGGAGGGCATGCAGGGACCCACCCCTGAGAGTTTCTGTTTTCTAAGGGGAGACCACACGAGGGGAGATGAGAACACACACTCAAATTCTGCCTCCGCCATTTCCCCTGCCTGTGATCTCCGTGCCTCAGATTTCTCATCTGTAAAATGGGGATTTCAAGTAGTATTTCCTGCCGGGTAGAACTGTAGTGAATGGTCTTCGGACAGGGCGTGGCGCTCAGTGAGGACACAGATTCATTCACAGATGTGGAGGCGAAAGTTGGGCTTGACGACCACCCGCCTCTCAGGCGAATGGAAAAGAAACCAACCTGAGCTGAAAAGGGAAGTTGTGGGGTCAGTGATGGTGGCGCAGCCCAAGCTGGAAACCATTGACCTGTGGCAGAATAGTCAGTATTCGTTTGACTTCCTTGGCCGAATTCAGCATCAGGAAGCAGCGAAGGCGGGGCATTAGCAAAGGAGGGGCAGGAGGCGGGGCCAAGAACCACAGGCACCGCCCAGACTGTGGTTGGGGGTTCACCCCCCAAACCAGGAGGGGCTGTGGGACCCGGGATCAGGAGGTTCCAGAGAAACCTGCTTGTGCCTGCGAAGCCGGTGGAGATGCGGCAGGGGAGGAACTTAGGGTTTGAGAGAGAAATTCCATAAGGAAAGCACGTTTTAGGACTTCTAAGTTTATTCCACCCCATCAATCATTTTCAAACTCCTCTTAAGATAAGGAAACTGAAGGGACCCCATAGAGAGGACTGCTTGTTTTGCTCATTTTCCTGCTAGGACCTGCACCCATGCTTCACACACGCCTCGTACACAAATAATGTGTGTCCTCCTTGTAAGGGATAAGGACTTAAAGATGTCTTTGGAGTGTTCCAGCATAATAGATAACGTCTAAGAAGCCACTGGGGGGGTTGTTATGTACGTTCATCCAAGACCACTGACTGCAGACACCTTGACGCCAGGACCCCTGGCTCCGGGACACAAGTGAGTTGTGGAGGACACCTGAGCACTTGTCCTTGTTTTCACCAGTTCCTGGATGCCTGAGAGGACATGCACACTGGACCACAATCCTCAGTAAAAACCCCAGACCCCAAGCAAAGAGGAGACTCTCTCTCCTTTTCCTTTGAGTTTTCCAGGTGCTCTGGCTTTATCTATTCTCTCTCTACATCTTCAATAAAGTCTACTCTCATTTCCTCTCTGCATATGTTTGATTTCCATCTTGCACAAAGCCAAGAACACCCTCCTTGCTGGTCCCCAGGGATCCCTCTGGGTCCTCGGAGCCCCGCCAGCCTACATCACTCTGAGGAGGAGGTCAGAGAGACTCTACTAACATTTGTTTAGACAAGTAAGAGGGAAGGGTGTGGAAGGCTAGAAGAAATAAAAATTTTTTTGGCAAAATTTTCTTAGAAAAAAATGTGTTTTTGTTGTTTGCTTGTTTGTTTTGGTTTGAAAACCATGGCCCTTTGGTGGAATGAATTTGGGATTGACAGTGTGGAGACATGGACCTTGATAATGCCCTTGTGAAAATAGTCGTGTGGTTTGGGCTGGGTCATTTACCTTCCTTGGGTCTCAGTTTTGTCGTTTGCAAAATGACAGGCTGCACTCAGTGACCCTTTCTGCTCTAACATCCCCTCGTTCTGGCTGGTGAAGGCCGGGATTCAGCCACTCCGGCTCCCTGCGGAGGTTGCGGACGCCACCTTGTGGTAGAAATGGATAGTGTTGTCCGCATGCTCTGGCCAGACTTCAGACCCAGGGACCCACACCACTTTCTCCATGGACTTTTATTTACTTACAGAAAAATCTCTCCAGGGACAGGGAGCCCTATCTGGGTAGAAGTGCTCTCTTGTTAGGATAAATTGAGGATGAGCTGGTCATGGCACAGTGGCCAGAATCTCATCACAGCGACCAGAATAACTCATCAACACACGTGAATAATTTATGGCTTGCTCAGCCTATTGGAGAAAGAAGGCCAATAATGTGAGCCAAACCTTACTCAGAGTCTGCTTACTTCGATTAAATTTTTCTTGATTGAAACAGTGACCTTGAAAATAACTCCATCATTGTATTCAGGCCCATCTCCCAAGTTTCCCAGTAGAGTTGCAAAACTGCTCTGTGTTTGTTGTTTATGTCACCGTACCTGTTGAGTTGAAATGAAGTCAGGGTCACTCTGCAATGAGCCACAACAGCCTCGCTGGTCTCTGAAGGATTTTTAAAATGACTGATGAGTCATAATGGAGAGCCAGCTATTGATTCAGAAGGGTTGTTGGGACAATAGTTTCTGGGAATGGACTTGGATTATGAATTTCCTACCCATGGGCAGAAAGGGTTTCTGACATGAAGGTTGTCAGGAAACAGATACAATAAACTGATAAGAGAGTAGAAATGGGAGGGAATATGTCTGTCATGGTGTGCATCCTTGAACTCTCAAGTAATGAGATCCATGCCTCTGGTTTCGGATTGCACATACTTTAAGTTTAACCTCACTTTTTTTTTTTTTTTTTTTAAAACAGCAAAGCTTAAGTTTTTCCCTCCAAAGAGCTGGCTTCAAAACTTTTGGAGGCGGATCTGGGTGGCTCAGTTCAGTATCTGCCTCTGGCTCAGGTCATGATTCCAGGGCCCTGGAATTGAGCCCCACATTGCAGAGAGCCTATTTCTCCCTCTCCCTCTGCCTTTTTCCCCTGCTTGTGCTCTCTCTCTCTCTCTCTGTCAAATAAATAAATAAATCTTTAAAGAAAATGTGTTCCTTTATATTTTGGGTTATTTCATTTCCTCTATGAAGAAATTTATAGATTACAAATTATAGTATCCAAAATGTATTATAGGCAGGTACCAAACCAGTCACCTACTTTAATAATTCTGTAGGTCAATCCTGTACTCCTGCCCTTCAACTCCTTGCCCTTGGTCTCAAATCTAACTTCCAGCACACTGTGAGAAATCTAAACTCTCGACTTCCAACCCCCAAAGTCTACATCATTTATACTCATTCATTTCACAGCAAAAGTAAGTGCCCTCACTCATGTCCTGGATCCTAGGACCGCTGACCTCCTCCGTGTACATCCACTATCATCATCTTCTGTATGTCCAGCTTCTTCTCCAGAGTATATCACTATGCATTACGTAGATGACCAACATCTTCAGACAAAGAATCAAACTTGACCTTATTCTCTGCTTTGGTTACTGTCTTCAGCCTCCTCTTCTGGTCTGAGCCAACCCTCTTAACAGAGCAGGGTTGAGATATCTCCACTCCCACATCTTATAATAATTCCTCAGATGATAGTAATAAGGTTTCCAACTCAACCATGCTACTGAAACTGCTCTGTGGGAGTGACCACAGCCAGATTCAGTGGATTGTCTTCTGGTCCCTCTTGCCCTCTCTGTGGTATTTAGTACCTCTGACTGCCTTCATTTCTTAGCTCTCTCCTCAACCAGCTTTGGTGACACCACTCTCCCAGATGCTCCTTCCTCTTGAGAAACTCCTTCTTAGTTTCCTATTCAGGCTTATGCTGTGTGTGTGTGTGTGTGTGAGAGAGAGAGAGAGAGAGAGAGAGACGCGTGCCATTCATTGAGGCCCTCCTCAGTGCCAGGCCCTATAACAGTTTGCATATATTATCTCCTTGAATATTCAGAACAACCTTATATAAAGTAGGTGTTTTTAATTCCCATTTTATATGAGGATCTCAAGACTCAGAGAGTTAAATAACTCCCTGAATAACATGCAGAAACCCAGTGTCATCTGCCTTCTGAGGCTAAGCTCTTACCCTCTGATGTTACAGTGCTGCTTCTTCATCGGGCCTCTTTTATTTTTAAGATTTTACTTTTTATTAGAGAGAGTGAGCATGAGTGGGGGAAGGGGCAGAGGGGGAGGGGCAGAGGGAGAGGGAGAAGCAGATTCCGCACTGAGCAGGGAACCCAATGTGGGTTCTTGATCCCAGGACCGGGAGATCATGACCTGAGCCAAAGACAGACTCTTCACCAACTGAACAACCCAGTCACCCCTTCATTCAAGCCTCTTAAAGTCCCCCGTGCTTGAAGACTCTGTCCACATTTCCCTCGCCTTCCTCAGGACGTATCATTTCCACCCTGGGGTTTGATGACTGCTTCCGTGCTGATCCATGTGAAGTCACCGTGTGCACTGTCACTCCCCGTAACTAAAATCCCACAGGTCTCTCAGCCTTAACTTTTCAGTCTTTGTTAATTACGGAAAGAACCTTTAATATGAGATTTATCCCCTTACTAAAATGTTGAATGTATACTATGTTATTGCTGACTGTGGTCATATCTTATCAAGCCCAGAGACCTACAGGCAGGAACCTCACCACCTCCAGCCTCACTGCTTCCTGCTCCCCTCCTCGAGTGTGGCGCTCCAGACACACCCACCTACTTGCTGTTCTTCCCATCTGGGTATGTCCTACTTGGTGCTGCCTCAAGGCCACTGTCCATGCTGTCCTCTTTTGCTGCAACGTTTTTTTTTTTTTTTTTTAAAGATTTTATTTATTTGACAGACAGACATTACAAGTAGGCAGAGAGGCAGGCAGAGAGAGAGAGAGAGGGAAGCAGGCTCCCTGCTGAGCAGAGAGCCCAATGCAGGGCTCGATTCCAGGACCCTGAGATCACGACCTGAGCCGAAGGCAGAGGCTTTAACCCACTGAGCCACCCAGGCGCCCCGCTGCAACGTTCTTAACCATAGCTTATTTCGCAGTTGGCTCCTTCTTATACTTGATGTCTCAGCTCATTTACTCTGTCTGCAGATAAAAAGTCTCCTGATGGTCCCTGACCGTCCTATCTATAGAAGTCTTTCTTCAGTTTTTCTTGATCATATCATCCTCTCTACTTATCTTGTGTTTACTTGGTCATTGTCTGTCTGCTCCCACTGTAACAGAAGCCCTTTGAAGTCAAGTGACTTGTCCAGGGCCACCACGAATATTTATACAGGGCATGCGCTATAGGAGGGTGCCCAGCAGAGGTAAATAAAGGTGCTCAAATCTGCTCTGCCTCTACTTATGTGCCAGAAGAGCTCCCTTTAAAAAAACTGTCCAAAGATACCATCCAGGCTGGCAATAGTCTTTAACAATTGAAAATCTTCCATTGGGTTCCATGCTTCATAGAGTAAGATAAAAATTCTTTATGGGGCCCATTGGGTTAGGCATGCCCTGCCTCTAGCCTCTGTCTGCAGCCTCATTATACACACCTTCCCCATGAATTGTTATGACCAATGGCTGTCATTCTGATCTGCTTCACGACAGACAAACCACCAGAAATCTTTTGCTAATCAAACTCTAATTATAAGTCCAGAGCCTACAAAACATAGGGAAAGCTGTTTCTTGCTAAGTTTCAGCTTGTATGAAGGGTAGTTTGTATTCCAGGACTCAGCTGAAGATGTTTTCAACCCTTGCGTTTTCTCCCCATCATAGGAACCCATTTTTTTGGGACACTTCACCAAAAACTGCCTAGTAACATCAGTTCCCTCAGGTCATGGGAGCCTGAACAAATTTACCCACGAATGCTTCCTTATTAATTTTTACTTGAACATCCACGGAAGTGGGAATTCTGTACCAATTCTGGAAGTTCTTTGACACTCTCTTTAGTAGCTATCTCTAGCCACTTGGTTTCTTAAAGTAATTTCTCCTTCGATTTCTGCTATTCTATTAGAGTCTCATCTTCACTGAATTCTGTTATACCCATTATATAATGGCTGCTTCTGGCTGTCTCATTGTGTCATTTCTCCTCTCCATTTTCATAAGTGTTGCCCACCAGTCCAGGGGACACCTCTGATTCTGGCGGTAATAGTAGTGAAGCAACTGTAGAATCGTTCCTGTCAAGCTCTCCAGGCGAATGATGAGTTGTGTGTGTGTGTGTGTGTGTGTGTGTGTGTTTCCCTAGTCTGGAAGATGACTGGAAATTCATATCCTAATGACTAACTTCCTCTTTTGAGGTCACGTGACAGGAAGGGAAGCAAGGCAAAGACCCCAACCTCTAAACTCCCTCCTAGGCTTTCATAAGATATGTTGTTTACACAGGAACAATTTTAGAATACCAAACCAAACCAAACAAAATCCCATGGCCAATGTTTCAGATTATTCCGTATTCACTCATGTAGGAAAGTAAGTGGTGGTGGTGGTGGGGAATGGCTCGGATGACCTTAGTTAACACCAAGAACATGTGATTGTTCTTAGTCCAAATTTCTGCGTAGTTCTGCTTTAATATGCGGTGTACTTGAAACTCTTGGATCTCTGGAACAAATGTGACAGCCTCCTAAGCCCTCATTAGAAGCTTAATAATTTTAGGAAACTGTAGCACTTGAGTGCTCCAAGCTCCAACCGCAAGAAGCCTGGTGTGGAGAGACTGCTTTTCCAGGGGTCATTTCTCTGGGATTCCAAATGGAAACCATGTGGCCAAGGGAATTTATTGTCATGAGCTAATAATACTGTATATTTTCATTTCGATTTAAAGGGCTTGGCTTTGGGAAAAAAAAATGGCACTTTAATAGTCAGTTGTTCTTATTTCAGTTTGGTGTAGATATTTGAAAAATAATTTTTTTTTTTTTAAAGATTTTATTTATTTATTTATTTGACAGAGAGAAATCACAAGTAGATGGAGAGGCAGGCAGAGAGAGACAGAGGGAAGCAGGCTCCCCGCTGAGCAGAGAGCCCGATGCGGGACTCGATCCCAGCACCCTGAGATCATGACCTGAGCCGAAGGCAGTGGCTTAACAATTTTTTAAAAAAGATTTTATTTATTTATTTTAGATAAAGAGAGAGAATGGGAGCATGAGCGGGGGCGGGGGGCGGGGAGCAGAGGGAGGAGAAGTAGACTCCCCACTGAGCAGGGGCTCGATCCCAGGACCCTGAGACAATGACCTGAACCAACATTTAACTGACCGAACCACCCAAACTCTCTGAAAATTAAAATTTAAATTGAATTAGAGATAGGCACCTGGCTGGCTCAGTCCATAGAGTGTGTGACTCTTGATCTGTAGGTTATGGGTTCAAGCCTCATGTTGGGTGTAGAGATTAGTTCAAAATAAAACCTTTTTTAAAAAAAAGATTTTATTTATTTATTTGACAGAGAGAGAGAGAGAGAGACAGAAAGAGAGAACACAAGCAGTGGGAGTGGGAGAGGAAGGAGCAGGCTTCCCACTGAGGAGAGAGCCCAATGCGGGACTCGATCCCAGGACCCTGAGATCATGACCTGAGCTGAAGGCAGTTGCTTAATGACTGAGCCACCCAGGTGCCCCAAAATAAAACCTTTTAAAAATAAATTTAGTTAGTGATAAAACTAAAAGTGATCATTTTTCTTTGAAAATATATTCTGGCCCCTGTATCGTTGCTTTTCAAGAATGCATTGGACCGTCCTTAACTCAAAGGTCATCCTTAACATGACAAAGTGTTAAGAAAAAGTAGGCATCTTTCCAATCCCATGAGAAACTTTCCATCGCGAGGGTTTTTGACAGAGGATTCCCTTGTATACAGTACACATTTTAGATAGTCTGGAAGCAGACTAGATGATTGAGGTAATAATGGTAATAAGGGCTATCAATTATTAAGCATAAAATACATGCCCTACTAAAATATATATGTTAAGTATTTTATATGGAGAGTATAGTTACCAATTTTACTTTATAGATAAAGTAAGTAAAGCTTAGAGGAACAAAGAAACTTGCCCCAGGCATGACAGGTGGTAGGCAGTGAAGTGGGAATTCAGCTAAGGTCTGTCTGATGCCAAACACACATTCGACAGGATATGTCCAGACAGTATAGATAACGGCTCATATTTTCTTGACTTAAAACTGTCACGGTGTTAAAGTAAATCCTAAACTTGTGAAATCATTCCTCAAGTGGAACTGAAGGTTAAAAACCAATTTGTTAAGTTCTAGTCTTTTTAAAAACAACTTCTTCTGGGGCGCCTGGGTGGCTCAGTGGGTTAAGCCTTTGCCTTCGGCTCAGGTCTTGGTCTCTGGGTCCTGAGATCAAGCCCTGCATCAGGCTCTCTGCTTGGTAGGGAGCCTGCTTCCTCCTCTCTCTCTCTCTCTCTCTCTCTCTGCCTGCCTCTCTACCTACTTGTAATCTGTCACATCAGTAAATAAAATCTTAAAAACAAAACAAAACACACACAACTTCTTCTGGAAAAGTGGGCTCATAGTGAGAGGATTAGGGCTTATTCATCAGGGCCAATTCTACCCACATATTGAGATGATGGTTACTCGTGCTAGGCCTAGCCAGGAGGAATCGTAGAAATCCGAGTCTTTCTGTTCACTCTGCCATTCTTCTATTTCTTTGGCTTCCTCTCTGTTTTTGGTAGATTCCAGGGTTCCTTTTTGCTAGAATTCAGCACCCACCAACTAAAACATACCAATCAATTAAAATAAAATAAAAAAAAATCCACCATCAGAACTCTTTTATAGCCAGAATTGTTTCAGCGATGCCTTCTATTCATCTGGATTCTTTTAGTGATGGTGGCAGATACCCAACCCACATCAGCTTAGGGAAAAAGCAATGATTTCAAAGCTCATGCAGCTGTAAAGGAGTCTGGGCTGGTTTCTGGGATGGAAGGCAGAGCTGCAGGGACCAGGGCTTAGGCCCTGGGACTGGGACGCAGCCCCATGAGGTCTCTCCTCATGGATGTGTGTCTTCCATCCCTCTCGCCCCGCCCAGCTTCTGTCCACAGACAGGCTCTCTCCACAGGCTGAGAAAGGGGATCCCTAGAAGTCTCAGCTGCACTCCCATCTTGGCCACCCCAGGGGAAGAGCCTGACCCGCCTCATGTGATGCCTTGCCTTCACTGTGTGCAGGTATGAAGGCTGGCCAGGCTGGTGAACATGCCCTCCCCGGGGTGAAGGGCTGGGGTCAGGCACAGGTACTTGACAAAGGGGAATGGGGAAAACACGTGCTGGGCAAACATGAGCAAGCATCACCACAGCACTCTGCTTGCCCTGCGTAGTATACCCCGTTCCTCACCAGACTAACCTCTTTAGTTAATGAGACATAATTCCTTCAGAATGGAATGTAAGTACTATCTACCTTTGTACTAGTCAGATTAGATGACACAGTTTTCCGAAATAAACAGCTCCAAGATCACAGTGGTTCACAAAATCAAAGATTTATTTCCCCCTCCTGGTATATGTTGGTGAGGTACAGTAACTTGTCTCCTTCTCTTCTGGTTTGTCTCCAACTGGGTGCACTGCCATATGTGTCTGACGTGCACCAGTGGGAGATTGGGTCATACCTTAGAAGTTAAGGACTCGGTTCTCCACAAGACTGTCCTTATTTGAGACACTGGACCCACTTCAGGGTTTCCAAGGCCACCCATACGACCGACGGACTGGCTATAAATTCAGGGGTTTCCACAACTCTCTCAGATTTGATAATTTGCTAGAACGACTCACAGAGCTCAAGAAAGGGCTATACTTACTTGATTTATTTTGTTTATTTCTTTTAGTCATCTCTACACCCAACATGGGGCTCAAACTCACAACCAAGAGTTGCATGCTCTTCCGACTGAACCAGCCAGGTGCCCCCAACGTGCTATACTTAGGATTACAGTTATGTAATAAGGGTCCTCAGAGGGTGAGGTCTGGGAGGGAAGGCAGAGCTGCCATGCCCTCTCCTTGGGGAACAAGCGGGCAGCTTACTCCAAGCAGTTTACCCTGTTCACCAACCAGGAAGCTCCATTGGACTCCGGCGTCAGGCTGAGCCAGAGTTCCAACCCCCTCGTCACATGGTAGATCTTTCTGGTATCCTGAAAGCTATCTAGGTGCCTGCTGCAGATAACACAGACACTCCTGTCAGTCAGGAAATTCCAAGCATTTTAGAAGCTCTGTGCCAGGAACCCTGGAAAACAGCCACACAAATTCTTTATTATACCACATCTTCGCTCTAGGATTGAGGCTGAAGGAGCAGCTCCTTTCTGGGACAGTGAGAGAAGGAAAGAACAATGTTGGGACCTCATGTTGGCTCTTGAAGCTTCGGCATACAAGTAGAGTGATTTATCCTTTTCCATTCTTGTCACCTTGGCTTGCTTAAGTCACGTGGCTGGCTCTGACATCCCTGAGATAAGGAGATACAATCTTCCCCCGGTGAGGGGCAGCAAATACTTGGACAGACAATGCCAAATACCACAACTTCCTTTCCAGAAAGCTAAAGCATTCTGAAATGAAATTTTGTTCGTTTGATAAATCTTTTCTTTTTCGTAGTTAATTTTTCTTAGTTTTCTTCCTGGGTAGGAAAGCAGAATTTATACTAAGTGCCTACAAAATGGCAATCACTTTCTATATGCTGTATTACATAATTAACATATTGATTATATAAGGTGTGTATTGTTATTTTATTATATGATTTTATTATTATATTATTATTAGGTATGCATACCCATTTTACAGGTATGGAAACTAAGTGTCAAAGGTAACTTATCACAGAATTATTGAGTCAGATTCAAATCCAGGTCTGTCCAGTTGTAAAGGTTCTTCCGGGGGGGTTTGTTAGATGCTGAGTCTCAGGGCCCATTTCCCCCACCCTCACCGGCTGAATGAGAATCAGCATTTTATCAAGATTTCAGGTGATTAGTATGCATATTAATGTCTGGGATTAGAGAACACGGAGATTTTAGAAGCTGAGGCTTCTTTTACTGCCTCCCCTGTTTTCCGCCCCTCATGTGTTAAAATAACCTAGGAAAAACATGTTTAGCTGCTGTCACTCACCAAGGCTTCACAGACACAGTCTTGTGTAAGCCTCATAAAAACCCCGTACTGTCAATACCCCCACCCCCTCTTTAGAGGTAAAGAAATTGAATTTTGGGGAGACTGGAGCACTTAATGTAGAAATTGGAAAAGAATAATAACTCCTCTCTGGTGAAATTTAAGTTCAAAATAGTATAAAGTATTGCTGCTTTGGACTTTTCTTTTTTCAAATATCTAATAATCAAATAAAGTTGATAACGGTACTAACAAAAAAATCATAGCTATTTCTTGAGTGCTCACAATTTACCAGGCACTGTACTAAGTGCTTTTCTTTAAATATGTAAAATCATTATGTTGATGGAGTTTGTTCTCTGACCATAATAAGTAAAAAGACAAATATCATGAAAGCATTTGGCTTGTTTAACAGGTTCTAATGGCTTAAAAGAAGGAATGAGAACTGTTGATTAACTATTGTCCCAAGACCATCTGATCATCAGCCAGTGATTTCGGTCAGGTGTGGGGCACCTTCCAAGGGACATTTGGAAATATGTAGGGGCCCCTTTTGTTGTCACACTGAGTGGGAGGTACAGCTGATATTTAATGTGATGGGACAGGGGATGCTAAATGTTCTGCGAAGTATGGGATCTCAGCATAACCAAATATTGTCTGTCCCCAAATGGCACTGGCACTCTCCTTGAGGAATGAAGAACTTTGTCACAATTTTTGTATTTATAAAACAAATTCCATCTCTGAGGAAAACAGTACTAATCATTCCCACCTCAAAGAGTTAACACATTCAGCAACTAACTCAACTGTGATAAACCTTCTAGGACACAGCTGTACCGAAAACCCAGGGGCTTTGAGGCAAGGAGAGATCCTTAAAGGTCAGAAGGACAGGGCCCTTCTCCCATATCTAGGATTCCACGGCAGCTCACAGGTAGGGAACATTCTTCCTCCCCGCCAGTGTTCTTTGGGAAGACGAGTGGCTAGATCGGTTGTGAGGCAGGTTTTACTAGTGCACGGGTTACCACACTTAAACTTACTCTTCCTTCTTCACTTCCTGCTGAAGGAGTTCGTACCCTAACCACAGGCAAAAAGGTCAGGAATCCCGGGGCAGCGGATCTAGGTCAGCTGAAAGTCACAGACTCTTGCCCACTGTTTGGTTATGTGCTGGGCCCTGGGAATGCGCTTTGGTCTGGCCATTCACGGTGTGGCAGTAGTTCCACCTGCCCTTGCATTTGCAGATGAAACAAGTGAGGAAGGAAGGGAAGCAGTCAGAAGCTCCGCTCTACCGTCAGGCCTGAGCCTTTATCCAGTCCTGAGCAGAATTCCTGTGAAACTCAGCTATTACCAAAGAATCATCGTCTTTAGTTCGTGTTCGTTCCCCTGGTGCTGGCTCCTTCAGCCTGCAGGAAGGAGCTGGAGGGAGGCTGCCGCGAGGGGGCCCAAGGAGGTCTGGAGAGAGGAAGGTCTGGAGAGTGGGGGAGCTGTGGGAGGCTAGACAGGGGAGCCTGGAGGGAGGGGATTGGAGGGTGGGGCTCTGGAGGGAGGAGGGGCTGGAGAGCGGGGGGCTGGAGGGAAGGGATCCGGAGGGAGGGGTGTCTGGAGCTCGGAGGTCTGGAGAGAAGGAGAGCTGGACGGAGGCTGGGCAGAAGAGCCTGGAGAAGGGATCGGAGGGTAGGGCTCCAGAGGGAGGCGGGGCTGGAAGGAGGGAGTTGAACCTTGAGCAGGCAGCATGCCAGCTATGAAATCTTTACAGAGTGCCGAGCACTTTATTTACAGTATTTTCTTTACTCAAAACACTGAGGAGCGCCTGCGTGGATCAGTCTGTTAAGTCTCTGCCTTCGGCTCAGGTCATGTTCCCAGGGTCCTGGAATTGAGCCCCGCATTGGGCTCCTTGCTCCGCGACGAGCCTGCTTCTCCCTCTCCTTCTGCCTGCTGCTCCCTCTGCTTATGCTCTTTCTGTCAAATAAATAAATAAAATCATTTAAAACAAACAAAACAAAACAAAACAAAACAAAACTCTGAGAAATAGGTATTATCCCTAAAATGGAAGCAGAGACTTGGAAGCTGTAGTTACTTGCTCAGGGGTACTTAATTAGCAAGTACTAGAGTTGTAATTAAAATATCGTCTGGACTCTGGAGACCATATTTAAAGCATTTTAAAAGACAAAGCAATTTCTTCCATGTTTTATGATATAGATTTATCAACAATACACTTTTTTTTGAATTTGTAAATAGATCTGAAGCTGCTTTTTTTTTTTTTTTTTTTTTTTAAATTCAGAAAAAATACTGTGGTCCTGGAAGCTTCTCTGAGAAAGTAGGATGCTCTCTCTCTGGCAAGAATATAAATTAGGTTCCTACATTTCTCCAACACTTTAAACCATGCCATCTGCATGTCTAGGATCTGAAACATATGTATTTTCCTCCACTCAACAACACACAAGACTGGCATTCTAGTCATTTGTCACTATGAATTTATTGCAAATATAGCACTTGCCAGAAGTTTGCTTGTGACATCTGATGAGATAGAGACAAAGAAAGAGAGAGAGAAAGAGAGAGAGAGATGGAGAAAGGAACCATGTGAAAAACGATTTGTGGAAGTTGTTTATCTGCTTTTCCAGGGTCTCTAAGTTGTTTGATGGTATTATAGGAGATGATCAGAAAATAACATTCTTAGCAGTGTGTGTGTGTGTGTGTGTGTGTGTGTAATCATAGTTCTCCTAGAAATATCTTTATAAGAGTAATCAAACAAAACTGTTAGGCAAATCTGTCTTTTTACTAATTTCTAAGGGTGCTTTAATTGATCTGGCAGGAATTACAGATGTTCCTTTTCTCACTGTTTAGAGTGTGTCTATAAAAGTTGATGTTTGATGGAGGAAGACTTTCTTTTCACGTATGGAAGGCTGGTTCTTCAAAGTATACAAATGTGCAGGCTATCATACTTATTAGAATAATTATCCACTACATTATTCAATGTGTTTATATAAGCATCCCTGTGAGAAATTCTTGCTGGAGTCCAGTTCATCTTTATGAAAGAATTTATGTGCCTTATTCTATTTGAAAGTGAGACCTCACACTAAATAACTTTGCTTTATTGTTTTGGTTACCAGAAAACTCATGACCAAATACAGACTCAACTACATTGCTTAATTCTTTCCAGATGCTAAGTATACATATTATCCCTTATAATATTACATTTTTAATTTTAATCATCACTCTGTATTATAATATTTTGTAAATTCCCTAAAACACTCACTCCCACTTAATATGTGTGTGTGTGTGTGTGTGTGTGTGTGTGCAATAGGCATAGAATTACCTCACATATTACTTGCTAAGTATCAAGGGCAAAAATCCTTAAAAATGATGATTTCTGGCCTTTACCACTCCAACACAGTGATCAATTTTATAATTACTAATAGCAGCACAATCAGGCATTATGTGCCTCCTGATATAACCAATATGATATACATATTAACACTTGCCAAAAATGTTAGCCTGAATGTAATCAAGTCTTTAGGTCTTCCAGTTCCTAGAAATAGAATAGAGAAATAAGTTACACTAAACAAATTGTAAAGAAACAAAGTCAAATATAGAATGTGGGAGATAATACAATACAGTTAAATGTGCATTCACTGTGTGATCCAGCAATTCCTCACCTAGGTATCCACCCAAGGGAAAATATATATTCACACAGGGACTTGTATATGAATGTTCATTGCAGCATTATTTGTTAAGTCCCCAAACTGAAAATTATCCAGATGTCCATCAGCTGGTGCGTGGATAAACAAAATGATCCGTGCATACAATGGAATACTACTCGGCCATAAAAAGGGAAAAAAAAAAACAACTATCGTCCCATGTCATAACATGTATGAATATCAAAAACATTATGATAGATAAAAGAAGCCAGATGAAAAAGACTGCGTATTGTATGATTCCAATGATATGACATGTCCAGAAAAGGCAATTCTATAGAGACAGTTAAGTAGATTAGTGGTTGTCAGGGGCTGAGGGAAGAAACAGAGATTTACTACAATGGTCACAAGGGATCCTTTGGGGGTAAAACAAAGTGTTCTAAAACTATATTGTGGTGGCGGCGCCTGGGTGGTGCAGTCGGTGAAGGTTCCCACTCTTGGTTTCCACTCAGGTTGTGATGTCAGGGTCCTGGGATAGAGCCGTGCCTCTGGCTCTGCTCTCAGTGCCGAGCCTGCTGGAGAGTCTTTCTCCCTCTCCCTTTCCCTCGTCTCCTCTCTCTGCTCTCCCCCATTAAAATAAATAAATAAATCTTAAAAAAAAAAACCAAACCAAAAAACTAGATTGTGGTGATGGCTGCACAACTCTGTACGTTTACTAAAAATCACTGAATCGTACCCTTGAAATGAGTAAATTTCTCGTATAGAAATTATATCTCACTAAAAGTGATATATATACATACTTATATAGATATATAAACAGGATCATATATAAAATATGATCATATATATATACATATATATATATACATACACACATATACATACACACGTGTGTGTGTGTATATATATATATATACACACACACATACACACAGGAGCACCTGGGTGGCTCATTTGGTTGTGTATGTATATATATACATACACACACACAGGAGCATCTGGGTGGCTCATTTAGTTGGTCATTGGACTCTTGCTTTTGGCTCAGGTCATGATCTTGAGGTTGTGAGATCAAGACTGGTGTTGGATTCTGCACTCAGCTGGGAGTCTGCTTCTCTCCTTCTCCTTCTCTCTTTATCCCTCCCCTGCTGGTGCAAGCTCACTCTCTTTCCCTAAAAAACAAACAAACAAACAAACAAACCTTAAAAAAAAAAAAGAATATGGCAGAAGTGATGGTATGTGATCCTAGACCTTCAGAGACCTTACAGATTTCACTTTGCTCTACTGAAACCTTCCCGAGACTGTCATGGAAGAGAACTGAGGTGCCTACCCAATGGCCAGCACCAACCACTGCACCTAGGAATGAGGCCATCTTGAATCTTCCAGCCCAGCTGGCTTCAGTGTAAGGAGGACCAGCTGAGGAAGCACTAGACAATCCATGAATCGTGAGACATAATAAATTGTTTTATGCTAATAATAATTGTTTTATGATAATAATAATAAAAGTATATGGGTAAAGCGATATGGCAAAATGTTAACAATTGTATTCAAATGGTGCCTGTATGATGTTTTATTGCACTATTTTTATTTTCTGTGTGTTTGAAAAATTTTAAATGAGAAATTAAGGTAGGCACATAGGAGGAGGCATGCCTGGAAAAGAAAATAGGCATTTGGGGTGGTTATAAGTCTCTCCATCAGTTCATGTCTACACTTCCACCCATGTAATTCTTGGAATTTGAGACAGGTCCTGAGTGAGAAGCCACTGGGAGGGAGTAGAAGAGATTCTAATCAGAGGAAAGAACAGATGTAGGTAGAAACAGGACAGGGCAAGATTCATTTGGAGCTTATTCACTTATTTATTTAACAAAAAATATTTAGTATTTGGTACTGAAAAACGTATTGGGGAGTCATTCGGTAGTGAAGAAATCAGCTAAAATTCCTGCCTAATTGGAGCTTACATTCTAGTGAAGGAAGACAAATAATAATAAACAAGTGAATGGTATATACGGAATATCAAATAATCGGGAGTGGACCCAGGTTTTGTGAGGTTATACACACATTTGGAAAAATCGTTACAAAAATAAAAACGAAACAATCTTTGGTGGCAAATTTTGCAAAAATGTATGATTGGGTGACTATGCTTCTGGGGCCCTTTCAGAGGGGGGGGGTTCTGATCCTGATGCTTCGTCAGCTTTGTGGTAAATTTGCTCAAGTGCTGTTTGGATTTCCCCACAAGAAGACCAGGGATGAGGGTGTGAATGCATGGGAAATAATTCCAGGTAGTGCTGGTAATGGATGGGAATGAGAGAGAGAGAAGAACTGTAAGTCAAGGATGTGCTTGCTCCCACCCAGGGAACTAGGACATAGCTTCGAATATGAAGCTCAGGCTTCCTCACTTGAAGAGCAAGGAGACTGGGGTGTGTTTGCGTACCCTATCTCTAGTCAGTCAGTGGTTGAATCTTTTTCCCCTGAGGCATCAATTCTGGGGCACCTCTGGCCTGCCGGGGGCAGCGTGGGTGCCAGCAGTGGGAAATGGGATAGAGTGCACTGGAGTATTGAGAGGGAGCTGTGGGTCCTGCCTTGAGAGCAAGTCCATACTTGCACCACTCTGATCCATTCATCCCGCGGCACCCCCCCCCCCACCCCCGCATCCATTAGGTTCATGGCAATCTGTTACCAACTCTTCTGCATTGGCCAGTCAAATTTTCTAAAAAATACACTTGTAACAGGATGATTAAAAGCTCACGCTACAGATTTCTCTGCTGTAGTTGGTCCCCAGACTGCAGCTAATCACCACCTCCTTCATCTGCCACCATTCTAGACTCTCCCATTCTTAGCTCATCTTTCTGCTGGTCTATGTTGCTTGATCAGTGGGAATCCCAAACCCTTTTCTGGAGGGGTCTGGAGATGACAAGTGGTGACCTGGTGAATCCCTAAGTTGCTGACATATCCTTCCCCGCCTCGATGATGCACCAGCAATCTTATTTCCTCACCATATCTGGGTCACCTACTTCCACCAGCACAACAGCTCCACTCTGCTTTCTGATCTACTAGCATAAGAAGCTCCCCATGGGGGTCAGATCTTTCCCTCCAGAAGAATGATTGCATAATCCCTCAGAAGTGTGTCTGCAGTCAAGGGGAGCCTAAAATTGCAAGGACAGGAACTGCTTCTACTTTTTGTTTCCAAGACTTGTGTACTCTACCTCACAGAGACCTAGCACCACATCTTAGTCACTTCTAAGAGATTTTATCCTTTCAACATGGGCAGAAGGGAAATAATGCAAAGGCCCAGGCAGAGAAAAACAGATGTTTTAAAAGAAACAAATCATGGGCTTGGACTTCTATGGATACTGGAAGAAAACAGATTGATACTAACAATGCCTGTAGACAAAAGTGTACAGTTGGAGAAAATTATGTCTGACCAGATTTTTTTGTATGTTTGTTTGTTTGGGAAAATTAAAGGAAGGTATTATCATGTGTGCAAAAGTCCTGGTAAAATACTTGTATGGAAAAATAATTGCTTGGACATATGACCAAGTTCATTAAGAGTTAAACCAACATTTAAAATTCAAGAATTGAAACATCATGGCAAAAAGACTGGTAATAGACATTAAAACCATTTAAACTTAAGGTTAGACTACAAAACCAAAAGCAAATTTTATTGGAAACCTTGAGGAAGACCTAAATTAATGGAGAGATAAATGACTTTGAGAGAGGAAAGCTATGTATTTATCCCACTTACTGACTCTTCTGTTGACAGACACTGAATTTGTTTTCCTATTACAAATAAGGCTGAAGTGAATATTCTCATACTCTCCGTATGCACAAAGGCCAGGGTTCCTCTATTACATGGATTTTAAAGTGGAATTCCTGATTTCAAAGACGTTCCTGTATTCAATTTAATGTTCCTAGATCATTCTCCAAAGGGGTTGTATACATTCTCCCACCAATAGGACATGAAATTTCTCGTTACTTCACATTCTTGCTAATATTTAGGACTTTATTGTTATTGAAATTCACGTCAGTAGTAGTGAGATTAAGCACCCATTCATATGTTCTGGCTATTTGACTTTCCCTGTCTGACAACTGTCTGTTTATATCTTCTGTTCATTTTTCTGTTGGGTTATTTGTTGTTTTTGTTGTTATTGTCTTCGATTAACAGGGTTTCTCAATACTTCTAGATATTAATTATTGGTAATTTATATGGATTACAGACTTCTGCCAGTTTATGGTGTGTCATTTGATTTTATTTATGATATCCTTTTGGGAGTTTGTTTTGCATGGTTTGAGCCTCAGTTGTCTGAGTAGTAAAGATCTGGGGATTTTGAGCAGGAGGATGAATGATGTGCATGAGTGTGGGGGGGCTCTTATGCCAGACTTTGGCATTGAAGTCCTTTGAGCAAGTTATTATTTGTCTTTCTGCCTCATTTTTCTTATTTGTAAAGTGGGGATATTAATAGTACATGTCTCATAGGGTTGTAAGGATTGAATGAGCATATTTTTTTTTTCTATTGCTGCATAACAAATTACCACAAATTCAGCTGCTTAAAACACCATGAACTTACTATCTTACAGTTTCTGTGGGTCAGGAGTTGAATCTGTTTTCCTTTCACATGACCACCACATTCATAGCACATCTGAGACCAGATATGTGGGTTTCCCCCCGCACTGAGCAATTCTCTGTGATGCTAGCTTGCTGTCCTAGAGTTTAACTCAAATCAGACACCATCTACCTGGAGATGATATGAAACCCCACAGGTTAAGGGCTCAGTCCTACAGGATTGACCCCCATTCTCACTTCAGATGCCAATTGCGAGTCTAAGTTGTCACCTGTGCTTCTCACCAATAGGCTATAAATCCAAGGTTTCCATGACTCCCTTTTTGGTTTCGAGTAATTTACTGGAGTGACACACACAAGTCAGGAAAACAGTTTTCTTAGCATTTACAAGTTTATTAGGAAAAGGATCTGATGAAAGATATAGATGAACATCCAGATGGAACAGGTGCATAGAGCAAGGTGTGTGTAAAGGGCACGGAGCTTCCATCTTTCTGAGGGCATCTCTCTCCCCCATCCTCCACATGTTCACCAACCTGGAAGCTCTCAGAGACCTGTACTTTGGGATTTTTATAGAGGCTTCATCACATAGACATAAATCATTAACTCCATTTCTATCCCTTCTCCGCTTTCTAGAAAATGGGGTTGGGGCTGAAAATTCCAAGTTGCTTCTCTAGGATTTATTCTTCTGGTGACCAGCCCCCTTCCAGGAACTCCCAGTCACCTCATTAGAACAAAAGACATTTCTATCACCTTGAAATTCCCAGAGATTGAGGAACTCTGTTCCTGGAATCAAAGCCCAAATATCAGAACAAAAGATGTTTCTAGCGTTGTTATCATTTAGAAAGTCACAAAAGTTTTAGGAGCTCTGTGCCAGAAACTGGGGACAGAGGTCAATACATATATTTTCTATTATCTCATGGGATTCCAAGCATGTTTTGACTCAATCCTATGCTTTCACAAAGCTGAGATCAGGGTTTTGGCCAGGGTTTCAATCTCCCTTGGAGTTTGGGGTCTTTTTTCTAAGCTCATTGGTTGTTGGCAGAAGGCAGTTCCTTATGGTTGTAGGACACTTTCTTGCTGTTGGTCAACTGGGCATCCTTCTAATTTTCTAGAGGCTTCCCTCTTTCCCTGCCATGTGGTCCTCTCCCCAGCACAGCAGTTTGTCCCAATGAGGTCAGCAGGACAATCTCACCTTCCAAATTTCTACCTTCAGAAAAGCTCAATGACTTTTAAGAGCTCATATGATTCGATCAGGCCCACTCAGGATGATTTCCATTTTGATTAACTCAAAGTAAACTGATGAGGGACCTTTATTTATCTGTAAAATCTCTTCTGTCATGTGCCGTAATATAATCATGGGAGTTCCTATTCCACCAGGTTACAAGTCACACTCACACTCCATAGGGAAGTGTTTGAACAGAGTGTGTACAACAGGGGGCAGGAATCTTGGGGTCATCTTAGAATTCTACCTACTGTAACTTTGTACTCACTGGTTAACCTGCAACAGATTTTGGCCAATTCCAAAAACACATTTGTATTTAGAACTTGAGGAATTTCCCATTTCATATTTCATATTTCATTTTTCAAACCATGAATTCAATTCATATTTCATATCATTTTTTAAAAGTAAGTTCTACACCCAATGTGGGGTTTGAACTCACAATCTTGAGATTAAGAGTTGCGTGCTCTGTGAACTGAGCCAGCCAGGAGTCTCTCATACTGGTATTTCTTATCTTTTGCCCTCTGAGCCCTTTGGGAAAGGGCAGTCTTGAACAGAATGGAGGGCAGGAGTAAAAGTGTTTGGGAAGCCACCGCCTAACCTCCCGCCAGAAGTCACGGAGGATCAGGACAAAACCAAGAGGCTCTGTACCCTTTTTTCAGGTGAGAACCAATAGCTGGAGCTAAGGACATGCTTGTTCTGAATTTGGTTGCTCTATTAATTACACAGATGAATAACTTTTCATTAGGCTTCCTCATTCAAAGTTGAATATGCCTTCATTCTCTTTAGGGTCCTTAGCAAATTAGATTTCTGATTTATTTTATAGGAATTTAATTCAGTTATTTTTAATGATGACTTGAAGAAAGAAGAGAAATCACCATTCATAAAATTTTTAATGGGAAAAGTAATTTCAGTATTTTTTAAGGGAAGCATTTTTGGGCAAAATTTACCCATATAGTCCCATGATGATTATTTCAAATATGAAACTGAGTTGAAAAGTAGAAAGATTTGCTGAATTTTGTGTTTGAGAGGCAGGTACATGAGGCACAGGGAGTGTTCCATTTATTTGTTATACTATAAATTATGATTTGATTAACATTTTGGTGATTCATTTTCTCACTTATGAATTTAATGAATACAATTTTTCAAAGCAAGTTTTACTATTGTGAATAATACAGTGGTAGTAAGGATGAGGCAGACCCATCCTCGTGGGTTAAGTGAAAATACCTCCATTTTCATAATTTACAGTGTTATCCCTTATATAGAGAGATGGAATCAGATGTCATGCTTCCTGCATTTGCCTGTATTAGGATGCTTTGTTAAGGAGGAAACATTTTGTATTTGGCTAAAAGTAGCAATTTAGGACAAAAAAATCTCAGGAAACTTTTAGGGACTGAATTATTTTCAGTGGTTCTAAGAACTTATAAATGAACTGTGACAATGAAAAAAAAAGGTTATAAAGATTAATTCCCACTATGAAAAAATATGAACTAGTGTCATCAAGAACTTAGAAACCAGTTTTTAAAATTTTTTATTATTTATTTTTAAAGATTTTACTTATTTATTTGACAGAGAGATAGAGAGCACAAATAGGCAGAGCGTCAGGCAGGGGGAGAGGAAGAAGCAGGCTCTCTGCTGAGCTTCGAGCCTGATGTGGGGCTCCATCTCAGGACCTTGGGATCATGACCTGTGCTGAAGGCAGCCACTTAACCAACTGAGCCACCCAGGGAATCCAGCCAGTTTTTTTTTTTTTTTTAAAGATTCTATTTATTTACTTGACAGAGAGAGAGCACAAGCAGGGGAGCAGCAGGCAGAGGGAGAGGGAAAGCACGCTCCCCTCTCAGCAAGGAGTCTGATGCAGGACTTGATCCCAGGACCCTGGGATCATGACCTGAGCCCAAGGCAGACAGACACTTAACTGACTGAGCCACCCAGGCATCCCTAGAAACAAGTTTTGATGATATATATGGCAAGTATGAAATAACAAAATTATGTGTTTCTTTCATTTTAATATCCATACATATAAAGCCAACTAAGTATAAGTCTGGAACATACCTAGCTCACAGTGAAGCAGTGATCACTGGCATTTATGCAAAATAAAATTCACTGATAAGCTTTAAAAGAAAGAGAGCATGGATATAGTCATATAATAATATTACTCTATGTACCTCTTGGAAATGCAGTTTTTTACTGAAACTCCATCTTAAAAATAAATTATACAGAATGTATTTCTGGGGGGATTCAACATAATTTGAGTAGGTTTCTCCTCAGTGGATCAATCATATATGGATACCTCCAGGCGAAATGAGTTTGTTGAAAATTTTGGAAAATTAGTTGGTTTCTTCTAGTTCTTGGTATTCATAGTTCTGTCAGATTGCTATTCACTGCCACCAGAACTTCTCATTTTAAAGATTTTTTTTTTTTAAGATTTTATTTATTTATTTGACAGACAGAGATCACAAGCAGGCAGAGAGGCAGGCAGAGAGAGAGAAGAGGAAGCAGGCTCCCTGCTGGGCAGAGAGCCCAATGTGGGGCTCTATCCCAGGACTCTGGGATCATGACCTGAGCTGAAGGCAGAGGCTTTAACCTACTGAGCCACCCAGGTGCCCCCAGAACTTCTCATTTTAAAAAAATGATTCGAGGGGACCTGGAGTGGCTAAGTCTTAAGCATCTGCCTTCAGCTTGGGTCATGATCCCACAGTCCTTGGATCAAGACCCGCATCAGGCTCCCTGCTCAGTGGGAAGCCTGCTTCTCCCTCTCCCACACCCCTTGCTTGTGTTCCCTCTATTGCAGTGTCTCTCTCTGTCAAATAAACAAATAAAATATTAAAAAAATAAAAATAAAAAGTGATTTGATATATGTATATGTTGAGGAATGATTACTGCAATAACCATAGTTAATATCAATCACTTCACATAGTAAAAAATATTTTCTTGTAATGAAAACTTTTAATATTTACTCTTAGCAACTTACAAATATGCAATACAGTTTTGTTAACTATACTCACCACGCTGTATGTTACTTCCGGAGAACTTATTTATCTTTTTTTTTTAAAGATTTTATTTATTTATTTGACAGAAAGAGGGATCACAAGTAGACAGAGAGGCAGGCGGAGGGGGAGGGAAGCAGGCTGAGCAGAGAGCCTGATGTGGGGCTTGATCCCAGGACCCTGAGATCATGACCTGAGCGGAAGGCAGAAGCTTAACCCACTCCCACAGAGCCACCCAGGTGCCCTAGAACTTATTTATCTTCTAACTAGAAGTTTGTACGTTTTGACTACCTTCATCGATTTTGCCCATCCCTCACCCTCTGCCTTTGGCAACCACCAATCTCTTCTCTGTATCTTTTCTTTTTTCTCCTTTCCTTTTCTTTTCCTTACTTTTTAAAGACTCCACATATAAGTGAGATCATATGGTATTTGTCTTTCTATGTATGACTTATTTCACTTAGGACAGTGCCTTCAAGATCCATCCATGCTGTTGCAAATAGCAGGATTTCCTTCTTCTTTTATTTTTTTTTGGAAAGGTTTTATTTATTTATTTATTTGACAGATGGAGATCACAAGTAAGCAGAGAAGCAGGCAGAGAGAGAGACAGAGAAGCAGGCTCCCTGCTGAGCAGAGAGCCCGATGTGGGACTCGATCCCAGGACCCTGGGATCATGACCTGAGCCGAAGGCAGAGGCTTTAACACACTGAGCCACCCAGGTGCCCGATTTCCTTCTTTTTATAGCTGACTAATATTCCATTTTCTTTATCTGTTCATCTATGATGGACACTAAGGTTTCTTCTATTTCTTGACTACTGTAAATCTACAATGAATATGGGGGTGCAGATGTCTGCTCAAGATAGTGATTTTGTTCCTTTGGATGTATATGCAGAAGTGGAATTGCTGGATCATATAGTAGTTCTATTTTTAATTTTCTGAGGAACCTCCATTTTGTTTTCCACAGTGGGTACACCAACTTACATTCCCACCAACAGTGCACAAGTGTTCCATTTTCTCCACATCCTTGTTAACACTTGTTTCTCATGTTTTTGATAATAGCTATTCAATAGGTGTGAGGTGATATCTCATTGTTTATTTTTAAAAGAGTTTATTTATTTATTTGTCAGAGAGAGAAAAAGAGACAGCACACAAGTAGGCAGAGGCCAAAGAGAATCAGGCTCCCCCCTGAGCAAGGAGCCCTGATGTGGGACTCGATTCCAGGACCCTGGGATCATGACCTGAGCTGAAGGCAGGTCGCTTAACTGACTGAGGCACCCAGGTGTCCCTCTCATTCTGGTTTTGATTTGCATTTCCCTGATGATTAGTGACATTGAGCACCTTTTCATGTACCTGTTGCATATCTTCTCATTTTTAACCTCCCCCCTTTTTTTTTTAAATAGAGAGATTGAGAGTGAGCAGGGAGAGGAACAGAAGGAGAGGGAGAGAGAGAATCTTATGCAGGCTCCATGCTCAGCATGGAGACCTACGCAGGGCTCAATCCTGCTCTGAGATCATTATGATCAGAGCTAAAACCAAGAGTCAGACACTTCAATGACTGAGCCACTCAGATACCCCAGATCTTCTCATTTTTAAAAGAAGCTGGAGTCTGAACTTTGTTTTGTATGAGATCTTCTAATTTTTAAAAGTTGGCTCAATTTTTGTGAAGGTGCCTTTTGGCCCAAAGGAAACCTGTGTGTGGACCATTAGGAGAGAGATCTGTGTGGGGAATTGCTACTGATGTGAAACAAAGAAGATAGGTTCAGGACCACTCTGTTCTCCCTTTCCTGGCCCCTTAGGGAAACCTGCCCATCTTCTGAACCTTGGCTCCCATTTATTCAAGAAGGGATTGGCACTTCCTGGTTCTGGGATGGGCACATGGTTGGGGGGGAGGATCAATGTGGTCAAAAAGTACAAGTTTCCACTTGTAAGATAAATAAGTACTAGGGGTGTAGTATACAATGTGATGAGTGTAGTTAACACTACTGTGTGGCACATTTGAAAGTTGTTAAGAGAATAGATCTAAAGAATTCATCACAAGGAACAAAAGGCTTTTTCTTGTTCATATTTTGTATCTATATGACATGACGAATGTTAACTGAATTTATTGTGACAATCATTTCTTTTTTTTAAAACTTTCATTTATTTATTTGAAAGAGAGAGAGAAAAAAGAGAGAGCATGCATGTGTTTGAGTGGGGAGAAGGGCAGAGGGAGAGGAAGAGGACCTTAAGCAGACTCCCCATTGAGTGTGGAGCCTCCCCTGACTTGGGGCTCCATCCTGCAACCCTGAGATTTTGGGGTGCCTGGGTGACTCAGTGGGTTAAATCCTCTGCCTTCAGCTCAGGTCATGATCCCAGAGTCCTGGGATCAAGCCCCGCCTCGGGTTCTCTGCTCGACTGGGGGCCTGCTTCTCTCTCTCTCTCTGCCTGCCTCTCTGCCTGCCTCTCTGCCTACTTGTGATCTCTGTCTGTCAAATAAATAAATAAATAAACAAAAACCATAAAACAAAAGCAAACAAACAAACCAAAAACCCCCTGAGATTATGACCTGAGCTGAAACCAAGAGTGGGATGCTAACCAACTGAGCCACCTAGGTGCCGCAGCCATCATTTTACGGTATATGCAAGTCATTATGCCGTATACCTTAAACTTATATAGTGCTATATCCCAGTTAAATATCTCAATAAAACTAGGAAAGAAAGGGGATCAGATAATATGTTCTCTATAGCTCCCTCCTCTGAAACTCTTGACTTGCTTTTTCTATTTCGTACCAGCGAAAAGCTGTGTTTTTGTTGTTTGTTTTATTTAATACACGAAATTCATGCATTACTTGATTTCTCATTTGTTTTTCAGATGCTCGTTATGTTTCACACAGATGTTCTCAGAGCGGTAGCATACTCTGGGGCAGTTGTAATTCATTATTCTTTTGTTTTGACATTGTAGACTTTTCAGGGATTAATTTCTTAATTTATAGTCCAAGAAATAAAGTCCATCTTCTATATTTAAAGACAATTAGCTTCATAATTATTTTCTCTCTCCTTCCTTCTTTTCACTTTGTGTGGAATTACTATGGATAGGTAGCAGAAAATGAAACTAAAGTGAGCAGATATTTAGTGAATTTCAGCTTTTCACACCGTCAGTCTGGTTAATCCAGTTCCAGTTTTTACTTCCCTTTGAACAGTGTAGAAATTCCTAAAATTCTAGTCCTAGATGTAGTAATTCCTGTTTGGCAGGTTAGGCTGCAGAATTTTTTTTTTTTTTTTAAATCAAGATGGGTTTCTTAGATTCCCGGAATTATTTCTTTAAGCAATCTGGGCTTATTATGCCATCTAAAAGTGTCATACCATTTTTTAAAAAAACAACACTCAAGTGTAAGAAAAACAATAAGAAACAGGCAGCCTCATTGTAGAATTCTATTCAGCATCCCTAGTCATTTGTCAAGGTCTCTCTACGTATTTGTTGTGAAAAGGTATCCTTAGCAACCAAGATCATTGGCTTTTTATATAAAAGAGACTCCAGCCCATTCTTCTAACATCTAAAGGTTCCACTGCTTGACACTGGTTTGCTTCTCTTTCCCCACGATAACAAGTGCACAGATGGCTAGACACGACAGCAAAGCACGGGGGCCACCGCACTTGAACAAAAAGTGGGAGGTGCTGTCCGCCAAGCACATGAGTTTTCCTTCTCAGCCCTCATTTTCTTTTTGCTTTATTTTTCAGCAAGATTCTCCTAGCAAGGCTGGCCCACAAAAAGAAATCTCGCATTTCATTATGGCACTAGGGAAAACCAAGGGATAAGAAAAATCCTTCTGGAACATTTAAAAAATGTAGAATGAAAGAGGGGTATATGGAGATCTACCTGGAAGCCAAAGGTATATTCTTACAAATTGTCCTTATTGAGAAAAGAATGGTAATTGGAGAAGAATGATTAGCCCCTCAGATGGTCATACGAAGGCATACTTGAGAAATAATAACATGGACACTGTTTTCTCATTTTTATCCCAAACTGGTGATTTCTTTAATCAAAGGGAGTTATTCTGCTTCTAAAGAGGCTCCTTTTTTCATAAACCAGGTTGGGGAAATTTTCAGAAAGAAGCTTTCATTTTCCTTTTTTTTTTTTTTTTTTTGGAGATACTAAGTACCCTTTTCCCTTTCTTCCGTAGGAAATTCCAGCAAATGTCTCAATTTGCGACCATAAGAGAAGCACTGGCTTCCTGTGTACAGACAGTGTTCACACAAGTTAATTCCAACCAGTCAGTTATCTGCTAAAGTAGGAGGGGGACAGCAATGATAAAAACCAAACCCTTCTTCTTCTTCTTCTTTTTTTTTCTCTCTCATTATTTGGGTAGTGAATTCCTGCCTCTAACTTGGTTCTGTTAAACTGCACTGTTTCCTGGAATTGGTGTTTCACACGTAGAAGCCTCTGCACTCGACAACTTACAGATTTCTTTTCACTTCTCTGTGGCTGACTACTAAGTGACATTTGTGACTCAGGCAATGCTGTGTGTTTCTGACCTGC
Organism: Mustela erminea; assembly: GCF_009829155.1. Taxonomy (NCBI): domain Eukaryota; kingdom Metazoa; phylum Chordata; class Mammalia; order Carnivora; family Mustelidae; genus Mustela; species Mustela erminea. The sequence goes on from NC_045626.1 coordinate 50,137,319, forward strand.
CACTTTCTGTGTGGAACAAGGATGAGCAGCCTGGGGACTCTCACTCCAAACCAGGCTCCCTGAGCTCACAGCGAGCACTGTGTTCCCTCATGAGATGTAGGAAAAAAGAATTCGCTCTGAAGGTACAAGCGACCTTCTCAGACCTTTTCCTCTTGTGGAATTCAGATCTGGTTTCATAGTCTTCCAGTTTCTGAAAACCCAAAGTGACCTTGGACTTGAGGCATCTGGGCATAATCACATAATGGCGGGCAGTTGTGTGAAGGAGTCACACACACCGGGAAAGTGGGAGACCCTCCCATTGCTGTAGTGTTGTTTTAACCCATGGTTTCTTTTGTGTGTGTGTGTGTGTGTGTGTGTGTGTGTGTGTGTGTGTGTTTTAAGATTTATTTTATTTTATTTTTAAGATTTGTGTTAACATATAATGTATTATTTGTTTCAGGGGTACAGGTCTGTGATTCATCAGTCTTACACAATTCACACATAGCACACACAGGACTTGCCAGGTTTCTTTCTTATTAATGAGCTCCCCTTAAGGTACTGACTCAAGCAGTTCTATTATTTTTTAGTCGGAAATGACCAAATTCAGTCCTTATATTAATCAAGCAAAAGGTTGTTCCAGGTTACCTTATGGTCTTTCTCAGGGGGAAATCACCCATGAAGAGAATGACAAACTTCTTTTATGTGGAATGAAACAGCAGATAGAGCATGTAAAGCAAAGAAATTTGGCTGTGGATGTGGGATCTACCATCCAACAAAGACTCTTTCAGGCTTGATTCGTCAACCATCAGTTCTTAAGGGAGAGGACATTTGCTTTTTAAAATGTTATTTTGCCTTACATCAAAAGACCATGAGCCCAAGTAAATACACAGAACTAGAACAAGTGCTCTCAAGTCCAAGGTCAGCTTGCTGTTCACAGCCAAGTAAACCTAGGAAAAAAATGTTGATTTTTTTCCCCTCCTTCCTGACTATATCTAGAAATAATCGAGCGCTTCTTGGGCTCAAGATACTAACTTTGGTAAATACATAGATGGAGTATGTTTCCATTTCGTTTTTGTGTTCTCTTCTCTGTCCCATTGAGGGTTTCTGCAAAACGGTGCACTTCAAATTCCTTCTGTCAATTTCCGTTTTGCTTCCTTTCGGTTAGGCAGCAGCTGGAGAAAAAAAAACTGCAATTTAAGTAATTGAGTTGTTTAAAGTGAAAGATATTGAAGGCTGAAATTCTTGCTCACTAGTATAAACTGTTTCTGGTCTCAGCTGGCTTGATGATAGATGGCTCCTGCTTGCTGGGTGGACTGTACTCTGTGAACCAGAGGGGTTCCCATAACAAAGTAGAAGTAGTTTCAGAACTACGTCTTGGTGCAGGTGGTCTTAAAAAAAGATCACTTAACCTACAAAGGCCAAGTTGCGGCAGTTTCGGCAGTGAGAAAGAGTCCTTCAAATCGGCCACTAGGTGGCGGTGCTGCACCATGGAGCTGAAAGCTGTCCGCCCTCTGCCTTTCAGGGCTGGGAACCTTGGTGCAGAGAGAACTCTGACTACTGGCTGTTGTGCTCCGGAGCAATACGGTTGGCCCACCCAAAGGCGGTCTTTGTATGTTATATATCTGGTAACTGGATATTCTGTTGCGCTTTTGTCCAGGCTGTGATCTGTTGAGTGAACAAACGATTGTTTGTCTGTCTAAAGACCATGCTGGTTTCTGTTTTTGTTTTTAATTGGAAAGGAACCCAAGGGCAAAATTCAAAATTTGTTGGGATTTATGCATACATTTTTTAAAATATTAATTTATGCTTTCCAATGGATGATTAAAATTTTCTTGAGACTGGGACCCCTGATTGCCTCAGTCAGTTAAGCGTCTGCTTTCAGCTGGGGTCATGCTCCCGGGGTCCTGGGATTAAGCCCCAAATCAGGCTCCCTACTCAGGGGGGAGCCAGCTTCTTCCTCCCTCTCTGCCTGCCACTCCCCCCTGCTTGTGCTCTCTCTGCGTCTCTCTCTGTCAAATAAATAAACACTATCTTAAAAAAAAAAAAAAATTCCCTGAGACTGAGGACTTTGATGGCTCAATAGAAAAGTGAAGAACTGCTGGCCAGAGCTGGCCTCACTAGGTGGCAGGAGCTCTGAGCTGGGTCCTGAAAAAAAAAGCTGGAAGGTTGCTGGGTGAGGCACCTACTTTCTGGGCCAGTTCTCAGCTACAATATGAGAGATTTGGACTGGATAGCACTAAGGTCCTTTCTAATTCCCACAGTCTGTGGTTATCAGATTTTAAGCAGTTGTCAAGTGTAGAGGCTCCTGAAGGTCATTTAATTTTATTCCAATTTACTGGAAAGGCATATGAATGTCATGAATGTTCATAGTATGGTACAATACTCTTGTTTAATGTGAATGATGCTCTTGTTTAATGCCAGAAGTGATGTTCATTCCTGGAATTCCAAGATAGGGAGTGAAAACTTTGGAATTTTAGTTAAAGAAATGATGAAACTGTTTAGTACAATATCATCTTAAGCTTCGTCTTCTCTGTCAGTGTATTAGAAACCACTGGCCTTCTATTTGTTACATTTAAAATCATGTCAGAAAGTCAGACAGAAAGACAAATATTGTACATATATTGTTATCTATATGTGGAATCTAAAAAAGCTAAACTTAAAGAAATAGAGTAGAATAGTGGTTACCCGGGCTGAGGGGGTAGAGAAAACAGGGAGATGGTGCTTAAAGGGTACAGACTTCCATTATAAGATGAATAAATCCTGGGGAGCTAGTGTATAGCGTGGTGGCTATAATTTAAAATACTGTATTACATACTTGAAAATTGGTAAGCGGTGGTATCACTACACACAAACACACACACACACACACAGAGGACACACACAGGTAATTATGTCATGGGATGGAGGTGTTAACTACCTCATTGTGGTAATCATTTTGTAATGTATACATATATCAAATTATCTCATGTTCCCCTTAAACTTACATCTACAGTATATCATTTTAAAAAAAGATTTTATTTATTTATTTGAGAAAGAGAGAGAGAGAGACCATAAGCAGCAGAGGGAGAGAGAGGGAGAAGGGGGAACACGAGATGGGACTTGATCCCAGACTCCTGAATAATGACCTGAGCTGAAGGCAGTTGCTTAACCGACTGAACCACCTAGGTGCCCCATTTACGGTGTATCAAAAAAATCTCAATAAAGCTCTAATCTTGTAAGGATGTGTTCTATTTTAGAGTTGTATGTATATTCCCTTTGAATTGATTTATTCATTAGTTTTCTTTTAAGTGATGTGTTCATAAATTCAGAGAACCAGTAATGTGCTCTGCCTTCAAGGAGGTTATATTTTTCTAGTCAGATAATTAGACAAGCAATTACAAGAATGTGTGGGTATGTGATCTATGTGGAGAAATACAAGATTCTCTGAGAGAACATGGCAATAGAGATGAAAATTACTCATACTGTAGCAACTTCACAAGGAAAAACTCTAAGTTAGATTCAATTTCACAGGGATGTTTAACCAAAAAAAAAAAAAAAAAAAGATCTTTTAACAGGGGAAACGGAATAAAAAACATTGTGTGTCTGTATTAAGTGCTTTTTCCATTTTTTTTACATATGTAAAATTTTTTCAACATGTTGATTATAGATGTTATAGAAAAGCTGCGAGAATAAATATGAAAGGAATGTTTTTCTTTAATTTTCAAGTCACACAAATGGTTGTATCAGGAGAAAAACTTTAAATAACCAGGAGGCTTTCCACTCGCTGTGAAACTTCCCCCTGCCCTTGTTACTCTTATCCTTCCTTGAGGAAAATTATGAACTCCTAATTAGAACTTCATAGTTGCCCCAAATTTGAAAACAAGAAGAGCACTTTGCATTTGCAACATAGACCGTTTCAGGTTAATGACAACTTTTGCTTAGGCAAGAAATAAACACACTGAAATCTGTCATTCACACTGTGAACAAAGCAAGGGAGAAAATATTCCTAGAGCCAGTGATTCATAGTTATTTTTGTTGGGGTGAAAAACCATCTTCTGAGAAGAACAGTGGTTCAACGAACAAATGCCACAGTTCCTGGGATGACACAAGCCATACTTGTAGATGAATGGAAGAGGAAAAGTTTTTTTGTTTTACAAGGTCGATTTTGATGCAATTGAAATATTAGATTTCTAAAATGCTACTCCTTGTCAATGAGTAACCTGATTTCACTGGTGGTCCTTTGTTTGAGGTACATATATTCTGGCCACTTAATTCCTCTTTCCACCTCCAAATAGAATGTTTGAAGTTTGGTATTATCCTTCATGCTTTCTGGATTATTTCCACACCTTGGGCTCCTTCTAAGTGCCACATCCAATTGTAGCCACCAGAATATATTGTGGATCCATCTCCCAGGGACAATTTTGGGGGGATTTATATTAAATTAGAGATTGTTAGGGGTGGACATGGCTTTAAAGAGCACCTAATCCCTTATTTTACAGATGAGAGATTCAATTGTGCATATTTACATATCTCATAGGTCATGGAGCTCCAGCTATAACTTGGAGAAGAACAGAAAGTACGAGAGAATTTGTTTTTATGAAGAATTTACTGGGATAGCCACACCTTATTTAATTTTAGTCCTCACAATAATCCAAATCTTTGTTTTTAGATGAAGAGATTAAGGCTAGGAAAGTAAAAGATAGCAGTGTAGATCCAATTCCCTGGCTTTCCTCTCCCTCACTTGTACCTGTTGAGAGCCAGTTAGTGTCATGCACTGTGCTAGTGATACGGAGGTGTGCAAACATAGATGGAGTCCAGGCTCAGCTTGCTTGGAGTCTAGCTGCAGAGAAAGACATCATCTAAATAATCACACCAAAAGATGTAAAATGACCCCATAAGGCTCTGAAGGATAGGAGAAGTCTTTTGGTCTATGTTGTGATACAAAAGCCGAGTGGAGCCATTTCCCATGAATGTGGTCCTTGCAGTGGCTTGGCTAACTAAGTGCCAACCTCTTGGAGAGCCAGTTTGGGGAAGAAGCTGGACCAGCTGGTTGGATGACAATGGGTGGACAGGTGTGACCCTTTAAGTAACTTCTCTGGAGCCTCATGGTCTTGCTTTCATATAGCTTCCTCTAGTGATTTTTCTGGCATAGTTTCAACAATAGCTGTGTCAACATTTTTTTTTTTTTAACTGTAGAAAAGATTTGTTTTGTGAAATTGTGCTCAGGAAGGTACAGCTTGCACTGCTCTCTCCCAGTCACACTTTCTGAATCTTGATAAAACTCCATGGAAATTGATAGTGACATTGATGGTGACTTTTCCTTATTATGAACTGTGATCTTAAAAAGTAAGTTGTCAGGGCGCCTGTGTGGCTCAGTTGTTAAGCGTTGGACTCATGATCTTAGGGTCCTGGCATCAAGCCCTGTGTTGGGCTCTGCACTTGGAAGGGAGTCTGCTTTAGAGTCTCTCTCTCTCTCCCTCTCTCTTGGTCCCTCCCCTAGCTTGTGCTCACTCTCTAAAATAAATTAGTATATCTTTAAAAAAAAGTAAGTGCCTTGCTGATTTATGAGTGAATATCTGTCCATTTCTCTGTCCATCTATCCCTCCATCCATTTCTTTCTTTTTAAAAAAAATTTCTTTAATATAGATACTTTTTTAAAAAAGATTTTATTTATTTATTTGACAGAGATCACAAGTAGGCAGAGAGGCAGGCAGAGAGAGAGGAAGGGAAGCAGGCTCCCTGCTGAGCAGAGAAGCCGATGTGGGGCTTGATCCCAGGACGCTGGGATCATGACCTGAGCTGAACGCAGAGGCTTTAACCCACTGAGCCACCCAGGCGCCCCCCATTTCTTTCTTCTATAAGTTTTTCCTTGTTTCTGATGCAGTAGAATTCTAAGGAAGGTTTTGTTAGTGATTATGATGACTCTGTCAAATTTTGTTTGCTTATAAGGCAGAAATCAAAGGGAATATGGGAATATGGAAAACAAAATGATTTTGTTTTGACAAAAATGGAAACTTAGAAAAATAGGAAACAAAAATGGAAACTTAGTTGTCTTTTTTATATCCACTGTTGTCATTATAAAGTATGCAATACATTTTTATTTTTCTGTTTTTATATCTTTCTAGATATATTTTTCTTGCAAATATATATACATATATTTATACTTACTCATTTTTATGAAAATGAAATCATATTCTGTAAATATTTTTGTGGCCCTTTTTCTTCTTAGCAATTTATCACAAAAATGTTAAGTTCACTTCATAAAGTCTTCATAATAGTTTTAACGGCTACATGGCATTTCATTTTAAGAATGTGACATAATTTACTCTATTGAATTAATTCAATTAATCACCTTTTGTTGGGGACACTTTAGAATTTCTCCATTTTATAAATTTTGCTGCAGTGAACATTCCTGCATGTCTACTTTGTGCACTTGATCATTAATTTCCTTACAACAGGTTTCTAGAAGTGGAATTGCTGTATGAAAGGCTTTTGATATAGTCTGCCAAATGGTTGTTTTTCAGAAGTTGAATCGATTTATGCTTCCATCAGTACAGCATGAGGGTATCTGTCTCTCCTGTGATTTTCTGTCATAATTCACATAGCAATGCCAGTAAACATTTTTTACCATTGAAAACTTTTCCATATATCATTCATCTGTTGCTTTTCTTGTTTTGGAAATTGCCTGTCTATATCCTTTGGTCAATTTTCTACTGAAGTGTCTATCTTATTTTATTTGTAAAGTCTTTTTACATAGAAAGGACATTTTCCCAGTTTATGGTTTACATTTTGACTATGATAATGATGTTTTTTTGAGTTACAAAATTACAGCATTTTGATATAGTCAACTTTATTTACTTCTTCCTTTGTGGTTATTCCACCTACTGTTATAGTAAGGAAAAGTCTCCATGCTCCAAGTTCAAATAATTATTCTACATTTTTGTTCTAGTGCTGCATTTTAAAAGATTTATATTTACCTAGAACCTATTTTAGAATATAGCATATATTAGACACATAATCTTCTTTGAAAATAATTCAAAGAAATACTTCGATTTGTTTCTTGAGCTTTTTATGTTGGTCATTGTTCTGTCTGCAGGGAAGGCACCAATATTACATTGTTCAGATTAATTTTTTTTGCTATTTTTAATTGCTATTTTGTTATGCAAAATGTACATAACATAAAATTTACCATTTTATTCATTTTAAGTGTACAAATCAGTGGTGTTACCTACATTAACAATGAACTGTATCATTATCCATTTCCAGAACTTTTCTAACATCTCAAATAGAAGCTCTGTACTCATTAAACAATAATTCTTTTTCCCTTTCCCTCCTGCCCCCGTAACCTCTGTTCTACTTTCTATCTCTATGCATTTGCCTATTCTAGGTACCTAATATAAGTGGAATCATACAATATTTGTCCTTCTGTGAATGTTTTCATGGTTCATCTATATTGTAGCATGTATCAAAATTTCATTCATTTTACAACTAAATAATATTGTTATGTGAATATACTGCATTTTTAAATCCATCCACCTGCTGATCTATATTTGGGTTGTTTTCTTCTTTAGGCTACTGTGAATAATGCTCTGTGAACACTCGGGTATAAGTATCTTTTTGAAATATAGTTTTATAATACCCTTAAATACATTATAATATATATTTTTCTTCAGTATTATTAATCTTAAATTTTTTCCCTAGATATTCCTTCATGTCTGTTTTTTTTGCTAACCTGAAAATCATTTGATTTGTTCTTAAGCCTCTGATTAGAAGTTGAAAATCCCAAAAGCCAGTGCTTTTGTAATTTTATTTTGTATCATTGAATTTACACATTAATATTGGCAAAACTGATACTGTTGTACTCTTTAGACTTCCTATTACAATATTATGGTTTGCCTTTCCTATTGTTTTAGTTTATATAATTATGCCCTCAGTAGAGTTTTTGAACTTACTTTTGAACTTCCTCTGTGTTTTTCGTTAACACTATTCTTGGTAATTTTATAGTTTTTATGGTTATTTTTAGTGGGATATTTTACATTTTATTTTCTACTGCTTATTGTTGGTACACAGAAATTATTTATTTATTTGACAGAGAGAGAGAGATCACAAGTAGGCAGAGAGGCAGCAGAGAGAGAGGGGGAAGCAGGCTCCCCGCTGAGCAGAGAGCCTGATGCGGGGCTTGATCCCAGGACCCTGAGACCATGACCTGAGCCGGAGGCAGAGGCTTAACCCACTGAGCCACCCAGACGCCCCGGTAAACAGAAATTCTTGTATATTAATTTTGGTTACCAGGTGCATACTTGAATAACGTGTGTGTAGTAAATGTTAAACTGTTAGTATTTCAAATTGATAGTGTGCTTGGGGTCCTCTCTGGTTCCAAAGCATGGATTACTTTAGTATTTACCAGATACTATTTAACAGGAAAAAATTTGCTTTCAATGGTTAAATTGTTGTTGCATATCCATATTATATCTTAAAGGCAGACAGCTCTTTTCTTTAGGAAAACTCTTAGTAGATATTTTGGTTATGGAAATCCTAGATGAGTGAAGAATGAAAAAAAAGTGTTCTGCTTAGTAAAATAACAGGAACATTCATGCATTTTTCTGCCATCTGAACAGGAGGGAGCGGGGAACTGAAGGATGAAAAGAGAAGAAACCACAGGGAGTAATAGCCTCAGTGGGGAGCGGCATCCCACGATGATATCAATAATATCGCTGCTAAGAAATTCTCTGTAGAGACGGCTGAGGAACAGGGACATCTAGTAATTAATTATAAGTTGACTCCTGTTCTGTACCTGTTGTGATTTTTTCTAGACTATAGTGGTTAATAGAAAATTTACAGTAAAGCCAAAGGATCACCAAGAGGAACTGGCATGCCATGCTATGGGGGATGGGGGGTGTGGGTGTCGGTGTCATGTGAAGGGGCACCGTAACCCTCTGTCATGAAGGAGTGAAGGGGAAAAAACGTGGATTAGAGTTTATTGTGGTTTCTTCGTAAAGGAACAGTGGAGGCAGAGTAAGCAGGCTTGGAATTGGCTAGTTTGAATAATTTCAGCAGACCTCAGGGCGTAAGAGCTGGCTGGGTTGTTTGGGGTGATTAGGGCAGTTGGATAGTGGCCCACAGTAAGGAGGTGGTTGGGGGTGTGAACTCTGGGTTGATTGGTTTGTATCTGAAAAGCAGACTAAGAGAAGGACTCCTCTTTGGGATGCAGGGGCAACTACTCAGTCAGGAGGCCAAGTTGAAGTGTCTCAAACATATTACTGGTTGTCCCGAATAAGGCATGTCCAGCATATGCAGAGTGTAGGTAGTAAAGCATCAAGTTTACAGAAACTAGAAACATGGTTATTCATGATCCTTCTCAGTTTTTCAAAGCCTTCAGTAAAGTGATTTATGATAATGGTACTTTGGGGAATTAAGGAAACAGCTATTTTCCATGTTACAGATGTTGTTATAAGAAGTGAATACAGTAGAAAATCAGAGTGAGAGGTGACCAGGAGAAAAATGAGCTCTCTCACCAAGAATTCTCAGAGCTTCAAACACTTACCCCCTTCTCCTTAGCTCAGAAAGGGATATAAATTTCAATTTCCTTAACGCCTATGGACCTCATATTCTTATGGAGCCCCCATATATGTGTAATTACATTTAATTTTTTCCTTTTAGTCTGTATAATGTCGATTTAATTCTTAAATGAGTCAAAAGAAATTTGAAGGGTAGAGGAAAATTTTTCCTCCCTGGACTTTGGGAATCTGATAAAAATAATGCATGAAAAAATCGATATCATTTTACATATCACTTCAGGAGCCCTTGAGCCCATCTGTAGATGCTTGTCCATGAACATTCAGTGAAACATCTCCCATATTAAAGATATAACTCATAGTAAAAGAAATGAATATTATGTGTTCTCCTTAAGTTGGTCATAACACACCTGGTCCAATTACTAGCATATGTTCATTGACAGAACCACTTTTTCTTTAACCAGCTCTACTTGTTGGGTTCTTACCTATAATATAATGTAAAATCAGGTCAACTTAGAATGATAGAAGTAGTGCTTTCATCATAAAGGCCAGGGCAGTTTTCTAGTATTTATTATTAAAACTTATGATTTTTCTCTACAACCAATGAAGTTAAGGACTCATTTTTATACCCTTGCTTCTACCCAAGAGTGTGGAAAATCTGGTTCTCTTCTGTTCTGAGTGGAAGTGAGGAAATATGATGACCGAAAAGGAGATTTTTATCTTCAAGTTATTGAAAAGTTTGCTGAATAGTTCAGAGGAGAAATAAAAATCACATAATGGAAAAATGAAAGCTTGCTTGACATTTTTCTTAAAATTTTAATAAGAGGTAATTTGATAACTTACTGCTCACTAACATCTGCCCTGGGACCATGAATTAGAAGTAATTTCACTGGTAAAATGATACCTACAAGGGAATAAAACAAAGCTGTCAATAAGGGTTTCATAAGACACATTTCAGGAGCCTCCATTTATCTGTTTATGTATGTTAAGTTCTAGTAAAAATTGTTATATCATAAATAATTTGTCTGGTCTTTGCCCTGGTTCCTGGGATGGAGATCTTAAACCCTTGGAATTTCCCCAGGGACTGTGGTATTCAAGGTGGGCCCCTCAGACCCTCAGACCCTGCCTGAGATTATGCAAATGAGATGATTCAATGTAGCCCACTAGATAGTTTCACGGTGGGGGCTGGCCATGCTGGAAAGACTGACCATGCAATTAGAGGGTTGCAGCTTTTTTTTTTCTTTTCTTTTTTTAAAAGAGGGTTTGAGCCAGGTGTCATTAATATAACCTCTGGAGAGGGAAGAGGGGCTGGAGATGAAATTCAGTCACATGTCCAATCACTCAATAAATCATGTCTACTTAATGAAACCCCAGTAAAAACTCTGGACACCAAGGTTGAATGAACTTCTTAGATGGTGAGTTTATCAATGGGACAAGAAGGTAATGTATTCAGACTCAGCAGGAGAGGTCATGGAGCTTCTGTGTTTGGAATCTTCCCAGACCTCACCTGGTGAGGTCTTATAAGGTTCTTATAAGGTTTCTTCCTTCACCTGGTCTTGATTCTCATCGTTTGTAATAAAACAAAAATCATAAATGTAGTGCTTTCCTGAGTCCTGTGAGTCTTCCTATCCAATTATTAAACTGAGGGGGTAGTGGGAACCTCCAAATTTTTAGTCAGATGGAAAGAAGTTTGGAGGTCTGGGAATTCCGGACCTTGTAGCTGTGTCTGAAGTGAAGATGCTGTGGAGGAGGTTGTGATCTTAACCTGTGAAGTCTGTGCTAACTTCAGGTTGTCGGGTAGTTAGCATCACAATGGCACTGCAGGAGGAGTTTAGGTGGATGTAAGAAGAACATCCCTTCCCTGGTAAGGTAATTAGACACTGGAAGTTGCTACACACTGAATAGACAATCATCTGTCTTGTTCAAAGTGTTGTCTTGACTAGAGCTAAGAGATGTAGGCTAAATATAGTTTATTATGAGTTTTTACACAGTTACCTGGTTCTGATATCTTATAGCCAGCGTTTTTTTTGGAGGGAGGGGATAACACAGCATTTTTGGAGGGCACTTGGGTGGCTTAGTAGGTTAAGCATCTGCCTTTGGCTCAGGTCATGATCTCAGGGTCTTGGGAGCAAGTCCTGCCTCAGGCTCCCTGTTAGGCAGGGTGTCTGCTTCTCCCTCTCTCTCTGCCCTTCCCCTCTGCTCATGCTCTCTCTTTCTCTCGCAAATAAATAAATAAAATCTTTTTAAAAATTTGCCATTTTTTGTGGTTAATTAAGGATTTTAATAAAAAGTCAATATTAAGATTGGTAATACATTTATGAAATTATGTTGAATGAACATCTGAAGATCTCTACAGTAGAAAGAGGTCTATACAATAATTTTGAAGGGATAAGAAAGGTTGATGAAGCACTTATTAGCACTATGTGATAGAGTAGAAATCTGGCTCCTGATCTTAAATATGACAAAGTTGCTATAGAGCTTTTATTTACATACGATTTCCCTGACACTTGTCAGTAGTTCTTATAATGGAAAATGTTGCCCTTTAAACATACAGGCCTTCTAACAAAAAATTTAAAGAAATCTCATGCTTTGAGTATTTGGACATTCAAATAAGAAAACGGGGGCGCCTGGGTGGTTCAGTGGGTTAAAGCCTCTGCCTTCACTCAGGTCATGATCCCACGGTCCTGGGATCGAGCCCCGCATCAGGCTCTCTGCTCAGCAGGGAGCCTGCTCCCCCCTCGCCCCCCCCCCCCCCGCCTGCCTCTCTGCCTACTTGTGATCTCTGTCTGTCAAATAAATAAATAAAATCTTAAAAAAAAAAAAAGAAAACAATTCAGTTATTTTAGACTGAAAATAAAGAAGTGAAAAGCAACTTATTGGATAAATGATTATTTTATCGTGACTATCTTAACCACCTAATCTTCAGAGAAACTTGGCTTTATATAACAGTTTATGTTAAGATTATGTGGACTGAGACTTTAAAATTTTGCCCGATTTGATTAGGGAACCAACATTATCGGTTATTATCTCATTAACTCCCACAATAATTCCATGAGATAGGTATGGGGAATGAGGGAAATAAATTTCATAGAGGTTAACTAACTTGTCTAAGACCAATTATAGAAAACATAATGGGCCCTGAATTCAAATAAAAACCTGTTGGATATTATAAAACCCAAGGAAGCCTCACTACTGCATGTACATAGTCAACATGGAACAATAGTGATCTCTCTGTTAGAATATTCTAACTAGAGTGGCATGAAAGCCAGAACCAAGTTTCCTTCCACCTTCACTTTTTGGCCAAAACTTTCAATTCATTGTATTGGTGAAACTTTGTTATTTTTGAGCAAAGGGTGATACAACCAAAATAAAAATAACCTTAATAAAAATATCTTTATATTTGCTCCCATCGAGACAGTGGATTAGCAAGAAAAGTCTCTGAGTACTGAGGCAAGGGTCTGGGCATGTACCATTCCCACATCCAAGTGGATGAGTAGTGGGAAAAGTAAATTTTCCGATGATAGCCAAGAATAGAATTAATTACTGGTGAAAAGCCTCCAGGGTCCTGTCTCCTCTCCCCAGGCTACGTGTGTGTGTGTGTGTGTGTGCATGTGCATGTAATGACATTATACCCCAGGTAGGCTAGGAGTGTGTGAGCGCATCCCTTCCCAAACTAGACTTGGGGAGAAATCTAAGCTTGATAGAGAAGCACCTCCCAACGTAGGGTTTGGCAGTGACAAACACCTGCAGGGAAGGTCTGGGCAGAGTGTGGGGAATGAGGGAATGGTTGCCTCCAGCATCCCCTGACCACCCGGAGGAGTGCAGAAGAGCATTAGAAAATTCCCCATGCTCTCAAGAGAGGGTTATGCCTGGCTGAGAAAAGGCTGATGGATCAGAAGTTGTCTCCAGACATGAATGAAGGCACATCATGGTGAAAGAAAGCAGTCAGCAGATGTTGCACGGACCATTAGAATGAGATACCACAGCTGGAATAGACGTTCACCACTGAAGACCCAATGAGGTAAGTTTTATCTCTGCAGATACCCACAGAAGACAGAGAACCATTAAGAACCAGATACCTTACCTGGTGAAGTATAGGTACTTCCATAAGGTCTCTGGCACTTAAGACCTTGGGAAATGTCCCTGGATTTTCCTGGAAAAAAAAAAAGTCCTGAATTGACTGACTAAAAAACACAGAATGACTGAGTAATCATTCATTTGACAGAGTTTACCTAGAAATTATTCTATTTACCTTTCTGCTATCAGATAATATGGAAATCCTGAGCTTCCATACTGCCTGGTAGCAGTAAATGAAATAAATGAAATTTACTTCAGTGATTTAAATTTAAATTTAATTTTAATTTAAATTTACTTCAGAAATTTTACTTCAGGAAAACAAAATCTAGTTTTGCATATTTGGGTTTATGACTAAAAATCCATTCCCTTCTATGGAATCAGATTATTTTCTACATGTCTCCATGTTTTTCCATAATTTTTCATTGATTTCTTTTTTATTTCTTCCCACACAGTCTGAATTGCCAGGCTATTTCTCTCTCCTTTCTCAGATTTAGGGGCCAAGAACTCCAGGGGACTTGAAAGATGTCAGGTTGTTAGTTATTATTGTAATAACTGTTCAGTTAAATAAGAGCTCCATGCATTCGTGTGTTGAAAAATTTCAGATAGTTTCTATTTATTTTAGCTTTGTTCCTTTGCAATAAAAGCTTTGTATTTAATTATTAATTTGGTTGTTATTTCTGGCAATTCTTGGCTATAAATAAATGTCTTCAGAACATTATCTGCAAACCACTAAAGTTTTTTTTTTTTATTATTCCTGGTGGTAGAGCTGTTATATATGAAATGATTGACTCTGTAAGTAGTGTTTAACTATGAATAAATAATGTAAATTAAATGTAAGTGATAATTTCTTCATGATTTTGGAAGAACTGGAAGCAAAAAATATAATTTAGACAAAGTTTGCAATGTCCTAATTGTGTTGGATAACCAAAGGGATTGTGTAATTATAATGAAAATAGAAGTCATTATTACAGATTATGATAGTTTTATGGGTCAACCTGGCTAGGCTATGGTGCCCAGTTAGTCAATCAAACATTAAGTCTTTGCTCTGAAGGTATTTTGTAAATGGGGTTAACATCTACAATTACTTCACGTTAAGTAAGGAAGATTATCTTTAGCAATGTAGGTGGGCTTCATTCAATCAGTTAAAGGCTTTAAGAACAAAAACTGTAGTTTCTCTGAGGAAAAAGAAATTCTGCTTTAAGACTGAAGCAACAGGGGCACTTGGGTGGCTCAGCTGATTAAGCATCTAACTCTTGATGTTGGCTCAGGTCACTAGCTCAGGGTCTGGAGATTGAGCCGTATGTGCTCAGCAGGGAATCTGCTGAAGTTTTTCTCTCTCTCCCTCTGCCCCTCCCTCACTTTTATGCACTCTCTCTCTCTCAAAATAAATAAATAAATCTTAAAAAAAAAAAATAAAGACTGCAACATCAGCTCTTGCCTGAGAGTGTTCAGCCTACCCTATGGATTTTGGACTTGCCAACCCCCACAGTCCTATAATCCCATTCCTTGAAATCTATCTCTTCTATAATATATAGTATATATATTATATAGTATCTATCTATTTATCTATTTGATTGTTTCTGT
Source organism: Mustela erminea (assembly GCF_009829155.1). Lineage (NCBI taxonomy): Eukaryota > Metazoa > Chordata > Mammalia > Carnivora > Mustelidae > Mustela > Mustela erminea. Next base: position 50,152,453 of record NC_045626.1, read on the forward strand.
TTTCCTTGACTGATACAGATTTGGTTCCCAGAGTATTTTTAGAGAAACAGAATCTTAAGGATGAGTTTTCTGAATTGGTTTTGGGTTTTCTGGGATTAGTTCTGTAATATGATTGGATTTAAAGGCATGAATGACTCTCTTTCTAGTGACAAAGAGGCTATTGATAGTCCATGGCATGATGCAGCAAGAAAGATTCGCAAACTATGACCACCTTATACTCTCAAACAAATAGTTGTAAGAAGTAAGATTCTGGGTAACCATATATTTGAAACCTTAAAACGTTGTCAAACCAGCAAGTATAATGAGATTAGCTGGTTACTCCTTTTTTTTTCTTTTTCTTTAAAAAAAAAAAAGATTTTGTTATTTATTTATTTGATGGGGAGGGACACAGTGAGAGAGGGAACACAAGCCGGGGGAGTGGGACAGGGAGAATCCAGGCCCCCCGCTGAGGAGGGAGTCTGATGTGGGCTTGATTCCAAGCCCCTGAGATCATGACCTGAGCTGAAGGTTAACACCCTATGACTGAGCCACTCGGGCTCCCCTAACTTTAACACTTAAAAAAAATATATTCTAACACTAAAACCGTTTTGGTTCAGATTACTGGGGACACTCCTATTGGTGGGCTGTGGTGAATCTGACCTGAATAAGAGTCAAGCAGAGAGAGTCAATTATCATATGGTTTCACTTATATGTGGAGCATAACAAATAGCATGGAGGACATGGGGAGTTAGAGAGGAGAAGGGAGTTGGGGGAAATTGGAAGGGGAGGTGAATCATGAGAGACTATGGACTCTAAAAACAATCTGAGGGGTTGGAAGTGGCGGGGGGGTTGGAGGTTGGGGTACTAGGTGATGGGTATTATAGAGGGCACAGATTGCATGGAGCACTGGGTGTGGTGAAAAAATAATGAATACTGTTATACTGGGGGAAAAAAAAAAGAATCCCATGGGTTAAAATATTCAGACTCAGGGTGCTGTGGACAAAACCCCTGTAACTCCTTCACATCCATTCAGACATGCCCATTTTCTAGAGCTTCAAAACCATCAGCTAAAAACAACTCTTTACACAAATGAGTTTGGAGCTGAAGTTACACATATTATGATTTAAAATAAAATGGAGTTTAAACTCTTCTTACAGACTTCTCTACCCTTTGCCAGTTCTAACTGATTTGAAACCAATGTACTAGACCAACGGTTCTCAACATTCTCTTCCCACATTTTAGCTTTTAATTAATTTTTTTTTTTGTTAGAACAGGTAAGCATCGTGATTTTTAAAAACGATTTGCAAAGTTGCTGTACCTCACATTCATGCCTGCACAGCAGTTAATCTTGTGAATGGCAATGCCTTACCTGCTAGGCCCATTTCTTTAACTGCGATATTTGCGGGAGATTTCAAACAAATCATATTTGTGGTAGTTGTGTGCATCTATGGGTACTTTCTGACAGAGAGTAGTGGAGAAGTAGAGAGGATCTGACTTAGGAGCTGTCTTAGTTTTGGCTGCTCTATGACAGAACACTGTAAACTGTGTAGCTTGACGGACAGACGTTTAGTTCTAACAATTCGGAAGACTGGGGAGTGCAAGATTAAGGCAGTGGCAGATTCAGTGTCTGGTGAGGGTTTTCTTCCTTTTTTTTTTTTAAAGGTGACCTGCAAAGTTAAGGCAGGGCTTTTCTTTCTTGCTTGCTTTCTTTCTTTTTTTAGGTTTTTTTTTTTTTTAATTTTATTTAACAGAGAGAGAGTGAGCACAAGCTGGCATAGCAGCAGGCAGAGGGAGAGAGAGAAGCAGTCTCTCCGTTGAGTAAGGAGACCGATATGGGGCTTGATCCCAGGACCTTTGGATCATGACCCGAGCCCAAGGTAGTTGCTTAACCAACTGAGCCACCCAGGCGCCCCTGGTGAGGGTTTTCTTCATGGCGGGTTTGCAAAGCATTCCCTTCTTGCTGTGTCCTCACATGGCAGAGTGAGAGATCATCTCTCTTGTGTCTCTTCTTATAAGGGCACTAATTCCTCTCATGAGGATTCCACTTTCATGACCTAATTATCTCCTAGAAGTTTCACCTCCAATGCCATCACATTGGTGATGTGGGCTTCAACATATGAATTTTGGGGATCACATTCTGTCCATGCCAGGAACTCAATAGACAACTTATAAAAATGCATTTTGATTCCAGTTACTTTGATTGTAAACTTCTTGATGGCAGGGAGTTTACATGTCTCAGGCTTCTCTAACCCTTTCTACACATGACATTAACTGACAAATACTTGGTAATTTTTTTTTTAATTATTATTAAGTGGAGTCAGCGTGGAGCCCAATGAAGGGATTGAAGTCATGACCGTAAGATCAAGACCCGAGCTGAAATCAAGAGTCAGATGCATAATGGACTGAACCACCCAGGTGCCCACCTTGGCGGTATTTTTATTTTGACTTAGCTTTGGTAGATGCGGCATATACAGGGCTAAACTGTGGCCCTCAAATTCCTGTTGCTTTGTGTGCCACTATATGTAGTACCACATAGTTAGAGTTTTATGTAATTTTCTGAGTTCCTTTAGCTCAAGAGTTGGGATATGTGCATCACATTTTTGGAGGGCTTCCTTCTAAATATAAAAGTTCGTTCAACTTTAGGCTACAGTGAAAGAGAACAGGCAAAAATCTTTCCTACTCTAAAATATGTGTTTATCCCTATAGTAGAGGCATTTTGAGAGGGAAGATGAATGACCCTGCCTTCAGAGTGAAGCTGACTTTGTAAGGACTGTCTTTCACTATATTGAGAACCTGTGTGTTTCAGTGTTCTCTGGTGCTCTGTTTGAAAGGTCCTGCGGCCTCCTTCTTTTGTCCTCTGCCTATTGCTCTGAGGCATGCAGTTTTCCTAAAGAGATTTTATTTGTTTAGTAAAACACTTGCTTTCCTGGCACAGTCTGTTACGAGGACCTTTAGGGAGTGACCATCACATCCTGTTGCCCTAAGGTATGTAAACCACACAAACAGCTCTACACAGCTTACGCTGTCTGCATACCATGGATTAAGGTGGCACAGTAATTTGTTGTTTTAACACACTAAGTAGTATCATAAGATTGCAATCCATTTATAAAGCATTAGATGGAGTTAACAACTGCCGCAATCTCTTAGGCCCTGTAGCCACTTCTGTTCCGCAAGTTTATTATGATTGCCACTTTACCTGGTTCTGTTGTATTTATGGACTCCCTTTCTTCTCAAAGTGCTTTCCAAAATGCTTTAATATATTAATGCTGTGCAGTAATCCTGTGAGGGAGACTAGAATTTCATCCCAGTTTAAAGATGGAAAATGACGGCAAAATGGAAGCCGAAGGTGAAGGTATAGGCACAAAACAGGTGGAGGTTTTGCGGGCAGACGGAGGCAGGACCAGATCCTTCATTCTTTGTGATTAGCTTTACAGCAGTTCATTAAAGGGCTCTTCCATATTTTCCATCGTTCTCTGAGAACTACTGCCTTTTTTTTTTTTTTTTTTTTTTTTGAAAAGGGAATAATACCTCCTGCCTTAGTTTCCTAGGGCTGCCATCACAAAGTGTCACAAACTGGGTGGTTCAAAACAACAGAGATTTATTGTCTTCCAGTTCCAGAAGTTAGAAGTCTAAGTCAAGGTGTTAGCAGGGACATCTTCCTGCTGAAACCTTTAGCAGAAGGAGCCTTCCTTGCTTCTTCCAGCTTCTAGAAACCTAGATATTTCTTGGCTTGTGATGGTATCACTCTAATCGTCACATGGCATTCTCCTTATGTCTCTTCACATAATCTTCTCTTTGTGCAAATGTGTGTCCCTATCCAAATCTTCCCTGTGTTATAAGGACGTCAGTTCTGTTAAATTAGAGACTCCCCAATGACCCCGTCTTAACTTTACAACATCTGCAAACACCCTATTTTCAAAAAAGATTACATTCTGGGGTACTGGGAGGTGATGATTTCAACAGGTATTTTTTGGAAGACATAATTCAATCCGTAACACCATCTCTTGAAAATTATGACTAATGGTGCCTCAAACATGGCACCTGACCAATCCTGTTTGCTAGATATTGTTCAGACCTGATAATAACCAGCCCTGAAACCTGGCATGGAAAGGATATACTTTATAAAGAGGGGGAAGGTCAGAAGACAATTAAGTGTCTGAGCCTCCTTGGTCTCACAAAATGTGATGATAGACTTGGATCATAAAGGAGCCAAATTCTGATTTACACACAAGTTAGATGATCCACCTCTGAATAATGTAGGATAAACTATAATTCCTAGATACTGTTCACCCTCACTCAGCACAAATCTAATTTAAAACATTCAATTAATCTTATCAGTAATGACTTAACATGAGAAAATTTGATATATACACAGAACATGGTCATTGTTGATGGCTGCGCTGCTTGGCTTTCCCCTCTGCTATGTTTCTTCTTCCACCTGCCTTTGCTCCAGTTACTTCTACAATGTGTTGTCTTGGTTCTATGTTTCGTTCTGTCCTGATTTGCCATTAACTTTCTAGTGGAAGTCATAGATCAGACCTCCATGATGAGAAGAATCAAATTGATGCTTAGCTCAGTATGAGATAAAAGAAATTTTAACAAAGAGGAAGTATACGTATACTGGAAATGTATAAAGAAAAGCCAAGCATTGTATCTAATAATAAATCTCATATGGGCCTCCTGGGTGGCTCTGCCTTCGGCTCAGATCATGATCCCAGGGTTCTGGAATCGAGCCCCGCATCAGGCTGTCTGCTCAGCAGGGAACCTGCTTCCTTTCTCCTCTCTCTCTCTGCCTACTTGTGATCTCTTTCTGTCAAATAAATAAATTAAATCTTAAAAAAAAATAAATCTCATACATGTTTTTCTTATTTTATACACATATATGTATACCTATTTAAAAATTATTGTTTTTAAAGATTTTATTCATTTATGATAGATTGAGAGAGCAAGAGAGGGAACACAAGCACGGGGGAACTGGAGAAGGAGAAGCAGTCTCCCGCTGAGCAGGGAGCTGATACAGCACTGGATCCCAGGACATTGGGATCATGACCTGAGCTGAAGGCAGACGCTTAACGACTGAGCCACCCAGGCACCCCTAAAAAACTTTTAAGAAAAAGAATGGATAAGCACAAAAAGAAAATTTAAAATATCCACGATCATGATCCCCTTCATGATTCTAACCCTGGTTATGAACATTGTTAATGCTTTGGTATATGTCCTTCCAGATGCTTACGTATAAGTGTTTTTTACAAAATTGGTATTGAATTGTACAGGTGGATTTATAATCTGCTCTCTTTCTCTTTTTAACAACATAGTATGAGCATCTTTTCATGCCATTAAAGATTTTTCTACAGCATCACATTTCATCATTTACAACAGAAACGATGTTCTGTTGTAGGGATGTACTAAGGGAAATTTAATCAGTCCCCTTTTATGGGACACTGTATGGTTGTTTTAAATGCTCCTTATCATAGTCAATGGTGCTGTAAATAGGGTTGCAGCTAATCTTTGGATAGGTCCATGCTTATTTCCTCAGAATAAATTTTTAGAAGTAAAATCAGTGGGTCAAATTTACACATAATTGACAAACTATTCTCTGGAAAAGCTGGATCAATTTATTCTCCTGCCAGCAGTGCTTGAGAGCACATATTTCCTGGCACATTTGACAATACAACATAATAGAATATAAAAAAAATCATTCCATTTTGGTAAATTAAAAAATGACATTTTAATTTGTATTTGTAGGGCCATTTGTGCTACATAGAATAGGTTGAAGGAATAAACATAAAGTGCGTAAATGTAAGGAAATAAACACTATCATGTAATTTTTCATTGGAAAGTATAAGATACTGTGACAACCATCCATTTGCAAAAAGAAAAATTTTGTGCAAATTTGTTTGCCATTCATATTTCTAACTTTGCAAAATTGCCCGTTTTATATCCTTTAACAACATTGCATGTAGGTGTGATTGTCCTTTCTTTATGGATTTGTAAGTTCTTTATGTAGATTTTTTTTTATGTTCCAATAAAACTTTATTATGGACACTGAAATTTATTTTCATATAATTTTCACATCACAAAAATATTCTTCAATTGATTTTTTTCCCTCAATCATTTAAAAATATAAAAACTATTCTTAGTGCACAGGCCATACAAAAACAAGCAATGGGTTTGATTTAGCACAGGGACTCTAGTTTGGTGATCCATGAATTATTAGAAGGGATAAAGGAACCAGAAATAGTAATTATTTATAAAAATAAACGACTATACATATTTTCGTTCCTTCTCTTAATTTTTTTCAAAAGATATATGACTATTTAAAGTAAAAACTATGACATTATTTTGGTGGTTTAAATTGTGTCCATTTTATATTCCTACCTTCAAAAGACACATGCTGTACTTAATGACTCATTTCTTTCTTTTTTTTTTTTTAATATGGGATTTTTTTTTTCTTTTCTTTGGTGTAAGTGTAACTTTATTTATTTATTTACAGTTTACATTAGTTTCAGGTGTATAAACTCAACACCCCCAAATCAAATAATCCAATTATAAAATGGGCAGTAGACATGAACAGACATTTCTCCAAAGACATACAGATGGCCAACAGACACATGAAAAGATGTTCATCATCACTTACCATCAGGGAAATGCAATCAAAACCACAATGAGAAATCACTTCACACCTGAAAGAATGGTTAAAATCAACATTAAAAAAAAAAAAAAGGCAGGTGTTGGCAAGGATATGGAGAAAAAGGCACCCTTGTGCACTGTTGGTGGGAATGTAAATTGGGGCAGCCACTGTGGAAAACAATATGGAGGTACCTCAAAAAGTTAAAAATAGAACTAGCCCATGATCCAGCAATTACATTACTGGGTATTTAAATACCCAAAGGATACAAAAACACCCCTATGTTTATAGCAACATTATTTACAATAGCCAAGCTATGGAAGCAGCCCAAGTGTCAATCAACAGCTGAATGCTTTAAGAAATGGTATATATATACAATGGAATGTTATTCAGCCATAAAAAAAGAATGAAATCTTGCCATTTGCAATGATGCGGATGGAGCTAGAGAATATTATGCTAAGTGAAATAAGTCAGAGAAAAACAAATACCATACGATTTCACTCACATATGGAATTTAAGAAACAAAACAACGGGGAAAAAAAAAGAGAGAGAGACAAACCAAGAAACAACCTCTCAACTACAAGAGCAAATTGATGGTTACCAGAGCTGGGGTGGGGGATGGTGGCGGGGGTGGGGTCAGAGGGTGGATTAAATAGGCGATCAGGATTAAGAAGTATACTTGTTGGGATGAGCACTGGGTGATGTAAATTCTTTATATTTTGAAAAATTAAATTCCTTATTTTTCATAAATAATGGCAGCATTTCCCCCAAGTTTTCATGTGCCATTTAATTTTATTTGTACTTTTTCTTTTAACACAGAGAAATTTAAACAATATTTTAGTCAATTTCTCAATCTCTTTCTTTTTGGTTTCTTTCAAATTGTCAGTCTTGGGGGGCCTGGTCGGCTCAGTGGGTTGGGGCTTCTGCCTCTGGTTCAGGTCATGACCTCAGGGTCCTGGGATCTGCCCCACGTTGGGCTCTATGCTCAGCAGGGAGCCTGCTTCCTCCTCTTTCTCTCTGCCTGCCTCTCTGCCTGATCTCTGTCGAGTAAATAAATAAAGTCTTTAAAAAAAAATTGTCAGTCTTTCCTTTCCAATCCTAAAATTATTTATATATTTTTCTAGTATTTTTGTGATTTACATTAAAAAATTTACTCCATATCAATATGTTTGATGTTGTTGTAGGATAGGAAATAGCAATCTAATTTTTCTTTTTTGTGCAAGTAGATAGTCAGTTGTCCCAGTACTCTTTCTGCTGGGAATAACATAATAGTGTTTATTTCTTTATATACTTGATATTTATTCCTTTGATCTACTATTTCACCAGCACCACACTGTTTTAATTGCTGTAACTTTATCACATTTTTAATACCTGTGGTACAACCTTATTCATTATTTATTTCTTTAAAAATGCTCTTAAAAATGATACACATAACGTCTTCACTTATTTGAAAATTTCAAGAAACATAAAGAAAAATTGTTCAAACTACTTCCTTAAAATTCATGTTTTGTTAAATAATCATATGCTTTTATGAAAGCTGATGCCTCTTTTCCCTTTAATAATAATGGTTATTATACAGTAATAACAGGGAGGTCAAATGGTAGTAGGAAGCACAGTAACTTTGGAAATAGCTAACCCTGGGCTGGAAAGCCGACTTTGTACTTTGTTAGCAGTGTGCCTTGGCAAGTTAATTCACTTCTAAGGGTCTTGGTTTACCCATTAGTAAAAATAGGAATAATAGTATCTTATCTACTTCCCAGGGCAATAAAAGGATTAAATGGGAAATTGTTTGCTAACACACAGCTTGTCACTGCTATCAAAGAAGGAGGATCTACTGTTTGTAAAACATTTTTATATACATCATCACATTTGACTCACAAAATGCTTGGCTCACCGGCAGTCATAAAGTTTCTGTGGTATTGAATTACATGATGATTTAATAAGATATGATGATGTTATAGCTACTAAATGGTAATCTTACAAAAGTAATACTTTTTTTTTTTACTTAAACAAGTCACTGAAACTTTTGCTACATTCTAGGTATGAAATCATTTTAAAATAATGATTTACGATGGCAGTATTTTTTACCTTTTCAACAATTTGATATGTATAAATAAGGATACATGCACTGTTAATGCACATATTTTTAGAAGCATATCTATTCTGTAAAGCAAAGTTGGTAGTCTAACTTAACCAGTTTGTATTGTGTTAAAAGCATTTGATTCCTATTATATGAAGCATAATTTTTAATTTGAAAATTAATAAGAAATCATTTTCATCTTAGTTGAGCCAAGTCACAGATTAAAGCTCATATTAAATAAATTGTTTGCATTATAACAACCATAGAGAAAATAAATGTGTAAACCAATATAATTTACTAAATCATTAAGACTGTCTGGAGTCATTGAGAATTGAATTTACATTACAGAGATTCAAGCTGTGTGTCTTCGGTTATGTAACCTAACCACTCTACACTTAGCTTCCCATCTGTAAAATGGAATAATAATAGAGTCTAGAAAAGAGATTGTTTGAAGGTGAAGGAAATAACTGATCATGTATTTAGCACAGTATGTGTTAACTAAATAGTTATTATTGCTGTTGTTACCTGATGAGTAACAAAATCATGCAGCCCCATTGGAAGGAAGAATTTAAAAGTATACAAAGCAATAATAATTGAAGTTTTAAAATAGGAAACTCATGGCAAATATAATCATATTCCAAGCAGATGATAACTTAAAACAAAATCATGCCTGTGTATATTTGGGTGGAGAGAAAGATTAGTTAAAAAGTCTTTGCAGAGTTATAATCATTACCACAAAGTCCTAGTAATAAGGATAAATGAAAAACAAAGGTTCCAGAATTATTACAAAGAAGCCTATACTCACAGATAGATAAGGCTGAGTCTAATCCAAGGGAACAGAGGTTTGATGCTATGAACTCATAGAACATTATCCTTTTTTTGATTTACACATAAAAACCTTGTTTTATTTTGTACACAGATCTTCCTTCCAACATTTTCAGAAGCTGTCACAAAAACTCATTTAGGATATTGGGTTTCCTGGATCCTCTCCAAGCTTTTCTTCCTGCAAATAAGCCTTATGTGATCAGAAGATTTAGACTGAAGTAGAGAGAAGACTTTATCATTTTTGTCTTTTATGAGGACATGTTCTGGAAATCTCAGGAGAATATGGCAGATGCAGCACAGTGAAGTCTGGGGTATGTATTTTTGGTACCCAGTAAACAAACATTTAGAGAATAAGGTCTTAGAAGAGCCATATACGTGAAACAGTTAAAATCATCTAAACCTGAAGCAAAGCTTAGATCCTAGTTTTTGCTTCTTGAGTGTCTGCTTTGTTTTAAAAAACCAACAAAATTCCTTGGCTCCGTGAACATGCAATTCTGTTCTTGAATTAGAGAGAGAGAGGCTTTTGCTCATGTGGCTTGGAAAGGCTTCCTGGTTATTTTCAAGTTTGTGAGGCACTAAATTTTGAAGGTCAGAGAACTTGTGACACATTATTGGTAAGCTCATCAGCTTCTTACTTCATGGTGTGTTCAGAGGGCCATGATGCAGGCAGTCCGGTAAGTGATGGTCATGATGTTCTGCTGCAGAACATTTGGGTTTCCCTACAGGTGTAATTGGGATGAAGTGAGTCATTAGTCATCACATTTTCTGGAAGAGTCAGAAGAGAAAAAGTTTAGAGTGAAATTGAATACAGTTTGTAATTTGCTTTGGTCACTGATAAGAGGGAATGACGTTTTGCATCAAACTTGTTCACTGAATAGGTTTACGATAGGCTGGTTCTTAGGCTAAGTAGTGGATAGAAATGAGTAGAATGAGAGTATAAGACTTTTCCAATAAGATTTACTATTATTTATACTAGGAATTAATAAAGATGCTTTGTCCTTTCGTATGATTTAAAAAAAAAAAATTAGTGAGGGTAGGTGATGGGGATGGTGGAGGTACAGGGCAATGGGGGAGGGTAACATAGCCATAAAAGGAAGACTCCATTCCTAGGGTAAGAAGTCTTGGCTGTGCAAGCTATTTGCTAATGTTGTGAAATCATCTTCAAATTCAAACGCTCAGTAAATATACAAGACATAGCCCTCTCGTTTGGATACAAAGCTCATCTTTTCAAGGGCTAAACCATTCTTTGAGTGTTCACCGAGGTTTCAAGGCTTGAAACTTCAGCAAAGACAGATGTGTCGAGTGACCAGAAAAAACAATTCAGGCAAGTATTAGTTTGACTTGTAGCGAGGATTCACCATTTCAAGACCCAAAGCTCTGTTTTCTTATCTTAAGGACAAACAAGATAAAAAGCACCTTATTATGCTTAAGCATATATATTAGTTAATATATTAGAGGATTGAAGTTCAGGGTCTTTGTTCATTTTCGACAAATATTGTCAAATAGCCTGTGCTACGTAGATGGAGGCACAGCCCCAGAGTGATGCCTTCTGTCCCTCCCGTTCTCAGAGGACACGGGAGAAACCTACCCCTGGGAAGAATTCCACGGTTGCAATTGCTTTTCTAAGGAGATGTGGTTGCAGTCTAGTCTAGTATGCCAGTCTTTGCTTCCACAGCCTGGGAAGAAACAGTTGCTGCCTGGGAATTCTACTACCTCTGGTGAACGTTGTGGGGACAGGGTGGGGTCGTATTTGACATTCCTTTGTGTTATCTGTTAACTGGAAGGAAACTCTAACTTTTGGGTCTTTTCTTCCCTTTTCTTCCTTGTCATTTTCAGTTATACACAGGATATCTGAAGATTCCTCTCTCCCTCTTAACCTCAGTCGCCTTAGGAAGAAGTAAAAATCTTTAGGAGAGAAACAGGGTGCGAGCAGGGTAAAATTGGAAGGCTTCCCCCTTGTCGTGCCCTGTCCTGCCCCGATTCTCCTCTGCCCCTCCCTCCTCTCTCCCCTTCTCCCAGAAAGGATGCTTTAGGTGAGGGTCCTTCCACAATCCGCTTAGGCCCCAGGCCTCGCTTTAAGCCAGATCGATGTCTGCATTTGCAATGAACTGGTCCGTACCCGCGGCGGTTTCCCTAAGTGGTCTCGGCCAGGACGCCTTGTCAGTGCTTGTCGGGGTGGCTCTGGGCCTTGCCAGCTTCGCATTTTTACCTGATGCACCTCTTTTTTCCGCCGCTCCTGAGACACAAAGCCCTCCCCCTCCTCCCTCCCCCGACAGCAGCGTTAGTTAATTCTCTGAGTTAGAATATTCCTCGACATTAACGGCAAATTACTACTTTCAGGGAGGACTTGGGGGTAGTTTTGGTCTTTGAGACATCGGTTGCCCCGTATTTGCCTCCATCCAATAGAAAGCAGGAGCCTAGCTCATGAGGGAGGATTTGGCGACGTGGGGATGCAATCACAGACTTTCGCAGTTTTGGAGTCCAGTCCTGAGCTTCTAGTTCCTCCCCTTCCGCAATCTTCCCGGTATCCCCGGGCTCAAGGACCCAGGCCAGAACTTTCGAGAAAAGGAAAGCTTCCTTGCTGGGAAGGACGCCAAATTCTCCTAATCAGAGACCATCAGTGGCCCCAAAAGATCTGTGGGACAGCTCTGTTCCGGGCTCGATTCCCCCAGGAAGCTGTGGGTCCGGGGCTGGGCGGGTCTTTCGAGTGTGCCGAGCAACGGGTGGGTCTTGGAAGCTTGATTTTCTGGGAGATCAGTGACCAAGAATCTCAAAATGATTTCTTTGCTTAGTCTTTCACTTTCGCAAATGGGTTCAGGCCTCAAGGCCATCAATTTCCGAGTGCTGGGCACCGAGTTCCGCGCGTACCTAAGCTAAACAGAGTGGAAGTGGCACAGCCCTTGTAAACCAGGGCACAGTTAAAATTCCTGCGGGCCATGGAGCCAGTAGTCCGTCACCCGCCCCACGAAGTTAATGGTGTTTGTGGTTTTCCTTCTGATAGGCCATGAAGTCAACATTCTCCCCACATGGTGGCTCCCTTTACTAAAGTTGAGTAGTGAATTTGTGCAGGGAGTCTTGGAAATTTTCAAATATTTCTACAGATTGAACTCATTTCGGAATTCGCGTGGGAGGGAAGAGTAAGGATTTTAATCGGGTTCACCTTTGACGCGAAGCAAGGAGGAAGACAGAAAAGTCACAGTCGGTAATAGCTTTGGGTGCTTTAGTAAGAAAGACGTCCCTGCTTGATTATCCGGTTGGTCGTGTTCACCGAGGGCTCTTTGTGTGCGAATTTACTCCAGAGGCAGAGCTGAGCATGGAACATATGCATGTAAACATTGCAACATAAAAAGGTGAACATATGCACTAGAGACAAAGAGATACATCCCTAAGTAGTTGTGGTTCATAGCTTTATTGCAGGCAGGCAATCTGGAGTATCCCCAGGAAAAAGGTAAAATGAAGCGAGTAGCTTCTAATTCATGACCAGGAATGAGCAAAACTTTTGTCTTCTTGACGGGAATATTAGATCTCAAATAAGAAAGTAGTTAAGGAAATTTTGAATGAGAAACATAATTTTGTCTTAGAAAAAGCATGCAAAACTAATATAGCTTATTTAAAAGTTAGCTCCAAATTATAATAGGACATATTCCCACCAAGTTGCCATTTCCTCTAAGTTTTGTTTAAGACCCAAATAATTAAAATGCACACTAATGATTATTGATGGTTCTATTTCCTCTAAGCAATAAAAAGAAATAGGCTGGATTTTCTCTTACTGGAGTAGAAATTTAGGAATCTTCTTAAATTGCCCAGGGGCTTGAAAGCCTCCGGGTGGCTGTAGTCTTCTCTTATTGCTTTCCTCTTCCCACGTCATTTTCAGCTAAAAAAAAATTAACGGTTCCCAGTGGAGGGATTCCCGTTAGAAACCCTCAGCAAGTAAACTTGTACTGGGAATCCTCACGCTTTCCCAATCTGTCTGTATTTCTCCAAACAGAACCCAAGTTGTAAATAAAGGAGAATAATGTATTTCTCACTCCCAAATTCTTAAAATTTCAATTTCTGTGGAAAGTACAACTTCACAGTTTCAATCTTTGAAATCAGTAAAAGCCAAGAAAGTGTGAAGGTGTTCAAATAGGCCACCTAGAGATCTACAAACCAGGACTAACAGGAAACAGAAAGCTCTTTACTCAAATTTAGGCAGGGTCTGACTGTTCTCAGCATTAAGGGCATTCATGGATACTGCAAAGGGGGAACGTATCTGAACAGTGGGGAGACTTGGACAGTGAATTGTTACATTAATAGTATCAGCACCAAATCTTCAGATTTAGAGGCTCGGGTGAAAAATTAAACCAATGGTAATTTTCAATGTTTGTAGCATCTGCGACCAGAGTTCAGCACTCAGAGCTTGGACAGCTCCACAGGCCACCCACCGGATGCAGCTTTAACCCTAATCAATCTACTCATAGCCAGACTGTCAACGACAGCCAGACTCATTAGCGATTTACTGAAAATCCTCCAAGACTTCCCTTTAAAAACAAAACGACTTCCACATTTAATTGTCTATCTAAAAGAACATACGCAAGAAATTAGGAGATCTAAATTAAATTTATTAATAGGAGAGGTTGATGGTGCTTAATTCCAGAGACCAGAGCTCTGATTGCTGGGGCTTGATGAAGAGTAAAGAGAAATTGTATGGACATAATTAAAAACATAACTTTCACCATCCTCTAGATTCTATGAATTCTTTACCCATTCTTGAGAAATGGCTAAAACTGAAAACCATCAAAATAATTGCACTTCTTAAAAATTGGATTGTATGAGTGAAAGGTGTTTATGAGAAGTCGATGACTCCGGATCTTATCATCCAAGAGGACAGCACAGAATAGTTAATATGTTCCTTGAGGGACTAGGATGCTGACGTCTTTTTCTGATACCCGATCATTACGTGACTGGGAAAAAAAAAAAAAAAAGGAAGTCATTCCATGAATAAAAATCGGAGCGCAACAGTGCAACAAAATATTCTGTACTTAAAGGCCATAGGCAGACAGATGTTGACAAAGAAGGCTCTTCTAAATCCACGTTCAGATAGATTTCTGGTAACTGCACATATAAATAGGAGCAGAGGGCCGGTCACCTCTGTAACCACCGGCAGCACCAGCAGCAGAAGCCGCAGCTTCAGACGCAGCCAGGGGGACCTCACAGCAGAGAAGGCGCTGCCGACTTGCACAACTGCCTGACCAGGCGGTTGCAACAGACGCCTGCCGAGCCCGGGGCCCTCCCTCTTCCTTCTCTACTTCTTTGACTTTACCTCTTTTCCTTAATCACTTAGTTCTTTCTCCTGGTGGACTTAGACCCCTTTGTCTCCAACCCCCACTTCAGCTCCTCGCCTCCTCTTTCTTCCTTCCCCATCTCTCTCCTCGCCCCCTTGCCTCGGTGTCACGCTTCCTCCTAGTTCCGTGCGTCTGCAAACTTTTGAACAGAATACCGGCCTCAGCAAACAAGTCCTCCAGCTCCTCCTGCTGCTCCTGCTCTTTCCTGCGGCTTCTCAGACACTAAACGCCAGACGGTGGTGCCTCTTGGGTTGTGACTCCAGCGCAGAAACTTGGAGGAGCCCTTTGCCCGCCGTCCTACTTGGCAACAAACCCTCTCCTAGCAGTGGTAAGAGTTGAATGGTAAGGGGGAAAATATCTTACCAAATCAAAC
The DNA here is from genome assembly GCF_009829155.1 of Mustela erminea. NCBI lineage: Eukaryota > Metazoa > Chordata > Mammalia > Carnivora > Mustelidae > Mustela > Mustela erminea. The sequence continues at coordinate 50,167,662 of NC_045626.1, forward strand.
GACTTGTTTGACTGCTGATTCTTTCACCAGCATCAGGGGACGAGTTAGCTTTCCTCCGCACCAGGTTTGGCGAGTTAAGCGGGCACTAGGTATATACATATATATGTTTTTCTAACTATAGCGAGAGGGAAGTGGCAGGGCGCGCACGGGCTGTCATTCAGCGGTTTTCAACCGGTGCTTTGCTCTGTCCCTCCCCTACTTCGGGGAGTTTCTTGGGGTTGGCGGGTGAAAGGGCAGGGGCGTTCTGACAGCTGTGTGCCCTCTTTCCCCTTCTGCGCAGAATGGCCATGTGTAGCGGAGCGAGGCTGGCCCTCCTGGTCTATGGGATAATAATGCACAGCAGTGTCTACTGCTCACCTGCCGCCGCAGGACTCCGGTTCCCTGGAATCAGGTAGGTGCTGGCCGCCTGGGCTGAGCTGAGGCTTAGCTTCCCCTAACACTTCTTCGTGGTTGTCCTCCTGCAGTTCCGCGGTCCCGGCTATGATGGTCTCCCCACTGGCTCCCAGTACGCCGCTGTCAGCCTAGGTCCGGCCTTGGGTCCTTGGCCCCGGCTCCGTGCAAGGTTGGGGCAGGCTCCACTGCGGCTCAGCGCCCCTCCCCCAGCCCGCAGCCGCCAAGGACCCCGGGTAGAGCAAGGGAGCTTCAGCGGGCTGGAGAAACCTCCCCTCCCCCAGCCCCGCCCGCGGTAGGGGGCAGGGCCCGGCCGGGAGATTGACTTCTTTTCCCTATTCTTAGCTTGAGTTAGGAGAACTACTTCTCTGGTGCCCGCAGCCAGGTTGGAGAGGCTTGAGCGTGAAGCTCCCGTGGACTTCGCTTTGTTACAGCTTGTTCTGGACTCTCGGGGCGGGGTCTCCCTCTCTCTCCTCTGATCTCCCTTTCACTTCAATTCGAATTCTTTCCCCTGGAAGAGCTTTCTCTCAAGTGATACGTTTTCCAACTGCAATTTGAGTCTCAAACTGTCTTGGGGAGGGGGAGTGTTGGCCGGGTATGGTTGAGGAAAAGCGTTTTGAGAGAAGGAAGGACAAGAATGAGTCTGAAAGGAAGGGGGAGAAACGGATGAAACGCATGAAAGGAAGGAGGGAGAGAAAGCCGGCAGGCAGGTAGGACCAGGACAACCTTGCTAGCCCGAGGCTGGAGTAACCCTGGCTTTTATCTTAGCCCCTGGTTTCAATCGGTTGGCACTGCCAGGTTCCTTAAGCAACCCCAAAGTCCCGGGGTGGTCGCCGGAGAGTGGAAGCTCCCTTTGCAGCGCAGCTTCCGCGCTTCGCCTTGCTCCGGACTCCCAGCAGCTAGGAGCGCGCCTTCTGCCGGCTAAACTGCTTCTCCAAGCCGCGCCCAAGAAAGGTCGCCGTTAGCGGCCGCTGACCGGAGAGATGGGTTCTGACTTCAGTATTAGCATTCCAGCATCTGGGCACGGGGCAGGGATAAAAGTGGCCAGAAAGACCCGGGGACTCTGGGAAGCTGGGCTATAGAGGAGGCGCGTCGCCGAGGAAGGGCTGGGTGTGGGGCGGACGGAGGGATGTGCTTTCCTTATCCTTACCTCTCCACGGATTGGGGAAAGGCGAGCAGAATAACGAAGTACGACTCTAAACCCTACTAGAGAGCGCTACTTGTCCTGGCCGCGTTCCGAGTCTCTCCAACGGCCCAAAGCGAGGAGGTTTTGCGTTTTAGCTCATCTCTCCCCGTCCTGTATCAAGGATAGAGGCGCTAGGCAAGGGCGACTTCAAGACCGCGGCGCTCCTGTTGGCTCTCGGTCTCCTGTTGACCCTTTCCCTTTCCGCCGACCCAACATCCCTAACAGATTAGCGCGAACTATTTTTTTTTTTAGCGGACCTAAAAACCCTATTTCACTCCCAGCAATTTTCAAAGACCCGAGTGCCTGGCACTTTCCTTGGGCGAGGAGCACCGGTGTGCGCAGACATGCCACAGAATGAGCCACGGCCAAACAGGCTAAGTTTAGGGGCATCTATTATTCATGTTCCTGCCAGATCCTCTCCCGCCCAAAATAGAAGTCGGAGGTTCTCCGTGACCTACATCTGCGCGGGGAAGGGCTCCCCTGGGCTCAGAGGCTGGGTGGGGGTGGCTGGCGGAGTCGGCCGCGGCACACCCCACCCATCCACCCTCCTTCTGTTTTGCTCTGGGCCTCCCCTATCGGGTCTTCGCGTTGGCCAGAGTCTTGTCTCTGAAGACCTTTCTCGTCCCCGCCCGTGGCTGCTTGTTTGGGGTGGCTCAGGAGCCAGGCCCGTGGAGGCTGGGGGAGGTAAGATCCTTTTCTGTGGGGAGGTGTAGGGTGTCGGCACAGACGTCTGGGCTTCCTAGGGCCCTGAAGGCTGACCCTTTATCCGCGAGAGGACCGGTCGGAGAGCAATTAGGAGGGATAGGGAATTTCTCTTGGGTGTACTTTCTTTCGCCTTACCTCTACCCCCTCCCCCATGCCGGAAGAAGTGGCAATTCTCCGTGGGGGGAATCTTTAGAATGAAGGAAGATCAGTGCAAGCCCCTTTCTTGGGGTCCTGGCAGAGCCGGGGAGAGACCTGTACTGACCACTCCTTCTGCCCCCGGGCTACCCCGGCAGGCCGGAGGACGAGGTGTACGACGAGGACGGAAACCCGCTGCAGGACTTCTATGACTCCGACCCTCCTGGCCTCGGAAGCCCCGCCTCCGCGCTGCGCGACGCCTACGCGCTCTACTACCCGGCGGAGAAGAGGTACCACGCGCGGCCTCCGCTACGGCCCGGGACTGAGGGGGCGGGAGGAGAAGGGTGGTGGCCCACCGAATAGGCTGTTTTTCATAAAAACCCCCAAGCCTCTCCTCTCTCTGGCTGATACCCGTGAGAGCGACAAAAAGTTAGTAGCGGGCCGGTCTGTGTGGCTATGAGGGTCGCGTGGGACCCAAAGATCTGTTGCCCAAGGAGTGGCCGGGAGTGCGCGCCCCATCCAGACTCCATGCCTGGCATCCCCGGAGGGCTGCAGGGACTCCCGTTCCTAACAGTCAGTCGCGGGAACATCCCAAAAGAGTAATCGGCGAGTTCTGTGCCTCCGGGGCGTGTCCCGTCAGCCATCCGGAGCGCCGAGGCGCGTGCGTGCCTAGCTGGGGACCTGGGGCTGCCTCTTGGGGACAGTCAGTGACCCTGGGCGCTCGCTTTGCCTCCCCGTTAGAGATGTCGCCCAAGGGATCCTTAACAAGGCCTACCGCAAAGTACTGGACCAGCTGTCCGCCAGGAAATACCTGCAGACACTCATGGCCAAGGGCCTGGGGTAAGAGTTTGCGAAAGAGTTAAGCGCCGCAGGACAGCGCGCGCTCCGGGGTGGGTGTCCGTGCGAGCGCGCGCGGGGTGGGCGGTGCCGCTTCTGCGTCCGTGCGTGCGCGTGGGCCCGAGGGTGCGTCTGCGCCGCAGGGTCTTCGGGGCCAGCCGGCGGTCCCTGGCGGAGGTTCTCATCGAGCACCTTAAGTTTGGCCAGACAGTTATGAGCGGCAAAAGGCAAGGAGAAGGCAGAGAAACTGGGGAGTTTGATCCGTTTTGAATTTAAAAACGAAGAAAAATCAGAGAGCCTCCTTCCCTCCCCGCCTCACCTCCGTCCGCCCCGAGTGACTGAAAACCTTCGAGCTTCGCGGGACGATTTGCTATAATTTCTAAGGGTGACTTAAAAAAAAAAAAAAACACCAAACATTTCTTTTTCTGTAAATTCATATCGAAACCAACAAATCCTCAAATTTGGTCGGGGAAACAAACAGTTCTTGCGCGTGCCAGACAAACCCAGAGCACAGGGCTTGCGTGGAGCATCTCTGAGCAGAAGGCAACATTTTAATAAAGCCCATGGGGAAACAGATTACATTTTTCGCAATGAATAATTCATGTGATGAAAAATATTGCCTACAGCCTGTCGACTTATATTATTATCATCACGTTTTTCAACTCAGCGTGCGGAAGGGAGGAGTGCCCATGTCTGACTAGGAATTGCAGGATCGATGTTAAACTCCCAGGCAGCAGCCAACGTTGCTCTTGGGGCTTTTTGGTTATTTTCTCTGGCGGGGGGGTGGGGGTGGGGGTCGGAGGGATGAACAGGACAATTTAGCGCAAAAGCGCTGATGGTCAAATCTCAAGGAGCAGCATCTGGAGAGAGGGTGGGCGTGAAGCACGCCTGCCCTTGGCCCGGACCTCATCTCGGGTCCCTTCTGTAAGGATTTAGTGCCAGGAAAGCCTCGGTGGGGAGAGCGGGATGAGGGGTTTACATCACAGCCCTCCCCTCCAGCTGCTTACTGGCAGAGGAAGGCGGCGCGGTGGGCGATGAGAGCTGTGCCTTCCCTGAAGGCTCCCGCGTGGGGTGGGGCCCACCTGCTCCCCGCAGCTATTGAATCTGTGTCTCCCGCCCCGCCACCCTCTTCCCGACCCCTTTCCTTGCAGTGGGAGCCTAGGCGGCGGCGCAGAGGACGACTCGGAGCCTCTCTCCAAGCGCCACTCAGACGGAATCTTCACCGACAGCTACAGTCGCTACCGGAAACAAATGGCTGTCAAGAAATACTTGGCGGCCGTCCTAGGGAAAAGGTATAAACAAAGGGTTAAAAACAAAGGACGCCGAATAGCGTATTTGTAGCGATGAGTTATCAGCTACCTTGTGTATACAATCCTGACACAATGAAAAGTCACTTTCCCAACTGACTGAACAGTCATCGCTCATGTGTTCTATCCAAACATGTATTTATGTATGAAGTAAAGCCATTAAATGAATATTTTGATAATAATATTGTTTTTTCTTTTTACAAAGCACTAGAGAATGCACAGATATACTTTGTGGACCAATTATTAATATATATATATTACAAATATATATATTACGAATATATATAGGTATAAAAGACAGCAGTTCATACAGAGTGTGCACAAGGATTGAAAATTCGCCTGAGCTGTTTATGTTTTTATATAAAATAAGTAGAAAAATAGACAATCATTGTTTTGAATATTACTCCTATTTTTGTAAAATGGAATTAAAAGGATAGTATTTTTATCCACGACAGGCCTGAAGATATTAATACTGACCATTTGCTACTGTACATAATGATGCCCTGCTCCAGGGAGATTTGGAGGTAATGATTTGGGAGAATTGCTGAAGGGCATTCTTTTCTAGAGAGTCTCTGGGGCAGGCTGCTACAGTCCCAGCTGAACTCAACTAGGACTGTCCCCTTTTGTCCCCTCGCTGGATGGCAATTCCAGTACTTCTGCTTTCTTTGATTCTACTTTTATGTGTACTTGTCTCTCTTCAGACTCTCAGCCCAGAAGGAAATTCTCCTGATAAAAACAACAGCTCAATCCAAATTGTGCTTCTCCCCAGAATTCACATCACTCCCTGGGGGAAGTGTTGGTGGGTTGTACAGAAAAGGGAGACTTGGTAGAAAAATCTCCCTTCTCTGTACTAGCAGGAAACTCGATATTCCAAGGTTAGGGCAAATGGAACAGAGTGAAGGAAATGTAGGTATACTGGAAGAGGCAGAGCATAAGGCAGTCAGAGGAGGACCCTGGAGAGGGACTGGTTTGGAGCTGCCCCAGGTCTGGGACGCTGAGGGTAAGCTGAGTCCCACTGTAGGTCCCCTGCCTGACTGACTTTGGGCGCTGGATATTGGAAATGGATGCAAAGTACAATGTGTTTTTCTCCAGTGCTGTCAATATTTCTCATCTTGTGAAATGACCAGGATGCTCCCCTTTGAACCCAGCTCTGTAGGAGTCACACTTTTCTTTTGTGATTTTCTGAAGACTCTTTCTCACCCTCTTGCACTGTTGAAGTACCGTTTACATTTTTCACTCACTTCTCTTAAACTTGTGAATGCTTTTTGTTGTTTGGTGCAAGTACCTATTGTAAAGTTTAGGAATCCCTGTGTAGTTACCACTAAGTAATTATGCTCTAAATATGAACCCTTTGTTTCTTGTTTATTGAGTTTGTAGGTAAAATGTATTTTTCTACATTATGGCTTATTGCTTAGTAAAATTTATTTCATAAAACCAACCTTTGTCATATTAGAATGTGTAGTGTTCACATTTTGCTCAGTTTTACTAACTGATAAATCATTTAAACCTCATCTTCATATGTATGAGTACTATCTTATATTTGTGGTCAAGAGTGAGGTAAGCAAGCTCCAACAGACCCTGAGAACCTCCCCCTTGTATCCTTTCTTGGCTACAGAAGGCATGTCTGTCTGTTTCCTATCAATTCCTTGAACATGTGAGTAATCTCTATAAACAAAAGAACCTACACCCAGCAACCAGATCAAGCTACAACAGGCAAACCAGCCAAACTCCCCAAATTCAGGCACAGATTCTTTTGGAGAAAAAGAAAAAGAGAACAAGAAAAGATTAAACATTAGCTTGTAAAGTTTAAAGGACCTTTCCTTTTCCTTTACGGATTTGATTCGGTATGAAGTCATAAATCAAAGAAAACAGAATTGGATTTGCATTCCCAGGCGGGATGGATGCTGCCAGGAGATCACATTGCAAACACTGAAAGCACAGAGGCATTCGATCTATGCCTGAGTCCTGTGTATGGGATCAATCTTTCTTTAATTCTGCAGTCTCCTCAGGCAATGTGACACGGGATGCAGTTTGCAGCTTTAGTGCCTTTCTTCGCCTTTTAAATCGCCACGAATCACAGATGGCTATTTAGTGGCCCTACAATGCTGCAACACATCGGCTTGCATTTTAGTCTTAATTATTTGTTTCTTGGATAATGGGCAGAGTTTTCTGTATTTGTGTCAGCTGTTAGTGGTGAAATAGGGCTCTAGTTAACCTTTTATTTATGAAGTCTAATTTAGTGTTCCTGTGGCTAGTTGCAAGCATTTACAGTGATCACCCAGTTTAATCTTTTGTATACTTTTTAGAAATGCCAAGAGCCTTACTAACCTGGAGCAGATTTATGATATAGTGATAATTTAGGTAGGTGTTAGTCTTGGAGCTCTTATTTTGTGTGCAACTGATTATAAAAAACATCTTAACCAAGTATTATTACACACATGATATCTATAACTAGGACTTTGATAACTGTTATATAAAGTGTGTAAAATTTGTATGAATAAATTTTTGTAAACAATGTAACTTCGTCTAATGTTTGGAGAAAAAAGACATCTAGGAAATAACTAAAATCTCTTAAAGGATTATATTTTCTTTAGCAATCATAAGATCTTTCATGTTGGGAATATATAAGCTTCCATGTATTTTCATAAACTGTACTTTAATATCTGCTTGCTGTGTTAACTGAATTCAACTAAAAATTTAAAGTAGCTACTCAGATGCAGATGCCTAAGAAGATAGTAAATTCATAAATAGGCATGGGTGTTGGAACACTTCTAGGATGCACCATTTAGATAAATTTCCATCGCTTAGTGTATATATACATTGTGCCCAGTATTCAGAAAGTTACTGTCCACTGGGGAAATAATACCTGGTTATCAGTTATGCTACTAAAATAGCAGTATAACATGTTCTTTTACAAGTAAGTCTTCAGACTTAATTGTTCTTGATAAAATTCTGCATAAAAATGACTTAAATAATCAGTTTTGGAAGTTTTAAAATATGTTTAGAGATCTACAAACAACTATTTTTGATTAATGTGCTTTGGGTGGAAGGAAAAAGAACATGAGCAAGCAAAGAGTTAATTAAATACCTTTAAAAATATATTTTGAAAGGACAAAATGTGAACAGTTATTTGTGGATTCTTTGTTTTATTAGTTTATATTACCTAACTTTAAAGCAAAGCCTTCATATGAAATTCCCATGAATTTCTCAGTTGTGTTTATTTTGGAGTCTTTGATGATTTCTGGGCTTAAAAAATGTATTGAAAATCATTTATAATAAGTCAAATACCATTTAATTTAAATTGCCAGAGTTTCATCTTAAAAATTAATGCATTCAATTAATAAATCAATAACTATGTCACAGTAATATTAAAGAATGAGCAAAGATCAGCAAGGATTCAAAAACTATCTTCAGAACTTGGCTCAGTATTTAAGGCCCAGAATCATGTAGGGAGGAGCTTATTATCTAGAGATCTCATTTGTAGTAAATTAAAAAAAAAATAAATACAGTACAATTCATATTTACATTGAATTTTATTGAATACGTTTTTACTTCTTCATCTTCAATTGCCTACCCCATTGAGCTGCTGGTGTGGTAAATGGAAGAATGAAGAAAAATAATTTATTTGGTTGGGGGCAGGACTTGTCAAGAAAGTAGCGATAAACTCCAGATTGGCTGACTTCAAGTGAAGTTCATGTATATGGCACCTTGCTATCTTCTCTTACGGGATCAGTCAAATGATAGTTTTCCCTTGGAAGGCTTGATATGTTTAGGTAGCTAAGAATTGTGTTTTGTTGCTATTAGGGCTGTGAATACATTGATTCAATCCAGTAAATATTTATTGAACACCTAAAACCAGGCACATGGGTTAAGAGAGTTTAACACATGGGAGTTAAGGTAGTATTTTTCCAAAGAATATTCTTCCGCTACAAGATCATTACTAATAATGTAATTGCAGGCCTCCACCAGAACAAGTGAATCTGTGTTTTAAGTAAAAACCTTAGATTAATGTTCCCTAAGTTTGAGGCCACCTAGATTTAGAATTTGGTGATATGTGTATAAATGTTTGTGTGCTGGGACTGGGTGGATTTTTTTTTTTTCATGTTAAATAAGCAACAAGTCATGCTACCTACACACAGTAATATTTCAACAATATATTCTCCCAGGATGGATATTAGGTTCTTCAAAAAATCGCTGTATTTCCTGTAGGTCAGTAAGGCCATAGTTAGCATTATTTTACTTATATATTCTGGTTGGACATCTCTATCAAAAGGGCTTCTAGAAGGAGAGTGATCCTATAATTAGAGTCCGAAAAATCCAATCACGTGACTGAGAGATGAATGAAATTACTGAGAGAAACCATGCAGCCAGCTGGCAGTAATTCTGCGGATCCAGAAGTCAACTTCGGATTACATCATATCCAGATTTGGCTTGAATGTATCCCCTCAACTGTTTACAAGAGGATTTCCACTGGATGCCCCGCTATGACCTCAGATTCAACCTTACTGTTCACATGGTTACAAGATTGGGAACTAAGATCAAGTCTGAACTCTTGTCTTTCATTGCAATGCTTTTTGATGAAGGAAGGTGCCTGCTGCTCTTGCCACTGCCCATTGCTTCGTAGCTGGTCAGCTCAGTGTAGTCATTCCCTCTGTTCTCCAACTCAATCCTTCCTCTTTGGAAGGATGGATTCATATCTGTCTTTACAATGCTAAAGCTCCTTTTCATCTCCCAACCATCCCTCTGTGCCCCAATGTCTATTCTCTATCTACCCCATCTAAATATTCTGTAAGCTCCAACTCAAGTCCTCTTTTTCTAGGGCTCTTCCTCAGCCTCAAGTGACCATAGCTTCATTTCTCCCACGTTCACCCTTGCACTGTCTCTTGTGACCCTTACTCTCTGTAGTATTACTTCTGATCTCTAATTTTGCTCTGCTCTGCCTGCCTGCCTTCCTCTCTCTTTCTTTTATTAACATATAATGTATAATTTATTTCAGGGATGCAGGTCTGTGATTCATCAGTCTTACACAATTCACAGCGCTCACCATAGCACAGACTCTTCCCAATCTCCACCGCCCAGCCACCCCATCCCTGCCACCCCCCTCCCCTCCAGCAATCCTCAGTTTGTTTCCTGAGATTAAGTCTCTCATGGTTTGTCTCCCTCTCTGGCTTCATCTTGTTTCATTTTTCTTCTCGCTTCCCCTATGATCCTCTGTCTTGTTTCTCAGATTCCTCAGATCAGTGAGATCATATGATAATTGTCTTTCTCTGATTGACTTATTTTAATTGTTTTATAAGCTCATGACTGTCTTCCCAGCTAGATGAACTCCTGGAGGTCATGGCCAGTGCACTGCACTTTAATGCCAACATAATTTTGGGAACACAGTAAATATCTCCTTGAGTGACTGAAATAACCAGGGGACTTACAGAATTCACTGTGGCATCTCCCCCTTACTCTAATAGGACAGCTGCAAACTGTATATAGGAAGTGAAATTAACTTACTAATTAAGTGTTCATCATAAATCAAACTAGATCTCCCTCCAGGAAAAACTATGTAGAAAAGAATGCCAAATTAGATGTGCTCCTGCCATAAGATAAAATAAATGTAAATACACTTACAGGCAAAAGTCTGCAATAGGCTCAAGCGCTAGGCATTTGTTTCTGACATTCTGATAAAGAAAAGGAGGATTGTATTTTCATACTAAAAAGAATTTACTTTATGCCTCAAGACAATAATACCTTTTCCTAGAATAAAGGAAAAAGGGATTTCTTGAGACAGAGATGGGAAATTGGACTACCCTTAAAAATGATAATTTACAGAATAGTTTGCTGCTGCTGCCAAAGAAACTTCTCCCGTCAACAGAGATGTGATTTGAACCTGAGTTCATACACAGGAAAGAGGACATAATGGAAACTATTTTCTAACAACAATGGAACATTATAGTAGGTGGTATTATCTTGTCTAAACTTATTTTCTTGTCTCTATCTTTGCTGGACATTACAGAATCCTAATTCAGGGAAGAATATTACCTATAAACCTAAAAGAAAATAGACAGTATGAAATGTATCTGTGCACATTTCTCCTTCTCTTATTAAGTACCCTGATTTTTGCTCTATTGACCATATGTCGCTCTTGGCTTTTGTGGGACACTAACTCCACTTCTAGATATAACTACTCAGGATAATTGTACTCCTGGCCACATGGCAGGACTTGACATGTGATCTATCTTAGGATAGTGAGATTAGAGAAGAACTTTTTTTCCTGGAATTTTTATTGGAATTGTTTCTGATGGGAAAAGAAGTTTTATTTTCCTTCTGGGTGGTGTAGGATATAATGTAACACACCACATAAGGAGCCAGCCTCATAGTGGAGATGATACCAGGAAAGACAAAGAAGAAACATGTCCTTGACAATATCTTTGAGCCCTTGAATCAAACCAACACTTAAGCCTGAAACTACTACTGGACTGTTTTTGTGATATAAGCCAATAAATCCCCTTCTTGCTTAAGCTGGGTTTTTTGTTTGTTTGTTTTATTTTTTGTAATCTTGGCTAGGAATTGTGTTCCAAGTAATGGAAAACCCAACTCAAGGTGGCTCAGTATCTTTTCTTCAGAGCTCAGAAGAGGGTATTAAAACTGGCCGGCAGAGGTTCCAGCCAACAGGAAGTGTTACAAATTCCAGTGCCTCAAGGTTCCAAAGACTTCACATTTTCTGCTAAAATTGTGCTTTAATGTTTTAATATATAAAAATTATAAAATACCTAGAAGTGAACCCTAGTAACTTTCTTTTTAAACTATAGTAAAAACTATGCTTTGAGGAGCCCTCTCCAACCTATGCTACCAAATATGGTACTTCTTTGAACCACTAGTGCCTTAGAAATGCTCCACTCTGAAATTTTTAAAAAACTCTGCTTCCTGAGTACCAATCATTGCTGCCATTGCCTACATCCATGAAGCTTGTGATAAAACACAGCAGAGAGACACTTTGGAAGACAGTTTGGCTGTTTCTTACAAACTGAACATACTCTTAATGCAAGATTCAGCAGTTAGGCTGGATTTAGGTCTACACAGAAACCTGTCCATGGATGTTTAAAGCAGCTTTGTTCATAATTGCCAAAATTTGGAAGAATCAAGATGTCCTTCAGTAGGTGAATGGATAAATAAACTATAGTACATCCAGGCAATGGAATATTCTGTATTAAAAATAAATGATGATATCAAGCCACGAAGAGATATGGACAAAACTTAAATGCATGTTACTATGTGAAAGAAGCCAATCTATGTGAAAGAAGACAAAACTTAAATGCATATTACTATGTGAAAAAAGCCAATCTTCAAACTACGATTCCAACTACGTGACATTCTGAAATAGGCAAAACTTTGGAGACAGTAAAATAATCAGTAGTATCAAGGGATGGCAGATGGGTTGGGGATGGGGTTGGGGTAGGGACAGGAGATTTGAACAGGTAGAGCACAGGGAATTTTTAGGGCAGTAAAAAAAACCCTCTATGTTATAATATGGATAATAATGGATATACCATTATACTTTTGTCTAAACCTATAGAATGTACAACACCAAGAGTTGCCTTAAAGTAAACTATGGGCTTTGGGTGATTATGATGTGTCAAAGTAGATCCATTCTTGGTAAAAATCATACCATTCTAGTGAGTAATGTTGAAAATGGGAGAGGCTTGCATGTATGGCAAATCTCCATACCTTCCTCTGAATTTTGTTGTAAACCTAAAACTGCTCTAAAAAAGTCTTTTTTTTTTTTTTTAAGACAAAACTCAATAGAGACTCCCTCTAGTTTTCTGACATCCTATGCTTTGTTTTATAGGCTACCTGCCTCTTTCTCCCCTCACCATTTCCTCACCCATCTTGGATCAGTTTAATGACCCTCCCTGGATCCCTAAATGCGTTCATTCTCTGACTATTTCTTCTATACTCACCTTAACACTTAAACTTGGATCAGCCCAACCATGTGCTTCCTCCTGGTTGCTGAGGACTCTTGGGAAAATCTCGAATCTGTTTTGATCCAGCTCTGCTCATAAATTTCTGATTACCTATGCCCATTGAATCTATAATGCATTCACTTCTAATCAGTTCTTTTTTCTATTTCCTGTACTTGTTCTTTTTATTCTTCAAGATCCTCAGTTCATCTTGCTCTCTAACTTCATTGTTAACTTTGCCTCCCACATAGTAAAAACAAAGAAAAACAAAACTATCTCAGGTTTTTCCCCCTTTACTGAAATGTTTTTTTTTTTTTTTTTTCAGTTTGTTTCTATCTCGATTTCTGGCCATCTGTATGTCCTCCAAAATTTTACTGAATTTTCTTCGTATTTAATTGTCTCATACTTTCTGAAACCAATAACTCTGTAGCCTCATCCTGTGTTATCTAGCATCTCCTTCATTCTTGAAGATTTCTTTTCACTTGACTTGAATCTACTGGTTGCCTTCCTGTCCCCATACTTTTCTCCTCCTTGTCTTGGTCTTTTTTTTTTAATTTTTCCATAATGCCTCTTCTTCCTTTTAAATGTGGATGGCCTCAAGTTCTGTTCTTCCTCCTTTATCCTATACTTTTCCTTTTTACCTATACTATTCTATAGGTAAATATATATATAGGTAAAATATATTTTTATCTTGGATGAGCTCATCTGTGATGGTCTGATGACTCTCAATTACACAGCTCTTGTGAGTGAATTCAAATGTCCATCTGACATTCATTGGTTGTCCAATGGGTACCTCAAACTCAGTATGTTCCCAATAAAATCATTACCCACATTTATTCCACCATCGTTATCTACCATGCTATTGAATCTAAATACCTCAGAGCATTCTTCTGTTTCCTGCTCTTTACTCCATTCATTTAATTGACCTCTAAGTCTTATGAATTTTCTAATCCTATTTTCTGCAGAGCTCCATATTCACACAATCTTTTGCTCTTTTTGCAATAGCCTCCCAACACTTTGGCTCTAATTACCCTTCCTAGTCATTCTCCTCTGCCTCCAGAATGATTTATGTAAAACAAGTCCCTGGTTATGTTACTTCCCTATGCTGGCTTGAAAAATTTCTATGACTTCCTAAAACCTATTAGTTGGAATCCAAAGTCTTTGTACTATCTGTAATAATTACACCCCAATCTACCTTTCTCTTCTCATCTATCACCTTCTACTTATGACTCTTTTTCTTTGGAATGCTCTTATATTCTTTTTTTTTTTTCATGGTCAAATTCTACTGATCTTTCAAGAAAAGACCAGCTCCTTTCTCTGTTTTTCTGCTGCAGCTTGTCATAGTACTAGTTTAGTATTTAGTTGCATACATGTCTTTTGCTGATAGGTTGAGAACCCAAGGATCATAATTATTCAACTTCCAATCCTTAAGGTTTGTAGTTTCTGGCACATAATGGGCATTCAATCACTATTTGTTGACTTGGAATTAATCCTGTGAAAGTTGGTAAACAATTATTGTCCATATAGACAACAGGAAAAAATAAATTGTAACATGAAGGATTTTGGTTAGATATTAGGAAGGATTTGGGCAACAACAAATGTCTTTTGAAAGAAGAGTCAAAGTTTACTCCTTTGAATACCCAAAGTGTCTCTGTCCTGAGGTTGTATGAATTCTGCAGGAACTCTGCTTTTCTTCTTTTCTGATCCAAGTAGTGAAAGCATCTTTCAGGTGACAGATGGGAACAGTAACAGAACATGCACATAGTAGGTGCTCACTAAAAGTTATAGATTGGTTAAATGAATATGGGTTTGTTTTCTAAGAAAACATAAGCTTCCAAATTAGAGCCCGGTTCTTTGTAGTTGCTCAAAGGCCCCAAGGATATTTGACTTTGGGCATTGACTTGTGTGTCTCTAAAATTTAAGCTTTGATGAGAAATGGAAAAAAAAAAAACATTCAAACAATAGACACGAGACTTTCTTAAGTGTTTGGGAATTTTCCATCTTGCTTGTAGATGCAGATGTTCTTGGATGATCCCCTGCTAAGATCTCTTTTGACTACTCCAGTCAGGGCTCATCAGAGGAAGTCATTCTGACTTCTTTACTGTCATATACTTTCTTGGCTGTGGAAACAAGATGCTTGGTCCTACAGTAGCTGGGGAAGTAAATGGTGCTTTTAGCATTAATTATATGGAGGCTATCTTGGGATTGTGATTTTGCAAGGGGCATATCTTGCTCATATAACTTTTATAATTATGGAAGGAGCTGATGATCCCATTTGCAGATTCTGTGCTCTGATCATGAGATTATTTATTGTGCTTTAGTTAGAGGGAAGGAGAAGAAACAAAAATGTGAACTAGTTCAATTTGCTGATTGCTAGACATCCTGGTGGAAAGGCTGGTGAAAAGGATATTGAAACTGCCAAAACAAGGCTTCTAGATTCTCACAAATCTAATCAGTACATGTTTCTCTCTATTATTACCGGTAATGGGGAGAGGTCCTGCTTTTCTTACTAGGATTTTTGTTTGAGATGTAATAGGGGAGAGAGTGCCTTTTTCTTTTTTTAAAATGGTTTAGTTTTAATGAATAGCTTATATCCCTGATATTACAGTAACAGGCATCCTACCATGGGATGGAAAAAATAAACAAATTTATGAAGTAAGGGTTTGTTTGATTATACCTTGAGATAACTAATTTGTAGTCATTCTTAACAAATTATCTCTGTGTAAACTAGAGTCATTTAGACTTTAAGCTTAGTTTTGCTTTTCATTCACATGATCTAAAAACTGTAGGTAACTTGATCACCCAGTTGTTGTAAGAATATTCAACTCCAGTCTCTGAAAATACCTATTCTTTCTGGTTCCTTTAGATAACGCTGAGGAAATCCTTCAGAGAACTGGGCTGGAGCATTGGTGAAAATGAGCACTTGGACACCTACTATATTCTATCATTACTGTTATAAGAGAAAGGATCCATTTTAAGCAAACGATATCAGAAGATATCAGGCTGGAGGAGATTTGATGAGCATGATTTCGCAGGCCTTTCAGTTTGCTGGGGATGTGCTTGGGAGGGTAGCCTTGGTCATTGGCCTGTTCAGGGGTGGGTATTGTCAGGCAGAGGGAAGATCAAAGTCATAGATTTCCAAATCTCTTTTACTCCCAGCTATAATACTCCATATCCCAGCTTAATTACGTAAATGGTTACAGAAACTACCTTTAGCAAGGAAACTACCTGTGTCTAATACCCTAATGTGTTTTCTTATTTTATAACCCATTGACCCCAGTGCGTAGATTATACAATAATGACTGGACATCATCACTTTCCAGGCACATGGAATGAAATATGTGAAGATGACCAGTCTGAACAGACACAACTAGTTCTGAGCAGGACCAGCTCCACACTATGTGGGGCCTAGACAAAATGAAAATGTAAAGTCCTTTCTAAAAAAAAAAAAAAGTTAAGAATTTCTAGGCACCACCAGCAGAGTATTAAACTAAGTACAGGTCTGTTCTGAGCTCAGGGTGCAATGTGACTATATAGGTTGTAAGGTCATAAAGGTGGCCCTGGTTCTAGATCTAGGCAGACTGAGTACAGTAGGCATCTCTAGAACCTACTCCAGAACCTTGTCTTTATTCGTTCTTAAATGCTCTATTCTTACTCTGTGTGTGTGTGTTATTTTGATATGCATATAATTTTATTGTCAATTCAGTTTTTTATTTGAAGTGAAGTAGAGGGGATTACATTTTTTTTATTGTGGTAAAAAACAAATCGGATCTACCCTCTTAAATTTTAAGTGTACAGTACAATATTGCTTATTATAAACACAAAGTTGTACAGTAGATCTCTAGAACCTTTTCATTTTATGTGTCTGAAACTATACCCATTGAACAGTAGTTCCCCATTTGCCCCTTGTACCAGCCCCAGGGTAACCACCATTCTACTCTTTGATTTGGTGAGTCTGACTACTTTAGATACCTCATATAAGTGGAATCACGCAGTAT
Source organism: Mustela erminea (assembly GCF_009829155.1). NCBI lineage: Eukaryota > Metazoa > Chordata > Mammalia > Carnivora > Mustelidae > Mustela > Mustela erminea. Next base: position 50,184,169 of record NC_045626.1, read on the forward strand.
TTACCCTTCCTTGACTGGCTTATTCGGTTAGTATAATGTTCTCAAGGTGCATACCGGTAACATATGATAGGATTTCCTTCTTTTTTTATGACTGAATAATAGTCCAATGTGTATGTGTGTACCCCATTTTATTTGCTTATCCATCACTGGACACCTCTTGCTAGTTTGAATAATGTTGTAGTGAACAGAGGAGTGCAAACACCTCTTGTCTTCATTGTGTTTTAATTGGCCTAAATATCATTAACAAATAACAGCATTCTTTTGCAAATAGACAAGAGTTCACCTATTAAAATGAATAGAATAGAATAATTTTACTGATTTTGCAGACTACTCTCTATTGAAATAACCACCTTACATTACCAAGCTGGCAATGCAGGTATCAAGCTAACATTCCTGAGAACTGGACTCATTCTGGGGGAATGTGAAATGGTGCAGGCCCCATGCTGTATGCTCTGTGAGAGTAAGGGGCACATGGTGCTACCTCAGAAGCCTCTACAGGGTTGCATTCCATTAGTAGAGTAGAAAGATACCACTCTCAAAAGGATGCTCTGAGACTGAGTAAATATTTGCCATAGGCCCTCAGCTCCTTCAGGCAGAGAGGCCTGGGGCATTCAGATATGAGGACATCTCTATTAAAAGTTAAAGCTTGAGTTACTTGTGCTAGAAATGCCTCTAGCAGAATCAGCAGGCTCTTTGCTAACTCTGGAATCTGTTTTCTTGTTTGCCTGAATCTTAGTTGTTGATTAGAATCCTGATTAGAATGTTTCTGGGTCTTTTACTTACCCAATCTTGTTTTGCTTCAGGGAGGAAAGTGAGAAAGTTCAGGTTGCAGCAGTTCCCCTTTGTGAGGAACAAATAGCTTGTTTAAATATGCAAGTGGAAAGGGAAAACAAGAGAGAAAACTGGTTAAGTGAATGCTAGTCCAACTGTGATAGATCTTCTAACAAGCGCTGGGTACTTCTGGCTTTCTCAGTTTTGGCCACTTTGCTGATCAAATATGTGAGCTGGGGAATGAGGATAATGTTTCCTTTTATATAGACAGACCTAAGTGTATAAATCACCTACAAACACTGTTAGGCTATTTGTACCTGTAGAGCCTTCATTGAGCACCTATACATACTATGAATTCTTTCTTTCTTGTGTGGTGCTGAACATTCCTTTTGTTCTAAAATTCTGTGACTCTCCAGTCATCTGTGATAATGAGGAGTGGCTACTATTTTAAACTTGTGAGCTGCTGTGGTTCTCTCTTCTCTAGCAGTGCTGCCCAGGAAGGGTCAGGATAGAGTTCTGGGCAGGAGTGCTCAACATGGACCACTGGGCTGCAGCTGAGGAGGGAGGGCATGGTCCCAGGGGAGTGGCGGCAAGTGGAATGCACATTCAATGAGTCAGCAAGGCAGTTCTGTTATTTATGTGATATTTGGGCATGAACATGACCCTGGCTCTTATTTTGTGATCTTCTTCCAGGAGCTAAGAAACCAGCCTTTTATTGGTCCGTTCCCTAGAGTAATGCATCCAGGGCACTGTTTTTGGTCTTCACATCTTGAGGTGTGTGTGATAAAATTGGAAAGGGACCACAGATGAGCAATGGAATTGATTAAAGGCATGAAAAATAGGACTTAGGCTTTACAAAGAGCTATCAAAGGAGTTGTGGCTATTTTACTGGAGAGGAAATACTGAAGGGATTCTTAGTAGGCTTTGAAGTATTAAATATAGGCACTGATGATCTCTTCCTGAGCAGACCTAAGAAAGCTAGTGGAAAACATTTAAATTAGATTAAAAAAGGACACCTTTTTAAAAGGAAAGATGACTGAACAAGGGAATGAGTCTCTTAAGAAAATTGAAGCATGCCTTTTTTTCCTGTTCATGGAAGGCTTGATGATCACATGACTTCTTCCAGAATCTGTATTCCCTGGTCTCAGATTTTCTTTTGACCACACAAGACGATGTGAGCAACATTTTCTTTTGGATCAGGGGGTTTGGGATACCTTCCTTACCTGTCTTAATATTTGCCTCCCTTTTATGTTTCTCCTTTAGCCATTTGCCTTATGTTTGCAAGGACACTGGCTTCCCTGATATATTAGAGCAGGCTATTGACTGTTGCTGGGGAGCTTGGGCCAGATCTGACCATAGTGAGTGGAAACTGAGCCATGCAGCATAACCACATCTCTTTGTGTTGGAGGAGACAGAATCCCCCACTGCTTGGCCTGACACATGCAATCAGAAAGATGCAACAAGAAGACTGGCTAGAATTTGAAGACCGTAGTTTGCAGCCTGGTTCTGCCATTTCCTAGTTGAGTGACCATGCGTGAGTGACTCAGTTACTGAATCCCATGTTCTTCCTTTATAAAATGAGGATACACATAATAATACCTACTTCACTGGGATTTTATGAGATTCACATGACATGAAAAAGTTCTCTGTAACTTACAAAAAGTTCTCTGTAAGTCTCATGCAGCAGTCAGCCTTGGCCACTGGCCAGGGTTAGCTGTTTGCTTATACTTACCTGGCTTCTAGTGTCCCAGTTACTCTCCTCTGCCACCTGCTTCTTCAGGCTGAGACCCTCATGAAACTGCTGGACTATCCAGGTTTCTGTCTTCTGCCTCCCAAACAATATTTGGGGCTTCTTAAGTCACCATACATAGCTTTCCTTTTCCTCATTCTGTCAGGATCCTAATCTCAAAGAGATGACAACAGTGGGTGGTAGTGGGTCGGTCAGATAAACTAACTTCTCCAGTCAGTCAGATTTTAAATGTGCATCCTTTAGGAGATAACACAGTGTCCTAATCCATGAAAACACCTGCATCTTTAAGAAGGCTCATAAAGAATGAAGGTTATACTGGTGATAACTGGAATCTCAGCCTTCTGACAAGCCTGTAGGGGTATATTTCTGACTAAAAGACCCCATGAATCCCTCAGTTACACTATGAATGGCATTATCTGAGAAGCCAGGGACAGGGTCTTTCTCCTTAATATGTATCCTTACACACTCACATAGTCTCTCTGAGAATAGTCAATTCAGAGGTTAGGCTAGGGGCAAGTCAGAGAGCTAAATTTTGAACATTTTTCAGTAAAATAATGCTGCCTCTTAAAATAGCTCAAGGATGTTTCTGTGCAAGGTGCTTTCTGTGGATATTTGCATATATATTGTATTAATATTATATATAAATATAAGTTTCTATCTATGCATAAGGTGTATCTTTAGCTACAGCATGTATAAAAACATATATTTAAGCACATGACCAAATATAAGTCATGAAACAAAAATGATTGAACTCACATAAGTTATAATATTTATGTCCTAAGGATGGCTAAACTTAGCTACAACATCTAATTTGCAGTGACGTCTTTCTTTAACAAGTTTTATAAGAGGGATGATTTAAGTCAAGGAAGAACAGTGACTCATTCACATGGTGGGCCAGTGGCTGAGCTAAGTTTAGAATAGAAGGAATGCTAGGATCTTCTGGGGCTTAGTTTTACTGTGAAGTCATTTTGATCTTCCACACTTTCTTTTATCATTCATTTAGGTAAAACTAGGAACTTGTAATGCAAAAGCAAGTTTCTCATTTTCCTTATTTAATTAGTTCCCTTAATATAGCTCTCTGTTTTAGGTTCTATTTTGGGACATCATTTTGTATCATTTGGGTTTGATTTGGTTGTTTTGCAGTTCATACTACGGAGTTGATTTTTACCTTTAAAATTATGACAAAGGTAAAGGTCTTCCAGCAATTAGATGTGGAAATGGGGAGACAATTGGGACGTGTAAGAAATTTTTTTGCCCCCAAAGGGAGGAGTCAATGATTTGAATAATACATTATCCACATTCATTCAAAAACCTTTCATTTACTGTATGAGCCAGGTACTAGGGCCAGAAGGGAGAGAAATTACCCTCAAGGAGCTCACATTATTTTGGGAGGAAGATGGAAATGCAAATATTGTCACGTTGGGAGAGAAATATAATAGGAGAGGTGTGGATCAAAACCTTACTGTGGGAACAGGCAGGAGGGATGAAGCTGGAAGGGTAGGGGTGGTTATTTCAGGCAGTCACTGACAAGAGCCAAGACTTGGAGATATGGTGTGTGTAGAGCAGTGAGCATGGTGTGTGTGCAGCAGGGCCTAAGTGAGTCTCCTTTGGATTTTAATAGTTGGAGCCATTTAAATGCTGAAAGGCTGTTTCCAACAGAAATTGCTCCATGGAAGGATGGATGTTGCAAAGGGAGGGAATCTGGAGTCCATGACCTTTTAAGATTCTTAAATTTCTCTCTAAATGATTCTTAAGGTTCTCCAAAAGAGGATTCAGATACACTTGCTTCTGGCAAGCTGAAGGATAGGTCAAGACTTGTGACCTGCCTACATTTTCAAAATATGCCTCATGCTGGAGAGGAGTAGAAGATGCCACTATAAAATAGGTTACTTTGGCATACTGATTATTTTGAATTAAATTTACTTGAGAAACAGGTACAAGAAAGGTACTCGTGGCACCTGAATGGCTCTGTCGTCGGGCGTCTGCCTTTGGTTCCAGTCATGATCTCAGAGTCCTGGCCTGGGATCGAGCCCTGCATAGGGCTCCCTGCCCGGTGGGAAGACTGCTTCTCCCTCTCCCATTCCCCCTGCTTTTTTCCCTCTCTAGCCTTCTCTCTCTGTTGAATAAATAAATAAAAGGAAAAAAAAAAGGCACCCTGATCTCCTTTGTCACCCTGGAAGAAAGAAATAAATCTTCCATGTGAAAGATATCTTCCCTGTGCCAGGAGGGTAGAAGTCATCCTTATCCCAGAGATGGGGAACTCAGGGCTAAGAAATGTAAACAAACAAACTTTGTTACTTCTTCACTCAAATTCAAGAATCATTGGTTTGAGGAGAGTGGTTGTTCCAGGCACCTCATTTCCTTAATTGATTCAGCAACTCCACACGTCACAGATTTTCTACCTGTGACCTACTGTTGCTACCTCACCTGGCCACAAAAAGCTGCTTCTTTTCTTGGCTCCTTGGTCTGACTAGGAGTCAGAAATTCCTCGCTTATTCCAGCCTGGTCAGATTGGAATTTTCAAAAGGACCTTTCCTGAGGGAAAGCAAAAAGGGAACAAATTATATTCAGAAACATGAAAGCCATTGATTAGTATATGGATAACTAAAAGTTCAATTAAGTCTATTCACTTATTTAACATCTGCATTGAATATCAGAGACACAAAGATAAATTAGAAATGTCCCTAATGTGAAGGGGCTCAGGGTTCTAGGGAAAGACAAATCTGCAAATAAATGTGTGTAATGAAGCATGAGAGATGCCATCATAGGAATCTGGCCTTTTCACAGGACTCATCAACAGAAGTGGGGCCTTTGTGGGACCCAAAGAATACAAAATAGTGAAAAAATAATTAGGTGCAGGCCTTGAAATTCAGCCCGAACTGCAACTTCATTAGCTTGCAGGTAAACATGTCTTTCCTTATCACAGTTTAGGTGATAGCCTCTTACAGCCTGGACCTGTATGAATTTTTCTCAATGAAAAATTGGAGAGCACAGTGTCTGACACTTAGTAGGGACTCAATAACTATTTGTTGAAAGAAAGAATGAATCTATGAAACAAACTAGTCCTGTCTTTCCCCAGGCTAAGAAACCCCCAACTGCAATGACTTTGGTTTGACCTTGGTCCTGTGGAAGTCATGGAGATAGCTCTGTCATACCTAGCTTACCCTTTTCTCTCAGGGTTCCTGTGAAACCTGGACTGTCTAGGTGGATATTATTACCTGGTTCTCTCGTTTCTCCCTGAAGCCTGGGCATGTGTGGGTGAAAAATGTTCTTGCCATCCTAGCTTCCAGGAGCATTAGGTTTGTTTGTTGGAATGTTATTGTTGCATTATTTAGGTTTCTTTGCTCTGGCTTCTGAAACTATTCTACATGTTCTTGGTCTGTATCGCAGGCTCATGCTTAATTTAGCTGTGCTTAGTCATAAACCAGATGGTAATAGCTGGTTACACCAATTGGTTAAGCTTGGTTTTCTCATTAGTCTTCGGCTATAATCTGATTTGATGTAAATGTTCACTGTGTGCTTCAAAATGGTGAACTCCAGGTAGCATAGACATTTTCACAATATTTATTCTTCCAATCCAGGAGCATGGAACATTTTTCCATTTCTTTGTGTCTTCCTCAATTTCTTTCATGAGTACTTTATAGTTTTCTGAGTGTGGTGATGCAACATGGGGGCTTAAGTGGGTAGGAGAAGAATCAATGAAACAAGATGGGATTGGGAGGGAGACAAACCATAAGTGACTCTTAATCTCACAAAACAAACTGAGGGTTGCTGGGGGGAGGGGGTTTGGGAGAAGGGGGTGGGATTATGGACATTGGGGAGGGTATGTGCTTTGGTGAGTGCTGTGAAGTGTGTAAACCTGGTGATTCACAGACCTGTACCCCTGGGGATAAAAATATATGTTTATTAAAAAAAAATGGTGAACTCCGTCTTTTCTCCGCATACAGGATATATTTCCAGATTTTTCATCCTCGGTGAGGCTGTCATCCCTATCTGCTTCTCCCCTCTGGGATTGCCTACTTAATTTCAGCATTTGGTTTAGATTATATGTCAACCTAGACCTCATTTACAGAAGCTTTAGGCAAGACCTGACCTGAGCAGAACTTTTACTCAGAGCCTTGGTTACTGTGATTCTCCCGAATATTCTTCATAAAGGCCACTTGGCACAATTTCCCATTGCCTTGGCCACACCACCACTAATACAGCTCTTGCAAGTTTATGACTCTGTGTCTACAGAAATCTTATTTATTGCTTTGTCTGGTTGTCTTTGCTTCACATTTCCCTAGTTCGTCCCATCTTAAATTTTTCTCTGTTGTTGGACATTAATTTGTTTCTTCTTTGTAAAGCTATTATGTTCTGGGGTCGTGGTAATGTCTGCTTCTTTATTTGGGTGATGGTTCTGTGGGTAGGTTCAGTTTGTGAGATTTATTGAATTGTATGGTTCTCTATAAATATGTTAAGTTTAATAAAAGGTAGACAACCTATTTAATGTTACCAAAAAAGTGCATATTTATACACAAGAATTTATTTATTGCAGTTTTATATGCATAAAGCTATTGGATTACAAACTTTAAAGGCTCCTGCTAAATTGTTTTCAAGGAGTATATGAGTTTATACTCCCACCTTCAGCAATAAGTCTTATTACTGAAAAAACACTTTGATAATATATAAGCTAAATTGTTGCATTATTCTAATTTAAAATACTTTAAATATCCATACACTTGAACTTGGTCCAATTTGGAAACTTCAGCTTATAAAACTAATCTTTTTCTTTGTATGTTTATACATACATATGTATATGTTTTTATATACACACAAAGCACATAAGGATATGCATATCTATATATACATATATGTAAAAATATCTTATATATATCCATATACCTAATGTGGAAAAACTGGAAATGTAGAACTCTAGAAAGAAAAAATAAGTCTAGATGATCTCTAAACTCTGAATGTTATGATCATAATATCAGAAATTTCACATCTAAGATCATATAACAACAGTCATGACAAAGGAGGCTAGTCTCAAAAATCATTTCTAATTAGAGCTGAATTTTTTTTTTTTTCCTAAAGGGAAAGCCTGGGTACATTTTAATCTAAGGAAAAGCCACCCAGAAATTGTAGATACCATTGTTGCATGTCTACAAGTTACATATTTAGACAATTAAGCTCTAGGAAGAAAGAGATTTTCTTAGATAGGATTCCATCAAGCATTCAAATGGTGAATGCTTTACTCCTACTAGTTGCATTTACCTTAAAAGTTTAGAATCTCTTTGTAATTTTGAGCACCTAAGAAAGTCTTGCTTGTTCTGGCACATTCTGAATTTTGTTTAGGAAACATTTCATTTGAGAACAAGCAATAATGGAAAATCTGATGACTCTAACTCAGGAGTGATTGCTGCCCAGAAGGTGCATCTTGTTCCAAAATGCATCACTGTGTTTACACTTCTTGACTCTAATAGTCTTCCATCTTTCATACTGAAGGACGAAATGCCCATTGGTACTCTCTTCAATTCTCGGAGAATACTAAAAGTTGTGTGTCAAGCCTTGCTGAAATGAAAGGATTTCTTACCTGAGTGTTTTATTTCTAACCATGCTTTTAAAGCAGGTGTTTAAGCCAATTAACACCAACCTGTCTTAGGTTGGTTCCTCAGAAGCAGACCTTAAGTGGATTTTTGTGAAAGCTGTTTACTTAGTCGGAAGTGTCCCCTGATAGCGGGTTGGGAAGTGTGACTTGAAAGGGGAAGAGGGTGTATAGTATGAAGCAAAGTTCTACAAAGGAGAGCACTCATTCAAGTTGCCTCTTCCATCAGGCTGTAGAGAAGCAGGATTTTATCCTTTTATCCTCCGCACCTGTCAGTCATGCAGAGGTTAGGGCTGTCCCTGGGGGGCGTAAATTCAGGTTCAGACAGCTGGAGCACAGACCACCAGAAAGAGGGCGCTAAGGACCCAGTGAGCATGAAAATGGTGAAGGGATTTGAGGACACGGAAGTGGGTCATGGACAGCATTTGCCGCATTAGCTTATAGGTAACACAGGAGAGAAAGAAGCTGGGTCAGCCTGGGCAGAAGAAGTAGACATTTTCATCTAGTTAAGCTGATCCTCCTTGTCTTTAGTTCCATAATCTCTAGAAGCCACCATTTCCCATTGTCATCCCAGGAAATATGTGGGAGGACTTTTGGTGTGGGTGGGAGGGAAATAGTGCCAATAATAATATCATGGAGAAAACTCATATTTATGTTATATGCCAGGTTCAGCTACATGCTTTATATGTATTGCTGCATTTGGTGAGGCCAGTTTTAGAGTTTTAAGTTGCCTGTCCCAGGTCATACAATTAGGCTATAGCAGAACTGGGTCTGAAATGGTGGACTGAGAGCAAGTTCATATTCTCTGTCATTGTGCAGAGCTGCTCCCTAGCCCATCATCTCAGGCCTGTGGATCAAGTCTCTGCATTTGCTTTGCAAGGAAGAAGGCTCCGGAGGGCAAAATTTTTCATAAGGATGATGTCATAATTCTTTCTTAGGGCATCTTATCCTTAACAACACTTATTACAACTTATAATCACATATATATTATATATAATCATATATATAATCATATACATATTAAAAATCATATATATTGACTATGGTCTGAGTGCCTCAGTGTGCAAGCTACTTGGGAGTAAGGACCAAGCTTTTGGTTTACTGTTGATTACTGTGTTGCGAGTCAGTGACGGGGTTGCTCAGCATTCTCCCCACTTCCTGCATTGCAGCAGAACATAGGACGGGCTTCTCTTTTTACTTATGTGAATTTGAAGGTGAGACTGTCTTTGATGGCCCTGTGAATCTGGACAAGTTTTTTTAACCTCTTTGAACATTGGTTTTCCTGGTGAAAAGTGGGGATAATTGCACCTGTTTATAAAGATGTTGAGGTGGCTAGACCTAATAATTATATAGAGGGTCTGGCATACAATAGGATTCAAAAATATTGCACGGGTCAGGTACAAATTATAACTGCTGTGAGGATGGCTGGGAGAGGGACCTTGTTATTTTCTCTTTGAGTCATAACCAGGATTCAGACTCTACAAAGGGTTCTTGGCTTTGTTTCCAGTAAGTCTTGACTGTGGCCATTCCTAGCATAGGCTGTGCACCTATCTGAGGCCATGCAGAACCACAGCCCTGTGTGTCTTGGCTGCTGTTGAGAGTTGACAGAGGGCTTTCTGTGAGCCCCACCTGCTGCCTTCCATCAGGTAGAAGAATTGGATCAAATAGGTTGTTCCTTAGCCCCATAGCTTAGATCCTAGAGAGAATCAAGTTCCTGATGGTACTTCTATTAACCACTTAATATGTGAAGGAGAATCCCCAAATATACCACTTTGGCATATTGATGATTTTGAATTAAACTTACTTAAGAAACAGCTGGTTCTATAGCATTTTTTTAAAAGATTTTATTTATTTGACAGAGAGAAATCACAAGTAGTCAGAGAGGCAGGCAGAGAGAGAGAGGGAAGCAGGCTCCCTGCTGAGCAGAGAGCCCGATGCGGGACTCGATCCCAGGACCCTGAGATCATGACCTGAGCCGAAGGCAGCGGCTTAACCCACTGAGCCACCCGGTTCTATAGCATTTTTGAATCACTATATTGTACACCGGGACAAATGCAACATTGTATGTCAACTATACTTCAATTTAAAAAAAAAAGGAAGAAGAAAAGAAACAGCTGGTGCAAGAAGGATCCTCCTTTGTTTCCCTAAAAGCAGGAAATAAATCTCCCATGTGAAATATACCCTCCCTGTGCCAGGAGGGTAGAAGCCATCCTCATCACCAGAGATGGGGAATTGGGGGCTGAGGAGGCTGGATAAGGGAACCTTGTTACTTCTTCAATGATCTGCTGCCCCGACCCCCAACTCCTTTGTCTTGTCAATTCTTCACAAATTTATTGTGTCCTTGTTTTTTTAAACAAGGAAAAGTTTTTTTAAAAAGCTGCCTGCTTTGGTCACTTCTTTGAGGTCTCATATTTTTATGGGTTCCCATTAGTATGAAATTAGATTTGCTTTTCTCCTATTACTCTGTCTTATGTCTTTAATTATTAGATCAGCCAAAGAACCTAGAAGGAAGGAAGAGAAAAGTTTCTGTCCCTACATATGCTTAGAAGCCAGGAACACCGGAAGCGTTGTGCTATCAGCAAGAAAGTATTTCTCAAGGAGGTTGAAACATATTTGTTTCCCTACCCTTCCTGTCCATTCAGAGCAGATTCCTGTTGTCATGGTAACAGAAACAAGAGCAAGTAAGAGTTTTTGAGTGCCCTAGATGCTTTTGTACCGAAGGGTGAGGTTGAACTGAAATGTGGATTTAAAATGAAATATCATTTTCATCTCTCTCTCTCTAAAGAGGGCAGATGTCATGATTGTACCTCAGTCTAGCCCCCAAAAGTCAGCATATTCAGTCAGTGCATTTGAAGAAAGAAAAGAGAGAAAGGGAGATGGAAAGAAAAGATGCTCTTCTCTTGTCCCCTTGCTCCTTCCCAAACTATATCATCTGGTGACATGCTTCTGGGAACATTTTGCCTCTCTGGGCTCATGAGCTGTATCCCCAACACATACCAGTTTTGAAGAAATTTGTGGCTCACCCCTACCCACATCTCTAAATTTCAAATACACTTTGGTTAGATTCTGTTTTTTGTTTTTGCTTTTGTTTTAAACATAGACTTAACTAAAGAAACAAACGAATGAATTTGGTACAGAGTTTAATGAAGGAGAGTGATTTTACTTACTATTCTCTCTGATCCAAACTGTGTTCCCTACCCTGGAGGCTCTCCACCAGTTCGACGCCCTTTTCCCTGGCAGCAACACTGAGGCTCATGTCTGTACACCCTCTCAGTTCTGTCCTTTCCTGTCCCTCCTCTTCCAAGGTGCCGCAGAGAGGAAGGACACGCAGAGCACGCTTCCGGCACGAGGGTGTCCTGTCTGTGCCCCATTCTCTGACTTATCTGACTCCCTTTGGAATCTCCATGACTCAGTTCCACTTCTCTCATCTCATCCCGGGGCATCGTTCGCCTGATTCTATGGTACCCCTGCACTCCAGAGTGTGTGTTGAAGGGCATCAGTCACCCAAAGTAATCTCTATGTTCAAGGCTTTAAGCAGTTAAAACTAGAAATCTGAGTTGGAGGCCTGAGTTCTGGGTGGGACTGTGCAAAGGCAACAGCGAGAGTGCCAAAGGAAGAAAGGATGCAGAGATGGGAGGGGATTGTGATGCTGATTCTGGAGGCATCCAGAATAAGGGGCAGAGAGCTGAGCCCAGCTGGCATCCAGGATGTTGTCTGTGGAAACATCAGTTTCCAGGCTGTGGAAACTCAGTCAAGCTACGGAACTTCTTTATACTTCAGTTTCATCATTTATAAAATAAAATAATATTAACACCTACCTTAGAGTTTTGAGGATCGAATAGAATAATATCAGCAAATTATTTCTTGCTATACTTTGGGGATAGGCTCAAGGCTTGATAAATTTTATTATTATTTATAAATACTATTTTTATTAGAGATGAACTTTGTTGATCTTCACAGGCTATCTCAAGAGAAGTTATTCTTTTGAACCAAGCACCTTTGTTGATAAATTTGAGAACAAAACAGCCTCAAAGGTTTAAATGGGCAGGATATCATTTGTAATACTTCATTAAGTCTACTCAGTACATTTGGACACCTGAATGTAAGAAAAGAATTTGAGGGGCGGGGCACCTGGGTGGCTCAGTGGGTTAAAGCCTCTGCCTTTCGCTCAGGTCATGATCGGGAGGTCCTGGGATGGGGTCCTGGGATCCAGCTCTCTGCTCAGCAGGGAGCCTGTTTCCTCCTCTTTCTCTCTGCCTGCTTCTCTGTCTACTTGTGATCTCTCTCTATATAATAAACAAAATCAATCAATCAATCAAATAAATAAATAAATAAATAAAATCTTAAAAAAAAAAGAAAAGAATTTGAAGAAAGCACTCTTAACATTTGCAAAGCTGGGGACACCATTATGGAGGTCTACAAACCATACTTCTAAATTCTGAAAAGACATCAAGCTACCAAACTATTTGTTTTTACTTTCTTTCTTGACACATACACTTTTTTTTCTTCTTTAAAGATCTAAATGGTTTTATTAAGTGATTCATGAATCAGGCAGCAACTTATCTTGCAAGTAAGGAGATGTTCCTGACACATACACTTTCGCAGTGACCTGGAAGGCTGTTTTTTAAAATAGGGTTTTAAAATAGCATTTATTGCCTATGTTTCTAGTTACAAAATTAGTATGTGTGTAATGAACATTGCAGTTAAGCATTTATCCATTGTGCTTCAAGCTTTAATGCATTTTCTCATTTAGTCATTTAGTCTTAAATTATTTATTTATTTATTTAAGTAATTTCTACACCCACCGTGGGGCCCAAACTCACAAGCCCGAGATCAAGAGTCACGTGCTCTCTGGACTGAGCCAGGCAGGTGTCCCTCTCATTTAGATTTATGACAATTTAATGAGGAATGTCCTATCATTATCTCAACTTTAAAAACTGAGGCACAACAAATATAGAACACATAGGAAAAAAATCACCCACAATTCCACACTCAAAATTAACCAACATTATGATGCATGTTTATTTCAGTAATTTTGAATTTAGAATCCTTGGTCTCCTTGGTGGTTGTGACACAGGAAGAGCAAACACTGTTCCTTTGCCTGAGACTAGGCACCCCAACCCCCCATTCTTGCCCCTATCTTGCATGCACTTGTGTGGGCTCTCTGTTGGTTACAACCCTGCGGCTGAGGGCGAGTCCCCTAGGTGTTGTCTAGCCCTAGAAGAGGGATTCTGGAAAGTGGGCTTGCACAGCTTCTGGAAGTAGCTTGTGTTGTTTGCCCTGGGAACTCTGGGGTCCTAGGCATTCCGAGTGTGGTCTAGGAGAGGGGGTGTCGCCTCTGGGTGTGCATGTATGTACCTTTGGCTCTGCAGTTGCCCTCACTGGCAGGGCTGGGGGAGGTGCAGTTGGACAAGGGCCAGAGAGGGGATCCATGACAAGGCCCTTCTTTTGCTTGGGTCCAAGGGAGGTACTTCCTTCCTGGTACTGAGAAATCTAGTAGCTTAAGTATTTAAACGTTTCTGCACACCACTCCCCCCTGCAACTTCTCTGGGTGCGGAAGATAGTAGAATGAGCCGCGGGGATAGCGTGGAGAGACCAGCTACCGAGGACTAAATGTCAAGCGCTGGCGCGGTGGGGTCCAGGGAAGCCGGCAGCCCACAGCCCTGCTCTTCGGGGCGGGGTCGGCCAGAGCTGCAGCGCGGGTGACGTCAACCCCGACGACTCCGCTCAGGAAGGAAAAACCGCCTCCCCGCTCCAGCTCCGGTCTCCTGGTCGTTGCCCTTGGAGCGGTGACGACTGTTTGGGGGAAGGTTAGGGTTAAGAGGACAAAGCACGTTCTAGGGGAAGTAATAACTAAAACTGTAAAATTATTTATCTTGTTAGGAAAAGTACAGTGCCTACTTAAGTAAAAAAAAAAAAAAAAAAAAAAGTTTTTTCCTGCACAGTTTAGGAAGCTGATTAAAGCCTATTAATAGTCTGTATTTAACAAATAAATCTAGTAATGCATTACTATAATTATATTCTGGTAGAAAAATTACCTTTGTTAGTATCACAATCTCAGTGCTTGCTTATGGTTTAATAAAACACATTTAGAATCAACACCATGTTGCTGAATTAATTAAAAACACCATTTGTAGTTGTATTTGCTGAGTAAAATATGAGTCACTGATTTCAACAGTTCATTCACTCATGCAATAAATGTTTATTGAATGCCTACTGAATAGATATTTGCCAGATACTGTACTAGGCACTCTAGATACTATTAAACAGTGGACACAAGGAAGTATACTAGAGATTCAGGCTCAGAAAGGGAAAAGTTTTCCAGAGAGGATGAGGTTTTCTGGTTAGAAAATATTTCCCCATTCATAATATGCTCTTGTTTTCCAATACCACTACCTGATTTCTACTTGCTTAAAAAATGTAAATTTTGGAACTTAGAAACATTCCTCTTCAAAATGGCTCTTTGCTATAATTTCCAAATCCTGCTTATCCCTTATCTTCTGTCCCTCTGGAGTCATGTTTTAAACATATTGACCTGGGTTGACTTTCCTATTTGTTTCATGACTCTACTGTGTGGTGCTGGGGTCCAAGAAAGGGTATTTGATGGCCCAGTCTCTCTGCAGGCATGCAAGCACTGAGATAAGGCAGTAATTCCAACAGTGAATTTCAATGCTTGACACCTAGTAGATAATAAAAATTGGCTGGGTGTTGGAATACCACACTGTGCCAAAGATTTCATTATCAAATTTAAACCCCTATTAACAATGGTACCAGTTCACCCACATTCTGATGAACATAAATCTATTTCTTGCTTCATTTTTCTTTGTGTTTATATATGTGTAATAAAGCAATGGAAGTGGAAAGCAAGAATCCGTCTTAAAAAGAATGGGCATGGGGAGCTGAGAAGACTGAATAACAGACTCGTTTAGAGATCATGGCTGTATATTCTAGCTAGTTAGAATTCTTTCCCCACTTATTTAAACATCAGCTTCCTGACAGCATCTTGGTATGGTATTTGAAATATTACCTGTATAAATATATGCCTATAAGTTATTGGAACTTTGCCAATCTAGAAATAGGGAAAAATGCATTAGTGATCAAACCACTTAGGGTTTAAAGAGTGTGACTCATGGCCATCATCCTTAAATCATATTCTAAGTGCTGTAAGCTCTTAGTGAAGCTTCTTGCATCATGGACAATAGCTACCTTCTTCAAGAAGTGATAATAATGGCTCTCTTTCTCCCACAGTACTGGAATTCTTTAATTTCCTTGGGTACATAGGCTGGAATCATATTTCATCTAGTAGGAATTTATGTGGATAAATAAGCTTTACTTTAAAAAGACGACTACCTTGGAAGACTGATTTTAGAATGAATGCTGCCAGTCCTATTGCTTTCCTTCTGTCACCTCACTGAAGTGAGCCACCCTGAGAGTTTGGTGGGAGAAGAGAGGAATATGGTCTTCTTGGTGAAAGGGGAACAGGCTGGGAAGGTCCTGAGTACAGGCTTCCGGAAGGATTTTTCATTTTGTCTCAACCTGAATTATCTAAAAAAGTTTAAATCCACTTAATACTTTTCCTGTATGGTATAGGAAGCATATGAATTAAATAGAAGAATGTTATATATTGTCTGACATGATCCGACATCCGAGTGTGTGTAACTTTTCTGGCAGTGGGTAGCAGCGGTATTCATTCATTCATTCATTCATTCATTCATTTTCTAGCTTTATTAAGATATAATTGACATAAGGTGTACACTTAAGGTGTAAAATATGATTACTTGATACTGGTATATTTGTATAGACAGTACTCTTAAGGTGTCAAATATGATTACTTGATCTGGGTATGTATGTATGTACAGTAGTCCCCTGTCGGCCGCAGATTCGGTTTTGCTTTCCATCGCTTCCGTTATCCTTCTTTCTGACGAATCATCCGAAGCTGAATAGTACTCCACTTCTACATGCCAGCGCCTCCGTCGTTCTCCTGACTTCATCTCATCTTGCAGGGTGAGTATGATACAGTAGGATACTTTTGTATATGGTTGGAATTGTTCCATTTTATTATTAGTTATTGTTGTTAATCTCTTACTGTGCTTAATTTACAAATCATACCTTATCATCGATATGCACGTATAGGAAGAAACATAGTATAAACGGGGTTTGGTACTATCCGTGGTTTCAGGGATCCCGCGGGGGTCTTGGAATGTTCCCCGTGGATATTGGGGGACCCCTGTTTTGTGAAATGATTACTACAATGGGGACGAGTTGATATTTTCATCGCCTCACCTAATCACCATTTGTGTGTGTGTGCGCGCGTGCGTGTGGTGGGAACATTTAAGATCTGTCTTAGCTACTTTCAAATATATAATACAGTATTTTAACTATAGTTACCATGCTGTACATTAGATTCCCAGAACTATAAGAACTTATTATCTTATAGCTGGAAGTTTGTACCCTTGTACCATCATCTCCCCATTTTCCCTCATCTCCAGCCCTAGGCAACCACTATTCTATTCTGTTTCTGTGAGTTTGGCTTTTTTAGATTCCACGTGTAAATGACATTAGGCAGTATTTGTCTTTCTCTGTGTGGCTTATTTAATGGCTTAGCATAGTACCCTCAAGGTCCATCCCCCTTGAAGCAAATGACAGGATTTCTTTTTTATGGCTGAGTAATACTCCATTGTATGTATATACTACATCTTCTTCTTTTTTTTTTAAAGGTTTTATTTATTTATTTAACAGAGAGAGAGAGAGAGAGAGAGAGATAAATATCACAAGTAGGCAGAGAGGCAGGCAGAGAGAGAGGAGGAAGCAGGCTCCCCGCTGGGCAGAGAGCCTGATGTGGGGCTCCATCCCAGGACCCTGAGATCATGACCTGAGCCGAAGGCAGAGGCTTTAACCCACTGAGCCACCCAGGCGCCCCCTACTTCTTCTTTATTCATCTGCCAGTGGACACTTAGGTTGTTTTCATGTCTTGGCTATTGTGAATAATTCTGCAATGCACATGGGAATGCAGATATCTTTTCAATACCCTGTTTTCATTTGCTTTGGGTATGTATAGAGAAGTGAGGTTGCTGGATCATACAGTAGTACTATTTTTAATTTTTGAGGATTCCCCATATTGGTTTTTTTTTGTAGTGGCCAAACCACTTTACATTTCCACCAACAGTGCACCAGGGTTCCTTTTTTTCCACATCCTCACCAACAATTGTTACCTTTTGTCTTTTTGATAATCGTCATCCTAACAGGTGTGAGGTGATATCTCATTGTGGTTTTGATTTGCATTTCTCTGATGATTAGTGATGTCAAGCATCTTTTCACGTGGCTGTTGGCCATCTGTATGTTTTTTATAGAAAAGTGTCTATTCAGTTCTTCTGCCCATTTTAAATTAGTTTTTTCCCCCCTATTAGATTGTATGAACTCCTTATGTATTTTGGAAATTAACCCCTTATCAGAAAGATGGTTTGCAAATATTTTCTCCCATTCTTTCTCCTATGCTTTTTCATCTTGTTAACTGTTTTTTTTCTTTGCCGTTTAAATGGATTTCCTGGAATGAATAAGGTCAGTGTTTATGAGTCTTGCATGTGTGTTTAAGGCAGTGGTTAATGTAGTTGAAGAGGATCTTTCAGACACTGAGAGCTTTTTTTAAATCTTCAAGAGGGAGTGGTTCATAAGAAAAGATTTTATTTTCAAGCATACATCGTATGATGAGCCAAGATGGGCTAAGTGGCTCTATTTACCTCCTTCTAAATGAGTAACTTCCAGGAACTTGCAAATATTTAACCTTGGACTGCATTTTTAATTTGGGGGAAAATATATATATTTAATTTAATTTAATTTAAAAATTTTTTAATAAACATATAATGTATTTTTATCCCCAGGGGGAAATATATATTTTTTAAGATTTTACTTATTTATTTAGCAGAGAGATAGAGAGCACAAGTAGGCAGAGCAGCAGGCAGAGGGAGAGGGAGAAGCTGGCTCTCCAGGGAGCCTGATGCAGGCCTCAATCCCAGGACCCTGGGATCATGACCTGAGCCAAAGGCAGCCGCATAACCAATGGAGCCACCGACGTGCCCAAATTTTGGGAAAGTATTTTCTACCTTTCCCAAACTCTTCTTGAGTGTGAGGCCTTATGACTAAAGATTTTTTTATAAACCCCAAATTGCTATGATTTTCAGCAAGACGTAATGAAAAGAGCATTACCGACCTAGGCATACAGACCTGGGCTCAATTGCTTACTGCTGCATGAGTTTAGGCAAGCGTCTCACACTTGCTGATTCTCAGTCCTCATTTGTAAACGTAGATGGTAATAGATACCTCAGAGCCTTGTTATAAGAATAGTGACGAGGTACATGTAGTTGACTGCACGTTCGTATCCTCTGCTGAGTTCACCTGTTGAAATTCTAACCAGTATGTTGCTAATAGGAGATGGGGCCTTTGGGAGAGAGTTGGGTCATTCAGAAGGGTGGAGCCCTCTTGAGTAGATTAGTGGCCTTATAAAAGAGACCCTAGGGAGCTTTCCTGTCCTCTTCTGCCTAGTGAGGCCACAAGAAGAAGTTACGACCTGGTGTGACCAGTCTGTGACCTGGTGGGGAGAAGGCTCACAAGAACCCAATCATGCTAGCACCCTGATCTTGGACTTCTACAGTAAAGTGAGTAGCAAATAGTAAGTGCTCAACAGGTGTTCACTTCCTCCTCTGTTTTCCCAGCCTGATGCAGCACAGAGTAAAAGGGAGAGTTTTCCTTTACTTCATGAATTTGAGAACGGCACCATGGGTTGGAAACACCATACATTAAAAAAAAAAAACACAACTTTTTAACCAAGCATAGCATACGTGCAGAAAAGTCTACAAATTATAAGGGTACCAGTGAATTGTCACCAAGTATTTACACTCATTTAGCCAGTATCAAGTTGGAGAAATTATCAGCACCCCAGAGGACTTTCCCTCACAGTCTTCTTCCAAAGGTCGTTGTTTCTGTCTTTGAACAAATATTTTGTCTGTTCTTTAAAAAATAAGTAGAATTATACAAAATGTGCCCATCTGTCTTATTTCCTTCACACAACATTGTATTTGTGTTTAATCTACATTTGTGTTTAGTCACAACACTGTATTGTTTTTAATGTAGATGGTTTGTTCTGAATCACTGAATTTTCAAGCCAGTCAGGATCAGAGGGATTCTTTTATTATCCTGGTCATTCATCAGAAGTGAGGACTAGAGTTGTTAAATGATTTACTCAAATTTAAAAAACTAGTTAATAGCAGAGGTTCAGTTAGATCCCAAGTCTCCCAATAAAGTATCTGTAGCAGTAGCCTACACAATCAAATCCACACCCCCCCCCCCCCCAAAAAAAAAGAGGTGCAGGAAATCCAACCTTAGCATGCGTGGATATGTCTGAATCCTAGACTTGGTGAGTGTACCATCATCTTTGGGTCTGATCTGATGAGAATGTCTAGATTGATCTTCGTTTGTCTGGCTGTTCTCATGGCATGAAACAAGTGGACATTTTAGAGGATCAGGGCCAAGAATAAACAGTAAGAACCATCTACACCTAAACTTTCCTGTAATGATGAGACATTATTCTAATTTCAGAAGTTTCTAGTGCAGATTCTATAATTTCTAATACTTAAAAAAAAAAAAAAAGATTTATTTATTTATTTATTTGACAGACAGCAATCACAAGTATTCAGATAAGCAGGCAGAGAGAGAGAGGGGAAGCAGGTTCCTTGCTGAGCAGAGAGCCCCTGGGCTTGATCCCAGGACCCTGAGATCATGACCTGAGCTGAAGGCAGAGGCTTAACCTATTGAACCACACAGACACCTCTCTAGTACTTTTTATAGTCATGATTTGGATCTGTCCATCTAATTCTGAGTCCTCAGTGTACATTTTAAGGCTAATTTACTTTTATTTAACCTTATAAGTTCATTGGTGTTCCTTTATAATATCGTATGTTTGCAAATTTATAATACTATACAGTACATAGTACACACATGTCAGTATCATTCAGAATGCTCCTAATTGGATGAATTCCTCTGGAGACCCACTATTCGTTTATTTATTTATTTGAGAGAGAGACAGATTGAGAGAGCATGAGAGGGGAGGTCAGAGGGAGAAGCAGACTCCCCATGGAGCTGTGAGCCTGTTGTGGGACTTGATCCCAGGACTCTGGGATCATGACCTGAGCTGAAGGCAGTCACTTAACCAACTGAGCCCCCAGGCGCCCTGGAGACCCACTGTTCTTGATGCAGCTCCCAAACCTGCTACAGTGCCTGCAATTCTATAATTAAGGGTTGTCCCATTAGGTTCAAGTAGTATTTGAAGTTCTATGTTAAAATGTATATGCATTGGTTGTGAGTGACATGCTTTGTGTCATCGGTTGTCATCAGTGTACTTTCTGCTATAACTCAGAGATAGGACAAATCCATTTGAATGGGCTGGAAAAGGGAGAGGAATATTTGGTTGGAAGCTGCAGTAGGGTGGAGGTAGGACAGTTTTTCCCAGCAGAAAAAATTTAGCTGCATCTCATATTACACAAAATCCTACTCAAAACCAGTTTCCCTTCTTTAATCATTGTCATCCCTTAACAGAGAAAAGGGTTAAGAGCTCTTGTGGAGGTGCTGAAGACGGGGTGGAGGGTAGGGATGGGAAGAAAAGCCAGGAGGACCTTAATTTCTCCTAATTCTTAGTAGTTCAGAGCCTATTCTCTTGAGTTTGAATGTTGATTCTTCCGTTTGTTCAGTGTGACCTTCACAAGCAACTCAATTCTTTGTGCCTCAGTTTCTTTGCCCGTAAAATAGGGGTGATTTTAGTATGCCCATAAGATTCTTATGAAGATTAAATATTCTGTATAAAGTGCTTAAGGTAATGGACTAAATAGTAATATTATGATTATTACAGCTTCTACAACTTCACTTTTCTCATCAAATAGTAGCTTCTCTGTAATTCTTATATCTCTTTATGCTCCAAAATTATACTTTTTAAAAGGAATTCCACTTAAATAAAAGTACCTTAAAGAAAGATAGTGGCAAAGGAAAGAAATAGCCCCAGCTGGGCTCTAAATATATGATTTGACTTGCTTGATTATATAATAACATAAATAGGGTGTCAGTTCTATTTATCTTCAGGTCTATTAGGCTAGAAATATTTCTTTTACCAGAATAATGAAATGAAATTTTACTATAATGAAATGGTAGGGAAGCCCTTAAAGCTCCTTCTACTGAGTTTTTTGTTGGTTTCAGCCTTTCTTCTTCTGTGTGTTTTATCCAAGGGATACTTGGTACTGTGTACCCTTGGACAAGTTACTTAATCCCCCTGAATCGTTCTCCACATTTACAAAATGGCAGTGGCAATATTTACCTTGAAGAGTTCCTACTGGGAATAAGTGGAATGATTTAAACAAACCATTTATCCCAGTTCCAGGCACATCCAGTATACTTAAGGAATGGATGACGTTTTCCTTTATGCATAGATGATGACAGGGTTAGTTGTAGTAGTCTTTTCAGTTCCTGGGATTTGAGTGTCTGTTTGGTAACTTGGTGTTACTTTCAAGTCTCTTACTGCACAAACCACTCCATTAACAAGTATTTATTGAGCTTAAACTACAAGCAAGCATGGGCCTGCTTCAACAAGGATTTTACTGATGATGTTGTACATATATGGGGATGTTTTTAAAATACATCCATGGACATATGTAAACATACATTCTAGGTTTGAAATCAGTTCTAATATTTACATATTTTTCCCCATCGTCTCACCCCGAAGCTTCTCTATTTTTAATCCAAAAACCATTTTATCATATATGAATTGTTGCCTTAGCAAATGACACCTATATCCTCTACTCAGGTAATTAGCTCAGACTGTGCTGGGTACATGTTGAACTTTGGTAGATTGCTTTGGGAACAAGAGGCTATTCAGATAGCTATCCAGACTGTGGAAATGACCCCCAAAGAAATAGCAAGTAAAATATATATACACACACTCACACATACATACCAAAGAATTATATAACTGTTTAGAGGAAAGAGCACTGGCGATATTGCAACCCATCTGGAACTCACTCTGTGGCTCTGGATAATTCTAGTGGTAGTCCTGGGTTTTAGTTCTCCACCTGTAATTCAGGGATAAGGGATAGAGTTGTTGACTGGATAAATTGGTAAAATAAGTGGAGTACTTTATGAATACAGAGGGAAAAATTTGTACAACTCTGAGTCAGTTTAGAAAAAATTATTAGAAAAGTATTGGAGAATTTGGACTTTTAGGACGCATTTTAGGAATTATCAAATAAACAGTAGGCTTGATAAAACTAGAAACATCTTGTTACTTTAGACAGTGAGTAGAAAATCACATACTGCCTTGCTCTGCTTCCCAAGTGCCAATGTTTTTTTTTTTTTTTTTTTTTTTTTTTAAGTTTTATTTAACAGAGAGATCACAAGCAGGCAGAGAGGCAGACAGAGAGAGAGGGGGAAGCCGACTCCCCGCTGAGCAGAGAGCCCAACGTGGGGCTCCATCCCAGGACCCCGAGACCACGACCTGAGCCAAAGGCAGAGGCCTATCCCACTGAGCCACCCAGGCGCCCCCCAAGTGCCAGTGGTTTAAGCAAAATCGTTAACACTGGACCCAGTTCATGAGAAGGTTACAAGTCTTTACTTTCCAGGATCATTTCTCTTTCTCTTTACATTCTTACATACTTTTATTTAATAGCACTTGACTTTGTATGTGAGCACTGATGTTGTTTATTTCATAGTTTGAAAAGTTGGAGGAATCATTTTAGGGTCGTTTTGTACTGAAAAGAAGTAGTTTACTACCAGGTGGAGCCTCCGTAACACAGAGCATTACCATCCTCTGTCCAATGGACAGCTTTAATCCTAGAAGTAGATTATATAACAAGAAAATCTAGTGTACTCTTGGAAGGAGCCCCAAATTCTTTCTTTATTATTATTTTTTTAAAGATTTTATTTATTTATTTGACAGAGATTATAAGTAGGCAGAGAGGCAGGCAGAGGTTGGGGGGAAGCATGCTCCCTGCTGAGCAGAGAGCCCGGTGCGGAGGCTTGATCCCAGGACCCTGAGATCATGACCTGAGCCGAAGGCAGAGGCTTTAACCCACTGAGCCACCCAGGCACCCTGCAGCCCCAAATTCTTTAAAGAAAGAGCTGAAACATGTGTTGTGGCCTCTCTCAATTTGTCTTCTCCAGTTGACTGGCACAATTTCTAGTCTAGTGACTGGCAGTGTTGGCTCTGGAGTCAGCCAACCTGTTTTGGCCCTGACTTCCCTACTTTCTTGCTTATCGCTGGGCAAATTTCCTTAGTTCTCTGCCTCCGTTTCATGCCTATTGATTGGGAGTAATAATGCTATCCTTGCTAGATTATTTAATTAAATGAGATAACATACATAAATAACTTAATTAACACCGGGTAAGTGGTGACCGTATCTATTGGTTCATTGAGAAAGAGCTTTTCATTTTATAGGCTATCAGGAGTTGGAAGTTGTCTATGTTACTGACAGTCATATTATAATGACTTTTTATTTGTGAAGTTAATCTGAAAGGAGCTTCCATCTAGCGTGTAACAGCCATGTGGCTGAATCAGTAACATATTTGTCAATATGTTGATGTCAAACCATCTCTTTTTAGAGGAACAAAATGGTTGGTTCTTGAAAATAAGCCTGGAGTTCCTTTTATCCTTACATCTAGCTTTGGGATCCTTTTTAAAGAATATTAAGGGGTGTCTGGGTGGCTAAGTCATTAAGCATCTGTCTTTGGCTCAGGTCATGATCCCAGGGTCCTGGGTTCGAGCCCTGCATCAGGCTCCCTGTTAAGCCCTTCTCCCTCTCCAATTCCCTGTGCTTGTGTCCCCTCTCTCACTATGTCTCTCTCTGTCAAGCAAATAAATATAATCTTTAAAAAGAAAAGAATATTTAAAGAATTGCCATTCCACATTGTCAGGCAGAATTCCCAGGTATAAGAGAAGACTATTTTTCATTCCTCCAACAGGAGAAGTGTAGGATCCCCTACCGATGCCTGGATAAGTCACTATTGTCCTGGAGGTTGTCTCAACTTGGCTGTAGTCTGTACCTTAAATAAGTGAGCCCACATTATTAATCATTCCCTGTTGATCAATATGATGGTTTTTCATTTGCTTTTTTTGTTGAAAACTTCAGATGATTTTTTTGAGCTTGGTCCTCTTTAAGAGTGAAGGAAAGGTAACAATAGACAAAAAAAATGTTTGTCACCCAAGTAATGAACCTCAGGGGATGCCAAAGAGACTTGATATAATGCCTGTTCATATGAAAATAAGTGATTGGGGTCACCATGTTAGTATTTGTCCCACTCATCTGGAGAAAAATGATCTGGTAAAACCATGAACAAGGGGCAGGGCACATCTGAGTCCTTGCCTTGGCTTCTAGGGAAGAATCAGTAGTCCTTTATATCACTCAGGTGGAGTTTATTAGGAGACTTGTCTGTGAGAGACAATATCTGTGTTGGGGTCATGGAGACCCATAGGCTCAATGATTTACCAGGAAGATGTGCAGGACTCAGTGTAGTAGTACTTATGGCGATGATTTATCTCAGTGAAAGGATTCAAAGCCAAATCAGCAAAGAGAAAAGGTTCATGGTGCAGCCAGTCCTAGGGAAGCCAGGTGCAGTCTCCAAGGGTTCTCTGAAGTGGAGATACACAGGATGCATTTTAATTTTCCCGGTAATGAATTAGGACAATGCATGTGAAAAACGCCAACCCTGGAAGCTCATTAGAGATTCAGCACCCAGGGTTTTTACTGGGTCATGTAGGCAGCCTCTGCTTGTCACATACCAAAATTCTAGACTCCAGAGGGAAAGCAGGGGTTCAGCATAAACCATTTTGTTTGTGGAAACAATTTAGGCATAATAAGCCACCTTAGTTCTGGGGGTGATGGGAACCTTCCTGAGAACCAAGTTCTTGGACACCAGCCAAAGGCCAATCTTGCAAGCAGATCTTTCAAGGGTTGGCGGTAGGGCTCACTGTGTTAACTCTTTCCTGCACTGTATTCCGTAGGCTGCCGCCTCTGGACAACCATTTTCTGTAATGTGAAAGCAGTAGTTCTCTGCATTATTCTCCCTGCAGAATTCATGGCCTCTTGTCTTGTACTCATGCATACCAGAAAGTCGACTCCACTTCTCTCTTAGTGCTATCTCCAGTAGCTATATAACTGTGGCCTGCTTGTTCAGACAGGTGGGCTGTTCATTTGCACAGAGCCCGAGTCCTGGGTAGAATGTTGTATGATGACTGGTGAATCTGGTCTCAGTAATTCAGTAGTAAAGAGGAATCTCATGTGAATTATCATCAAAGGGACTCTTCTTATTCCATAGGAATATGGAGACAATTTAGTAGTGATTAGTTTAAAAGCAACAATTTTTAATGGGCAAAATGTTTTTCATTTTAGACTAGTACCAATAGAACATTTTAGCAGTGATGGGTATGTTCACATTTTGTACTGACCAATATTTAGCCACTAACCACACATGGCTACTGAGGATCTGAAATATGGCTAGTATGACTGAGAAACTGAATTTTTAACTTTCTGAATTTAATTAATATTAAATAGCCATATGTGTCTGGTTAGTGGCTACTATATTGGACAGTATAGTTCTAGATCGTCAGTTTCGTGATTAAATGATAATTGATCTGTTGATGTAACAGATACAAGGTTGATTGTGAAGATGATGGTCTTTCTCCAAAAAAATTCCCATATTTCCCCAAGTCCTGCCTCTCTCCCCATTGGGCTTTAATTCTTCTCCCCATGGTCCAAACCTTGGTTCAGCAGCCTCAACATTCAAAGCAAGGATATTGTTGTCAAGTGTTTTCATGGCTTGAATAACAATAATAAAATATCAGTAATCTGTAAGAGGGACAGAAGGTTTCTTACAGTACATCAATATTACAGACCAGGTGGGGGCATTTGGAACCTTCAATTATAGATAGTCTGATAAAACAAATTCCTTGTTATAGAGAAAACTTTTGAATAGCTTTTGTTCTAAAAGTAAGTGTGTGCCATAAAAATCATACGTAATTATAAATTTTGTATTCTAGTTTCCCTGGGAAGCAGACTCAGATTTGTGTTCAAGTGGTTTTTATAAAAACGGGACTGGGCAAGGGGGGAGGACGAACTGGGATGCAGTGACAGCCGATCCCATGGTGCACTCTAAAGAGGGATCGCTTTTCGAAGTTGTCCCAGATTGAGGCAGAAGGACCTGGCCTTTGCATCATCAGCCAGTCACTGTGTGCTGGCTGCAGCCCCTGGTTCGGGGGAGGGCAATGCCTGTAGAGGGACAAAGCTGCATGCTTTCATCAGACCACACTCCCAGTGCCCCAGAAACGAGCAGCACCTCAGCTGTATCACAGCAGCCACTGGAATAGATTCAGTTTTCATTTGGAAGGGAAACCTGCCTGCTTTCCCTCTGCTGTAGGGCTTTTGCCGGGGGCTGAACGACGTCATGGATTAAAAGCAGAGCTTGGGAATCGGTGTAAGTCCTGCACTCTGTGATTTTGGTCAAGTTACTTAGTCTCGTTAGGTCTTAGTTATTTATTTATTTATTTTTTGGCCTAGAAATTGAGGATGATGCTACCTATTTATATGGATTGCTGTGGGAATGGAAAAGCACTCAATAAACGGTCACTGTTGTTATGATTCTAGAAATTTTATAAGACAGAACTTTTGGGAGTAAGCATTTCCCACTAGGAGCACAGTGGAGTTGAGTGACAGTTTTTTGCAACAGAGGATGAAAAGGAGCTGTGCTTTACTAGTCGGTGCTGAGGTACTCATGCACCTGCCCTCTGCTTCTCTTAGCCTTCCTCTTTGCTTGGCAGAAGGGCCCAGAATTGGGATAAGCGAGGTTGAAAAATCCAAAGTAGGAACAAGGCCACTATTATTTGTAGATTGAGAGGGGAGAAAGGCTACTTGGAAAGCTCTCAATCCTTTACTCAGGAGGAAACACAACCAGGACATTGTAAGAGGCTTGCTTGTGTATGTTGAGGTTAACAATGTGCACTTAGAGACTTCCTGAAATGCTTCCTCAGCAGGTACACACCTCATTCAGTTCTAGTCTTGTTTCTGTAATCTTGATGGCATGCAGTGTGGACATAACCCTTTACCACTTTCAAGCTCTCCATAATATTCACTAATTAATTTATTTCATAAAAGAACAGTCTTGGTGGTCCAGCTCTCCATTCTTGATACGAATTTGTTGTACAGCCAGGGACACACTTTATAACTGTGTTAACATACTTTTTCAAGCTGTAGTTCCAACTGTAGGAAGAAATAGCCGCCAACCCCAGCCCATGTCAAATTGGAGGCTTCCTGCCTTTGCTTTTGTGACCTTCCTTCCCTGACCTCTGCATATGTTGATTCCCTGAGAGAGGGTATTGTGGTGCAAAGCAGAGTCGCCTGGACTTGGATTGCACAAACTGGTAGATTTTAAAAAGTAGAATTGGTTTTCTAAATGAGGACATTAAAAAAAAAAAAAGCCATTGCTATCTTTTCTCACCAACATTTCATAGAAAGGAAAATTTTAGCAGAATGCAATAAGGAAAATAGTACTCCGTTTAAAGCGGAGTACCTTCAACTTCATGGAACTCTGCACCCTGTACATTTTCCTTTTGCCTCTAATTGGTGCAAACCTCCTCGTGGGCTGGGCCTGGCTCCAGGGCTGGGAGTTAACCATCAGTGGGCTTACACACCCTTGTTGTCCTCAGAGCCACTGAGCCCCAGAAGGACAGTGGTCAGAGCTGTTTTTTAAATCACTATCCAGAGTACACACCATCTTATATATAGGTACACTATACATGGTACACTGTAACTATACACATTGACATATGTAAGACAATGCTTAGCACATTTTGGGGACTCTACATATTTGTTGAATAAAGAAATAAAGTGACCTTGGCCAAGTCACAGAATTGCTGAGGCTCAGATCTGTACAACTACATCTGTGCAATCCCTTCTGTATGGTTCGTAAAACTAGAAAGGCACGTTGGTTGCCTGCCAATCCTCTTCCATTTAACAAACAAAACCCAAAAGCTAGGACTGGAAAGGAATGGTACAGTGGTTTCTGTTGCTTTCCCTCTTTAAAGAATAATTTAACTTTGTGGGCCACAATGACTTTTTCAGAGGTTTTTGTAATGTTTATCTCCTAAAGGAAGGTATTGATTCTTTACAGGTGAATTCTGCTTTATAAAGGACCCCAGGTGAGGAAGGGACCCCCCCCAAGGCTGAATTGTTTAATTTAAAAACAGTGTTGGAGGATGGGTAGCCTTGCTATAATTTTTATTTAAAGTCCTAGATATTAACTTTTAACAACTGTTCTGTTTTTTCTTTTCCTAGAGAGCATTTTTTTAAAAAATAAAAGATCTATTTTATTACACATTTTGTTATTATTATTATTATTATTATTTTAAAGCATCCCATGGTCACTGTGTATAACTGAGTTTAGAGGTCTGATAAATCTTTGATGAATAATACAACAGTCACCCTAGCTTATACATATTTCAAAGCCGGTTAAATCCCAAGAGCTGGCAGCAGGCAGAGGGTTGAATACACATTATGTCTCTCTTTCCACATTCCTACTCAATCCACTTTCTTTAGGGAAAAGCTTTTTGTCACGAACAGCCAGAGGTGAGGGATGAAGGAGAGATGGATTTTCATTAAGAATAGGGGCTTTGTATGAAATTTCTTCATCTGTCTGAACATCTGATGGGAACAAGCCTTTGAAATGATCTCAGATTGGATTGTATATGCATTTTGATTTTGAACGATGCTGAGTTATGCAAACATTTCCGATTTACGGCAAATGTTTAACTGATCAAAGAATTCTTAATACAACACATTAATATGGATTATCTGCTTCTTAAAACAATAACCATAGTCTGCACCCTGTGTGTTTCTTTGAGACTATAGAGGATTTATTTTTCAATTAGGAAATTTCATGTCAATTTAAAGGTTTTTTTTTTTCCCATTAAAATTTCATTGCATTGTTTCTAGTTCAAACATGGCTGGAACATAATGATACTATTATTTGGTACCAGAAAAGTTAAAACATATCAGTAGATATGATCTCTTCAGCCTGTTGTTTCAAGAAGAGGTGATGTTTATTGAGACACTGATGAGTTGAACATATTTATAAATTGTGATATGTCACTAAAAGAGGTACTTCTTTAAAATTGTGTGAGACTTTCTGCCTGCTATGAATGCTCTGGCTGTCCTCCTGTATTACTCTACTCCCAAGAGCAGTCTGGCTCTATGCTCCGTTGTCCTTATTTTGCCTGGTGCTAAACTACTCTTGGACACGTTTTTCCAGAGCTGGGATGAGAGTCCAATTCTACTGATGTCCCCATAGATTCTGGTCTTTGGGGATGTTTGTGAATCAGAGGAGGTTGTGAAATCACACTGGTTTTCCCTTTCTCTCTGTTCAGTTCACCTCCGTGTCTGTTCTCAGAGGTTTGTAGGATGGTTTGTGGAAGCAAATGTAAAGACTGGGGTACTTTTTGTTATTGGAGGGGTGTTGTGGGGAACAGAGGAGCTCTGATTCCTTTTTCATTGTTGGCCACACTGTTTGCTAGCTGTGTGGGCTCAAACAAATTACTTAGCTATTCTTAGCCTCAGTTTTATCATCGGTAAAATGGGGATAAACATTGTCAAAGGATGAAGATTATATGAGATAATGTATAAAAACACTCACTGTAGCACTGGGCACATAGTTTCTTTATCACATGACTGTTTCTGTAATCTGGTATCTGAATTAAAAACAGAATCACCTGTGTTTTTACTACACTAAGAATATTCTTTCTCATACGTTAAAGCTAACTTTCAGGCTGCAGAGTGTGATTAGCTGGATCTGAGGACCAGTGGGTCTATAGGCTGGAATGAAGACAGCCTAACTCAAAGATGGAGTTTTAAATATGTCCTTGGAGCACCTGGTTGGATCAGTTGGTGGATTATGTAACTTGGATCTCCAGGTTGTGAGTCCGAGCCCCACATTAGGTGCAGAGATTACTTAAAAATAAAATCTTTCCAAAAAAGTCCTTGTCTAGGTCACCCTAATTTCATTTAGAGATTGCTTAAGCAATCTGGGGCTTGGAGAAATCTCTTCTTTATGAAAGAGTTCCATATTCAACCCATCCTCAAGTGGCAGGGATGTACCACATTGTTTTTTCCTTGCTGCTGTGAAGTGGAACATAGTGTTGAGAGGGAAGAGACCGAAAAAATAAGAGCTAGAAAATGCTATTCTCATCAGTGTATAGGTAGCTAGGTTTCTCGCCTCCCAGCCCTGCCACCCCATTGCCTGCTCCTCACCTTCCTTCACTGTGTGTTTTCACTGAGCCACAGAGAAAGTCCCGAAAGGGTTAACGCAAATAGGTAAGAGAAGTAACTGTAAAAAAAGAACAACCTGGAAACCCGAAAGCAAAACTAGCTCCAAGTCAGATATTAAGGCTGTGAAATAATTAATCAAAATCTCTTTGGAATTCCTTTTAATGTTTTATGAAAAAAGATTGAAAGGCAAAATTTTCTTCACACATGACCAATTGGGTATAGTATTTGTGTTTATTTTTGAACCCATGCTGGCTATCACTGTGCAGAACAAAATATCATGGTGTTAACCATGGATCCTTAAAGCTACACCTCCTCTTTGGGTGGCTCTGTTTCGAAAGGGAGCTCTAGGCGTCTCTTAATTGTTCAGGCAGATTTGGTGTTTTGAGTCACCAGGAATTTTAATACACTGGGTGGCTTAACGAGGGAAAATAACTGTTTGGTCTTCATGGTGTGCTGGGTGTTATCTTCTAGATGATGTTATTTACACAACTGTATATTTTTTTCATGTAATGAACAACAATAACTACCCAATTTCAATAGCAAATATAATGATAGCTAATAGAGCTTACTTTGTGCCAGGCCTGTGTTAAGTGCTATGTAATCCATTTATAATAATTCATTATAATACCAAATTTCATTTTCCTACTAACTACTTTTATCCTTATTTCACAGAAAAGGACCCTTAGGCTTGGAGAGGCTAAGTAATTGACCCATTAAGACACAGCCAGCAAGGGACAAAGATTTGAATCTCAACAGTCTGGTGTCTAGTCTGGGTTCTCTAACTACTACTTAAGTTTCTAGGTGTTTGATGTAAGCTGAGTCTTGAATTAATTTTTCCTAAATTTATTTAAATAACTTTGAGACCTGCAGCTAAATTTGACTATATTCTCTGATGTTTTTCCAATGTTCACCCCCTACCCCAGACTGACAAGTTATTGTTACAGGTAGAAGGATGTGTCAATAGGGCACACCTCAGAGATAAGGAACATTTGCTTCCAGACCACCTCAGTAAAGTTAATTTTGCAATAAAGTGAGTCAAATTAATTCTTTTGGTTTCTCAGTTGCAATATTATGATCTGGTCATCAAGATGACCAAATATATATTTCTCATGTGTATTTGGTCTTTCTCTAAAGTCCTTGGCTTATGGCTTCTAAAACCTTTGGAAATTTCCTGTGCTAAAGGTGTTTTTTGTTACGTTAATGAGGCAATTTGGAAACTGCCTTTAGGTAACTAAAGATGGGGCTGGTTTCCTGGAGAACCCATCTTGTGCTTGGAGGGGTGGGACTGAAATTTCCCAAACTTCTGTAAGGGAGAGAGGCCAGGTTGCTTTAACCAAGGGTCAATGAGTTAGTCAGTCAGGCCTGGGTTTAGAGAGCTTCTGGGTAGTGAACACGGGGGGTGTGTGTGTGGGGGAGGTGTGTGGAGAGTGTCATGTCTGGAGAAGGCCTGGAAGCTCTGTGCCCCTGCCCACGCGCTTTGCCCTGTGCATCTCGTCCATCTGGTTGTTTCTGAGTTACATCCTTTTATAATCAACTGATGATGCAGTAAGTAAAATGTTTCTTTGAGTTCTGTGAGCTGCTCTAGTGAGTTAATTGAACCTGAGGAACAGGTCCAGAGAACCTCTGCTTTATATCCAGTGGGTCAGCAGTTCACGTCACAACTGGTCTAGCATGTGATTTCTGAAACCCATGGAAGGGGTTAGTGGAACCTCCAATCTGTATCCAGTTAGAAGCACAGGCAACAAACAGCCTGGGGCTTGTGATTGGCACCTGAAGTGGGAGGCTGGACTCAGTTCAGTTAGGACTGAACCCTTACCCTGTATAATCTGATGCTACCTCTGGTTAGATAGTTTGCACTGGGTTGAATTCTCGGACACCTTGCTGGTGTCCAAGAATTCCCTGATGTTGTGTGAGTGGGAGCCCCACAACCCTGGCCCCCAAGTTGGAATTGAGTCTAGAAACCCTAGAAGACTGGTATATATAAAAGTTATGTTTATGTTATACTGTAGTCTATTAGGTTTATAATAGCTTTATGTCTAAAAAACAATGTATATATCTTAATTTAAAAATACTTGATTGCTAAAATATGCCAACCATCAGTTGAGCTTTCAGTCATAATATTTTTTGCTGTGGAGGGTCTTGCATCCATGTTTAGAGTGACCGACTCTTCAGGGTGATGGTTGCTGAGGGATTGCGTGGCTGTGGCAAGTTCTTAAAATAAAACAACGATGAAGTTTGCTGCACCAATTGACGCTTCCTTTCATGAACAATTTCTCTGTAGTGTGCGATGCTGTTTGATAGCATTTTACCAATAGAACTTCTTTCCAAATTGGAGTCAATCCACTCCAAACCTGCCACTGCTTTCCCAACTAAATTTTGGAATATTCTAAACACTTCACTGTCATTTTAACAGTCTTCACAGCATCTTCACCAGGAGTAGATTCCATCTCAAGAAACCACTTTCTTTGTTCATCCACAAAAAATAGCTGTTCATCTGTTCAAGTTTGATCATGAGCTTGTAGCAATTCAGTCACATTTTCAGGCTCCACTTCTAATTCTGGTTCTCTTGCTGTTTTTACCACATCTGCAGTGACTTCCTCCACTGAAGTCTGGAGCCCCTCCAAGTCATCCATGAGGGTTGGAATCAACTTCTTCCAAACTTCTGTTGATGTTGATAATTTTGACCTCTTCCCATGGGTCATGATGTTCTTAATAGCATGTAGAATGGTGAATCCTTTTCAGAGGTTTTCAGCTGACTTTGCCCAGATTCATCAGAGGAATCAACATTTATAGCAACTATGGTCTTATGAAATGTATTTCTTAAATCGTAAGACTTGAAAGTCAAAATTACTACTTGATCCATGGGCTACAGAATGGAGGTTGAGTTAGCAGGTGTGATAACCACATTCATCTCATTGTGCATCTCCTTCAGAGCTCTTGAGTGACCATTACTATTTTGAAAGGAATCTTCTTTTCTGAGCAGTAGGTTTCACCAGTAAACCATATTGTCAACAGACACACTGTTATCCAGGCTTCATTGTCCATTCCTAGAACACAGGCAGAGCAGATTTAGCATAATTCTTAAGAGCCAGAGAGTTGTCAGAATGGTCAGTGTCACTGGCTTCCACTTAAAGTCACCAGGTGCTATAACCCCTAACAAGAGAACCAGCCTGTCCTTTGAAGCTTTGAAGCCAGGCATTGACTTCCCTGTTTTAGCTATGAAAGTCCTAGATGGCCTCTCTTTCCAATAGAAGGCTTTTTTGTCTACCTCGAAAATCGGTCATTTAGTGTAGCCACCTTCAGTAGTGATCTTTGTTAGAGCTTCTGAATCACTTGCTGTGGCTTCTCCATTAGCACTTGCTGCTTCACCTTGCATTTTTGATGTCATGGAGGCGGCTTCTTGCCTTAAACCTCATGATCCACCCTCTGCCAGCTTCAGACTTCTCTCCTGAGTTGCCTCACCTCTCTCAGCCTTCCCAGAATTGAAGAGAGTCAGGGCCTTATTCTGGATTAGATGTTTGCTTACAGGAATGTTGTGGCTGCTTTGATCTTCTATCCAGACCACTCAAACTTTCTCCACTGCAGCAATAAGGCTGCTTCACTTTCTTATCATTCATGTGTTCACTGAAGTAGAACTTTCAGTTTCCTTCAAGCACTTTACCTTTGCATTCACAACTTGGCTAACTGTTTAGTACAAAAGGCCCAGCTTTTGGCCTATCTTCCTCACTAAGCTAAATCATTTCTAGCTTTTGATTTAAAGTGATAGATGTGCAACTCTTTCACTTGGGTACTTAGAGGCCATTGTTTCGATATTGTTGTGTCTTAGGGAATAGCGAAGACTGGGGAGAGGGAAAGAAAGAGATGGGGCAAGGGCTGGTTGGTGGAGCAGTCCGAGCACACATGACATTTATTAATTAAGTCTGCTGTCTCCTGTGGGCCCAGTTTGTAGTGTCCAGGCAATAGTAACATCAAAGATCACTGCTCACAGATCACCGTAACAAATATAATAATAACGAAAGTCTTGAAATATGAGAATTACCAAAATGTGACACAGAGACATGAAGTGAAGTGAGCAAATGCTGTTGGAAAAATGGCACCAGTAGACTCTCTCATGAGGGTGTCCACAAACCTTCAATCTGTGAAAAACACAATATCTATGAAGCACAATAATGTGAAGTACAGTAAAATGAGGTATGCCCATACTGCTTAGGCATCCTGTTACACATGTGATTGAAAAAAATATTTCATCTTGATCCATAGTGAGAATTACACTTTCATTACACTTTGTGATCCGTATACATCTATATGTAATTAAAACTTGACACAGTACCTCTATTACCTGGGACTTATTCTGATATTGCCTATTTAGTTGTTTTTCTGTTGTATTCCCTTCCCTTCCCTTCCATTCCATTACTTTATTCTATTTTACTAAAACCAAGCTTCTTGAATCAAGTAAATATCACTTCTTACTAATGGATCAGAGCCCACATTTTTGAAAAGCAGTCCTTTTGCTGGATAACTTTTTCTATTCTTTAGACATACTCTGCACAGTGTTACACGTTTCAGCATCTCTCTAGAGGATTTTTCAAATTGTAGCAAATAGTCAAGGTGAAATTGGTGTTAGAGGACTTTGAAGAAGGTGGCATTCTCTCTCTGAAAGAGGTCAAGACTCCAAAGCCAGCTTGCTCTGGACCACTAAGAATACTGACCTTAGAAGCTGGGTCCAGGAGGATAATACCTAGCATGGTACAAAGTCCAGCGAGCCAGTGAAGAGAGACTTGAAAGCCTGACCAGCTTGCGACAAGGGTTCTTCAAGAGTATTCAAGGGCGAAAGTAATCTTGGATTTTTAATAGCTCCTGAAGCAGAAATATACCTCCCACCCTTTAGCAGCACATTGAAGAGAGCTGGAGTGGCTCGTTGTTGTGACGTTAGTTGGGGCGCTGTTGAGGACTGAGAGTTGCTGACATGTCGATCTGCTGGTTGTCTGGTGTTATGGGCTGCTATCCCTAGCAAACACTGTGAAAATAAGATCGAAAGTGGAAGTTAGGGAAAAATACTTGCAGTTACCTACAGTCAGCTATTTGACATTCTCAGGCAACACATTGTTGTTTTGTTTATTTCTTATTCCCCTTTCTGGTTGTAACTGATGGGAAGGACTTAATGCTAATCATAGCTAACATTTCTTTTGTGCCAGCTTTAGCCTAGGGACTTGCACAGCCCCTTATGTTGCTCATTGTAGTCCTTATAGAAATCTAATGAGGTAAGTGATTATTTCCCCATTTTATTGATGTGAACATTGAGGTTAGGAAGGCCAAGTAGCCTTCCAAAGATTATACAGTCAGTGGTGGACGTGGAATGGGGTCATGGCATTCTGAATCCAAAGTCAGCACTGTGAGCCACTATACCTTAATCTGATGATTCACATTCTCTTATTCGTCTACGGCCATACCACCCTGAACGCGCCCGATCTCGTCTGATCTCGGAAGCTAAGCAGGGTCGGGCCTGGTTAGTACTTGGATGGGACACATTCTCTTATTCACTTGTGCCTGGCGATCAGTTTTACAGGGAAGGGGCGGATGTCAGGGTTGGAGCTATCTGTGTGTAGTGGCCAGCACTTATTGTTTGTTCAATATGTACATATTAAGCAACTTTCTGTACTTGGCACGGTGGGTGTCTCCTGTCTGGCTAGTGAAATTTTCAGACTCTGGTTCTTCCAGATTGTCAGTGTCTTAGGAAGGGTTGAACATTCTGGATACTTATACTCAAGTGCTTGGAACTTAGTACATTGACAGACTGTCCAGGTGGCCAAGGAAGGTACTGGAGGACAGATGGTATTCAGGCTGGCCAGGTTTTTGAGAAGCTTGCCTGGTGGCCAGTGATGAAACATGAGCCAATGGCCTGGCAGAACCCAGGGACAGGAGCAGTGGGTGACGGGATGGAAATAATGGAAGCCATGAAGGCAGTGGGTGGTGTCTGTGGTGGGTGGGTGGGTGGGCAGGCAGAGCAGCCCAAAGCTGAGCCCAGCCTTGGCCTCAGATTCTTGGACTAGTGGAACTAGTCTTTAGTTTCCAGGAGGCCTCAAAAGGCAGAAGAGCACCAGTGATAAAGGAACTGAACATTATTCCAGCATCAAAGCTCACCTAGCCCCTAACTTCCCTTTGAATAGTAAAAAAATTGGCCAGGATCTATTCACCCAAGTCAAGAGATGAGGAGAAATGAGAGTTTAGGGAGACCTGGCTGGGCTGTCCTGTTAGGAATGGGACACACAAATGGGACTTTGTCCAAATAAGCATTTCTGCTGGGCAAAATGCACCAGGAGGCAAGGTTAAATGTTAAGAATGAAAATGTTACAGAAGGAAAAAAAATCCAATTTTTTATATTATTTTAGATTTTGAAAGGAATAAGATGTCCTGGCGGAGATCAGAAGATAAGTGTGTGTGAGTGTGTGTGTGTGTGTGTGTGTTCATGCGCGTGCATGCATGTGCACACACGTCTGAGGACCGAAGGCACTGGCAAAGCTGTTAGGAAGCTTTTTCTTAAATGATAGCTGCCAAACCATTTGAAAGTGAGAATAACAACAATAACTGATTTAATAACCAGTGACTATTTCAAGCATATTCAATGAATGCAGAAGATTCCATTATTTTAAGAGATTTAAAATTATTTCAACTGATTTGGCTGTTTTGCATTTGATTTTGTGGCCTAGGGCAAATGGCTCTGCAAAGCCCTTGTTAGCTTTTAAAAAGGAAGTAGATGGCTGTAAATTGGTGATTGATACTAAACTCTTTGGCTTTGCATTAACATGGTATCACCAAGTGCTTTCTCTTACTGCCTGAAGGGGGTTGCTCTCTTAGCTTGTTATTCAGAATCCTGGTGGAAGAGATCCTTGATCAAATATTTCTAATGTGTAGAAGATTTCATTGATAGTACTTTTCAATTGTTCTTTATTTTATTTTATTTTTTCCCAAGGAGCTGGTCACACACAGAGAGAACCAAACTTTTAATTTGTAGAGGAGCATTGCCATCTGGATGAAAGATTACATTCTGAAGGCTCAATAAGTGAGTTTTATTTCCAAACTTTATTACTCACTCTTTAAGGTGCCTTTTCTACATCTGTAAAATGGAACAATTAATCACTTGGATTATAATATAATAAATAATATAATAAACTTGGATTATAATATATATATTATATATATATAATATATAATATATATATATAGTCTCTCAAAAGGAAATTTCAAAAATCAAGAACAACAACAAATATATATATATACATATATATGTATATATATGAATATATATATTTTTTTTAATTTTTGGAATTTAATTCCAAAAATTTGGAATTTAAATATATGTGTATATATACATATGGCATTTAAAAATTCTTAAATATTGGGGTGCCTGAGTGGCACAGTCGGTTAGGATTGATGATAAATGAAAAGATAATCAATGAATTATATGTTCATTGGTCAAATAACTTTACAAAATCCTATGTTAAACAACTAGGTTAAATGCTAGGTTCAACAGCTCTCTTTCTGTGCATTGTGCTTCTCCAAAAGAAGGAAATGGTTTGTAACATTTTTGAACCACTTTGGGGAACTCAGTTTAGAAAAAGTTGTTATGGACTAAAACCAAATTTAAATTACCTTATATTTAAAACAACTGCTCAGCTTTTGGTTGCTTAAGTGTTGTTGGTATTTAGTAAAACTGGGATAAATTACTTGCTACTTTTGTGTACTTGGTAAGATAATTTAAAAATAATACAGTAATGGGGCACCTGGGTGGCTCAGGGGGTTAAGCCTCTGCCTTCGGCTCAGGTCATGATCTCAGGGTCCTGAGATCGAGCCCCGCATCAGGCTCTCTGCTCA
Organism: Mustela erminea; assembly: GCF_009829155.1. Classification (NCBI taxonomy): domain Eukaryota; kingdom Metazoa; phylum Chordata; class Mammalia; order Carnivora; family Mustelidae; genus Mustela; species Mustela erminea. The sequence continues at coordinate 50,222,492 of NC_045626.1, forward strand.
GCGGGGAGCCTGCTTCCCTCTCTCTCTCTGCCTGCCTCTCTGCCTACTTGCGGTCTCTCTCTCTCTGTGTCCAATAAATAAATAAAAAAACTTTAAAAAAAAATAATACAGTAATATCCTTTCTGTGGGATTTTAACAACCTGCCTGTTACATTACATATGTAAGTATACTGAATATATAATATATAATTCTTTTCTTATCTACATGAATACACACACACACACACACACACACACACACACACACACACATAGAGTATAATCCTCCTATTTGAGTTGTTTTCTGGGCCTTTTTCCTGCCCACATCTGAATTCTGCCTTCCTTTTTTCTATGTGTTTGTAAACTATGGAGAAATGGAAAATGAATGATTTTAGAAAAAGCAATACATATTAGTAATGGGTACCTCATGAGTTATGCAGGTTATTTGGGTTTTCTTAGTTGTGAAGTGTTAGAAGAATCACTTTTTGTTCCTTGAAAATAAAAAAAAATGTAAAAACTTTAACAATGAAGGTTGTTTTAAAGACAAAGAATAAATATGTCAAGGAATGTCAAAGTCCTAAAATATTCTATCGAAAGGAGTTTGACAAGGGTTATTAAAGTTTTGGCTAGAGAAGAACTTTTGGGGCTTGGGTCCTGGGAGACGTGCTGGTTGAATAAGCTGTGACATTTAATAGTGACCCCTGGAGGCTTGAGTGCGGAGCACCATGGGCAAAATGCTAATGTTTTAACTTTGAGTTAAAGCAAGCGTTTGGGTATCTCTTTGCCATAGGCCATGTGGTACAGTCCCCAGTTATTTGTTGCAGCTCGAGGTCCTATCATTTGTCTTTCCACTGTGTCTTCTCAGGGAACCAGGGACACCACCAAAATGGTTCCATTTGATGACTGTTGCTTGACTCTCTTGGGCTGGGTAGTGACCGTTTTGAAGAGGATGGGAAAACTCCCTCTTTTGAACAAACATGGCTTTTCTAATGAGAAAGTGATTAATATTTAAAATCTCTCTTGGGGAAGGAACTGGGAAGAAAACGTTTTTTTTTTTTTTCCTCTGGAATTTTCTGACTTATCTACCAGTCAGCCACCCTGATATGAAGTGTGGGAGACATTCATAGTACTCCAAAAGCTATGTTTGAAGTCCTTATTTTAAAGAGATTATCTTCTACCTCTCAGTTTTGGACTACTCCTTCATTTTCATTTCAAGGTATGAGACGGGAAATGGTTTGCATGAGAGCCACTGCTGCGTACCCCACACAGAGCCCTTAATGAAAATGAATCCTGTTTTTGGACTCTCTTTTCAAAGGAGATAAAATATAAATTATTTCTGTCCAAACATAATATGTATCTGTTAAAGCCAAGCATCATATAGTCTAGGAAGAAAGTGAAGGAAAAGGCAATCAAGGTTTTAAACTTAAACGATTTTTATTATTAGTTTGGGAGTTGTATCTTTATAATGGCTGCCTTCTTCTCAGAGTGTAATAGACAAGATGCATGGGGTCCTTGGCTGGCTCTATCACATATAGTCTGGTAACCTTGAAGAAATAAATGTGCTTTCTGTGATCTGTGAAATGGGGTAAAAATATCTGTCTAAATTGCATTACACAATTCCCATATTGTTAAAAAAAAAAAAAAACCAGCGGGGTAAATCATATGTATTTGGAATATCATAAGGGGCTAAGCTGCTCTGAGGTTATATTGCTGTTATTTTTCTCATGCTTTGTGTGGCGTGGAAATCAGCTTGTTTTCTAGTGTCTTTGGCAACAACAGTAAGTAGCACATTGAAAGAGGAGGGTTTGTACTTTTGGAGATGAGCATGCAGGCAATTTGGAGCTGTGGCACAGAGTAAATTGCCCTTGCTGATGGAGGCAGAATTTGCATCTGGCAAGAGAGAAGTACTGGGGGACTATAGGAATATTTTTAAGACTTTTCTGACCACTTACTAGAGGGTAGCCCCTTGTCTGAGAGGTGCAAAGGGACAGTGTGAAGAATTATATCCAAATAGCCATTGCTGAGAGAGGACGGGAGGACATCATGGGGCTCATCACGTTAGGTGTCTACATAGCAAGTTGATGGCAGATCGGGTAGCAGGCTCTGTGAGAAGCATGCCTGTAGAGCTGGGTTCTCCTCTCTCCTTTCCCTCCCAAGTACCAGACTGCAAGGGACCAAAAACTGTCTGTATGTAAACAGTTGTCCTTTCCAGAGTGTAACGCATCTTTGGACTTACAGAGAAAGTAAACGAAAGGATATTGTAAAAAATAGCAACATGACACTAGATTTCATTGTCTATACTGAATATCTAGTGATGCTGCCCAAATGAGACAGTTCTTAGCTGTTGGCTAAGCAGGAATTCAATTCAAGTCATTAAGAGATGGGCAGTTATACAGTAGCTCATTCTTTCCTTCCCTGGCTCCTGGAATTGTGCTACTGGAATTGTGCAGAGGTTGGCCCGGGCTTTGGTACATATTAAACACCCAGTACATGCTCATCATCAGTATTATGATAGGTATCCATTGTCATTAGCGGTGCATGTAATTCCAAGTGGAAAGGGCAGGGTGGAGCTGGCCGTAGGAACTATTGGATCCAGCCCATGAAACACCATCTCTCTTGTTTCTCCCTCTTTTCCTGCAAGCCTTGTTCTCTCTCACCAGCTGTTTCTCCGCTCAGCTGGGGAGATGACAGCAGGCAGGTCTGTCCTCCCACCTTTGTAAATTGTGACCAGAGAGATAAAGACACATTTCTTCACAGCTCAAATGAAAAAAAATCCTCAGAGAATGGCCTTGATTAGTCTGGTGCAACTCATGTGCCCACATTTTGGACCAGTTACCGATCAGTTTTCATTAAATGAGATAAGTGATACAACATTTTTGAAATTGTAAAGACATACGGAAATACATGGTATTATTATTATTATTATTTTTAAATATTATATTTATTTATTTGTCAGAGAGAGAGAGAGAAAGAACACAAGTAGGCAGAGTGACAGGCAGAGACAGAGAGAGAAGCAGGCTCCCCGCCGAGCAAGGAGCCAGATGTGGGACTCGATCCCAGGACCCTGGCATCATGACCTGAGCCAAAGGTAGTGGCTTAACCAACTGAGCCACCCAGGCATCCCTGGTATTATAATTATAAATGTAATTATGTTTTCATCAATTTCTTTCTCCCTTCTTTATCTTGCTCACTTCTACTTGTTTTTCAAAATTTGGTAGAGGCCTCCTTTGACCCCTCTGTGTTGGGTTATATATCCCTTGTGTGTGTTCCATAGTCGACTTGTTCCATAGCCAACCTTGTGCCATCCCTTGTCCCTGCACTACCTGAGCTAAATTTACTGCTAGCTACAAGCTCTTTGAGAGAAGCCATAGTCTATGTCTCTGTCTTCTAGCATGCAATGGGTACTTAATAAGTATTTGTTGCATTAGTTATTAATCATAGCTGAAGAAGCATTGAACTTAATGCATACTGAACCCAGGATATTACTTAGAAGTAATTATTTAAAATAAATCAATGAACAGGGGAGCCTTTTTGGCTCAGCTGGTTAAGTGTCTCACTCTTGATCTCAGCTCAGGTCTTGATCTGAGGGTTGTGAGATTGAGCCCTTTGTTGGGCTGTGGGCTGGGTGGGCATGGAGGCTACTTAAAAAAAAAAAATCCATGAACAGGGTTTGTGGTCTGTGATTTGTCTCTGCCAATTTTATGACTATATATTAACTGCATTGAAGCAAAATTAAAAAGTTAACTTTCATTGAGCACTTACTATGTGTCTGACACCGTTCTAAATGTTTTGTATGTATTAACTTGCATAATCTTCACAGGCATCTTACTGTTATTATTACTATTTTATAGATAAGGATACCGAGACACAGAGAATTAAGGTAACATGCTTAAGGTCATACAGCTAAAAAGTAGGTGGTGGGAATGATTTCAAATGTAGATAGTCTGACTTAAGAGCCTGTATTCTGACTTATACATAACTAGTTTGTAGCTCATGCTTAAATGAGTTTTAATTGTGTATATATATATACATACACATATATATGTGTTGTGTTTCTTAATTTTTTAATTATATGTATATTTTTAAACATATATATACATATACACACATATATGTGTGTGTGTGTGTGCATATATATATATATATATACATACACACACTGTGTTTCTGCAAATACACTCTTTTGTTGGTACAGAGGGAACAAATTTTCCCAAACTCCTTTGCTTCTCTACTCCATTCCAATTGCTGTCAGTCTCCTACATGAACACTACCACCAACAGTATCAAAAAGTATCTACTGAGTCAGCCCATCATATGCAAGATACAGTGCTAGGTATGGGGACACAAAGGTGTCACACAGCCTTTGTCTTCAAATAGCTTAAAACCCAGTTATAAATATATCTCATACACTTAGGAAGAGATCTATCATCCCAGATAATCTGTGCTAAGTCTCAAACAAATGATACAGACAATAAATGCTTTAGGGTAGTTATGGTATTTTAAAAGTGGCTAAAAAATTTGGATTTGGAACCCAGGAGATGAAACACACCCAAACAGACTGTCAGTTCCTTGAGGATGGCGCAGCGTCTCAGTGATCTTAGATAACTACAGTGCTGGTACAGGGTAGACCCTTGTCTGTGTTGTGAAGTGGCTTGGATCTTAGCTCTGTTCACTTATAGCCTGGATGTGGGCACATCAGCTACTCATCTGGTCCCCAGTTTACTCATCTTCCTACTTTTGCCGTGTTGCTTGAGAAAGCTAATGGAATGACCTGGAGAAAGCCGGAAGTGAGTTCCTAGCACCGGGAAGAGGAGGGAGGTAGCTATACCACTGGTTCAGATGGCTCTGTGAGTCATCAGTTGCCACTCAGAGAGGAGCACACTCTTTAGGACTTTGCTTTGGAAGCCAACGTACAGCTTAATTGTGTGTGATGTCTCCCGTGACAATCTTCTCCATGGAAGCTGTCTCAGCTGGGTATCGGAGGGCTCTGGAGATGTAAACTGTGGGGTGAACCCAGACTGAAACTCAAAACAAGCCATCCCAAGTCAGCTGCCAGTTCTTCACACTTCTCCAGACTGAGCGAAGCATTTCGCTGCAAAGTTGGCCCACAGAAAATTTCTGATGAATTCCAACTGGTTCATAATTTGTATATGTGACTGAAACCAAGAACATTTCAGGTTCTCTTACATTCTGTTCCCCAGGCTTCTGCAGATCTGTTTTCCTTTTTCTCGTGTTGTTGAAGTTATGACACCCACCTCTTTTTACTGCCTGAAATCCTATTCCCATAGCGTCCCTGGGAGCCTGCAGTCATGATGAGTGACAGAAAACAGACTCACCACATCTTTCACTTTCTTGCCACTCGCTGCAAAGGCAGTGGGAGAGAGGAATGCTTTCTTTGTGGGCTGGAGCCCCCAGGTGATAATTCCAGCACCCTGAACCTTAACCTCCTACTGCATTTGACGTTCAGGTTCACAGGATCTGGAGTAGTCTGTCCTGGCATATTCGGAAAATGAAGCAAACCAGAGGACCTTAACCCTTATGTTTCTATTGAAACTCACAACCTCATTTCTGAAATTTCTATTCCGTGTTTGGCAGACTTGCTATCTTTTCTGCCTCCTCTGTTGTTTGGGTTGCAGGTAAGAGATAAGAATGGATGGGTAAACGAATCAGTTTTGAATCTTGGCTACTACCAGTTTGCATCTAGCCGCTGCAGGTTTTGTCTTCCAGGAAGCACCGCTGTGTAAAGGCCACACACTAGCACTGTAGAGCCTGAGATGTTTGGGTTTGCCTCCTACCTCCACTTGTCAGCAGTGCTTTTGTGCCTCAGTTTCCTGGTATATAAAATGGGGATAGTAATACTATGTAGCTAGTAACTTTAGTAAGAATTATACGATCCAAGCATTTAAAGAATTCATAAGGGGCATGTAGTGGAGCATTGGCTTTATTACCTGGTGATGGTACTGAGCCAATAAAATTAAGTCAGAAGTTGGTAAATGGATCTCAGTGTTCTTGTATCTCTCTTAGGATGGTCTGAGCAGACTGATAAAGATGTAGGAGAATCCCCCTTGGGGGTATTCCCTTTGACCTTTCTTGGTCTATTTCTTTGGCCCAGATCACCATTCTACTTCTGTCCTTCTTGCAAGGACACACCTGGAGCCTCATCAAGATAACAGTTTCCTGTAAGAAAGTCATCAGATGTAAGGAGGGGTTTGCTGACAACCTCTGGAGCCCTGAAACTAGCTTCTGCCTCCTTCCTCTTGAAATACTGAAATATTAAAAAGAGAAAAGAAATATTTTAATGACATTTTGAAGAAAAGGTATTCTGAGTGTGTGCACTGCAGTCTCCTAGAAGGATGGAGATTGGGTGTTGGGGCCCTATTTGTAGAATCGTTGGCACGTTTTGCAGGTAGACAGTGTGATGATGATGGATTAGATTGGTTTGGCCTCACCTGTGTCCACAGTCTTTCCAATGTCAGGCCTGGATCAAGGCATACATTGGCCTGACTCACACACTTCTGATGAATTGACAAAAGCTTCTCCTTCTCCTGATGTCATTCTGGGTTTAGCACCAGTCAGAGAGACCTCTCTGGGTTGCAGACAGTAACACAAATTGCAATCATGGCCCATCTTTGTAGCTTCTAGCACTTATAGGAATGGAATGGTAGCTGGCCGAGTAAGTGAAATGTGTAAATAATGAGGTTATAGTCAACTTCCTGAGAAGACGTGGGTTTTTGCAGTAGGTGCCTAACCTATATGTAGAAGCATTTATAATCTGAATCAGACTAGATTGAAATCTCAGATTTTGAAAAATGCCATTTTTAGGTATCTGACAGCATTGTGGATCGGGTTTCCCTGGGTTTGAGTGGTGGGCTCTTACCTTAGCTCTCCCACATTTCTTCATGTTTAATACCCAGGTGTTTTATGGTTGAAAATTAGAGAGAGCAGGAGAGGGGTTAGTAGCAAAGGGGAAATAGTTTTCCCTTTGTTCTTGTGTTCTAGAGAAAATATGAGTGCCTAATCTTGAGAATTGGAGAATTCCTTGCCAATGTGCAATTGTTTTGCTCTCTCTGGTCCTGAGGTCTGTCCTAAAATCCAGACCAAGAGCTACATGTTCTGAATATATGGTTAGTCACTTTATCACTATGTGATATAAAATGACCACAAACTTCTTGAGGGGCTAGGGAGGCAGCAAGAGAAACTGTTGCATTCTTTCTCTTCTGTCCTTGTCTCAGTGAGTAAGAGAGGCCAGTGGATTGGTTGAGTCTGGATGTTTTTCTTGTTCCAGTTCACCAAATACTTGCTTAGCAGCTACTATGTGACTCAGGGGAGACAAAGTGGGACTTGGCGTTCATATAGTTTATATGCATAGTTTATATTGCAGGAGAGTGAGGGAGAAGGGGAAAGGAGGGGACAGCAGGGACCAAGAGTGGTTCCTTCCTCAAGGACATGGGATGAAATAACCACCTTTGCCCGCATGTGGCAGTCTACAAGGCTTTTATTACTTCATCATTTGTCCGTAGAATAAATGTTTTTCAGGATCCTTCTAATTAAAAAGAAGCATTGCATCTTGTCAGTATAATAATCCCTCAGAAACATTTCAATAACTGCAGTTTTCCTTCAACATATGGCCTCAGCTCTGCCATTTGTAATATATATATATGATTAATGCAAGTTATTTAACAGCGTCTAAGCTTAGTTTCCTCATCTGTGAAATGGGAATAATACCTAATGGTTTTTGTAATATATAAAATATTCTTATCACAGTGTTGGCACTTAAACCATTTGTAGTTATTGTTATTTTATGTTCTTTGAGAGCATCTCAAGGAACATAAAATAATAACTGCAAATGGTTTAAGATGCTCTCAGGTAGAGGCAATTTTCTTGTACTTGATTAATTGTGGGGTTGGCCAGAAGGGTAGATGTCTTCAATCCACCCTCACGAAACTTTTAGACCATAACTACCCCCTCCTTTTATAAAAACTCTTGAATTCAGACCAGTCTGCTGTACCTCATTCTCCCTCGTTTTCTTCATTGTAATTTGCATACTCTTTAGTGAGTAAATCTCTTTGATATTTACTCTCTCTTGATAAAGACTTTAAAACCATGGCTCAGTCTTTCTGTCCACTTTAACTTCTGTTTTCTCCCGTAACTTAAATAGCCATGGTTAAATTTGTTCAACATCTCAAATTTCAGTTTTGGAACACTTCATCTACAATGGCTTTCTCCTCTTCTCCTTTAAGTCAACCCTCTTCCGTGGCTTACATGCTGATGCTGTCATCACCAGAGGTGTCCACCTCTGCAGAATATCTAAATTGCACGTCTTGCACCCTGAGACCTGCAGTTTGTGTCTTCCCTGCTTTCTTGCTGACATGTCCCCTGCATCTCCAGTCCACTGGCTCTTTCACTTTTTCTCTCCCCATTAGTCCTTCTTGTCCTCCATTGCTCATCGCAACCATTCCTTTGTTGCAAATACCCTCATTTTTTTTTTTTTTTTTCTGTCCCACCGACCTGCTAAAACTCCAGCTTGGGAGAAATCCAGCCATTGAACTTCTCCAGGTCCACCCCTGAAGAGCATGGCATTGTTGGAGAATATCACACAACCTGGCAGATGGCAACACTATGTACTCCCCATAACCAAACTTCTTAATTGGTTTCTCCCAGTATATGACAAATCCAGCACTGCTTTGTCTAGTAAGCTCCATCCTGCTTTCCACAATGACTGTTTCATTTCTTTTCCATTCTGCTTAAAACTTCTGGTTCTTCCTCAGTCTCAGAAGGTGACCTTGCCTCATATTTAAAAAGGAAACTTTCAGGTGGAAACTACCCAAGTTCTCTTCACATGATCTCCACCGAAGCCCGTGTCTGTGCCCTCTATTCACACGTTGTGACGGAGGACACACCCCTCCTCTTATCCAAGGATACTTGCTCCACGTGCTATTTGAATTCCACTCCCTCTAGCTTTTATTTGATTGGTATTAATGTATGTCGTAGTATTTCCTACCAGGAAGTATAATGACGGCAACAACAAAGATGACAAATGACTCCCACTACCACCCTTCTTGGACCCCAGGCTCTCTCCCATCTCCGTGCTTCCACTGCCACAAGCCTTATCTGCCCACGGCCTTGCATTTCCTCACTTCTGATTTCTTTCTTTCCTTTTCTTTTTTTCAAGATTTTATTTATTTATTTATCTATCTATTTATCTATCTATCTATTTATTTATTTACTTATTTTAAAGAGAGTGCAGGAGAGACAACACAACTGGGAAGAGGGCAGAGGAAGAAGGGGAAGCAGACTCCCCATTCAGCAGAGAGCCCCAAGATGTGGGGCTCCATCCTAGGATCGAGCTGAAGGCAGCCACTTAACTGTCTAAGCCAGCCAGGGCCTCCTCACGTCTGACTTTCCAACCCACTTCAGCCTGGCTTCTGCCCCACAATTCCATTGTATCAGGACTTCCTAAGGTTACTTGCCTGTGTTGAATCCAGCTGACCCACTTTAGTTCTCATTTTACTTTATTTGCAGCAACATTCAACATTCCCTATTGAAATGCTTTCTTCTCTTACCACCCCCCTGCCCCACCCCCAGCATCTTTCTTTTCACCCCATCCCATGGCTTCTCCTTCCCAGTCTACTTGACCTACCTTGAAATGTTAAACTCTCTTTTCTTCCTCCTCTGTACTTTCTGTCCGCAATTGCAGCCACTCCTGTGATTTTATTTTTATTGTTTGTATATGCCTATGACTTCCCAATTTATATCTTCTGCTTTGACTTCTTTTTTGAGCTCTGTAATCTAGGTACAACTGCATTCTAGACACATCCACTTTTTGGTGGCTGCCGACATTTCAACTTGAATTGTCCAGAATTAAGTTCTTGATCTTTTCCCATTGCTCCCGCTCCCCAATCTGCTCTTCTGGAATATTCCATTTAGTGAGTAGTACCACTATCTGTCCTGTTGCCAGGCCACTGCTAATTGAATTTTAGGTTTAATAATTCTACTTCAAAAATGCATATTAAATTCATCTCCACGTTCTAGTGTAGGCCTATGTCGTCTCTTGTTAGGGTGACTGCAATAGCTTTTCAATAGTATTCGCACATCCTTTTTATATTTCTGATTTGTTTAGTACACTGTAGTCAGAATAATTTATTTATTTATTTATTTTTTTAAAAAAGATTTTATTTATTTATTTGACGGAGAGAGATCACAAGTAGGCAGAGAGGCAGGCAGAGAGAGAGAGAGGAGGAAGCAGGCTCCCTGCTGAGCAGAGAGCCCGGTGCGAGACTTGATCCCAGGACCCTGAGATCACGACCTGAGCCGAAGGCAGCGGCTTAACCCACTGAGCCACCCAGGCGCCCAGAATAATTTTTTTAAAGCAAAAATTTGATCAAGTCATTATTTCCCATTATACTTAGAATAAACTACAAAGCCAGTAAGACTGCTGGGTTTGGTTTCCGCCAACTCTTTTCTTTTGTTTTTTTTTAAAGATTAAAAATATTTTTTATTTGAGAGAGTGAGCAAGAAAGAGAGCATGGGGGATGGGGGAAGGGCAGGGGGAGAGAGAGAGAGAAGCAGACTTCCTGATGAGTAGGAAGCTATGATCCCATAAGTCTAGGATCATAATCTGAGCCAAATGCAGATGCTTAACTGACTGAGCCACCCAGGTGCCCCAGTTTTTGCCAACTCTTGCCAGTCTTCCCTTTGCGTATGATATTCCAGCAATTAAAGCCTGTTCTCAAAATGCCCCAAGCTCTTTTCTGCCTCAGGACTTCCCACATGCTGTTCCCCCTGCCTAGAACTCCAAACATTTCTTACTTAGCTGACTCCTACACATACCTCAGGTCTCAGACATTAGGTTCCTAAGGTATAAGAATGCTTCCATAGTATTCGGTAGTTTTCCATCATAGTACTTACCACAATTTTTATCTTTATGCAAATATTCATCTGACTCCGTACTAGACTATGAACTCTAGGAAGGCATGTATCTTCCCACTCTTGTATCCTCAGTGCCTAGCACATTATCTGGCACATGGTATGGGTCCAATAATATATGCTGAATCAATAAATGGTAATCGTAAAGAAATCTTGGATTAGTTGGAGGTGATTGATTTTGTCAGAATGTATGTATTCTTTTGTTCTTTTTTTCATTCATTCACTTAACAAACCTAGCTAGGTATTTTTGAATCCAAGTGTGGAAATAATTTCCTTCAACTTTCCTTTGACTCTCTCATATCTTAATGCTTAGCAAGTTTCATCTAGCTCCCCAGGGATCCAATCCCTGGCAGTGGCCACTGTCATACTTGCCCAACTCACTGGATATATCATGTTCTAGGAAAGCATTTTTCTCTCTTTATATCTGTGTTGCTCTATTCCTAAACGTTCTGACTCTTCTTAATTTTGTCACAAATAATATGAATTCATCAGTCAAAGGTGCAATCAGGTATACCTAGAGGGTCAGTTATATCATCTGTGTAGTTTTTTAAACATTTATTGGACATCAATTATGCACCAGATTTTCACAGACTTTTTCTTATCTAATTCTTATAACAACATTGTACCATGGGTTTTATTATTCCTAATTCATAAGTGAAAAAATTCAGGCTCAATGAATTAAAGTGCTCCAAATCAGAGATAAAGATTCTTTCTTTTTGTTCTGGTATGATGTATGCATTTTAAAAAATCATGAATTTGTATTTAAAATGAGCATAGCCAAATGTTGAATTATGCCTGGTGATTCGTTCAGAGGACTTAAACACATTTTAAGGGATTCTATTTTACGAGAGTCAGATGCTAGTGACCCAGAGATTCTGCACATTGTGCAGAATATAGCTGTGTTTGTGCTTGGGGGGTGGGAGGAGAATGTGCTTGATTCACTCCGAACCAAGTCAGGCAGAAATATGGTACCACCCTTCTAGACAGACATCTGTTCAAATATAAATTTCCTGTTTATTGAGGCTTCTGTTCCATTGAAGTAAAGGTCTCGATACGGCTGAACAAGTCAATCATTATAAACCTTGTTAGTGTGACAGCCCTTGTGTATTGTTTAACTGGAAATGAAACACAAATATACCAGCCCCCTGCAGTATCCGCTTCACGGTGCATAAATCTACGGTGCATCATGTCATTTGAAATTTGATGGCAATCTACCAAATGGCAGAAAAGACTTCATCCTCGGAGGACTATGCAAATGAGTCCAGGCTCTGAACAATCAGGTGAAAGGACACAGCCCGTCCTTTGCTCCCCTCCCCCATGTCCTTCCCAGAAAGCCTTCCCCAGGGTAATTTCTTAGTGGCAACTGGTGAATTATCCAAATACAAACGACTAGTGTTCATTCAGTTCCACATGCAGATCTGGCTTCAGATGTTCTAAATAGGACTGAAACGCTCTTCCTGTCTTCCACTAGCCAAGCCGTATTATTGCTTGCAGCAAAACCTTCTCAGACCCTTATTAAGCCCTCTTAATTGCTTTCCTCAGCTTTCTTTCTCTTTTATTCAAACCTCAGAGGTGAGGGATAATCTCCTCTTAGTTAGGCTAAAATGGAGATGCCCATCTCACTATCCCCATAACTGGCCCCCTCCTCTAATTTATCACACATCTACGCCATAGAAAATCCCGTAGTTTTGAAAGGACTAAACCAGTCTGCTAGTCTGCAGCTGATAATAGGTCTGGACTAAGGTTAAATTATTTTACCACCAGTCATATTTTCTCTGTCCATGTTTTAAATGGATAGGACATTTCTCTGTCTGGCTCTACTGGGGGATTTATCCATGAATTGTTAGAATATTTATTCAAAAGCCTCAAGTCTCAAGGTATCACCTGATACAGCTGCTACTCTTGAGCAGATTAAATCATTCAAAACAAGCAGTTGGCTGTCAGAATCGGCCCTTCTGGGCCTCGCCAAACTTGTCAGGGCTGTCCCTGAAGGCAGGGCCCAGGTGGAGAGAGGCTGGGACAAGCCAGTTGGGTCCATTAGCAGTTCATGGGAGTCTGGAGAGGTTGGGTCCTAGGAGAGTACATAAATGGGCATGCCAGCCTGAGCCCAAAGAGCAGCAGAAGGCTGGAGAATAAAGCACGAGTTAAGAATGGTGGCCAGATTATGGAGAGTCTACTCCCCATTGAGCCATTGTCTATATCATTAATTCTTTTAGGAGCATCTAAGGGAAACTGTGAGTCTCTTGAAGGGCTGAACGTGTGTGACAATTTCTTCTATATTTGATGGCCTTCTTGGAAACATTAAAAGGTCTTTTTATCCCTTGTCGACTCTAACCTCCCTTTTATCATTAAATACTTTATTTTTTTTTTTAAAGATTTTATTTATTTATTTGAGAGAGAGACAGTGAGAGAGAGCATGAGCGAGGAGAAGGTCAGAGAGCGAAGCAGACTCCCCATGGAGCTGGGAGCCCGACGCGGGACTCGATCCCGGGACTCCGGGATCATGACCTGAGCCGAAGGCAGTCGTCCAACCAACTGAGCCACCCAGGCATCCCTTAAATACTTTATTTTTGAGAAAAGGAAGAATTTATTGAATTTTATAATGGAATTTATTCTTATTCTTCCCTAAGAAGACATCACTGTAACTTTCTTATTTCAAAAGATTTATTTATTTTAGAGAGAGAGCGTGAGCTAGTGTGGTGTGCGGGAGGGACAGAGTGAGAGGGAAAAAGAGCCTTAAGCAGACTCCAAATGCTGAGTGGGGAGCCAGGATGCAGGGCTTGATCTCATGACCCTAACATCATGACCTGAGTCACACACTTAACCATCTGTGCTGCCCAGATGCCCCTCAATGTAACTTTTGATAAAACACAGAAAACCATATTCCATATAATATTTGATTATATTTTAAATACATTCTTATGTTAAGCCCTTGAAAATAGCCAAGAAATGTATGAAGACATTCTTGAACAGGTTTAGGTTAGATATACCTTCTGAGTTAAAAGCAGTAAACTCTCTCTCTTGTTGACGAAGGGAGAAAATAATCTCTTTTTGGAAGGCAAATGGTTTGTGTCCTGGAGAACATTTGGTTCCTTAGGAAAGCTGCCGATTCCTCAGAAGAAACAGTTTATTTCCTCTTCTCAGAGTGAGGATATTATTTGAAAAATATTTCGTGTGATTCAGGTACAGGCCAATCTCTGTGGGTCTCATAACTGAGGTTATTATGTAGGAACATATACATGCTATGTGAATTTACATAATACCAATGTATTCTATAGACTCAATCTTTTCCTTGCTTCTGGGGCCTGAGCATATATTGGTTCTGGTGTAGACTGGTTTACTCTAGACAGAGAGTGAGGAGCAAAACTAAGTTTTCTGTTTTGGGACTAGAGCAAGACACCCACTCACAGTAACACTTGCTTCCAAGTCTTTCCTTAACTATTACCCCATTAATTCTTCCTGAGCAGCATCATAACACATCATTCTCAACTATGTAATTTTCTGGCCTATTACAGGTGGTCTAGGACACTGGTGTGGGAATGCAGGCAACCATCATTATGCTACAAACAGTTGGAGGATATTAAGAGAAAAAGAAAAAGAGAAAAAGAAAAAGAAGATGTTGTTTCTATTTCTAGCTGGAAAGGCAGAACAGATGCTACTGAAGGACATTTAAAGGCAAATCTACAAAGATGATGTGTTCATCAGCATTTACACATTAGCATATAAAAATTATAATTGTTGTTTTCAAGTGATTACTATGTACTAGAAATGCTACAAAACATTATGTAGGACATACTATTTCTATTTTACAGTGAGGAAGCTGAGGCTCAGAAAGGTCATATGACTTCCCCAGGATCACCCCGCTAATAAGTAACTGACTCAGGGTTGAAGTCTAGGTGAGTCTGACTCCCATGTCTGATCTCTTGCCCATCACTGTGTCTCCATGGGCAGCAACTGTGTCTAACATCTTTACTACCTTACTTAGCTCTTTGCACGATGTTGGGCACATAGTAGGTCCTCAGGAATGATTTACAGATGAACCCCGGCTAAAGCACACAAAGGAATTATCTTGTTCTAAAGCTGGAAACTTGTCATCAACCTAAATTTTTCTCTGAAATATCCTTCATAGCATTGCATGTTAAGACTTTTTTCCTCCACAGGGTGAATAGTTCTGCTTTCTCTGTTTAGTTTCTTCATCAAACTGTGAGGCTGACTTTGGGCTTAGGGAGGGTCGTATTTGTTGATATTGGCTGGAGCACCCCCATTCCCCAAACTCTGCAGACATACCAATCTTGACTCTGCAGCCAGGAAGTGTGGTGGCAGCTGAGGTAGGGGGCACCATTCTCTAGACAGCTGACCTCCTCAGAGGCTCTAGCATGGAGAGAGAGAGAGGGCAGACAGGCCCTTTGCTCTGAGCTAGAGAGTTTGCTCTGCTCGTGGCTTCCTCAGGGCAGGCTGGGAAATGTGACTTATTATCCCTCATTAGAAGATCACTCTAATTTACAGACCTTAGAATGAAGTTATGTGCATGATGCACTTTTGAACTCATTACTGAGTATATTAAATCATAACGAAATGCGACTCCTGCAGCAGGTGTACTGGTGACTGGGAGCTCAGACAGGGCCTTGGGTATGAAATGTCATTCTGGCAACATTATTCCCTCTTTTCCATTGTCACATTCTTTGCACAGTTTGGAACATCTGTTCATATTTGTTTATTGAGCCCTTGGGCCTCACTCATTCAAAATCATGTTTAACTTCATGAAATTGCCATTTTAAGAACAGCTTTTCTTTGTTTCTTTCTCTTTTTTTTTGTTTTGTTTTGTTTTGCCACTCTGCTAAAGATGAATGATATATAATAAAAATGAATAGGGGTGGAGTAGATCATGGTATTTTAGTCCCTTTTGTTTGCTGCAGAGGCCTAGAGGACACAGACCGTCCTCACAGAGGGAAAATGGTCTTGGACACTTAAGAGCTTGCGTGTTCCCGGACTGGCTGGATTTTTCAGTGTGGGTTTTAAAGTTAGCTCCTAGCATGTGGAAGTCAGGACAAGAAATGACAAGGATAGCAAGGTGGAAGGTGCTGCTGCTGCTGGCAGATGGTGGGTTGGATTGGTTAGCTAGGGCTACTGTGACACAGAACCACAGACTGGCTGGTTTAAGTGCCAGAAGCTGATGATCTCCCACTTCCGGAGAGCAGAAGTCCAAGATCAAAAGTGTCAGCAAGATTGCTTCTCTGTGGCCTGTGGTGGAGAATTTGTTCATGCCTGCTTCCTAGTTTCTTGCTAGATGACTTGCTGGCCGATCATTGGTGTTAGTTGACTTCTCTTGTATCACATGTGTTTTCCCTGTGTATGTGTGTGTCTGTGTCCAAAAGAACACCAGTCATATTGGATTAGGGGGCACCTTCATAACCTTATTTTAACTTGATTACCTCTGTAGAGATTTATCTCCAAGTAAGGTCACATTCTGGCACATGGGGATTAAGACTTCAACATATCTTTTTGGGAGGGCTGCAAATCAACCCATAACACAGAGGTAGGGGAGAGAAAGAGGGAAAAAAATTTATAAAAGCATATGAAAAATTTACATATAAAATGAGTGTTACTCTTTTCCCAGTACTGGGCTCAGTACTGTAAATGTTGGAATGAAGTTCCTCCCGTGGACTTTGTGCACATTATTCTGATGTCAGGGAATGCTGTTCTTCTGAAAATGTCTCTTGTTTTCCCAGGATTTGAAAACTAACACAGACCCCTAGTTCCCTCCTCTGTGAGAGAGCTGCCTATTCTCCACTGGTGGGGTGTATGAACGGTGTTGGCCAGCAGTGTTTATATTCACTCAGCTGGACAATTAGAGTTTACCAGCCATTATTGGTTTTATTCTAAATAACTTCTCCAGCAGCTGATAAAACCCAACATAGAATATGTGAAGTTCACCTCTCTGCCTCTCAGGGACAGATTGGCTTCCATCCATAGTAAGCTTTCAATGAAAAAGTTGGCATTTGCTGATTAGTACAGCATCATGTGCAGATATGCTTAATAAATGCTTTATGAGGGTTTGTTAACTTATTTACCAGGCATTTGTTGACATTTATTTATTTATAATTGAGTTCCTGTTTTGCATAGGGCACTAGGGAGTACCTAACGTGATAGGGAATTTGTAAGGTAGTCCAATCTCAAGTGTAATGTAGGAATTCCTGTTATAGCACTCCTGACAAGCTTATCTTCTTTTTCTTATTTTGTATTTTATTTTATTTTATTTTTTTCTATTGAAGTAGAATTAACATAGAGTAGTATATTAATTTCAGGTGTACAACATAGTGATTTGACAATTCTGTGCATTACACAGTGCTCACCATGTTAGGTATACTCTGTGTCTGTCCCCATACCATGTTACTTCAATATTATTGACTCTATTCCTTATGCTGTACTTTTCATCTTTGTGATTTATTTTATAACGAAGTTTGTACCTCTTAATCCTCTTTATTGATTTCACCCATCTCCCTAGATACCTCTTCTTTGGCAACCACCAGTTTATTCTCTGTATTTAGCAGTCTGTTTTTTGTTTTTTTGTTCATTTGTTTTGTTTTGATTCCACATGTAAGTAAAATCATGTGGTATTTGTCTTTCTTTGTCTGACTTATCTCACTTAGCATAAGACCATCTGGATCCATTCATATTGTCACAAATGGCAGGATCATTCTGTTTTTATGGCTGGGTAATATTCCACTGTACGTGTGTGTGTGTGTGTGTGTGTGTACATGTATGAATCACATTTTCTTTGTCTATTCACGTCTGGATAGATACTTGGGTTGCTTCCATATCTTGCTGTTGTAAATTGTAATTACTATAAATAATACTGTAAATTTGTAATATTTGTAAATTTGTAATATTGTAAAAATATTATAAATAATGCTGCAGTAAACATAAGGGTATATCTGACAAGCTTATTTTAAATAGTCCCTGAGTTAGGCAGCTCATTATCTGAAGGAGGAATTTATTTCCATAGGTGGGGATGTCTATTTCTAAAAGTAGAAAGTACTTCTAAAAGAACTGACCAAAATCTGCTCTGTAGTAATGTACTATCCATCCAATCATCCTAATTATTATTATTATTATTTTTAAAGATTTTACTTATTTATTTGACAGAGAGAGAGAGAGAGAGATCACAAGCAGGCAGAGAGGCAGGCAGAAAGAGCGGGGTAAGCAGGCTCCCTGCTGAGCAGAGAGCCTGATGCGGGGCTTGATCCCAGGACCCTGAGATCATGACCTGAGCTGAAGGCAGAGGCTTAACCCACTGAGCCACCCAGGCGCCCCCATCCTAATTATTTTTAGGGGCACTTAAAAATTGAGATAGATATGAAAAATTTGAAGTAAAATTTGTATACTATAAAATTCACTTTTGAAGAGGATACAATTCAGTATTTTTTGGTATGTCCACAAAGTTGTACAACCATTGCTACTATATACCTATTAATTATTAATCTATTATTTATACATTTTATAATTATATCATGATATTTTATACTATGTAACATTATATAATTTTATAATATATAATATTACATATACAATTAACCATTATATATAACATATTATATATTAATATTATATATTAATTATCTATTAATATTAATAACAACTACCATTTAACTATTAATTAATCACCCCTGAAAGAAATTCTGGACCCATTAATAGTTTCTTCCCATTCTTCCCCCTTTCAGCTTCTGAAAACCACTACTTTCTGATGGATTTGCCTGTTCTGAACACTTCGTATGAATAGAATCATACAATATAAGGCCTTTTTAAAAAAATATTTTATTTACTTATTTGACAGAGAGAGATCACAAGTAGGCAGAGAGGCAGGCAAGGAGAGAGGGGGAAGCAGGCTCCTCACTGAGCAAAGAGCCCATTGAAGGGCTCGATCCCAGGACCCTGAGATCATGATCTGAGCTGGAGGCATAGGCTTAACTCACTAACCACCCAGGCACCCCAATATAAGGCCTTTTGTGTTTGACTTCTTAGCAAGGGATTTCAGGGCTCATCTATGTTATAGCATGTAGCAGTACTTCATTTCTTTTTATGACTGAATAATATTTCATTGTGTGGCGCATACTGTATTTTCTTTATCTATTCATTAGTGGTTATTTGGATTGTTTCTACTTTTGCACTATTATGAATAATGCCATTATGAACATTAGGGTAGTGTAAGTTTTTGTGTGAATGTATGTTTTCAGTTCCCTTGGGTATATAGCTAGGAGCAGAATTGCTGGGTTATATGGTAGTTCTGTTTAACTTTTTGAGGAACTGCCAAACTGTTTTCCAGGTTAGATGTGGTACCATTTTACATTCTCATGAGCAGCACATGAGGGCTCCAGTTTCCCTGTAGCCTTGTCAACACTTGCTGTTGCCTTTCTTTTTAATCACAGTTACCTTAGTGAAGTAGTTTCTCACTGTGGTTTTGGTGTTCATTTCTCTAATGATTCGTGATGTTGACAATCTTTTCATTTGCTTATTGCCATTTCTATAACTTCTTTTGAGAAATACAGCCATCTTAATTTTTCATTTTGGAAAATATTTTCTTATTCATTCATTTAGTCAATGCTGTTGGGCACACATTTATGTGCCAGGCATGTGCTGTACACTATGGACTCAAAGTGGCATGGAAGAAGTTTCAGATTGAAAAGTGAAATAGTCTGGTGTCTATTTGCATGATGCAATTTTTTTTTAAAGATTTTATTTATTTACTAGAGAGAGAGCACACAGAAGAAAGTGAGAGGGAGAAGCAGACTCCCTGCTGAGCAGGGAGCCCAATACATGGCTCAGTCCTAGGACCCTGAGACCATGACCTGAGCTAAAGGCAGATGCCTAACCAACTGAACCAACCAGGTGCCCCTGCATGGGGGAATTCTAAAGGCAAATCATTAAGGCCTGTGGAGCCTCAGGTGAGAAAGTCTATTCTGAGGAAAGAAGAGTTGTCTGAGACTCATTTGGCTTCTCTTTTAACCTCCATGAGTTTGGGTTCTCACACAGTTCAGGGAGCCACAAATAAGACTTGGACTCCTTTTACCAAAATTTCAGTAATGAGCTTATAGAAATATTGCCTCTGTAAAGAGAATGACAATGAGTAGTTCACTTCTCTTTACTTTTGGAGCTCACTGGATAAATCCCAGAGCAAAAGCTGAGGCTTGAGCAGAGTGGTGGACCAGCAGAAAGCTATAAGCAGAGTGATGAGATTGTAAACCGGTACAGTCACTATGGAAAATAGTATGGAGGATCCTCAAAAAATTAAAAATAGAAGTACCATGTAGTCCAGCAATTCCATTTCTAGGATTATATATCCAAAGGAAATTAAAACATTAACTTGATATCTGCATTCCCATGTTCATGGCAGCTTTACAATGACCAACATATGGAAACATCCTAAGTGTCCATCAAGAGATGAATGGATAAAGAAGTTGGAATATTATTCAGCCATTAACAAGGGGGAAATCCAGGGGTACCTGAGTGGCTCAGTGGGTTAAGCCTCTGCCTTCAGCTCATGTCATGATCTCAGGATCCTGGGATGGAGCCCCACATCCAGCTTTCTGCTCAGCAGGGAGCCTGCTTCTCCCTCTCTCTCTGCGGGCTGCTCTGCCCACTTGTGATCTCTCTCTCTCTCTGTCAAATCAATAAAAATCTGAAAGAAAAAATGGATATACTTCTGTATTGTCTGAAATTAAAAAAAAAAGAGAGGAAATCCTGTCATTTGCAACAATATAGATGAGCTTTGAGGGCATCAGGCTAAGTGAAAGTCAGAGAAAGACAAATACTGTATGATCTCACTTATATGTGGAATCTAAAAAAAGAAACCAAACTCATAGAGAAAGTGATTAGATTTGTGGTTACCAAAGGTGGGAGGTAAGGGAATTACAGGAAGTTAGTCACAAGGTACAAACTTGGAGTTATAAGATAAATAAGGGCTGTAATGTACCACATAATAACAATAGTCACACTGGTGATATGTAGGAAAATTGGTAAGAGCACAGATCCTATGAGTTCATATCACAAGAAAATTTTTATTTCCTTCTTTGCCTTTTTCTTTTTATTGTGTCTACATGAGATGATGGATGCAAATTTACTGTGGTAATCATTTCACAGTAAATGTAAGTCAAACCACTATGCTATATACCTTAAACTTATACAGTGATGTATATCAATTATATCTCAGAAAAACTTGGAGAAAAGAATGTCCAGGTCACTGAAATATTATGGCAAGTTATTCTCATTTTCTTTCTTAATAAAGCATAATGTTTCAAGTTAGATGATAATAGAATTATAATGATTTAAACCAGTAGAGTGAAAATCAGGTCTCTGCTCTGATTAAATAGATAAATAATAGATTAGATGATTGATAGATGATAGAGAGAGAGAAATGATAGACATATAATAGATAAAGATTTTTTTAAAGATTTTATTTATTTATTTGACAGATCACAAGTAGGCAGAGAGGTTGGCAGAGAAAGAGAGGGAGAAGCAGGCTCCCTGCTGGGCAGGGAGCCTGATACGGGGCTTGATCCCAGGACCCTGGGATCATGACCTGAGCCAAAGGGAAAAGCTTTAACCCACTGAGCCACCCAGGCGCCCCAATAGATAAAGATTTAAGACCACTCCAAACTGATCCTTTCTGCTTCTATATTTTTTTTCCTTTTCTTTTTTTTTTTAAATTTTTTATTTTTTATAAACATGTTTTTATCCCCAGGGGTACAGGTCTGTGAATCACCAGGTTTACACACTTCACAGCACTCACCAAAGCACATACCCTCCCCAATGTCCATAATCCCACCCCCTTCTCCCAAACCCCCTCCCCCCAGCAACCCTCAGTTTGTTTTGTGAGATTAAGAGTCACTTATGGTTTGTCTCCCTCCCAATCCCATCTTGTTTCATTTATTCTTCTCCTACCCACTTACTGCTTCTATATTTGATCAAACATTTCTTTGGTTTCCTGTGGGCAGACACTGTTGATTACTTATTCCACAACCATGTCCCCATTTTCCTTGGTAACAAAACAATGATTTTGTTTAGGTGCTAATAACTTATTTTCCCGGAAATGAATTTTGATTGGTCTATACCAAGCATATCAATCGCAGTCCGTGCGGCCCAGCAAGTGGCTAAAAGAAATAAAAAGAAGCCTGTTGTGTACTTCTGAGAAAGACTTTTCTCTATGAAAGAAGAAAGATGTGAATGGTGAATGTTCTTCTTTGCTTCTTCATTCTTGTTATGGATATTTTTATGTGAAAATCTGATGCTTGGACCTGTAGCAGTTATTTTGAAACCATGAAGTCACATACATGAAGGTGAAACTAATTCTCCAACAATACAGGAAAAAGAAGAAAAGAAACCAGATCATCAATGGCATCATTTACCCGTCAAACAAGCCTGAGATCATATTCATTCAGGCTTTTATTAAGTAAACAATAAATCTCCTTATGGTTTGAGTCACTACTAGCTGAGGACATCCTGATGTATTTTTAAACACTAAAGAATTAAGGAAATGACCTAAGAATTTTCAGTTGGAAAAAAGAAAGTTTTATGAAGCTTCTAAAACTGGTGAAAAATGTCTTGGATATACATATTTATGATTAAGTAAGTATGTATCACTAGGGTATCATGGAGAATAGTAGTAACAACCTGTAGTCTCTTGGTTGAACCTTACTTAGTAAGTTTTTTCCAGGTCACAGTATTATATTTTAGGAGGAACAATAGAAAAGTCAAATATAAGTAGCAATTAAAATGATGAAGACCATAAACAAATCTTAAATAAACAGTTGAGTTACTTTTAGGTTGTGTAATAAAAGACAAAAGGAATCATGACGGATAATTCAAGCATCTGTACATTTTTGATGCAGTATGGACACATGGAAAAAATATTCTGGCCTACCTTGCCACAAAATTCCTCCTTTTATATTCCCTATAAATACACCATTCATCCAATTGTCAGTGTCAGAAAATTGAGTCATTTTTTAACTCCTCCATTCCCCTACAAAACCCCCATATTCAGTAAATTACAAAAATTTCTGGCTCCACCTTATTAGGGTCTCTCAAATTCCTCTAATTCTCTCCATATTCAATGTCACATCCAGTGTTGACCACCATCATCTTTCACTTGGACCACAGAAGTAACCTCTTAATAGGTCTTCTCTCTGGTCTCACTCCTCCTTAGTACAGCTTCCAAAATGAGCTTTCCAGATTGCTCCCCTACTTGAAATACTTCAGTGCTCTCTACCTGCCTTTAAAATAACATTAATATTTTTTAACACACTGTTTTATTAGTTCCAGATGTACAATATAATGAGTCAACAATTCCATACATCACCTGGTGCTCATCACAAGTGCACTCCTTAAACCCCATCACCAATTAAATCCATCCTCCACCCCCACCCCTCTGATAACCATCAGTTTGTTTTCTATAGTTAAGAGTCTTTCTTAATTTCTCTCTCTCTCTTTCTCTATGTTTCTCTCTCTCTCTCTTTTCTGTCTGCTTGTTTGTTTTGTTTCTTGGACATTGGCTATAGCAACTTTTTTTTCAAGATATGTCTCCTGAGGCAAAGGAAACAGAAGCAAAAATAAACCATTGGCACTACATCAAAAAAAGCTTCTGCACAGTGAAGGAAACAATCAACTAAAAGGCAACCTACAGAATGAGAGACGATAATTGCAAATGACATATCTGATAAAGGGTTAGTATCCAAAATATATAAAGAACTTATAAAACTCAACACCCAATAATCAAATAGTCCAATTTAAAAATGGGTAGAAGACATGGAAATTTCTCCAAAGAAGATATCCAGATGGCCAACAGACACATGAAAGGATATTCATCATCATTTACCATCAGGGAAATGCAAATCAAAACCAAAATGAGATATCACCTCACACCTGTCAGAATGGTTAAAATCAACAACACAAGAAAAAGGTGTTGGCAAGGATATGGAGAAAAAGAAACCCTCGTGCACTGTTAGTGAGAATGCAAACTGGTGCAGCCACCGTGAAAACAGTATGAAAACACTGATGGCTAGTGATGATGAACATTTTTTCATGTGTCTGACAGCCATTTGTATGTCTTCATTGGAGAAGTGTCTGTTCATGTCTTCTGCCCTTTTTTGACATGATTATCTGTTTTGTGTGTGTTGAGTTTGAGAAGTTCTTCATAGATCCTGGATATCAACCTTTTGTCTGTACTGTCATTTGCAAATATCTTCTCCCATTCTGTAGGTTGCCTCTTTGTTTTGTTGACTGTTTCCTTTGCTGTGCAGAAGCTTTTGATCTTGATGAAGTCCCAAAAGTTCATTTTCTCTTTTGTTTCCTTTGCCTTTGGAGACATATCTTGAAAGAAGTTGCTGTGGCTGATACCAAAGAGGTTACTGCCTATGTTGTCCTCTAGGATTCTGATGGATTCCTGTCTCATGTTGAGGTCTTTTATCCATTTCGAGTTTATCTTTGCTT
Organism: Mustela erminea; assembly: GCF_009829155.1. Lineage (NCBI taxonomy): Eukaryota > Metazoa > Chordata > Mammalia > Carnivora > Mustelidae > Mustela > Mustela erminea. The sequence goes on from NC_045626.1 coordinate 50,246,877, forward strand.
ATTTTTATTTCAAAGCCCCTGACTTTATCTTAAAGTGATTACTTTATAGACTCCAGACTCAGGATAATGCTTATCTCTGGGTGGGGTGAGAGTGGGGATAAGGGAGGAGGGTACAAGCAAATTTCTAGTTTTGTCAGTAATGTTTTGTTTCTTAAGAAAGGTGGCACCCTAATGTTCATTGTGCTAGTCCTTATACATTTTTATGTATATTTAATATTGCATGATTAAAAATGATTATGTCTAGGGGCACCTGGATGACTCAATTGTTAAGCATCTGCCTTTGGCTCAGGTCATGATCCCAGGGTCCTGGGATTGAGCCCTGAACCAGGTTCCCTGCTCAGTGGGAAGCCTGGTTCTCCCTCTCCCACTCCCCCTGCTTGTGTTCCCTCTCTTGCTGTCTCTCTCTGTCAAATAAATAATAAAATATTTTTAAAAAATGTCTATGTCTATAAACAGAAAAACTTTTAAAATAAAAGGAATAAATTGGTTGACCAACCTTAATCATTATGTTAAGAACAAAAGGTTTTTTTAAAAAAAAAGATTTATTTATTTATTTTTAGAGAGAGAATATGCACATGTGTGTGCGAGAGTGGGAGGAAGGGTAGAGGGAGAGAATCTTCAAGCAGACTTCCCACTGAGCGGGAAGCCTGACCAGACTCCATCTTACAACCCATGAATTCATGACCTGAGCCAAAACAAAGAGTTGGGTGCTTAACCAACTGAGCCACCAAGGCGCCCCTAAAAATGTAAAGTTTTAATCAGCTAATCTTGACAGATTTTTGCATTCTTTTATTTACCTATTTATTCAACAAACACTTACTGAGCACCTATTTTGCTGTGCAGTGAAGCTATAAAGCTGAAAAATGTGGCTCCAGCAGATCGCCTAGTACAGTGGAGATTTATTGTAAACAAATAATTATGTATCACTGTGTCCAGTGATACAACAGAGATACCAAAAAAATGTGCTATCATAGCTGAAGGGATGTGTGTGTCTATTTGTATGCATGTGCACGTGTAGCTAAGTGTGTCAGGGCAGTCATGGATGGCTTTACAAAAAGGAAACTCTAAGCCTCTCTTCTTAATTATATCAAAATTATGCACCTTGTGAGTCTCATTCTCTTCTTTGGGAGGTTATGGGAACTATTTGTCCTGAGGCCCCCGGAGTTAAAGGCAGAGATCTTAAACAGCACCCGTCGCTGGTCTTGTTTTCAGGTGCCTGGCTGTGTGCCTCTGAAGCTTTTGTTGTTGTTGTTGTTGTTGTGTCCTTTGTAAATTTCTCTCCAGTCCATGACCAACTGATGCTTTATCTTAAGGATGAGTGCTTTATTCAAGTCACATTGGAAGAAGAGGGAATGCGGACCTCAGTGATTGATTCCTGCCTTGTCCTGTTTCTATTTCTTTTTTTCCTCTTAAAAGAAAGCAGTAAAGGGTAGAGGGAAGGGGAAATCAGTTTAGAGATTCAGTCAAACATGTCACGCGATTTGGGCATGACTTGCCTCCGAAATATTGTCTGGCGCATTTTCACTGAGAAAGGTAACTCTTGCGTTTTTATAAATTGAATTTGGTGCTGATGAAAGACCTGGCTGAGAATCTTGGTGTCAGTTTGTTCTCTAGAGGCAGAGCTGGCCAAAGGGCCACAGTGAAGGGATAAATCAAAGATGATGAGTGCCCTGGGCCCAAGATCCCAAGGATTTAATGAATGTCCTACCTATTTTTGTTATCTTCATAGTTGGGGGTGGCATTACAAAATTCATTTCCAAGGACAGAGGGATAGGGAGGTAAGCTGATCAGAGACTGAATCAGAAAATATCCACCCCTCTTCCCTCTCTCCCTGCTATTCATATGTTTTCTCTGGTTTTCATTAGACTGGTGTACTTGTCTATCTGTGTACCACCAGAAACACTCCTCATTTCTTTTCCAATGGTCTCCAGGTTAGAGAGTGGTTTGGGGACCTCATTAGGTGTCTAAGATTGAAGTGTGTGAGACACTTGGCTAGAATACTTATGGAGAAGCAAAGCTGGCAGTAATTCAAATCTTTTCCACTGCATAATACTCAGGGATGATAACTCATTCCTGGAAAGTGTTACAAATATTTCTAAACTTCTATTTTTTCTTGACCTACTAATAATTTCACCAGAAGGATTATCAGGACTCAGTTTTACTTGACATCTTTTAATTATTATAGACATAACAAATAATCATTCTTAACAATTTAATTTGATGAGTAGATATCTTTTCTCCTCTAAAATTGATGAAATTTGAGCAGCAGTCCCAAATTATATCTTCATAGTCAAAGTGTGGTAAAGTTAAGAGAAAAACTAGGTATTTGAGCAAGAACAATAAGAAAAATGCCTTATTACTTTTCTCTGCTTTCATTCATTCATTGACTCATCCAGTCAGTAAAGAAATACTTCTTGAGTGCCTATTATGTGCTAATCTCTGAGTGAGGTATTGGACTAACATGAATAACAAACAAGTCTTAGCCCTATAAAATTTACCTGGTAGGAAAGACAGATATGGAATAAATAGCCCCCTACATTCATCATTTACAAACTAGACTAAGTGCTATAAAGAAAATATATGAGGTACTATGAGAACTTGTAACAAAAAAATCTAGTTTAAACTGTGTGCCAGAGAAGGGTTCCCTGAGGAAGTGGTTTTTGAATGGAGATACAAGGGAAAGTAAGAGTAAGCAGGCAGAGAAAAAGGAATGTGTCTTAGGCACCTCAGGCTGTTGCCAAATACCACAGACTAGGTGGCTTAAATGACAAACATTTATTTCTCGCAGTTTGGGAGGTTGGGAAGTCCAAGATCAAGGTGCTGTCAGATTTGGGTCTGGTGAGAGGCTGCTTCCAGGTTTGCAGATGGCTGTCTTCTTGCTGTGTCCTCACAGGACAGAGAGGAGAAAGAGTGAGAGAGAGAACGAGTGAGTAAACCCTCATGTTTCTTCTTACAAGGGCACTAATTGTATTCATGAGGGTTCCACCTTCATGACCCAATCACATTATAATGACCCCTCCTCCTAACATCATTACATTTGGAGCTAGGATTTCAACATATGACTTTCGGTAGGGACATAGGAACATTCATTTCATAACAGAGTTCTGCAGCTCTGGGGGAATGTGTGCAAAGGTACTGAGGTGGGAGGGAGCATGTATATTTAAGAAACTTAAAGAGGCTGTTGTGGCTGGAGCTCCAAAAGAGGAGTGGAGGTCAACACTCCAGATTATCTGGGGCCTTATAGTAAAAGGTAAGGATTTTGTGATTGTAAGAGAATAGGGAAATCATTTGAGAGTTTTAGGAGGGGAATGACATTATGATATTTTCATTTGAAACATCACTAATTGTAGTGTGGAGAAGGATACGGGGCAAGTAAAGATTTTTTTTTTTTTTAAAGATTTTATTTATTTATTTGACAGAGAGAGATCACAGTAGACAGAGAGGCAGGCAGAGAGAGAGAGGGAAGCAGGCTCCCTGCTGAGCAGAGAGCCCGATGCGGGACTCGATCCCAGGACCCTGAGATCATGACCTGAGCCGAAGGCAGCGGCTTAATCCACTGAGCCACCCAGGCGCCCCGCAAGTAAAGATTTTGAGGGCAAGAGGGTAAGCTGTTGCCTAGTGCCAGTTAGAAGTCATCATAGCTTGGATTACATGGTCTGTGTGGAATACCAGTGGATGGTCTGAGTTATTTAGTGATAAATTGATAGGAATTGATTGATTGGAAATAGAAGATGAATGAGGTGGGGGGTATCAAGTCTTATTCTATTTACCTTGTTCATTATACTTATTAGGTGATGTGCTTGTCACTGTGATAAAGATCACTGGGTGAGAATCAGATTTGGGGCAAAAAGTCATGAAACTTGTTTGAGGGAAGCATTTGAGGTGCTTTTGAGATTCCAAATGGATATATGGAACAGACAACTGTTACAAGTCTGGTGCTCAGAAGAGGAGTAGGACTCAGAGATGTAAATTTGGAGGTTGTAGGCATGCAGATTGTTCCTGTAGCCAGATTTTGAGTGACATATGAGCTGGGAATGATGAATTACTGCAGTGTAGTTCATAAAATTTTAGCCTTGGATGGAAACTTAGAAATTACCTTTAAAGTTTATTTTTCAAAGAATAAAATAATTTTTATTATTTCCACTATTAAGTAATACATGTTTATTACAAAATGATTTTGGGAAAGCTAGCCCTCGCTCTCCCTTCCCCATTTGTGTAAACAGAAGATGAGGAGGAGACCTCAGGAGAGGAAGGTGACTCATCTTTAGCAGGAGGTCTGGGCCAAGAACCCTAAACTCCTCATTTATGGTTAATTAATTAATTAATCTATTTATTTATTTATTTGAGAGAGAGAGAGAGAGAGAGAGACCATGAGCATGGGGGGAGAGGCAGAGAATCCTGACCAGGCTCCATGCCTAGTGCAGAGCCTGATGTTGGGATTGATCCCACAACCCTGAGATCATGACCTGAGCTGAAATAAGAGTTGAACACCCATGGGAGGCGTGGGTGGCTAAGTTGGTTAAGCTGCTGCCTTTGGCTCAGGTCATGATCCCAGCGTCCTGAGGTGGAGTCCCACATCCGGCTTCCTGCTCAGCGGGGAGCCTGCTTCTTTCTCTGCCTCTGCCTGCCACTCTGTCTGCCTGTGCTCACTCTCTCTGACAAATAAATAAATAAAATCTTAAAAAAAAAAAAAAGGAAAAAGAGGAGCACCCAATGAACTGAGCCTCCCAGGTACCCCAGTTATTGTTATTTTATATCACCATCATAAATTGTTTTTAATCTAGCCACTTTATTGATATGGAGGGTAAGATTTTAGGAAACAGACAAGACATCTGTTATTATTATTTTGATTTTGAGTAGAACCATTTCTTAACAAAGGGTCTTCAACAACAGGGTGTTTTTAGGTCTTGGGTGACATAAGTAGTATAGAGCACAGAGCCAGCCTTTTATTTTCCCATTTCTTCTCCCCTAAAGTTGCTTAGTTGTTTAGTTCCCCAGACACCATTTTGATATGGAGAAGGCCAGGCCACACTTAGAACTTTCTTTTGTTTTGTATGATTTGTAGCTTCATGTCTACTTGAATTATGGGTTTTTCCTTCTGCAGTTAATTGGCTTGCATAAATTTGTGTAATTCTGGGGTTGGGAAAACAGCAGTATTTTCCCTTTCAGTACCATTTAAAAGGAACAGGAAAGAGAAGATTAATGATAAGAGTTCTCTTGTCTTTCTCTAGAAATTAAAGGTGAGCTGCTGACTGACCCAGGCAATAAGAGAGTATCTGGCAGAAAAATGAACTGAGGAAGTGGGAAAGAGCTCTTCTATCCCTTTTGTTGTCCTAGGATGGCCAAGATGAGGGATCTTAAAGCAAGGGACTTCAAGAAATCACAACAAGGATCTGATTCCAAGTACTGCTGCTGAAGACCCTAGAGCAACCTGGTAATGGGAAGAGCTAGCCCACCGGACATTTAATTAGTCTTTTTGGCTGTGACTTACTTCTAAAACAAGAGTGAATTGGGTTTTATCTGATTGGTAGTGAATCATATTTGAAGAAAAAGGCTAATCAAACTGGACATCTGGGGTCATCTTGGATGACAGGATTCTGACCCCTTCCATTAGATAGTATCTCATCAATATTTATATTTAATAAAAAGAAATTATGATCAAGTCAGTTATACTTTTGCTTGTTTATAGTAGATAATTATGCAGGCAAGTTGGATGATAAATGTATTGGTGTTTATCACATACCATTCAGAGGAGAAAACTTATCTGGCAGACATATGTATCTTTGATGCCTCTCTTTTGGTGCATATCTCAGGTCATGTTCCCTGAGATGAAGATAAAAATTCAGCAGTTTAGTAGGCTATACCCTTGAGGTCAACATCTGTAGAAGGGAAGGCAGCAGGATTGGGCTGTGGTACATTCTCAGCAGAGGCCTCAGCTGACTCTCTGGGGTTTTCTGAACCTGAGATGACCCTTCAGAGTTGTGTTGAGCTGAGCCAGGCACTGGGCCATTGCATGCCATGTCAATCAGTCAACAGATTCTGGCCATCCTAGGAAGGAGGTATGATCTTGGGTGAAGTATTTCTCTTTAGTAGAGGTCTTGTACGTAGGGGACTCATAGCTGAGAGCTCCTGCTTTTAGCACTTCCAGAAGCTGGGGTTCCAGGTAGTGCAGTCAATCCTTTGAGTCATTTTGATCCAATTATTTGTATAAAATTTGGAAGCAGCTCCCCTCTAGGATTACATAGGACCTTTCTTTGTCTGAGGCACACTTAGAAGAGGAAGGTAATTTGATAACTCTAACCCCTGCATTCCTAGAGTTACCTTTCTCTGCTCTTTGTTCCATATTCTCATTGCCTTTTTAAACAACTCTGCTGATATTGTTGGATCACTTGTTGGTGTGACCCACACCCTCATTGCTGAGTGGTCTAAGCCTTTGGTGTGAGGAGCCTATAGTGCCCACGTAGAAGCTATGGCTGTTCAGAGAGATTCTTGGTGTGTCCCCCAGGGGAAGCAGAATGCTTTTCTCTTTGGGTACCAGGACTTGTAAAGCCACAGAGACCCAAGTTGCAGGGCCAGGAAGTGAAAACTTTGCAAATGGGCCCTGGGGATAATGGTATATGGAACCACTCTTCCTTCCATTCCTTGATTGTCAGACCCATTTATTCTACTGACTCGGGAAGTAGTGCTTGTATAAACATCAGTGATTTAAAATGTGCACTGCATCCTGAAGGATGGCTCCCTCCTCCATCCTTGCAGTATTTTTGAGTTGGAATTTCAGCTGTGCTTTCAACAGACTACCAACTATCAGCTTCTTGGTATTATAGTACATCATATGAGAATAGGTTTCATGGTCATTGCTCTGTCCTATAGCTTCTTTGCTATAATATGCGTTCCTTGGTTGATGCAGTATTATGTAGTATTCTTTGCCAGTGGATCAAATATTCTCTAAGCCTTTGGACAGTAATGCTGGCTGAAGCCCTATGGTAGGAATAGCAAACCTTTCCCAGAATATATTAACCAGAATATATGTCTGTTCCTATGAAAAAAAGTAACTTTGTTCTGTGCAAGAAGGGGTCCAGTGTAATCAGCTTGTCACCTGAGGGTGGTTGGCCCCTTGAAGGATGGTGCCATACGGGGAACTCAGCATTAGTTTTTGCTGTTCGTAGGCTAGACATTCAGCAGTCACAGTAGTTGGATCACCCTTGGTAGGTGAGAGGTCATTCTTTGAACCCATGCTTAACCTCCATCAGTGCCACCATAACTAATCCTTTAATCTAGTAGTAGTTAGTAATGTAAATTCCATTGTGTCTGCCATGGGATGGCTACTGACAGAAGCTGGCTGACATCAACTGGCTGAGTCATTATGTCTATGTAGTTGTTTAGTGCCTGTTTTGTGATGGATTATTTCTGATGCGGATTGACATATTGTATGAAGATCTTCAGACCTTGTCCCTGTTCCTGTATGTCTATCCACATGGTTCTATTTGAGACCTTCTTGGTTCTGATCTTACATTTTTCTTCCAGGCTCTTGACTGAGTCAGCCAATCTTTTACCTAGGAGTTCATGTACAGTCTATGCTTAGCCCATTTCTCTTTTCATAAAGTAGTCACTGCCTGTGCTCTGCTTGTTGGAATTCACTGTAGTTCAAAAATTCACTGTAGTTCAAAACCAATCCCGAATAAGGTTGTATTGTAGCCAGCATTCATTTTTGTCTTTCTTTCTTTCTTTTTTTTTTTTTTATAACTTTTAGTAGTCATTTTATTGTTTTTTAAATTTCTTTTCAGTGTAACAGTATTCATTGTTTTTGCACCACATCCAGTGCTCCATGCAATACATGCCCTCCCTAATACCCACCATTTTTGTCTTTCATCAAAATACTGAGCTGACCCACATATGAGCCAAATCCAGGTTTTCTCTTATTCCAACACCAGCTGGTCAAAAGGGGCCAGTCAGGTGACCAGAGGTATGCACTGAGGAAGAGACTCTGGGTAGTAGGGGTGGGTCAAGGCTACTTCCTTGTGCAGCTTGCTTGTGCTCTCTGTCACTGTTTGTGTTCAACCCCACATGTGCCATTTCCAGCTTCCAGGTCCACCAGTTGGACCTGTCCAACCTATGACTTGGTGGTTCTGATATGTCCAGTTCATCAGCGGCAGTTCTGAGTTGGTGTCCCATAATCAGACATTTCATCTCTAACAGGGCTCAGTAACATGCCAGGAACCATTTCCCAAATGGTGTGTTTCTTTGTTACAGGTGGCATGCCCCAGAATCCAGTGGCTGAATGGTATACTTCTTCTACAGGTAATTGCCATAAATCGCACATGGCGTCTTTTCTCACCACTGAAACTTCTATTATCATAGGGACCACATATCCTATATATCTTGAGATATATGGTCCAAAAGGCAGGGGGTTGCTTGAACTGCAGCCTACATCTGCTGCTTAGCTCTTTGCTTCGCTGATTCCAATGAAAAGAAAAGCTGATGACTTTTCATGGTCTGGACCTACACAAAAAGCTGGAAATTTGGCATGTGTGTTGAAACAACATTCTTGGGTATGGAACATGCTGTCTTCCTAACTCAAGGAAGCCTATGAGGCTTTGTGTTTCCTTCTTCATGGTGAGAAACACAAATTATAGTATTTGTCCTTTACTTTGCAGGGGACGTCCTGGTTCATCCCAGTCCATTAGACATTTAAATTTGATAATGGTATGTAAAAAATTAACTAATAAGGTCCTGAATTTTCAGAGGGTATATCTCCCATATCCTGGAGTTCATGTGTTTATCCAAGCCTCTATTCTACAAGTCTCATCTTCCTTCTCTGCTCTTATTGGCACAGTGTCATCAATAGAGTGGGCCAGTGGGCCAGTGTAGTGCTGTCTGAGATGTCCAGTAAGTCTCTTGCTGAATTGTGACAGAGCGTGAGAGAATTAACATAGCCCTTGGGTAAGACTATTAATGTTTACTGTTGTTCATTTAAGGTGAATGCAAATTGTTTCTGATCTTTTATGGAAGGATAGAAGAGAATGCCTATGCTAGATCAGTGCCACTAACACACAGAGCTGCTCTAGCCAAGATTTCACATGTGGCACAGTGGCTGCAAGTGGGGTTATACCAATTGGTTGAATTTGTAGTAATCCATGTCTACGCTGGAAGACTTCTAGTTTTTGCAGGGACCAAGATGGTAATTAAATGAATAGAATCTGTTTCTTTAAATATGGTACTAAGCTCAGCCACTGTACTTGGGAGGCAGTATTATTCTTGATTTCCTGTCTTGGTGTTGGTGGGCACTTTGCAGTTTCAGAGGTTACTACTTTGTCTTCCATACCACACTCATTCTTACCCCATAGGCCAAGGAACCAGTGCATGGGTTCTGGCAACTAGCAGGTATGTGCATCCCAAATATACATTTGGGGATGGGGAAATGACCACTAGGTGGGTCTGTGGACCTATGGCACTCAGTGTGAACTGGACATGGGCCGGGGCTCTTTTTGCTATTTGGCCCCCCAAATCTTTACTGATGATTTACTGATGAAGGGCATGATGATACTTCAGTTTTCTGCGTTTCTGTATCGAGTGTGGGAGTGGACCTTTACACCTTATAGGATGCTCCAGGAAGGAGGTGTGTTGCTTGGATCTTTCCTGAAGGGAAGTCTGAGGAGTACCTTGGAGTCCTCACCATGGTGCCCCTCTCCTACTACGCCTACTCTATTCCATCTCTACCATCAATCCTATATGCTGCCAGAGGCACACACGGACTAAAGCTATTGAAGCATAACCTTTGTGTCCACTCATTTGCATGGGCCCCTTCCAAGACTCTCCAACTGATTTTTGTATTATTTTTCTGGGGAAGAGTCTCCAAAATATAGAAACTTCACAAAACAATTCTTACTCTGACTCTACTTCAGTTGCTCTGAGTTGGGGAAGGAGAAAAGAAAGGAAATTGACATTTGAGCACCTAGTCTATCCCAAGCATCACACCCAATGTTTTGTATGTGTAATATTATTTCAGTTTGGGAACATGGTTTGCATATTTCTCTGGTGTTCACAGGCTTTGAGCTCACAATATCTTCTTTGCGTATGCTTGTCCTTTTGACTGGACAGTCCTTCCTCACTTTATTTGTCCATGAAAGACTTTCTCACCCTTTTTGGTTTAACCCAAATATTGGTTTCTTTGGAGTCTTTCTTGACTGGGCTGGGTATTTCTCATATGACTTTGTGGGTGTCCCTTACTAAACTCTGTTCACAGATCAGGTCACGACTGCTGTTTATGCTGGTTCTTTCTTGTCCTCTGTGAGTTCTGAAATGGCAGATTCTGTGCTGTTCACCTTGGTATCCCTAGGGTCTGACACGGTCTGTGTCATAGAGAAGGAGTGGATTAACTAACAGTTGAGGATTTTCTAGTCCAGAAAAAAAGTCTCAAGAGCATGACATTTCCTTTCTTTTGAGGATTGAGCTCATGAAGCAACTTCTTTGAAAGGAGTGTGTTCCGAGCAGGGGTGGGTTGGTGGGGAGGGGCGGAGGGAGAGAGAGAATCTCAAGCAGGCTTCATGCTCAGCATTGAGCTGGATGTGGGGCTCGATCTCGTCACCTTGAGACCCTGACCTGAGCTGAAATCAAGAGTGGGGCAACTAACTGAGCCACAGAGGTGTACCCCCCACCCCACGAAGCAACTTCTGATAAAGAATCTTGATTTTGTAGTTTCTTAATAACTGAGTGAAGGTGTTCTTAAAGAAAAGAAATAGGCATTTTTAGTATTAAAATTTCACTACATATTTTTCACTGCAAAAGAATAAACCAGCATTGTAGTTTTTCAGTTGGACTCGAGAATATTTTTTCAGTCAATCTCTCAGATCTTGAGTGGTTCTAAGTTAATGGGTAAAATTGAATTTTAGAAGTTGTAATAAAAGGTGGAGAATCTGGACTCTACATGGTGAATCACCAACCTGTATATTTACCAGATATTTTGTTATAGAAATGAGCTCATCTTGTGTATTCTGGTTTGTAAATTCTATATCAATTAGCAAATAAATATTTATAGCATTATTCTTGATTTGTGAACAGTATTTCATTAAACAAATGTGCCAGAATTTATTTAACCTAATTTGCCTAAAAATATTTTTTAGGTTGTTTCTAATTTTTTTTTGCCAGCATAAGCAAAATGTCAGTGAACATCTTTTTTTTGTTTTAAATATTTTATTTTTAAATAGTTTCTACACCCAACATGGGACTTGAATTTACCACCCCAAGATCAGGAGTCACATACTCTACCAACTGAGGCACAGCCAGGTGCCCTCAGTGAACATCTTGTTGCATGTATCTGTTTATTTACTTTAGATAAAATTTAAAAAATGGAATTGCTTAGACGAAGAGTATGACTTTTAAAAATTTATGTATGTATCCATTTGTGTGTGTGTGTGTATGCATATATATAAATATATATAGAGATATATCTATATACATATATAGATATATATAGACATATAGATATATCTATCTATATATACACAGATATATAGATAGATAGATACAGATATATCTATATATCTGTGTGTATGTACACTTTGTATATTTACGTGTTTATTTAGCTTTCCTGGTGGAGACTGTCTCATACCTTCCATCCACAGTGGAGTTTCACTGCCAGGTAGCAGCCCATGGGCCTGATTCTCATCCATGAACTCTGAGCAGAACTAATGTGTGTCACCTTCTGGTGTGCCTTCTCTCTGGTTTCCCTCTTTTCCCACCTTTCATCTGAGTACTGATGATTGAGTGACCCTGAAAGCCAACTGATGATGGTGGAGTCTCTGTCAATCAGGCTCTGTCATCTTCCCTGTCAGTGAGAGGAGGAGAGACCTCTGCCACCAATCAGGATTACCCCTTTGGACTCTAGATAAGTAAGAACTACTCATCATGGGGCACCTGGGTGGCTCAGTGGGTTAAAGCCTCTGCCTTCGGCTCAGGTCATGATCTCAGAGTCCTGGGATCGAGCCCCGCATGGGGGCTCTCTGCTCAGCAGGGAGCCTGCCCCCCCCAATACCCCGCGCCTGCCTCTCTGCCTACTTGTGATCTCTGTCTGTCAAGTAAATAAATAAAATCCTAAAAAAAAAAAAAAAAAGAATGACTCATTATGTGGAGCCTCTGGACAGTAGGGGTTTATCTGTTAGTGTCTAGTGCTTTCTTAGCTAACATAGCCAGCTGGTCCTCCAGAAAGGTTGTTCCTCCACCAACAGTGCATGAGAGTGTCCCTTCTTGTTCCCTTCAGTCTTACCAACACTTCTTTAGTGCTTAAAATGGCCAATGTCATAGCTATTAAATGGTAGGTATGTCATTGTTGTTTGCTTTTACAGTTCTTTGAGTCCTAGTAAATTTGACGTGCTGATTGACTACTGGTATTTCTCCTTAGCCTAGAGATTTGTGACTTCAAAAATTCCTGGAAGGCCAAAACAAAAAAAAAATCCAAGTTTAAAAAGTTCTCTTACATGCATATTTATGAACACTTGGAGATACCATCTTTAAGCCAAAAAAAAAAAAAAACCACAAAACTAGGTTGCATTAACAGAAATATAAGAGTAACTTCAATATCACTTATTTGAAGCTGCCAGCAGCTTCTCAGTGGGGCTGTGAGCCAATCTGATGGAGTGTGTATGAGTAGAGGGAAAAAAAAACCTCAATGGAAGTTGTTTGATTGCTTTAATGAGTCTTGAATCCAGTGGATTAAGTGAAAATTTATCTGATTTAATTGAGTGACACTAATTAGTGAAGAGAAAGCAGTCCAATAGGCTGTGCAGTGTACTTATTCAAAGTTCAAATTTTTTTATTAATTTTTTAAATTTACCTCTGATATTTTACCCTTTTTCCTTTGTGGGCAGATTTCCTTTGTTTATTAAAATGTAACACAACAGATTAGAGAATGCTCTGTGTGCCTGAGTTTGCTTTATGTTTTTAAACTAAGGGTTAAGATATTTTTTTATTTGTGTTGGATCACTAAACAAAGAAACGACCTGTGATGCATCATCATGTTTGTTGCTAAAAACCCCAGTCCATAAGGGGATGAGATGGTTTGCAAAGGTAATAGAGAGAGGAGAAGATTTAGAGGAAGAATCAGGATGGTTTGGAAGAAGAAGGAGGAATATGTAGTCTTCTACTAGACAGAAGTCCTCATTCTCCCAGCTGTGGGAGAAGTACTGAGGACCCAGACCGGTCTTCAGGGTAGTAAGTGGTGAGGCAGCAAGATGCCAAAGAGAATGGCAGCATAGTGCATGCATAGGGGAAGGTCTTACTTCAGGCTTGGGGGTCCCAACCTTATATATCTTTCTACCCTTGGCAGAGCAACAGGAGCCATAAGAAGTTTCTGGATCTGAAGAAACTATGTGATTCAGAACAGGAGGTACCTTAGCAATAATTTATCAAGGCAGATGACCTCAGCATGACCCTGAAGAGAGGGGTATCCCTCCTCAAGCTGCGGGATGGGGACTGAGCTAGAAATTAAGTTTATTTATTAAAAAGTGGATTATTTCGCACACCTGAGTCAGTGGACAGAGATTAATGTCCACTCTATCTACATTTCCTGGGGCCAAACATCTCAGATCATTACATGCGTATGAGGAACCATAGTTTTATTTAATTGCATTTGTCCATTTACTATAATTTGATAATATTTCCTATGAGCACACATTTAAATAATTATTCAACTAAAACAATGTTTTCAGAGTTGGCCTGGCAAAGGGGCTTTGAAATGAGAAGATTCCAGTGATATATGATTCCTCAGCATGAGGCTTAGATTTGAATTTCATCATGACTTAGCAGAAATCAGAGCAGGTTTATTGTGTATATTTAACTGTGGGTAGAGTTATGTGCAGAAAATGCTTCTTAAAATAATGGAAAGTAGTATAAAGCATTATTGTGCTCTGGCCATGGAACACCCAAATCTGCAATTTTAGAAGTGGACCCCACAGTTTCCCTCTGTATTTATATCTTTGCTTAGGGGTATTTGAGATTTTAGTCACTATATTGCACTTTGGGGTTAACTTGAAGAGAGGAAGTTAGAGGGATGTTTCTGGGATAAGGACTGTGGCTGGCCCTGGCCTTAGGGCCAAAGCCTTTGTTTTGGAAGGCTGGACTCCTTATCATCTGAGAACTGATGTTCCCACCAAGTCACACAATCTCTCAGTTAGATGTGAGACCTGAAGCCCTGCTAGTGATACCTGGGCTCCTATTCTGGGCTCTAAGTTGCTGCCTGCTTTCCCAGGTAGTTATGTTTAGGTTTGTATTTGGGAATCAATTTTCCTAATGCTTATCACATGGCGGGACAGGACAGAGCAATCCCTAGTCTGTTCCCCATCAACAGTCTGCAATATTTCAGAATCATGGTTGGGACTGATGTCTGTGAGTACCTAAAACACCAGTGTGATTTCCGTCCATTGAAACTTGCAGCTGCTGACAAGCCTACCTCGACCAAGGTCTTCTTTCCCTGCCTCTTGGGACACCTTTTCGTGATACTGCTGCTTTTACTATTTCTGGAAGGTCACAGTTATGCTGAGGAGCTTGAAGCCCTACTTCAGTACTTTTTCCCTGCTTGTGTCAGCCATGGTTCCTTCACTTAGGTGATTACACAGCGACCGCAAGGGCATCACCCACCCGCTTGGCAGGGCTTGTTGTAGCGCAGAAGGTCGTCTTGTTGTATAGCTTTGAAAGAAGGTCACCATGTTTAACATCTATTTTCTGGGTCTTGTATAGACCACTTCTAGGGTGACATGAGTTTGGGAGTTCACCTCTGTGCACAGAAGCAGTGGGAATTCCGTTGATCATCAGTATGAACAGAGACTTTGCTGATACTGTCTTCATCTTGTATTTGCCTTTGCTATGAAATTAAGAATTTTGACCAGACCTAGCAACCTGTGGATGTGGGCTGATCGGGAACAGCCTTGAGTCTCTACGCTGGTACTTCAATTATGCAATTTTTAAAAGACACTGTTGTTTTAGACCCCTAAATTCAGTCATAATGTTGGAGCTTCACAGAGACCTCTGTCTCTTTTACATTATATATTTTTTTGACCTACAGATTAAGTTAAAATAGGTGTTCACTCCTAATTTGTTCAATGGTATCTTGGTAGATAACATCACAAGGCATGTGATCCAACAATAGTTTAGGGCCCACTTTTTAAAAAGGATTTTGGAAGAGGCCTGGGTGGCTCAGTGGGTAAAGCCTCTGCCTTCGGCTCAGGTCATTGTCCCAGGGTCCTGGGATCAAGTCCCGAATCGGGATCTCTGTTCCTGCTTCCCCCTCGCTCTCTACCTGCCTCTCTGCCTACCTGTGATCTCTGTCTAATAAATAAAATAAAAAAAAAATAAAAAGGATTTTGGGGGGATCTGGCCAATGAGAAGAAAGCCTCTATTTCTGATTTTAACAGTCTTGGTGAGAGGCATGGGTAGGAGCAATCCCTTTTCTGATAGGAGCAGGGAGTCGTAGGTGTGGGAAGAGGAGGAGATGAGTCAAGATAGTCTAACTAACACTCTAGTAACAAATTAACATTGCAATCTCAGTGGCTCGAGGCAGTGAAGAATTATTTCTTGAGCTTGCATTGTGTATTGCATATACCCTGATGCTCTGTAGGGTAGCCCTGTTTCAAGCAGTGACTTAGGAATCCCTCTGTTTCTAACATTTTGGAATATTAGCACCTAGATTTCAGTTCATAGTGACAGCGGAGACAGACCTGGAGGGCTGTGCAGGAGCCTTTCCCAGAAGGGACACAAGGTACCTCTGTATAGAGCTCATTGGCTGGAATTAGTCACCCAACTCTGCCTAACTGTAAAGAGGCTGGGAAGAGTGGTCTCCTAGTTATGAGAGTAGACTGTACTGTTTGTGACCGATAATAATGCTTACCCAGTGGACCATCCACAATAAAAGGGCTAAGGCTCCCTTTATGAGGTGGGGGCTGCTGTGGCTGGCGTTTTCCTGTAGTTTTCCCATCTCTATCCCCAGCAGGAACCATGCTGTCGATTTAGCACTGCCAACACTTGCTGTCCGCCTTGCATGCATGGTCAGCTGCATCTCTGCCTGAGAGTTTCTGCTGCTGGGCTCATGTTGAGAGAGTGAGGAGTAGCGGGAGACAGTTGGTGCAGTTCTTCATTTGTCTCCTGCACCCAATCAGGTCTTTTCCTAAGACTCGTTAAAAGTACTCAATTTGCTTAGACCACATGGGTGGATATGTAGGATTTTGAAAATATGCTGCTGATTCCTCTAGCTAATTTCAGAGCCATCTGGAAGAGGCCTTAAGGCCAAGGTGGACATGCTGTTTCCCCAGCCTCTGAGAGCTGTCCCTAAGGAGCCAATACACACACATACACACACACACACACACACACTAAATCACTTCTCTCATTGGTGCTAAATTAACTGTTAAGCCTTCTAAACTCCTGAACCAGCTGATAGCAGGATCCTGGGTGGCAGGTTGCTGAGCCCCGTGCTCAGCATTGATTAGAAATAAACTGTATTTGTTTTGAGACTTAATGCATGCATCAGTAGAGGTAGCAGTGCTTCCCCAAATCTGGTCTGTGGACTGGCTAAATCAGAATTATCCAGACATAGCTGAAATACAGATGGCCAGGCCTCAACCCAGACCCACTGTATGATATCACCTGGACTGATAATCTGGAGTCTTCATCTGAATAAACTCTTTAGATCACATAGATGTGCAGCCCGCTTTGGGAGTTCCTGCTGATGTGGGAATAGCATTGGAAGTTTGAAGGTCTGCTGGTTGGGTTCTAGTCATGCCTGATGCTGTGTGGACTTTAGAAGTCGTTTAACCTTTCTGGTCTGTTTTTCCAGCTGCATCACAGTGGGACTGAACCTAGTTTTTGAGTGAAATGTTACCCAGAGCCCCAGTAGGTAAAGCAAATAATAGTAGGGTGGTTCTTGTGGAGGCAGTGGTCAAGTTTTCCTTTGATTCCCAAAATGGCCCTCAGGGTTGCCAAAGAATTCTAGGGATTTTGGGGACACAGTTTGAAACACTCTGGGTGAGTGATCATTAAGGTTCTTTGCAGTCCTAGAAATCTTTGAATCTTAACCATGGGGGGTGGGGTGGGCATGAAAATCAATAAAAAATAATCATTTAGAGAATATTCATATTCTTTCTCTGTCCCTCTCTTTGTTCTGTTTATTTTTTTCCCCCTTCTCTCTGTTTCTCTTTTTTTCCCTTTCCTAGAACAAATGAAAGTCCAAGATATGTATTTCTTTCCACGTTCTCAGGTGAAATGTGGTGGGAATTTGAAGGGAGAATATCTGAAACTCATTTGAAGGTGCAAAGTTGTTCTTGTCTGTAGATTTATTTTTTACCTTTAGTGGAATTTTCAGGTTCAGGTCACAATTTTTTGAAGTTGAATCTGTTGGCTTACAGGTTTTAATATTTCCTAAGACATTTGACAAAAGTCCTGGCAGGCAAATCAGGCAAATATTCAATAAAAATGTATGATGCATAGTATAGTCCCTGTGAGCAGGCTTTGGTTCTATTATTGCATCTAACCATTCAGACATCCTCTGGAATCCTGTTTTTGTTTTTGGGATGTCAGGTATTTATTATATTAGAGTTATATGAGATTAAGCATGACAGAACTCCTTTAGGAGTTAGAACATTAGTTAGTTTCCAAAATTGTCTTGGTTTAGCATAGCACTACATCATATAAAATCTGAATTTAACACAGCATTTAGTAGTTTTATTTTAAAAACAAAGTTATTTCCAATATCAACAGTAATGACAACTACCATGTGACTTCAAGGTTTCTTAATATTTCACTCTTAATTACTTTAGCATAGTTCCTAAGAGCAAGAACATTCTAACATATATTCACATAATATTCTGACATATAACAATAATAAAATTTAGAAAAGTCAACCTTAGTATAATACTATTGTCAAATATTCAATCCATATTCAAATGTTACCAGTTGCCATTCATTTTTTGGTAATGATACCAATATGAATTTTCATATTCATTTTCAAATGAGTGTGATAGCAATATATGAATAAAATGCTATAGGATGGTTTATATATTCATTCATTTAACATTTAGGAATATATTTAGGAATATAGAAAAAGTAATTTCTGGGGCTATCTATCTATCTATCTATCTGTGTGTATCTATATATATCTATCTAACAAAACATTCCCTACCTTGACGATCTCATAGTCCGGGGGTGCCCATGAAAACAGGCAGAAATCACAAATAGCAGAACATGTTATGCTAGAGAAACTACAGGGTAATATGGAATGAATAGGCACCATTGACAGAAGCTTGGATATCAGGAGAAGAAGATGATGTGTGGGCGCTGAATCAGAATGTGTTTTGGAAGTATATGATACAGGTTGAGGAGACTTCCTGTGGATACTTGGACCTGTCGATCTGTACAGAGATTAAGATTAGAGCCATAGCTTGAGAAGTGTCATAGAGAGAAGAAAGTTGAATCATATATATATGATATATATAAATAATATATAATATAAATAATATAAATAATATATATGATATATTAAAAAATATATAAATATTTATTTATTTATTTATTTATTTATTTGACAGAGAGAGAGACAGGGAGAGAGGGAACACAACCAGAAGGAGTGGGAGAGGGAGAAGCAGGCTTCCCTCGGAGCCAGGAGCCCAGTGCAGGGCTTGATCCCAGGATCCTGGGATTATGACCTGAGCCCAAGATAGACGCTTAATGACTGAGTCATCCAGGTGCCCCAAGGATACATATTTTAAAGGAGAGAATATAAAAAATTGAGAACAGAAAATTAAAAGGTGATAAAGATCCAGATAAAGATCCAGAAAGATCCAGAAAGCCCCAGAATATAGTCTCATATAAGAACTACTTTTCTCATCAAATGTTTATTATTATTATGTTTTTATTAGAGGGTTAGGTCATTGTAATTCATATTTTGGTATGCCTTAAAACTCTGTGATCTGTCTTCTGCCTTAGATTGGAGGATTTTAAGGAAACATGCCATATACAAGTCTAAATAGGAACTTAAAAATTCAAATTAGCTCTTTTCTGTTGAAATTATGATATGAATCACTATTATTAGAGAAGCTTTTTGCCTAAAATAGGTAACATCCTGTAGATTTGCCTCTAACTATTCTATTAATTGAACTGCTGGCATGTTTATGTTTTGAGACCTATTCTAGAACTGTTATATTTGTCAGATGAAAAATACAAAGACCAGTTCAACCTAGGAGATAATCAATTTTTCATGCTCATTATCATTTAGATGAGTCTCTTATAAGGGGAGGGTTGTAGCGTGACAAATTTTAATGCTGAGTAACACCTCATTCCTCTAGATAACTAAGTGAAAATGTAAAGATCTTAAATTTCAGCATAAAAGAGAAAATCAAAGGAAATTTGGGAAATTGAGAGCCAGAGAACCAATAAGATTTATTGCCAGAGAACTTCAGTTTCATCAATATTTTTATAGTTTTGCCTAACCATCATTCTTTGTATGCCTTCTGACTGTCCTGAAGGAAAAAGAATAGCCTTCATAGTTTAAGTATCTTACTAAATCTTTTATATTTTGACACTATTTTGGAGCCATTTTAATATTTCACATTGAAAGAAAAAGATACCTCATGTCTTTCTGAAAAATTAAAGTGAAAGCAGACACCCAGTTATACTTTAGCATCTTGTCTAAATGTTGAGCATTTGACAGTCTCACAACACAGACCTTTACCTGTGTAACCTGTGAGTGACCTCAGAGACTTGGTTTTTGGGAGGGGAGAATCCTATGATTCTGGATTTTTGTCAATTTACTCACATTTCCTAGATCTTACATTTAAAATGGGAGTATTCACATGTTCCCTTCTTTTCTTCCGATATATTTAAGAAAGTTGTTAACACTGCATGGGCCTTCCTCTGAAAGAATAAGATTTACAAAGCTACTCCATAGTTGTGCTTTATTCTTATTTTTAAAATGGCTTTTGGCCTTTGGCTCTGGTTAACAAGCCTACAAGCTTAAACTCATTCTGCCTCCATTGAACCCATGCTGCCCCTTCCCCCACAGGATTACCAAGAGAAGCGTGTGTGCGTGTGGCGTGCAGAGACACATGTACATATCAGATATATATGCCCATGCAAGTGAGTATGTGACAGAGGAAATGATCATTTAGAAATCTGAGGACTAAAATGGGGCAAATAAGAAACATTGTCATCTTCCCTTAATATCGGATTGCATTTTTTTTAAAGTAAAGAAACTCATAAAGTTTAATAAAGAATAAGTTTTCACCATAAAGGCTTCTGGCAGTGATGAGGGTGATTTCCACGACTGTACATAGCACCAGAAGAACCCCCACTAATGTGCGGCTTCAATTTCAGCGTAGCTCATTAGAACAACAATGCAAACCAGCTGTCCCCTGGTGTTTGGAGAAGAAAGATCCAATTAACTGGCCGTCATCCACCTGGTTCCAGATTTTGCTGTCTCCTTATGAGCTTGTAAGAGCAGCCAGTTTGCATGAATTCTGGTCATTAAATGCAAGCCAGGGGTGAGGGGAGATGGGGAGAATGGGTCTTTTCTGAACTGCTGTAGGAGGAAAAGGCGAAAGGCCATCTAGTGCTTGGATAGCTAAAAAGACAGCAATGAATTAATTTAGCAGGGTATTGAATTTAAAGCTTTCTTTTTTGTGTATGTTAATGTGAAGCTAGAAATATATTACGTTTCTATGAGTGCAAATATAGAACGATTTTGTAAAGTATTTGTTTGGATTTTTCATTTTAACAATAGTGACATTTAAAGTGGGAACCACACATCTATATTATAATGTATCATCTACCAATATTGGAATATTTAAATTTCACTGGCACTCTTCATTAGGGCTTTCCTTTGTAGCTTTATCAAAATATCATGATTAACTCAGAAATAAAGCAATGACTGGAGCCCTCAAGTCATTATTATTTTATCTTTTGGAGTAGAGCACATAATTGGTATCTGACCATTTAGTTCCTAGAATAAAACATCTAATGATACGGCTCCTGAAAATGTTACAGGTCTACATCTTTCTGCAGTGATATCACATTTGCAATAGAGCCGTCAATAAAACAATCATTTCTCAGCACTGAAGACTGGAAAACCTGTTGTATTACACTTTCCAATCTCTTCAAAATCACATTTTAAAAATCCATTTTGTTACAAGATGACCAATCTCATCTGATTTATAAGCCATGGCCTCGGAGGAAATATGGGATGCTTGGAGTTGAAACCGCAGAACAAATGTGCCAGGCTGGAAGCAGACACTTCCTGCATTTCTAGCGTTTCCAGGACGTGCTGTAGAATGTGTCACTTGGCAGTTTTTAAGTCATGTGGCAGATGGTCATTTACCTGGCTGCCTGAGCACAATGTCTATATTTTATTGAAGGCTTATATTTTGGATTCACACAGGTTTGCCCTTTGAATCTGGTCAAGAAAGCATATGTGTATGTGATTATTTTCTAGAAAATTCTTTCCTTACTATTTCATATTTTAAAAGAATTTCATTAATTTTTATTCTCAAACTGTATGATGATATTAAAACAGATTCATTTCCCATGGGTTTTTCATCTTCATCTCTTTCCTCATTCTTAATAATGTTGCAATACATTTTAGAAAAATACCAAGATTCCTTTGATCTACAAGGTGTAGCCTGCAGTGCTTAAGAGATAGAATTCTTTGACTATACCGAGTAGAATTTCTTTAGGGCACTTGAGGATTGAGTATTTTAATTCCTATAATTTTTAAAAGTTAGATATTTGCATTCTACCCTTGACCAAAAACAAATAACTTGCTGATCTTGGATGTCAAATGACCTTAAATAAGAAGTTGAATAAAGGTTGGGATGCCTGGGTAGCTCAGTCAATTAAGCATCTGTCTTCAGCTCAGGTCATGATCCCTGGGTCCTGAGATTGAGTCCTGCGTTGGACTCCTCACTTGGCAAGGAGTCTGCTTTTCCTTCTGCCTGCTGCTCTCCCTGCTTATGTTCTCTCTCTCTCTCTCTGACAAATACATAAATAAAATCTTTTTTTTTTAAAAAGAAGCCAAATAAAGGAAACAAAGCTCCCCAAACTATAGCCATCACCTTTTTATATGTTAACATTAACATTTATTCATAAAGGGAGAATTATTTGCCCTTGTGAATTGATAGGCTAGCACTTGATTTGCAAAGGTCTGATCAGCATCTTAAATACTTTTTCATTTTAATTACTTTAGCTTTATAGTATAGCCTGGAAGATGGCAGTATGATACCTCTGGCTTTGTTCAACCTTCTCAAGATTGCTTTGGCTATTTGGGGTCTTCTGTGGTTCCATACATATTTTAGGATTATTTGTTCTAGTTTTGTGAAAAAATGCTATTGGCATTTTGATGAAAATTGCATTGAATCTGTAGATTGCTTTGGATAGTTTGGACATTTTATCAATATTCATTCTTCTAATCCATGATCATTTTTCCATTTATTTGTATCTAGTTTATTTGTATCTAATCTATGTATATTTTTCCATTTATTTGTATCATTTACCTACTCCTTTAGACCTAATTTGTTTCCCTGGTGGCCCTAATCTCATGGCTAGCCATTACAATGAAGTCATCATCAGACTCTTAAAATTCCTCCGCTCGTTTTATTGTCTTTCTGTGTCCTTTGCTGCTTGCCAAAAATTGCTAGAGAAAGTTAGGATGTTACCATGAGGAAATCCACCCTTAATCATATTAGGATAAAGTTCCAAATCCCTAATAAGGTTCACAAGATGCTCTGTAAGTGTAGTGTCCATCTCTTCTTTGTTTTCTGTTCCATGCTGGCCTTCTTGTAGTTCCTCAAACACATCACTCTTCCCCTTAACTTGGGGTCTTTACTTAGAGCAGTACCCCTTTGATTTTCTTGTTAACTCTTAACCAGCCATTAGACATCAATTTAAATATCACTTTCTCAGGGAAAGTGATAATTTACATTAAGCCTCCTCATTCCTCTCATGTATCATAGACCATGTACCTGTAATGCAGTTAAAATTTTACATTTATTTTTGTGATAATACATTTGCTATCACTTTGATGAACACATGATCTAGAAGTGTTTCTGCTTTTCCCTATATACTCAGCAACTGTATTGTGTTCAATAAATAATGTTTGTGGAGTTAGCATACTAAATACTTCATAAACAACACTTTTATTAGTAGTAACTCCTAAAGCAAATGATATTTAGACTATTAGAAGTATTCTCTTTATATTGACATAAAATCTCCTTTCCTAATTTTATTCGCTGGGGTAATACAAAAAAATTGATTTCCAGTGTGGTTCAGCTTTGCTCTGGAGTAAGATTTAGTTGAAGCTACCACATCTGGGGGCTTACTTTGTGCCTGGCACCATGCTCATCTGTAAAGTGGGAATGATAATAATTGCTTTACTCAGTTCAGTTTAAAAAGCATTTGTTCAAAACCTATTGTATTCTATACAGTTATTAATATTTGGGATACAAGATGAATAATACATCTGCTATACTGGAGGAATTTACAGTTTGTTGAGAAGGGTAAGAAAATATATCAAGTGGGCATTTTGCTTGGAATATAATTTATTGAGGAATTGACTTGCTTTTTTCCATTCTTAGAGTAAAAATAAATACTCAGGAATATATTGGGAATCAGATTATTTCTAGTTGCCTGCCCTAGGTGAGGAGACACATATTTCGCCAGCACTTCCAGAATAGTTATAATCCAGGAATGCATAAGATTCCCTGAGAATAGCATAGATGGAAGAACCTCAAATTGTTTTATTGGCTGCTGGGGGCTTTGTTGGAGACTCATGGCTATGGAAATCTGCCTGCCTTTTCCTCACTGTGTTCCTGTACTATGTGGTCTTCTATGTGTAGATGATTATTTTCCTTCATATAAACAGACAAATTTTTATACTTTGCCTATGTTTGACAGTGTCTTCTCATCATTCTCTTCATCCTTATATCAGCCACCTAAGGAGATATACATGTATGTTGATCATCTAGATATACAAGGCAAGTGATGTAATTGGGAACTCTCATGTGCCAGAGTGAGAGTAAAAACTCGTATGATCTTTTTTGAAAACTGGCATTACTTACAAAAGTTAAAGATGTGACATTTTTTTCATACCTAGCTGTATACCCAACAAAAGTGTGTCTATAGGTTCACCAAAAGATATGCACCAGGATATTCAGTCACACTATTATAATCCCCAATTGGAAAATATCCAAATGCCCATAAATAATAGATAAATGATAAATTTTGACAAATTTGTATTCGTACACTGGAATACTATACAAAAATGAGAATAATCCATTTATTACAATAAACTACAATATGGATGACTCAATTGCACAAAATATAGATCAGGTAAAACAGACCTAGATGTTAAAGGTTGGGATGACAAGGACTACCCTTGTTAAGACCAGTCTTGGAGAGAACACAGGGTGGCATTCCTGAGGGTGCCGATAGTCTGTTTCTTGATTTGGGGTGCTAGGTAGTTTGTGAACTTCATGCTGATGACCTGTGCACACACTTGTATATAAGTTTATTTCAGTGTAAAGTTCAGAAAGAGTTGTTTCTATTGGTTCTGTTTTTCTTTCGTATTGAATTCAGGTCTCCTAAAAGTGGCTTGGATTATAAGAGTAAAATATGGAAAATTACCATCTAAGAAAGGAGCTGTCCTGTTACACATTTCAAATTGGTACTTGATCTGAAAAGCAATCATCAAGCTGGTAGGGGGCATCTTTGAACTGATGTTCCATAGATGATAATAATTGTCTCAGTAATTGCAGAGCCCTTGAGATGAACTGACTTACAATCTATTTCTCTATTTAACTGGGGTTACAGTTGCTATTTTTCTTTTATAATGAATCTTATAGTCTTAAATATTAAATATTTTCACTTTTATTTTATAATGTGCTCTTTAAAAAGGACAGGTTAACCACAGAATTGGTATTCTTGAAGAAAATTGCTAGCTGCTCCTTGGAAATCCTATAAAATAAAACACTGGAAAATGAGTTAAAGTTAAAAAAAAATTTAAAGAGTTTACTTGAGAAAAATGGATTTAAGTCAGGTAGGACCAAACCAGAAGTATTTATTTAGTTTCCTTTCAGTTTTATTGAGATATAATTGACATACAAAGGTGTGTAAGTTTAAGGTGTGCATCATAATGGCTTGATCCATATATATGTTGCAAAATAAGTACAAAAGTAAATTGCCTTATATGGTTGCAATTTTTTTCCTTGTGATGTGAACTTTTAAATATACCATATGTACCTTATATCCCCAATACTTATTTATTTTATAACTGGACATTTGTACCTTTTGAACACCTTCACCCAATTCCCCCATACTCATGTTTCTGGAAACCATAAATCTGATCTCTTGTTCTATGAGTTTTTTTTTTTTAAGATTGTACATCTAAGTGATAACCTACAGTGTTTGTCTCTATCTGGTTTATTTTACTCAGTTAACTTTTAACATTTAGAGTTATATATTAGTGATCTGAAGGGGCACGTGCACCCGAATGTTTATAGCAGCAATGTCCACAATAGCCAAACTATGGAAAGAACCTAGATGTCCATCAACAGATGAATGGATAAAGAAAAGGTGGTATATATATAGAATGGAATACTATGCAGCCATTAAAAGAAATGAAATCTTGCCATTTGCAACAACGTGGATGGAAATAGAGGGCATTATGCTTAGTGAAACAAGTGAATCAGAAAAAGAAAACTCTCATATGATCTCCCTGATAAGAGGAAGTGGAGATGCAACGTGGGGCGTTTGGTGGGTAGGAGAGGAATAAATGAAACAAGATGGGATCGGGAGGGAGACAAATCATAAGAGACTCTTAATCTCACAAAACAAACTGAGGGGGGTTGGGGGGAGGGGCTTAGGGAGAGGGTGGTGGGGTTATGGACATTGGGGAGGGTATGTTCTATGGTGAATGCTGTGAACTGTGTAAACCTGGTGATTCACAGACCTGTACCCCTGGGGCTAATAATACATTATATGTTTATAAAAAAAATAAAAAATAAGTAAATAAAATGGGGAAAAAAAGAGTTATATATTAAACTCTAAAGTTGTGGTGCTCTCACATTTTTAGGAGATGGATTGTTTAAAAGATCCATGTAAAATTAGAAAATAACAGATATTGAAGACAGCTTTTAAAAACAAATGCACTGATTTTGTCACATGTTTCTTTGTTTACTGACCTCAGCAATTTCTTAAAATCTTGTCCTAATGACCATCTCCAGCAGCCTTCACAGGGTTTTGGATTAAAACAGTGAAATGGGCATGAAATGCAACCTATAGAGTCTTAGAGAGGTTCAATATTTCAGTGTTTTTCAGCATTTCATTTTATTTGAAAATGATCTATATAGTCAACAAATATCCATTATTTAATTTATTTCAATATGACTATAAGGTTTCAAGTTACCAAAAAGATTTTTAAAGGTTTTTAAGTAGACATACCATAAAGCATAATTACAGGAGAGAGAGAGAGAGAGATGAGAAGGGACAGAGGGAGAGAGAGAGAGAATCTTAAGTAGGCTCTACCTTCTGCACAGAGCCCAATGTGTGGGTATGATACTGTGGAACTCCTAATTTATAAAAGAACAATGGGATTCAGATTGTGTTTTGGCAGATGGAACAAGTTTAAGATTATCTGCTCAGATGTCTAACGCTTTTTATTTATATTTGTGGAAGAGACTTAGATTTTTTTAATGATTTTTTTTTCTTCTTCTGATAAGAATTACCTTGGGTTCTAGAGATGACAAGTAGAAAATTTATATTTTAAAAGAGAAAAAAATGCAAGTTTTATCAAGTGACTTTTTTCACTAAGTCCATATTTTTTACATTATCTGCAAGTCTGTTGAAATGAATAGGAATGTTTTGGGATTGTTAAAAATGATGGTGTGCTTTGAGTTGTTTTTAGAGCTGCATTTCTGTTTGTAAAGTCTCAGTTTGTAAGACCAATACAGTTGATTTTAATTCCTCAAAGAATTGGGTTGCAACCAGAAAGATAACAAGAGCCAGATCCACCCATCCAAGTATAATTTTTCCAGTTTGCTTCTTTGTATCAGGGAGAAAATCTTAACTAAGATGGAAATCAAAAGATTCCTATGTTCTAGATTTAGAGCTGTGTGTCTTCAGAATATTTTAGTACATCTTTCCACAAAGCCTTCAAAATGTTTTTCTTTCCCTTTGGGTATGTAGTTTCCTTCTTTCCCTTTGGGTATGTAGTTTCATTTTAGCTTAGAGGAGAAGGCCTAAAAAAAAAAAAAAAAAAAAAAAAAGATTCCTGTTAAGCTCTGAATTTCAGCTTGACAAACTTCTGACAATAGAGCTACTTAAAAAAAGAAATTCCTTCAAATATCTTGTTGGGTTTCAACAGGGACAAACAGTAAATATTCCTAGCAGTATCGAACAACTCCATGGACATAGGATTTGTCTCCAAAGGGGGTGTTTGAGAGTGAGAGAAAGCCAAGCAGGGGGAGGGGCAGAGGGAGAGAGAAGCAGACTCCCAGCTGAGCGGGGGAGCCTGATGCAGAGCTCAATGCCAGGACCCTGAGATCATGACCTGAGCTGAAATCAAGATCAGATGCTTAAATGACTGAGCCACGCAAGTACCCTTGATGCATATTTCTGTCTGGCCATATTTTTGTGGACTCCCACTGGTAATTGCTAAGCCCATTTCCCAGGATGTAAAAAGATAAACAAGAAGGCAGAAGCTATCCCTGGGAGAGAAGTGTTGATAACCAGTGGGTACCTAAAAGCAAATTCATAAGTCATAGTTCAAAGGTCTAATTCTTAGAAATATTTTTTATCTGCCAATCTGAGTTTAGAAAGGAAGGGATATTGTGAAATTTTACCTTCCTCTCTCAACTAGGCACCACAGATAGGGATCTAGGAGAGCTTGGAGAACTTAGTTTGGTAATAATTCTCACACTTTGCTGATTTCTACCAGTTTACCCAGAATCCCGACTATAATTCTGGAGTGAGTTGGGTCTCATCCTGGTCCCCAGAAATTAGAGGGGGAAAATATTTTTCCCTGTACTCTTTATGCTGGGCGTTAGACTGAAACCCCTTTTTCTTTAGGGCATCTCATAGTTGAATAAGCTTATCTAGGTTAAAAGTTCTCAACTATGGCCAGTGTATTTAAATCCTCTCTTCTGTAAGTTTGACCTGCTTGCTCCATATTAAAACAAAATTTTATTCACTTGAGGCCTCACACTGGACCCAGTCCAGCTAAACTTGACCCAGTCTAACCCTTGATTCAACTCAGTTTCTAAGTTGGAACCAATCTGACTTCAGACCCATGCTGGTTTTTAAGTCTGTCTAATTTGACTCTGGCTGGTTTCCAGACCCAGTCTAGAAAAAGAAATGCTCTAATAAAGTCTAAAAGCTCACAAGGCAAAAGGTGCAGAGGAAGGAAGCAAGAAAGTGGCAAGTTCAGGGGCTTGATGGACCTATGCCTGTTACTGATTGCTCCTGGTGTCCATTGGGGATCTCCTTCAGTTCCCTCTTCTGACACTAAAACTGTTAAAAGGTAAACTGAGGCATATTCAAAATTTTAAAAGTTTGTTTGAGTAAAAATTTATTAGAACCAGGCAGCATCCAATCTAGCACATATAAAGGAGATCCAAGGAACTGTGTAAAATCAAAGACTTTTCTGGCAGAAGGGATAAGGGACAAAGAAGTTATACTAGGCAAAAATGTGGGTTGGTTATTGCAACCTGTCCTTTAGGGAATGGCTAGGGTCTTATCAGGTAGGTCTGTTACCTAACTGTTATTGATTGAACCATTCCTGATTGGTTAAAAATTCCACTTCTGCAAGAGCAAAAAGTATAGATGAGTCTATGTTTGGTGATATGAGGCTTAGCACAAGTGACTTCATTTTGGATCTCTTCTCTAGTTTTTAACATACTCTTGTCCTGGACCTGACTCATGAACTGAAGGAGAAACACTTTCAAAATCCACACTCAGCTCTGGATTTTCACAACAAATGTCTATCCTGTCTTAATAATTAGGTAATTTTAATGATTCTAAATGTGTAACTGTTGAACTGGTCAGTTGAGGCTGCAGTCTTTGACCGTACAATTAACTAGCCTACTATGTACATAATCAGTCTTTGTGACCCAATTGGGTAATGTTAAATAGAGCCATTGGGCCAGCTAGTTCTGGTGAAACAGAGCTAACTTCTGGAAACATATCTTCATTGGGATAAGATTACATAGAACATACCAAAGACTTTTCAAGTTAGAGCTGGAAGGCTCTGTCACTCATTGATTTCATTTCAATTATATGATCATTATTCAAAAATATATAAATTGAATGACTCCTCCACAGTGGACATTAAAAGCTGGCCATGAACAGGACCTCTGGCCTCAGAATGCTCACAGTTAATGGAAGATGTTGTCTAGTGAAAAATGTACTGATTGCTCTGACAAGGATAGGTACATCAGGCCAATTACTAATTGCTGTGTGATATTTATGCTTCCAAATACTCTGTTCTGAATGTTATGTTCACAAGAATGAGGACACAATATAATTTTCTGTTCCAACTATTTGTTAGAGTAGCAGTTTTATTTTAAAGTCTACATTCTGTTTCTTTGTTTGGGAACTTCTTGTTTCGAATCAGTTAGGCTTTTAGTTTGGTTCTTACTCTCCATTTCACCAAAAGTGATGTTGATAACATAATGTTGGGTAAATGCATCTCTTTCTGCACTAATTTGACCTTGTGGTTAAGATGCTTCCATGGTCAGAACAAGTGGATTGCCTCTTTCAGTCTGTCAGTGCTTAAATTAATTTTTTAGCTTGGAATAATAATACAGCATGACTTACCTAACACAAATGTGCCTTGCCAAGAGGAGAACTTGGATAAATTCAGAAGGTGTATGAAAAATACTTTGTATTTCCAGGTTTAAAAATATCATAATGTTACACCCTGACAGTTCCTACAATTTTTTTCTTTGATTGTTTCTGTATTTTCTGTGGAGAAGGAGTGAACAGGCACAGTTTGCTTTTCATGAATTCAAACATTTCTCATGGTCACTAAGTTGTGATAGTTCTCCACTCATGTCCTCTGAGCAGAGGACTGGTGATTTGAGATGAGTGAATTCTGTGTTTGAAAAGAGTTTGGAGGGTGGTGCATTCCATCCTTTACCCACCTTGACTGGAGGATACTAGTGTATACATCCCATTATGCTAGGGGAGCCTGTCACAGGTAGGAAAGAGAGTAGCAAGGCAGCTGGCCATTACCACTCTCTCAGTTGTAAAAATTAATTGTCCATATTTGACTTGATCCAAAGTTGTTTTTAGGGTAAAGTCTAATGAAATTCAGTGATCACTTGTGCCATGAGTTTTACCAAAATATGTGGATTTGGGCTGGATACTGCATAGGAAAATCTGCTGATAGTCTCATGGGGCTTCTCTTATATGTAACTTCTCTTTTTACTCTTGCTGCTTTTAAAATTCGTTGTATCTGACTTTTGACATTTTAATTATATTGTGTTTCAATGTAGCATTGTTTTGGTTCAATCTATTTGAGATCCTTTGGGCCACATCGATCTATGTGGGTTCATCTCTCTCCCCAGTTTTGGGACATTTTCTGCTGTAATCCGTTTCTTTTTCTCTTCTTCTGAAATTCCTGTAATGTGAGTATTGTCTCTTCTTATTGTGCACATAATTCCCATAGGCTTTCTTTAGTCTCTTTAGTCTCCCCCCCCCCCCCCACTCTGACTGGGTGATTTCTGATACCCTATTCTCCAGGTCATTGATTTTTCCTTCTGCATGGTTGAGTCTACTTTTGAAACTCTCCATAAATTTCTTCAGTGCAGTGCATTTCATTTTCAGCTGTAAGATTTTATGTTTGTTTGTTTTGCTGACTGGTTTTTCCTGTTCCAGTGTCTCATTTTGTTCACTCATTATTTTCCTAACTTCATTTAGTTGTGTGTCTGTGTTTTCTTGTAGTTCACCAAACTTCCATAAGAGGATTAATCTGAATTCTTTGTCTGACAGTTCATAGATCTCCATTTCTTTAGGGTCAGTTATTGGGGCTTAATTTATTAGGTTCCTTTGGTGGTGTTTTATTTACCTGATTTTATTGTGATCTTGTGATCTTTGATTCCTTATGTTGTATCTTCACATTTGAGGAATTCTTTCAGAATTTAGAGTTTATTTTATAGAATTTATTGAATATTTTATAGAATTTATAGGATTTTTGGCAGAGACAGTTCTTCACCAGCCAGCTCAGTCTGGGTTTCTGGGTGTTTCTGCTGGTAAGGTTTTTGGGCAGGTGCAACCTGCTATTTTATGATGTATTTTTGCGTTAGGCAACTGTCTGAACTCAAAGGATGAGAATGAAGTTGTGCCACTGGCTGAGAATAGTTGGACAGGATTGGCTTGGCTTGGTGCCCTATCCAAGTGAGGCTATAGGATGGTGTCTCTGGTTGCCTGGATTCTCTGTGTCAGACTTACCAGATGGTTGGGACTGGGTACTTTATTTAGTAGTAGATGGGGTGATGAATTAGCTTCCCTACCCTGACAAGGCAACAGGACAGGACCCAGAGCCTATATAGTTCATTGTTTGGGGACCTGATTCAGGCCATAGTGTACACTGGATTCCCTGGTCAGGTGAGTTCACTGATTTGCTCTCCAGATGGAGAAAGCCACAGGCTATGCTGTCTTTTTAAGTGCCACTGTATATAGAGCTTTTGAATGGGCTGTCCAGCTTCCCCTGTGTTGGTTAGGTTCCAGGCTGGACAGGATTAAGGCTTTATTCAGCCATGAGCAGGACTATGAATTAGATTCCCTGCCCAGGTAGTGGGTGAAGCAGCTCTAAAACCAATAAAATTCTTTGTTTATTGCTTTAAGTCAAGTGACTTATACCCTAAATTCCCTGGCCGAATAGGGTCACTGGCTTTGTGCTGCAGACTATCAGCTCTAGCTGCTTTTCTCTCTGCTCAAGGGCCAGTGGACTACACTGCTTTCAGGTGTTTTTGCCACTTTTCTGGTTGGGTGGAGTTGAAGACACTCTCTCCGGTGGGTGGGGCTGTGTCTCAGGTTCCCTTCCTGGGTGGAAGGGTGATGGGCTACTCCAGGGTACTCTCTGTTTCTCAAACAGACTCTCTGTTTGGGATGGGCTGGGAGTTACCTTAAGCTTTGTGTATGAGTTAATTCCCCTGCCTGGGCATAAAACTCCTAGAAGAAAACAGGAACAAAACTCCTTGGCATGGGGCTTGGAATGATTTTTTGGATCTAATACCTACAACATAAGAAACAAAATAATCAACAAAT
The DNA here is from genome assembly GCF_009829155.1 of Mustela erminea. Lineage (NCBI taxonomy): Eukaryota > Metazoa > Chordata > Mammalia > Carnivora > Mustelidae > Mustela > Mustela erminea. The sequence goes on from NC_045626.1 coordinate 50,279,169, forward strand.
GGGACTACATCAAACTAAAAAGCTTCTGTACAGCAAAATAAATGTACACATTCAGCTTCCTGGCATATAGCCAAATAGTTTTCCATAGATATACCAACTTGTACTCTCATCCACAGAATCTGCTTGCTCCATATCTTCAGCACTCCCCAGATATTTGCTCTTTCTAATTTTTTGTGAGTGTTATCTCATTCTATCTTTTTAGTTTCTGGTGAGTGTTTTTTCAGTGTAATTTTAATTTGCGTTTTCTTGATGACTAATGATGTTGAGAACCTTGTCTTATGCTTACATGTAGATACCTTCCTTTGTTAAGTGGCTGTTTAAGTCTTCTGGTCATTTCTTCTGTTGGCTTGTCTACCTTTTATTTATTAACTTGTAGAAGTTCTTTGTGTATTCTGAATCTGAGTCTTGTGACAGTTAGATGACTCGTGAATATCTTCGTCTGTAGATTTTGTTTCACTCTTAATGGTGCTTTTCCTCATGAATAGGAATGATCAATTTTAATGTGCTTTTATTGTGCTTTCTCTATCTTTTTAAAGAAATTTCTCCCTCCAAAATGAGGTGATTAATGTTTCCTGTAAAAGTTTATTTTTTGTCTTTTATATTAAATTTGCCTTTTTTTTCATATTTTGAATCAACATTTTGCTGGCATTATAAAGATACTAAGAATATCTGTTTCTAAATATAATATAAAGATAATTTTTCCATTTTTTGGAAGAGTTTTTGCTAAATTGGTCTTTAGTTGTGTGAATGGTTGGAAAAATTGACCAGTAAAACCATTTGGGCTTAGGTATTATGTGTTTGTGTGTGTGTGTGAAAGTTTAAATAGAGGATTAAGTTTTGTTAATGAATATCACACTCTTAAGATTTTTTCTTCTTTTTTGGATAGGTTTTATAAATTATACTTTTTGAGGATTTTTTCTTTTACCCAAATTGTAAAATTTATTGACCTGAGGGTTTTAATAAACTAATTTTTTATTAGTTTTCATGATTGTTTTATCTTCTCATGTCTATAGAAATGGCAATGCAACTCCCTTTTTATTTCTGATATCAGTAATTTATGTTTTCTTATTTTCTTCCTTGATCACTCTTAGGGGTATCCAATATTATCAATGTTTTCAAAGAACTAACTTTTGGCTTTGATGATTGTTTATCTTACACATTTGCTTTGAATTATTTTCAAATTAATTTCATTGATTTCCACTCTTTATTATTTCTTCCCTTCTACTTCAATAGGTTTTGTTTGCTGTGAGATTATATGTTTTTTTTTTTTTTTTTAATTTTATTTGACAGAGAAGAAGAGACATCTAGAGAGGGAATACAAGTGGGGAGTGGGAGAGGGAGAAGCAGGCTTCCTGCTGAGCCAGGAGCCTGATGCGGGGCTTGATCCCAGGACCCTGGATCATGACCTGAGCTGAAGGCAGATGCTTAACAACTGAGCCACTCAGGCGCCCCGAGATTATATGTTTTTGAGGCAAGTTTTATATCTTATGAAATGAAAACATTTGAAATATATTATAAATATATAAAGATATTTATAAATAAATAAATATATTACATATATGAGGATATATGTATGTATATATATTACATATATAAGCATGTGTGTGTGTGTGTGTGTGTGTATACACAATCTTAATCATAGTGAATTTCTTTCACAACCTAAAGGCAAGATGGAGATGAACAAAATGGAATATTTTTGAAAGTCATCACTGAGGAGTCCAGCTTCTGCCCCAAGTTTGACCATTGACAATTTTTGTAATTGTAATTACATGTCAGGCTTCGTGGAGGAACATTGCCCTCCCCAAGGCAGACTTGGTACATTGCGGCCTATGAAAGGAGTTCTTTTCAAGGACTCAGGCCCCCTGCTCAGCCATGCTCTTACACATAGCTGCATTTCTAGCCCAAGTGCCTCCAAGTGGAGGCCTTCTTATTTTGGGACTTCTGCAGAGGTGTCCTTATGGTGCAGAAAGGGAAGAATTTAAAGACATTTTCTTCCACTCTGACTCAGTACTTAGTACTTTTCCACTCCTCTCACTTCTCCCTTACCTTATCCCCAGGGTCCATAATATTGCAGGAACCTTTTGTTTGTGGTTCCTTTGGCAGTGAAATGACCCTGTCTGTCCTGATTCACCTGACCATCAACTAGTGATTGGTGACTGACCATGTTCCATGGGGAAAATAGAGCAGAGGGAATTGGTTTGGTCTCTTGCTTATACTATTGCAGTAAGTGATTAGAGGCTTAACTGGTATTTTCATTTTGATTTGTGGTCTTAATCGGTTCCTACGACATCTGACAGTTCAGCTCTCTCTAGCTCAGCTTGGGCCCTAAGAGCCACCGTGATCATTTTGGGATTTTTGGGAACTTTTCATACCAGACAATCTGAGATCAAACTTTGCATTTGAAAAGTAAGAAACTGAATAAAGCAGAATTTGGTAGAGATTGACAATATTCATCTTGTTCCTTTGATACAAATATTAAATTTCCCTCCAGAGGATTATCCCCCTCAAATAAAAGTATTTCCAGAATCTTTTAGCATTTACACAGAGAATTAAGAATTTTCATTAACTTCTCTCTTCCCCTAAGGAATGGTAAAGTTAAAAAAAAAAAAAAAAGTCCTGCATATTGATTTGGAGTTTTGTTTTAAATGGAAACATGTTTTGGTTCTCCAATTGCTTAAAATTTAGGTGAAAGAAGTTTGAAGTTACACAGAGTTCTATAGACATCAAGAGAAATATTTGACTGATCTCCTTAATAGCATTTAGGCATTTACACAGTATTTACATGGTTTAAATGTTTTATATAGTATAACTGGGCTTAGATTTTCAAGATATCTATCTCTGAGTTGGTTGTTATCTATCTCTGAGAATGTCATGCAAACTTTTCTGCCACCCTTAGTTTCTCATCAAGAAATCTCAGACTGATGAATGGGTCAGTAAAAAATGATCTGATTTGCTGATTTTACATAGAATCACTATAATTTTTAGATAAATAATACTGATAGAAAAGGGTGCATCTTTTCTGCCACTCACCTCTGCAGCTTTGCTTCATTGCTCAGAGACTCACCTTATGAAACAGTGTTGTTTCAGCCAGTTCTATCCAACTTCACTAAGGGAGTTGCTGGGGGAAGTATTAAAGTGAAAAATGGAGGAAACATCAACACTGCTTTTCTCTTTGCATAAAGGTAAACAAAGAGTAACACTGAAAGAATAGTCAACAAGCAAAATTGTGATTGTGGCTGGTATTTTTCCCTTCTTTCCTCCTGTATTTAGACTTTCCAAATTGGGTTACCTTCAGCTTTGGAGAAATCTTTATTTTAGAGAGCTAGGAGGAGAAAAAATTGGATTGTTGTTTTGAAAAAAGTTTCAGGTCTCAAGAGAGGCAGATCAGCAGCCTTTCAGGTTCACTTGTGGTCACTTAGGCTAGGCTATCAGGGTAGAAAAAGAAATTCTGGGCAGAAATTGTAGGAATTAGGGTTATGTGTATGGTTAAGTGGTTCTTTGCTACAGAGTGCGAGTTAATTCCACATGAATAATACTGAGCTGTTGAAAGTAATATAGCAAACTCATATGACTACTTTTCCCTAGTAAATATTTAAAAGCTTTTTTTTTTTTTTTTTTTTTTAAATTGAGGTATACTATAGTAAACTGTACAGGTCAGTGAATTCTTATCTATCTGTTTATCTATTTTCAATCATATTATGTCTGGGTATTGAGAAACAGAACAAGAAATAAATCAAGGCACAGAACATTTCCAGCACTGTAGAAAGCTTTCTCATAACATTTCCCAATCACTATTTTCCCACCCTAAGATTTCCAGTATTCCAACTTCTCTCCCCGTAGATTATTTCACTATTCTTGACCTTTATGTAATTGGAGTCATGAAAATGTACTCTTGTTGTTTGACTTATTTCACTTATTATTATGTCTGTGGGATTCATCTAGATTTTCCTCTAGTACATCCTTTTCCTCCATTATTTAAAAAAATTTCAAACATATGGAGACATTGAAAGAGATGTACAGTGAGCAACACATACTTAACACCCAGATTCAACATTGCTGTCACTTTGCTACAAAATCTATCCATCCATCAATCCAATTTTTGGTGCATTTCAAACTACATGGATGATATTAGTGCTCTTCATCTCAGCCCATTTCAATATTCATGTCTTTCCCTTTGTATACTCTTGATTTCTGAAAAGTTTTGTAGATGACCATGTTAGGAAAATCTGTGTGTATTTCTGAGAGACAAGGTGAAAATAATTGGAACATAGTGCTTGAATTTGGCATTCTCTGTTCTAACATTTCACAGTCTGGGCTTCAACAAATTTTTGCCTGTAGAATAGGGGTCAAGGAGGAAGCAGTCTTGACTTGTAGCTTGTGTTTTCTTTTGTGGTTGGGAGAATAAGGGGGCCTCTGTAGATCCCACAGGGAGGAAGTGGGAGAGATTCAGAATTCAGAAGGAAGGATGAGATGTAGCTATGTAGGCAGAAAGGAATGGGGCCTGAGTTATAGTTTCTGATCTCAAAAGAAAAAATAGGGGGCTGATTCTTTCATTTAACCCTTTAACTTTGCTCGGTCTATGTACATGTTATTTAGAGGAAATTGCTGAAAATAGCAGGTATTTGGTCAAAGCATAACAAATGTGTATAGACAGTTCTTGAGAGTGGAATACTTCCCCCTCACCCCGATTTTTGCTTTTAAGGTAAGTAGGCAAAGTCATGGATAACATCTTAAGGGAGGAGAATACCCCATGTATTTCTAAAATGAAGGATGGATTGAAAGGGACTTTTGAGGTCAGCTAGTCTCAATTCAAATTAGAATGCCTCAGGGAGCTTTTAAAAAGCCACCACAGAGGTTCAGATCTAATTGATCTAGGTAGGTTAGGTCTGGACATTCGTAGTTTAAAGGAGCTGCCCAGGTGATTCTAATGTGCTGTCAATTTGAGAACTCTGGATGCAGTTCACACTTTCGGTATCTACCTTTTGCTGATATTTTTAAAGTTCAGGTGTAGGAAGATGCAAGGACATTTCTTGGCTAACCAATGCAGAGTTAAGATCAAGCACCAAGTCAAAAATATTAGTCACAAATTACCACCTGAAGAGGAATCTTTCCACAAATATCTGCGCTTAGAGGAGTTCCTTCTATAAATGGCTTGTTTTCTGATGTCAGCAAACATGACCAATTTGGACTCCTTTTCCACATGAACTGAAATGACCATATATAGACTCCATGGGGGTGGATTAGACAGAATCCAATAATAGCAGGAGAGGTCCATCTTCTCATATTTGTTCAAGCTGCCGTCTGTGGTGATATGCTGATATTTTGGCATTAGACAAAAACAACACTCTATGGAGGGGACAGTTGACATATATTTAGTGCCTGCTTTGAGAGCTTTCACTCCTCAAAATCTTTATGCAGTCAGTCACATGGATCATCTCATGAACCTTGTGAATCTGTTCTGTATGTAAGGTGATAACTAATGAGCATATTTTTAAATGTTTGCATTTAAATTCTCAAATCAGTTGTATATGTGTATTATGAACTAGGTTGGCTCGACATCTGTTTATATGAAAAAGATTTGAATTGACCAGCTAATAGAAGTCAAAAGTACGGTGATCGTCTAGCTTATTCCTTACTGAACAACGTGCGGGAGCAGGAAGTCATGCTGTATAAGGGTAATAAAAATGGGATGATTCTGACAAACTCTGTTGCTATGTAGGGGTTAAACTGTTTTTCCAGAAAGCCAAACTAAAATGAATGAAAAGGTACCAGCTAGAAAAGGTACTAGCTATTACTCTTTGCAATAGCTTTAATTAATATTTATTTATTATTCATTATTTATTGAACACTCGGTATTTGCCAAAATAGGGTAAATATTTTATTTGATTTCCTTAAATTCTAAAAATAACTCTATGATAGATATTTTCATCTACTTTATAGATAAATGGGGAGACTGAGGCTTAGAGAAAATATGCCTGGGGTCACACATGCATAGAGATGAGATCCAGACCTCATTCTGATTCCAGAACTCGAGCTTCTCACCACTACCTCCCAAGGAAAAGCCTCCCATCATATTTTGTTAGCTGCCTCTCTCTACTGTCGAAGGAGCTTGTACCAAAGAAACTTTAAGAACTCTATCACTGTAAGATCCAAAGCCGAAATGGATCTAGAAATGGACCCTGATAGGTCAACTTATGAGTAGAGAATTGTGGTAGAAAAAGTATGGATTTTAGAATTAGAAAATTCAGCTTAATTCCCAGCTTTATTCTCTCCTGGCATTCTAGTCTTGGACAACTTACTGCCTTTTCAAGTTTCTCTCCTTCCATTTATGAAATAAAGATATGAATTTCTACCTTTCATTATTGTAGGTATTAATAATAATAATTCTTATGAAGTACAGTTCAACAAATAGTATCATTATTAATTTTCCTAATTTTGAACTTGTCTGGTCAGGGACGACCACCACAGGTCTGGTTGTTGTGACTTGGTGGAGGGAGAGTAAGGAAGAAAGAATCTGACTGTTCATTAGCTGTTGCTAAACTAGGCTATGAATGAAAATTTACTAGGTTTTTACATCCCTAAGAGAGTATGGATAGTTGTTTTGGATTGGGAAAACTGATTAATAAAAAAATCAATGTAATCACTTTGAAAGATGCCCTTGCTTTTCTCAAGGAGAGTAAGTACAGTACACATTATCTGTAATCAGAGGTCTTACCTTCTCAGAAAGGAAGCCCATTAGTCTGCAGATGTCGTGCTTAAAATTTAGTCAGGAAGCTTGTTCATAAATGTACACCATTTTGGTCACTCCCGCATCGGGTTCTCTGCTCCGCGGGGAGCCTGCTTCCCTCTCTCTCTCTCTCTGCCTGCCTCTCTGCCTACTTGTGATCTCTCTGTGTCAAATTAATAAATAAAATCTTAAAAAAAATATTAAAAAAAAAAAAGAAAAATAAAAATCTAATGTGTCCTCTATGTTAGTTTCTAATAATCTGTTAACTTAAAAAAAAATCTATATATAGACGGAGGAGGCCTCTTGCTTTGTAGGTATAAATGAGGAACTTCCTAATCTCAGGGAAAAGAGGCTATTTATAGTGTATAAGCTTTAGATGCAGTATATGCTGTATTTTTTTTTTTATCTTTTAAAGTGAATTTTCAGTAAGAAGTTTGGATAAATTAGATAATTTTTCTTCATGCCATATGGCTATATATAATAACAGAATTGCTAGTACTTCTGCCAAAGTTGATGTATTTCTTTCAAAGGAATTTTTTTTTTTTTTTTTTTTTTTGGTCTCCATTGAGTATTTCTGATTCTTGGCAGGGTGTTGGGGGTGGGGGGTACAATGAAAAAGCCTTAAATAAAAGAAAAAATTTTGCTGGGGTTTCAAAAAGAGACCAGGGGACAAGAGAAGCAGAAAGAAAGAGTTGAAAAAATAGAGGGAATATGTTTGGCTTGGAGGTAGGTGTATGTATGACTGTTGCATTCTATCATGAGTGAAGATTTTAGTCTGGGGAACTGTTATCCTTATAATTGGAATAATCAAATTTATTTCTGTGGGAGGAGGAACTACATCCCCCCAGACCTGTAATTAAGGTCCGAGCATGCAAGTTCACACCACTGATGAATTCATAATCTGTTAAAGACAAAAACTAAAGTCAGCCCCACAGCTGGCCCTTTTCCGTGGTTGGCCCCATCTTCTTCTCTTTCACCTAGGCATTCATTGGTGCTCTTTTTGTCTTGCTCAATAATGCCTATGCAATATAGCTTTCACCACCTGAATATATTTCATATCTATCCACTTCTCACCATTGTCATTGCTACTGCTCTAGACATCATATGTTGCCTGGGGGGTTACTGTAATTGCATCCTATCAGGTCCTATTCATCTGCGTGAGTCCTTCTCCAGGTATTTCCCCTCACTTGCTTCTGGAGTAGTCCCTTCAAAGCACAAATATAATTCATAACCTCCTTTGCTAAGAAAGCTGTAATGGGCTCCATTGCTTTTAGGATAAAGATTATGGCCTACTATGTTGTTTCCTTATCTCATTGCCTGTTTAGCTTCATCTCCTACCATGCTTCCCTTCACTCTTTCTCTCTAGCTTTTTCCCAGTCTCTCTTAAGCATCCTTGTCCCAGGGCATTTGCACATACTCTTCTCTCTTCCTGGAATGCTCTTCTTTCTCCTCTATTTACCTATTCAGTTTCTGCTAATGGTTCTTAACTCTGTTCAAGATTCTGTGTCTCATGAAACCTTTCTTAGCAACTGTCCCTACCAGCTCACATATCCTGCTTCAGTGTTTTCCTAGCACTGGGTAGCTTTCCTTCATTTCAAATTACTGGTGCAATATTACATTTTTAGAGTTTGAATAACGCCTACCTCCCCACTAGGTTGTAAGATCCATGAGGGTAAGTACTTTGTACTTGCTTACTTTTGTATTTCTAGCACCTTACACAGTGCCTGGCACAAAGCAAGTCCTCATATAATAGTTGAATGAAGGAAAGCTTTCCTATCTTGATATCATACTTATTTCAAGGAATTCTGTCTAACAGAACTTGTGACTGAATCACTGACTTGTAACCTGCTCTCTGTAACCAAGTTTGCCTTTAGTCTCTGTGCTAAAATCCTTGTCTTTGCTCTCTGCCCGGTATTCCTAGTCCATTCTTGATTTTCCATCTGGTCATTTCAAGGTCTTGAAACCGAGTTCCAGTGTTTGCCCACTATCCTCTCTATATTCAAAGGGTTAGCTATAAATATTTTCTCCATTCAATTCCATATGGTCTATCTAGCTCCCAAGTTCCCACAGCCTTTGTTGTGACATTTATTCCCTTTTTAAAAAACAAATCCTTAAAGCTATGATTAAATATGTGTAAATAACTTTCATTCACTGTTTTTCAATTAAAAAAAAAACCCATTTGTAACTTGACTAGTCAAGTATAAAAACTGTGACTCAAAGTGAATCAAAATGTAGAAGAGTACTGTCCACAACTGGGAGTGAGACGTCTGCTTGGGCACAGTCATGATAAAGCTGGGGGCTGATTGATGGCACTAACATCCAGGGTTCTTAGTGTCTGTTTTCTGCCATTCTCACAGTTTTTTTTTTTTTTTTTTTCACCTTAAGCCTATATATCCTTTGTGATTGCAAGACGGCCACCAATGTCAGTTAAAGCCATATATTTCCTGGTTCATGCCCCCCCCCCCCCCACTTTAAGCATAGAATGAAAGTCTTTTTCTTCAGTCTGATTGTACCAACTTCTATCACATTCCCACCCCAGACCAGTAATAGTTGTCAGAGGCATACAATGCATTGAATGGCTTAAAAATTAATCCTGATTACCTCTGGAGTTACCCACAGAAATTCAGGGTTCTGATAGGGAGGAAAAAGACAGAGTGGCTGTTGGGTGGGTCATGAACAGTGTCTACTACAATTAACTACTGTGGGCAAAAGACTGGGCCTGACACCAAGCAGAACAGACAAACAGAACTATGAGTTTGGGGAGAAAGATAAGTAAACAAGTACAGTAAAAAGTCATGATTGTAAAAAAAACCCAAAAAACAAAACATAAATCACTACTGGATGATACAGATAATTTTCCCAAGCCATACCGAGTGGGGAAGAAAGTGAGCTCTAGCAACATCATTCCCTTGCATTCTACACGATGAGGCCCCACTGTGTAAACATTGAGGGCTGTCCTGTATGGAAGCTCCCCTGTTCCTAACTCTTCCTCCACTTTTAGTCTCTTTAACTTGTTCCCTGTAGGTGTCCTCAGTGCCCTTCTGTTCTCCTGGGTAGTCCATGCTTTCCCCCTCATCCTCTCAAATATTTGAAACTAAAAAAAAAAAAAAAAAAAAAAAAAATTGAATCTCAGTCCACATCTTCTCTCCTTGTGTTTTGCTGATTTCATTGCCTCCAGTGTCTTGTGAATGACGGGACATTATCCTCTGCTCAGCTCTATTGGCCTTGCAGAGGGAAGAGGTGAGGGCGGGTACAGCATAGGGGTGAGGAGAGAAACCACAAGGGGTTTTTGCTCTGTTTGGAAGCTGGCTTTCTCTCTGAGCTTGAAATTGGTGCCTCTCTATAAGAGAATTGATTTTTTTCTTCCTCATTAAATGAGGAATTAATATTTTAATGCTAATTAAAATATTTAAAACATTTCTTCCTAATATTTCTCAGGAGCGACTTAGCTTTATTATGCTAAGGCAGCATCCCCTTCTCTAGCTTATTTTCTAAAGCACCCTTACTATAAACTCTTTGATGAATGGGATAATTCCTAAATTACTTCTGTTGAATCTCTAGGTTTAGTCCATGACCAGTGATGGGAAATATAAAAGTAGGAACTAGAAGGAATGACCTGTGGTATGGTGATACAGAATTTTTCCAGGAAGGAGGTGGCATTTGAACTGGGCTTCTTAGAATGAGATGTGTGGTTAATAAGAATAGAGGTGAGGAAGGGGAGTCCTGGGGCTGAGGGACCAGTTGGATATAAAGCATGGAGGCCTGTCATTTTATATCCTGTGCAAGAAGAGTTATCCCTGAAGCATTGAAGTTGTATTTAGGCAATTTGGTAATTGTATCCTTAATTCTTTCCTTTTAATCCTATAGAAAATACTTCCTTGTGAACATAGTTTTAACTGGGTCTAGTAGAGCAGTGTTCTCCCAGGCTTATTTTTATTCCTAGACTTGATTCTGCAGATAAGACTGATAAATGAAATTGGGTTTAATTACATTAATCCCAGTTTAAAAATAAAGGTGGGTGATGACATCATATCGTGAATCAAAATCATAGAGTGGAGATAGGAATGGGTGGGTGGGAGTACAAAGTAATTTTTCCTGAGGAGAATTATGGCTAATAAAGGATATTTGATTTTATTATGTCTTAATTCTTCATGTGCCAAATTAAAGTTCCAGGCTAAGAAATTAATTTCATATCCTGATGATTTCCCCAAAGTATCAATCATTACGTAGTTATTCTCTGAAAGTCTGGTAATATGAAACTACAAGTCATCCAAATACTACATATTAAAATCTGTTTGTGCTCCCTTACTCTCTTTTATTGCTTCCCATCCTTCTCTCCTAAATGAAATGAAAGGAAAGGAGCTAATAGACACCTTGCTTTTCCATTTCAATGAAAGATTGATCAAAATACCTATGGAAAATTTGTTATGACCCTTGGTTAGGTTTGAGGATGATTGAAAATGGTGTTCTTTTGGTCTACTTTTTCATGATAATAAAACATTGGAAAGAAATGCACCTAAAATAAAAGCGGACATTTCCTCAGCTCAGAATAGTTTCTTGGTTCTACATTTTGTGCCTGAAGCATCTAGTTGGAGGAGATGCTCGAAATAATGTGAAGCCTGTAGGTGGTTGCAGTCAAAGACTAGCAAGTATGGCCTTAATATTCTCTGAGATCTTCAAAGGAAATTTCATCAAATTATGACAGGGGTCATTTGTTATTCTCTTCACCTTCTAGCTTAAATCTTGTAAAAATAAGTTTTTATCCTAGCTTTATTGCCAATTACATTAAATGCTCAATCCATTGAATATTAAATTTGGAAGGGATCTCAGACATCATTTAGTCTTTTTTGTTACTCATGGGACAGGCTTAGAGTGAATTCTGATTGCATTTTGAGGAATGGATTTAAAAGTTAGGAAAGAAAATTATTTTAAGTTGCTTTTGGTGTAAAGCACAGTTCTCTTCCAGACAAGCTTAGATTTGATATCAAAAGAGCAATAAGTAGACTTACAGACTAAGAAAGTCTAAAGGAATATCATTAAGCTAAATTTCAACTTAGGACATGGTTTCAGAAGTGACAGGTTAGGTAGTGGCTCTCCCAATATAGATGGCTCCATGGGGTGGATGGGAGAAAATGGCCAACCATAGTAAATGGGACAAGGGTAAATGTTTTCAGAAATATTTTTCCCTATTAATATGCTCCAATACTGAAATTCAAGAATGCTCAATTTAAAAAAAAGATGGCCATATTCAGGTGTGATTTTATTTAATGATATTGGTTTCTTTCCCTCCCAAATTGGTTGTAAAACAAATTTCAGGTTGTGGAATTATTTTCACCATGACTGCTGTAATGTATTGGAAATATTTTCTCAGGGTAATTTTTTGGTCTCAACATGAAATGCAAAACAAAACAAAACTGTATACATAAAATATTTGATAGCCTTTTGGAAACTTATATTACGTAAAACTAAAATCATGTGAAATGTTAATGACTTTGAGTCTCAAAATGCAAACACCCTGCTAGAAATTCTACTCTGAAGGGATTGAATTTATTTGAAGGAAATTCTCCCTCAAAAGACCCTGCCTGGAAAGGCAGTATAAAGGACTGTTGCTGCATGACAAATACAAGTGTAATGACTTAAAACACTATCTGTCCCTTATCTCACAGTTCTGTGGCTAGAAGTGGGATGAGCTTTCCTGCTCAGGGTCTCACAAGATCAAAGTGTTGGTAGTGCTGGACTTTTATCTGGAGGCTCTGGGGAAGAATTTGCTTCTAATTTAATTCAGATTTTTGGCAGGATCCAGTTCCTGTAGGTCTGAGGTCCTTGCTGGCTGTCAGCCATGGGCCACTCCCTGTTCCTAGAGACCATTTGGGTTCTTTCTCACCTGGTCCTCTCTATCTCCAAAGCCACAAGGGCATATTAAGTCCTTCTCACACTGGGACTTTTTCTAATTTCATGTTCTGTCATCATCTGGAGAAAACTGTCCACTTTTAATGGACTCGTGACTAGATTGGGTCCACCAGGTTAATTTCCCTTTTGCTTTATAAAGTAACATAATCAGGAGTGATATCTTACTATATTCATGGGTTTCACCCATGCTCAAAGCAGGGGAGATGACACAATGGTGTGGGTCATTGGAGGCCATTCTTAGAATTCTATCCACCCCAAGGGATAAGCTTCATAATCTCTGTAACTCAAATAAATATTTTCCTTTAAAATCCCAAAGCATGAACTAAGACTTGGACAAATGTTAGTTTCTGTATTGTTTTTCAGATAAGGCATTTTCAGTAGATCCAACTTGAAAGAGTTTTAAGTTGGGATACCTGGGTGGCTCAGCCCTCAGTCAGGTTGTATCTGCCTTCGGCTCAGGTCATGTTCCCAGGGTCCTTCCTAGGATCTAATCTGGAATCAGGAATTCTTTTTTTTTTTTTTTTTTAATTTATTTTTTATTTATTTTCAGCATAACAGTATTCATTATTTTTTCACTACACCCAGTGCTCCATGCAATCCGTACCCTCTATAATACCCACCACCTGGTACCCCAACCTCCCCCCTACCCCCGCCACTTCAAACCCCTCAGAATCAGGAATTCTTGCTCAGCAGGGAGCCTTCTTCTCTTTCTGCTTCCCATTCCCCCTGCTTGTGCTCTCTTTCTCCCTAACAAATAAATAAATAAATTCTTAAAAAAAAGAGTTTGAAGCTTTTAAATTTGGGGCTCAATTTAATTTTTAGTTTAATATGTATTGCTTTCTGATTATGAGTAGCCTATAATCATATGTAATATATACACATTAGAAACATAATATATAAGAAGCGTAAATGACTACTGTTAATGTTTTTGCTGTATTTTAAGTTTTTTCTGTGTACATGTATGTATCATAAGTTTAATTTTCACTTGTATTTGTGGTCATACTATCTGTTTTTTAATATCATAACCATTCCTCTTGCCATTTAGCATTGTTCATAGATATACTACTTAACTAATAGTTGCATAGTACCTGCTGCCTGTTAATCTGCTTTATTTATCCTTTTTATGATCTAGAGCAATACTGACTTTTCATAAAATGGAAAATATCCACTATATTTTAATAATTAATGCTCCTTAATCATTTACTCAGCAGTGAGTAAGTTTTCTTTGAGTGGATCTTCACTTTTGTCAATCACATATGTGTACAGAAGATGAAATTCTCTAATAAAGATTTAAACTTTTTCCTTTCATATTTGTGAAATTTTTTTCTTTAAAATGTTGTGGTTAGAAATTTAGTCAATCTTTGATCTGTCCTTGAATGAAACAGATTCATCCAATAACAACACTTTGAAATATGTGGCTTAATCTCTACTTTTATTGCAAACAGAAATTCTCTAGAAACAAAATTAATTGCTCTATATTAAGTTGCATTACCATTTATTTATTTTAAAATTTATTTTAATTAATTAATTAATAATTAATCAATCAATTAATTTTAAAATTAAAATTTATTTTTGTATTTATTATGAGTGTATTATCTATTATTTGAAAATTTCAGGTGTATTTCAGTTTCTACATTGTGGAGTTTCTGTTGTCAAGCTGACTGTTGTTGGATCTTAAAATTATTAACCTTGAATGACTGCATTTTGGTGAAAAAGACTTATTCCTTAATATATCCATGGGTTTCAGTTTTTCAAAATGGACTTTTTATGTCCTACATTTAATTTTGAAAATACTTTAGGAAGTGGAAAATGTTATTGATTATTTTATTAAACTCTAAGTGTTCCGAATGTGGTAGTTTAAACATCGTGAATCTTATAGTTGATTCAGAGAATTTTGTAGAATCATTATTTTGATTGGACTGTCTACTTTTACGAATTAACTTCAGATTCCACTTCCTCTCATCTTAAACTATGTAAATCAGTAGAATAAGAGAACACAAATATCCCCAATGACCTCACTTCCCAGTACAGATTTGCAACGAAGAAAGAGAATGCTGTGTTTCTTTTATATCTATCACCTAATTGTTTTTAGCTTCTGCAAAGGTTCTGTTTTGTCCAGGTGGTATTTTGAAGCATACTGTGCTTTCAGAATCTCTTGAAAAATTTGCAGATGATGAATCTGCAGTCAAAACATTCAATAAACAGCACCTGCAAAATTCAGACTTTGTCTAAATTTGGGAGTAAGAGCTGAAGACTGGTAGTTTGGCTAGGTCTAGGGAATATAACTTTTGGAAGAGAATTTCAGAAATTGGACATAAAAGTTGGAATTGTATTTACAACCTCCTTGCTGGGTTTCTTTTTAACAAGCGTATTTTGTCATTTTATTATAGTTAAAACATTTAAAAACTTAACATGTCAGGTTACCCATCTTTTTGGTAATTAAGAGATTTTTGTAAATGTTACAAATTGGTAGAACTCTACCTTTAAGTTAACATGGGGCTGAAAGTAAGGTTCCCTTGTATTATTACCTAGAAGGGTCTGTCTTTGTCTCTGCTCTCATCATCCACCCAGCAGTGTGTTGGTAAATGTTCAACAATTAGCTCAACAAAAACAAAAAAAATAAAAGCCCTGATTTTTTTTTTTTTAAGATTTTTATTTATTTATTTGACAGACAGAGATTCTAAGCAGGCAAGGAGGCAGGCAGAGAGAAGGGGAAGCAGGCTCCCTGCTGAGCAGACAGCCCAATGCGGGCCTCAATCCCAGGACCTTGAGATCATGACCTGAGCCAGAGGTAGAGGCTTTAACCCACTGAGCCACCCAGGCACCCCCAAAGCCCTGATTTTTAACATTTGCTGATTTCCATGTAAATACTTCCTCAATGACCAATTTCAAGGTACCAAAGATTTAACTGCCAGCTTGCAAAATTTCTGAAAATTTATAATCAGACGATGAGCTGGTATAACAAGCTAGTATAATCATGAACTAGTGTTAAGTTTGCTATAGTACACCACTGCCTGAATCTCTATTACCTCCTGACATGCACTCACCTGTCTCAGACATTCACAACTCAAGACTTTTATCTTTATTTGTCTAAATCTTGGTATTTTTTCCATATATATATATATATATATATATACACACACACATATTTGGTGTTAGATTCGTGGAAAAGCTGGCAGTTTAAGAAGATTTTCACTCTTCTAATTTTCATGCACCAGCGTTGCCAATAGCAGCTCTGCAAAGATGTTAGAATGGTTCCTTTGCATTGAGAGCAAGGCCTATTTATAGGGAGAAAATTAAGTTCATTATTCATTTGCTACTCCCCAACCCTGAAAAAGTAATGTGTGTGTGAGAGAGAGGAAAGGGAAGAGGAATTTTAAAGTAATGATAGAAATTTGTCTAATAGTATTTGTTTCTCTTTATAGCATTTATATGAATGAAATGAACTCTTTCCTTGAAGAGTAGTTTTTCAAAAAAGTTTGCTGGAGGAATGAGAAGGCTGCTTGCTTAGCCTGCAGATGGAGAGTCAGCTTAGGCTCTGCAGAAGTTACAGGAGCTTTCTGAGGATGTTTTACTGAGAGGTGTTAAGACAGTGAAACAGAATAAGAGAAGGGAAATACTGTGAAGAATGGCCTTATTTTCCCCTTACTCACCACTCTTGTATTAAATTAGACCTCGTTTTTGGAGCTTTTGTCCTCAACTGCAGTTCATTAGACCACATCAGGAGAAGAGGTGGAACATTTTGAGCTTTTTGGTCAATACTGCTAGGTCAACTAGCAAGAGAGAATGAAGACTACCCAAGTTTCCATTCTCTTGACTTTATCAACATGTTATTTATTTATTTGTTTATTTATTTATTAGTATCTGGATGATTGCCATTTAATTCCCCCTGGGCTCCCAGAGACACTTGATTGTATCGCAAGGACCTCTTCAGGAACATTGAGGGATCTCAGTAACTATCAAAGCCACCACTAAAGCTTAGGACAGTGAAAATACAAGCCCCTTTATATTCTCTTGGAAAGATAAAAAAGTTATTCTCGGAGTACATTAACTCTGATACTTGCTTAACTTGTGTTTTCACTGTGATTATCTCATTTCTTTTGACCAGCTAAAATTCAAAGTGGATTTTTTGAGAGTATTCAGTATAATTGGGGAAACTTGAAGTCATGCTGGCATGAAAAATTTTTGAGATTTTGTTTCTTTATTTCCAGAAACAGTTGCATATACCATCAGAATTGGATGATTCTTGGTAATTGAAACATGAAATACTCTTTGTTATTCTCTATGCTTTAGGTATGATTATAGAGTCATCCATTTAAGGCAAGGCAAAGGTATTCTAATTAAATCTGGGGGAATAATTAGGTTCAATTGGGATTGAGTTAGTTAATGTTGGAAACAGATGGAGTTTGAATAGAAATGAAATTAAATCATATGGGAGATTGAAGTTGTCAATATGTATGTGATATTCTTAAACTTAGAATAAGTTTCACATACTTAAAACTCATAATAATGGATAGCCACTTTTTAACAGCTTTATTATGGTATAATTGACATATAAAAAAGTACACATGTTTGGAGTGTAAAACGTGATACAACCTATTGCCTCCCCTTCTGTCCTCAGGTAACCACTGAGGTTTGAATGTTCTTGAATTTTATATAATTGAATCATATTATATGTAGTGTTTTTGCCTGCATTCCTTTATACAGCATAGTAATTTTGAAACTGACTCATTTTGTGTGTGTGTGTATCTGTGTGTATCATAGTTCATCACTTTTTATTGCTAAGTGGTACTTTGTTGTATGGATATGTTGGTTTGTTTATTCATCACTTGTTGCTGGACATTTGTGTTCTCTTCATATCTGGATATTAAAAAAATGGTATGAAATTTTGTAGACAGTTTTAAGAGTAGAATAGTTAGGTCATATAAGTATATGTTAAACTGTTAACTGCTACTTTTCAAAGTGGCTGTACTATTTTTACCTTCACACCAGTAGAGTGTGGGAGTTCCCATTGTTCCAAATCCTTACTAACACTTGGTATCATTAATTTTAGTAATTTAAATTGATGTATAATGGTACCTTATTGTGGTTTTAATTTGCATTTTCCTAAGAACTATTGATATTGAAATTTTTTTTTTTTAAAAAAGCTTTATTTACTTATTTGAGAGAGAGAGAGAGA
Organism: Mustela erminea; assembly: GCF_009829155.1. Classification (NCBI taxonomy): domain Eukaryota; kingdom Metazoa; phylum Chordata; class Mammalia; order Carnivora; family Mustelidae; genus Mustela; species Mustela erminea. The sequence continues at coordinate 50,296,985 of NC_045626.1, forward strand.
GAGAGAATGTGAGTTGGGGGTGAGACAGAGGGAGAGGGAAAAAATGTTAAGCAGGCTCCATGCCCAGCACAGGGCTCAGTCTCACAACCCTGAGATCATGATCTGAGCTGAAACCAAGAGTTAGACACTCAACTGACTGAACCCCAAAGTTGAGCATCTTTTTGTGTGCTTATTTTCCATCCTTATATCTTCTTTGATGAAGTATCTGTTAAAGTATTTTGACTCCCCTCTTTTTTTTTTTTTAGTTTTGGATGTTTATTTTCTTATTATTGAATTTTGGGAGTTTTTAAAAAAATATATTCTGGATAGAATTCCTAGATAAGTGATTTGCCAATATTTTCTTCCAGTTTGTAGCTTTTTTCATTCTTTTAACAGTGTCTTTCAGAACAGAAATCCCTAATTTTGCAAAGCTTTTTATCTTGATGAAGTCCCAGTAGTTCATTTTTTTGCTCTTAATTCTCTTGCCTTTGGAGACATGTCTAAGCAAGAAGCTGCTGAGGCCAAGGTCTAGGATTTTAATGGAGTCCTGTCTCACGTTCAGGTCTTTTATCCAATTTGAGTTTATTTTTGTGTGTGGTAGTTAATAGTCAACAAAACTAAAAGGCAACCTATAGAATGGGAGAAGATACTTGCGAATGTCTTATCAGATAAAGGGCTAGTATCCAAAATCTATAAAGAACTTATTACACTCAAAACCCAAGAAACAAAAAAATCCAATCAAGAAATGGGCAGAAGGTATGAACAGACATTTCTCCAAAGAAGACATACAAATGGACAACAAATACATGAAAAAATGCTTAATATCACTCAGAATCAGGGAAATACAAATCGAAACTATGATAGATACCACCTTACACTCACACTGGTCACAGCGGATAAAATTAACAAGTTGGGAAGCAACAGCCATTTGTGAGGATGTGGAGAAAGGGGCATCCTCTTACAGTGTTTGTGGGAATGCAAACTGGTATAGCCATTCTGTAAAACAGTATGGAGTTTCCTTAAGAAGTTAAAAATCACTATGACCCAGCAATTGCACTGCTAAGTATTTATCCAAAGGATACAAATATAGTGATTCGAAAGGGTACATGTACCCCAATATTTATAACAGCAATGTCCACAGTAGCCAAACTATGGAAAGAGCTCAGATGTCCATTGCCAAATGAATGGATAAAGAAGATGTGACTTTATATGCATATATAATATATACATAATGGACTATCACTCAGCCATCAAAAAGAATGAAATCTTGCCATTTATAATGATGTGGATGGAACTGGAGGGTATGATGCTAAGCAAAATAAGTCAGTCAGAGAAAGACAAATACCATATGATTTTACTCATATGTGGAATTTAAGAAACAAAACAGATGAGCATAGAGGAAGGGAAGGAAAAATAAAATAAGATGAAAATAGAGCAGGAGTAAGAGATGCTTAACTCTAGGAAACAAACAGGGCTGTTGGAGGGAAGATGGGTGGGGGGATTGGATAATTGGGTGATGGGTATTAAGGAAGGCACTTCATGTAATGAGCACTTGGTGTTATATACAACTAATGAATCACTAAAGTATACCCTGAAGCTAATAATAAAGTATATATTAACTAAATTGAATTTAAATAAAGAATAAAAAAAAGAAATCTCTTATTTTGAAGAAGCTAATTTAGCAATTTTTTCTTTATGGACCTTGATTTTGGTGAAATATTCAATAAACCTTAGCCAACAACCTGTTGGGATTTTGACTGGAATTGTATGGAATATTTAGGGCAATTTTGGGAGAATTAATATCATAAAAGTATTAACTTTTTAGACCCATGATTATGGTATTTATTCAGGTCTTTAAAATTTTACTCAGCAATGTTTTATAGTTTTCAGTGAACAGATCTTAGAAGTCTTCTGTCAAATTTATCCCTAAGTATTTCATAATTTTGAAGTTATTGTAAGTAGTAGCTGAAAGAGGAAAAGAAATGATTTTTGATTTTTCATTACTAGTATATGAAGATACAACGGTTTTCTGGGTATTGTATATTCTGTAACCTTGCTAAACACATTGATTAGGTCTATTTTTTTTTTTCGTAGCTGTTATTGAATTGTCTATATAAATGAATTTTTGTTTGTGAATGAAGGGAGCTTTACTATTTCCTTTCCAATCTAGATGCTTTATTTCATCTTATTGCCTTATTGTACTGTCTAAAACCTTCTGTACAATGTTTGAGAGAGAGCAATTACCCTTGCATTGTCCTTGATTTTATGTGGAAAGTTTGAAATGTCTTTCATCTAGTCTTCAGAGAATTTTCAATCAGGAATGGATGTTGATTTTGTCAAATGCTTTTTATGCATCTATGAGATAATCATGCAGTTTTTCTTTTTTCATCTATTAATATGGTGTGTTATATTGATTGATTTTGAATGATTAAACCAACTTTGCCTTCTGGAAATAAACTATGAGTCATGAGTCTGAGTCATGATATATTATCCATTTTATTTATGGTTGGATTCAATTTGCTAAAATTTTAAGAACTTTTGTAGTTATGTTCACGAAGGATATTGGTAGGTAGTTTTATTTTCTTGTAATGTCTTTGGCTGCTCTGTGAGAATAATGCTGGCTTTAAAGAATGAGTTGGGAAGTATTCCTTGGCCTTCAATTTTCTGGAAGTATTTGTAGATCGGTAACATTTATTTCTTAAATACTATTCAGAAATAACTAGTGACGTGTCTGGATCTACAGTACTTATTTACTTATTTACTTACTTATTTATGGAAAGATTTAAAATTAGAACTTCAGTTGCCATGGGGTGCCTGGGAGCTTAGTTGGTTAGGTGTCAGACACTTGATTTCACCTCAGATCGTGATCTAAGGGTTGTGAATCTCACAGGTCTTGTGCCTCGTGTGGAGCCTACTTAAAAAAAAAAAAAATCAGTTCCTTTAATGGATAGAGCTATTCAGTTTATTTATTTTTGACAAGATTTTGTAGTTTGTGTCTTAAAGGAATTTGTATTATTTTATGTGGTCAAATTTATAAGTGTTAAGTCAAATTTATAGGCATATAAAGTTGTGCATAACATTCCTTATGCTTTTATTTTATTTTATTTTTTTAAAATAAAATATTTATTTGATTTAAATAAATTCAAATAAATAAATAAACAAAATATTTATTTATTTATTTATTTATTTATTTATTTGAGAGAGATAGAGAGAGAATGAGGGACACAGAGAGAGAGAGCATGAGAGGAGAGAGGTCAGTAGGAGAAACAGACTCCCTAGCGATCAGAGAGCCGGATGCGGGGCTCGAACCTGGGACTCCAGAATCATGACCTGAGCCAAAAACAGCTGTCCAACCAACTGAGCCACCTTATGCTTTTAATAAACTGTGGAATCTATAGTAATGTCACCTCTCTCATTTCTAATTGTTTCTTTTCTTTTCTTTTTTTTCTGATCAACCTGGCTAGAGGTTGATAAATTTTATTGATCTTCTCTAAAAAATAGCTTGTGTTTTCATTGATTTTTCTCTATATTTTTTTTGGTGTGTTCGATTTCATTGATTTCCATGTGATCATTCTTGTCTTCTTCTTTGGTTTTCATTTTCTCTTATTTTTCTAGCCTCTTAAGCAGAGGTACTGACTTTATACCCTTGTTTCCTATTATAGTAATTTAGTGTTATGAATTTCCTTCCAAGTACTACTTTACTTGAATTCCACCAATTTTGATGTTTTCATATTCATTTACTTTGAAATACTTTATAATGCAGCTTTACATTGTTTTTTATTCTATTCTCTCTCTTCCCTCTTTCCCATTTGTGTTTAATTTCCACATGTTTGGGGATTTTCCAGATATCTTTTTGTTCTTGATTTCTAATTTAGTCCATTATGACATACTGGAATTACAAAGTGATTTACCCATAACAATTACAATATTGGAATGTTCTGAATTTAACTATATATTTACTTTTACTACTGACTTTTATACTTTCATACATTTTTATGTTACTAATTACCATTTTTTCATTTCAGCTTGAAGAATTTCCTTTAAAATTTCTTGTAAGGCAAACCTCGTGGGCTTGTACTCCTTTAGCTTTAGTTTATTCTGGCAAATCTCTTTCAATTTTGAAGGATGACTTTGTTGTGTAGAGTATTAGTTTTCTCTTTCAGCACTTGGAATATATTATTCTGCTTCCTCCTGGCCTGCTGAAAAGTCTACTGAATTTCTCATGGGTATTCCCTTGTACATGATAAGTTGTTTTTTTCTTACAGTTTTTATGATTCTCTTTGTCTTTAACTTTTGAGAGTTTATTAGTGTTTATCAGTTGGTCGGATTCATCTTTTTTGGTACTTTTTGGGCTTCCTGGATCTGAATGTCTTTTTCCTGGTTAGGAAGGTTTTTAGCTATTATTTCATTGGAAACATTTTCTGTCCCTTTGTCTATCTCCTCTTGTATCCTCTGGGATCTCTATAATGCATATATTGGCACTCTCGTTAATGTCCCAGTAAGTCCATTAACCTATCCTTTACTCTTTTCATTCTTTTTTTCTTCTTCATCTTATGATTGGATGAATTCCTCTGCCCTGACATTAAGTTCCTCATCCTTTCTTCCAGTTGATCTAGTCTGTTGTTTAAACCCTTTATTTATTTTTTTCAGTTCAGTTGTTGTGTTCTTTAGTTCTATGATTTCTGTTTGGTACTTTTTAAATTATTCTATATAAATTATTCATTCTATTTCTCTGTCCAAATTTTCATTTTGTCCATGCATTATTCTTCAGGCCTCAGTGAGGATCTTTATGGCAGATAAATCATTTATCTCTGATTCATTAAGATCAGTTTCTGAAGACATATCTTGTTCTTTTGCTTGGAACATATGCCCATATTTCTTCTTTTTCTTTTACCTCCATGTTGGTTCCTGTGCATTAGATAAAACAGCCACATCTCCTAGTCTTGACAGACTGACCTGATGCAGGAGATGAAACTTGTTAATCAGCCTGGACAAGCTCCTGGTTGCCTCTTGCTCCTTTGTGACTTTCTCAGCTGCTCTCTTTCTTCTTATTTGGTTCCAGTAGTTTAAGGTGTGCCAAGATCTGTGAGTCTCCCAAAGGTATGGGAAATGCCCATATGCATCTTCAGGCCCCCAGAGGACTATTAATTGTCTGCCCCTTCAGCCCCTGATGCTGGCTAATTGGAAGACCTTTAGACAACAGTTGGGAAAGTCAGGATGTTAGATATGCCAGCTAGCTTTTATCAGGGGGAAACTGGGAACTGGGTATTTTTACCTGCTCACTCTGTGTTAAGCCAAAGGGAAGAGTCTCTGGGAGAGCTTGGGTTCCCATATAGAACAAACTCTTTGTGTGATTCCAAGCATCTTGTGAATGCTGTGCCCCATCATCTCCTAGAGATAGGTGGTTTGGATGGCAGCTGTAACAGTTGGTGTACCAGAAATGTGTACAACCTCCTTCCAGGAAGAAGCTGGAGACTTGGTTTACTGTTTGAGTGAGCTGGTGGAGACAGGGAGGATTTGTCCTACCAGCTCTTTCAGGTTCCCAGAAGGATCATGGACAGTTTCCTTATGCAGGGTGATTTAACTTTGTAACCCTAGGCAGCAGTGGGAAAGTTGGCAGTCACATCTCTTCTGGGGAGAAACTGGGAGAGAGCATTTTTATCTGGATCCATTGGCACTGTGCCTACTGAGGACAGTTGTAGGAAGTGCCTCTGTGCCCATTGGAGACCTGCTTGCTTTATTTAATATGGTTCTGTGGGACTTACGAATGCTGAGCTTTTTCGGCTATCAGAGATAGGTTATTTTGAGGGCCCATCCCCTGGGTTGTAAAATTTAGGGGGCTAGATATCTGGAAGCTCCTTGCAGGGAGATATTGTGACTTGGGTTTTTTTTTTTTTTTTTTTTTTTTTTTTTTTTTGGAGCAAGCCAGATGGAGAAGTCAGGAGAAGTGTCTGCTGGCTCTTTTGGGGTCTGCAAAGGATCACAGTCAGCACTTAGATACACCTAATTGGAAGCCAGACCCCCAATGGTAGCTGGTAAAAAATGTAGTTAAACCCCTTGGGAAAAACTAGAAGAAGAGCATTTTTGTTGGTTCCTCTCCACTGAGCCTCGGTGTGATAGCCAAGGAACATGCCTGTGTGTCTTTTTAACAACTGTTAGTTTGTTGGCTATAGTCCTGTGAGACTCATGAATGCAAACTCTGTTGGTGTTCAGAGCTAGATGATTTGGGGGCCTCTTTCTTGGGTGGCAGTCTTAAAAGTTGGGGTGCTATATGAGTCACCCAAACACTTCACTCCTCAGAACTGGGGAATTGGGAATTCTTTCCCAATTGTAATGTGCTGTGCCAAAGATGGGATTTATGGCAAGAGTTTGTCTCCACCTTTACTACCTATTTCTGTGTGAGTATTTTCTTGGTCGCCCATTGAGTATGAGTCAGTCAATTGTTTCTGAATTTCTCTCAGAAGGAATTGCTCCACATGTAGCTATATATTCAGTGCATCTGTTGGAGGAGAGAGATTCTAGAGCCTCCTATGTTTCCATCTCAGTGATATATTAGTCTAAAATACTTTCTTAATTTCTGGTTCCATGACTCTCCTAACCCTGGGAGAACACTGTGTGGACATGAAACCAGAGATTGGAGTGATGCTTCGACAAGCCAAGGAATGCCAGAGATACACTGTAAACCAGCAGAAGCTAAGTGACTGGAAAGTCAACAGATTTTTCCTTATAGCCCTGGGGAAAAAACCCAATCCTGGCGACCCCTTGATCTTGGTTTTCCAGCTTCCAGACCTGTGAGGCAGTAAACTCCTGTTGTTTAAGTGGTACTTTATTTTGACAGTACTAATAAACTGATAAATAATCCAATATCAGGATAATAAGTGTGGTTGTTGCTACTGAGGTATCATTGCTCCTAAGCCCTAAGTGTAAAGGTGAGAAAATGTATGCATGGATACTAACCCATGGGTACATGCGCATCTGTGATTGTGTCTGTATCACCTTTGTTTTGGTTTTTTGTTTTTTTAATTTTTTCACTACCTTCTGATGTACCAATTCTTTTTTTTTTTTTTAAAGATTTTTTATTTATTCATTTGACAGACAGAGATCACAAGTAGGCAGAGAGGCAGGCAGAGAGAGAGGAAGGGAAGCAGGCTCCCCGCCAAGGAGAGCCCGATGCGGGGCTTGATCCCAGGACCCTGGGATCCTGACCTGAGCCGAAGGCAGAGGCTTTAACCCACTGAGCCACCCAGGAGCCCCTCACCTTTGTTTTTGAAAGATATTTTCAGTGGGCAGGAATTTTATATTGACAGTTTTAGCACTTTCAAGATATGGCTTATTCTCTTCTGGCTTGCATTATTTTGGGGAAGAAATTGTAATTTATATCTTTGTTCCTCTGTACATAATGTCCCCCCCCCCCCCCCCCGTTTTTAAGATTTTCTATTTATCACTGGTTTTAAGCAATTTGATCATGATGTGCCCTGGTATGCTTTTCTATTTTTTCTTTTGTCATTTTTGGTATTTGAGGTTTGTTGTGCTTTTATGGTTTTCATCAAATCTAGAAAGATTTAGCCATTATTCCTTCAAGTTTTTTCCCCTTTATACTTCTCTCCTTTTTCAGGGACTCCAGCTATAAGTATATAAGACTACTTAAAGTTGTTTATTATTATATCTTCAAGTTGACTAATATTTTCTTTTGCAGTTTATTCTGCAGTTAATCCCATCCAAAATATTTTTTCATTTAATATACTTTAGTTTTCAGCTCTAGAAGCTTAATTTGGGTCTTTTAAGTATATTTATGTGTCTAATTCACACATGTGGTATTTTTTAGCTTTTTAGGCATAAAATAATTATCTTGATGTTCTTGTTTACTAATTCTATTACATTATTACTAATTATACTCTAGTGTAATATTATTCTATGTCATTTCTAGGTTGGTTTTAATGGTTAATTTTTAAAATTTCTCATTATAGATCGTATTTGCTTTCTTCTTTGCATGCCCCATAGTTTTTGATTGGATACTACCTATTGTGAATTTGGATGTTGGATGTTGGATGTTTTTCTGTTCCTGTAAATACTTTTACACTTTGTTTTTGTATGCCATTAAATTCCTTCAAGGCAGTACCACAGTCATATTTCTGAATGTGGCTAGATGAAATCAGAGCAGTTAGTCTTGGTGTAAGTTTTCCCCACTATTTTTTTTTTTTTTAAGATTTTATTTATTTATTTGACAGAGATCACAAGCAGGCAGAGAGGCAGGCAGAGAGAGAGGAGGAAGCAGGCTCCCTGTTGAGCAGAGAGCCTGATGCGGGACTCGATCCCAGACCCTGAGATCATGACCTGAGCCGAAGGCAGCGGCTTAACCCACTGAGCCACCCAGGCGCCCAGTTTTCCCCACTATTTGAAGCAAAGTCCTTTGAAACTTTCTATCCAGTATCCTGTAAATGACTAGTTTTTTTTTCTGTCTTAGCTTATGGACAAGAGAGTTATTCCCAGTTCTGTGTGAGTTCTAGGTACTGTTACTTCTTATCTTTTCAGTTGGTTATTTCTGCTGCCTCAGATAATTTCCATACATGCATGATCAGTACACAGCTGAAGACTAGGAGAGGAAGCTTCTTCAGAGAGGAGCCCCTGAAGATTTCTGGGGCTGCAATCCTGTTCAGTCTTCTCCTTCTCAATACTCTGACCTGCAAACTCTAGTCAGTTTGTCCTCCTCAGACTTCCACCTCTATCCTCTTGGGTCTGAATGACTGCTGAGCTCTGCCTTGATTCCTCCTTTTGTGACATTCCTAGAAACTCTCCTCAGACAGTAATCTGGGGAATCTTAAAACTTCTCTCATTTCTTTCTTTCTTTTCTTTTTTTTTTTTTTAAGATTTTATTTATTTATTTGACAGAGAAAGACACAGCTGGAGAAGGAGCACTGCAGATGGAGTGGGAGAGGGAGAAGCCGGCCCTCCGAAGAGCAAAGAGCCTGATGTGGGGCTCAATCCCAGGACTCTGGGATCATGACCTGAGCCGAAGGCAGACGCTTAACGACTGAGCCATCCAGGCACCCCCTCTCATTTGTTTCTTATCTCTCAAGAATCACTGTCTTTATCCTCATGTTCTAAAACCTTTGTTTCATATACTTTATCTATGCCCCCACATGGGAAGATAAATCTAGTCCTTCATCTTGCCCAGGAGTGAAAATTGATAGTCATTTTTGGTCTACTTTGCTACCCACAGAATCTCCTTTGCCCCTGTGGTCCAGAAGATTCTGTTGCTTTGGAACCATTTCTTCGCTGTGGTAACCAGACTCCAGGATAATCCTTAATGATTGCCACCTTCTGATATTCACACTTTTGTTAATTCACATTGTATTTCATTTGGTGATTTTGACCAGTAGCATATGATAGGGGGAGTAGTAAATGACTTCTAAGATCAAATTACAAAAGACTAAAGCTTCCATCCTGGGTGTTTTGTTGTTACCACTCTCCATTCCCAAAATCACTTAGCCATGTAGTGGGCAGTTCTGTGGTCATGCTGGCACTGCAAAGAATTGTAGCCTCCTCCCAATAGCCGCTTGAGTGAAAGTGAAAGGATAATCTCCAGCCACAGCTGAACCTTGAGATGAGTACAGTCCTAGCAGATAGCTGGGTTACAGCTACTTCAAAGATTTTGAGCTCTACCCACTTGGCTAAACTACTCCTGACTTCCTGATCCTAGGAAATTTTGTGAGATAATTGTTGTTTTAAGTATCAAAGGTTTGGGGCAATTAGTTACACAGCAATAGATAATTAATACATTGATTCAGCAAACACTTACTGATGATATGTACAGGTTGTTGGATGTTCACCATCCCTGTGGATAAAGTCTAATTTCTCAACCAAACACCTAGAGTTCTTTATTATATGCCTCCTACCACTTTTCTTTCACTATGCTAGACCATCAGAGCTCTGGTTCACTCATCATAACTTGCTGTAATTCCTCAAATATTACGTGATTTTTGTGTTTGTATATGTTCTTTCCTTTATCTTTATTCATTTGTTTGCTAAACTCTTGTTCATCCTTTAAGACTCAGATCAACATTACATCATTCTTGACCTTGCCCGGATGATTCACATCTTTTCCCACTGCTTAAGATTCCCATTTCAAGTCACTAAGCCTTAGTGTTCTTAACACTCTTAATATTTCAAGACATTATTTTTTAAAATTAATCACTTAATTTTATTTAAAATTTTTTTTAAATTTTTAAATTAACATATAATGTATTATTAGCCCAAGGAGTGCAGGTCTGTGAATTGCCAGGTTTATACACTTCACAGCCCTTACCATAGCACATACCTTCCCCAGTGTCCATAACCCAACCACCCTCTCCCTACCCCCGTTCCTCCAGAAACCCTTAGTTTGTTTTGTGAGATTAAGAGTCTCTTATGGTTTGTCTTCCTCCTGATCCCATCTTGTTTTATTTATTCCTTTCCTACCCCCCAAACACCCAACATTGCCTCTCAACTTCCTTATATCAGGGAGATCATATAATAATTGTCTTTCTCTGATTGACTTATTTTGCTCAGCACAATACCCTCTAGTTCCATCCATGTCATCACAAATGGCAAGATTTTATTTCTTTTTTTGGCTGCATAGTATTCCATTGTATATATATACCACCTTTTCTTTATCCATTCATCTGTTGATGGACATCTAGGTTCTTCCAATAGTTTGGCTATCGTGGACATTGCTTCTATAAACATTCGGGTGCATGTGCCCCTTCGGATCACTACATTTGTATCTTTAGGGTAAATACCCAGCACTGCGATTGCTGGGTCATAGGGTAGCTCTATTTTCAACTTTCTGAGGAAGCTCCATGCTGTTTTCCAGAATGGTTGCACCAGCTTGTATTTTCACCAACAGTGTAGGAGGGTTCCCCTTTCTCCGCATCCTCGCCAGCATCTGTCAAGACATTATTTTAAAGATGATTTATTTTATGAAACTTACTCCCTAGCCAAGGTACAGTTAGCCCCTCATTGCCCTGGATACTCACCATGCTTGATACATTCATTAAAGCATATATGACATACTTTATTTTTGTTTGTTTGCTACTTTTATGTCTCTCTCTTTTTTATTAGACTTTAATTTTTATGAAAGTATTTCAGATATCTCATTCTTTGTGATTTCGAAGCATGGTGGGTGGTATATAGTAGTGGCCTAATGAATGTTGGTTGGATAAATTTAGTCTTCTTAGTTTTGTAATATTTCCTCTTGAATAAAATATTTATTTATTTTTTAATCAGATATTTATTAAATAAAATATAGTTTTGTTTTAAAAAAGTAATCAGTCTTTCACTTAAAACTTTCTTATTAATTTATAATTTAATTGCATTATTGTCAGAGTGTGTAGCCTCTCTACTTTACCCTCTTATAACTTTATTGAGTTTTTCTCTGAAGTTGACATGGGAATTTAAAACATAAATTTTCTGAAGTTTTCTACTACCATTTTTTAAAAACTAAACATTCTAGAGGACATTCAAAAGGATATTGTATTCTTTTTAGGAAATATAGCATGAATTTGTGTTTAAAACTTCATTAATTGTCCTCATATATACTCTTACTTATAATGCCATAGACTGAAAGGAGTGTCTCTCCCACTATACTTAAGGTTCTGTCAATATTTCCTTGTATTTATGTTAGGCTTTGTTTGATATATTTTAATGTGATGTTACTTAGTGCATGATGGTTCATGTTTTCTACTTTTTATCAATAGGAAATGACCTTTAGATCTTATTTATTTCTTAGTTTTTATTTCTTAGTTTTTTGGTTTTGGACTCATATTTTTATGTTAAAGTGATTGTTGAGTGCATTTAGGTAAAATTACTCCCTATACTTGGGTGGTAAGGAAAAGTTGCCTGAAGTTGGAAATAAAATTGGTTTATGAGTGTTACATTTTAAAAATACTCATAATAGTTCAAAGCAATGATACCAAATGTCAACTAAGAGACTTTTCTAACTAAAACATCCTTATTTTTGTATCTTTAATTCTGATTCATGTTTTTTTGTTTTGAGTTATTAAACTCAAGTCAGAGTTTATTAAACAGTTACATGAGACAACAATTTGCACTGAAAAAATATGTTTTAATTGTAGTAATGCCTTATGTATTTTTGCATTTTGTAATCCATTTAGTTGCTTGTACACCAATTGCTTAGTAGAGAAACCTAGAGCAGAAATGTTAGAAGACAACTGATGATTCATTAGAAATGGAATTGAAGCATCTCTAAAATTATAACGAATATATTGGAAGAGATTTTGTGATGGCCACATAAATTACTTAATTACTTTTAGTATCTCATTGTCTTATATAGCAAGATACATTAGCATCTGATTTAATAAATGGGTTGATGTTTGCTTTGGTTGATTTTTTTTCACTTCCATGGTTCTGAACTAAAAATAAGTGCTCATAAAAATGTAGTAGTCTCCCCTTACATTACTTTGTAGTAATAGTTTAGAGTATTTTGAGTTGTAAAATACTTTTGATTTAAGAGAATGGAATTATCTATTTCTTCTTATTGTCAGTAATCTAAGGCTGTAAAATGATGGAAATATCTTTATTTTCATTACCATTGGCCAGTAACTTTACTGAGCACTTTCAGGTAGGATAAATTTTAATATAGTAAATAGTTGTTTTGTGTTCACAGTGTTCTCCTGCTCCTTTAAAAATACTTCTGTGAAATCTTCCAATAATTTTTAGTTGTACTTTGAAGATCGATTGTTTTAAAAATATCAACACTTGCCAAGAATGGAAAAACCCTAAACTTGAGAAAGAATTTAACAGGTAGAAAACTATTATAAGCAACAAATAAATATAAATAATAATAATGCAGTATAGTAATTAGGTTTAAACTACCTCAGGTCTGCAATAGAGTCACAATTCTCAGAAAGAATAAGGGCAAAACCCACAAGTAAGTAAATACTTGACACAAAATTTATGCATCAAAGCCTATATATTTTACATTTGACTCTACAAAGTCTCTAGGCTTTTACTTAGAGTTTGTTTCTGCTTTAGACAAAGCATTAACATACATTTCAGAGGTTGAAGAGCCAATAAATAGTATAAAGAATTAAGAAAAGATAGTGGCTAGCTTGACTGTAAAGGAAGAGAGAGAAACCTATAAATCTAGATACATAAAGGCACATCTGTTGGGCATATCTCTTACACTGTAGGGCAATGTCCTCTGAGAGCATCATTATATTATTTCATAATATATATTGTTTATATATCCACATATACTATTTTATTGTATAATCATTTATGAAGATTATTCTGAAACACACAGATGGAATGATAGGGAAAGGGTTAAATAAAGCTTTGGCACAATCTGGAAAATTTACCTTTGTGAGTTAGCTTATTCCACAAGTGAGTGTCTAGACAAGCAAGTTGTGGAACCTGAGCACTCAGATTGTACTTCTTTCTGTGCAGTGTGCTCTTGACCCAGATGTAATTCCTTTGCACTGTAGTATATAAACTTTCCTGCTGCTTTTGCCCTTTTGGAGCCTGGTCAGGTGGAAACAAACTGGGGTTTGATGACTTTATAAATAGAGATGGGTCGACATATTCTATTAATAGTGGGACTGTCCTAAATCTTTGGCTGGTACTCAGAAGAAATTATAGCTTACAGTTTGTAAATACAGACGTATTTAAGGGCTGAAATAAAATAGCAAACACAGATATACTTTTATCCTTCCAGTTATAGGAGAAACAGAGGATTTTTAAAAAATATGTAATTTGATTTGAAAATATATATTTCATAGTATAACTCTTTCTCCTCTGTTGATGTGTCATTTTAAGCAATACAAATATTTTAGTATATTTTCTTCAACTACTGGATATGTAGCATCACAAACATTTAATTTTGTTCTTGAAAGCTGGAGTGACTGGTTTTTCAAAATTACAGGATAAAATTTCATTAAATTTTAAGAAACATTTTAAAAAACATAATGGGAAATGACAAAATTATTTTCATACTTTATGCAAACCAACATCATAGAATGCCATTTTACTGCATTTCTTTAATAAAATAAATAAGCTCTTTTATGTGAAGCCTCATTTCAGTTTATTACAAAATGCAAACAACTAAGAATTGTAGACCTTGTGCTTCCCTTTGCCCCTTTCCTACACTCACATACACTCTTAAAACTGAAACCTGGCATTCTTTCTGATTACATTGTAATTTGATTTGAATTAGAGTGTTTGATCTGGATTAGAGTGTTTCCCCCAAACATTAAAATAGTTAATACCTAGCTCTTACTAAAAGTTCAATAAATACTTGTTGATTGATTTACTTTTTGTTCTAGAAAGCATTTTTTAGTGGGATAGGTAAAATATTTGAGTAACTTGAAGTATTATTATAAATCATCAAAGCTGAGGAGGGGGATGTTTTGAGGTCATCTAGGTCAACTGCCTTGTTTTATAGAAGAGAAAACAGAGACACTAAGAGGTGAGTAGTTATCTTCATTATGAAGGCCAGCTAGTAGTTAGAGGCAAGACAACTAAAATACAGGGACCTTGCTGCTTAGTTTCATGTTTTTTTTTTACCCCATTGTACAGTTCTCTGGAGTTTCCACATTTGTAAGACTAAAATTTGAAAACCTACCCGTAACCATTTATATATTAGAACTAAGACGGGTTATAAGTCAAGATGGTGATGTGCCGGCCACTTTATGATGCTATTTAGCTAGCATATCTTTAATTCCATCAAACGAATGCATAACAATTAAGTTTTCTCAGGAAAGTTTTGACAAACAACGGAAGGCTTTTATGGTTCCTTTCAGGCTGTTTTGTTTTCCTAGTTAAGTGTTGCTTCAAAATTTCCCTATTGTATGGTAGCTTACTTTTATGTAGTCAGAAAAATGTAAGGGATTGAATACCCAGTGGAGAGTTGTGTTTTTTTCACTTTTACTGTCACAGATTTTGGGACTGGCTATATTTGAACCCTTGCTGGTAATTTTAGAGGAAGGATAATGCTGTATATGTGAACATGTATATATCTTTAATGATATATCCCCTTTGAGGGGTTTGCCACTGATATGAGAAATTTTTGACTGCCTACGGCAATTTCCTTGACCTAGAAAATTAAATTTCCTTCAAATGCAATTATAATTACATTAAGTTATATAACTGAAATAAAGTATTAATTTATGTGGATGGATTCCATTCTAAACCATTCTAAAACATTTGGCTTTTTCTTTATACCATATGTTAGTATTATGTCCCCAGAAAAACTTTTTACAGATATTGTTGAAATCCAAGGAGTCATAAGAATTAATATTTAGTTTGAACATTTTCTTCAACCAATAAAATACATTTTATTTTCCTGTGCATATCACAATTGCTTAGCCTTCCTACTAATTGAGTTACTTATTTAAATAGTGAAATAGCTTCTTAAGAGCTATTTAACAGAGCTCAGTCTTCTTCTAGAAAATAATGACTTTAAGACTGTTAGTATATAGGGTACCTGGGTGGCTCAGTCTGTTAAGCCTTGGAGTCTTTGATTTCAGCACAGGTCCTGATCTCAGAGCGGTGAGATAGAGCCCTGAGCCCCTGAGCCCCAAGGCATTGTGGGCTCAGCAGGGAGTCTTCTTCCGCACCTTCTCCCTCCCCCTCTACTCCTCCCCCTGCTCAAACAATCTCTCTCTCTCTCTCTCTCTCTAAAATAAATAAATAAATCTTTAAAAACAAAAGACTGTGATCCTAAGTGCTGACATTATTTCTAGTTAGTGATAATAGCCTAGAATCTCTAGTAATGCTTTTATTTGTATTTAACTTGTTTTCTTGCCTTTGTGTTACCACAGTTCAACATTCAGAGCCTTGACATGTTGAAATAGGCCATCTTTAACCACTAAAAGCATAGCTTAGCCCCAGACTCATTTATTTTGCATTAAGCAAGGTTGGCACCATCCTTGCACAGATGAATGGCTTTTGAATAAATTGTGTTGTGTTCTCTTTAATAGGAAACAGCTTTTTTTTTTTTTCCTCTCCAACAAACACTGTCACTTTTATTACGAATCATTAATGGTTAGACATGAAGCTGGCTGTCTCTTAATGTTACCCTAGTGATTACATATTCATTTACTACATGCGTATAACAAATCGGCTCCACGTCTGGTCTACTTGTGCTCATTTCCAGATAACAATGTACAGCCAGATTGTTCTTGAACTCTGACCCTATGATATTGCTTGTGTGGTGTCATCCTATTTGTTAATTCATTCCTTGATCGCATAGCTCTTATGCCTAATACATTTTCATCACACTCTAGCATTTATTTTATCCTTACAGCCCAAAGCTCATGTATCTACCTTTGTCAGAGTCGGTTGGGTAGTGACTACATTAGTATATAGCAATACAGTAACAATATTCTTAAACAAGATGGGGGAAGGAAATGCTGGGCTATATTTTTAGTTCTTTATATTCCAGAGACTTGGCAAAGGGAGAAGCTATGCCCACTAAATCTGTTCACAGCCAAGTGTTTTTAGAATCTTGGAATTTTCTTTTTTGGAGTTCTTCTTACTGTGGATCCATTGGAAAGCTGATAAAACAGATTGCCTGTAAGAGAGTCAATATAAAAATAGTCTGCAAGAATGCATGCCACCATCTGTGTTGTCTTATCTAGAGATTGTATCCCTGTCTCAGATTGACTTCGAAATTATTATGCTTATAAATATTAATTGATGAAAAGAAATTAGAAAAAGTGTAAAAGTGTGTCTGTGAATATATATATATATATATATTCACAGCTTTGGATTAGAATTTCTTCTGTCTTGGCAGATAAATTAAATTTGAAGTTTCCTTTGAAAAGTATTAATTAAAGTACACATAAGAGTTTAAAAAATATTCCCTTTTGTGATAGAAGTTTTCTAAGTCAAAGGTTAATGATGGAGACACATTAATCACAGCATCCTTGGTAACTCACGGAAGCACTTAGAAATACGTTTGCTTCTGGATAATGTATGAATGTGTATATGATATACAACTACCATCTCTCATGACATGAGTATAGAGGGAGAAATTATTTATTAAGCATGAAGAAGTAGGGTTGGTATGACATAAAGGAAAACATTTTTCTTGACCAAAATAAATTAATATTTGAAGGAGAATAAGCAAGTAAATATGATTACGTTTGGCCCAAATTGCTGTTCTAGTAAAAGTAGATGATGTTTCTCTTTTAAAAGGCCCCCTTTTTGGTGAGAAATCAGTAGCAGTACATCCCAGAAATTCTTCTCTGGCTTGATTTATTTACATAGAAGCTCCATGCCTGGAGAAAAATCTCTGCAAACCTAGTTACTTAGTGCTTATTATGAGTTTTCCCATGTGTTTTTCTAATTAAAATGGTTTTCTTTAGCATAAAGTTTGTAGGATGGAAATATTTGAAAATAAAGTTTGATAATCTCTTGATCTTTTCTTTACATGGTTTAATTTCCTACATTGTGCAAGGTAGTTTTAATTGGACAATTTAGGAAAGATGTTCTGGAAACAGTGGAACGGAGCAATCCACAGTTTTCTTCAATTGTTTGGATCAAAGCAATTGAACCAAATTAAAGGTCAATTTTTTTCTTTCTTTATATTTCCATCTAATATTATGATTTTAATAAACAGTTCGCCTACTGGTAATCTTAGCATGGAGTGTAGGAGTCAATAGCTCCCTCTTGGGTGTTGCTCAGTTCTGCCAGGAAAGATTACCTATCCGAAAGAAAATCCCCTATTTTCATAGAGTCCTTTTAAAAGGGGGTCAAAACCTTTCGTTCCACACTTAGAGTTGGAGTCTAAAGAGAATACAGCAAATTGAACACACACTAGTGTTAAGGTGACTTGTTAAGTCACCTCTTAAGAACATGTTTAGAGGGAAAGGATATACAGAGAGCATTAAAACCCTTAGTACTTGAAGTGGTGCAACTAAGAGGCCATAGTGGGGAAAGTGTGCTAAAAGGGAGCCTGAGAAAACCTGAAAACATTTCCATAAATGTGTATGAATAGCAATTTCTAATATGCATTCTGTAGTCAGAAAAATAAATGAAAAAATTCTACCAAGAAGGTTGATGTGAAAGAGAGAGAGAGAGAGTATCTGGGTAGGATGTCTCTGTGTAAACAAGTAAAGAAAATGCTTCTCTAGAACCAGGCATTCCTCCTGTGGTAAACACAGAACATGTGACACAACAGGTGGAACAGAATGTTGGAGAGTCTCAAACACCATCTCTGAACCTTCATAAGCTGGGTCTGTGCCTTATCTAATATACCTGGACACAGCAGTGTAACACCAGTGGTAGGAAGTGTTCTTCCTCTCCTGCGTGGGTGTGTCGAGGCCTGCGGAATAGAGAGTGCATCCCTGGCAGAAGTGGGATCATTAGGCAGAGCCTAGTCCTTGGCCAGCCTTAAGAAGTATCTTTTACCACCACTATGTGCCTCTTGGATTATCTCACACCTAACTTTCATCCTGTGTCTATAGGTGCAAAATTGCAGGAGTCTTCAGCTTGCTTAGGCATTAGAATCACCTGGGGAGTTTTCAAGAATGGTGGTGCTTGGATCCCATCTCTGAACTCTTGGATCAGGGACTTGGTGGTGGGCCTGAAGTTTGGGCCTTTAAAAAGCTCCCCAGTAAAGTTTACTGTGTAGTAAGGTTGAAAGTCTTTAATTTTTTTTTTTTAAATTCCTGAAGGCATTGGTGAAATTAGTTAATGATACTCAAAGATAATATTGTGGTGACTAAAAGGAGAAAAAGTATATTAACATCTTGAAGTAATGCCTTAAAATTTTATATTTAAGATTTGTTTCTAACCTGTTTAAAATTTGTTTTTAAATTGTGGCCAGTTTAAATAAAGAAAACTAATATATACCTGGTAGTTAATTGACTATGGAAGAAAAAAAAAACTACACATACAGCTTTTAGGTAAACATTTTATAAAGAAATATATAGTAGCTGTAATGGGAGTAACACTTTTATGTTTTGATTAGCTAAGATGCCTTAGGTTGAACTCATGGAATGCTAGCAGTATTGAAAGTCACTAATGGTATTTCACTTTATGAATATAATATGTGCAGAAACTAGTGCGTTTAAAAGTGATTATTATGTGAAAGAATATATGTCCAGAAAAAAAAAACTTGCTAACTAAGGTATTTAAACGTTCTTTTATTACTATTACTGGCCAATGTCTTCAGAAAATACATGCTTAAACTACATTTAATAAAGCCTAAAACTATGTTTTTAGATTATTAAGTAGATGCATACCTACAGTATAGTATAGTGAAACTACCTATATAAATGTTAAATTTAAATCCACCAAAATAAAATAATCATAAGGTGATATTTGACATGGGGCAATGAGATAAAGTGGGCAGAGAATAAATATTCTTACAATTTTAGATAACATAAAAACACATTTGAAGTGTGTCTAATGATGAATGAATTCTTTATTGAGATCTATATGTAAGAATATCCCCTACTTTGTGGGGTTCCTTATTATGTCAGACTTGGATGTGGGGTGAGAGAGTTTGCAAGTCTTCCAATTCCTCCTAGCAAAAAGAGGTAGATAGAGAGGGGAAAAGGAAGTGAAAGTAGGTTGGAGACTTATTTTCTATGGAATAATGATAGGAGTAGGAAGGGCTGCAGTACTGACTGGGCACTGACAAAGTGCAGTCAAAGGGCAGCTCAGCTGGGCTTGAGGCAACCGTGACACAGAGTTTCTTTCTGAAGCCCCAGTGGGGACTCTGATGTTGTTAGTCCAGGCTGGAGGAGGACACAAGAATCTACTGACAGGTGACCAGATTAGAGTTCACAGATGGGGCTCCAGGCTGTCAGGAAGTGAATGGCAGCATAAGACAAGGATTGAGGGACGCCTGAGTGGCTTAGTTGGTTAAGTGTCAGACTCTTGGTTTTGGCTCAGGTTGTGATCTCAGTGTTGTAAGATTGAGCCCCATATTGGGGTCTGTGTTCAGCGCAGAGTCTGCTTGAGATTCTCTCTCTCTCTGCACCCTCCCACCCCCTGCAGTGCCCTCTCCCTCTCTCTCTCTCAAATAAATAAATAAGTCTTTAAAAAAAAAAAAAAGGACAGGAATTGAGGAATTAAGGCAGAAAACCTAGTCTTGGGAAGTGCAGCATTTGAGGGGAAAGATAAATCTTTCTGTGGAAATGGTTGGAAGTGGGAGGTAAGAACAGCTCAGAGGTCCTTATGGGGCAAAGAATGGCCAAAAAAGGACACTGGCTGAGCAATTTCCTGTACTGCATCCAGATGAGCTGAGGCAATTAACATTGTGCCTGAAAGTGGGACGACTGCCTTAGAGGTGCACAGTGTGGAATCTTCATGACCAGAGAACAGATGCCTAGCTGTCAGGAACTGGAGAGGCAGACAATGAATGGAGGCAGAGCTGACGTGTCTGGAACATCTGGCTTTAGGCTCATAGATGAAGCTGCTTTTTGCAGCCTGGTATTATTGGCAGCTTTATCCAAGGCTGCTCAGTGCCTTCCCACAGGGCTAAACCATTTTTCTCATTGCAGGTTGCCAGATGAGTCTCTTGCATGTTGTATTTTCTGGATTTTCACAGGTATTCTTTGAAGAGAGGATGGAGGAATTTATTTTCTTTCTTTCTCTCTTTCTTTCTTCTATCTTTCTTTCTTTCAACAGATATAAGGCTCATAAGGGGCTCATGAGAGACATGAAACTAAATAACGAGAACATTCTTTTATTCAACACTTGTATTGAGTAGTTGCTGTGTGCTGCCTGTGAGGTTGTAATGGTGAGCAAAACAGATACAGTTTCTGTCTCCTACAGAGCTTGAAATCTGTTAGAGAGACAATTATCAAATAATCACTCAAGTATATAAGGCCCTTATTATCCCTGGTAATTGGTACCAGAAATGTGACATCTAATATGAATATATACTTTAAGATGGGGATTAAAATATCATGGTCAAAGGAGAGGTATTGCTTCTACTGCTGTGTAACAAATTATCACAAATTTAGTAACTTAAAACAGCACACACATTATTTCACAGTTTCCGTGGATCTAAAATCTGGGTCTTTTGCTCAGGGTTCCACAGGGTGGATGTCAAGGTGTCACATGGGGCTGCGATCTCGTATGAATCTTGGGGTCATATGGATCTTGCGGGTCGTATGGATCTTGGGGTTGTATGGATCTTGGGGTCGTATGGATCTTGGGGTCCTCTTCCCAAGTCACTGATTTAGTGATTGACAAAACTCAGTTCCTGTCAGATGTAGGACTAAGGTTCCTGCTTTCTTGATGGCTGCCAACTGGGGACCATTCTCCTCCTAGAGGCTGCTTTCTGTGCTGTGCCACATGGCCCTCTTCATGTACGGCATTTTGCCTCTCCAGTGCTAGCAAGAGAATGTCTCTTACAATTCCAATCCCTCCAGTCTATGAAATCAGGCCCACCAGGATAATTTCTTTTTTGGTGAGCTCAGTGTCCAGTAATTAGAGTTAATCTGCAAAATCCCTTCTGCTATATAGTATAACATAATCATGAGAAAACTATCCCATCATCTTTAGATACAGGTATAACAGTGGGCAGGAATCTTGGAGCCACCTTATAATTTTGTCAACCGAAGTGAGGAAAAGTTGGACTGAAACTTAATTTTGAAAAATAATGAAAATGAAAACAACTTATGAACACAATACTATTTGACAATTCATGTTAGTGCTACCTGTCAGTTCATTCTTAATGAAAAACAAGAAACCTGTTAGGTATTTTAGCCTAATTTTTCTGATAGAATTGTCTGCTGTCATGCATCCTTTATTTTTTATATATATTATGATTTATGTAAAAATGCTTGAGCGCTCTATCAATTTTTCTAAGCATGATTTTCCTAGGGAATATATACATCTGATAAATAGCTGTAACTGGCTAAATACATATACATATATTATAATAAATATGTATATATATTTATTACCATAATGGTCTGCATAATTAAGTAGAAGGGCACATTTGGGGACATCTTCTCTAAGTTGTCCATTAATAAAGGAATACTTTTGTATTTCAGTAAATTTTCTTTCCCACCTCAATAGTGAAGACTCAAATAATAATTATTTTGATAAAGAGCTTTCTTTTTATTGTTAGGTCATTTTGTTTTTGCTCACTTAAGTCATGTTTTTTTTCTTTAAAGATTTTATTTATTTATTTGACAGACAGAGATCACAAGTAGGCAGAGAAGCAGGCAGAGAGAGAGGATGAATCAGGCTCTGCTGAGCAGAGAGCCCGATGTGGGGCTTGATGCCAGGACTCTGAGATCATGACCTGAGCTGAAGGCAGAGGCTTTAACCCACTGAGCCACCCAGGCGCCCTTAAATCATGTTTTCTAAAGTTATTAAATATTTTTCAAAGTGATTTTAATACCTTTATAATATTGTATCATAGAAATATATCTATCTTCTTGAGATCAGGTATTATTTTTACTTTTAGTTGTTTATGATTTTATCTTTAACTTGTATCTTTCTATAAATTAGTGGATGTGTCTTGAGACAATAATCTGCCTTTCCTCTTTCCAATGAGTACTCTTTGCTGGTTTCCTCTCCAATCTATGGCTATGTTTCCATGTACAAAAGTTTTATGTATGCTATAAAAGAGACTAGATTTTTATATTTTCTTATGTGTGTATAGTCATCAATTTGATTGTAAGTTGTTATAGAACCATGCTTCAGACTGTTGAATTTATAGACTGTTTTGCCTTGCAATACATTTTAAGATCTGGTAGGACATCTCCATTCTCGATAGTCTTAGCTATTTTTTACTTATTCAGTCTCAAAGAATTTTAGAATTCACCTATCATGTTGTGAAATAGTTTCTGCTAATGTTTATACACAACTGAGGTAGATCTGTAAACTAATTTTGGAAGAACTGGAAACTAATTTTGAAGAACTTACGTCTTTAGGTATTAAGTGTATCTATCCAGGAATATAGCCTCTCTGCATATAATAGTATTTTAATTTCTTTAGTGTAAATTCTAGTCGTTGTCTTCATAGAGGTTTTAATTTTTTGTTAATTACATTGCCAATCATTATATATATTTGATTATATTATTTTTTTTTTTTTTTTTAAAGATTTTATTTATTTATTTGACAGAGAGAGAAATCACAAGTAGGCGGAGAGTCAGGCAGAGAGAGAGAGAGAAGCAGGCTCCCGCTGAGCAAAGAGCCCGATGCGGGGCTCGATCCCAGGACACTGAGATCATGACCTGAGCCGAAGGCAGCGGCTTAATCCACTGAGCCACCCAGGCGCCCCTTTGATTATATTATTAATGCAATATTTTCTCCATTGTATTTTGAAATGGTTACTATTGGTATTTAGGAAAACTTTCAGTCCTTTGTATATATATATTAGTTTTTCTTTTTTTGGTTAATTTTCGTGGATTTTACTAGATTGATAATGAAAACAGCAGTAAATTATGACCCCTTTCTTCCTCCTTTCCAAAAGACATACTTGCTAAAGTATTTTGCTTTATTCTCTTGGAACATCTAGATGGGTCTATGATAAATAGAGGTAAGAGAGGGGATTTTAAGTGTGTTCTTGATTTTAATAAGAATGTGTCTATAGCTTTTTCGTATTTGGTTTTGGCTGTTAAATTAGGATAGTCTTCAACTTGTTATCCACTCAGTTGCTAAAGTTAAAAATCTGAGAATCATTCCTGACTCTTCTCTTTCCCTCCCCTGCCCCCACTTCTGCCAACCAAATAAAATCTATAGTAAATCCTCTATCTTAGTTGAGGGAGGAGAGATAGTATAACATGTAAAACTGATAAGTTTATGTACTAAAATGTGCTAAAAAGATACAATAAATACTGCAAGATTTGGGGGAGGGCAAGGAGTGCTTTTTCTAGGACCTTCCCTTTCGGAAGAGGTGGCATTTGGTATGAGGGATTTGGAGCCCCAACACCTGAATCTCCCTACTGGCTCTGCCATCTGCAAAATGGGCAGTCCCCATTTTCTCATTTATAAATGGAGAGAATAAATTCTTCTTCATAGAGCTTTGGGTGAGATTAAAGATGTGGTGCCCAGGAGAAGGAGCCTGTCAGATTTCTGACTAGAGGGAGTGCCATTGCACCATGAAGCCCATTACTGCATTTGTGCTGAGGGGATAGTTCCCACGGGGTCTGCTCTCAGCCAACAACTGAGCATGGGAGAGACACAAAGGCAGATCCATTCCTGGGAGACACTGGACTCCTCCTACTGGTGACTTTGACTTGAGGAGCCTTGGTGAACTTTTAAAAGAATTGTGTGACAAATTAAGATATGTCTATCTTTCTCCCTTTTCTTTCTTTTTCTCTCCTTCTTGCCTTTCTTCTATTCTTTACCTGGGATCAGATTGGGATCATGGTCTGGCAGTTCTCCTGGCTTCTTCCTGCTTCCTCCTCATTTTCTCTTGCAGATATTTCCCCTAATAAATTTCTTACATGGTTGGTTTTATTTTGGAATCTTCTCCTTGAAGGACTCGGACTAACACAAATTATATTATAAAGCTCTTAGGGAGGGGCTTGATACGTATGAAGTCTCAGTAAACTTGAGATCTTATTGTAATTATTATTATTATTAATTTTGGGGAACAGAGCATTCCAAGCTGTAGGAACTACAAGTGCCATGGTCCTGACCTGGTAAGGAGGATGGCAGATTTGAGGAAAGGAAGAAAAAGTGTGTGTAAATCATAGTGAGAAAAGGAGAGAACAAAATATAATAAGGACAGAGGGAAGCAGAAGCCAGATCATATAGATTCTTGTAGTCCATGGTAAAGTGTATGGATTTTATTCTGCTTTAAATAACCTGAAGAGGATTTTAAGTAGGGGAGTCATATGACCATACAAATCCTTCTGGGACATTCTCTGGCTGTTGATTGGAGAATGGACCACAGAGAAACCAGCTAGGAGACTGTTTCATCAGTTCAGGTGGAAACTTATGGTGACCCATCCTGGGGCAGAACAGAAAAGAAAACGAGAAATGGTTAGATTCTGCATACATTTTAGAGGTTCATATGATAGAACTTACTAATGAATTGCATCTAAAGTTGAGTGAAATAGGAGTCAAGATAATCTTTGGGTTTTGACGAGGCACCTAGATGGTTGTGATGCCAGATCCTGAGATGGAGAATGTCTGGGGGTAGGGGTGGGAAGTGTCTATAGAGTGGGGGTCAATTGTTCTGTTCTGACTAATTTTCACTTGAGATTACTGCCAAGAATCTTGATGGAGATAGGATTGTAGTCTGGGATAGAGACACAAATTTTAAGAGTTGTCCTACCTGTAGATGAGGTATTTAAAGACATCAGATTAGATGGGCTCCTTCAGGCAGAGGCTGCAGGTACAGAAGTTTGTGTATGGAGGTCTTGGGCACTCTAAAAATTAGCAGTCTGGTGGAAGATGAGGTCCACTTAGGGAAATGGAAATAAGTGGCCAGTGAGGAATGTGAGAAGTTGGGCAAGTGTTATGTGCAGAAGCCTAGAGTAGAGATTATTTCAAGAATTAGGAAATGTTAATTGTGTCAAATGCTGCTGAGATGTTTTGGCAGGATAGAGGTCATTGCTGACTGGCATACATCCTATTTCCATGGAGTGGTGAGGAGGAAGGCCTATTACAAATGGGTGGAGGAGAGAAAGGCTATGGAGACAGCGAATAATTCACAGACCTGTACCCCTGGGGATAAAAATATATGTTTATAAAAAATAAAAAATTTAAAAAAAAGTAATTATATTCAGAAGTGTTGCAATGAAAGGGAGGAGGAAAATGAGGTCATAGTTGAAAGAGTCTTGGAGAAAGGATGTTTACTTTTTGTTTATTTACTTATTTATTGAAGATTTTGTTTGTTTATTTGAGAGAGAAAGAGAGGAGGGGGCAGAGGGAGAATCCCAAGCAGACTCTGCTGAGTAGGAGGCTGACATAGGGTTTGATTCCATAACCCTGAGATCATGATCTGAGCTGAAATCAAGAGTTGGATGCTTAAAGGACCAAGCCACCCAGGTGCCCCTCTTTTTATTTTAAGAAGTTTACTTTGAGAGGTTTAAGAAGGGGATATGAAGCCATTTTTCTTTTCCAATGATAATGATGCAATAGAGGGAGAAAGGAGAAACTGATGCAAAAGAAATTGGATGAACAAAATCCTTGAGAAGCCAGGATGGATTCTGAGTGCAAGTGGAGAGGTTGTTGACCCTACAGGGTCAAGAAGGTGGAATGTGTAGGAATATAGGTAAGTAGGTGGCATTGATGGTGGAAAAGTGTAGATTTCATCTAATTTTATCTATTTCAATACACACAATACACATATACTTCAATATGAAGTAGAAGGTAGTAATCTGTGGTGGTGATAATGGGGCAGTTTGTAAGAGAGAGGAGGTGTGACATGGATGGTAATGGGGGGCATGGAATTCTGTGGTACAAGTGGTAAAAGAAAAGAAACAGCCTCCAATGAAAAGAGTTTCCAGGAATAGTGTTTTCAGGGTGCAGGCTGGATGAAAGAAGGTGAAGGGAGGGGTTTGGACAGGCAGGAAGGAGTGGGACATGCGTTGGACTTAGGATCTGCAGAATCATATGGAAACAACTGGGTGGATAACAATGGTGGGGCTTGGAAGTTTGGTTTCTGAAGGGGGCAAAAAAGAATGGGGATGAGGGGCGCCTGGGTGGCTCAGTGGGTTAAAACCTCTGCCTTCAGCTCAGGTCATGATCCCAGGGTCTAGGGATCAAGCCTCGCTTCGGGCTCTCTGCTCAGCAGGGAGCCTGCTTCCTCCTCTCTCTCTGCCTGTCTCTCTGTCTACCTGTGATCTCTGTCAAATAAATAAATAAAAATCTTTAAAAAAAAATAATGGGGACGAGAAGTGTTATGGGATTAATTAACTTTATGGGTTTGATGAACTTATTAGGGTTTTAGCATGGCCACTCTGTCCCACAGCTAGAGAGCTAGAGATGTGAATAAGTTTTACGAATAATTTTGCCTCTTTATTACTTTACTTATCATAGAGCATAACATTTCTTATTTTATATATCTGTATCTATCTGCCTACATATGTATATTTACTTTAAGTGGACACATGATATTTGACCAGGTAGATTTTATATAACAGTGCATATTTAGGTAGTTTCCACTTTCTTGTTATATGAATTAGGCTTATTTCCCATCTTTAGGATTCCTTTCCTTAGAACAGATAACCAGCTTTGAATTTATTGAGTGAAAGGCCAAGAACATTTTTGGAGACTCTTAAAATATATTGCTAGATACATCTTCAAAAAGATTTTCTAATTTACACTTTTATCAACAATGTGTGAAAAGGTCTGTTTCACAGCAACTTCTCTGAGGGCTACTAACGCCAGAGATGAGGCAGCTTAAAGCAGATTCTGTTTTACAGGCTCCATTGAATGGGTCTGGTTGGTCTTTACTTTCTTGATAAGGGTTAATTCTGCCTGTTGGGGACATGAGGAGTGACGGGGTTTACCCTTACCCACCTTCCAGTTGTGGGGTTTTATTTTAGAATGCAGATTTGGTTAGATACTAATGCTCTTCCTAAATCTTTTCTAATGAGTGGGAAAGCTTGCATGTGAATCTGGTGAATATTAAACTTTTAACATTAATTTTGAGAACCATTTTAAGTGTAAGAGTATATATGTGCACAAGTATACATACACATATATGTTGAATATGGTTTTGTAAAACATTTCTTAAAAATTTGGAGAAAGGATCTTTGGCATTTATTCACTGTATTCCAGCTTTGTGGAAGTATTTATCCTTATGTTTTTAAGTATAATTCTTTTAAAAGGAAAATATATCTATATTATTACCATAATCATGGGCTGCAAACTTTTTAAACAAAGTTTGCTGGTGTTTTAGGCATGTTGATAAGGAACTTTTTATTCTACTTTAAGACAAGTTCTTTAAAGGTGAAGTGGATCTTAAGGTCATATCAGACAGCATATTTTATTTTTCTCAAGGAAAAAAAAACCAAGACACTTGTCAGAGAGCATCATGATGGTGCATAATTTTTCTGCTGCTTAATTTGCATCTTAGTGACTGAACTTTCATTGTTCTAACTTTAATCACATCAGTCTCTTGAAAAACATCTGATCTTTCTTTTGGCCTCATTGTAGTTTGTTCAGTTATTGGAAATTTAAATTGTCCTTTCCCCCATTACTTTGGTGACTGTTCTCTTGAGTGGATGTTTCTAATACCCAGCCCCCACAGTAGTGGGATTATTTTGAGAAAGGTCACTTAACTGAGCAGTTTTTTGCCTAGCCTCTGTACTGAAGATGATTGTGGCTTTTCTTAAAATATAACTTACTAATAGGTTCCTGGTTCCCAGATATCTTGTCTCCATCTAAACCCATACTGCATTTTTGTAGGCTTGCTCTATTGTTGTACATCTTACTGTTCTGTGGGACTTTTGGTTACTTCCTTTGTGTTTTTGGTCAATTCTGTTCTGCTTTATAAAGACAAGAAACATGAACTCTTCTTGATCAATAACCACTCACTTTCTCTCATTTTATCATTTTCCTTGCTAGTTCAGAGCTGTAACAGCAGCGGCAGCAGTAACAAATACTATAGTAGTGCTTTCTATGTGTTGGGTACTCGTCCAATCTTCACAACAATGTTATTACTATGAGTAAGACTAGGTACGGATATCCTCAGTTTATAGCTAATGACCCTAATTTAGTCATAGAGAGATTAAGTCACTTGACTGAGGAGACACAGCTTAGCAAATTACTTTGTCTCTTACATTGTTGTTGTTACCCCAATAGTCCAATAATCCAAAGGCACATTTTGGAACTTTTCTCTGTATAATTCTTCTCAGACTTGGTCTATATAAACAATGGAAGGGGAAGAGCTTTTCACTCATTTGCTAATTTGTTAAATATTTATTGAGCACATGTTCTTTGGCAGAACTTCAGCTAAGCACTAGAGGAAGAGAATGAATATGATAGCTCCCATTCTTAAGGCAAAGACAGAATATAAATCATTATATTAGAACATAAGTGTTATTATAGATGTGTTCATTTATTCAAATATTTGAGAACTTGTGATGCACTAGGCAAGTGTTCTTGGTGTTTTTGGAAATCAGTGATTAAGAGGCAGCGCCTGCTCTCAAGGAGATTTTAGCAAATGGGGTCGCTGGCACACAAGCAGCTCAAATATAACATAATACATGTTATAATGCTGGTTTGCATAAAGTACATTGGGAACATCAGGATAGTGTACCCAAGTCAATTTATTTGTGTGGGGTGATTTTGAATTCTGTCCTGAAGGAAAGTTAAAATTTTGGGGTGAATAAATTAAGAAAGAGAATGCCAAGCAGAGGCACAGAACTGTGACAGTATGAGTATTTCTGAACTACAAGGATGAAGAGGCAAATGAGGACCAGGTTGGGAAGGGTCTGATCTATCATGAAAAGGACTTCTGCCTTGATCACTGTTTTTTTATTTTTAAAGACTTTATTTATTTATTTGATACAGAGAGAGAGAGAGATCACAAGGAGGCAGAGAGGCAGGCAGAGGGAGAGAGTGGGAAGCAGGCTCTTTGCTGAGCAGAGAGCACAATGCGGGCCTCAATCCCAGGACCCTGAGATCATGACCTGAGCCAGAGGCAGAGGCTTAACCCACTAAGCCACCCAGGTGCCCCTTGATAATTATTTTTTGCCTCCTTCTATCTTACTATCCTGGGATCTTGAATACCTTCCATTACCTTCTATGCTTCCATTTCCCTGGTCTTTGGGTTTCTTCTTACCTTGACTATAATATCTGCTTACTTTTCTTAGTCTTTGTTGATCTTCTTAGTCTTTGTTCTGAACCTGACTTTCGTACTTTCTTTATATCCTCTTCTGCTTGGAGATGCTGAGTCCAGGATAAGCATCTTGAAATCCTCCAAGAAGTAAGAGTCACATGCACATCAAATAGGGAAATTCTTTCCTTATGGAAATAGTTTATTACCTAGGACTCATGTAATTACTACAGAATGTATTGGCTAGATCCTGGTATCTTCTTGAGGGTACACCAACTCAATGTTCATTTTATTTTTCCTCATTTTCTGTTTTTATTTGGGTAATTTTCTTGCCTCAAATTAGGCAGTAGGGTTTTTTTTTTTTCTGTAAGTTCATAGAGTAGTAATACATACACCAATTTCTCTGGTAATAACTGAACAACAATGATGACCAAACATTCTTATGACCATCATATTATGACATCCAATTTCTTTTCCCCAATATTTGATGATTAGAATATTCATAATCTTCTCTTTTTCTGGATTCCTTGCCACTCATTTTTGCTAAATTGTCACTTCTGCCTTCTAGAATTTCCTTTCTAAGTTCTGTATGTTATCATGTCCATGTTTTAAAAAGTATTATATGCGATTTTTTCATTTTATTTTATTTTTGTTTCAGTGTTCCAAAATTCATGGTTTATGCACCACACCCAGTGCTCCAAGCAATATGTGCCCTTCATAATACCCACCACCAGACTCACCCAAACCCCCACCCTCCTCCTCTCCAAAACCCTCAGTTTGTTTCTCAGAGTCCACAGTCTCTCATGATTTTTCTCCCCCTCTGGTTTCCCCCAGCTCACTTGAGAAATGTGTGCATTTCTAATTATTCTTTTCTGTTGCTTTGTATAAAAACTAGGGCATTATTTGCAATGACATGAATGGACCTTGAGGGCATTATGCTAAGTGAAACAAATCAGATATAGAAAAACAAATACCGTATGATCTCCTCTGCATGTGAGATCTAAAATAATCTAAAACAAACTAACAAAATCAACCCAACCTCCTAGATAATAGAGAACAAATTGATGGTTGTCAGGGGCTGGCAGTGAGAGTAGGTGAAATTGGGTGAAAGGGGTCAAAAGGTACAGACTTCAGTTATAAAATAAATAAGTCCTGGAGATGTCATGTACAGCATGGTGAGTATAATTAATAACGATATTGTATATTTGAAAGTTGCTAAGAGAATTAATCTTAAAAGTTCTTATCGCAAGAAAAAAGTCTTGTAACTATGTGTGGTGATAGGAATAGAACATACTTGAAAAATGATATGAATAGGAATAGAATTATAAAATTTTCTATTCTTTTTTAGTAGAAACCAAGAAAAAAAATATCCCAAACACCTTAGTCCAAGTTCAGATGCACCATTTGTTTCTTACAGTTATTATACTTAACTTCTAGTTACAGTAGAATTCTTTCTGCCAGAATTTTGCCAATGCTTTGTGTACATAAAAATGGTCAGCCTTATCTAAAAGACAGCTGGTAACTCAAATTGTATATGAAACAGTACAGCATGGTGGAAAGAACATTTTATCTGTTGTCAGAAGTATTAGGTTCTAGCTTTGTCTATGTAGCTTTGGAAAAGTCCTTTGGGATGTCTGGGCTTTCCTTCTCATCTATGAAATGAAAAGTTATACTAAATGATCTTTATGGAACTTTCCTAGAAAAATCCCACAGATTTATCCTAGAAGGAAAGGGAAGTTTTGGTAGTGGGAGACACCACCCCTATACCTTTGAACATCTGCAAGAAAACACAAAGAACATGAGGGAAATCTGTTCTCTAACTTGGGCTTGAGAATAACATAATACTAAATAACATAATATTAAATCTAAATAACATATTAAATATAATAAATTCTAAGAAACATAATATTTAAAAAAAGACCTTGCCTTTTATCCTTGAGGATCAGTCAGAAGATGAGATATTTTTCTTCCTAAATTCTCATCTTCTTCAAAGTTCTGTAAACTTCTTAGGTTTTATATTAAGAAGTTAAAATACCCCACACTAATTTTTATATTTATACCTTTGTTAACAAGGAGATGCATGTTATTTATTCACTATTGTACCTAACTTTTATTAAAATGTTAGTTATTAGTGCTGAGCTGTGGTCATTAGGATAAACCCATCTACAACAAAATATTGAGCTTTGTGACAAGAATAAATTGCTATGTTGTGAGAAGAATGACCATGGGATGACTCCCACTGTGATTTTTTTAAAAAAGTAAACAATTTAAGGCTATAAATACCTGGCTATCAAGGGAGCAATTAGTTAAATAAATTTAAATGTATTTATGCATTTGCTAGGGTGATAGCATGCTGGTACATCTTTTTTTTTTTTTTTAAACTGGCTTAATGTTTTCTAATTTAAGATGGAGACCAAGCAAGAATCCTCCTGCAATGTCACAGTGTATAATTATTGGACAGCCAGCAGAAATCTTTAAAGCAAATTTCACACTCTCTCTGAGACTAGTGTCATACATTGTTAGTTTGAATTAGTTTGTGAAAGTTATTTATATATCAGACACTTTTTAATGAGAGACAGCATTTCATTATTAGGCTTGGAAATTGATGTTTGCAAAAGTAATAGAGCTACATATAGGTATGTTAAACAAAGATAAAATATTTAGATTTTATTTTCTTTTGTGATAAATTGTTTATAAATTCTTTCCTCCCTTTAATGTGTTGTTGTTGTTAGGACCTGAAGTTTAGCTTCCAGGATCTACCAGAAAATAAGCTTCCAGGATCTACCAGAAAATAAGTGGCATGATTTGGGTTTACCCTCTGCATAGGACCTTCCTCCTATCTTTTACTTCCCACTGCAACCCAAGTCACTTCCATCAGAGTCTCCAGTGCCATTTCTTCTCTTCTCACCCATGACTCCATTTTCCATAACAACTCTCAAGTAACACTTGGCTGAGAGCTTTGCAATTTGTGATTACCAGAAGGGACCTACTTTTCCATCTATCTTAAGCAAAAAGAAGGGATAACTACTCTTTGCTGTGTAATATTACTTATATTTCCCTTTCTTAAAGAGTGCCTTTGACAAGATAGTTGTAGGCTGATTTGTCAAGACTCCAAACAGGAAATGAAGCTCTGGTGGGATCATGGTCATACAGGCAGGGCTTTGAAAAGATGCATGGTCAGGAGGCGGAAATCTGGACAAGGCACGATTGTAATAGGACTGAAGATATGCAAAAGGTTGTTTAGAAGCAGGAAGGAAGACAAGGAAGGAAGGAAGGAAAGTAGGGAGGAAAGAAGGGAGGTAGGAAGGAAGGAAGACAAGGAAGACTGGGGTTTGGTTAGCAGGCAGAATCTGAGTGGAAATATGGGAGAGCAGACTAGAGCCAGGACTTTTCAGTCAGCACCATGGATGCTATGGACAGCTCCCAGTGCTGCCTCTGATCACAGACGTTTGCATTGATTGATGTATCTGGCAGCATAGTTATGGACTGTGGTAGTACTTGGCCCAGTGATAACAGACTTGTTAACACATGCAAGTAATAGGACCTCACTCTGAAGTGGATTTGAAGTTCATCATAATTAGTGAATGCTTCATTATGTGCACTTTAGTAGTACAATAGTCAGTATACTATAACTCATGCATAGCTTGCAGTTTTGAGGTTGAACAATTTAAGCTTGGCCTCCAGGATACTGGAAAGATATAATAATATCTTGTAGACCTCTACAGAAATTGGGAAGCAGTAAGTCATGATGTTAAGAGTGCAGGCCATTCTGGCTTTAAATACCAGCTGATTATCTGGGTTACTTAATCTTTCCAAGGCATAGGGTACATATTATGAGCATACCACATTTATAACACATGGATGATAATAATGCTGACACTAGAGGTTTGTTGAGAGGATTAATTGTTAGTATTTATTACTAGAACAACAATAATATTTATCGTAGTATATGGTATTTACTATATATACCATAATCCTATATATTCCATCAAACTTTTAAAAATTGGCCACATTGTCACATGGGTCTGAGGATCTCCATAAATGCCGTAAGTATACCAGGATTATTTGTATGAAAGGCTTTACAAAAGATAGTAGATACTACTTCTTACATTAGAGAAGTGTGGTAAAGTCTCCATGGTTTGGCCTGTATGAAAACAACTATTAAAATATTTCATAATACAAATTAAAGATCAGAACTGCAAATCTAGATGTATAAATGTTCCTGGATACATGAACAACCAAAACTAAGATTGGGAGCTCTAACTTAGGGTTGTGTATATTGATCTCAGATTTACTTCTTTTAGGGTTCTTCTTAATCAGGTAAGAAAACCCTGAAACAATTCTCTTTGAGTCTACTGTGGAGTAATACAATTAAAATAATTGAATGATTTTGTTGGGAATAGTAACAAATTTGCTATAAAAACTCATAATTCTAATAACTGGTTGTTATGAGTGGTGTGTGTGTGTGTGTATGTGTGTGTATGTGCGTGATGTGGTGGGGGCAAGGAAGAGATCTAATAAAGAACATACAATTCACTGATGTGATTTTGAGTGACTACATTATACTTCCTCTTCTTTAAGGTGCAGGTAGGTTTCAGATACCTCAGGGATAGAGTATGGAATAGTGAATTGTCAGGATTATTTTGGAACCAGAATAGTTGAAGTTTGAATATCAGAACAGAAGTTTACTTCACCTTGGACAAATCATTGAGCTTCCTTGAAGCTTAAATTAATATGCAGATAATATTTGTTTTGAGAGTTGTTAAGAAAATTTGAGATGGCACATAGTAGGCATTTGATAAATGGCAGCCGTTATTATTTTTGTTAAATTATGTACTAATTCAGGCAGTCATCCATGCCAAATTGTCTGTAATAAAAAATCTCTTCTTTTGTGATTTTGCTAAAGGTGATTCTTTAAACTCTTGAACCAAAGGACTCTTTGATCAGAGTCCTTTTTAGTGTGTTTAAACTTTTAGAGTTAAAATGTTTTTTAGAGTTTAGTTTATCTTATTTATATATGTTAAGGTGCACATTTCCCTGCTTTTTTCATGACATTTTATTTATTTATTTATTTATTTATTTATTTATTCATTCATTAAAAAGATTTTATTTATTTATTTGACAGAGAGAGATTACAAGTAGGCAGAGAGGCAGGCAGAGAGAGAGAGGAGGAGGCAGGCTCCCTGCCGAGCAGAGAGCCTGATACAGGACTCGATCCCAGGACCCTGAGATCATGACCTGAGCCGAAGGCAGCGGCTTAACCCACTGAGCCACCCAGGCGCCCTTTTGATGACATTTTAATTGAAATCTTAATAGTTGGCTTTCAGACATTTCCATGATCAATGATCACACTTTATTACTTTTTCAGATCATGTGACAGTAAATATTTATATGTTTCAGTGAAAAGCCTACTGTCTGTTGAATTTAAACAGACCGTACTTTTCATTAACTTTTATATTTTCTATGTTATTATGTTTAGAACGAACTTCTCCATCACAGGGAAAAACATTTTCCTTGGTGGGATGAATCACTGTTGACTGATTCATCTCTTTCTTAGGGCGGAAGCTCGGTCTGGTGGTTCAAGCTGGGATGTGTGAGTCAGCTGTTCAGCCTCCATTCCCCTCTGGTTCTCCAATAGTTGGTTAAATCCCTTGCCCAAAGGAGATAGCACTCCCCTCACACGGGGACTGTCAGAAGTGATGGATTTGCTCAAGGGAAAGTGGGAAATGGGATGATGGAGAAAAGTGAGAAAACATCAGTTCTCATTTAAAGCAACACATTTGGTATTCACCTTTTCCCCGGGATCAGCATGGACTTCAGGGACTCAGCTGCAAATCAGAAGTGGCTGGATATTGAGACTTCAACTGCAGACCAGAAGAGATAATTACCTATATAGCCCTTCCCCAATAGTGACATCCAAGCAACTTAACAGGCAATGAGGATTGATTGTTAATCTGAAAATAGGAGGCCTGGTAAAGCTTTCATTACAGTGGTGTTTTCCTTTTAAGCAGCACTGAACTGAAGATTTTCTCAGTATGATTTTGTCCTCTGACAGAAGGGATACACAGGGCTAATAGCAAACATATTGTTAGCACTTTATATTACTCAGGAAGCTTTTCGTTCTAAACAGGCTGGAGATTTTTTACCTTTAGCATATAAAGTAAGGAGAGCTTTAAAGCAAGCTGCAGTGGTGTTATGTCATTATGCCCCTATTTGCGAAAGAACGCATAAAAGAAGAGATTTTTTTTTTAAAGATACATCAATAGAATTATAAAGCCAGTATTACAATAAGCCCATCACATATTTATTAAATAAAGATATGCCAAAGCATACTTCTACGTCTTATGACTTGATATATTGTTTATTTAAATGTATAGGCACAGTATTGGGATCCAGTTTGTGTACATTCACTTTTGTGTCATATTATTATTTAATTTTTTTCCAACTCTGGGCCACTTGGATATTCAAATGAACATTTTGTTTTCTTATGGTATTTTCCCTTTCTGTGCTGTTTGTGGGGGCACTTTCATCAGGGTCTTGCAGTTTTCTGCCTCAGTTTGGATTCACCCAGGACTTGAATGCAAGCAGTTTATGTGGGAGATGATTCCAGATAGGAGAATGAAGAAGGGAGGCAGCCAAGAGAGTTACTGTGGAGTGCAGCTGTGGTCCAGTGTTACTGGAGACTTTTGGGATACATGTGAACACACCTCCGAGTTATCCTCATGGAAGGGCAAGGAAGCTGAGATATTTGTCCCCATCCCGCGGTGGTTGAGGGCTCCTTCCTGGGGCATTAACTCTCTTACAGCTTGCCCATGCACAGGTGAAGCTTGCTTCCATAGCTAGAAAAAACTTGCAGGCAAAGAGACACAAGGGTTCCTAGTAAGCATTCTTCAACATGCCAAGAGTTATGAGCAGGCATCGACCTTGCTGGCCACATACTCTTTCTTTATGGTTATTTTTTCTGGCAGAAAAAATTTTTCTCCCAGGTCTCTAAGAATACATCTGTTTTGCTTCTTCCTCTGGAAGTATTGCCATATTATTCTGTTTCTTTTAAACAATTATGACAAAAGATAGGTAACATAAAATTTACCATCGTAACCATGTGTACAGTTCATAGGCATTAAGCACATTCACAGTGCTGTGTAGCTATCAGCACTGTCCATCTCCAGAACTTTTTTAACATCCCAAACTGAAACTCTGTCCCCATTAAACAATAACTCCCAATTCCCCCGTCCTTAGGCTCTGGGAACTACTATTCAACCTTCTGTCTCTGTGAATTTGACTATTGTAGGTACTTTGTATATATGGAATCATATAATTTTTGTCCTTTTGTGTCTGGCTTATTTTTTTAAGTGTAATATCTTCAGGGTTCATCCATGTTGTATCATGTATCAGAATTTCATTCTTTTTAAAGATTAATTATTCAATTCCATGTATATATCACATTTTATCTGTTCATCTGTTGATGGACATGGGTTATTTTCACCTTTTGGCTCTTGTAAACAATGCTGCTATGAATACTGATGTACAGATAGATATCTGTTTAAGTCCTTATTTTTAGTTCATTTGGCTATATTCATTTATATGTACAAGTAGAATTGCTGAGTCACATGGTAATCCCATGTTTAATTTTTGAGGAACTATCATACTGTTTTCCACAGTGCTGAACCATTTTACATTCTCACCAATATACAAGAATTTCAATTTATCCACATCCTCATCAATACTTGTTATTTTCTGTATTTTTAAAAATAATGGTCTCCTCATCCAGATGGCCAACAGACACATGAAAAAGTGCTCCATATCACTCGGCATCAGGGAAATACAAATCAAAACCACAATGAGATATCACCTCACACCAGTCAGAATGGCTAAAATCAACAAGTCAGGAAATGACAGATGCTGGCGAGGATGCAGAGAAAGGGGAACCCTCCTACACTGTTGGTGGGAATGCAAGCTGGTGCAACCACTCTGGAAAACAGCGTGGAGGTTCCTCAAAATGTTGAAAATAGAACTGCCCTATGACCCAGCAATTGCACTACTGGGTATTTACCCTAAAGATACAAACGTAGTGATCGGAAGGGGCATGTACACCCGAATGTTTATAGCAGCAATGTCCACAATAGCCAAACTATGGAAAGAACCTAGATGTCCATCAACAGATGAATGGATCAAGAAGATGTGGTATACATACACAATGGAATACTATGCAGCCATCAAAAGAAATGAAATCTTGCCATTTGCGACAACATGGATGGAACTAGAGCGTATCATGCTTAGCGAAATAAGTGAGTCGGAGAAAGACAGCTATCATATGATCTCCTGATATGAGGAAGTGGTGATGCAACATGGGGGCTTAAGTGGGTAGGAGAAGAATAAATGAAACAAGATGGGATTGGGAGGGAGACAAACCATAAATGACTCTTAATCTCACAGAACAAACTGAAGGTTGCTGGGGGGAGGGGGGTTGGGAGAAGGGGGGTGGGGTTATGGACATTGGCGAGGGTATGTGCTTTGGTGAGTGCTGTGAAGTGTGTAAACCTGGCGATTCACAGACCTGTACCCCTGGGGATAAAAATATATGTTTATATAAAAAATAAAAAATTAAAAAATTAAAAAAAAATGGTCTCCTAATGGGTGTGAAATGTATTCTGTTTCTTATGACTTACTTTAATCTTATTTTCCTGTATTCTTTGAACATCTTTGGTGTACAGCAAAGCACACTTTAAAATATTTATATAAAATTTAGTTGACCTAAATTGTTTTTTTAGATAAACAGTTGCATTTTCTGTTATAAATTGATACATTATCATTATAGATACTTGAGAAAATATAAAAATATATGAACCAGGTAAAATTCACCTGTAGTCTTATGGATTAAATGTAATTGATGAAAAATATAATTTATTTAATAATTTATTCAACACATATTTATATGATGGTGATTTTTAAATCTTGGAATCCAAAGCTACACAGTCTTAGAGTTAAATCATGACTCACTATCTGTTTGATTTTGGGAAAGTTATATGACCTTTCAATACCTCAATTTCTTTTTGTATAAAGATGGGGATAATAACAACAACTTAAGGTTATCATGGGGATTAAATGTTCGTCATGAAATGGTGTTATCAAACAAATTGCTGAAAAAATAGGCCAGAGGTCTGCCACTTAAATCATCTAATGGGGAAAGAGGCCTAAATAAAGAAATCATTATAATGAATATATAATTGCAAACTAAGAAAAGTTCTGGGAAAACAAATAAAAACAGAGTTTTAGGATAGCTTCCAAAAAAAAGAAGTCTGACTTAATTATGGGTTCCTGAAGTCTTCCCTAGGAAGTGATGTTTGGATCTAAAGATCGAAGAGACATTAACTGTATGGATATTGGGTAAGAGTTGTCATGGGGGAGTATAGGGAGAGGGAAAGGTTGTTTTATGAGGGGGGGGGAAAGGAAAAGATATGGGAATATACAGGAAATAGCACTACATTCAAGACTGGAGAGTCAGAAATTTATTTATAGCCTCTGCCTTCGGCTCAGGTCACGATCCCAGGACCTTGGGATGGAGCCCCACATCTGCTCAGCAGGGAGCCGGCTTCCAGCCACCCCCTGGTCCCCCGCCGCCTCTCTGCCTACTGTGATCTTTGTCTGTCAAATAAATTTAAAAAAGAATATTATTTATAGAAGGGGAGATATTGAGTTCATTTTTGGAGAAGGAATATTTTGCATGGTAGAAATTGGAGGAGGGCAGACAATACACTATTCCAGGCCGTATTTTGGAAGGAGTATTTTGGAAGCTTTCATTCAGACTTTTGAGGAGTCTGTCATTTGGTATACTGGGAGCCTAAAGTAGGAAGAAGTAGTGGTGTTACATTAAAACAAAGAAGTCGGCAGAGGCCAGATGAGGAAGGATAACAAAGCCTTCCAGAGTTTAGACTTTTATCTGTGAGCAATTGGGGAAATATTGAAGGAGTCATTGAGGAGTCTGATGAGATTTGCATTTTTGAAATAACGCTGCAAGAAATATAAGAAGGGGATTGAGAGTTGAGGTGAGTTTGGAAACAGGGAAACAAATTAGGGGTTAGGGTAATTATTTGTATAGTCCTTTCAGGAGATGATGAGGACCTGGATTGGAGTTGTGATTGTGGGGATAAACAGAATGGAGAGTTTTGAGAGATTGTTAGAATAGCATTTAGTGACCAATGGGATATGGAAAATGAGGGAGAGAAATACAGAATATAGTAAGCTTTCTGGTTTGGGTTGAAAGGATTGGAAGGACTGGAAATATGCATTAAGCATGCCTCCTTTCCCCATCCTTTTGATTGTAGAGGAGGAAATGGAGACAAAGGATTTCACTTTGGAACAAATATAAAATTTTTATGGAATCATAAAAGATCCTGAATAGCCAAAGGAATCTTTAAACACACACACACACACACACACACACACACACACACACACACACTCCAAAGCTAGAGGTATCAGAATTCTGGACTTCAAGTTATATTACAAAATTATAGTAATCAAAACAGTTATGGCACTGGCACAAAAATAGAAAAATAGATCAATAGAACAGAATAGAACTGAGAAATAAACCCACAACTACATGGTCATTTAATTTTTTTTAAATTAAATTAAATTAAACTTTTTTTATTTTTTTTTTGGAGTTCCAGAATTCATTGTTTATGCACCACACTCAGTGCTCTATGCAATACATACCCTCCATAATACCCACTACCAGGCTCACTCCCCTCCCATCCCTGCCCACTCCAAAACCCTTAGTTTGTTTCTCAGAGTCCACCATCTCTCACGGTTTGTCTCCCCCTCCAATTTCCCCCAACTCACTTCTCTTCTCTGTCTCCCAATGTCTTCCATGTTATTCCTTACGCTCCACAAGTGAGTGAAACTATATTATAATTGGCTCTCTCGGCTTGACTTATTTCACTCAGTATAATCTCTTCCAGTCCCGTCCATGTTCATTCAAAAGTTGGGTGTTCTTCCTTTCTGATGGAGGCATAATACTCCATTGTATATCTAGACCATACCTTCTTTATCCATTTGTCTATTGAAGGGCATCTTGGTTCTTTCAACAGTTTGGTGACCGTGGCCATGGCTGCTATGAACATTGGGGTACAGGTGGCACTTCCTTTCACCACATCTGTATCTTTGGGGTAAATACCCAGTATTGCAATTGCAGGGTCATAGCGTAGCTCTGTTTTTAATTTCTTAAGGAATCTCCACACTGTTTTCCAAAGTGGCTGCACCAACTTGCATTCCCACCAACAGTGTATGAGGCTTCCCCTTTCTCTACATCCTCTCCAAAACTTGTTGTTTCCTGTTTTGTTGATTTTGGCCAATCTAATTGGTGTAAAGTGGTATCTCAGTGTGGGTTTTGATTTGAATCTCCCTGATGGCTAATGATGATGAACATTTTTTCATGTGTCTGTTAGGCATTTGTATGTCTTCTTTGGAGAAATGTCTGTTCATGTCTTCTGCCCATGTTTTGACATGGTTATCTCTTTTGTGCGTGTTGAGTTTGAGGAGTTCTTTATAGATCTTGTATATCAGCCCTTTGTCTGTAGTGTCATTTGCAAATATCTTCTCCCACTCAGGGTTGCCTCTTTGTTTTGTTGACTGTTTCCTTTGCTGTATAGAAGCTTTTGATCTTGATGAAGTCCCAAAAGTTTATTTTTCACTTTTTTCCCCTTTGCCTCTGGAGACATATCTTGAAAGAAGTTGCTGTGGCTGATGTCGAAGAAGTTACTACCTATGTTCTCCTCTAGGATTTTGATAGATTCTTGCCTCACATTGAGGTCTTTTATCCATTTTGAATTTATCTTTGGATATGGTGTAAGAGAATGATCAAGTTTCATTCTTCTACACATAGCTGTCCAATTTTCCCAGCACCATTTATTGAAGAGACTGTCTTTTTTCCACTGTATATTTCTTCCTGCTTTGTTGAAGATTAGTTGACCATAGAGTTGTGGGTCCATATCTGGGCCCTCTCTACTCTGTTCCACTGGTCTATATGTCTGTTTTTGTGCCAGTACTATGCCATCTTGGTGATCACAGCTTTGTAGTAAAGCTTGAAATCAGGCAAGGTGGTGTCCCCAGTTTTGTTTTTCTTCTTCAACATTTTCTTAGAAGTTTGGGGTCTCTTTTGGTTCCATGCAAATTTTAGGATTGTTTGTTTCTAAAATTGTTTGTTCAGCTCTTTGAAAAATACCAGTGGAATTTTGATCAGGTTATGGCCAGTTAATTTTTGACAAAGCTGGAAAGAATGTCCAATGGGAAAAAGATAATCTCTTCAAAAATCATGTTGGGGGGCACCTGGGTAGCTCAGTGGGTTAAAACCTCTACCTTTGGCTCAGGTCACAATCACAGGGTTATGGGATTGAGCCCACATCAGGTTCTCTCTGCTCAGCAGGGAGCCTGCTTCCTCCTCTCTCTCTCTGCCTGCCTCTCTGCCTACTTGTGATCTCTGTCAAATAAATAAAATAAAATAAATCATGTTGGGAAAATTAAACAACTACATGCAAAATAAAGAAACTGGACCACTTTCTTACACCATGCACAAAAATAAAATCAAAATGGATGAAAGACTGAAATATGAGACCTGAAATCATAAAAATCCTAGAAGAGAGCATAGGCAGTAGTTACCTCTTTGACATCAGTCAGAACACCTTTTTTTCTAGATATGTCTTCACAGGCAAGGGAATCAAAAGCAAAAATAAACTATTGGGTCTGCATTAAAATAAAAAAGATTCTGTACAGTGAAGGAAACAATCAACAAAACTAAAAGGCCGTTTACAGAATGGGAGAAGATATTTGCAAATGATGTATTTGAAAGAGGGTTAGTATCCAAAATATATAAATTATTTATACAACTCAATACCCAAAAAACAAATAATCCAATTAAAAAATGGACATAGGACACGGACAATTTTCCAAAGAAGACATACAGATGGCCAACAGACAACATGGAAAGATACTTATCATCGCTTACCATCAGGGAAGGTGCAAATCAAAACCACAATGAGATATCACCTCACATCTGTCAGAATGGTTAAAATCAACAACACAAGAAACAACTGGTGTTGGCAAAGATGTTGAGAAAAAGGAACACTTGTGCACTGTTGTCAGGAATGCAAACTGGTGCAGCCACTGTGGAAAACAATATGGCAGTTCCTCAGAAAGTTAAAAATAGGACTGCCCTACAGTCCAGCAGTTGCACTACTGAGTATTTACCAAAAAATTACAAAAACACTAATTCAAAGGGTTTCATGCACTCCTACATTTACAGCAACATTATTTTCAATAGCCAAGGTATGGAAGCAGCCCGTTATTGAATGGATCAATTGATAAATGGATAAAGAAGAGGTAAATATATATTACATTTACATGTGAGTGTATGTGTGTGTGTAATTTTTATATATTGGGAGCTATTATTTTTCCCAATACATAAAATTATTATTATTCAGCCAAAAAATTATTATTATTATTATTATTCAGCCCCCAAATAATTATTCAGCTAAAAAAATGAATGAAATCTTGCCATTTGCAAAGACATGAATGGAAATAGAATGCTGAGTGAAATAAGTCAGTGAGAGAAAGAAGAATACCATATGATTTCATTCGTACGTGGAAGTTAAACAAAAGAAATGAGCAAAGGTAAAAAGAAAGA
Organism: Mustela erminea; assembly: GCF_009829155.1. Lineage (NCBI taxonomy): Eukaryota > Metazoa > Chordata > Mammalia > Carnivora > Mustelidae > Mustela > Mustela erminea. Next base: position 50,340,358 of record NC_045626.1, read on the forward strand.
AGAGAAATAGACTCTTCTTTTTTTTTTTGAAACAGACTTTTAATTATAGAGAACAAACTGATAGCTACTGGAGGGAAGGGGAATTGGGGGCTGGATTAAATAGGTGATGGGGATTAAAGAGTGCTTTTGCCATGATGAGCACCAGGTGATGTATGGAATTGTTAACTGTGTTATACACCTGAAACTAGTATAACACTATGTTAACTAACTGGGATAAAAACTTAAAAAGAAAGGATTTCAGTTTGGGCATACTGGCTAGAAGGTAGCTAAAGGCTATATATGAGCTTGGAGATAATCATGATTTTCTGGGCTGGAAATACAAATCTGGGAGCCATTAATATATAGATGGCAGTAGAAGCCAGTGAAATGCTGTTCCACCTGCCCCTCCCCCCATCATTTCCCCTTATCTCCTCTTCCCAAGGCTAACTCCTCCTTTTACTTTGTGTTTCATCTTAAAAATTTATTGCCTCTAAGAGGCCTTCCCACCTCCCCAAGTAATTAGGTGCCTTCCTCGGCACTCTCCTTAGATGTTTGTTTTGCTGGCATGATTCGTGAGGGCAGGGACTATGCCTGTCTCATTTCCTTCTGTGCATCCAGTGTGTAGCAGGATGCTTGGTACATGGGAAGTATGTAAGTAATATATGTTGATTGATTTAACAAATGAATAAAGAAGATTGTTCAGGAAAAATGAGTAGAGTGAAAAGAAAGCAGCAGGGTCAAATGGAGACAGAAAAAATATAATAAGCATTAAAGTCCTTTAAGAGCCAATTATTGATCATGACCATTAGTGTTTGTGGCTTCCTCTATCTTTTTTGGGTAGATAGTTAAAACAAGTTCAACAGTTACCATTCCAGACATACAAAATTTAATTTTTCCCACTTAGTATTTTAACACAAGCATATTTGTCATTATTGAAATATATTTAATTTTACTTAGACTTTATTTCATTTTTATAGGTTGGGTAGTAAGTTTGTAGGAGCTCATTTGCTATATAGTGGTGTGTTTTATTCACATTGAGATAATTTTATTATTTCTGTAACCCAGTCCTTATGTGCTTGCTCGTTCACACATTCATACAGTCTTTTAGCAATGTGAGGTTATAGATAAGATTTAGATGTCAACCTCAGAGAGCTCACTGTAGGTTGGAAGAGACTGACATGCACACAATTAATTACAAAAAGAGAATTTAAGTACCCTAAGAGAGGTCTATGATAAGTACCATGAATGCCCAGTGAGGTAGCACCCTGCACATGTTTACTTAAGCCTGCTTTGGGATGATAGCTTAAATCGAGTGCACTTGTATTCTCTTCTTAATATAGAACAACATAAAAATTCTGTTTCTAGATATTTATCTTCTAAAGCTTTAGATCATATGTTTGCTTACTGCTCTGCTTAGAGAGAAGGGAAAATGACATTTATTAATTACTTGTTATGTACCTGGTACTGTACTAGGTGAACTGATTCATATCATTTACTTTAATCTTTATTATTTCCTTCGAAAGAGTTGTAGTTATCCTTATTTGACAGGAGAAGAAATTGAGGCTCAGAAATGTAACTTATCCCCCCTTAATCACATGAGTCATAAGTAGAATTCAGAGAATTAGTGTTCAATACAGAGTCTGCCTAATACAAAAGACCGCATGCCTTTACTATATTCTAAATACATAACTCAGTGTGAGTCTTAACAAAAACGAGAACCTTGAAAGGAGACTTTTGTATATATAGAACATCCATATATCTGTATCACATTTTGCATGTAATGTCATAATGTTATAGTGCCCAATGAATTAATTATTTGATTTTCCATGCTAATACACAAATAAGATAACCTCATCCTTTCTTTTTACTAATGATTTTACCTTCTTTCCTTCCTCTCCTATTGGGACTGTTCAGAGCTATTAAATAGAAGGAAAACAACTGAACTACTTGATTTCCAGCTCTCTTAAATGCGTTGTGGTAGCAGTAACAATAGACAATGAGCCCCCTAAAAAATTACTGGTCAAAAGAAGGAAGAACACAGGGAACTCGAGCAATGATCTTCAGTTGTTTTCCGTATGTGCACCACACCCAGAGCAGGATCCCTCGGCCATCATCTCTCTGCCTTCCTCTCTCTCTCTCCCTCTATTACTCCTCTTCCCCCTGCAGCTTCTCACCACAGTGCTAAGTGTAGAGTAAGGCCTTGATAAATACGGGTTCAGCTGACCGGAGCAGGAGCCAGGGGCTGAGCTGATCTCACACTAATGTCTGCTGCTGAGTAATAGAGCGTGCTTTGGGTGATTAATGTATTTATGTATTCAACTTGGATTAGCAATATCCTCCCAGTCATCTTTCCACCCCTTGTCCCTCATCTCTCAGCCCTGTATTTGTAGAAAGGTATTTTATAAAGTGTGCTTGTTAATCAAACAAGCAAGAGGAGGAATGTGCTATAGGTGATAGGGAGTTATTTATTGGAAAAAAATAATTCTTCTAAGTGTTCTGCTTCATTCATACACACACACACACACACAAATTGTAGATGTGGTCAATCCACATTTTCTTAGTAGCAGTAGCTGAGGTTGAAAAAGGATACATCGTGAAATGATGACTTTACTATGTCAGTTAGGACTAGTATTTTTTTTTTTAATGTTTCTTAGGAATGTAATATAATGTAATTAAAAACAATGTCTCTCTCTTAATTTCACAAAACAAACTGAGGGTTGCAGGGGGCTGGGAGTTATGGAGAGGGTAGTTAGGTTATAGACATTGGGGAGGGTATGTGCTATGGTGAGTGCTGGGAAGTGTGTAAGCCTGACGATTCACAGACCTGTACCCCTGGGGCAAACAATACATTATATATTAATAAACAACAACAACAACAACAACAACAACAACAAAGCAGTGTCTCAAGGTCATAAGTGATGTTTTATTTTGTAGAAATGCATTGTCTAAAGCAAGAAGCAGTAAACAGTGACTCCTGTTGCCTAAAATAATCCAAGCTGGAAAGCAGCACTTAAAGAAATTATAAGCAATTGCTGTTTAATTAGCAGGAAGACAGATGAGAATGTTTTCCTGATGATTCTTCTTCTCCCCCTACCCCTTTTCTCCCACCTCCTTCTTCCTACTTTATTGATACATGGTTGACATGCAAAAAGCTGTACATATTTAATGTATACAACTTGATGAGTTTAGGGATAAGTGTATACCTGTGAAACCATCACCACTATCAAGGCCATAAACATATCCATCACCTCCCAGTTTTCTCCTAGCCCCTTTATTACTATTATTCTTTTTTGATGTGTGTGGTAGAAACAAGTAGGTAAGATCCATTATCTTAGGAAGTTTTCATCTTTTACCTTTTCAAACCTGGAGGTGGAACAGTGATAGAACAGATTAGAATCATAGTTTTACGTGCACATCCTTACAGAAAGGGTATTATTGTTGGTCAGTTTTACTTGGATTTAGCTACTTCAGCTGTAACAATTCCCAGCAAGAGACTTAAGGAGTAAGTACCTTTTAGCAAAAGGGGTTGTGTAAGAAATACTTGATTCATACAATTTATGGGGATTATAACTAATGTTTATAGAATAGATGTAGCTATCTACATGTTTTTTTGCTTATATTGTGAGCTTTTTAGATCACTGAAACCTTTTTTCATGTGGAAAGTTGGCATGTGTCCACTGGCCAGAAGTAGCCAGTCATCCTTAATGAAGCACATGTTGTTTTGTTGGCTCAGTACTCTGGGGTCCTCCTTTATCCTGATTTCTGGATCTGTTCCACAATGTCTTGATCTATTTCTTCAGAAACTCTGGTTGTTAGCCTCTAGAGAATTATAGGTCTTGTTGCTAGGCAAATTGTAGAGACTTTAGTGTTCTCACTATAGTACCTTTTGGGTCAAAGCCAGGGTTTGCTAGTTATTAAAGACCTCATCCTTCTGGGTTTATTGTGGGGGCCGTCCTTGTCCTTACTGGTGGCTTTCTATACTTTAAGCTTTGTGACGTGTCCCCTGTCTCTGTACTTGGTAGAATGGGAGAGGTAGTATTTAGTTCTCTTGGAAAACCAATCATTTTTGGCAGAGAAAGTTTTGCTGGAAATATCACGTGGCAGATTAACTCATTCAGGAAACACTTCTGGTATAACCCAATACCTGGGAACAGAGACTCATAGGTTTCTGTACTTTCAAGTCACTCATAGTCATAGCTATGCTATACTAGTAACATCCAAGGACCTTTAATCATCCTTTTATTTTAAACAATATTGGTTGTTAGTTACCATATGCGAGTTATACTTTCCATTCAGATATGTTTTATTTACTCTTGTTTGTTCATTCAGTTTTAGGATTATAGTTCTAAAGGATTCCTTTTTTTGGTGACTTCTACCTCTTTTTACAAATTTACCATTCAACCCAATATTGGTCAGAGATGGACATCTGACCCAAAGTCACTGAATGCATTGACATGCTAATGAACAGCAGATTCTCTTTCTGAGAATTTGAATGATGAGGGAACCAGAGCAGTAATTTGCCAGTGATGTATGATTTTATATATGGCCATGAAAATTTCAGGCTTGTGGCCATATTAGAGCTTTGACTGATTTCACTTTGGTCAAATTCCAACTCGAAACAATCATGACAAAAAGGGTCCAGCAGTACATTTGGTATATTAAGGGAGTAATTTTTACACCAGAATGTGGGGGAACAGAAAACACTAATAAATATCTCTTCATATTTGCTAATAATATTGAGTGCTGTATTCTGTAACCATCTCTCTGTGTCACTGACTTTTCTTCTTTCTGCTAAGAGCTGTGATTCTAAAAGGCTAAGATTATTTGGGTGAATAATCTTAGTTAACTAGATGCAAGAATCATGTACTTATTCCTAAAAAAAAAATTGTAAAGATATCTCAAGGTAGGCTTTGGAACATGCTTGGAATGAAACTAGGCTTGGGGTGGTGGCAATAAATGGCATTGTGAAGTACTTTGTTAGGCTCATCTTCTGCTCAAGAGAAATGAGCTGCAAGGCAATGAATAAGCAGCTAGAGTTCTTGAAAGAGTAAGGATTAGTTCTGTGGAAAAGAAACACCAGGCCTGTTTGGAAGAATGTCAGGGGAAAATCACCATTTCTGTTCTTTATCTAGATAGTTGGCATCCTGTTTCTCATAGTAGCCTATAGAGTAGGAATGAGAGGTCTCTACTCTCCTAAAAACATGAAGACTTTATTCCTAGAGGCTCTGAACTTAAGTGTGGTTAAATAGAGGAAATAGAATTGAAGCCAAATGGGACAACCTCAAAGGGTAGAATTATCTATTGTATTGGGGAAAATAATGACTACTACTTATTTTATGCTAAAATGTGCTGAAAATGGTATTAGGTAATGTAAGATTATCCCTATCCTTATAGTAAACATGCAAAATTGATACTATTTGTAGAACAGGAAATTAATGCTTAGAGAGACTATTTCATTATTTGTTAGTAAATAAAATGAAAACTCTGGCCTTTTGGTTCCACTGAAAGTCCTGAAAGAACCCTGCTTTATTAGACCGGAGGATTTCTTACATTTTTTGGTAAGACCCAGAATGGAGAATAGATCTTCACTCCATTTTTGAACAAATGGAGAACTGATTGCATCCTTAAATATATTCCCAAACAAAAAAACCCACTCACCTCAAAATACCATATTCTGACCAACTTTCATAACAGCTGATGCCACACTTCAATTGAAAACATTCATTGAGTCTCCTGTAGAAAGAAAACTATGGATTTAGATTGGCAATTGAAGCTCTTGGCTCAAGTGGTCCCTGAAATTCTCAGTAGACTCAATCCTGTCTTTCTAGACTCCTCCCACTATAAAACTAAACTTGGGCTGTAGTCAAACCTGTCATTCTGTTATTCTCTTTCCTTCTGTTTACCAGCACCAGCCATCACCATAGCCTCTATCACCATCTGTGTGAAACATTTCTCATTTGCTTCATTTTTTGAATTTTGTTATGTTTTTAGTTTGTATTTCTTATAGCTAAACATATTCTAGCCTACTATAATTAAGAGCCTTACTAGGGTTTGTACATCTAGAAGAAGGACATGTATCTTAAATATCTTTTTTTCACATGTGAGCAAAAATTTATTCAATGACTATTATAATAAAGTTTATAGATTCTCCCTTGATATGATGATTGATAATAGTAATGATAATAGCTACTACTATAATAGATAATGATAATAGCTACTTACTAAGTATGGATTGTGCAGGACACTGTGTTAGGCATTTTATATAAATCATTTGTTTCTCAATCTTTAACAGCCTTCTTGGGGAGGAAGAAGTTGAGGTATCTGCCCTGTAATTATATTCCCTGACTACTAGCAGAACCCTCCTGGGAAGAAAGAGAGAAGGAAGGTGGTCCAGTTTAATCTCCTTTTAAACATAAAAACAAATGAACCTTCAGGGAGATAGTCTAGTGATATGTTCTTGGAGGATATTCCTAAACTATGGATACCTTGAGCAAGATATCCCTGGTTTAGGATTGTTTATGGTAAACGAACCAAGAACCTATGGATTTGTAAGGGATGGATCCCTGCAAATATCATGTATGTCATATAGCTATTTGATGGCGTAAAATGGAGATGTTTCATAATCTGCATGCTCCTCACTATGTCAGGTGTCTTTAGAGATCTCATCTATTATTCTGAGCCAGAGAGCACATGTCCAAAGCAGGAAGAGAGAACCCAGGGAGCCAGACAGTGTCTTGGACCTTTTCCTGCTTTAACTCTGTATTTTAGTTGTTTGTATCTAATCTTCTGACCTTAACATAGGGAGATCATCCTGGATTATCCAGGTGGGTTCAGGATAATCACAAGGATCTTTGAATGTGGAAGAGAGAAGTTGCAGAGTTGGTGTTAAAGTGATGCAGTGTGAGAGGCTTCATCAGTCATTGCTGGCTTTGAAGACAGAAGCGGCCATGAGCCAAGGAATGGAAGCAGTCTCTAAAAGCCAAAAAAAAAAAAAAAAAAAAAAAAAAAGGCAAGGAAAGGGATTTTTCCTAGAGCTTTGAGAAGGAATATAGCCTTGACAACATCCTAATTTTAGTCCAGGGAGAGCTGTTTCAGACTTCTGACTTCCAGAACTACAAGATAAATTTGCATTGTTTTAAGCCACTAAGTTTGTGGTAATTTCTTATAGCAGCAATAGAAAACAAATGTAACAGGCTATCACCCATGTATCTCCATTTGTAAAATCACCTGTCTAATCTGACATGACTGTTAGTGCAACATTGTGCTTTTATTTTATTTTATGGTTTTATTTTTATTTTCTTAAAGATTTTATTAATTCATTTGAGAGACAACAGAGAGAGAGAGGGAGAGAGAGAGAGAGACTGTAAGTTTGAGTAGGGGAGAGAGGCAGAGGCAGAGGGAGAAGCAGACTCCCTGCTGAGCTGAGACCCTGATGCGGGGTTTGATCACAGGACCCACAGGATCATAACCCTGAGCTGAAGACGGATGCTCAACTATCTGAACCACCCAGGCCCCCCTACATTCTGCATTTAAAGCCAGATTAATCTTACTTCAAAGTCTGTGCTCTACTCTGTTTCATGGGCTCTGCTCTTATTACAAGATGCCCCTATGAACTTTTCTCTTGGATGATAGTTACAGTTTTTGGTTCTCTGTTTTTTGTTTATAACACTTTCTTCTGTTGCATTCAGGTTTGTTTGCTTCCTAGTGGGAGAAATCATTTCCACCTACTGTTATGCCTAGCAATGTGTTTTCCCCAGGTTTTTGGATGGTGCTTAAAAAATAGACTCAAGATCACTCTGAGTATTAATTTGAGCTGGTGAGGTAAGAGAGATTCTGACTCAACAGTCATATTAATTAAAAATATTTGCAAGTCTTTGAGAAAGCAGTATTTCTTACCAGCCTGAATTAGATAAATTTATGTTATCCAAACATTACAAGTTTAATATGGCATACTTTTACATGGTGTCTTATGTCAAGGACAGTTTTTACTGTTTATGAGATTAGATAAGAAGCATTTGGAATCAGAAAAATGTTTGTTTAAATTTAAGTATCTGCTTATTTGTGTGGTACTGGAATAATTATCTCTGAGGTTCAATTTCCTCATTTTTAAAATGGAATAACCCTACTAAATAAGGTTCAAGTGAGAATTCACATAAAGTGCATTGCAATCTATAAAACACTATACACATACAAGGTTTAATAATTATTATTGTTATGACATTTGAGAGAGAATATATGAGTCTATTTGAATGTAGTTCATTTGCTGTATGAAAAGTTTGGCTGATTATCATACCCCTAAGGAATTACTACTGTCAGTTTTGTTTGAACAATTACTGGCTGATCAAGAAAAAAATATGAATCAATTTCAATAATACACATTATTATTAGTTTTCCCAAACTAATTTAGAGCACAGAGGTCCCTTAGTGTTCAGAACTCATAACATTTATTGTTTATAATAGTGGTTCACAAACTTGACTACACATCAGAAACCCATGAGGGAATTAAAAAAAAAAAATTCTTGGGCCCCATGCAGAGATACTCTGCTTCCGTGTGTGTGTGTGTGTGTGTGTGTGTGTGTGTGTGTGTTTAAATTTCTGATGATTTTCATTACTATCCAGATTTGGGTGCCATTAATACATTCCAGCCTTTTGATAGTCAGAAGCCTTATTTAATTTTTTCCAATAGGTTATTTTTCATGTTTCCAAAAATTATTTTATTGTGAGCTTTGTATCTTCATGAAAGTGGCTTGCACTGAATATCATTGCTGATGATATTTACATGGGGAAAAGTACTGCAGAGCATACAGGCCACAAGTAGTGGTTTTAGTTCAATTATTTGGAGAGATAATAGCAAGTTTTAAATTATTCATAATAGATGCTTAGAAAACTTGGAACTTGAAGAAACCATAGAAATTATCTTCTTCAATCTCTTATTTTTTTTTTTTTTCAATTTCCAGATAATGAAACTTGGGCCAAGAAGTTAAAAGGCCCATCTAAGGTGTCTATACTAGCCACTCAGTATGAGAATTTCCAGACCTTGTGTTTTTCCTCTATTTGTGGTAATTATAGAAGACATAATTGACATTCACAATAGTAAATCTCTAATCTTAGCAGGAACTCAATCTTCTCTCTTTTACTAGAATTCCTAATAAATGACAGAACCTACAAACTGGAGTTAAAGTTTTTTCCCCCTTGAATAATCTCTGGTGGGTATCCTAAGCAAACATGCACAAAATTGGAGAAGTGAAGGAGAAACCATTGGAATTAACAAGGGCTGTACCCTCAACTGTTTTTATGTTGTTTTATCTGTCCTTCCTTGTGGGGGAAATTAAATGACTGCAGTATGAACTCTGGAGATTATTGCTGTATTAACCTCTTCCAGCTTCATTAGTGGGTCTGATTCAAACTAACATGAACAAATTGGACATTAAAATGCATAATAAATACCACATACAGAAAGAAAAGAAAATTTAACCTTACTAAATAATGAAACACTTTTCTATTTGAGGTTTCATACATCCAGATGTAGGAAGAGATTTTTCTCCTATAAATTTTTGACAAGTAGACTGGTTATGTTTCAGAAACTATATACCTCAGGAAGAATGTTCCATTTATTATAAATTCCTCTTTTGTCTTCTCCTAAAGTAGCAAAAATGGTCTGTGTCTTTGTTATTTCTATCAGACACTATGTTTTTTAAGGCATAGATTGTATCTTACTCATCTTTGACATAGTAGCACCTCATGGTTGACTGTCCAGAAATATTTATTCAACTATACTGATAAAGAAAAAAACAAAAAACCTTGAGAACCAGAGTTAAACAATATTTTTCCTACTTCAAAGCTAATTTTATTTTCAACAATATTCCAATGAAAACTTTTTGTACTAAAATTTGCATAGAAATTGGTTTCTTTGCTTTTTTATCAGATTAATTTTGATTTGACTTTTGACAATGAGATATGTAATATCAAGGGATGATAATGTTTTGAGTTTTAAGGATTAGAGATTAGATCGTTATTTGAAAGAGGTATATTAAAAACCAGACTGCTAAAATAAAAGTAATAATAGGGAAGAATAAAAGTCACATTTTCAGCCAATACCAGGCACTGTCTCAGGTAATGGGGATACAAGAGTAAACAAAAGACTGCTAAGTCCTTACCCTCCCCAAAGGAAGATGCAATATGGACACACATGGGCTATTAGGTGGTCAGTGTTAGGAGAAAATCAGTGGACTAAAGGGATAATGCATGACTGGGGAAGGTTGCTCTTTTTAATAGAGTGGTCACAAAGATTTCTCTGAGGAAGTGATATTAAATCTGCTAAAAATGTGGTCACTTAGCATAAGTAATTTTAGGGGTAGTGTATAGTTATGTTGTTGGCCCCTTATATTTTCAAGTCTAGGATAACTGAATATTTTTAAGAGTGGAGAATACTTGAAAGCATATCTCAATTCTTTTTTTTTTTTTTTTAGGATTTTACTTATGTATTTGACAGAGAGAAAGACAGTGAGAGAGGGAACACAAACAGAGGAGTGAGAGGTGGAGAAGTAGGCTTCCCGCTAAGCAGGGAGTCTGCTGCAGTACTCAATCCCAGAACCCTGGGATCATGACCTGAGCTGAAGGCAGCCACTTAACCGTTGAGCCACCCAGGCACCCTGCATGTCTCTATTCTATTACAAGTCCTCCTATTTTTATAGATGAGGAAACTGAGGCCCCATTTGAACAAAGACTGCTCAGATGAGGTAGCTTTTTGGTGACTTGCAACTAGAACCTGGTTTCTCAGGTGCCAGGTCAGTGATCTTTCCATGATACAAAGCTCTTTTCCATCAGCTTTTGATGGGAAACCCTTGAAGGGCATAGAGTTATACAATTTCTATATCTACATCTCAAGATGTATAGAATACAGGAGGGACAGTGCCGTTCCTTTGTAGAGACAATGAGGAAATTTTATGTCATTGACCAATTCTGTGTATTTGAGCCTCAGGTGTGTTTTCTTAGCAGATATGTTTTCAAACTGGTAGAGCAAGTTCTTTCCTAGTGGGGTTACTTGAGTTGTTGCCTAGTCACTGGCACCATGGAGCCCCTAAATGTTGAGGCCCTGAAAAATTCTCATTTACTCTATCCTTACCAAATGGATGGCTCTCCGTCTCAGGCCATTTATGGTTTTTTTTTTTTTTTTTCCTTTTTTAAAAGGTTTTATTTATTTATTTATTTGACAAACAGAGATCACAAGTAGGCAGAAAGGTGGGCAGAGAGAGAGGAGCAAGCAGGCTGAGCAGAGAGCCTGATGTGGGACTGGATCCCAGGACCCTGAGATCATGACCTGAGCTGAAGGCAGAGGCTTTAACCAAGTGAGCCACCCAGGCACCTCAATTTCTGTTTGTTTTTAAGAGACATCCTCTTGCTGATTAAAAAAGCAAACAAACCAAAATACAACAAAACAGGATCATGTGTGGAGAAAGGGGAACGCTCTTACACTGTTGGTGGGAATGCAAGCTGGTGTAACCACTCTGGAAAACAGCATGGAGCTTCCTCAAAAAGTTGAAAATAGAGCTACCTTATGACCCAGCAATTGCACTATTGGGTATTTACCCTAAAGATACAAATGTAGTGATCCGAAGGCACGTGCACCTGAATGTTTATGGCAGCAATGTCCACAATAGCCAAACTATTATGGAAAGAACCTAGATGTCCATCAACAGATGAATGGATAAAGAAAAGGTGATATAGAAAGGATGAATACCCAACTTTTGTAGCATCATGGACGGGACTGGAAGAGATTATGCTGAGTGAAATAAGTCAAGCAGAGAGAGTCAACTATCATATGGTTTCACTTATTTGTGGAGCATAACAAATAGCATGGAGGACATGGGGACTTAGAGTGGAGAAGGGAGTTGGGGGAAATTGGAAGGGGAGGTGAACCATGAGAGACTATGGACTCTGAAAAACAATCTGAGGGTTTTGAAGGGACGGGGGGTGGGAGGTTGGGGTACCAGGTGGTGGGTATTATAGAGGGCACGGATTGCATGGAGCACGGGGTGTGGTGCAAAAATAATGAATACTGTTATGCTGGAAATAAAAATAAATAAAAAAAAAAAAAAGAAAAGGTGATATATATATATATATATATATATATATATATATATATATATAATGGAATACTATGTAGCCATCAAAAGAAATGAAATCTTGCCATTTGCGAGGATGTGGATGGAACTAGAGGGTATTATGCTTAGCGAAATAAGTCAATCAGAGAAAGACAACTATCATATGATATCCTTGATATGAGGAAGTGGAGATGCAACATGGGGGGTTTGGGGGATAGGGAAAGAATAAATGAAGCAAGATGGGCTTAGGAGGGAGACAAATCATAAGAGACTCTTAATGTCACAAAACAAACTGAGGGTGGTTGGGGGGAGGGGGCTAGGGAGAGGGTGGTGGGGTTATGGACATTGGGAGGGTATGTACTATGGTGAGTGCTGTGAAATGTGTAAAACTGGCAATTCACAGACCTGTACCCCTGGGGCTAATAATACATTATATGTTTATAAAAAAATAAAAAAAATAATTAAAAAAACCCCAAACAACAACAACAACAACAAAACCCAGGATCATGAAACCCAGTAAATGCAGTCAGTCAACCAGAGGCTCAGCTGGTTCATATTTTCTCCCTTGTACAACTGCTCTAACTTCAAGATTTTAGCATATGTCAGACATAGGAATCCAAGAAAATTGAGAGGATAAATTGGACATTTTCTTTTTTAAAGTGTTACTAGTTTACTTAAATTTCTTTGAATGTCATCTATACCAACATATCATTAAAGTAAAAAAAATTAATGTATTCTGTGTTAGTCTGTTCAGGCTGCTATAACAAAAATACCACAGGCTGGGTGGTTTACATAACAAACATTCATTTCTCATAGTTCTGGGGGCTAGGAAGTCCAAGATAAGGTGCTGGCAGATTCATTGTCTGCTGGAGATGACCTGGTTCCTGGTTCATAGTCCAGTACATTCTTTCTTTCTGTGTTCTCACAAGGCAGAAGGACAAAGGAGATCTCTGTGGTCTCTTTAATAGGGCACTAGTTTAATTGATGAGGGCCCACCTTCATGACCTGATTACTTCAGAGGCCCGGCATCCTAATACCATCACAGTGGGGAGTAGATTTCAACATGTGAATTTGGGTTGGGTGAGGGGGACATAAACATTCAGTCTCTAACACACTTGAATAATTTTAGGATCTCCTTTGAAAGGTTTATTAAGTCAGTACTAGTGAGATCTTGATGTTGTAGTACTTGTCCATAAAGTGTCCATCTACCAGCTATTTGGTATCTGAGAATCATCTGCTAGGAAACCAAAGACAAGAAATTGTCTTAAGGTTGTTTTTTGCACAATTAGCATATTGCCTTACTTTACTTTGCACATTCATTTCACATGGCTCCACACTTTGTTGGCATAACAAAACATTGATCTTTAAAAAAAAAATACCCAAGAGTTGATATAACATAGTTATTAAAAACATGGCTTCTGGTGTCAGATTATGCCTGGGTTCAAATGTCAGTTCTATTATATTATATCCTAGCTGTTTGACCTTTGGGTAAGTTTCTTAAGTTCTCTGTGTTTCAGTTTTATCATCTATAAAATGGAGGGAGAAGTAGTGTTTATTTTGTGCATATGTTGTAGAAATACAAGAAGTAAATACATGGGGGCGCCTGGGTGGCTCAGTGGGTTAAGGCCTCTGCCTTCGGCTCAGGTCATGATCTCAGGGTTCTGGGATCGAGCCCTGCATGGGCTCTCTGCTCAGCGGGGAGCCTGCTTCCTCCTCTCTCCCTGCCTCTCTGCCTATTTGTAATCTCTATCAAATAACTAAATAAATAATCTTAAAAAAAAAAAGTAAATACATGGGAAGCATTTAGAGTAGGGCCAATGGAAATATGCTCAGTAAATTTTGGCTATTTTTGTTATGTTTACTTGGGGTTATTAGAGGGCTGGACTAAAGTTGCCAATGGAGCCTTTTTTTTTCCTGGCTATTATCTGTGGCAAAATGGAGAACAAAATCTGTAGGGTGGCCCATGATTCACAGTTTGGGGCTGATTATGGAAAATAAAACTGAGTATTTTGAGCTAGGTAAAAGTAGGATTGGAGAGGGAGGAAAAAGTGGGAAGAAGATGAGTATAGTCTCATCTGGGTTAAAGACATTACTTGGAGATGAGTCTTCTAGATAGATTATTTAATATTAATTGATATCAAATTACTCTGTGAATATAATTTTAAACTTTCTTATTTGGAGGGCTCTGCCCTCTGATGTATGATGCATTGCATATTCCATGGCAAAGAAAGTGACAATTTTTTTTTGAAAGAAAGAATTTGGGGTTTTGCACACTGCTAAACCATAGGGATTTATATGTTTAATTGAGATATGGTTATATTAAGGAAAAGAGCCATGATGGGCTCTCAGTAAAGTGATTCTAATTGTAAAATCTCCTCTTTCTCCTCCTCTTCCTCCTCCCCCTCCTCCTCCCCCTCCTCCTCCGCATCCCCCTCCTCCTCCTCCTTCTTCTTCTTTTTAAGATTTACTTATTTATTTTAGAGAGAGAGAGAGTGTAGGAGAAAGGGACAGAGGGAGAGGGAGAGAGAGAGTCCTAAAGGGACTGTGAGCTGAGCACAGAGCCTCACTCTAGGGGGCTTAATCTCACAACCCCAAGACCATGACCTGAGCTAAAACCAAGAGTCTAGCTTCAACCAACTGTACCACCCAATCACCCCTATAAAATGTTCTTTTAATAAGGCAGAGAGATGGTTTTAGAGAAGCATTAGCTGAATATGGAATATAAAGAGATTCATGGATATAATAATTTTCAGAAGTGCTACAAGTTTTGGAAAAACATTTGTTAAGTAGAATATCTTTTTTCTACTCCTAAAGCATAATTTAACTGTTGTTTCCTTTATCTGCTGCTGACTCTCAGTGTTCTTTTCTAGTTAGGCAAATTAAAAATGTGTCTGTATACTTAAAAATTATGTACCTGCCACTGAACTCTACTCCTGAACCAATATTGAACTGTATGTCAACTAACTAGGATTTAAATTTAAAAAAAAAAGCAAAGTTTAATAGAAAGGATTTTTAGATTAAAAAAAAATTGTTAATGGCATAAGAAAGTGATTACAATATTGTGTTAGTCCCTTTGGTTTGTTATAATAAATCACTATAAACAGATAGTTTGTAAATAATGGAAATTTCTCACAAAAAATGTTTTCAAAGAACGAAAAAAAATTATGTACCTGGCTATTTTGATTATGTATCTTCAGAAAGGTACTTAGCTTCTATGTGGACCCCTGAAGCTCAGCATTTTGTAGGTCACAAGCTATTGTAATTTTCACAAATATCACCTATGTTTATGTGACCATAATTCTCTGACAATTCAGGTTTTTTTTAGCCTCAAACCAAATTTTAAAAAACCCCATAAGATATAAATACAACATGAACAGAGGCTGAATGAGAGACAGAAATCTGTTTAAAGTAGATAAAGGAATTTGAGAGCTCTTTTATTTGCATATGTATTAAAAATGACATATTACCTTGATGTCACCAAAGTCTTGAGACTTCAGAAACAAGAGATAGCCTGCGATTTCCATTTTCTCTTGAAGTTAGTTGCATAGAGTTGTAGATCACAAAGAGACCTGTAAAGTATCTTATTCAGAAGACAGGGTCTTTGTTATGCTAAAGGTGGAGTTTTCCAAATGTGGCTCTTAGTAGCTTTTTCTTCTGTGTTGTGACTCAGAATCTGGGCAACCTTCTTTGTGTCTAACTTTCTGTTATTCAAGTCTTCTTTTCTATTCCAGTCTTCAGGGGAAACAAAGTTTGATATCTTTTTTTTTAATTCACAGTTACCACTGACCTTCTGTCTTCTAAGAATCTCCAGATTCTATAGTTCGTTGACCCTTTATGAATACTCATGCCTCTCAGGACTTTGGGATTTGGAGGAGGCAGCTGTGCCAGGCCATCTGATTAGAAGTAAACGCATGCACATGGTATTCGGGTATTCAGTGGAGTTCAGAAATGTTTATAAAAGTTTTGTTGACACAGATTGTGTCATTTACACCCAGATTACAGCCCTGAAGGCGAATTTCCTGAAAATACAAACCACATGTAATGATCTAAGGAATTTAAAATCTGTCTTTTTTTTTTTTTTTAATTTCTTTTCAGTGTAACAGAATTCATTGTTTACGCACCACACCCAGTGCTCCATGCATTATGTGCCCCCTATAATACCCACCACCTGGCTCTCCCAACCTCCCACCCCTCGCCCCTTCATGTCTAATGGCATGTGGCTAGAGATAGAAGTGTTATATCTTCAGGAATAGAATTTAACTATTGTTAAAGTCAATACAACTAAGATGTGTAAAACTTGTCTGCACAGTAGCTAAGGAGTGAGATATATAAATATGTATATATATATATTTTTAAGATTTTATTTATTTATTGGACAGAGAGAGAGATCACAAGTAGGCAGAGGAGCAGGTAGAGAGAGAGGAGGAAGCAGGCTCTTCCCGCTGAGCAAAGAGCCTGATGTGGGGCTGGACCCCAGGACCCTGAGATCATGACCTGAGCCAAAGGCAGAGGTTTAACCCACTGAGCCACCCAGGCGCTCCAGGAGTGATATTTTTGTAGTAATTTTTTTTTTTTTTTAGTATATAGGCCATGATGGGTTGAGAGTTATCTCCAGTAATAGCTTAGTTTAGATGGAGCAGAGATTTCGTATTACAGCTGATTCTTGTGGAAAAGAGAATCCAACCATTCTCACACTTTTTTGTTTGCTTCCTTCAGGCTTTCTTTGTAAAGGAATGCACTGAAAGGAAAATTGACCAGGGCTGTTGAACTCTTTCTAATGGAGTAGTATAATGGCTTACTTGGTTTCCCTTTCCTCTTAATTCAGAAATCCCTTCATGCAACATTTGTGAAGAGGAATACACACATGTGCGTGTGTGCACACACACACACACACACACACACCCCTTTTGGTAAATAAGTTTTTCAGAATATAAAAGTAAATTAAAAAATTGAAAAAATTAAAATATTTTAAAAGTTAATTAAAGAAATTTTAAAAATTTAATGGAATGTTACACTGTGGGATTAACTAGGATCAGAAGAAACCTGGACTTAAAATCAAGAAACAGGGACGCCTGGATGGCTCAGTCAGTTAAGTCTCCCAGTCTTGATTTCAGCTCAGATTATGATCTCAGGCTCCCCTCTCAGCATCCCCCACTTTCTCCTCAGCCCCAGCTCAGTGGGGTGTCCGCTTAATTTCCTTCTCCCTTGGCCCCTTCCCCTGCTCTCTCCTGCAGAGGCGCCTGCACGTGTGCTTTCTCTCAAATAAATAGATAAATAAATCTTAAAAAACAAAAATGAAAAACCAGACTCAAATCTTGTTCTTGATACTTGCTAGATTTTGATCTTGTAGAAATCGCTTCAACCTTTTATACTTATGTTTTTCATTGGTAAGAGAGGGTGTGTGTGTGTATGCATGACAGAGAGAGAGGGAAAGAAAAAGAGAGAAAAATCAGTGGGTTCTTAAGGTGATACCTACCCCCAGGGAGCATTTTTATTTTTCACAATGACGGGCTTGACTAGCATTTGCTAGTTGTCAGTCTGGGTTGGAAAACAAGCTGCAGCATCTGGGGCCATCTTACACAGTCAAACGGTGGCCTGCCTGAAATGTCAGTAATCAGGACCCCACTTTGATGAAGCTATAGATAATTCTCTAGAATGTCTTCCAGTTTGTATCCAAATTACACAGTTGGTAAAAACAATAGTAAATTAAATAAAAAAGCAAGTTGCTTGAATTCAGAACCATAAACACAAAGAAACATTCGGATTCTTACAGAAAGCTTGAGGCAAATGTAATCTCTATGCTTCTTTACCAGGAAGGGAAATTGTTGTTTATTGATGTTTCTGTACCAGCCATTTTCCCAATTGTAGTCACATACATTTTAATGAGGACTGCCCACGTTAGATGTTGCTATTACTGTTTCGCCAATAATAAGCCTGAAGCTTAGGGAGGCTGAGCAACTTGTCTAAGATCAGAAGTGACAGAACCAAATGTTAATTTGACCCCATTTTAGTCTGTCAAACCTGGGGTTCTTTCCCTGCCTTATGCTTCCTTGAAAATAAATGGTGAAGATGGTGGTAGAAAAGTAGTGACACCACATTTGTCAGTGAGCAGTCGTTACGAACTTGTTTCCCATTCCTTGAGCATACGTATGACCCTCTTTTGCTTCTAAGCCTGTGCACAGGCTGCATTCTTGTTTCTGAACTCCTCCTCCTCACCTGGCCAACTCATCTTTGTCCTCAGGTCTCATTTGTACTTTGTGTCCTCTGGGAAGTTTCCCTGACCATATGGAACCTATTTCCGGTGCCCTGAATTATGCGTCAGGTGGCTTCCTACACTTGCTCATTCATAGGCACTCATCCCTCCTTGCCATTGCTTGATTGCCTTCCCTGCTTGGATGAGAGCGGCCCCATTTCCCTAATCCCTAGCATTACATTTTGTACCTTGCCAAATATTTGTTGAACAAAGGGATAAAGGAAAGTTGATGTAACAATTTATTTTAAGAAACGAAGTGAAATTAACTAATGGTGAACATTTTATATATTTGTTCTTTGATTAATTGTTTTGTGACATTAGGACATAATTCATTTTACATACATATATATATTTTAAAGATTTTATCCATTTATTTGACAGACAGAGATTACAAGTAGGCAGAGAGGCAGGTAGAGAGGGAGAGGAGGAAGCAGGCTTCTCGCTGAGCAGAGAGCCCAATGTGTGCCTCGATCCCAGGATCCTGAGATCATGACCTGAGCCGAAAGCAGAGGCTTAACCCACTGAGCCACCCAGGCACCCTACATATATAATTTTTATATCACATTTATTATTGCAATTCTTTATGTGTATGTTTCTAAAATCCAACTCCCCTACTTATATTTTCTTTCTCTTATACTCTTACTGTTTGATAGCTTTCATTTTATGTGTCTTTGTTGTGTTTGTTCTTTCATCATGATGTGTATAAGAGTAAAATGCATGATGCTAATATACCCTGTGGGGCAGAATAAAAGAAATGTGAGTGCAGACTATGGAGGCAGGCAGCCCGAGCTTGAGAAACATGGTTCCACCATTTATTAACTGTGTGACTTTTGGCAGGTCACTTGGCCTTTCTTCATATGTTAAAAAATAAGGAAATAGAACCACTTATCCTTTATGATTGTTCTGGACTATTAAGTGAGGTAATACATGTAACATTAACTATATAGCTAAAAACACGTAAGGGGCTTGAGGAAAAGTGCCATGTAATATAAGTGTGGTTATTATTACTGTCTTTTTCTTTAATTAGGACTTTTTAGGTTTTTTTTTTTTTTTTGGAAAATGAACATTATGAGAAAGGGGAATGATTAAACTTGGTTATTTCCTTTCAAGGGAAGTTTAAATAGAGAAAATTTTGATCCACAAAATCTAAGGCAATTTAAACCAATAAGTACCACTGCAGAGAAACAAGAAATGGGCTGGTTGTCCTAGGATGAACTTAGGAGTGGAACATCCCAGAAGATGACATAAGCCATTTGGTACCATTTCCTTACTCAGGAATACAAAGGATACAGCTTTGTTCTTACCTTGTTTGTGTTGTCACTGTCAGATTTAGGCTCATCCATTTCTTCTTATTGAAATGGTAAGATTGAAGGTTGGTAGGTCTAACAGAACAGGTCCCTGGGGGTAATTTTGGTGATGGATTTTTGTAATATGGCTGTATGCAATTATAATACTCTGTTTGAGGAAGTTTCTGAACATTCTTAATGATAATTTAGCAATTGCCTTATGTACACCTCAGGACTTAACACATCACCAAAGTCATTCTCTCGTCTATCTACTGGACCTAGATTAAGCCTCACAAAAACAAACTTGATGCATACCCAGAATTAAGACTTTAAGGATCCTAACTGTTGTTTTAGTATATGGATCACTGTGAATCTCTAGATTCTAACAACTAATAGACGACAGTTATACTGCTTTGCTCAATACCATTTCCTATCAGCGTTTTCTTGTGGTGCAACTCCACGGAGACCCATTTTAAATCCTGCCAGTAAATCCTTCTTAGTCAAATGTGTATAAAGATTTCCTAAGTGTCAGATGCTGAATTAACAATCATATATATGTTTTGTATAGTCCCTATCAGATTATAGATGGTTTTAGAGGTGAAGAATTCTAGATAAAGTAGCATTTTTTTTTCCTTTTGGAAATCTTGAGGATTTATATTTTAGTTGGTTACTAAACTATAAATAGTTTAAATTGCTACCCAATAATGTTAGAGCTAAGAAAGCCAAAATTATTCAGGATACCATGTGACAGATTTTGATTACAGGGAACAAGTAGTGACTGTGACAAAAATCAGATCTTAGAAAAAAACCCACGCGGTGTGACAAATGATATTCTTTCCATTTTCAATTGAGAAAGCTTATTTGCTGGACCAAAAAGAATTTTATGATATACATGTGTAGAAATAAATCAGAGGAAATATTCTTTGAAAAAATGAGTCCTATTGGAGCAAATAGTGGTTGGGTTTTGCTTTAATGTTTACCAAATAAATGTCCTTCTAAGGCATAATTATGTTTCTGAGTGCCCTTGCTAATTTGGAATTGAGTGAATAAAGTGAGGGAAGATATATCTATGTTCTACATACATCAGTGAATAAATTTTTATGACATCATACAAATGTTAAAGTTTCTCAGATGTAGCAAGTACTGTGGCTGTACCATAATTTCAGGAATGTATTGGAATGTTTCTTTGCTCCTCAGTGGTTAAGAAGAACTACAACTGAATTAAGCTGAAACAAGAAAAAATGACATGTATGTATCTATAGAGTTTGTTATATTAGCCTTTTTATTACCATTTATGGTTCTCTCCATTTCTTCTCAGGCTTTTGAGTTGCCATCTGGTGTTATTTTCTTATTGCTGTAATACAGCTTTGTTTTTGGCCACTTCTTTTGTGCTGTAATTGTCAAATACATTTACATTTCTACCAGTTAAAGCCCAACAATACAATTATATAGTTACATGAAGAAATATGCAGCTAAATTGTCTTTTATAATTGCCTACAGAACTACCTTTACTGGCATTTTTGTTTTTCTCATGTGGATTCAAATTGCTGATATCCTTGATGTAGTCTAAAGAATGTTCTTCAGTATTTTTTGTAAGGTGGGTCAACTAGCAACAGATTCAGGTTTTGTTTATCTGGGAATGGTTTTCTCCTTTTCCTATGGCACTCCCATTATTTGGTGTGCTTAGTAGTGTTCTTACATTCTGAGACTTTGTTTTGCTTCATTCTTTCTTCTCTGTTTTACAGATTGCTTAATTTCTATTAACCTTTATTCAAGTTTGCTGATTCATTCTTCTGCTGTCTCAAGTCTGCTGTTCAGTACCTCTAAAATTTTCATTTTTGGTTATTACATTTTTCAACTCCATTTTTTTGGTCTTTATGAGTTCTGTTTCTTTGTTGATATTCTCTATTTGGTAAGACATTGTCATTGTATTATTTACAAATTTCTTAAGCATGGTTTCCTTTAGATCTTTGTATATATTTTTAATAGTGGCTTTGAAATCTTTGTCTGCTAACTCCAGCATCTGGGGTTCCCGCAAATATAATTTCCATTGTCCTTGTATATGGGTTCTTGTTTCTTTAAATGTCTATATATCTCACATGTACACTAAGTCAATTTTGGATACTGATCCCTTGCACTTTCAGGATCTTTATTGTTGTTTGTTTCCATATTGTTTAGTGTCTTGGTCTATAAGAGGTCTATAACCTCTATTGGTAGAGGTTGTTACTAGTCTTTGAGGCTTGTTGTGACCTTCTCCTGGGAAAAACCTCTGTCCTACAAAACAGGACCCAGCTGAGGGAAAAAGAACTTTTCACTTACTGTCCTTTCCAGATCCTTCCCATGGAGATGGGCCTTTATTTGTGTATGGGTGGAAAGAGGCAGGAACTGGTGTCAGTACCTGGCTGCAGCTACCATCCCATAGAGATCTTCTCTTATTCAGTGCTAGAGAAGAAGGAAAACTGGTGATATTCATCAACTGCCACATGGTTTCTGTACTGGAAGCTGGAGGAGATGGGAGCTTCCATGTGGCTGAAAAGCCCACTTGGGCAGCTCAGAGCTATGCAGGAAAGGGGGAATGAACTCTCCTGCCTGGTGGCATCTTAAATAGTGGGAGATGACACGGCAGAACAGTTGATACCCAGCTGACACCAACAACTCTACGTAGGCCCTCTGCATCGTAGAGCTGTGGAAAATGGGATTAGCTCATTCACACTGGCTGCTGATAGTGCCAGAATGCTCTTCCATCTCAAGGAGCTGGGGGATGGGAACTGCTCCTTGGCTACTAAACTCACTGGGGTTGCTGAAATAGTTCTCAAGGCAGAGTTGTTGGTGTATAGGTATAGTTGCTAGTTCAGATGCCACAGCATCCCATTGTTCTTGTTAAGTTTCCATCAATTTTGTTGAATAAATACTTGCCAATTTGTTGTGAGCTGGGTATAGTCCCTAGCTCAGTTGCTACTGTATCCAACTACTTTTATTAAGTTGCCATCAATTTTGTAGAATAAATGCTTGCCAATTTGTTGTAAGCCCATTGATCAATCTCCAGAGACTCTGAATAATTGTTTTTGTTAATTTTGACCTGCTTATCTTTCCAGGAGAGAGGTTTCACTGAGTTACTCACAACATCATTCCAGAATTGCCTCCCACAATTAAATTATATAACCAAGTAGCAGAGTTACAGCCAGGAAAAGACCAAATACTCATACAACAAGATGTTATATTTTCAATAATTTAGAAGAACCTGCCCTGTTTTTAAAAAGAATTTCTTATATATTGAATAATTTTCCAATAAATTAGCCCATTTCACCTCCACTGAGGGGCAGAGACTTAGGTTGGGCAGTTGTTATCTTTCCTGTCTTACAAATGGCAGAAGTGAAGTACTGGAACTATGTGACTTGCCCAAAGATACATAGCTAATAACTAGCCTAAAGGAAACTCTAGCAGAATGTTATTATTTGGAACCAATTTTTTAATGTGCTTAGATTATACTTCTCATATGAGATCATGGCTGGTTATATTTGATTTTGTTTCAAGAAACATACACTCTCCACTGGCCAATCTACTTGCACTTTAAATCTTGACTATGAACTCTATTTTTAATGTCCTCATTCACTTGGATAGTCTATCTTTTCCATTTTGAGAAAGATATCCAGAAAAAAAAAAATCTCTTCTTCATACTATTTTCTTTCTTACTTTGGGAAGTGGTGGCTGGCCTGTCTTGTCCTGTGAATATTGCCTTGTTAACTAGGAGCTGAGTGTTCAAGGTGCTCTTGAATCTGCACCTGCAGCAGCAATGTTTTCAGTATATGCTGCAGCATCAGCCTTTACTACAGAGTGTGCTGGACCTAAGAGTATTTTCAATAGGCTAGTGTGATTAGCATCAATTAAAGAAGAAAAAAAGCCATTTCCCATCACTGTAACAATTATTTCCACTTTTGTATATTATTGTCTTATTCTCATTCATGTGCAAATTATTTTTACATTATTTAAACCTTAATTTTTGACATTTGAGAAGTGACATCACCAAGGTGGTGGCATAGGTTGTTTCCAGCTTCAGTCCCCCCCATTAGAAGCACAAATAACAACTATTCAAGAGTAAGACACCACTGAGAGGAACCTAGAACATGGGTGTGAGGTTGAAGCACCCCTGCCCCACAGCGACCAAGACAAGTCTGCATTAGAAGGGTGAGAGAAGTGGCTACATGCCAATTTCATTGTCCCTCCCCCAGCAACGTGCAGAGAGATCCTCCTGAGCCTTCAGTTCCTCAGTGGGAAAATAGAACCCAGGGAGGACAACAATCTCTCCCACCAGAATTGTGAGTTGTGTATGGGAGCCCCTGCTCTGATCTTGCATCACAGGGTTTGCAGGGCAACATGTGGGTTTCAACCATTGGGAAAGCATTTGATAAAATTCAACAACTACTCATGATAAAAATTCAACCAATTAGGCATAGAAGGAACATATCTAAACATAGTGAAGGGCATATACAACAAGCCCAGAGCTAACATCATAATGGTGAAAGGTTGAAGGCTTCTCCTCTAAGGTCAGGAACAAGGTAGGGGTGCTCACTCTCATCACTCCTATTTCACATAGTACTACAAGTCCTAGCAAGAGCAATCAGCAAGAAAAAGAAAAAAAAAGGTATCAGAATTGAAAAGGAAGAAATAAAATTGTCTCTGTTTGCAGATAAAAATATTTTACATGTGGAAAATCCTAAAGACTCCACCACAAAACTATGAGATTTCATCGATGAATTCACTAAAGTTGCAAGATACAAAATTAACTTAAAATATCTGTAGTGGTTGTATATACTAACCATGAATTTTCTGAAAAGGAAATTAATTCCATTTATAGTATCATCAAAAAGTACTTAAAAATGAATTTAACTAAGGAGGTGAAAGATCTCTACTCTGAGAACTATAAGACATTCATGAAAGAAATTGAAGAAGACACAAATAAATGGAAAGACATCCTATGTTCATGGAGTAGATGAATTGATGTTCTTAAAGAGTTAATACGACCAAAAGTGATCTATACATTCAGTGCAATTCCTGTCAGATTTCCAATGGCATTTTTACAGAAGCAGAAAAAACACTGCTAAAATTTACCTGGAACTACAAAAGATCCCGAATAGCCAAAGAAATGCCAAGAAAGAACAAAGGAGGAGGCATCACATTTACTGATTTCAAGCTATGTTATAAAGCTATAGTCATCAAAATAGTATGGTCCTTGCATAAAAACAGACAAATAGACCAATGGAACAGAATCAAGAGTCCAGAAATAAACCCAAGCATATATGGATATATGGTCAACTAATATTTGCTAAGGGAGCCAAGAATACTCAATGGAAAAGACTGTCTCTTCAATAAGTGGTGCTGGAATAATTGCATATTCACATGTAGATGAATGAAACTGAACCCATATCTTGTACCACTCACAAAAGTTAACTTGAAATGGATTAAATACTTAACTATAAGATCCAAAAGTATGAAACTCTTAGAAGAAAGCATAGGAATATAGCTCCTTGACATCTTGGTAATGATTTTTTTGATATCATACCCAAAGCACAAACAATAAAATAAAAAATAAGTGGGACTATATCAAACTAAAAAAGTTTTGCGCAGCTAAAGAAATCATTGACAAATGGAAGAGACAGCCAAGAGAATGGGAAAAGATATTTGCAAACTATACATCTGAAAGGGGGTTAATATTCCATATTCAAAATACATAAAGAACTCATATAACCTAGTAGCAAAAACTCCCTGAATAATCCATCTAATAAAAAAATGGGCAAAAGACCTACATAGCCATTTTCCTAAAGAAGATATACAAATGGCC
This sequence comes from Mustela erminea, assembly GCF_009829155.1. Lineage (NCBI taxonomy): Eukaryota > Metazoa > Chordata > Mammalia > Carnivora > Mustelidae > Mustela > Mustela erminea. Next base: position 50,365,819 of record NC_045626.1, read on the forward strand.
AACAGGAACATGAAACAGTGCTACACATTTCTAGTTATTAGCAAAATGAAAGGCAAAACCCTGATGAGATATTACCTTATATCTGTTAGAATGACCATCATCAAAAAGATAAGAGATAAGAAATGTGATATGGGTGTGGGGAAAAGGGAAGCTTCATGCAGGTTTTTTGGGAATGTAAATTGATACAGGTACCATGAAAACTAGAATGAAGGTTCCTCAAAAGTTAAAAATAACATTACCTTATGATCCGGTATTTCCAATTCTGGGAATATATCCAAAGAGACAAAAACCCTAATTTGAAAACAAATCTGCACTCCCATGTTCATAGCAACATTATTTATAATTGCCAAGACATGGAAATAACCTGAATGTCTAGGAAAGGATGAATGGGTAAAGAAGTTGTGATACACCATACACGAATATTATTCAGTCATAAAAAATGAGGAAATGCTACCATTTGTGACAACACAGAGCAACCTTAGGCATTGTGCTAAGTGAATCAGAGAGAGAAAGGCAAATCTTATATAATCTCACATACATGTGGAATCTAAAAAAGGAAAACAAAAAACCCTCAAACTCATAGAAAAAAGAGATCAGACTTGTGGTTACCAGGGCATGAGAGGAGGAGGAAATTGGAAGAAGATGGTCAAGAAGTACAATCTTCCAGTTGTAAGTATTATATAATATACAACAGAACATTACTGTATGATATATAAGAAAGTTGTTAAGGGGTAAATTCTGAGTTCTCATCACAAGGAGAACTTTTTTTTCTTTTTATATCTATATGAGAAGATGAATGTTAGCTGAACATATTATAGTAATCTTTTCACAATAGATAAAAAACCATCATGCCGTATATTTTAAACTTATATAGTGATGTATGTCAATTATTTCTCAAGAAAACTGGAAAAATATTAATTTCAAAAAACTGTGTCATAACCATTTCTTTTATATCCAGAGGATTTCAGGCTAAGGTTAGGGATGTAAAAAACCCATTGCTCAGGATGCCTGGTTGGCTCAGTTGGTTAAGAATCTGCCTTTGGTTCAGTTCATGATCCCTGGGTCTTGGGATCAAGTCCCTCATTGTGCTCCTTGCTCAGCAGGGAGCCTGCTTCTCCCTCAGCCTGCCACTCCCCCTGCTTGTGCTCTCTCGTGCTCTCTAATTCTCTCTCTGGCAAAGAAATAAATAAAAATCATTTAAAAAAATCCCCATTGCTCACCTTCTTAAAGAAGGAAACAATTTCCTTTATAAAATGTAGATAACATTTTAAGAAATTCCTTAGTTGGTGAAATTTGGGGGCTGGTAGGAAAAGATCATTAATTCAATTATTTCTTTTTTTTATTGAAAAGGAAACAAAGTCTCAGAGAGGTTTTATGACTTGCGTCAAGTGTGGTGCATAAACAATGAATTCTGTTATGCTGAAAAGAAATAATAAAGAAAAGAGACAAGGGGTGAGTTGTGGCATTAGATCTCAATTTTTCTGACTCCTAGGTACTTCCTTACTTTTTTAACAACACACTGTGTACTAACAAGCATCATTAAGAAATAGCCAAACAAGTCTTTAATTGAATCTTATCTCCCCAACCCTCAGCTGGTGTGGAGCTCAAATAATGACTTTCGGGTTTTAAACACGTGCTCTTTGAGAGCCAAACTTTGCACACTGCGAGGATATGAAGATGCCTTCTCTTTTCTGGAAATATTAGCTTGTCTGGGATATAAACAAAAGGGCTGCCAGGTCGCCCAAAGCACATGCTAAAGCATGCCAAGGCTGGATTCTGATTGGCCCCAGCCTTCTGAGTCTCTGTGGGCCTCATTAATTTGATGTGCTTTGCTTCTATGACAATAGAACACTCGCCTAGTCAATTACTTGCACCTGCATTTCTCAGCTTGTCATACTTCCCTTTTCCTTTAGGTTCTGGAAATAAGTGGGAAAGAAAGCCTTGTTGAAAGGAGACACCTCCAGATTTGCTTTCCTCTTGCACCCAGTAAAATGATATAGATTTCCCTCAAATCTCAAATAATTATAGGTGAATTTGTTTATTTAAAATTTAAAGATTATTCTTATTGCAATATATGGGAACATCCAAATTTTAAGAAGAGGCATCCTCTTTGATACAATTTTCATTTATTTCTTTCCATGCTTTTATTGGATGTTTTGTTTCCACATGCCAAGGTAAGCAATGTAGCTTTTTTATTATTATTAACATATAATGTATTATTTGCCCCAGGGGTATAGGTCAGTGAAACATCAGGCTTACACATTTCACAGCACTCACCATAGCATATCCTCCCCAATGTCCATAACCCAGCCACCCTATCCCTACCTCCCCACCTCCCAGAATCCCTCAGTTTGTCTCATGAGATTAAGAGTCTCTTATGGTTTGTCTCTGTCTGGATTCCATCTTGTTTTATTTTTTCCTTCCCTATTCCCCACAACCCCCTGCCCTGCCTCTCAAATTCCTCATATCAGAGAGATCATATGATAATTATCTTTCTCTGATTGACTTATTTCGCTTAGCAGCAATATAGTTTTATTATGCTTAAAAGCATTATACCAATAAATATCACCAATTCCAATATTTTTAAAATAGCTATTGTTTGAAATAGTTTTATTCCTGATAGACTTTAATATTCATATATTTCTTCTTTCTTTTTTTTTTAAAGATTTTATTTATTTATTTGACAGACAGAGATCACAAGTAGGCAGAGAGGCAGGCAGAGAGAGAGGAAGGGAAGCAGGCTCCCCGCTGAGCAGAGAGCCAGACACGGGGCTCGATCCCAGGACCCGATCCCACCTGGGATCATGACCTGAGCCGAAGGCAGAGGCTTTAACCCACTGAGCCACCCAGGTGCCCCCCTTTCTTTCTTTCTTTCTTTCTTTCTTTTGCTTTCTTTCTCTCTCTCTCTCCTTTCCCTTTCCCCTCCTTCCCTCCCTTCCTTCCTTCCTTCCATCCATCCATCCTTCCTTCCTTCCAGAATGCAAATTGTTACCACTTCACTTTCCATGTGAGAAAAAGGTTATAGTGAAAGGAATGGACTAGTGAAACCTGGACTTCCTATTCTAATACTGTGTTACTCGAAAGTCAGAATCTCAATATTCAGTGTTTCATAAAAGGCTTGAGGATTTCTTGTATTAAAATGGAATTTGGCTCTATTTAGTAAAGGATAATTTCACCGTGAAAAAGTAAAGAAGCTGTTGTTAACTGAGTTTTTCTGCTCACGTGCTATTTAAAACTTTGTTTCTTTTTTCTATTATTTCTGTCTTTCTTTTTTTCCCCTGATATTTCAAAAGTTCATTTTCTCTGTGTTCTGCACTATGTTCTCCCTAATCACTTTGAATAGGTATAATAGCTATTTATTGAGCTCCCAGCAACACTTTAAAAATTTAAGGTTATTTCTCTCTATTTTATAGATGAGAAACTGATCTTGAACTGATTTAGTACTATATGCCTTATAAGGAGTAAGTGATTGTCGTGAGACTGGGACCCAAGACTGATAGAAAGTCCAAGCTTCTGTCCATCGTGCTTAACTATCAATTCTAGGTGTTTAATAATCTCTCTCCATTATTTTTTTTAAAGATTTTTATTTATTTATTTGACAGAGAGAGATCACAAGTAGGCAGAGAGGCAGGCAGAGAGAGAGGAGGAAGCAGGCTCCCCGCTGAGCAGAGAGCCCGACGCGGGACTCAATCCCAGGACCCTGAGATCATGACCCGAGCCGAAGACTCTACTTCTTCACCTCTATATTCATTCCTCAGTTCAGTACCACTTGGCTTTCGCCTCACCATTGTGGAAGCCTCCTTTGATGAGAATTAAAAGTTATCTAATCCTAAGCCACATAACTTTAAAATCTTTTAAATGAAGTACAAGTGCATAGATCATAAATGCACAGTTTGATGAAGTTACATAATTATATGATACTTAAGATATAAAGTATTTGCTGCACTCTAGAAGGTTGCTTCACATTTCCTGACAGGCTTAATCTTACCTTTTCTCAGAGATAACCCTTCTTCTGATTTTCTTTCATTACAAATTAAGTTTAGTTTAAACTTAAATTTCTTATAAATAGAATCATACAATGGTGCCCATTTGTATCTGGTTTTCTTTACTCAGTATTATGTCTACCAGGTTCTACAATGTGTTACATCTAGATGTAGTACATTCTTTTAAGTTGCTAAGTAATGTTCAAGGTATAAATAAGTCACAAATTACTTATTAATTCTACTCTTTTTAAAAAAAGATTTTCTTTATTTATTTGACAGATAGAGATCACAAGCAGGCAGAGAGGCAGGCAGAGAGAGAGACAGAGAAAGAGGAGGAAGAAGCAGGCTCCCTGCTGAGCAGAGAGCCTGATGGAGGGCTCGATCCCAGGACCCTGGGATCATGACCCAAGCCAACGTTAGAGACTTTAACCCATTGAACCACCCAGGCGCCCCTATTCATTCTACTCTTGATGGGCATATGGGTTATTTCCTTTTCTTACTGCTATGGGTAAAGCTGCTATGAGCAGTCTTATACATAACTTTTGGTGAATATAAAGCAATCATCTCCCTTGGATATATACAAAAGAGTAGAATTGTTGTCTCATAGACTAGGCATGTATTAAATTTGGGTAGATACTGCCAAATAGTTTTCAAATGTGATATTACTAACCTACACCACTACCAGCAACACATAAGGGTTTTAGCTACTTTGTATCTTTATCATCTGTTGGTATTGTCAGTCTTCTTTTAGGTGGTATTGTTTTTTTTTTTTTTTTAATTCTACTTTCCAGATATTCCTTGTTAGTATATAGAAATATATAATTCATATACCATATCCATTTTAAGTATACAATTCAGTGGCTTTTGGTGTATTCACAGAGTTGTGCAATCATCACCATAATCAACGTTAGAACGTTTTCATCACCTCAAAAGGAAGTCTACACCAGCTAGCCATCAGGCCTCAGATCCCCGTTTTTCCCGTTCCACCCTCCCCAATCCTGGGAAACCACTCATCTATTTTCCATCTCTATAGATTTACCTATTCTATTTAACCTAAATGGAATCATACTATGTGATCCTTTGTAATTTCCTTCTTTCACTTAGCATAATATTTTTAAGATTCATACATGTTATAGCATGTATGAGTACTTTATCCTTTTTGCAAATAATATTCTATTTTATTAATATACCACATTTTATTTATTCATTCAGTTATTTGGCAGACATTAGATTGTTACTCACTTTTTATAGTTTCATTCGTTTGAGTTTGAGTCCTTAGTTCTCTGATGGGTTTTTAATAAGCCTTGATTTGGTAGCTTAAGTTGTTGAGGTGAGGATGATAGTATTTTGTGATTTTATTCATCCAAACCAGGAGTGAAACCCTCCTAAGGATTTTGAGATACTTTCATTTTTTTTCCCCATCATAACAGTCCTTTTAAATGTGAGGTGTTTATCTGTGTATTCCATAGCTGAGGAAGTGTACATTGTTTGAAGCTCAATGATTTGTCCAGGTTCAGAGAGTCAGTGACTATACTTTTCACTTAAAACTGGGTTTTTCTCCAGTGCTTTTTCCAACTTCTGATATCTTTTGGGGCCAAGAGAGGTGTAAGAATAATTTATACTTCAGAACTGAGTTGACAGAACCATTGGTGGTTGGGTTCTCAAGTACGGTATAACCAGCAAAGTGGGGTTTAAGGTGGTCTATCTTGAAGTGAATTGAGAATCATTCCAGGAATTTTTCTGTTTAGAATACTGATTTGATCCTAATTTTTCTGCCTTTCTCAGCAGCTGGATAAGTAGACTTCAGAGCATATTCCATTCAGGTAAAGAGCAGTTGTTCTTATGTACTCTCACTCCAGAGCCTGCTCTCTGATGTGCCTCATTAGCCTGTTAGCAGCTGGCTTAGCAGAAATTTTGAAGAACCTGCACTTCTCATCCCAGGTTCCCAAGACCCATAGTGAGAGAGGGTGCTCAGATACTGAGACCTGAAGCACAAATTAACTCCAGTTTTGAGGAAGCATTTCTCAGCCCTAAAAAGTCAGTATAAGTGTCATGATATTCCCGAAGAGAGTACACCTGAAATCCTCCAAATGTATATTTTGAGACGTCTAAGGTAATAATCCTTTGTTTGCTAAAGAGCATAATTAACAGAAATATGTGTTCTGTGCTATCTTTGAATTTTTTAAGTGGAGTCTAATTTTCCACTTTGAGATTAATTTAAAAGAAAGAAGCTGATTTTAGAGTTAAAAGCATCATGTCACCTACAGTCATTTTTCAGTGTTTTCTCCACTTCCTCTCGTCTCCTTGCATATTTCCTTCTTTGTGGCTGCATCTCTGCCAAAGCTTTGGTTTTCAGCATCTCTACATGACTTCATCCCACTTGACTCTTAGACAAGCCCATGTCTTATATGCTAGGAGGAAACATAGCCATGGGCTAGTTGTATCTTCTCCATTTTCTTTTCTCCCTCTTTCCTACCTTTCACTCAGGCCTCATGTAATTCTAGCTTACACGATAAAGAGGAAGGCAAGAACTTATTTCTTATAATAATATGGGAGTGAAAAATTCTCCTGTTTTTGTACTTAGAATGACATTTCTAAAGTGCACGTAGTGCAGATTTGAATAGACGTTGCCCCTGCTGGCAAGTACCTCAAAGGCTCTTCACTGACCTAAGGAATCAAACTCTCCTTTCTTAATACACATGATTCCTTGGGGTTTGGTGGAGCTTATTCCTGATGTCATGCACTGGGGTCCATCCCTACTGTGCTCTTTACCCATCATGGTTTTGTCAAGCACACTTGGGATACCACAATTATATATTTGATCCCTTAACCATTTTCATTTCTCTCCAGCATTGACTTTGATGGATCATCTTTTCCTTTTGGAAACATTCTGATTCTCTTCTGGTGCTTCTCTTAAATCTCTTGTCATTTGTCTCAGTTTCGATTTTAGACCTGTTAATTTTGAAATGCATGTGAGACAGTCAAGTGGAGATCATAAGTATGCATTTGGATCTATGATTCAGGCCTCTCTTTCTCAGGCACCTCCTTCAACTGAGCTTGAAATATTGGAGCTCTTAAGCTGTGGGTCCTAGATCTTCTCTCCTCCCTTCTCACTCTTCTTTTGCATTCTGCTCCTCCCTTATATTCAGCAGTTAATTCTACCACTTAGAACAATTTCCACACTTTCCTCTTGAGCCAGTCCTTCTTTAAAAATCTATAACATTTGCAAAAATAATGTCCTATGTTACATATGTTAGTCACAAATCATAATTACATAAGAAACATTTGTGAGTCACTTTATCCAAGAACTAGTTTAATAAAACTTTTAGCTACCTATTAATTCCCTTCCTTCTACTATTTACTGCCTTCCTGCCACCTGTATCATTCTGTGCCTCCAAGGCAACAACTCTTCCTAAATTTTTATTATTCATTGCTTTTGAAAAAATATTTTTATTATAAATATGCATATGTATAAATTTATCAATTAACTTTACTTGTTCAGCTTCACAAAAATGTATCCTACTCTATATAATTTATTGAAAAGTCTTTATTTATGCTAAACATTATGTTTTCAAGTTGTTCTTATGTTGTTGCAGTTAGTTGCAGTTCATAGATTTTCACTGTTGTATGAATATGCCAACAAATTTTGTCTGTTCTCTGTCAGTGGAAATTTGTGATACTACTTCTTTTATGTCATTAAGAACTTTGCTCTTATACAATTCTTTAACAAAGCAACACCTTTTTTTAATAGATAGTTTTTATTCATTTTCTAAAACACATATTTAATGTCATTATATTACTTTTCTTTAATAAGATTTTGTCAATGAAAGCTTTCCTAGTGTCTGTACTTGTTAGGCATGCAAGGAATTCATATTTTGAGTTACTTCCTCACAAGCACCTTATTTTTTCTTATCCCTGGGCCTTTGCATATGCTGTTTTCTCTATCTTAAAAGATTTTTGACTTTCTACCCCTTCTTCCTATTTACCTGAGTACCTCCTATTCATCCTCAGATTTTGTCTTAGATGTTACTTTTTCCAGGAAGACTTCCTGATCACCTCAGATTGTAGGTGCCTCCAATCCCTTTCATACACTCACCCACCACTCCATATTTCCTTTTCAAAACACCATTATTGTCCTATGTTCTATACATTCTGGTTTATTTCTTTGCCTTCACCACTAACATGGATACTTGAAATGGTAGACATTTGCCTCATTTTGTGATATATGCCTAGAAGCCAGCCTGTAGCCTAACATGAGACAGATATTCAATAAAAATTTGTTAAATAAATAAAAGAAAAAATTGCAAATCTCTCACCAAAATTATCAATAAAGGCACTTTATTTAGTTATGTCAAAGGACAACTATTTGTTGGTAAATGGAATATTTAATAATGTTTTCCCCTTGGACCAGGTGTTATCAACTTCAGTGCTGTCAGCTGTCAAAGATCGAGAGCAGCAAAGAACTAAACAATTGGGGCCACCATTTACTCCTGGTATCCTTGGTCCATGGAGATACATTTCATAAAGACAGCTATTGATTTCTACTATTAGACTGTCAGGAAAGCCAGCAATAATTGCTTTAGGAATTTTGTACATGAATATTTCTTCTTAATTTCCCAGGAGCACGACCAGCTGCTCCCCCTCTCTCAACAAAAAATTAAAGAGCTGGTAGAAATTAGCATACTCATACATTTTTTTAAAGAGAAGTATTATTTACTTGAGTTTGAGTTAATGAAGAACAAGAAGCAAAATACAAAAGTAAAGTTTCAAAAGATTTTTGATGTTTTAAAAACTTGATACATCTATTTATTATAATAGAATTGCCATTTTTTGTAGTGATAATTATCACTTCTGTTTAATGGTTAGAATAATGAAGTTCTAGTCTTATAACAGGTTTGATGATTATAATTTGATATTGTATGTCTTCACTATACTGTGCATTAGATCTCTAGGACTTATTTACTACTGGTTGTAAGTTTGTACACTTAAAAAACATCTATTTTATCCCCTAAGCTCTTTCCTTGCTGTCATTTTACTCTCTGTATTATTAGCAAGTTTGAATTTTTTAGATTACACAAACAAGTGATATCATATATTACTTACCTTTCTCTGTCCTATTTTTCTCACTCAGCATAATGTGCTCCATCCATGTTGTCACAAATGGCATTGTGTCTATTTTTTTCTCATGGGTAAATTACCATGTATATATCGTCTTTTCTTTATCCATTCATTTGTCGGTGGATGCCTAGGTTGTTTCCATATCTTGGCTATTGTGACTAATGCTACAGTAAACATGGGAGTGCAAATATTTCTTTGATATAATATTTTCCTTTTCTTTGGGTCTTTATCCAGAGGTGGAATTGCAGGATCACATGGTAGATTTATTTTAAATTTTCTTTTAAAGATTTTATTTATTTATTTGACAGAGAGAGACACAGCAAGAGAGGGAACACAAGCAGGGGGAATGGGAGAGAGAGAAGCAGGCTTCTCACTGAGCAGGGAGTCTGATGTGGTGCTTAATCCCAGGACCCTGGGATCATGACCTGAGCCCAAGGCAGATGCTTAACTGACTGACCCATCCAGGTACCCCTTGTTTTTAATTTTTTAAAAAGATTTTATTATTTATTTGAGAGAGAGTGAGAGAGATCACAGAGGGAGAGGGGGAGGGAGAGGGAGAATCAGACTCCCCACTGAGTGGAGAGCCTGATGCAGGGCTCAATCCCAGGACCCAGAGATCAGAACCTGAGCTGAAGGCAGATGCTTAACAACCAGGTGCCCCTATTTTAATTTTTTAAGGAAACTCCTTATTGTTTTCCATAGTGGGTAAACCAATTTCCATTCCAACCATTAGTGTGCAAGTTCCATTTTCTCCACATCCTCACCAACATTTTTCTCTTGTCTTCTTGATACCCATTTTAACAGGTGTTAGTGATATGTCACTATAGTTCTGATTTATACTTTCCTGATGATTAGTGATGTTGAGGATGTTTTTGTATACCTGTTACTATGGAAATAAGTAAAGCAAAGACCAACATACAATTTTTTGCTTTATGGGAACATTACTATTATTATTTTTAAAATATGTAATGTCTTTTCAGGGTTTAATAAATCTGCAAGATTGCTTGTCACTCTCCATTAGCAACCGTGGGAAAGATCCTTATCACTTCCCCAAATCCTTCCCTATCTTTCATCTTTTGTCCCCCCCAACCCTTGACAATTTCTCATAAATATCTGGTTGCTGAGCAAGAACTATTGGAGTTGTAATGGAACAGACATTTGGAAAATTACACAACCAAGAATCCATCTAGCCTAAGAGAATATATATCAGGGAATGTGGTATACATATTTTTGTTATTGGACCCTATAAGAGGAGGGTTTCATTTTTCTTACTTTATTGTTCCAGAGGTATGTATTAGGTACATTCAAGAACTGATTCACAGGGCCAAGACTTGAGAAATATGTGGATAAAAGGTAGGATCTTTTTTATTTGTTGGGGTTTACTTCCCAATTAAGAAGAAATGAATTACCATGTTATTTCCTGTCACAAAAATAAACCAGATGTCATCCATTTTGTTGACATGTAATATTAATATGCTGGAACTGGTTCTCATCAGCCTTTGCTGGAGTCCCCATTGTTCCCCTTAGCACTTCTTTTAGATTGTCAGACTATCAGGTCTCTTTTTCATTTATCAAAGGCCTCACTTGTCTTTCTCTGTATTGTTCTTGCCTGATTTAAACAAGTTCAAATTTCATTTTCACTTCCCAGATTTACTTGGGTTTGTCTATAGTTGTCTTAGCTCTTCATGATCTCTTCTCCTCTCCCTGGGAATTGCTGCAATAGAGAACCTTGTACATGGGTTTATAAGACTGAAATGTGCATCCCAATACCACCACAGCCATATGACTATGCAGACAAATCACATAACTTCTCTGAACTTACTCACCTGTGGAATTGGGATGAGAACACACCCTCTACTTACTCACAGACTCGACAATGTGAATTTATAAATATATTGTTCAAAACATGTTGTTATCTTTGTATTTACTAATATAATAAAGTTTTTGCCATCTGTTCTTTTTCATTAGAAAATTATCTTCTGATGTGTCATATATGACTTACGCATTTTCACTGATCCCATAAAAACAATTAAAAAATTTTGGATAGAAGACCCTGGAGAGAGGAGCACCTGGATGGCTCGGTTTGTTAAGTGTCTGCCTTTGGCTCAGGTCATGAAGTCAGGGTCCTGGGATTGAGCCCCATATTGGGATCCCTGCTCAACAGGGAGTCTGCTTCTCCCTCTCCCTCTGCCCCTCCTACCCACTTTTGCTCTCTTTCAGAATAATTTTTTTTTTCTTTTTTTAAAAGACATTGAGAGGGATATCAGCCCCTTGTTACTCATTTGGAATTAAGGTGCACTTGGCTTTCTTTCCAGCAGATTTCACATATTTCTTTAAACTTAGGTCTCTAAACCAATTTTCCTTTAAATTCTTTCAAAATTAGTGTCTTTAAAATAGTTGTTTGGGATGTTTCCCAAGGGATATGTTATTCTAGGTTTCAATTAGACTACCCCAAAAAACATTCTTCTGCATAATGTAGTTGCACTGCAAGATTAACTGAAATAAATAAGCTAATATTTGTGTCAGAGATATTTGAGCTATGAAGATTAAAGGAAGTTTTAGCCTAAACATCTAAGAGTATCTCTGATTGGTGTGATTTCTGAAGTGTGATGGACTCATAGGTAATTCACTTTTAACCTCTCATGGTAGCCAGTGAGGTTTTTTATTTTTGTTTTTTTTTTTTTCAGATCTTAGCTCCTAAGCTCAGAAAACAAGGATGTGGATTTTTTTTTTCACCCTGTATGGATACTGAGAGCTGAGGATCTTTTATTGGATAGTCAGTGAGGCTAGGGACTCGCCACTGATGGGATTTCATAGTTTATTCTTTGTTTTCTAATATGTAGAATTATGTGAGTATATACATTTCATATATGCTGTAGATTGAACTCCCCTTAAATTAATGTGCTGAAACTATAATTCCCAATGTGATGGTATTTGGTGGTGGGGACTTTGGAAAGTAATTAGAATTATATTGGGTCATGAAGGTGCAGACTTATTATAGGATTTGTGCCCTTATAAAAAGAGGAAGAGACACGAGCCCTCTCTGCCATGCATGTGAGGTTTTAGCCATTTGTAAACTAGGAGGAGGGTTTTCATCAGATACCAGCAATGCTGGCACCTTGATCTTGGACTTCCCAGCCTCCTATGAGAAATAATTGTCTGTTGTTTAAGCCACCCAGTCTATGGTATGTTGCTATAGCAGCCTGAGCTAAGATAATATACATGTCTTATTGCACACACTTTGCAATCTAAATATGCCATATATTAAGTATAGGTTGAATAAATAAGTGCACTTTCATAATATACCTACCTCACTTCCACAGCATTCTATTATCTTCATTCACTCACATCAAATCTAAATTCTGAAAAGTAAAGTAAGACATTTTTTCCTCTGTTTTACGGCTCTTTGGACTGTTCTTTGCAGCAGTGTACCTGCTTTGAAAACTGGCACTTCACATCATTGCATTTTATTCTCCATAGTCACACTTTCAAATAGAAAAAAAAAATGCTTCCCTTGGTATCCTGTGATTTTTCTTAGGTAGGAAAGAGTAACATAGAGTGAGTCTGTTTTGATGACTGTGGGGAATTGGTTGAAGGGATAACTGAAACATTTACTAAGCTTAAGGTGTCAGTCCATGGGGACTTGATAGTGATGTACCATTTTGCCAATAGTTTCTGTAGCATAAGTTAGGATTTTGCTAGTGATTGTGGGAATTGTGCACTGGTGCATTCAACAGAAAGCATAGAAAAAACAGGTTTACTGTAACACTAGTGGAGCTCCCAGAGCTTTTCCTTTCTACAATTTTGTGTTCTTCCTCTTCCAATAATGATTCCTCTTCCTTAATTCCCAGAAAATAGAAATAAAATGTGCTCCTTGTTTCCCTCTCAGTTTTAAACTTGGAATCATCTTAGGATGAAACTGGTTTATGTTAGCAATAGTCAACCAGAATATTTCTGAGGGACCCAAGAAGGCTACTGTCACAGAGAGCCATTATGCCCTCTAAAACTTGGAAACAACTCACAATTTCAGTAGGCATCATTTTAGAACTTAATATTTTAAAGAAAACTGATGGTTTCATTTAATTTTTATTTCTACAACAAGATTTTGTAAACTTACTAGAGTTTACTAGCTCACTTAAAACTCATATTCTTGTTTCTTTTTTCAAATCCCAGAGTCCTAACTTGTTTCTGCTTTTTTTTCTTGACCTCAGTTTGAAGGTAGTTGATGCCTAGGGAAGAAAATGAATTTATTATTTGTTGTTCTACTGATAAAATTTTTCTATTCTGCTTCAGTTTTCTTTCTCTCTGAACCAACCATTTACCTAATCCCATGCTTCCCCACTTCCTATTTCCTAGATCAAGGATGAGAACTCCATCTATGAAAATGTTCTGCATATGGCCTTTGTCTTTCTGGACTAATTTATTCTGGCAGAGAGCCTACACCATTTAAAATACTGTAAAAAATGGCTGTACCAACTTGCATTCCCACCAACAGTGTAAGAGGGTTCTCCTTTCTCCACATCCTCTCCAATACTTGTTGTTTCCTGTCTTGTTGATTTTGGCTATTCTAACTAGTGGAAAGTGGTATCTCAATGTGGTTTTGATTTGAATCTCCCTGATGGCTAATGATGAACATTTTTTCATGTGTCTGATAGCCATTTGTATGTCTTCTTTGGAGAAGTATCTGTTCATGTCTTCTGCCCATTTTTTTGATGTGATTATCTGCTTTGTGTGTGTTGAGTTTGAGGAGTTCTTTATAAATCTTGGATATCAGCCCTTTGTCTGTAGTGTCATTTGTGAATATCTTCTCTCATTCCGTGGGTTGCCTCTTTGTTTTGTTGACTGTTTCCTTTGCTGTGCTGAAGCTTTTGATCTTGATGAAGTCCCCAAATTTCATTTTCACTTTTGTTTCCTTTGCCTTTGGAGACATATCTCTAAAGAAGTTGCTGTGGCTGATATTGAAGAGATTACTGCCTATGTTCTTCTCTAGGATTTTGGTAGATTCCTGCCTCATGTTGGATCTTTTATCCATTTTGAGTTTATCTTTGTGTATGGCATAAGAGAATGGTTGAGTTTCATTCTTCTATACATAGCTGTCCAGTTTTCCCAGCACCATTTATTGAAGAAACTGTCTTTTTTCTCACTTTAGTGAAGATTAGTTGATCATAGAGTTGCAGGGGTCCATATCTGGACTCTTTACTCTGTTCCACTGGTCTATGTGTCCATTTGGTGGTAGGTATTAAGGAGGGCATGTATTTCATGGAGCACTGGTGTGGTACATAAACAGTGAATCTTGGAACACTGCAAAAAAAAAAATAAAATTACCAAAAAAAAAAATACAGTAAAAAGCATGCACTGGTGTTTTTAATACATTGTAGCACTTGGGGAAGTTTTGCCCAAGTCATTATCTTCAAAAGACTCAAAAGAACAAGAACAAGACATTAGAGTCCTAGACCAAAAAGATTGCTTCTGAGTGACAGAGTTGAAACATACAATAGCTCAGTATTAAAATATATAGTAGTATAACTCACCAAATTAGTAGATATAAAAAGATCATCTTTTTATAGCTGAAAAAGTATTTGCTATAATTCATCCTCCATTCTTGATAAGAAAATCTTGATACAATGCGATATATTAACAAAAAAATCTTTAGCATAATAGAAATAGAATTATTGTTCCATATTTTAAAAAGAATAACATCTGGAACATCTAGAGACCATTTTTTAAGGAAACCATTCCTTTAGGAAAAGAGATGGATGTTCATTAAGCTGCTGTTCTTTAATGAAGTCTAGCTAATGTAATAAAATTAGAGAAAGACAAGGGGGGTATAAAAGTTGCAAAAGAGAAGACAAAGTAAATATTTGCAGATATTGTGGAATGTGGCATTAAAAATCCAAGTGGGTAGGGGCACCTGGGTGGCTCAGTCTGTCAGGTGTCTAATGCTTGATTTCTGCTCAGGTCATGATCTCAGGATTGTGAGATTGAACCCTGTCTACACTGGGTATGGAGCCTGTTTAAGATTCTCTCTCTTCCTCTAATTCAGTATTTTTCTGAGAGAGGAAGAGTGAGTGGCATCATGCTCTTTCATTATGTTATTATCTTAACATGATTAAAAAAAGTAGTTGCTTTCCCACATCAGAAAATAGACAAGATGGAAAAACGTATTTGAAGGGAAGCATCTATCAACCATACTCCAAAGAGATTAAATACCTAGAAATAAACTTACTAAATATAAAATATATAAATACATGAAAATTTAGAATACCACTGAGGTATTCAAGAAGAAGTAAATAGGCATTTTTTTCTTAGATATGAAAAGTCAGTATCATTATAATGTTTATTCTCTCCCAATAAATCTGTATGTTTAAGATTCTTCTTGAAAACCGTACTTGGAGATTTTAAGACAAACTACACAAACTGATCTAATTTTTTTATGTTAAAATAAATATTTACCCCAACGATACAGATGTCGTGAAAAGAAGGGCCATCTGTACCCCAATGTTTATAGCAGCAATGGCCACGGTCGCCAGACTATGGAAAGAACCAAGATGCCCTTCAATGGACGAATGGATAAGGAAGATGTGGTCCATATACACTATGGAGTATTATGCCTCCATCAGAAAGGATGAATACCCAACTTTTGTAGCAACATGGACGGGGCTGGAAGAGATTATGCTGAGTGAAATAAGTCAAGCTGAGAGAGTCAATTATCATATGGTTTCACTTATTTGTGAAGCATAACAAATATCATGGAGGACAAGGGGTGTTAGAGAGGAGAAGGGAGTTGGGGTAAATTGGAAAGGGAGGTGAATCATGAGAGACTATGGGCTCTGAAAAACAATCTGAGGGGTTTGAAGTGGCGGGGGTGTGGGAGGTTGGGGTACCAGGTGGTGAGTATTATAGAGGGCATGGATTGCATGGAGCACTGGGTGTGGTGAAAAATAATGAATACTGTTTTTCTGAAAAATAAATACATTAATTAAAAATAAATAAATAAATATTAATATCTAGGAAAATTCTGAAAAAAGGTTGTTGCTTTTTTAAATTGTGTTATGTTAGTCACCGTACAGTACATCATTAGTTTTTGATGTAGTATTCCATGATTCATTGTTTGAATATAACACCCAGTGTTCCATGTAATCCATGCCCTCCTAAAGACCCATGAATGTAACCACTGAGGGAATGTATAGTTGGTCTTATAGGATAATAAACACATGATAATATAGTGATTTAAAGGTTGATACTGGTTCTTGCATAAATAGTGTTCAGCAAAACAGAGTAAAATATCCAGATGTGGAATCAATAAATTTGCAAATTTGGTGGATATTAAAGGTGGTTATTGAGAAATCAGTTGAGAAAAGATGACTGATTCAGTGCCTAATGCTGGGACAACTGCATAGCCATCTGGAAAAAAAAATAGAATTGGGTCCTATCCTGAATTCATAAGAAGCAAAGATTTGGTGTAAAAAGTTGATCCATAAAAGTACTAGGATAGGGGCTCCTGGGTGGCTCAGTGGGTTAAAGCCTCTGCCTTCGGCTCAGGTCATGATCCCAGGGTCCTGGGATTGAGCCCCGCATCGGGCTCTCTGCTCAGCAGGGAGCCTGCTTCCTCCTCTCTCTGCCCACCTCTCTGTCTACTTGTGATCTCTGTCTGTCAAATAAATAAATAAAATCTTTAACAACAACAACAACAAAAAGTACTAGGATAAAATATAGCAAAAATGTAAAAGGTAATTTTGCTGAAAGAAAGTATTTCTAAATGCTGTGTGAAATCAAGAAGCCATACAAAAATTGATCCAAATATTTGGCTAAAAATAAAGATAACATTTGCATGGCAGAAATAACCATAAAAAATAAAAATAACAAGGAATTTAGAAAAAAATTTGTAACACCTATCATTGGCAAAAAAGCTAATTCCTTTAATATATAAAGACTTTATATCTTTATATTCATTAATAAGGAAGCAATAAATAATCCAATAGAAATAGGAGTAAAAATCATAAACAATTTATGGAAAGAAAGTACGAGTGAAATTTCAAATATGAAAACACACTTAAGTGCTTCTGAAACAGTAGCTTAATATAAATTAAAAACACAGTGAGTTAGGGGAAAATGCTATTAGATTGTCAAAGATGAAAAAATTCTGTAATGCAAACTTGCATTTGTGTATGCTGTGGGCGATAATAGAACTAATAACACTTAACATGTTTTGAGTGCTTATATTTTATCAAGCACTATTCTGAGTTTTTAAAAAATTATATATATATAAATATATATATATATTTATTTATTTATTAACTAGTTCTCACAGTGATCCTGAAAAGCAAGTACGATTATCATTCCTTTTTTATTTTTATTTTTTTCATTTTATTTTATTTCTTTTCAGTGTTCCAGAATTCATTGTTTATGCACCACACCCAGTGCTCCATGTAATACGTGCTCTCCATAATATCATTCCTTTTTTAGATGGTGAAATTGAGGTCTAGAGGAAGCAACTTGCCTAGTCACGAAGAAAGTTAAGTGGCAGGTGTAGAAACTGAAACAAGGAGGTCTGGCTAAAAGATATGCAAGTAGCTATACTCAGCTATTGTTGTCCTCTAAATTCTCTATACCAAAAATTATACATGCACAGTCACTTCAACCCTGAAATTCCACAGTCAGGCTTTTAATGTACAGATTTACTCACAAATGTACAAAATGATGAATATGCACAGATATTCACTGCAACCTTGTCTGTGATAGCGGAAGATTGGAAACAGCTTCATCACAAGGAGCTGATATATACCATGGAAAATCTATGCAATGGAATCCAAGGCAGATAAAAGCAAACTGGGAGAGCTTTTCAACTTCTTGATCTGTACATATACTACCATTTGTATAAGAAAAGTATATATCTCCACGTGTGTGTGTGTGTGTGTGTGTGTGTGTGTGTGCGCGCGCGCTATTATAAGTCCTCTGGAAGGATGCATAGGATATTGATCTTTGTAGATGCCTTGGGGAGGGAGATTTACATAGGTAGGCATAGGAGGAAGACTTACTTTTCATTGTATATTATTTGGTGTTGTTTAAATATTATACATATGAATATATTACCTCTCAATATGAAATACGTTGTTTAAATTTTTACGTTCTTTTGGGAAATGGCTTTACCAAAATCTTGAAACACTCTATAGAGAGGGGGAGGGCATGCACACTTGTGGGAATAGTTGTCTCTGATGACAGCAGGTGTGATGTGAATGAGTTGTGTTTCAGGATGATGTTGAGTCAGATCAAAGGTTGGCTTTGATCAAACCCTGTTTGACTGAAGTGCTTCCTGTTCCTTTACAGAAACATTTTGCATATCTTTATAAGGGATGTTCAGGTGCTGTTGAGAAACACCCTCCATGTTCTCAGCTGTCTCCACTGCCCACTTACACACAAGATGCTGGAGCTGTGTGTATGCCTTATATGTCTATATGCACTATTATGCCTGGCCTTCTGGAGACACATTTTCCAAACACTGTCCCTCTGCTCCATTTTGCACTGTTTTCTTGGTTTATTTTAGTTGTCCAGTATATTTTTTTAATCTTTCTCTCCAACACCAGAGTTCTCAAGTGTGGAACCTTAGAATTTAGAGATAAACAAAATCTAAGTGTTTATTTAAAAAATAAGGATATTTAAGGCTAGATGAGTGAATAGATTTGCTTCCTCAGAGCTTCCTTGCCCAATGATTGTGGCTTCCTTTGTATAAACCCAACTACTCTCAGATGCTTCTGGTCTGCCTCCTTTCTGGATGGCTTTGCTCTTTTGGTAGAACTGAGGGTCTCCCTGTCATTCTAGACAGAACTGAAAAAAACATTTTATGGTACAGAGATATGACAGATTGAATGAGAAATTAGAATATACCTATTAATGATGCAAACAAATGTTTATTTTCTCATTCAGTCTAAGCTGGGTTTTAGGCACTTTGCTGGTTCATGTTTTTTGTGTGTTATCTTTGAGTAATGAAGAGTAGCAGAGGTGTCCTGGAGACACAGCTTCCCTTTGTTACCTTGTTTTAAATGTCTCATTGTGGTTATTTTGGTATTTATGATACTGTAGGAATCATGTGTTTGAGAAAAAGATGACAGAGATTCTGGGCTTTAACATGAAAAATAAAGAAAAGCAGATTAAACTATTGGGACTACATAAAAATAAAAAGCTTCTGTATGGCAAATGAAACAATCAACAAAACTAAAAGACAACCTGTGGAAGAAGATATTTGCAAATGATATATCCATAAAGGGTCAGTATCCAAAATATGTAAAGAACTCATAAAACTCAACCCCCCAACCCCAAATAATCCTATTTAAAATGTGCAGAACACAAGAACAGACATTTCTCTAAAGAAGATGGCCAGGTGGCCAGCAGACATGTGAGAAGATGCTCAATATCACTCATCATCAGGGAAATGAAAATCAAAAACTATAATGAAGTGTCACCTCATACCTATCAGAATGGCTAAAATAACAACAGCAACAACAACAAAAAAACACAAGAAACAACAAGTGTTGGTAAGGATGTGGAGAAATAGTAATCCTTGTGTTCTCTTGGTAGGAATGCAAACTGGTGCAGCCACTGAAGAAAATAGTATGGAGATTCTGCAAAAAGTTAAAAACAGAACTAGCCTACAATCCAGCAACTGCATAGCTGGGTATTTACTCTAAGAATACAAAAACACCAATTAAAGGGATACATGCACCCCTATGTTTATGGAAGCATTATTTAAAATAGTCAAGATATAGAAGCAGCCTAAGTATCTATTGATGGATGAGTGGAAAAAGAAGATCTATCATCTATCATCTATCTATTTTTCTCTTCATTTTATCTGTCCCATTCATCTATCTATCCAGCTATCATCTATCTATCTATCTATCTATCTATCTATCATCTATCTCTCTAGCCACTGGAATATTACTCAGCCATGAAAATAATGAAATCTTGCCATTTGCAACAGCATGGTTGGACCTAGACAGTATAATGCTAAGCAAAATAAGTCAGTCAGAGAAAGACAAATACCATGATTTCACTCATACGAGGAATTTAAGAAGCAAAACAAGCAAAGGGAAAAAGAGACAAACGAAGAATCAGACTCTACAGAGAACAAAATGATGACTACCAGAGAGGAGGAGGGGTGGATGGATGGATGAAATAGGTGACGGGGATTAAAGAGTGCAATTATCATGAGGGAAAAAGAAACAACCATAGGATTGGAACATTGGCACTGGTACATAAACTGCAAAGGTGTTCATTTTCAGGTAAATTAGGATACATTCTGAGCAGCCTGCTTTTTGGTATTTGGGGCAACACAACACACTCATTGCATCTAAAAATTCACAGATGACTTATGAATCAATTAAAATTTTAAAGTAGCCAACTCATTTTTAAGTTAACTGTAGAAGGTTTATCATGATTAATAGATAGCCACATTTTAAAAATTAATGAAAAAAGGAAAGCATCTTATTATTATAATACTGTAGTATGAACATTCAAGTGTAATTAATGATATAAGTGATATCTATAACATTAAAATGCATGGGCAAAATGTTATCATCATTAGTCATGAAAATCAAAGACTCATTCCACAAATCATCACTGAGGCCTATTACATGCAAGGCACTTGCAGGCACTGCTAAATGCTTCTTGGCTGCTGTATTCACTATTGTTTTAAGCATATATTTTATAACGTACTAAAATTAATTTAAGATGATTTAAAGGATGTAATTTTAAAAAGTCCATAAAGAAGAAAATATTGCTGAAAACAATATCTGCAAATAGCTAGCAGATTAAATCATGAAAATACTTAATAGTTTTAACCAAATTAAACTACTCTACTTCAAAATAATCACCTTGAACCAAATTAAAAACTAGAGAAAATAGTAGAAACAAAAGAATTAAAAAATATTTCATTAGAACTGTATATATAATAATTCTATTCCTATTATCAATGATGTTGCATGATATGTTATTTCAAATTAAGTGAAAAATAAATCCATGCCTAATAGTGATTACATTTTTAGAATCTAAGAAAAAAATTAGAGTAATCATTTAAAAATGAAATTACTTTCATGCATTCCTTTACATGAATCTCTTTTTTTTTTTAATTTTTTTTTTTTAGTGTAACAGAATTCATTGTTTATGCACCACAGCCAGTGCTCCATGCAATACGAGCCCTCCATAATACCTACCACCTGGCTCCCCCAATATCCCACCCCCTGCCCCTTCAAAATCCTCAAGTAGTTTTTCAGAGTCCATAGTCTCTCATGGTTCATCTCCCCTTCCAATCTCCCTCAACTCCCTTCTCCTCTCCATCTCCCAAGTCCTCCATGTTATTTGTTATGCTCCACAAATAAGTGAAACCATATAATTGACTCTCTCTGCTTGACTTATTTCACTCAGCATAATCTCTTCCAGTCCTGTCCATGTTGCTACAAAAGTTGGGTATTCGTCCTTTCTGAGGGAGGCATAATACTCCATAGTGTATATAGACCACATCTTCCTTATCCATTCGTCCTTTGAAGGGCATCTTGGTTCTTTCCACAGTTTGGTGACCATGGCCATTGATGCTGTAAACATTGGGGGTACAGATGGCCCTTCTTTTCACTACATCTGTATCTTTGGGGTAAATACCCAGGAGTGCAATTGCAGGGTCATAGGGAAGCTCTATTTTTAATTTCTTGAGGAATCTCCACACTGTTCTCCCAAGTGACTGCACCAACTTGCATTCCCACCAATAGTGTAAGAGGGTTCCCCTTTCTCCTGGATTCAGGATAAAGGCCAAGATCCTTATTTTGACTTATGAAGCCTTATATATGCGCACCTGTCCTCAGCTTAAAAACAAACAAACAAAAAACCTAAAACCTTTTAGCCTCATCTCTGGTCACTGTTTCTTAATACATTTTCTCCAGTAGCATTAAGAAATTCATATGTCTGTGTTCTCTCTTAGCTACCTCATTGCCTTTGTTTCTGTGTCTGAGAGGGTGAGAGAGATTGTGTTAGGGATCCATGGTGTTCATCTGGACTCAGACAATTCTCGTCCTTCTTCTTGCTTTGGCCTGTGGGTACAAGTCCCTGAATGCCCCAACATACCAGTTGGGTTTCCTGTTTCTTCTTATACCTCTTTTAAATTTCCTCTCATGAAGTTTTCTTCAAATTTTAGGTGAGATTACCATATCTTGCTAGCACCCTGAGTAACAGAGCACTCAATATTCAGAATTTTAAAATGTTAGTATTTTTCATATTTTCTTAAATAGTAAAAAATCAACATTATTGAGGTGTGATTTATATGCAACAAAAAGCATCCATTTTGATCACGTGGTTTGATGAATCTTGGCAAATATATACCTACACAACAACCAACACAATAAAATAAATGTATGTCTATTGTCACTGAAAGATTATGATATCCTTTAAAAAAAATATTTAGGGGCACCTGGGTGGCTCAGTGAGTTAAAGCCTCTGCCTTTGGCTCAGGTCATGATCCCAGGGTGCTGGGATCGAGCCCCGCATTGAGCTCTCTGCTTGGCGGGGAGCTTGTTTCCTCCTCTCTCTGCCTGCCTTTCTGCTTATTTGTGATCTCTGTCTGTCAAATAAATAAAATCTTTAAAAAATATTTAATTAATTAATATACTTGGGGGGGGGGGTATGGGCAGAGGAAGAGGGATAGAATCCCAAGCATGGAGCCCCCGATGTGGGCTTGATCTCAAGAGCCTGAGATCATGATCTGAGGTGAAACCAAGAGTTGGATGCTTAACAGCTTAACTGCTTAATTGACTGAGCCACCCAGGTGCTATCTGGTACCCTTTCTTGGTCAAATCTCCCTCTCCAGACCTCCTCAGTCAACCTCTAGCCTATTTTCTATAACTAGATAAAATTTGTATTCTAGAGTTTCTAGAGGGTCTCATACAGTATTTGTATCTGATTTCTTTTGCTCAGCAAAATGTTTTGAATATTCATCCATGTTGTATTTATCAGGAAATTATTTTTATTGGCAGGTATTATGTAGTTAGATGGATATATTATAATTTGTTTATCCATTCTCCTGTTGATGGATGCTTGGGTTGTTACAGGTTTAGACTATTATAAAGCTACTGGGAACATTCATGTACAATTCTTCATGTGGACATATATTAAATAATGCACTAAATATTCAAAGGAAATGGATATTTCCTTTTAATGTTTCTGGGGTATTTCTGGGATGTATGGCATTAGTCTGGTGTAAGAGCTGCCATGCTATAAAGTACTCATGAAAGAAATTGAGGAAGACACAAAGAAATGGAAAAATGTTCCATCCTCATGGATTGGAAGAACAAATATTGTGAAAATGTCTATGCTACCTAAAGCAATATACATGTTTAATGCAATCCCTGTCAGAATACCATCCATTTTTTTCAACAAAATGGAACAAATAATCCTAAAATTTATATGAAATCAGAAAAGACCTCGAACAGCCAGAGGAATGTTGAAAAAGAAAGCCAAAGTTGGTGGCATCACAATTTTGGACTTCAAGCTCTATTACAAAGCTGTCATCATCAAGACAGTATGGTACTGGCACAAAAATAGACACATAGATCAGTGGAACAGAATAGAGAGCCCAGAAATAGACCCTCAACTCTGTGGTCAAATAATCTTTGGCAAAGTAGAAAAAAAGACAGTCTCTTCAGCAAATGGTGTTGGGAAAATTGGACAACCACATGCAGAAAAATGAAACTGGAACTTTTCCTTACACCACACAGAAAAATAGACTCCAAATGGATGGAAGACCTCAATGTGTGAAAGGAATCCATCAAAATTCTTGAGGAGAGCACAGGTAGCAACTTCTTCAACCTCAGCCGCAGCAACTTCTTCCTGGAAACATAGCCAAAGGCAAGAGAAGCAAGGGCAAGAATGAACTATTGAGACTTCATCAAGATCAAAAGCTTTTGCACGCAAAGGAAACAGTTGACAAAATCAAAAGAGAACTAAGAGAGTGGAAGAAGATATTTGCAAACAACATATCAGATAAAGGGCTAGTATCCAAAATCTATAAAGAACTTATCAAACTCAACACCCAAAGAAAAATAATCCAATCAAGAAATGGGTAGAGGACATGAACAGACGTTTTTGCAAAGAAGACATCCAGATGGCCAACAGACACATGAAAAAGTGCTCCACATCACTTAACATTAGGGAAATACAAATCAAAACCACAGTGAGATACCACCTCACACCAGTCAGAATGGCTAAAACTAACAAGTCAGGAAATGACAGATGCTGACGGATGCAGAGAAAGGGGAACCCTCCTACACTGTTGGTGGGAATGCAAGCTGATGCAATCACTCTGGAATACAGCATGGAGGTTCCTCAAAAAGTTGAGAATAGAGCTACTATTTAAAGATGCAAATGTAGTGATCCGACGGGACATTTGCACCTGAATATTTATAGTAGCAATGTCCACAATAGCCAAACTATGGAAAGAACCTAGATGTCCACCAACAGATGAATGGATAAAGAAGAATGTTATATATACACAATGTAATACTTTGTAGCCATCAAAAGAAATGTAATCTTGCCATTTGCAATGATGTGGATGGAACTAGATGGTATCATGCTGAGTGAAATAAGTCAATCAGAGAAAGACAATTATCATATGATCTCCCTGATATGAGGAATTTGAGAGACAAAGTGGGGAACTTGGGGGGTTAGGGAAGGAAAAAATGAAACAAGATGGGATTGGGAGGAAGACAAACTATAAGAGACTATTAATCTCACAAAACAAACTAAGGGTTGCCAGGGAAGGGGGTTGGGAGAGGGTGGTTGTGTTATAAACATTGGTGAGGGTATGTGCTATGGTGAGGATTGCAAAGTGTGTAAGCCTGCCGATTCACAGAATTATACCCCTAGGGCTAACAATACATTATATGTTAATTAAAAAAGTAAAAAAAAAAAAAAAAAAAGAGCTGCCATGTTTTCCTCCAAACCAATTGTATCAGTTTATATTCTCACTTGTGTTCCAGTTGCTCCATATCCTCATTTAGTACTTGTTATTTTCAGTCTTTTTAATTTCAACCATTCTGATGATTGGTGAAATTTCATTGTGGCTTTACTTTTTGCCTCTCCTTGATGACTAACTATTTTGAGCATCTCATCATGTACTTTTTGTTTTCTTTTTTCCATTAGAAATATTGGGGCTGTGTGTCTTCTTATTCCTGAAAAAATATATTCTGGATACAAGTCCTCAATCAGAGATATGCATTGCAAATATTTCTTCCAGTTTCCCTTATGTTTTTATTTTCTTAGTAATGTCTTACAAAGAACAGACTTTTAAAAATTTGATGAGGTCCAATTTAACAATGTTTTGTTCTTTTATGGTTTTGTAATTTTTGTGCCCTATGACATTTTTGCCCCAGGGTCATGAAGATCTTCTCATGTGTTTTCTTCTGGACAGTTCTTTGATTTTTAAGAAAAAAATTCTATGGGGGGCACCTGGGTGGCTCAGTGGGTTAAGCTTCTGTCTTCGGCTTGGGTCATGATCTCAGGGTCCTGGGATTGAGCCCCACGTTGTGCTCTCTGCTTAGTGGGGAGCCTTCATGCCCCCCCCCACTTGTGATCTCTCTCTGTCAAAATAAATAAATAAGGTTTTCAAGAAAAAAAAGAAATGTTCTATATATCATCTATTTTTTTTTTTTTTTTGAGAGAGCAAGAGAGAGAGCAAGCAAGAAAGGGGAGGAGTAAAGGGAGAGAGGCTGGGAGAGAGAAAATCTTAGGCAGGCTCCATGCCCAGTGCAGAGCCTGACACAGGGCTAGATCTCAGGACCCTAAGATCATGATCTGAACTGAAATCAAGAGTCAGATGCTTGACTGAGTCACCTAGGTGCTCCTATCTATGTGTCTCTTATCATCTATTTATCAAGACAAATGGAGACAGAGACTCACAGAATGTTTTGTTCAATTTTAGAAGAATGAGTAAAACCAGCTTTTAAACAATTCTCTAATTGCTCTCTGCTGTGAAAATTTCATGTTCTACCTGTTAATGAAAAATGTTTAAGTAAAAAACTGAAGTGATGTTTAAACATAAACCATATTTTACAAACACAATGCTCATATCACATTACTAGACTTACAGAGATGGGTGAAGGCCTGGTAGATAACTAGCCATGTACTCATAAATCTTTGTATGCCTCTTGAATACATCTAAGTCATCTTCCTGACCCCACTGCATGTAAGTGGGGCCATGTAACTGATTCTCGAAAGCAGGATGTGTATGGAAATAATGTTTGCCACTCTGAGACTCTCTTTTCATCATGGTGTATGATTCTCTACCTTCTCTCTCTTTGCTTCATTAGCAGACCAGATAAGATAATCCAGTAGATGGGGGCGCCTGGGTGGCTCAGTGGGTTAAGCCGCTGCCTTCGGCTCGGGTCATGATCTCAGGGTCCTGGGATCGAGTCCCGCATCGGGCTCTCTGCTCGGCAGGGAGCCTGCTTCCCTCTCTCTCTCTGCCTGCCTCTCTGCCTACTTGTGATTTCTCTCTGTCAAATAAATAAATGGAAAATCTTTTTTTAAAAAAAAAAAGATAATCCAGTAGATGACTCTTAGGTCCTGGGGGGAATGCAGGGTCCCTCAGTAGAAGGAACCAGGATTCCTATGCTACTTATCTTGACCACCACAGTGGCACAGTTTTGAAGACCGAAGAGTTCCATACATCATAAAATCTTTGCAAAATTTTAATGTAATTTATATATATGTACACATACACAAATACACACATATAAATAATATACATAAATATATGTTCATATACATACACACAAAAAAGACATAATATTTTTTCCTAATGTCTAAGGAGTTCCTGAAGCCTTTCATCTCATCATCTCATTTATTTAAAAATTAATTTAGATGAGTTAAAATAGTTAGATATACTTTAAATGTTTCTAGGTTCTGAAGAGTTTATGTGGCTCTAAGTTAGGTATACAATATCAGTCAAGGAATATAAAGATAAGAAATTTTATCTCTCAGCTCAAATTTTGTCCACTTTTAGCATTTTCTAACCCTTGATATTTCATTATCAGAATCTGAAGCCAAGTTAACTATGCAAACTTTGCTTCAGTATAGAAATCATATGATTGTAGGCTAGTCAGTTCGCTATTCAATGGTTTTTTCATCTCTACAAAACTTGATTTTATTTGTATATTTTAATACATCAGAGACTTTAAAATAAATACTGTGGGTAGACTTCTCTTAGAAGTCTGGACGATTTTTTTTTTTTTTTTTTTTTGGTAGAAATGAGAAGTACTGGTACCATGTGTTAGGAAAGGAGGGAAATAGCATAAATCAAAAGTTACACACCATTAAATGAACTTTCATACTTTAACAAAGCAGTTTCAGGAGAAAACAAAGCAGAGGAGCACAGATGAAGCATAAGTGCACAGAAATTATTTTCTTAGGCAATCTGAGACTGCATTTTGTATATCAGTGTTACATAAACATGGGAGGTCAGAAAGTCTTTACAAGATTTGCTTATAGAGCAGATTCATCTTGCTATAGATGATCTTTGCAGCTCTGCCCCTGAAAGCTGATATTAGATATGGTTAGCTAGATATCTTCTGATTATATTCCCTGTTGTGTTTGCTTCCTGCATCAGGACTCTCTAATAGGTGGCTAACTCATTTACTGGAGATTCAAACTGGCTTTTGATAGCCCTCTGGAGTTGAATTATTTTCGTGATTTGGTCTTTAAAGTGAGAATGGATGATGTTCATATGCCTATAATCTTCTAAAATCTAGAGTCCCCCACTGTTCCCTCAAATAAAACTACATTTTGAGTAAAGAAATATGGCTTTTTTCCCATTATTAAAAATAGTTGGGAATGATTTTATTCTTTGCCAGATTCCCCTAGGTTATGGGGCACTTATTCACCGGGCCATTGGTATAGGATATTTTTTTTTTTAATTCCAAAGTAAAATAAAGCTGCTTTTTTAAAGTTAAGATTTGTGATTATTTGGAAGGCCTGACATTTACCTTTGTATTATGAAAGAAGAATAGTATAAGCAATATTGTTGGGGTATGTTTAACCTGGACAAGGAAACCAAACATTTCAGTCATATTCACACCACGTATTTAGTGGTTATGGATAGATTACCCTAGTGGGATTTCAAATATCTTCCTAACACAGTCACCCCTGAGGTGATGTTGGTGCTTATTGTTTTTGTATCAGAGAGGAAAGTTTGTTTCAGAAAACTTTTTTTTTTTTTTTTTTCTGGAGAGGCATGAGGTTTAAGTATTTCTGAATGTTGTCACAGGAAAGAAATGGTAACTGGAGGTGTTCCATTGAGATGTTAAGGCACCAAGGCTCTGAGTCATTGCAGGATTTTAAGGAATGAGTAATTCCCCTATCACTGGTATGTACACCTGATAAGAGGAAGTCATTTTGCCTCAAGATAGATAACATTCAGAGAAATTTCATACATCATAGTGAGTAAAATTATGCCTGAAAAATTTGTAGAATTTGTGTTCTTTAGTTATTACTGTATATTTATGCAGGCAAATATGGTATAAGACCTGAAATTAATATTAGGTATTGCCTTGACATCTGGTGAAATGGGAAGGGCTTTTGAAGGCCTTGCTACAAAGTTCCATTCCCCACTTTGCTTCTGTGGATAAGACCTTTCAGTCAAACAATGCTCTGTATTGAAGTGACCAAATGCAGTTCTGATTTATTTCTGACAGTTGGGTTTCCCTTCTCTGACAGCCCATGAATTATATAAACAACCCAATTGCATCCTTTTGTGGGAACCAAGGTGGCCATCCCACCCCCTTAATACAAAATCTGCCTGCCATAGCCCCTGTTGTTCACTCTGTTCCATCCCTCAGTACAGCTGATGTGTGGTCCTGCATGGCGTCCTGCTACCCTGGGCCATGGGTATCTGTGACTAATACCTGCTATTGCTCTCATCTGTCCTGTGTTGAGTATTGTGTGTTTGGCTATCTGTCCAACCCTAGGGTGGGAATTCCTCTCTCATCTGTGGGGTGAGAAGGAGGTGATTAAAACACTAAAATACCAATGTAGGGAATTAAGAAGATTCTAGTATCTGTGTAACCTCAAGATTGCTAAAAATTATATTACCATTTGAAAGAGAGAAGAAGAGAGTGTAAAAAATATAGTTTAAAAGAGTGTATACCTGGAAGTGTTGAATAGTGAAATCCACAAATTACTTCAGCTGGTAAAATTAGTATTGTTGTGATAGAGCCTATATTCTAACCATGATGTTTCAGCTCATCGAAGGATTAAATGTGAACTCAGAACCCAATCCCAAAATTAATATTTCTGCCACTGTAAATTAAATAAAATCGATTTCATCATGACAGTGTAGAATAAAAGAAAAAGTTCCAGAGTGGGGGCAATTTTATAGTGTTCCATACATTAAGTAAATATAGGTGATTCGGAAGGAAATAAATAATAAGCAATATGTGTTTTAAAAGAACATTCTTGGGAAACCAGTTTCTTAAGGGTATAGTAAATGAATCCTAGGTATTTTTTTTTAAGATTTTATTTATTTGACAGAGATTACAAGTAGGTAGAGAGGCAGTCAGAGAG
This sequence comes from Mustela erminea, assembly GCF_009829155.1. Taxonomy (NCBI): domain Eukaryota; kingdom Metazoa; phylum Chordata; class Mammalia; order Carnivora; family Mustelidae; genus Mustela; species Mustela erminea. The sequence continues at coordinate 50,395,512 of NC_045626.1, forward strand.
AGGAGGAAGCAGATTCCCTGCTGAGCAGAGAGTCTGATATGGGGCTCGATCCCAAGACCCTGGGATCATGACCTGAACCGGAGGCAGAGGCTTTAACCCACCGAGCCACCCAGGCACCCCTGAATCCTAGGTATTTAAGCCTAACATCAAATTATTATAGATTGAGGTATGGAGTAATTTTAATAAATAATAATAATAATGAATCTGACATAAGAAAGTCCTGTCTCAATTTAGAATATTTTGATGGGCACACAGAAAAGGAATAGGAGAAAGTAGAGAGTGAACAAAAGTGAAAAATCCAGAGAACGAGAATAGACCCTGTTCTTTCAGCTTTGGATGGTTTATTTAAAATAAGTAGATTGTTATGACAAAATTAATATCTCAATCCTACTGTAGCATCCATAGTTATTCATACACATTTCCTTATTTAGTAATTAGATCTCCATTTTGTTCTTTTTTCATGCGAGTCATTTAATTCTCAATACTTCTTTTGTTGATGATGCACTATATGTTGACTAATTTAATTTAAATGAAAAAATTAAGTCATGAAATCAATAGAACAATAGTATTATTAACCATAGTATAATATTTTCTAGAACACCAAAATACATCAGAATTTTTACCTTTAAATAATAACCCTCAGATAAGTCATTAGGATGCTCATTACTTATTCCATTGATACTGTTATTCTTCAGATCATTTCCCAGACTCTTCTCTTGAAATTATCAACATAGGCTATGGTATATTCTTATGAATATCTTCAATACTGACAAATTTTTGTCCTCTCACATATTACATTACATATGTGGAAATGGAGTAATTTATAGATGACTCTTTGGGGGAAAATGTATGTTTGAGTTGCATTATATCACTTGGCATTAAAATAAGGAAAACGTTGATTCCAAACTAATAAGACTGACTTTTTAGTATGTGTCTGAAATCATTTATATATAAAAGAAAAAAATCCAAACTATTTTGAGTGATTACAACCTTGTCAGGGTAGGTTCCCCTTGCCACAGTAGATACATGACAAGTCCTTTTGGTCCCTTATGTTGCTTTTAATACCCGAGTCAGCTTCAGACCAGAAGTAATAGATTTACCCAAGAGTCTCATGCAGAGTTTGTGATATGCTGAATGCATGGTGTTGTAACAGACAGAAATCTCTCAGATGTGGGTTTCAATCCTGATATTGCTTCTCTGTAGTATTCAGGGTAATTTCAGGCAGCCTTAATGTCAGCCACTGTAAAATGGGAATTTTAAAATATAACAAGTTATTAAGGTAAGTGAGACAAAATATAAAGAACCTAGATTCACTGCATGATATACAAGTGCTTATCAAGTGTCAGTTCTTGTCTGCCTTAAATCAAGTAAGGAATGAGATGGGATATAACAAATAATAATGATATCTTTGAAATGTTTTTTATTTTACTATGGAATCTAGTAGAATAGACTACAGGAGAATAGGGATATAATCTGGTCATTTATAAATAGATAACCATCAGTTTCTGAATTTTTTTCTAGGCCATGGGTAATTTTCTTTCTGAACATCTTTTCTACATTCTGTCTAAAAAATGAGTTAATTTGTGATCCTAAACCATCTAGCCTGAAGAGATAACCAAGGAGGGATGTTTACACCTACTGTTCCACTCAGGGAAGAAGATATCTTCAGAGATCCAGAGACAAAGTGCTGGCAGGGAGGGGTCAGCTTCAGAACTTACACTCTCTGGGTGCTTGGGTGGCTTATTTGGTTGGTGTTGGTCTTGATTTTGGCTCAGGTCATGATCTCAGTGTCATGGGGTTGAGCCTCATGTCAGGCCCACACTCAGCACAGAGTCTGCTTGAGTATCTCTCCCTCTGCCACTCCCCGTGCTCTCCCTCTTTCAGATAGATAAAATAATCTGAAAAAGAAGAATTTACACTCTCGGTCACATAGTTATGTTTGTAACAATTAGTGCTGACCAAAGAGTTCAACACTCAGTACTGATGACCTAATTAAGAACAATCATTTTCAGAATACTGTTCCTAAAATGACCTGATTATGAGGTTATGTTATGAGACTTGATTCCTTTAGAGATAGAAGGAACCTCAGTTTTTGGTCTGTTCTTGATGTGACCTTGTGAATAGGAAGTAACTGATGCTTCTGGGGCCTTCTGATCTTGGGGCCTTCTTTTTCTTATTTTCTCATTTCCTTTGATCCTGAAAAACTTTCATATGGCTTGGTATTGGGAAAGCACTAGGCTGTCCACTGAATATGTGTTTCAGAAACTTCATTTTACACTTAAATGTCTCAAAAATTTTTCTCCTTAAAATGGAAAGTATATTATTCTTCCAATGAATGGTCCTTCAGTTGGATCTAGTTAGAATAACACATACTTATTTTGGAAGATCCTGGTTTTTGCTGGTGAATTTGTTGGCAGTTTTAAGAAGTTGGATTGTTCACATGACATAGAATTTCTGAGACTCCAGTATCTAGTGGTGGAAACTATTTTCTTCTTAGAAGCTGCTGTGGTGAGCTTACTGTAGTGCATGTCAACAAACTATGGAAGAAAACACAGGGCTCCATTGTCATAAGGAATAAATAGTTGATTAAAAACTCCCATGTAAGGACTTGAACAAAAAGCTATCCTAAAGCCCTGGTACCCATTTGAGAACAGCTTAGGAAGTCTTTGAATCTAAGATAGATAAGGTAATAAAAATGTTGTCCCCCAAAAATCAGAGTTAAGTCATTAGAATTAATCAAAACTTATCCACTGAGACATTGCAACTCTTCAAATATTGCCTCCTCTTTCTTGTTTATTATGTATTATTTCACAGAACATAAACCAACGATACATTTTCAGTAAAAATAAAATCCATTTGAAAAGCTAAATCAGTAGTAAAATCTGAATCAAAATATTATGTCATTTCACATACCCATCCATGCATGAGGTTAACTGTATTAAAGGGCAGCTGTGCCTCTGAAACTGTGCCAGTGCTCTCTTGAGGACAGCCACCCAAGTTCTACACTTATATTTTATTTTGGAGTTTCTCAAACTGTTGTCTGTGGACCATCTGCCTCAGAATACCCAGGAGGTGAACGAAAAGGGTGGATTCTTGAGCCTGTCCTTCAGACCTATTGAGTTAGAATATATCTAGAGGGCAAACCTTCAATCAATTTTAATTCTGGAAGTAGCACTCCTTGGATTAGAAGAAGCAATTCTTATCTTCAAGATAGTGAAGTTGAACATAAATAGCTCACAGAGCTGAAGATTTTTTGCTGATGAATGTGTTAATTTATTCAAAATCACAGTTTGAGTGCTCACTATGAACCAGGCAACAAGAATAAAGAGATGAATGTGAGAATGGTACCCCCCACCTAAGAGTGGATAGTTCATTTGGGGGAAGACATATGAATAAACACATAATTATAATACAGTGTGGTATTATATACAATTATAATACAGTGGAGGTATACCCACCATTCTGCAGGGGAGAAGAGGTTGTGACTTATTGCTTGGTGAGGTTGGGAATGACTTTACTACTGGAAGAAGTCAGTGTTGCTCTGTTCTTGATGTGACCTTGTGAATAGGAAGCAACTGATGCTCTGGGGCCTTCCGATCTTGGGGCCTTCTTTTTCTCATTTTCTTATTTCCTATGATCCTGAAAAACTTTCATATGGCTTGGTATTTGGAAAATAATGGTCTTCCAGACCAAGGAAGGATTTGTTTGCCAGAGGCTATGGAGAAATTGTACTGAGCAGAGGATTAGAATAAGGATGGGATTTAGGTATATTATGCAAATTTGGTTCCCTTGATGTAATACAAAGCCAATTCCAGGGGAAGGGTAAAGAATAAGAAGTGGTTACCTTTTAGGGAGAGATTTCCAGGCTATTCTCAATTAAAAAAAATATTTTTAAGGAGTGAACTGTGATAATTACTTTTTTAAGCTATGACCGTAAGGAATAAAATACACTAGAATTTCCCTCTTTTTAAATTGAGATAAAATTGACATAAACATTATATTCATTTCAGATATACAACATTCAGTATTTGTATATAATGTATAATAATTACTATAAGCCTAGTTAACATCCATCACTTCACATGGTTAAATTTTTTTTCCTGTGATGAGAACTTTTAAGGTTTACTCTCTTAGTGACTTTCAAATATACAATACAGTATTTTTACCTACAATCACCATGCAGTATATTACATCTCCAGAACTTACTTATTTTATAACTGGCAGTTTGTACCTTTTCACCCCCTTTACCCATTTTCCCCACCTCTACCTCCTGCCTCTCACCACCAGCAATCTGTTCTCCATATCTGTGTATTTGTTTTGTTTTGTTTTGAAGATTCCACATATAAGTGACTATGCTACTCTAAAATTTTTAAGCACAGTTATAAAGTATCAGTAAAAATATTATTTAGAGTTTGTTCTAGGGGTTACAGAAAAATAAGCTAATTTAGTAATAGGAGACTTAAAGATAAAGCATTTTTATGCCAGGCATAGAGAAATGAGGACCTGATTTAAGCGAGGAACTGTCCACATGAAAGCAAGGGGTTAAGCAAAAGTGGTATTTTGAAGGAAGAAACATTAGCATTTAATGGGCCTATTCTGACCTAAAACTCATCCATGAAATTATCTACTTTTCTATATTCTTAGCTCAAGATTCAGTCGTTATTTTTAAAAGTGTCATTTTATCCCTTTTTGTGTGTTTTGCCTGCAACAAACACATAATTTTTCCCTGGTGTAGTGATTTATTTAAATACTATAATTTTATTAATACTTCCCCAATATGCAGCCTACAAGGAAATATACTACCATTAAGTTGTTGATAATACCGTAATGGATTTAGGAAAATGTATTTTACTGGCCATGATTTTGTGTCCTGTAGCTTCATTAAATTCTTCATCTAGATTTCAGGAAGATATATGTGCTGCATTAATGGTCTATTGCCTCATAACAAGAGTTTTGAAATGAAGGATGAAATTACCAAGGAGCAATCTGTATGAATGATGGGGAAAGTGAGATAATGAAAACATAGTGTGGCAGCCTCCTTGACACCATGTATCAGTTGAGGATGTGCAAATTAATTTAAGTATTAAATGTTTGGAACTCAAATCCTTCATAGGGAATTTCTTTTTCAGTTAGCATCAGTAGAATAAAAGTAACATAGTGTTCTTTTTTTTTTTTAAGATTTTTAAAAATTTATTTATTTGACAGACAGAGATCTCAAGCAGGCAGAGAGGCAGACAGAGAGAGAGAGGAGGAAGCAGGCTCCCTGCTGAGCAGAGAGCCCGATGTGGGGCTCGATCCCAGGACCCTGGGATCATGACCTGAGCCGAAGGCAGAGGCTTTAACCCACTGAGCCACCCAGGTGCCCCGTAATGTAGTGTTCTTAAAGAGGTACTATACTAGATTGATAATATTTATGATACAGAAGTAAACTGCACAGTTGTGAAATTCTTTGGAGATTCTAGAATAGGGGCCAACAAATCTGCAGGTCAAAGCTGGCCCACTGCCTGTTCTTATAAATAAAGTTTTATTGGAACACACTCACCTTCATTTATTTATATTTGTAACGGCAGAGCTGAATAGTTTTAAGAGAGACTTTATGGCCCACAAAGCCCAAAATATTTGTAACATAGCCTTTTTCCAGCCCCTGCTTGAGAAATAAAAAGTTTGCTGACCCCCTTCTCTAGAAAGAAAAAGAATCATAATATTTGGGGAGCACAGGGAAGATTGTTCTCTTTTATCATCTTTGAAGTTCCACTTTTGCTTTTCCTTGTTCCTGGATAGAAAGTTAGAAATTATATCCTTCCCTCATGTCCTCCTTACTGTAGACATTAAAGTTGGTTGGGTCACTTGTCATTAAATTTGGTTCCTGACCTTAACTCCTTTCTACCACTCTTACCCTCTACACTAAGCCACATTGGCCCTTTACTATCTTTTTTTTTTTTAATTAAGATTTTATTTGTCAGAGAAAGATAGAGAGCACGAGCACAAGCAGAGGGAACTGCAGACAGAGGGAGAAGCAGTCTCCCCACTGAGCAGGTGGGGCTCCAACCCAGGACCCTAGGATTATGACCTGAGCCAAAGGGTAGCTTAGCTTCCCCCCTCTTACTGTTCTTCAAGAATGCCATATTCTAATTCATTTCACATTTTTCAACACCCTAGAACACTTTTCCATTGTTTTCACATAGATGGTTCCTTCTTATCTTTAGTTCTTAGCTTAAAGGTCATAAGTCCAGAAAGAGCTTTACTGACCACTGTATTTATAGTATTGTCTTCCTACCCCATTTGTCTTTAACTTATTACTCTCTTAATTGTTTATTGCATAAACCGCCATCTGGAATTATTTAGTCCGCTTTTTTACTTATTTATTGTAATATAGCTGTTAGCTCTTATACCTAGACCAGTGTTTAGCACATAAAAGATCTCAGTATTCATTGATGGCATTTGTTGAAATGCTCTGCTATGAGATAAAGTTGACATTGTAAGCCAGAAAGAATGATAAGAGTCTGGATCTAGATTCAGAAATTTATTTGTCCTTATGCAAATTAATGTGTACAAAATTTCATAATTTCACAGACACTTAAGGCCTAATTTTACATACAAAATACCCCAGGGAACTTTAATAAGCTTCCAACTGTAAATGACTATTTTAGTGTAGTTTTTTGTAATTCTGAATATTCTATTTTATAAGCAAATATCCTATACTTTGTTCAGCTCCAAATTCTTACCTGATGCCTGAGTTATTTTAATAGCCATTTTTAGACATGTCAGTTTTCTGCTATACCATTAACTTGGGAGTGAAAGTGGTTATGTAAGTGAACAGCATCCTCAACTATGACTAACTTTATGTATTGGTCTCATTATTTATATATGCAAGAATATACATGCTGGAAATCCTAGTGAAACCTAAACTACCTCTTTTTTAATCATTGGCATCCTTATTGGATTTCAAAGTAACTCTCCTTGGGAAAGAAAACTCTGTTACATTTGCTGCTTTAATTTTCAGACCAATTCCATCTACTGTGACACACTGTTCTCATTAGCTAAGCAAATTAGGTTACAAAATCTAGGTGGGCAACACTTAGTGTCAAAGAAACAGCTATTTGACTCCAATTAAAGAGTTATGGCTTGGCAAAGTTCTACTGCCTTCATAAATTTGATGAGGTAGTTTTGGAAATTGTCAGAGTTATTAGTATGGTTGAACAGTTGTGTTATACCATGGAATCAACAAGGAACAAAATGCCAGCAAACTTTGCTTGCTCAAAATACATGAAATGGAGTGTAAGTTACAAAGCATGTATTCTAGCAAGTTTGAACTTCGCCACTGTTCAATATGCCTAATTCAGGATAAAATAATGTTGTTTATGTAGTGTTGTTGGCTTATGAGACATCTGGGGCTCTGTGCACTTAAATGCATGACCTGAGTCACTCTTTAATTAGTAAGATGCTGAAGTACTACTTAGAAAATTAATCCTACAGTGCATTAAATGTTCTCCTGTCTGAAGGGAAGAAAAAAGGAAACAAACTTTGCATGCTTATATGCTTTATTTATACCTAATTTATAATTAGTTAATTTTAGTAATAAAAATATAGCACATTATTTCCTTTAAAGCTGGAATTGTGATGTGTTTCAGCTCAGTTTGCATGTCCCCAGTGCCAAATTTGTGATACTACTTTTAGTTCCTAGTTCAGTTGTTTGGACTATTTGGTTTTAACTGGACATTTGTGTTAAGATCCTTCTCTTAATATTGTAAAACCTCTTATTAGGGACTGAATTGTGTCCCCTCCAAAATTTGTATGTTGAACCCTAATCCCCCATGTGACCATCTTTAGAGATAGGACCTTTAGATAGGTAATTAATGTTAAATGAGGTCATAAGGTTGAAGCCCTAAACTGAAAGGACTACTGTCTTCAGAAGAGAAAAAGACATTAGGGATTCTCTCTCTCTCTGGGTGTGCACAGAAAAGAGGGCATTTGAGGATACAGTGAGAAGGTGGCCGTCTATCAACCAGAGAGAGACATCTCCAGAAACTAGTCTTTTTTTTTTTTTTTTTAAACTAATCTTATTAGTACCTTGATCTTGGACTTCTAGCTTCTAGAACTGGGAGAAAATAAATTTCTATTGTTTAAGTCACCTAGTCTATGGTACTTGGTCATGTCATCATAGGAGAGACAGTACGCTGTTTATTTTAAGAAGGATGTTTGCTGTTATTTATACTCTTGTGAGTGGCTAATCCATGATGCTGTAGAGCACTATATGGGAGTACAACCTTTGAGAAATTCAAACCACCATTGAAACTTCTGAGAAGCAACATCTACAATTATGAATAAATGCACATTGGAGCCCCATCCTGAAACTTCCCACCATTGGTTTGGGTTTCGTAAAATATTACCTGTTTTAGGCCACACTCAATATAGTTCAGGTAATAAAGTACCCAAAGGATTTGATTACAAGCATTAAGATCTAACAGTTAATATTGGAAAGAGCTCCCAAGATAATACTTTAATGAACTTTCAGTGCAGTTTAAACTCTTTGTAAAGATAAAGGGGATGCTACAGAGAAATGAAATGTTGAAGCAGGTCTTTTCAGAAGTTTCTTGTAGGAGATCAGTTTTGGGACAGAATGGTCACAGGTTGAAGATAATATTTTGGGATGAAGGTTAGTTGGAGTATATACTGTGGGGTCCCAGGATGGCTATTCAATTCCAGGTTAGTTCCCCTCACCATCTTATGTTCTAGAGAGGAACTGCAATTTGGGTGGTTTCGAATTTTTTTTTTATGAACACCTTATTAGAATTTTTTCTCTCAAGTTGATTATGTTGTAAGTAAAAATCTCCAGATCTTAGAAAAGTAACCGAAAATGAGTTAGTGGGACTTGCTTTCCTTAAATACATTATTTCTCACTGAAGGTGTTTCAGTGTTTTTAAAACTCTCCACTTGCTTTGCCAGCCCTACCTCTGTGGTCTCACAAGCTGGCGTTAGCCTCTGGAGAGTTGATCAAGGTAGATTACGTAGCAGCTTATAGGTGAGGGTGGTGGGTTGTTGTTGTTGTTGTTTTTTTTTTTAACTCTCTGTAGTGAGAAAAGAGTGCAATGACATTATTTGATTTATGTTTTAAGTAAAAATTTGGAAGAGTTTGTAGTAGGTCAAGAGTAAAAGCTGGGAAATAGTTATGCTGCTGCCATAGAAGAGGCAAGGAATCATGGTGCTTGGATAAAGGTGGTAGTAGTGAACAAGGAAAACAGTGGGTGGGTCAAGGTAACATTTGGAGATAGAGCCAATAGAAGTTGCTAATGAGCTGAGTGATGGTGATAAAAGAGGAAAGGCAGAATGAGAATGACATCTGTATCTTGAGCTTCAGTAATTGGTAATAGTTTCATGTACAGGAATGGAAAATGCCATGTGGAACAGGTTTTCAGGGAAAAATAAAGAATTCTGCATTGGACGTGTTTGTCTTAAGATTCTTATTATATATCCAGATCAAATACTTAGACCTACTAACATGGAGCTCAACAGAGAGGTCCAGATTAGAGATAAAAATTTGGAAGTCATACATTTATTTTTTTCCATTTAATTTTTTTTCTTTTCAGTGTTCCAGCATTCATCATTTATGGAATCCATATATTTAAATGACAGTATACATTCCTTGGAATAATGTACACTGGCATTTAAAGTCATTGGAATGGGGGCGCCTGGGTGGCTTAGTCAGTTAAGTGTCTGCCTTCAGCTCAGATCATGATCTCATGGTCCTGGGATGGAGCCCCACATCAGGCTACCTACTCAGCTGGGAGTCTGCTTTTCCTGCTCCCTCTGCTGTTCCCCTTGCTTGTGCTCTCTCTCTCTCTCTCTCTTCCCACACTGTCTGTCAAATAAATAAATAAGTCTTAACCCACTGAGCCACCCAGGTGCCCCCAAAACAAATAAATAAGTCTTAAAAATAATAAAGTCATGGGAATGGATGAAATCACCTGGAATGGGGGAATTAAGGCTGATGCAAAAATGATTAATCCATAACCCTGTTCTCAAAGAATATAGGTAAGAATTTTTTATATGATTTAAATATCTATATCATTTATATTTCAGCATGTAAGTACTTTATAGAACTGCAAAATTCTACCTGCCTTCCTTGCTTACTGCCTCCAAGCTTCATGTTTGGTTTTCTAACCACACATAATTTATCCCCTGATAAAGGAGCTGAATCCATAGCCAAATTCAAATAGCAGAGATTCATGTCTGATATTGGCTTTTTGTTCCAGGAAGTATATCTAAATATTCAATTCAAACTCCCAGAAAAGCAAGCTCATTCTAGCTAACAGTTTTCTCCTAACATCTCACCCCCCACTCCCAAGTCTGTGAAGTTGTACAAATATCACTGTGAAAATGTACTTTGCCAATAGGAAAATGTCCTCTTGCTGAAATTAGGGATAGCCATTGAACTAGGGCAGTAGATAATACTCTCATACTATTTTGTTTTCAGAATTTACTAAATATTTTCCAGATGCAAACACACATTACCTTCTCTTCAGACCTTGAGTTTTACTATTGATACTTCTTTGAGAAAACTGTCAAGAGTGGTTTCCAGGACACTTGAGACTTGGATTACCATCCTAATTCCATTCAGAAAGAATGCTAAAGTAGTCACATAATCACAATTTATGATCACCAATGTCCTTGTGTAGACAGGAACACAACTTCTAATCCCACTCACTATTTTATTCATTACAGAAAAGCTAATTTGTCGTCTATTATTCAAGAAGGGTTTTGTTTCCCATTTGCTTATGGGAATTACAGAGCCATTAGCAAAGGGACAAAATATTTCAGTTCCAACTGTAATAATCATTCATAAGTTGGTAGAATAGAATATTATGGGAAAACACTAGGGGCCTTTCCCCCCCACTGTCATGGTGCCCAAATAGGTCTTGTGTTGACTGTACAATGTTTGCTCGAAATCTTTTTATCTTAATGTGATGCTCTTTATCACAGGGAAAAAAACAAAACAGAACAAATGAAAACAATGAACTTTTAAATATATAACCTTCTAATCATCTGCTGGTAGAATTTCATTGCCAGCTCCCTGTTTGTGAGTAGAATCTGGTAATCAAAATTTAAAACACCTCAAAGTTCAGTTTCCAGAGCTCTGTCAAATAGCTAGCAAAAGTTGCTTTGACACTCTTAAGTCTTGGATGTCTATGTCTTATACCGAAAGATTATTTGAGATTTATTGAAATCAAATAAGACTTTGCAGGAAGAGAAAGAGCTAAAATGATATATCCATGAAATGCCCCGGGAATCGTACTTGTTCTAGTTGAATTGACATCAAGATAAAATCTTCTGGTAACTCAGACATCAAGGTTATGCTATATTTGTCTATTATTATATAAAGGTTTTAAGGCAGTCTTTTTGGCTTTTAAGTAATGTTCTAAGTCACACTGACTGTATTATCCAACATGAATTCTTTTCAGGACAATTTTAATTGGTACTTTTATGCCCTGTGTTGTCATATATTTTATTTAACTTCTGTGATTAATATAGTAATTTTAGCATTCATTTTTGCAAAGTTACTTCACATAGATTATTTTATTTTGAAAACTCATATATATTATATTTTAAAAATCTAACCTCTTAATGGATTATTTTAATACTTATGTATCAGAAATTTCTTCATTAACCAGAAAAAAATTTAGTAAGCTCCAGATGAATTTATCAATACAGTTAATAAGTGTGAACTACTATATGGCTCCTATACCTCCCCAAATAATTCACATTCTTTTCAAGAATATATGGGAACCTTACCAAATTAGATCATAGAACAGACAAAAACGAAGTTTCAATAAATTCTTAAACAGATTACATGCAGGGGCACCTGGGTGGCTCAGTGGGTTAAGCCTCTACCTTCGGCTCAGGTCATGATCTCAGGGTCCTGGGGAAGAGATTACATGCAGAACAACATATATGAAATTAAGGCAATAAAACTAGAAACCAGTTAAGAGAATCCAAATCTCTCTTTATTTCCCAAACCATATAAACAAAGGAGAACAAATAAAATAACATGTAACCTACAGAGTAAAACCCAGCCAATTCTATAAAACCTAATTTTCACTTAAGTTTGGAAATGAATGAACACTGGAAGATCCATTTTAGAAGATCCTTCAGAGTGAAATACGATGGAGATTGCATAGAATGGAAAGAATAGTGATATTTTGGCTGTAGAACAAACTGCCTGAAGAAGAGGGTCGCTGTCAGAATGGGGGGAATACTCAGAGCAGGTTTAATCAGAGTACTGGGTACATGAAAATCAAAATGAAGGGACTTGGCAGGTATGTAGAACCGGAGGTGAAGTCCTAGCCAAGGTACCCTGTTTGGGAAAGAAGGTTAAATGAGAAGCAGAAATATCTTTTGGAGGCTTAGCACAAAGGTAAAGAAAGCATTGAATGGTGGAAGAGTCTTTTTTTTTTTTTTAAGATTTTATTTATTTATTTGACAGAGAGAGATCATAAGTAGGCAGAGAGGCAGGCAGAGAGAGAGGGGGAAGCAGGCTCCCCGAGGAGCAGAGAATCTGATGCGGAGCTTGATCCCAGGACCCTCAGATCATGATCTGAGCTGAAGGCAGCGGCTTAACCCACTGAGCCACCCTGGTGCCCCAAATGGTGGAAGAGTCTTAAGAGACAGGATGGCATCACAGAATTGGACCTCCTTCCTTTCACAGTCTGTACCATTTATTTAAATCAGGTTTTATTGAACTATAATTTACATAAAGGAAATTCACCCTGATTACATGATAAATTCTGATGAAATTTGACAGACTTACAGCATGTGACTACCATCACAATGAAGATATAGAATATTTTCATCAGCCCAAAAGTTCCCTTGTGCTCCTTTTTATTTTTTCCCAAAGATTTTATTTATTTATTTGAGAGAGAGACAGTGAGGAGAGCATGAGCGAGGAGAAGGTCAGAGGGAGAAGCAGACTCTTCATGGAGCTGGGAGCCCGATGCGGGACTCGATCTCTGGACTCCGGGATCAGGACCTGAGCCGAAGGCAGTCGTCCAACCAACTGAGCCACCCAGGCATCCCCCTTGTGCTCCTTTATAGTCAACTTCCTTCTCACGTCCCCAGCTCCTGGCAACCACTTATGAATTTTCTGTTCCTATAGTTTTGTGTTTCCAGTGTATCATATAAGACAATCATAGTAATGTAGACTTTTGAGTGTGGCCTTTAGCCTTACTATATAATGTTTTTGAAATTTACTCGCTTTGTAGCGTGTGTATGTATTTTTAAAAAATTGCTGAATGGGTGATCCAGTGGTGGTTATACCACAACTTCTTTATCTCTTCACCAGCTGATGGTTATTTGGTTGTTTCCAAACTATGAATACATTAGTAAAAATAGTTACATAAAGTTTTTGGGGTGGACATGCATCTCTATGTTTTTCAGGTGAACACCTAAGTAAGCATGATGGTTAATTTTACATGTCAACTTGACTCGGTCTCAGGGTGCCCCGATTTTTGGTTAAACATTATTCTTTTTTTTTTTTAATATTTTATTTATTTATTTGACAGACAGAGATCACAAGTAGGCAGAGAGGCAGGCAGAGAGAGAGGAGGAAGCAGGCTCCCCGTGGAGCAGAGAGCCCGATGCGGGACTTCATCCCAGGACCCTGGGATCATGACCAGAGCTGAAGACAGAGGCTTTAACCCACTGAGCCACCCAGGCGCCCCATGGTTAAACATTATTCTAAGTATTTCTGTGAATGTATTTTTAGGTAAGATTAACATTTAAATTAGAAGACTGAGTAAAGCAGGACCTCATCTAATCAAAGACCTGAAGAAAACAAAAGACTGTTCCCTAGTAAGAGAAACTCTCTTTCCGGACTGCTTTTGAATTCGGACATTGACTTTTCCTGCTTTTGTTTGTTTCTTTTATTATGTTATGTTAGTCACCATACAGTACATCCTTAGTTTTTGATTTAATCAAGATATAATTGACGCATAACATTTTGTAGCTTTAAAGTATACATTGAGTTGATTTGATATACGTACATATTGCAATGCTGCTACTACCTTACCTAGATTCCTTCAGAAACATCCTCTGGAGTTAGAGAAAAATGAGCCTTAGGAGAGAAAGAAATCAAACTTTACCTGCACTTTAGAGAAAAATTTGATAAAATATTAATAGCTTTTGTGGAGGTACTAATTTGTTTTTTACCGGTTTTTGTAGAGGTACCACAGCTAATAGTTTGTAGAGGTACCTGAGTTTGTTACATTATTTTCTCTATTTTTAAACTAAAAATGATGAAAAATAATAACCTTTGAGATTTCATATATAGCCACTTACTTATTTGTTATCAAGTTTATTGTGAAGTAATAATTGACAACAAAGCCATAATTTCCATATCATACTGGAAAACTTCTGACACCTGGATCTCTCTTAGTAAACCTGACCCTTGGGTCTTGAATATGGTAAACTCCCACTGCAGTGCCAAATCCACAACCTTACAATAATTGTCCAAGACTCCTTAAGAAACTTCTAATCTCAGAGGATTCAGAGGAATCCTTCGTGATTTTGATAGTCACACCAAGCTTTGAAATCCTAAGCCATTAAAATTGAAGGACACCCACAGATTTCACTGGGTTCACTTTTGTGACTCTCTCAGTGCTCACTCTCACAATTTATCTATTATATCTTATACTCTCAGCAACCAGTTCTTTTCCTTGCAGGCTTTCTAACATTATAGTTCTAGCTGAAGGCCACTTATGGGAGAAAGAGGGTGTGATTCAGAGGTAGTGTCTGTTAGGTAGACAAGGGAAGAAAAACACTTCCTAGTGTTGAACTGCAGTGGAAGTACTCAGGGAGAGAAAGGCAGAAGAGAACTTCCCTACTTCTAAGATCTTTCCTTTGAAACTCATAGGAAGTAGATGGAGATAGTTAAAATACCCTCATAGGTTTGGGGCTATTCACATATGACTATTAACACTCTTTCCCACTTTTGAGTAGCCTGATGAGAAGTGTCCTGTTTGGAAAGTATTCCGCTTTCACTTATTATCACTTAGAAGTGGTTTGTACGGTATTCTAAGCATCCCCTTTGTCTTGGTAAGGGAATGAGGCTGTGGTGAGAACTGGGGAGTGTGTGAACGGGTGGGGAGATGGTAGAGTGAAGGCAGCCTCCAGTGAGAGTTTATGGTTAAAGACAGTGATCTCAGCATACTGTGCATTGTGATAACTAGAAACAGGATTGGCCACACTTCAGACACCGGCTTTGTATGGCCAGAGCCTCAGAAGAGCAAGAAACATCTTTGTGGATGCTATTATATCCCAAAAGACAGAATGAAGACTACAAGCCTCTTCTTTGTGGCCTTATTTCCCTTTGCACACAGGTCCCAACACATAGAGGGTGACTGGTATGGGAGGAGCTAATGAGATAGTATTTCTCTAAAAGTTTGGGGCACCTGGGTGGCTCAGTGGGTTAAAGTCTCTGCCTTCAGCTCAGGTCATGATCTCAGGGTCCTGGGATCCCACATCAGTCTCTCTGCTCAGCAGGGAGCCTGCTTCCCCCCCTCTGTCTACTTGTGATCTCCATCTGTCAAATAAATAAATAAAATCTTTTTTTAAAAAAGAATTTGAATGTATTTGAATAAGTATCTGAATGAGTAGTTACTTGAAAGAGACTTTATTAACTTGAAAGAAACTGAACTTTTTTTTAAAAAGGATTTTATTTATTTGTCAGAGACAGAGAGAGCAAGCCAACACAAGCAGGGGAAGCGGCAGGTAGAGGGAGAAGCAGGCTTCCCGCCAAGTGAGGAGACTGATGTGGGACTCAATCCCTGGACCCTGGGATCATGACCTAAGCCAAAGTCAGAAACTTAACCGACTGAGCAACCCAGATGTCCCAAAACTGAATTAATTCTAATTAACATTTTTTTTCATACTTCTCTCTGCTCCACGCCTGGCCTGCTGCCGTTATGGGCATAGGAATGGCAAAGCAAGAGAGGATACAGAAATAAAAGTTACAGTTTTTACATGTGGATTTGTGAACTTTAAAATTTGACTTCAGTACGTATGGTAATTCATTCCTACAAGAAAACTATCTTCTGTTATTCTGGGGTATAAAACCATCGATTCATTCTTACAAGAAAACTATCTTCTATTAATCTGTGATATAAAACCATCAAAAAGACCCATTATTCTTTTATTTTATACTCTGTTCTGAGCGCCAAGATGAAGCTGTTTCAAACTGGTGATGTTCATATTATTTTCCTTAAAACCCATTATTTTCCTTAAAACCCCTACAGTAAAGCTAATCTGGTATGTTTCTTCCCTCATAGGATATTTGGTCTATAATTTGGTGGACAGAATTTCCACATTCTTAAAGGCTATTTTATCTGTGATGTTCAAACCCATAAATATCAGATCCTTTTCTGAATTGTAATTTTAGTTTTACTAATAAATTTGATATTTTATGTGATCTTTTGTTATGAATAGTAAGAAATCTTATTTTTAAAAATTATTGTCAGAAATTCAGTTTAAATAAGTTCAATTTGTTTTGTGTTAGATGCATTCAAGACACTCCTCAAAGATTTAGGAAAGGTGCCTGGGTGGCTCAGTTGGTTAAGTGTCTGCCTTCAGCTCAGGTCATGATCCCAGGGTCCTGGGATCCCACATCAGGCTCTCTGCTCAGCAGGGACTTTGCTTCTCTCTCTCCCTCTCCTCCTCCCTCCTGCTCATGCATGTGCTCTCTCGATCTCTCTCAAATAAATAAATAAATCTTAAAAAAAAAAAAAGGTATATGGAGTTAACAAAGAGGACTACAGTGTCCTCATTCTGTGGGGTTGGATTTCTAAGGAGCAAGGTATGACCCTGCCTCCACCCTATGTTTTTATCTTGATATCTGTACACAAGCTTTGTGTCAGTAGTGGTTGTACTGGGGCCACATTTATTCAGACAAATATTGACATGCAATATTGACATTTAGCTCTATTAACATTTCCATTCCCAACTGACTCATTTACTGGGAACAAGTTCAAATGCCAATCCATACTAGATATTTAATAAATATTTGTTGAGTGAATAAATGAACATATGGGCTGATTTGCATGAGACCTTTAAAAAATGAAGTGTGGCACATATTTGTGATGAAACAAGTCATTGTGTGTTAAGTCCTTTTTTTTTTTTCTTTTCCTGATGTTCATGTTATTCACTTTTCACCCATATCTGATATTTGGTATAACACATATAATCATGATGACAATTAATGGAAATTTTAATAGTGAAGGAGAAAGAAAAACAGGGATTTTTTTTAAACAAATGAGATGGGTGGGAGAAGCCTTGAGTCATTTAGTGAGTAGATCTACAAAGTTGTGTAGTTCAGAATAATTCACTGAAATTGGCATTGGCTAGTATGAACTTCTAAGGGAGAAATCACCTTCCAGAGATGAGATATCTTCTTTCAGTTCTTCAAACTGGTAGTCTAGGAAAGGGAGACAGATGCCATTGCATTGCAAGTGGTGGGGAACAGGGGTCAACAGGAGCAGGGTGGTGTGGTAAATTCCCCCTTGGTGGGAATGAGGGGGTGAGGAACTGCAGACAAAAGATCAGAGTCAGGGGATCATCAGAGTAAGGGGATGAGGAACTGCAGACAGAAGACATAGTGACTATAAGAATTTCATAGTGTTTGTATTTTCAAGTTGATTTTTGCTGCTGTTGTCTTTTTTTAGTGTGATTATTCCTAAAACCCTTGAGATGAGATTGGTTTGCATAACAGACTTTGGGAATACCAGAAAGAGACTTTTTTTTTTTTTTAATGGAAGCCTTCAAAAAATCATTTCATTATCCCATTTGGTTAAAGGCCATTGTGAACGATTGTGGAGTTTGGAGTAATACAGTGGTGTAATCAAAGATACTGTTGAAAATATGGCTTATTTTATGGATTGAAGTAGATTGAAGCTGAAGGTAGGGAAGCTGGTAAAACAGTAGGGTATGAGATATTTTTGGCATTAGAAATGGAAAGGAAGGAATAACCTGAAATTTTCTTTAGAAGCTGAAAAAGTGACAAAAATTTAAAATCTTTGTTAAACTCTGTTGATTCTGATTATATAACCATTCACCAGCCTTTCCCCCCCAACTACTAGCAGAACCTATTCCCTATCATAAAGGCTGAAAATGCCAGGTGCTTGGTTTTACAGCCTCTCTTTCACCCAGAGCATTAATATAGGTTTAAATGGTCCAAAAGAAGTCGTAAAAATGGGATTCTGGGAATTTTTTGTCCCCTAAAAGGAACAGCACTCAAAAACCAGACAAACCAAAGACCAATTCTCCTGTCATGGAATGTGAGGCCTGGAACTGCAGCAGCCCTCTGTGGTATGAGGCAACAAGCCTGAGGAACTAAGTTGGAGAAAGTAGGGATAGTGAAGCAGAAGTATTGCTATCACTGAGATGCTGAAACAAACCTAGAAATGTCCTCCTTCTGGGGGTGCCTGGGTGAATCAGTGGGTTAAAGCCTCTGCCTTCGGCTCAGGTCATGATCTCAGGGTCCTGGGATCAAGCCCTGCATCGGGCTCTCTCCTCAGCGGGGAGCCTGTTTCCTCCTCTCTCTCTCTCTCTGCCTCTCTGTCTACTTGCGATCTCTGCCTGTCAAATAAATAAATAAAATCTTAAAAAAAATGTCCTCCTTCTGGAATTATTTTGATGAGAGATAATAAGTGGGTTTACTGTTAATTTTTTAGAGCCTATCTCTATGATTTTTTACATTGGGAAATTCTACTGATTTTCACTAAAGGTCATTGATTCTATCCCCTGTCATCTCTATCTACTGTAGAGCCCACTCATGAATTTTTAAGTTTTTAAAAAAGATTTATTTATTCATATGAGTGAGAGAGAGAGAGAGGGAGAGACCATGAGTGGAGGGAGGAGAAGAAGGAGAGGAAGAGAGAATCCTAACCAGACTCCCTGGTGAGCACGGAGCTGGAGCTAGAAGC
This sequence comes from Mustela erminea, assembly GCF_009829155.1. NCBI lineage: Eukaryota > Metazoa > Chordata > Mammalia > Carnivora > Mustelidae > Mustela > Mustela erminea. Next base: position 50,414,480 of record NC_045626.1, read on the forward strand.
CGGGCTTCATCTCATGACCCTGAGATCATGACCTCAGCTGAAACAAAGAGCCAGATGCTTAACTGAGCCACCCAGGTGCCCCTGAATTTTTAATTTTTGTTACTATATCTTCAATTCTATAGTTCCCGTTTGATTCTTTTTGTAATTTCTTTTTTGTTGTTGTTGAGATTTTTCAGTTTTTTTCATTTGTTTCAAGAGAATTATTAGTTGTTTCTTGAACCATTTCTACAATGGCTGCTTTAAAATCCTCGTCAGATAATTCCAATATTAGCTTCATCTTGGTAATAGTGTTTTTTTTTTTTTTGATTGTCTTTTCTCATTCATGTTTGTTTCTTGGTATGATGAGTGACCTTTTCATTATTTCCTGAACATTGTACATATTACATTATGAGACTGTGGATCCTATTTAGTCTTCACTGTTTAGCAAGCAGTCCCCTTGTTGAGATGTAGCCCCAAGAGGCCGGTGGGTTGTATGTTCAACTCTCTGCTTGGGCCTGCCAATACCCCCCATGCAAAAGTAGAGTACTGACTACATATCATCTCATTGCAGACAGGTAGTATATTGGAAGTTTAGCAACCACCTCAAACTTATTGACACTTTTCCAGTAAAATTGTGGCTGATTTGCACCTCCTGATTGCCTGCAAGTAGAGGTATACGGTTAGTTCCTGGCTGAGCTCCATTGTCATTAGGGAGGAGGGATGCAGGGATTAATTTACATTGTTTTGTTGCTGTAGAGTGAATGCAGCAACTCACCTCCCGCTAGGCAACCTCCCATGTGGGAAAAAGGTTGAGTGCTGTGAAGTGTCTAAACCTGGCGATTCACAGACCTGTAGCCCTGGGGATAAAAATATATGTTTATAAAAAATAAAAATTAAAAAAAAAAATTTGAGCACTCCACCCTGAACCAGGCCACTCAGTTTCATTGATGCTGGGTGGTGGTGAGCCTCTCTGATACCAGAAGAGGAGGAAAGTGGTGTTCTTTCCACCCTTGATTTGCATGCCTTTGGTCACCTGTGGATGTCAGCCAGAGAGGGAAGCCCACTAGGCCTTGCTGGAATGGGATTGGTGGTGAAGCCCAGTGGTAACTAGCTCTGCTTTATACCGTCTTGTCAAGTCTTTTAGCTAGTGGGTGGAGATGTAAGCTCAGCTTACCACTTGACCCCACAAACCCTATCCTGATGGAGAAATAGATCACTACCTGCTTCCACCAGGCAAAGAAACATTTTCCTGCTTAGCCTATCTGGAACTGCTGGATGAGGGTTGTGTGGTTTTCCTGTTGATGTTTGGCTGAAGTAGGGCCGGCATTGCCAAAAACATTTTCTGCTTTGCCCAGCTCTCTAGCTAGGAGAAACAGGCATTTCTTGGAATTCTTTTTTGTCTGTTCCTGTTGGCAATTTTGGATCAGAGGCTTCTGTAGCACCCTATCTGGGAAATGTAGGGTGATAAGGAAACCTAGAGAACTCACCACTATGACATTTCTCAAGGCTGAGGTCCTTTTACACCCCCCAACCTTTCGGAATCTTAATGTACTTGTTTGTTGTGTTATGTAGGGTTTTATTCTATATAAGGGGAGGAATACTCCATCTGGGCTGAAGCAAAAATCTTGACTTTGCTTTTTAATCATCTTTTAGTTGGTTACACTTACTTACAATCCAGACCATCCTAAATGATACAATAATAATGTTGAGGAATAGATACATGGCATGGATGTGTTTAAAGTTTCAGGAGTTAAAATAGGCACGCCATTGATTGGGAGTTAAATTTTATAATTGGGAATTAAATCGCTAGAAATATCATTAATATCAGACACATAACAGTTTCTTAGAGACAGGATTCATCATCATTTAACTAAGACAACTGTCTACTTTCCTTTCTCCTAAATGGGATAGATTTTGTTCTGATCCTTTTAGGTCCTCACTGGTTGTGTGTGTGTGTGTGTGTGTGTGTGTGTGTGTGCGTGTGTGTGTGTGTGTGTATTCATTCCTTCCTGCTTTGTTTAGAACCAAACATCTTCCTTGACATATGTACTACATGGGACCACTTTTTCCTTCATCAGGCTAACAGCTTTTCCCTCACTTAGGCTCTATCATTGCTACTAACTATGTAATAATTTGGCGACCAAAATTATTACTGATACACAGCTGAGATATGATTCTTTCCTTCCATCAATGTAGATTGGCTTTATTAAAACAGCTTCATTGTCAGAGGATTTTTTTTGCTCCTAGAGTTATCATTATAGTAGCAAACTAATGAGAATATTTGTAGTAAAGATTTTGACTTCATTTTTGATATTTGACATCTGACAGCATTCAGGAGTGACACCTCCCTTCTTCCAACTTTTTCCAAATCTGGCCAAGAAAGTCCCACATCTGTGCACTCCTCTTTGGGTGTGAGTGGGAAGTTCAAACCAAGCAAGGCCCGGCCACACATGGGGACCTGATAGCTCCAACCTCTAATCACAATAAAAAGCAAACATCAGTTATCCCTCCTTATTTTCTTAGACCATTTTCAGACCTGTTGGGCTCTGCTCCTCCCAGAAAGCCTCATCATTTGGGTAATAAGTATCTTCATAGCCTCTTGGTGCATATGTGACTTTATCAGTTTTGACATCTGAACCAAAATTTGGGTGGGGTGGTGGTCCATCCCACTTCTGCTGCTTGGCCGCAATATTCTTATCTTTGCAATGGAAGTATCACAGGGATGAGAAGTTAGGAAATCATTGAAGATTTTTACCATCAGCTCCCATGGGAGCAATTTTTAATTCAGAAGGAGTAGTGGTAGGAAATGCAAAGGGTTTTATTACACTCAATAGACAGAGATTCTAGGTACCATACTGGCAGCTCTATGAGAACAAAGTCTGTGGTTGTATTGTTCATTGTGTGTCCTGAGCTTTTAACACAGTACATAGCACCTAATGGATGGACAGCAAACATTGTTGATTGAATGAATGAGTTAAGGCCTACCCTTTTCTGCCAGAAGTTTCTGATCTCCAGGGAGAAGAAGGGAATCTGCTGGGCAGTGTACTGGTTTTTATGCAACCAGACATGTGCTCTAGAGCTGTTGACATGACTGATAACCAGCATGGATAAGACAGAGATAAATAACTTGTGAATATTTAATACTTTCTATCGAAAGACATCATGAATTGCTTGATTAAGCTGAGACATCTCTGAGATTGCATAAGTCAAGGTTAAAAATCATTAATAACTGTTAAAAAATGAGGCAGATAGGTCTGCAGTGACATTCGTAAAAGGAAAAAATAGTTAATGTGAGAATGTGCATATTTATACAATTCTAAGTGACTGCGTGAAGAGACTTACTGGGTGTTTGAACATAGGGCTATGTAATTAAATAATGACATGACAGAAAAATGCCAACTAGAAATCCCTGCTTTATGGTTTTCATTTCACTATTCCTTAGACTTTGGATAATTTGCTCATTCTTTAAAAATTATTCATGTGTCTTATTCTAGGAATATACAAATGTAAATTGGTCAGAATCTTTGCTTTGTGGCTGTTCATAGTTAGTAGGGGGGCTAGCTATAATCATGATATGCATGGAAGATTAGTAGAGACAATGATATCATTCATGGAGGTGGTCTCAAGAAAGATTTTTCCAAGCATATGAATGGGGTATGGAAAAGACTTTTATAGTTCCGCAAGCTTGTTTTTTTCTTTTGTAGTCACACAGTTAAACCACCTTTCCCAGCTACCCTTCACTGACTCATTCTTGTTTATAAGTGAGAACGCAGGACTGGATTCTGGCCAGTTAAATGTTTACAGGAAACAAAGAACCCCAAGGTGCTGGACGAGGAGTTGGACAACTATAGCTTTGAGGCCAAACCTTGCCTATGGCTTCTTTTGTAAAATAAGTGTGGTGTTTTTTGCTTATTTTTTTTAAAGATTTTATTTATTTATTTGACAGAGATTATAAGTAGGCGGAGAGGCAGGCAGAGAGAGAGGGGGAGGCCGGCTCCCCAATGAGCAGAGAGCCCGATGTGGGGTTCTATCCCAGGACCCTGAGAGCGTGACCTGAGCCAAAGGCAGAGACTTAACCCACTGAGCCATCCAGGTGCCCCATGGTTTTGTTTTTATTTTGTTTTGTTTTTTGTGTTTTGAGATGAAGAGAGACAATGAGCAAGTGGGCGAGTGGTGCAGAGGGAGGAAGAAAATCTCAAGTAGGCTCCATGCTCAGCACAGAGCTCAGCATGGGGCTCAGTCTCATTACCCTGAGATCATGACCTGAATCAAAATCAAAAGTCACACGCTTACCTGACTGAGCCACCCAGTAAATTAAACTTTATTAGAACACAGCCACATCTATTTGTTTTTATGTTATCTATGGCTGCTTTAGTGCTATAATATCAGGGTAGAGGAGTTGTAAAAGAAGCCACATGGTTTTCAAGGCCCCAAATATTTATTATCTCACCCCTTTCAAAGAAAAATTTGCCAACACTACCCCCAGAAGATGATGGAACCATATGATGGAGGGATCTGGATAGAGAGCCTTCCTAAAGAGCCACCTGACCAAGAGCAGATGTTTTCTCACATTAAACTTGGCAAAAAACAAAAACAAACAAACAAAAAAACCTCAAGCTCCAAACAAACAGAAGAAAGAAAAGAAAAAAGAAAGAAATCATTTTGTGATAAGCCACTGATTATACATATAAAGAGTCTTCCAGGTAAAAGAACAGTATGAGGAAGTAGAGATGCAACATGGGGGGTTAAGGGGGTAGGAGAAGAATAAATGAAACAAGATGGGATTGGGAGGGAGACAAACCATAAGTGACTCTTAATCTCACAAAACAAACTGAGGGTTGCTGGGGGAAAGGGGGCTTGGGAGAAGGGGGGTGGGGTTATGGGCATTGGGGAGGGTATGTGCTATGGTGAGTGCTTTGAAGTATGTAAACCTGGCGATTCACAGACCTGTACCCCTGGGGATAAAAATATATTATATGTTTATAAAAAATAAAAAATTTTTAAAAAATGAACAGTATGACCAATATCACAGATTTATGAAACAGTTATGTGGATGGGACCCCACAAGCAATGTGGTACTGCTGGGTTTAAATGGAGAGTTGGGGGTGTTGGCAGTTGAGCCCACAGAGATAGGAAGAGGCAGGGGCTACTGTAGAAGGCCCTGCCTTATACAAGGTCAGTGGTGTCTTCTGTAGCACAGGAATACAGGGTAAAAAATAGGGACCGGTAACTGCAAGCCAAGATGGCTGCACTTTTGTATATCGGAATTTGCAAACCTAGATTTTGAACCATGAACTGATTATTGACAAGAATCAATTTCTTGGGCAAGAAATGTTAGTAAACAGCATTCAGGTAACACAAGGAAGTGAGCCAAATATAGAAATATGGGAGGAATAAATGTTCATCTTCCAAGGTATAAAATAGTCAGCTTTCCTTGTTCAGTTTTGGTGAGAAAGTATCCATCTCTTTAAGCCTCTGTGCTGCAGCTTCACATTTTACCTTTCCTGTTACAATCCTCAGCATCTGTGGGGATATATCACTAATTCTGGAAAAAGCTGAGAGATACCCAGATTCACTCATACCAATGAGCTTCTTTAGATTCACAGATTTAGTTTTTTTTCTTTAAACCATTTTATTGGGGTATGACTGACATACGGAGAACTTTACATATTTAATATACAAGTCATTGAGTTTAGAGATAAGCATATACTCATGACACCATCACCGCGATTATACCATAAACATATCATCACCTCCACAAATTTCCTCCTGCGCTCCTTGTCATTATTATTTTCTGTAAGAATACAACATAAGATCTACTCTCTTAGCAAAATTTTAAGTATACAATACAGTATTGTTTATAATAGCTCTATGCTGTGTAGTAGATCTCTAGGACCTATTCATCTTTTTTTTTTTTTTTTAAGATTTTATCTATTTATTTGAGAGAGAGTGAGAGAGCATGAGAGGGGAGGTCAGAGGGAGAAACAGACTTCCCCTGGAGCTGGGAGCCTGATGTGGGACTCGATCCCAGGACTCCGGGATCATGACCTGAGCGGAAGGCAGTCGCCCAACCAACTGAGCCACCCAGGGGCCTGGACCTGTTCATCTTGTATAACAGAAACTTTGTATACTTGGGCTAATACCGCTCCATTTCTACCTCCTTCCAGCCCTTGATGACCATCATTTTAGTTGGCTTCTATGAGTTTGACTATTTTAGATTTCCCATGTTACTGAAATTGCATAGTATTTGTTCTTCTGTAACTAACTTATTTCAGTTAGAATAATGTCCTCCAGGCTTGTTCATGTTATCACAAATGGTGAGATTTTCTTTGGTTTTAAGGCTAATATTACATCGTATACCACCCTTCCTTTATCTATTCATCCATTCATGGATACTTAGGTTATTTCTGGATCTTGAAAATTGTCAATAATGCTGCCATGAACATGGGAGAGCAGATACTTATTAGAGATCCTGATTTCAATTCCTTTGGATATATACACACCCAGAAGTGGGATTACTGGGTCATGTGGTAATTCTATTTTTAATTTTTTGAGGAAATCCTGGATTTAGTTTTAATAACCCAGGCAATCAGTAAACATCTTTGAAGTTTCAGTATAGATCCAATGGTACCTTAAGTGAAAAGAGAACAAAAATGTTGAGGTGATAATGTTCAGTCTTGTTAAGTTTTCAAACCACTTGGAACACTAATAAAACAGTAAGAAAACATTATTTTCATAGAATAAGCTAGTTTTTGGTATAAATTTTTAAAATACCCTAAGAGTTTAAAGAAGAAAATTTTAAAAATACCTTAATTTGGTTGGTGTATTTTCCTATTTGCTGCTGTAACAAATCCCTACAAACTTAGTGGCTTAGAAGAGTACAAATGCAGTTCTGTAGGTCAGAAATCTGACACAAATCTCACTGGGATAAAATCAAGGTGTTAGCAGGCCTGTGTTCCTTTGTGGAGTCTTCTGGGGAAAAATCCATTTCCTTACCTTTTCTAGTTTCTAAAGGCCATCTATATTCCTTGGCTCATGGTTCCTTTTCTCCATCATCAAAGCCAAAACATCTGGTCTAGTTCTCACACTGAAATCATTGATGAATTCTTTTACCTCACTCTTCACTTTCAAGGACCCACATTGGGCCACTTAGATATTTCAGGACAATCTTCTTCTTTAAGGTTAGCTGATTAGCAACTTTAATCCCATCTGCAGAGTTAATTCCATTTTTTTCTATGTAAGATAACATATTTCTGGGTTCCATGGATTCAGATGTGGATATATTTGTTGTTATTTTGCCCACCAAAGGTGAGGAAGGAATTGTCATTCTTAAATCATTTGGAAATACCTTTATGTGCTCTGTATAAATGCATAAGCCAGCAAAGAAAATGCCTGTATTTTTTGTATATGAAGTAGACACTCAATATTCTATTTTGTGATTGTCTGTTTCCTTGCTAGAATATTGTTTATCTTCCTAATAAAAGGAAAGTAAAATTTCCTGTTCCTTTAGATTTGTCAACTTTTGGCTAGTCATTTTGAACAAGACTCTGGAGAGAATCTAATATTGTAAAGTGATAGATTCAGATTGTTCTAATAACAGGGTCAGTAGACTTGAATATAAACCATTTTGTGTTTGGAAAAAATAAATCTTTATTTCTTGGGGTTTATTGCTTTTTTAAAGCAGAAGAATTTGGTCATAGACACAAGAGAAAATTCACTAGAGTAATGTATTATTTTTGTATAATTTATGATATATCTTGGGATGAGATTAATTCTCTTCTTTCTTTAAATAGTTAATAAAATGATTACTTTTATTTTCTGACTAATGACTAAGATAAATTTCAAGGAAATCTCCAAATTTTATGGAGTTACCTTCTGGAACACTTTGCAAAGCTTGGGATTCTTGTGGATTCCCAATACATATTGGATTATGTAGTTATAGCTTTGATATAGCCTTAGCTTATCTCTGTTTTAGCCCTTTGACTAGGAGAAACTTCGATAATTAAGTACATAATCGCTGTCATCTGGGTTTAGCCTTTATGTCTACTTTTGTTTTCTACTTAATGGGTATGGAGATATTAGATAATAGTCATATCGTTTGTTCAATAGATATTGTGTTGGGAAAAGCAATTTCTTTCTCTTTATCAAAATGTTTTTAAGTCAATGTTTCTCTGGAAATTTTATTTCTTTTACGGTCTCTTTGGTGATGGAATACTTATAGCATGAAATCTATTGTTGCTTTTCACTCATGCAATCCATCTATGCTGATCTTGTCCATCCCCCATTGGGTTATTTCATCATCATTATTATTTTAAATAGGACCCAATTTTGTATAAATGAAGGACAGATTATTTTAAGTAACTGAGGCAAATATGGTTGCAGCCTGGAAAATGGCTTTGGTTCTTTAATTCCTGCACAATGAATTCTGTGGCATGTAGCTTAGGAATCCAGAGCAGGTATAGAAACTGTGATGAGACCTCCTGTGCAACCTCTTTAGATCTGAAACAGTTCTTGCAAATGCCGATTGCTTACAAATGCAACTGTCTAGGTTATGTACAAAATGAACATAATAATTTTTTATTTCCCATGGTGATACACCAACAGCTACGTTTGGCTTCTGATAGTTTGCAATTCAGTAATAATAGCTTGGTTCAGTTTAGTTTATTGGAGACATAAAAACACTTGGCAGTGAGAGGCTGCAATGTGTGGTTCAAGAGAACAAGATTTCAACAGGGAGAACAGAACTCGTACATGGAACATGGGTATACTCAGCACTTAGCAACTATGATTTATTCATTTAGTGAGAAAGCAGTATCCCATAAACATGATTTATGTAATTACTGGAGGGGGAATTCGATCTCGAGCTATGTAGAATGGTATCTCGAAATTCTGTTGCACATATCTTACCTTTTTAATAGCATTCCTTTTGGCTGAAAATATTTCAGCTTCTCACTTTTCTCAGGAGAAAACTCTTCATTTTTATCCTTTAGAAAAAAAGAAATAGAAAAACGTCAAGTTCCTTTACTGGCTTGAGAGCTTAGACATTACAGATGTCTGCAGTGAAAATGAAGGATTTCCTGAATTTAGCTGCATATCTTGAAGTGAGCAGAACTATTTGGGAATAATTTTTTTTTTATCAAAACATATTTTCCAGAAGTGAAATTTGAAAACTTGAGATTGGAAATATTTATTAAACATGGGATTTTATCATTAAGCAAAAAATTTTAGATAATGTTGGCAGTAGAGTACACTCTATATTTTTTTTTTTATCTTCTACATTATTGAAGTAAAATAACTCAAGGTTAGATTGAGAAAACCTGACATCATGAGTACTCACCCAACTCAGCTATGCAACACACTTGACTGTATGAGTTTTGGGAAGTTTGTTGTCTTTCTCCAGCTTCGACTTTTTCATTTACCCAGATAAATGGGTATGTTAATATCTATCTTATCTGCATCCTCACAGGGATGTTGCAAGAATCAAGTGGGGTGATGTGTGTGGAAGTTGTAGGTAACTATAGAAGACTTTCTGGCCTTTTTATTATTCTGTAAAAGATTGTGTCAGTGGCCACCAGTAAAATGTGTTCTTTGGGGGTGGTTTCTTCATTCCACACACTTTTTCTGCCAGCCTTCTTTATTGCTAATGATGACCTGGGGTTAAAGGTAGGAATAGCTAGGAAAGATAGTGTGGGGGTGTTGCAAAGAATCTTGGTTTAAGAAGGATGTCTTTTAACGTGAAATCATAAGTAATAAGTTGGAATTCTATAAACCTCTGTTATAATGTATGTGAATAAAAGCCTCTGACATTGTGTCACAAGACTGTCTTCGCCAAAAGAAGCAATGCCTGTGGTAATTCTTTGGAGACTGAAAACCTACAAATGTGATTATCATCATTACTCTTTTATTTGGACATTGTGACCTTTAGCAGTGATAAATGAAGCTATGTAAAATACAGTTATTTCATGATAAAACAATGCTATACTGAGAAGGGGATAATGCCTTCTGTTTGTTTTCTGTGAGGGATAGCTCTCAATATAATTGCAGTAACTAAACCCATAATGTCTTTATAAATCTTTATTTAGTCAGAACCATGACTATTTCATATAGTGACCTTTTCTTTTGAAAATGATGAATCTTTTTTATGAAAAAGGCTTTAGGAGTTTACAAACAAACAATTGAATCATCACTTTTAAGAAAAACATTCCATGCTCATGGGCTGGAAGAACAAATATTGTTAAAATGTCTATGCTGCCCAGAGCAATCTATACTTTCAACACCATCACGATCAAAATACCAATGATATTTTTCAGAGTGCTGGAACAAACAGTCCTAAATTTGTATGGAACCAGAAAAGACCCAGAATTGCCAAGGAAATGTTGCAAAAGAAAATCAAAGTTGGGAGCATCACGTCATTGCTTGATTTCAAACTATATTACAAAGCTGTGGTCACCAAGACAGCCTGGTACCGGCACAAAAACAGACACATAGATCAATGGAACAGAAGGGAGAGCCCAGATATAGACCCTCAACTCTATGGTCAATTAATCCTTGACAAATCAGGAAAAAAATATCCAAGGGGGGAAAAAAACCCTCAAACAAAATGTTTCTGTAACAAATATTTTTATAACATATAATGTGTTACTTAAGAAACCAAGTATAAAAAAATCCATAGTTTAAAATAGACTAGTGGAGTGTTGGGATAATGACTTCATAAAATTAGTTGTTGCTTCTTAAGACCTTTGGAGGATTTTTAGCAGAAGCTATGTTATCTGATGAAAAATGAAATAAATATGTTGATGTCATAGAATTAAAACTAAGGGTTGTAGGCAAAACTAAGGGAAAGAAGTAGCTTTTTTAATTTAGTAAGATGAAAAGCTTTTACATGATGTGAAATTATTTAAAACCTATTTAGATATTTCAGATCTTGAATATTGGATCAGTATATGTGTTCTATATTTTTCTCTTTTTATTGTGATAAAATATATTTAACATAACATTTGTCATTTTAATCATTTTTAGGTGTACAGTTCAGTGACATTACGTACATTCATTTTGTTGTGCAGCCATTACAAATATTCACTTGTAGAACTTTTCCATCATCCCAGATTGAAACTTTGCACCCATTAAAGAATTATATTTTGAAGAATACTGTCAACTTGATATATTTTACTCTATCATAAAACTTACCTTTGGCTCTGAAATATATTTTTATATTTAACTAGTGATGTAGTATATCTTGAACAAGAAGCTTTTTCAAATTATATCTAATTTGAGAGAAAGAAGTTAGACATAAAAGAGTACATAATGTATGATTCTACTTATGTAACATTCTAGAAGAGGCAAACTTAATACCTTTTAACAGAAAATAGATCAACGATTAAGTAGGGCTAGGCTGACTATAGAAGGGTTACCAGGAAATATTTTGCAGCGATGATAATTTTGTCTTGTCATTGTGGCTGCATGGGTTCACAAATTCTTTTTTAAAAACATTATCAGTAATAAGATAAATCAAGATCAAGTGCCATCTGATAAGATGGAAGGAGAACACCTCTCTTCTGTGATATTCTTGCCAAAGGTATATATCCATGTCTAATCATAAGGACAGTTCAGGCAAGTCCAAATTAAAGAACAGCCTACAGAACAGCCATCCTGGGGTCTTCTAAAGTGTCATGGTCATAAAAATCAAGGAAAGATTGAAAAACTGTTCCAGACTGATAGACTAAAGAGACATTACAAATAGATAAAACAGAATTTTGAACTAGATACTCTTGTCATAAATGACATTATTGGGACAGTTGGTGAAACTTGAATGGTTTTGAGGATTAGATGTTAGTGTTAGATCAAATAATCTCTTGGTTTTTGGTAGTTGTATCATGGTTGTGAAGGTGAAAGTCCTTGTTCATAGGAAGTATACACTGTTTTAGGGCTGATGCAGCATCTGGTTGGAAACTTACTCTCAATTTGTTGCAGAGAAAAGGTTCTTTTTACTGAACTGGAAGATATTCTATAAACTTGAGATTGAAATAAAACCAAAAATTTTGGAGAATAAAAGAAATCCCCTCTAGTTTCTGTGACTCTTCTAAATTTCCTTTATTTTTCAGAATTAGACACTGCTACAACTTCACTTATACATGTGAGTTGATCATTATCTTTTTGTGTTCGTTTAAAGACCTAGTTATTGGAACAGTATAGATGATTTTTTAACTTTTGTAACAAATGATGTTATTCACTTTGAATTAGTAATAATAGAGAAATAGCTAATAATCGCCCTTTGTAATATTTATTAGCCCAAACCTCAAAGTTATTAAATAATATATGCTATATTATTTCCTTGGTTTAGCATTTAAATATGTGAAGTTTACTTAAGGAGAAAAAATACCCGAATAGATGTGAAAAGCTATATGTATGGTATGTAAATGATGTATTGACAAGTTTTATAAGTATTAGGAACTCCAGAATTCATATGTGGCAATTTTGTAACAGAGATTACTTTCGACTGAAGGTATACGTTTTAAAATGAATGGATTTTAATTTTAAGAACAATTTTAGATTTACACAAAATGGATCATAGAATTCCCTTAAATACTCCTTCCCCCTGCTCACAGATTACCCTATACTTAATATCTTGCATTACTGTGGGGCATTCATTACAATTGATGAATGAATATCAATATCTTTGTGTTCCACAGTTCTATGGATTTTGACAAATTGTATTCACTATTATTGTATCATATAGTTTTACTGTTCTAAAAATCTCCTGTCCTCCACCTATTCATCCCGATGAGCCCTGCCTCCCTCCACTCTGCTGAGTCCCAGCAACTACTCATCTTTTTAGTGTGTCTATCGTTTTGCTTTTTCAGAATGTCATAGTTGGAACCATACAATAGGTAGCCTTTTGGAGTGACTTCTTTCACTTAGTAATATGTATTTATGGTTCTTTATGCTTTTTATGGCTTGATAACTCATTTCTTTTTATTATTGAATGATATTTTATTATATGGGCTGTACCATAATTTGTTTATCCATTCATCTTTAAAGACATCTTGATTGCTTCCATTTACTGACAAATGAAAAAACTTGCTATATACATTTGTGTACAAATATTTATGTTAACACAAGTTTTCAAATCAGCTGGTAAAATACCTAGGAGCACAGAGGCTGGATTGTATGGTAAGACTATGCTTTGCTTTGTGAGAAATTGCCAAACTACCATCCAAACTGGACATAGCATTTTGCATTCTTATCATCAAAAAATTGAGTGTTGTTTTTGCTTCATGTCCCAGCTAGCATTTGATATTGTCAGTTTTAGGTGTATAATGGCCCATTCTAATAGGTGTATAATGGTATCTCAATTAGGTTTAATTTTTATTTCCCTAATAATTCACGAAAGTGAACGTCTTTGCCATCTGTATAATTTGCATTTGTATATCTATCTTTGGTGAGCTGTCTGTTCAGATCACTGGATATATTTTTTAATTATGTTGTTGGTTTTCTTATTGTTGAGTTCTCTGTACATTTTGCATTATTTAGAATTCCCAGGTGTTAAATAAGAGTGGTAAGAGGGGACATCCTTGCCTTGTTCCCAACCTTAGGATGGAAGCTTTGAGTCTCTTACTATGACGTATGTGTTAACTGTGGGATTTTTATAATGGGATTCTCTATTCCTAGTTTACTAAGAGTTTTTGTCATGAATGGTTATTTGATTTTCTCAAATACTTTCTTTGTATCTATTGATATGATCATGTGATTTTTTTAATTAAAAAAAATCTTTTATTTATTTATTTGTGAAAGAGCATGAACAGGGAGAAGGGTAGAGGGAGAGGAAAAAGCAGACTCCCCACTGAGCAGGGAGCCTGATGCAAGAGTTGATTCCAGGACGCTGGGATCATGACCTGAGTCAAAGACAGATACTTAAGTGACTGAGCCACCCAGGTGTCCAGATCATGTGATATATTTTTTCTTTAGCCTATTATTGCAGTGGAGTATATTACTTGATTTTTGAATGTTAAATCAGTTTTGCATATCTGGGATAAATACTACTAGGTTGTGGTGTATAGTTCTTTTTATACTCTGTTGGATTCTATTTACTAATAATTTGTTGAGTATTTTTGCATCTGTGTTCAAGAGAGCTATTTGCCTGTAGTTTTTCTTTCTTGTAATGTCTTTATCTGATTTTAGTATTAGGGTAACCCCGGTCTCATAGATTGAGTTAGGAAGTATTTCCTGCTTCTGAAATCTGGAAGAGATTATGGAGAACTAGTATATATATTTTTTTCTTTAATGTTTGGTAGAATTCAGGGCACCTGTGTGGCTCAGTGGGTTAAAGCCTCTGCCTTTGACTCAGGTCATGATCCCAGGGTCCTGGGATTGAGCCCCACATTGGGCTCTCTGCTCAGCAGGGACCCTGCTTTTCCCCTCTCTCTCTCTGCCTGCTTCTCTGCCTACTTGTCATCTCTGTCAAATAGATAAATAAAAAATCTAAAAAAAAAAAAGTTTGGTAGAATTCATCAGTGAAATAATCTGGTCTAGCGTGTTCCTTCTGGAAATTTACTCAATTTTAATTTAGTTAACAGATGTAGGCCTATTTAGATTTTCTATTTCTTCTTGTGTAAGCTTTTTTAAAAATTTCTTTATTTAAATTAAATGTAGTTAATATATTATGAATTTCAGTGTAGAATTTAGTGATTCATCACCCAGTGCTCATTATATCATGTTCCCTCCTTAATGTTCATCATCCAACTACCCCTTCCCCTCATCCACCTCCCCTTTGGCAACCCTCATTTTGTTTCCTAGAGTTCAGTGTCTCTTAGAGTTTGCCTCTCTCTCAATTTTCTTCTTATTTTTATTTCTCCTTCCTTTTCTCTATGCTCATCTGTTTTGTTTCTTAAATTCCACATAGAAGTGAAACCATACAATATTTGTCTTTCTCTGACTGACTTATTTTGCTTAGCATAATACCCTCTAGTTCCATCCACATTGTTGCAAACAGTAAGAGTTCATTCTTTTGATGCTGAGTAATATTCCATCTTCTTTAGCCATTCTTCTGTTGATGGACATCTGGGCTTTTCTTCCTTTTTGGGTGTTGTGGACATTGCTGCTATAAACACTGGGGTGAAGGTGCCCCTTCGAATCACTATATTTGTATCCTTTGGATAAATACCTAGTAGTGTAATTGCTGGACCATAGGGTAGCTCTATTATTAACTTTCTGAGGAAAGGCCATACAGTTTTCCAGAGTAGCTTCACCTTTTTGCATTCCCACCAACAGTATAAGAGGGTTCCCCTTTTCCAAATCCTTACCAACATCTCCTGTTTCCTGAGTTGTTAATTTTATCCATTCTGACTGCTGTGAAGTAGTAGCTCATTGTGATTTTGATTTTGATTTTCCTGAGGTTGAATAACATTGAACATTTTTTCATTTGTCTATTGGCCATTTGTATGTCTTCTTTGGAAAAATGTCTGCTCATATCTTCTACCCATTTCTTGACTGGATTTTTTGTTTTTTTTTGGTGTTGAGTTTTACAAGTTCTTTATAGATATTTGATAATAGTCCTTAATCTGATAAAACATTTGCAAATGTCTTCTCCCATTCCAACCATTTAGTTGCCTTAAAAGACAACTAAAGTTTTGTTGACTTTTCTCTGCTGTGGTAAAACTTTTTATTTTGATTCCTTAGCAATCAGACAACAAAAAGAAATAAAAGGCAATCAAATAGACAAGAAAGAAGTCAAACTTTCACCCTTTGCAGATGACATGATACTCTATGTAGAAAACTCCAAAGACTCCACCAAAAAATTGCTAGCACTGAAATTCCTCTGAATTTCAGCAGTCACAGGATATAAAATCAATGCACAGAAGTCAGTTACAATTCTATACACTAGTAATGAGGCGGAAGAAGGGGAAGTCAAGGAATTAATCCCATTTACAATTGCACCAAAAAACCACAAGATACCTAGCAATAAACCTAACTAAAGAGGAAAAGGTTCTGTAATCTGAAAACCATAGAACACTTATGAAAGAAATTTAGGAAGACATAAAAAAAATCCATGCTGATAGATTTAAAAAACAAATTTTAGTAAAATGTTCATGCTACCCAAAGCAATCTATACCTTTGATGTAATCCCTATCAAAATACCATCAGCATTTTTCACAGAGCTGGAACAAATAATCCTAAAGTTTGTGTGGAACCAGAAAAGATCCAGACTAGTCAAAGGAATGTTGAAAAAGAAAACCAAAGCTGGAAGCATCACAATTCCAGACTTCAAGCTATATTATTAAAGTTGTAATCATTAAGACAGTATGGTACTGGCACAAAAAAAGACACAGATCAATTTGGAACAGAATAGAGAACCCAGAAATGGACCCTCAACTTTATGGTCAACTTATCTTCAGCAAAGCAGTAAAGAATAACCAATGGAAAAACAATAGTCACTTCAACAAATGGTGTTAGGAAAAATTTTACAGCTACATGCAGAAAAATGAAACTGGACCACTTTCTTACACCATACACAAAAATAAATGAATGAAACACCTAAAAGTGAGACAGGAATCCATCAAAATCCTAGAGGAGATCATGGGCACAACCTCTTGGACCTCAGCTGTAGCAGCTACTTGCTAGACATGTCTCCAAAGGCAAGAGAAACAAAAGCAAAAATGAGCTATTGGGACTTTTGTCTTCTTGTGTAAGCTTTAAATGATTGTGCTTTTCAAAGAATTTGTTCATTTCATCTAAGTTATTAAACTTGGGGGTATACTGTTGCTTATGTTATTTATTATTTTTTTAATATCCATGGGAACATTAGTGTTTCCCCCCTTTCATATATGATGATAGTAATTTCTTTGTCTTCTCTCTTTTTATTAGGCTAGCTAGAGGATTTAATTTTATTGATCTTTTTGAAGAACCAGCACTTATATTCATTGATAATCTCTATTGTTTCCTTCTTTTCAGTTTCATGGTCTTCTGCTCTAAATTTTAGTATTTTCTTTCTTCTGCTTGGTTTAGGTTTATGTTGCTCTTCTTTCATAAGGTACAACTTTGGATGGTTGATTTTAAATCTTCCTTTTTTCCTAATAGATGCATTCAATGCTATATATTTCCTTCTAAGCACAGCTTTCTCTGCGTGCCAAAAATTTTGATGGGTTGCGCTTTCATTTTCATTTAGTTCAGATTATATTTATATTTCCCTTGAGACTTCTTTGACCCACATGTTATTTATTTTTTAAGTTTTTATTTATTTATTTATTTGAGAGAGTGAGACAGAGAGAGAGCAAACACAAAAGTGGCAGGCAGAAGGAGAGGGAGAAGCAGATCTCCCACGGAGCAGGGAGCCAGATGTGGGGCTTGATCACAAGACCCTGGGATTGTGACGTGAGCCAAAGGCAAATGCTTAATGGACTGAGCCACCCAGGCACCCTTTTAACCCACATGTTATTTAGAAATGTGCTTGATGTTCTGCTGTTTTGGGGTTTCCAACTATCTTACTGTTACTAATTTTTAGTTTAATTCCATTGTGGTCCGTCCGATGGTACATTTTGTATGGTTTATATACTTTGAAATTTGTTAAGATGTGTTTTATGGTCCAGAATATGGTTTATCTTGGTAAATGTCCAAGTGAGTTTGAGATGAATGTATATTCTACTGTTGTTGGATTATGTATTCAATAGGTGGTGATTTTATCCATTTGATTATTGGTACTGGCAATTCAACTATGTTCTTTCTTACAGATTTTCTGCCTGCTGGATCTATTAATTAGTAATGGAGAGGTGTTGAAATCCCCAACTACAAGAGTTGAGTCATCTATGTTTCCTTGCTGTTCTTTCAGTTTTTGCTTCATGTATTTTGATGCACAGTTGTTAGATGCATAAATGTTAATTTTTCTTGGAGAATTGACCCTTTTATCATTATGTAATGTTCCTCCTTACCCCTTATATTTTTCCTTGCTCTGATTTATGCTTTTCCTAAAATTAATATAGCTACTTCAGTTTTCTTTCAATTAGGTATAGCATGGTATATTTTCTCTGCCCCTTTACTTTTAATCTGTTTCTTTACACTCAAACTGGGTTTCTCATAGACAACAAAGAATTTGGTTGTGTTTTTAAATTCAATCTAATAGCTATATTTTAATTGATGTTTTAAATAATAGACATTAAAAGTGATTATTTGGTTGTTTTGATATCTATCATATTTGCTAGTGTTTTTTATTCATTGTCGTCTTCTTTGTTTCTTTTGTATCCCATTATTTTTCTGACTTCTGTAGTTTTAAATGAGTTTCTTAAGTGTTCTATTCTGTTTTTTTTTCCTTTTTCAGCATACAAATCATCCTTCTTTCTCTCTATCTTCCTCACTCCTTAAAAAAAAAAATAAATAAAAACTTACGATTGTCCTTGAATTTGCAGTATACATTTGTACTAATCAAAGTCTTCTTTTAAATAATACTATAACATTTCATGGGTAGTACAAGTGCTTTATAAAAGAGCATTCCCAATTCCTCCTCTAGTTTCTTCTATCATTCTCATTCATTTCACTTATCCATAAAGTATAATCAGTGAATACATTGTTGCTATTACTATTTGGAACAAGCTCTTATCTGTTAAATCAGTTAAGCATAGGAAGAAGGAAATGTTTTTAGTTTATTTGATTTATTCCTTTTCTAACACTCTTCATTTTTCAATGTACATTCAAGTTTCTGATCTGCATCCTTTGCCTTCCTTCTGAAAAACTTTAGTATTTCTTGGAAGGCAGGTCTGTTGGTGACAGATTTCTTCCATTTTTTGTTTGTCTGAGAAACTCCCTTATCTCTTTCACTCTTGAAGGATAATTTCACTGAATACGTAATTCTGGGCTGGTGGCTTTTTCTTTTAACACTTAAATATTTCACTTCACTTACTTCTTGCTTTTATGGTTTCTGAGCAGAAGTGCCATGTTATTTTTATTGTCGCTTTTGTATATTTAAGTTTTTATTTCTTTTTACTAGATATGATTTTTTAAAGTAAATAGGTTCACAGCAAAAATTGAGGAAAAAGTACAGAAAGTTCCCATTTGATTTCTTCCCTTGTACATACATAACCTCCCCATCATCAATACCCGCTACCAGAGAAGTGCGTTTGATATAATTAATGAAACTACATTAGCTCATCAGTATCACAAAGTGACTCTAATTTCCATTAGAGTTCACTGTTGGTATTGTATGGATGTGTACAAATTTATAATAATATGTGTCCACTATAGTATCGCCATAGAGAGCAGATCTACTGTCCTAAAAATTCCTTGTGCTCTGCTTCTTCATCCATTTATTCCCTTTTACCCCTAACAATCACTGATCTTTTTTAGTGTCTTAAATTTCTGGACTGTCACATAATTCACATATATAGTATGTCACCCTTTCAGGTAAGTCACATGTCATTTTAGTTAATAATATTCTTAATAATCTTAATAATCACACTTGTTATTCTTAATACTTTTAATAATTAATATTAATATTTTTAATAATCCTAATAATATTCCATTGTCTGGATGTACCATAGTTTATTTATTCACCTACTGAAGGACATCTTGGTTTCTTGTAAGTTTTGGCACTTACAAATAAAACTGCTGTAAACATTTCTGTGCAGGTTTATCTGTAAATAAAAGTTTCCAACTCCTTTGGGTACATAACAAGGAGTGTAGTTACTGGATCATACTGAGTATGTTTAGTTTTATATGGATTTTCTCCAGCTGTCTTCCACAGTGACTCTACCATTTTGCATTCCTGTCAGCAACGAATGAAAGTTTTCTTTTGCTGCACGTTCTTGCTAACATTTGATTTTATCAGTATTCTAGATTTTGGCCACTAATAAGTGTATAGTGGAATTTTATTTTAATTTGTATTTTCTGTATGATATATGATGTGGTGCATCTTTTTATATGTTTATTTGCCACCTGTGTATCTTCTATAGTGAGGTGTCTGTTAAGGTCTTTGGCCCCTTTAAAAAAATAATTTAGTTTTCTTGTTGTTGTTTTAAGAAAGAATTGGCAGAAAGGGTCAATTTGGGAGGAAAGGTGTGGCTATAAACTTTGTTACTGAAGAAGACAAGAGGATTCTTCATGACATTGAGACTTTCTACAGTACTACAGTGGAGGAAATGCCAATGAATGTAGCTGACCTTATTTAATTTCTGGGGTGAGATCATTTTGAAAGCAGTGCTCACTGTTTCTGAATAGGCAATCACAACATGCATTGTGCTTCTTTCTTTGGGAATATTTGAATCTTGTCTCAATGCTCATAATCGATCAGAAATACAGATTTTGATAGCAATAATTCTTTATATATTTTAAATAACAGTCCTTTATCAGATATATCTTTTGCAAATATTTCCCCCAGTTTGTTTCTTATCTTTTCATTCTTTTGACAGTGATTTTGCAGAACTGAAAATTTTATTTTTGTTAAAGTCCAGCTTATCAATTCTTTCTTTCATGGATTGTGCCTTTGGGGTTTTCTAAAAAATCTTTACTAAACCCAACATCATCTAGATTTCTCCTGTGTTGTCTTCTTGGAGTTTTAGAGTTTTGCATTTTGTATTTAGGTCTTTGACTCATTTTGAATTAATTTTTGTGAAGTGTGTGCTGTCTGTGTATAGATACATTTTCCCCCCATATGGATGTCCAGTTGTCCCAGTGTTATTTGTTTTGAAAACTTTTTCCACTATATTATGTGTGTGTGTGTGTGTGTGTGTGTGTGTGTATGTATTTTCTTTCTGGTCTTTCCATATAGACTTCAGAATTAGCTTATCAATGTCTACAAAATAACTCACTGGTATTTTGATTTGAACTACATTGATTTATAGGTTATGTTGGAAGAACTGGCATCTTGACAATATAGAGTCTTCCTATCTGTGAACATGGGATATCCTTACATTTACTTAGTTTTTCTTTGAATTCTTTCACCATTAGAGTTTTATAATTTTCCTCATATATATTTTATACATAGCTTGTTAGGTTTATGCCCAAGTATTTCGTTTTGGGGGTGCTAATCAAGGTTTTATTAATTTTATTAATAAAATTATTAATAAAATATTAATATTGTTTTATTAATTTCAAATTCTTGTTCATTGCTGGTGTATAGGAAAAGGACTGGCTCTTGTATATTAATATTGCCTCCTGCAACAATACTATAATCATTTATTAGTTCTTGGAGATTTTTGGCTGATTCTTTTGAATATTCTACATGATGATCATGTCATTTGAAAACAACAATTTTGTTTCTTCTTTCCCAATCTATATACTTTTTATTTCCTTTTTAAAAATCTTATTATATTGACTAGAATATCCAGTATATCACTGAAAGGAGCTGTGAGAGAGGACATCCTTGCTTTGTTTCTGATGTTAGTAGGAAAGATTTGAGTTTCTCACTATTAAGTATGCTGTTAGTCAAACGGATTTTACAGATTTGTTTTTTTAAATCAAGTTGAGGAAGTTCTTTCTATTTGTAGTTTACTGAGAGTTGTATGTGGTTTTTTTCTTTTTTTTTACCATGAATGGGTATGGGCTTTTGTCAAATGATCTATTGATACATCAGTGTGATTTTTCTTCTTTAGGTTTTTGATGTGATATATCACATTACTTAGTTTTTGAATATTGAACCTGACTTGAATACCTGGAATAAATCCACTTAGTTGTGGTGTACAATTGTATTTGTACATTGTTAGATTTGATTTTCAGGTGTTTTGTTGAAGATTTTTGCATCTATGTTCATCAGATATATTGGCCTATACTTTTTTTTTTTTTTTTGTAATTTTTTTGGTCTGGTTTTGGTATTAAGGTAATACTGGTCTCTTTCAGTGGGTTAGGAAGTAGTCACTCCTCTATTTCTTAAGTCTGATAAGGATTATAGAGAACTGTTATGATTTATTTTAACATTATTTGATAGACTTGACCAGTGAACTCATCTAGACATGATGCATTTGTTTTGGGAGATTATGAATTATTTATTCAACTTATTTAACAGATATATGCTTGTTTGGGCTGTCTATTTCTTCTTGTGTGGAGTTTTGTCAGATTATGTTTTTTGATAAATTGGTCCCTTTCATTAAGTATGGACATTGAGTTGTTCATGGTGTTTTTTATTATCCTTTAAAAAAAAAGACTTTATTTATTTATTTATTTGAGAGAGAGAGAGAGAAAGAGAGAGAGGGAGAAGAGGAAGGAGCAGAGGGAGAGGAACAAGCAGACTCCCCTCTGAGTGTGGAGCCAATCATGGGGCTTGATCTCATGACCCTGAGGTCAGGACCTGAGCTGAAATCAAGAGTTGGTGGCTTAACCAACTGAGCCCACCCCAAAACACTTATTATCCTTTTAATGTCCGTGGCATATGTAGTCATGTCCCCTCTTTCAATTCTGCTATTGATAATTTATGTTCTCTTTTTTTCTTTGTTAACCTTGTTAGATGCTGAT
This sequence comes from Mustela erminea, assembly GCF_009829155.1. NCBI lineage: Eukaryota > Metazoa > Chordata > Mammalia > Carnivora > Mustelidae > Mustela > Mustela erminea. The sequence goes on from NC_045626.1 coordinate 50,436,887, forward strand.
AGAATTTACTGATTTTTTTTCTCCAAAGAATCAGCTTTTGGTTTTGTCCCCCCTACCCCCGCATTGATTTCCTGTTTTAGTTTCCTTGATTTCTATTTTCATTATTGGATAACATTATTCCCCCCCCCCCCAGCTTTTGTCAAGATATTCTCTTTATCTTTTTTTTTTTTTTTCCTCTTTGCAAATAATATGCCTAGGTGTAGAATTTGGAGTATTTATTATGCTTGATGACCTAAGTTTCCTAGATCTGTGGTTTGGTATTTATCATTAATTTTGTCAAATGTTCAGTCATCATTACTTCAAATATTTCTTCTGCTCCTTTCTCTCTTTGATCTTTTTCTGGTATTTTTATTTTGCATATGTTACAGATTTTGTAATTGTCCCATAGTTCTTGGATATTTTATTCTATATTTTTTTGACATTAAAACACCTCATTTATTCTGCCACCCATTTATTCTGCCAAAGTGTGAGTTAAATTCATAAAATACATCTTAAGTGTTTTTAGACATTTCATTCTTTCATTCATCCATATGCCAATGCTCTGCATAAACAGGAGGGGCAATATAAAAATGAGCAAATACAATTAAAGGAAAGCGCAAGAAGTGTTCTTTCTTTTTCTTTTTTTAAATTTATTTTCAGCATAACAGTATTCATTATTTTTGCACCACATCCAGTGCTCTATGCAATCCGTGCCCTCTATAATACCCACCACCAGGTACCCCAACCTCCCACCCCACCCCCGCCTCTTCAAACCCCTCAGATTGTTTTTCAGAGTCCATAGTCTTTCATGGTTTACCTCCCCTTCCAATTTCCCCCAACTCCCTTCTCCTCTCCATCTCCCCTTGTCTTCCATGATATTTGTTATGCTCCACAAATAAGTGAAACCATATGATAACTGACTCTCTCAGCTTGACTTATTTCACTCAGCATAATCTCTTCCAGTCCCGTCCATGTTGCTGCAAAAGCTGGGTATTCATCCTTTCTGAAGGAGGCATAATACTCCATCGTGTATATGGACCACATCTTCTTTATCCATTCGTCTGTTGAAGGGCATCTTGGTTCTTTCCACAATTTGGCGACTGTGGCCATTGCTGCTATAAACATTGGGGTACAGATGGCCCTTCTTTTCACTACATCTGTATCTTTGGGATAAATACCCAGTAGTGCAATGGCAGGGTTATAGGGAAGTTCTATTTTTAATTTCTTGAGGAATCTCCACACTGTTTTCCAAAGAGGCTTCACCAACTTGCATTCCCACCAACAGTGGAAGAGGGTTCCCCTTTCTCCACATCCCCTCCAACACATGTTGTTTCCTGTCTTGCTAATTTTGGCCATTCTAACTGGTGTAAGGTGATATCTCAGTGTGGTTTTAATTTGAATCACTCTGAGGGCTAGTGATGATGAGCATTTTTTCATGGGTCTGATAGCCATTTGTATGTCTTCATTGGAGAAGTGTCTGTTCATATCTTCTGCCCGTTTTTTGATATGATTGTCTGTTTTGTGTGTGTTAAATTTGAGGAGTTCTTTATAGATCCTGGATATTAACCTTTTGTCTGTACTGTCATTTGCAAATATCTTCTCCCATTCCATGGGTTGCCTCTTTGTTTTCTTGGCTGTTTCCTTTGCTGTGCAGAAGCTTTTGATTTTGACGAAGTCCCAAAAGTTCATTTTCACTTTTGTTTCCTTTGCCTTTGGAGACATACCTTGAAAGAAGTTGCTGTGGCTGATATTGAAGAGATTACTGCCTATGTTCTCCTCTAGGTTTCTGATGGATTCCTGTCTCACACTGAGGTCTTTTATCCATTTTGAGTTTATCTCTATGTACGGTGTAAGAGAATGGTCGAGTTTCACTTTTCTACATGTATAGCTGCCCAGTTTTCCCAGCACCATTTATTTGAAGAGACTGTCTTTTTTCCACTGTGTATTTTTTCCTGTTTTGTCGAAGATTATTTGACCATAGAGTTGAGGGTCCCTATCTGGGCTCTCTACTCTGTTCCACGGTCTATGTGTCTGTTTTTTAATTTTTTTTTAAAGATTTTATTTATTTGACATAGAGATCACAAGCAGGCAGAGAGGCAGAGAGAGAGGGAGAAGCAGGCTCCTCGCTGAGCAGAGAGCCCGATGCGGGGCTCTATCCCAGGACCCTGAGATCATACCTGAGCCGAAGGCAGCGGCTTAACCCACTGAGCCACCCAGGTGCCCCTATGTGTCTGTTTTTATGCCAGTACCATGCTGTCTTGGTGATCACAGCTTTGTAATAAAGCTTGAAATCAGGTAGCGTGATGCCCCCAGTTTTATTCTTTTTTGTCTTTTCATTTTTATTTTGGAAGTTTGTATTGATACTTCAAGTTCATTGTTTTCTCTCTTCAGCTGTGCTCAGTCTGTGATGAGGCATTCTTCAAACCTGTTGTAGTGTTTTTGATTTCTAGCATTTTCTTTGATTCAAGCATTTTCTTTTAATTTCAACGTCTCTGCCGAATATAAGTCTGGTTTTGGTGCTTGTTCTATCTCTTCAATGTATCATTTTATCTTTTATTATTTCCTAAATTTTTTCTTTAAAGCTCATCATGAAGTACTGTGTAGAAGAAACTGTAGTATTTGGTCTTTAACGTGAGGTTTTATGTTTATCTGGCAAGGTCATATGCTCTGTTTATTGTTTCTTCTAAGTATAGGATTTAGAGGCTAAAATTTCCTCTGTTGTCCTTTTTTTTGATCTTCATTACAGTCTTAGGAATTCCCTAAAGACTTCTTTTTTAAGGTCCAAGGTGTGCTATTCTTTAATTGTATATCCTGTTATTTTATAGATCCCTATTTTGTGGTGGTAAGGTGTGGGAGAAGGGGAAACATCCTGTGGTCCAATGATTAGGTCTCTGTCCTTTACAGAGCCTTTAGGGAGGCAGCCTCTCTTCTAAATCCCTACCCATCCTGCCTTAGGTGAGACAGGAAAACTAGAATGGTTCCATCTAGGCATATCTCTTCCTCAAATAGAAGGGTAGTATAAGCTGAAGTTGGATATTTACCTTCTTTCAGATTGGGTAGGCTTTGGTAAAACCACAGTCAAAAGGTTCTGGTAAAATAGTTTTCTCTGAAGGAAAGCCTTATGAGAAGAATACTGTAAGCTTATTTCAAATGACTACATATCCCTTTCCCTTACCAGAAACATGTGGGTATTATTCTACATTCTGCTTGTGAGAACCTGATACAGAACTCAGTGTGAGGCCTCCCTAAGATGGTTTCCCTGGAGTTTTTAACCCTGAGACTTGTTTATACTAATTCTCCAGTAACTTTTTAATATGATAGTATGATTTCAGTTATCTGAGGTATCTCAGAAGAGTTGTTGATTATCAGTTCATTTGTTTTTTTTTCTTGTTGTGTGAATGGGAGTAATGACCTCCAAACTTCTTACATGATTATGTGTGTGTGTGTGTGTGTGTGTGTGTGTGTGTATACACATATATATATATCAGTTAGTTAAATTTGTTGGTCTGGATTATCATTGGATCTACTACTGTTGTCTATTTTTCTTTTCGTGGTTGGTCATATTTTCTTGCTTATTCATATATCTAATCATTTTTTATCATAGCACAGGCATGGTGTGTAAAAGAATTATTAAGGCTCAGGTGACCTTATTATCCACGAGAGAATTGTCTCACTTTTCTGTGCTAGGCATTTAGGATTTAGGATTAATCACTTTAAGCCCATCAAGGATCGTCAGGAGTTCAGAGGGGTTACAGTTTTAGTAAAGTTCAGTTTACTTGTGTTTGTTTCATGTTCTTCACAGAACTTTCCCAGCTTTTGATTGTCTTTAAAGTGTTTATATTTATATTTTTCAAACTGTTCAGGAGGTTTAATTTTGTCTTTCTGATTTTCCCAGACCCAAACTCCAGAATCCAACCCCTTGCCACTTCAAAATATGGCAAATGCCTTGAGGGGGAGACTGGCTTTTGTTGAGGCTTTTCTCAACACATCTTTGTTTCATCTGTACTGTGAGACTTTAAGAAATTTACTGTTATCTTTAGAAGTTTTATTCCTAACTCTTTGGCCTCAAATATAGCTCCAAAATTCAGCAGATGTCTTTTGGGATAAACGGTGCATTTGAGGGCTCTCAAGATTAGAATTTATTATTCTAGCTCAGCATGGTCACTAAAGTCTTGATGCTTTTCTTTCACTTCCAGCAGAGACATTTTGCTTGGGCTAAACCTGATCCTCAGTCCTCTCTCAGCATTGGTAAATGCCCGTAGGTGATTGTAAACTGATCTAAGAAATGTTCTGTCTTTGGAATTTTAGTTTATTAGATTTTTCTAGTTGTCTTTGCAGAAACATTAGCATGTTTTGGGTTACTACATTCACCGAGGATGTGGAAATATCTAACCTCCCACATTTTGATTATGGGAAGTATTGACTAAGATATAATGTGTTCTTACTGAACATACCATTTTCTTGCAAGCTTCTTTTCTTTTTTTTTTTTTAAGGAATTGTAGTCTCTGAGTCATGATGATTAGAGGTATTAATGAAGTAAATAGGAAAATGATGGTCCTCCTAAAAACTCCATGTAGTGTGGAGATGGATGTCAAGTTTTGTAACTGGTACATATTTTGTGTTTATTAAACAAGGCAATAGAAAATGCAGGATAAATGAAAAATGTTTTACTTATTTTAAAGTGATGACAACACATTGTTTCCAATATCATAACATTAACTAGCCACTGATTGTATTTTTAAGCAATTTCTGTAAACCTAGTAGCTATCTGGAATTATTACCACATTGACAAAAATTCAGCTATTGGCAAAGGTTAGTTTTTTTGGTATAGGAGGGATGCTGGAGTTGGTTTATATCTTTTTTATCAACAGTGAGTCAAAGTCTGCTATCCAGGCATTAGAACAGTGACACCATGTGTTTTGTGTATTCTCTTTTCCACCATATTCCCATCTTCTGCATAGTTCCTGGTATAAGGTTGGTGTTTAATACATATTTATTGAATGAATATGTGAAAAAAATAATGAATTATAACTTGGTGACAGAAATAAGAAAAGTTGAATGTGGCATAGGAGTGTTGATCTGGTTTTAGAGAATAGGAAAAACCACTTTCTTGGTAAGAAGTGACCTGATACAATGGTGCCTGGCTGGCTCAGTTGGTGAAACATGCTACTCTTGATCTGAGGATTGTGAGTTCGAGCCCCATGTTAGTTGTAGAGATTACTTAAAAGAGAGAGAGAGAGAGAAGAGATTTGATATAGGTTGATGGTGTTTGGAGGTTGTCACCTTTCCATTGAACTTGCTCTTTCAACTTCATTCTGGATGGGTAATATAAGATTCCAACCCTCCCACCACTGGGTAATTGGGGCTAATATTTGTTGTTCCACGTGAACATATAGCATAATCAAATTTTAATACTCTGTTCTCTGAATTCAGAGTTTTCTTACTATGGTTTAGTCTTAAGTAAATCATTGTCAAATTAACCATTGTTCTCTTATGCATCTTGGTCCTAAGTCTCTGACAGAGAATAATGGGAAGAGGTTGAATGCAGACATATGGGTTTATATATTCTACAGAAATAGTTTCAAATATTTGTAGCGCATACATGTATCTTACAGGTTACTAAATATTGTTATCTACCAGGGAAAAAATTTTCCCAGGTGTATGAATGTAGCAACAAAGAATGACCCATAGCTGTTTTGTTGCTGACTGTTTTAAATGGGCTCTTTTTGACAACACCTGGTAGCTGGTAAGAGATTTATTCTGCTCCCTTTGTCTCTTCGTTTTCCAAAGAGCATGTTTGTTGGTTCTCACTGTTACCATCTTCCTTACTGATTCTCACCAGGAACTATCTGTTGATACTGTGATTCAACTTTTTTTATGGCAATATTTGCTAAACATTCCCTATGTTTTCTACTTGAGGTTAAGGTATACTGCCTCATACTCTGTTCTACTGTGTTCTTGACTTATGTCTGTCATTCTTTTCCAGTTTGCATTTTGTTAGGATTTCAATTTATTGAATTATGCATATCCATGTACTTTGCATGGGCAGAGTGTTTCTAAGAAATTTAGGAACCTACTTGTACTGGAGTTACATTATGGACTTGAAAATGATGCCTATAATTATTTACCACAAGGGGAGGCTTATAGGTATTACTTATAAGTATAGGTCTGGTGTTATAACCTTAAAAACCAGGGTCTCCAAAAAATACTTTTTTTTTGCTGCAAGCAGATCAACAGAGAAGAGGAAGAAAAGAGTGATTTTGTCATTGTCAGCATTGAAATTAGTGAAGAGGCAAGTGTAGTTAGATGGTAGCTGACTTACTATTTGCAATCAGGTTTTAGTGTGAGAAAAACATATCAGTCCGATTTAATGTAGAAAGGTATTCAATAAAAGGAATTAAGTGTATAAAGGGATTTATAAGAGCAGATCATCAAGTTGTAAAACAAACAGAAATTGTGTGACCCACTCTTGCCTCCACAATTACTGCTCTCTCAACTGCTTTCACACTTGCAAAACTGGTGACTGGAATCTAAGTCACTTATTCCAGTCATCAGAACTGTCTTATCCTTCATGTCACTGTGACCTGTTTTGCCTGTAACAATAGTTTCTATTTTCAAATCTCATTTGAGGGTATCCAAATAATGATACCTAATTTACATCTAGAACCTTAGATGTGGTGGGGAGGTGGGGGTCCTAGGCAATGTGGTTTATAGAATTCTAGGCTTTTCCAAAGAGAAAAGTTGAGGACATGTTAAAATAATAATCCACATTATCTTGAGGGACCTGTCTGCATCTACACACACACACACACACACACACACACACACACACAGACACACACACACACACAAGGAATCTATATTACCTACCAGACCATTATGCCCAGGCAACTTGAATCCACAAATAATTATTAAAATAATTAGTTAGATTGACTCCAGCTGGATTCAGTGAGAGGTACAATAGGTTTGCAATATATATGTCATTTGTATGCACAAAGATGCACTTTATCTCCTTGGTGCAAAATGTAAGCCCATGCTTCTTGTGTTACTATCCTTTACTTATCATGCATACCTCTCCTAAACCTCCTTGCAGGCCTCCTTCAAAGTAGAGTGATGTAGACTAGGTGTCTCTAATCTCTTTTTTTTTTTTTTTTTTTTTTTTAAAGATTTTATTTATTTATTTGTCAGGGATAGAGGGAGAGAGAGCAAGCGAGCACAGGCAGACAGAGAGGCAGGCAGAGGCAGAGGGAGAAGCAGGCTCCCTGCCGAGCAAGGAGCCCGATGTGGGACTCGATCCCAGGACGCTGGGATCATGACCTGAGCCGAAGGCAGCCGCTCAACCACCTGAGCCACCCAGGCGTCCCATCTAATCTCTTTTTGTAAAGGGCTAGAAAGTGAGTATTTTAGGTCTTGTGGGCTACATATTGTTTCCTTTTGCTCCTTCTCTTCTTTTTTGTTTTGTTTTTACAATATTTAAAAAAATGTAAAAATCATTTTTAGCATGGGAGCTACACAAAAAGTGGTTGTGGTTAGTAATTCGATCCCAGAAAACATATTGCTCTATCTTGGATTAATAGTTCATTTGTTTAAGTCTTTTCTCATCATCAAATCCTTATTGTGAGGAGGTAGTACTGTTACTAGAATAACCAAGAATTAGGCCTCTGTGGTTTACTGTAAGCTGAATTCTCTGCTCCATTGTCAATTTCCAACTTCATTCCTTACTTACTCACACAGAGTCACAAGAAAGTAAATATTTTGCAGTCTTCATGTCCTTAAACTATTTGTTCCTCTATAATGTCCTAGAGACTTGGAAATATTCACAAGCTTAATACATTCTATTTCAACAACCTAATCCTGATACATCTCTCTCTTTAAATATAGGAGATTTATTTTCTAATCAATATTACATAACATCCTACCTCTCAAATAACCTGTAATAAAAATCATCATGGACTGAGGTGAGATTATTACTATAAAGAATGAAATAGCTGAACACTGTTACAGACTTCAAAGTGGATATGCCAAAAAAGAGAAAATATACTTTTATTGCCCCTTAAAATTTGCAGAGTAAAATATACTCTAAGGCAAAAAAATGTTTAAGTTGTGGTTTATCTTTTTTGTTGTAACAGTATCACCAATATTAAAATATGGAACCTAATACAGGCATACCTTGGAGATACTGTTGGTTCTGTTCCAGACCACCACAATAAAGCAAGTCAATTATTTTTGTTTCCCATTAGATATAAAATTATGTTTATACCATATTGTAATCTATTCAGTGTGTAATAGCATTATGTCAAAAAAACCCAATGTAGAGACCTTCACTAAAATACTTTCTTTAGAAAGTATTTTAGGGACGCCTGGGTGGCTCAGTTGGTTAAGCGGCTGCCTTCAGCTCAGATCATGATCCCAGCGTCCTGGGATCGAGTCCCACATCGGGCTCCTTGCTTGGCAGGGAGCCTCCTTCTCCCTCTGCCTCTGCCTGCCACTCTGTCTGCCTATGCTTGCTCTCACTTCTCTCTCTATGACAAATAAATATTAAAAAAAAAAGAAAGTATTTTAGTTATATATAAAGTAGAAATACTTCAGTTAGAAAGTGCTAACTATAATCTGAGCTTTAGCAAGTCAATATTTTTGCTGATGGGGGATCTTGTCTCCATGTTGATGGCTGCTGACTGATCAGGATGAGATTGCTGAAGGTTGGGGTGGCTGTGGCAGTAGAAAAAATAAGACAATGAATTTTGCCATATTGATTGACTCTTCCTTTAATGCATGATTTTTCTGTAGTATGTGACACTGTTTGATAGCATTTTGCCCACAGTAGAACTTCTTTCAAAATTGGGCACAATTTTCTCAAACCCTCCCAATGATTTGCCAACTAAGTTCATATAATATTCTAAATATGATGTTGTCATTTCAACAGTTTTCACCAGGAGTAGATTCTATCTCAAAAAAACACTTTCTTTGCTCATCCTTAATAAGGAAACTCTCACACATTTAAGTTTCATCATGAGATTGCAGCAATTCAGTCATATCTTCAGGTTTCACTTCTAATTCTAGTTATTCTTGCTATTTCCATCATATCTGCAGATACTTCCTTCATGTCATCCATGAAGTTTGGAATCAGCTTCTTTCAAACTCCTATTAATGGTTAATAGTATTTTGACCTCTTCTCATGGTTCATGAATGTTCTTAATGGCACTTAGAATGGTGAATCTTTTCCAGAAGGCTTTTAATTGACTTTGCCCAGATCCATCAGAAGAATCACTATCTGTGGCAGTTTTAGTCTTATGAAATGTGTTTCTTAAATCATAAGGCCTGAAAGTCAAAATTACTCCTTGATTCCTGGGCTGCAGAATGAATGTTTTGCCAGTAGGTGTGAAAACAATCTTCATTTCCTTGTACATTGCCATCAGAGCTCTTGGGTGACGGTAGGTGCATCATCACTGAGCGGTACTATTTTGAAAGAAATCTTTTCCGAACAGTAGGTCTTAATAGTGGCCTTAACATATTCAGTAACCCATGCTGTCATCCAGGCTTTGATGTTCCATTTCTAGAGCATAGGCAGAGTAGATTTAGCATAATTCTTAAGGGCTCTAGGATTTTTAGAATGGTAGATGAGCATTGGTTTCAACCTAAAGTCACCAGCTGCATTAACCTCTAACAATATAGTCAGCCTGTCCATAGAAGCTTTGAAGCCAGGCATTCTCCTCTCTGGCTGTGAAAGTCCTAATTGGCATCTTCTTACAATAGAAGGCCATTTTATCTACATTGAAAATATCTTGTTTAGTGTAGTCATCCTTATTAATGATCTCAACTACATCATCTGTGTCATTTGCTTCAGCTTCAGTTTGCAGAGTGTGGTTTAGCACACTTAATGTAAGCTGTATCCCTAATTTTAAATTTAAATAATTTTATTATTTATTATTATTTTATTATTATTTATTATTCACTGAAGTAGCATTTTTTTGAAGTAGCATTTTTAATTTTCTTGAAGAACTTTCCTTTTGTAGTCACAAAATGGTTAACTGTTGGACACATGAGGCCTAGCTTTTATTGACATGCCTTCCTCTCTAAGGTTAATCATTTCTAGTTTTTTATTTAAAGTGAGAGACATGTAGTTCTTTCTTCCACTTAGAACATTTAGAGGCCATTTTAGGGTTATTAACTAACCCAATTTTGAGATTTTTGTTCCTCAAATAATAAGGAAGCCTGGAGAGAGAGAAATGATGGGGGAATGGTTGGTTGGCTGGTTAGAACACACACAACGTTTATCCGTTGTTTGTGGTCTTATATGGGCATGGTTTTGGTGCTCCAAGAGATCACCAATCACAGATGACCATAACAAATATAGTGATAATGATAAAGTTAGAAATATTGTGAGAATTGCTAAATGCGACATGAGACACAAAGCGAGCACATGCCTTTGGAAAAATGATGTCAACAGACTTGCCAATGCAGAGTTAAACCACAGACCTTCACTTTGTAAAAAACACAGTATCTGTGAAATGAAATAAAAGAAAATGCAATAAAATGAGAAATGCCAGTATGTAGTTATTGGGAAAAGAGATTATGTCCATATAGTTTAGATATAAATTAATTATTGAGGCATCAGTGACTATAAATAGCATATAAATTTCTAAATGTTACAGAATAATCGATAAGTCCTATTAAACTCTCATTTCTTGGAATATTGCACAATTACATGTTTAAACTGATATAAAAGTTTTATAAAGCTCAGCTTAATCTCACAGCATGATGATGAATGATCTTTGGGTTTAATGAGGTCTCAAGACCTGAACCAGTATGAGCATCTTAACTAGTTACTTAGGAAGTTACTCCTTTGCTAACATGATCTGAGAAAGAAATTATGGTTTTATTCACAGGCAACCCACAAATTCTGCTCTCCCATCTGATTTTTTAAATTAACATATAATGTATTATTAACCACAGGGGTACAGGTCTGTGAATCCTCAGGCTTACACACTCCACAGCACTCACCACAGCACATACTCCTATCAGATTTTCAAAACTGTAGAAACTCAGGGGATATTCAAATCTTGCCTGGCCTCACCCATGTTAGGGAGCTTTACTGACTCGAAACACTTAGCTCACTCTTAGCCATGTGGGAAGGCACGAATCTCTACAGTCTATCTTGGGTTGGGAATAATTTTTCCTCTTAAAAATAACATACTAAGCCAATTAACTTCCCTAAATTGAATTAACCTAATAGCATTCAAAAACTGACAAACATAATCTGCTTGTTTTAAGACAGAAGTGGATTAGTCAACAGAATCATATCTCTAGTCAAGTCCAAATCAAGTTATAAATTCTAACCAAATAGTGAGTGCTGGAATAAGCCATATTATTAGTATGCATAGTCATACTTGTCTTCACTGTAAGCAACATAGGCCTTCTCAGTAGGATGATACAAAAATTTATAGTTGAAGAATGTCTGTTCATGTTGTAGTAAAGAGATTGTTTTCCTTTGACCTCCATGATTCCCTCAAGCTTTGGTCCTTTTGTTATATTTTTGAAGTCACAGGAAGGAATAGTTTTCTTTATTTTTTTGTCCCATCTTTTAGGCATGCTGTTGTTTAATGCTTTTTTTTTTTCCCTGCCTACTGCTTCTTAGAATATGTACCAAAGCAAAATATATACAAGTCAAATGAATCAAATGCTTTTTTAAAAAAACAAACTTTTTATTGAAGTATGTGAGAAATGCTTATTACTTTCATTCTTTAGTCATTTTAAGAAGGAATAGCGATTGATAATACTGACATGAATGAGGATTTAGGAATTATCTATACATTGCATTATTTGAACACTTTACAAATACAAAAAGTTAAAAGTCAAATACATTTTCGTTTGCTAATATTATCATTGGGAGACATCATCCTATAATATCTGTTGAAGTGTCTGTTTATATTCCCTACAAACTTCCTGAGCACTACTACTTGAAATATAATTTAAAAATACCACTAATTCAATTGTAATATCACTACTGTTAAACAAATAGTATTAATCTAACTGGTTCCCACAGATGGCCCACCCTTCAGCATGCTCATGCTCTTACACAGTCCCCTTTCCTTGAATGTGGACTGGCCTTGTTTTTAACTAGTGAGTGTGGTGGAAGTTATGCTGCCTGACTTCTGACCAAGGTCATAAGAATTATTGTAGCTTTTCACTGAGGTGTCTTGGACAAATGCCCTGGGAGAAGTCAGCTACTATCATGCTGTGAGTAAATGCCCAGTATAGCCAAGCAGTGAGGCCTCATGAAGAAAGAGAGATGCAAAGACATTTTCCAACTACTCCAGTCAACTATCTGACGTAAAGACATGTGAGTGAAAATATTTTCTTCTATGTCTAGGCCGGTTATGTTTTTAGGTAGTTCCAGCCCAGCTGTTCAGGTGAATCCACTGAAAGACCTCAAGTGAGAACCACTCTGTGGAACCCAATCAATACACAGAACTATGAGAGATAATATTAAAGTGCTGGTTTTAGCCACCTAGTTTTAGGATCTTTGCTATATAGCAATAGGTAACCAAAACACAGATGAAGGCTATTTGCTTTTTGGTTTCATTTTTTTTTTAAATCCTAACATTCCATTACTTCTAAATAAGTTTTGCTTTTAAAATATTTTAGATTTATTGACATTTCTGCTGTCTTTGTTTTGTATATACCACTCTCTGCTTAGAAAGTGTGTTTGTGTATGTGTGCATGTGTGTGTTTCACTCTATTATATGAGTGGGTCTTGAAGAACAACTAAATTGTTTTTTAAGAGAGAGAGAAATTCTTCTGAATATTTTAAGTAAATACTTTGATCTGCAACAACTCTGCTATACAGTTGGAAATTTAATATAATTTTGAGCCTGCATGCACTGAAATATGTAAAGGCAATAAAGCTTGGCTTTCAGAGAGAAAAAGAGGAACAAAGAAAACTAAAAATAGACTCCATAAGAAAAACATTTAGCAAGGTAAGATTTGGTGAGAGGTATATTGCTCTAGGACTAGTACTTCTTTAGACAACTGATATTTAATGTCGCCTCTCAATCAGCAGATATTTTAGACAGTTAACAATCTAATTTGTGGAAAGAATGGGAAACTCCTGTGTGTTAATAAGCCTGACTGATGTGTGTAGCTCAATAAAATGGAGAGGCTTCTCTCTTTAAATTTCACAGAACTGGGGAAAAAATAGTGTTAACTTCATTAGTACTTGTTCATTTCAGGGCTCACCAGGCAAGATGCTCCAGCCATTGAACTGGGTGTTTTAACTTGTGATACTAAGAGTCCCTAGATAAATTTGAAATATGACTTTGTGTCATATTTAATTTATGTAATTTAGACATTGTGAAGAATTGGATTTAGTAACTACTAAATGTCAGTGTTCACATATGGTTAGTAGCTAATAATTCTTTGTTCTTTGAGAAGGTAGGTACAGGTCTTGGAAAGACTAAATGAAAGAGTAATGTTCAGTATTCTCATTGCAAAGTCATTCATTAAAAAAAAAAAAGCTACAATGAGGCCAAAATGTCTCTCTTATGTGTTACTAAATATTCTATCTGAATATGTAATATAGCACTTATCATATGATGATATAAAATTAGTTTCTTATTATCTGCTTCCTTCACTAGTTTGTAAGTTTGGAGGATAGAGACAATATGGCATTTATGTTAGAATCCCTTTTCCTAGTACAGGCTTTGGCATAAGCAGGCACTCAATAATTACAAATAAATGAAGCAATTAGCAAGTGCAAAAAATCCTATCTCATAATGCTGAACTATCGCAGTCTGGTTTAGATATTTATATATATTTTAGGTTCCTCATTAAATTGTAAGATCTTTTAGGGAAGGAATTTCGTCTTATTTTTCTTCTTTAAATGGTGCTTGACACAACTCTATAAATGGTGATTGAATGGGTAGCAAACTATAGTTTACTTTTTTTAATCAAAGATTAATTTAAGCCTTATAAGCTTTTATGAAGTGCTGAAATATTACAATAAATGATCTTGAAGCCAGTATGATTCTGCATTAGAAATATGAGGTTGCCATATTTCTGTCTTCCTAGTTGCCTAGAAACAAAGATGAGAAGTAATATGAGCCTTTAAGAGCTTGTACCAATAAGATTATCTATGCAAAGTTCAGCCTAAGTCTCCGGATTTGGAAGGCATCAGTTCTGAAGACCTTTAGACAACAATGTGGTCCTCATAGTTTCCAACTGGCAAAGTTTGGCTTACTTTAATTGTGGTAACTATCTGTATACTTAGCTGAAAGAAATAATTCTTCATGTAAAGTAACCATACCAGACCAATAATATGACTACTCTATACTTACTGATATATCATAGATATTTGCAGACTTTAAACAATGATATCAACATTGGAGTAGAGAGGGGAAGAAAAGGAAAAGGAGAAAGTTGGTATTTGACAAACTGGTATTGTCAAGATACAGGATTAAGGAAATTTTGACCTCTTAACAAGTAAGCAACGAATAAGTAGAGGTGGTATGGCAACAATAGGTAGTGGGATATTGAGTTTCTACTTGAAGTACGTTTTTCCCCTGTTCTAGCCATCTGTGAGTAGGTACATGCAGTATGGCATCACAAGAGTGAGGGGTTGGGAGTCGGGGGTCCTAGGCTGTATTTCTGGCCTTAGGCATTTACACACGTAAGTCAAGATAATTCTGTTTCCGTGGAAAGAAAGGCAGTTCTGCTGATTTGATCTTGTTTTGTTTCGTTTTGTTTTTTTTGTAACTGCTTCAGGAGAAGAAGGGGCTAGAAGGAAGAGAGGAAGAAGGTTAAAATTAGGTTCTGAAATAAGAGCAGGAAAACTGGAGGATCTGTTCTGGGGAAATCGATGAACATTTAGCAACTGCTTTGGACACAGCTGGGAGCAGCTTCCCAGCAAGAGTCTGTTTTCTTTAAGAGCAATTTCTCATGTGTCAACTCATTTTAACATTCACCACAGTGCCTGAGGTAGTCAGGCTTCATGGTATATTACTAGTGAGCAACTTGAGACTCTGAGAGATTAAGTGACAACGTAACATGTCCCCTACCCCACTCCCCAAAAACTGGCTTATAAACCAGGACTCAGCATCAATCCTGGTACAGTTTTATTGCAACATTTTGCTGCATTTGTTAGTGCTGGCGATCTTAATTATAATCTCAAGGAGAAGTCCAGGTCTGATTATGGTCATTTGGAATTTATCATGAACTGTTTGATGTGTACTTTTTTGTGCATGTTCCACCATATCATAAGAATCTGGATGAAACTATTTCAGAGTACTCGGCATTTGGTAGGTTTAGTAGAAATTTATTAACTGCTTTATATAAGCACTAATGCCATATACAATCAACAGTTTTAAAAATAGTTAGCAAGAATTGTTACAGAGCCATACATTTATGACATCATTGGGAAGCAAGGATTAATTGTTCATATTTTTTAATGAAAGTCTCATTCTCAAGCCTTTCATTAAAAAAGTTTGTTAAAATTATCATTTAAAAAGTATCAAATATTTGACATACTTGATATGTCAAATATCAACTTTCTCCTTTTCTTTTTTCCCCCTTTTATACTCCCATGTTTAAACTCCATTGTTTAAAGTCTACAAGTATATATGATACATAAAGACTAAGGAATTTATTTAGCTATTTCACATATTTATGTCAAGAAGGTCTACCTTTAGTTTGCCTTGGATGTGTTTTATAAAACCTAGATAATAAACAGTCTGAAATATTGTTTTTCAGCTAATATAAGTGAGTGTACTTTGGGCTCCAATTTTATGTTATGAACTGCACATGAGAGGGAGGGACTTTGTAAGAAAACTATTAATTTAGATTCCTGGTGCCAGAAACTATACTAAACCCTTGAAATATTCAATCTCATTTAATTCTAACCACATTGTTGTGTCATAGGTACTGATCAGGATATTTAGAGAAATGAAGATGTCCTAAGTCTTACAGCTAGTTAGTTCTGGAATTTCTGAGTTTGACTGAGTCTTTTCGACTCCACAGCCAGTGTGTTTGTTTATGTGTGTGTGTGTCTGTGTGTGTAACTCTAGAGAAATATAGAGGATAGAACATCTGTACATTAACCATTGAGATTTAATGAGTATTAATATTTGGTCTTTTTCTCTGAGCTTTCAGTTCACTAAAAAAAAATTTTTTTAAATAAAGAATTTTGTCAGTACTATCTGTATTGCTAATTAATATACTATCAGGGTTTTTTTGTTGTTTATCAATTTAGACATTATACATGACTTCTTGCTGTGATGGAATAAGATTTAACTCAGTTATATCAGTCCCTTTTCACCCATGTAATTATGTCATCTTTTTTGTTTTTCCCAATATTACTTTAACTCACTTTGAATAATCTATTACGCATCTAATAAATATTATTTCTAAACCTCCATTTATTTAATTATGGTCATAACTCTTGCCTCTTTACAATGTAAGACAATGGTTTAGTATTTTTTCCCTTCCTTCCAGTTCATATTGCCCTTTGCTAACAACTTGCTAACTTCTGTCATTTTTACTTATACCTTACCAAAATTTATATTTTTATTTCTTACAGCCATAATTAAGCCATTTATGCATTGTATATAGGCTGATTCTAAAAGTTGAAATGATGAACAATGTTTAAATTATCATCATGATGTGTTATTACTACTGAGAAGTTTAGTGTACTATTATAATTCCCATCTACATTTCTACTGTAGATTTCACTCAGTATTTTTTCTCCTTTGCATATCCCAAAGAAAGTACTCTTAGCATCCTGTTCAAAGGATGAAACTGTTCATACTCATTCAATTGCTTAAAATCATGATATAATTTTTTGTTGCTATGTAATTTAACTATGTATTTCTTTACCTTTTTTGTGTGTGTTCTTATAATTTCTCACTATTGCTTTTCCCTATTGTTGATAGGAGAAACTTATATAATATATTCCTAATTCATATCTATTTTGTGCATTTCATGTATCCCATTTCATTCCACTTGATTCTTACTGACTTGGTGTTCTACATTGATGTTTTGCTTCATATAGGGACATAGAAGAATACTATGAATTACTTTCACAGCCTTTTTTTTTTCTTTTTCGCCTGAAGTTCAAATAGCCTTTTTTTTTCCTTGCATTTTTTGGGCCTTTTTTTCATTCTTAGTATTTCTAGTCTCTCCTACACAGTAACTACTGTATGGTTTCCTCTTTGTTTTCCAGAGCTATTTCTCTTGGAGTTTCGCATCATACTATTCCATTATGAACTGGTTGCTTTCTTTTTCTACCATTCAGCTATATGTAGTCCAGGAACTTCTGTTCACTCCACTCCTGTGTGTAGATCTACTGTTTCCTGATTCTCATGTCTTCATTATTCTTGTTTTCTCTGTTTGTTAGAATGTACCCTCAAGTAACTTCCTAGGAAAGTGAATGAGGATGGTAAATTTTCTAAACCCTTGATTGCTGAAAATGTATGGAATTCATCTTTCTGATAGTAGTTGATTATTGTGCTAGCTTTATTTCTTTAGGTTGAAAGTCATTTCCCTCAGAACATTATGTTCTTCAAGCATTGTGTATTGGTCTAAGACCAATTTGATTCTAGATTTTTTCAAGAACATAAAAAAATTCCATTTTCTCTGGAAATCACAAGGGGACGTGATATAAAAATATTTTATAATTATAGGTTTCAGTACATTTGATTTGATCAATACTTGATCACTGTCTAAATTTGAGGACTTACTGCTTCATTTAATTCTGGAAGATTTTCTGTACTGCCTTTCTTAATTTCCTTCCTCCCATTTTCTTTTTAGAATTTCTATTAATTTAATATTAGAATTCTTGTTTTATATATTTACTATAAGTTTATTGCATTTTCCTTTTCTCATATATCTATTTTTATCCTTTTGTCATATACTTTGGAAGATTTTATTGATTTTTTAATATTCCAATTCTGGAAATTTTAATTTTTTTTATTTTCTATTTTTTTGGAAATTTTAATTTTTTTTGGCAACCACAAGTTCTGCCTTATTTTCTGTTCCTTATTCATGACATCCTTTTCTTATTTTAGGGATAAAACATTTTGGATATTTGTGTGGTTTTAACTAGAATTGTAATTTAATGTTTTTTATCTTTCCTAATAATTACTCAATTCTTGGGCCATTTTCTGCAGGTTTTCCTCAAAGACTTAATGTAGAGTTGCCTATTCAAACTTAAGAGTGAATGTTTAAGATGCGAATTGATTATTTACTCTGGGCATGAAAACAAGATTTGTTTTGGCTTGAAAGGGCATTCAACTTATCAGAATGCTAAAATTTTACTCTGGTTACCAACTACTAAATTAGTTCTTGTTCTCTTTAGAGAGTTTACTCAATTTTATATTAAAAAAAAGAGCTGTTCTTTTTGGAACCTAGACATGAATGTCTGGCCAGAAATCATTCTGTATATAGAGGCAGGAGAGGGTCTCGAGGAACTTATGTGAGCAACATATAGACCTTCAGGAAATATTTCTGTCTTTAGTCTTATGTTACATGGGACTTCTTTCCATCCATTACCACTTCTGTGTTTTCTTCAGTGGTTTCTTTTAGATTCTTCTTAGTAGATATTTCCTTTTACAGTAAAATCTCCTCTGCAAATATTTCTGGCCACTTAACATTAACTAGAAATTTCTTGAGGTTTCTTTTTCACTGATGGTTCTCCCCCTATTTGCTTAGTTATTATAGTTCTGTGACTTTTAAATTTCTTACCTTTAGTGGGGATTTAAAAGAGAAAATATATAAAAATATGCGCTTTATCTATTGTATTAGTTTCCTATGGCTGCCATAACAAATTTCCATAAATTTGTTAGCTTAAAACAACAAAAATTTATTCTTTTATGGTTCTGGAGGACAGCAGTCTAAAATAGGTATCACTGACCAGAAATCAAGGTGTCAACTAGATCATGCTCCCTCTAGAGGGTCTAGTTGTGAATTTACTTCCTGGCCTTCACAGCACTTAGAATTACTTTCTTTGTATTCTTTGGCTCCTGTCCCCTTTATTCATTTTTGTATTCTTTGGCTCCTGTCCCCTTTATTCATTTTTGAAGACATGCTATGTCTTTCTCTTCCTTTTTCTTATATGGATACATGTGATGACACTTAGGGCTCACAAGTATCCATATATAGGAGGATAATCCAGGATAATCTCTTCATCTCAGAATGCTTAACATAATCACATATGCAACTTCTCTTTTTCTCTTGCCATATAATGTAATATTTACAGATTCCAAGGATTAGGACATGAATCTTTTGTGGGGCCATTTTTCAGTCTACCACATCTATTTTGAATCCAGTATATATTGCTTTTTTAAGAGTGCTTAGGAGATCAGAAGAGGGAGAATTAATTTCACAGTGGTAAGAAATCTTTTCTATGTAGAGTATCATAAAATATTTAGATTTTGAGAGTTGGGTTAATCCTTCTCACATCAAAAATGATTCTCAAAGTTATTTTCTCATGACCTGTGGGCAAAAGAATCCTTTACATTGCCATCCTTCCTGAGGTAATATTCAATTTTCACTACATAAAACACCAATGTTTTTATATTATGAGTAATTACTCCTGTAAATTTGTTGCCTGTCCTATTCACCTAATTCTTTATTATGTATTGTTTTATGATACCATCTATATTATTTATCTTCATATTTTGGGTCTCTAAGCTAAACTTGACCACATTTTTTACAATATCCCTTAAATACTTTTCCATATGTTTGGTATGATCCACCAATTCCTTTCTCTAATAAAAATGATAACGTGTAGTTAATCAGCTCCTTCTAATTTGCAGTCATTTCATATTTACTATCTATTATGAATCTCATAAACTCTATGTGGTCATCATTTATTATTATCCCCATTTACAGATTGAGAAACAGACTCTGTAATAAGAAGTGATTTGTTTAGAACCACATAATTTGTGAATGACAGACTCAGATTTTAAATTACTTCTAACTAGTGTCAGAATCTGTAGTGTTTCAATTATATATATCACTAAGGGACTAATTGTGAACAAAATGTGTTACAGGTTTGACTCAAAATTCTGCTTATTTGTGGATACATTTTAGTAATGTAACTCTAAAAACAGCTTTTACAGTAGCAAAACTAAAAAAACAAAACAAAACAAAAAAGTCAGAGAATTTGTGAGCTACTGGAAAGATAGCTTCAGCAACCTCTTACATGTGTTAAATAATTTATAAAATGCCTATGTTTAGAAAGATTTCATTCTTCCTTCTCTGTTTGTTGCAGACATCTCTCTTTTGTCATATAGACTGCATTGCTTTGGCAAAATATATTAGAGCAAATTTTAAAAGCTTATCTAAAAACATGTTCATCTTGTGGTAGGAAGTAAAATTTTAGAAGTTCGACAGTTGGGCATCCAGATTTGAAGAAGAAAAAAATAGTAAGCATGCCAACATTTCACTCTGATTTAAAAAACACAATCCAAAATTAGGAAAAGGTGACAATCAATTTGGAAAATCACTTATGAGCAGATATATAATAACATGCTTTGAAATTTATTTTTAATGTGTAACATTTCATAGGGCTCCAAGTAAGGATCTGAAATAGATACAATGGTCCAAGTAGTCTCCATCTTTCTTGCCAAAAAATATTCTGAATTAGCATACATTTAGGAAATATTTCTAGTGAAAATATTTCTGATATGACTGAGAATCTAGTGTATTTTTTATTTGAGTTGACAAAATGATTAGAATTTTAGATATACTTTAACTTAAAAAAGAAGGGAAAACAAACTGCTTATTTATATCCTACATAAATTATGATATTTTACATTATTTTTTTCTCCCCCTGGAAATCTCTCACTGCTTTTTTTTTAAAAGATGTATTTATTTATTTATTTGTCAGGGAGACAGAGAGAAAGAGAGAGAGAGCACAAGTAAGGGGAGCAGCAGGCAGAGAGAGAAGCAGGCTCCTTGCTGAGCAAGAGCCTGACAGGACTTGATCCCAGGATGTGGGATCATGATCTGAGCCAAAGGCAGATGCTTCACCCACTGAGCCATCCAGGCATCCCTCCCACTGCTTTTTTTTTTTTTTTTTTCCTTCCCACTTCAGATCCTTTTCATCCTCTATTTAGCTAATGTTGGTCATGTGCTAAATTTTGTCAGGCGTTATGTTCAGGTGGCTTCATCTCATTTTATCTTTCAAAGAACTCTCTGACATAAGTAAGTACTTTCATTTCCTTTCATAGAGGTGATGACCAAGAATCAAAAGATGAAATGATATACCTAAAATCATACCACTGGGAAGTAGTGGAGGCCAGAATCAAAACAACATCTAATTACAGGTTGGTTAGGACTTGATTTTTAGCCACTTCAACATACAATGTTCTTCTTCACTGATTTCTGGTATATTTATAGTGTTTTCTTTGTGACTTAACCCTTGTTTATTAAAGTTATCATCCCAAACAGCACATGAAGTCTTTAAAGTTAGAGACCTTGTGTCTTGTCTTTACCATGTCCTCCACAGGGTTTTATACAATGATTGATGTACAGTAGGAGCTCAATAAATCACTGAGAAGTTCTAGATATACTCTAACATATTCTTGGGTGATGGGAAGATATTCATTTGTTGATGGGTGTGAAGCTGCTTTTTGGGACTGTCACTTATCTTTTTCAAACTAAGAGAGACAGCACCTGCTCATGGCTATATATAGACATAAGGATCTTACTGTTTCATGGACTTTCATGAGAATGCTCACATATGAGCCACTGGGGATGACTGACATGCAGATCCCCCCAGATGGCTCACAGGCATTGTAAAGATTCTGCACATCTAATCTAACCCCTCCCTCCATCCTGTGATTAACTCCCTATTTGTGCCCCTGATGGCAGTGAGTATGAGCCTATGCAGATAACCTGTGAACATATGTAATACGTTAGCCCAACACTGTGGGATTGGGAGAGTACATACAAATTTGAGCATTTGGCACCATCCTAGGGAAAGAAAAGTGGAAGCTATCAATACATAGTCTGGCTTTATAGAATTGAGAGAAGGTTAAAAATTCTCAGAATTACCTCTCAAGAGGGAATAAGAAGTATAGACCTGGTGTGTCCAGAGAAAAGATATAAGATAGCCTCAAAGTCCCTAGAACGACCGACAGAAGAATTCCTCTCCTGAAGGCAATCAGTAAAGACTGGGGGAGTTGACTGCTTATTCAAATGTGAAGACAGCAATGGCAAACATTAAAGAACATGAGAAATCAAAGAAATATGATACCACCAAAGGCATACAATAATTTTCTAGTAACTGACCCCAAAGTAATGGATGTCTGTGATTTCCGTGATAAAGAATTCAATATAGTTGTTTTAAGGCCCTTCAGTAATTTATCATAAAACTAATATGCAAGCAAAATGGGAAGTGTGAAGATAGAAATCATAAAAAAAGAAAGGAACAGAAACTCTGGATCTGAAGAACACAATGAATGAAATGGAAAAAAATGCAATAATACTCATCAACAATCTTGATCAATCAGAAGAAAGAATTTGCAAAGTTGATTACAGGTCATTTAAAACAACCAGTTAGAGAAGAACAAAGAAAAAAAGAATGAAGAAGAGTGAATAAAATCTATGTGATCTATGGAAAACTATTGAGAGAAAAAAATGTATTACTGGAGTCTCAGGAGGAGTATAAAAGGGGAATAAGACAGAAAGCTTATTTAAAGAAATACTAGTTGAGAACTTCCCAAACTCTAGGAAGAGTTTTTGATATCCAAGTTCATGAAGCTCAAAGTTCCCCCCCAAACATCAACCCCCAAAATAATAAAAGATAACAAAACTGTGTAAAATCAGAGACAGAAAAAACAATTTTGAAAGCAGCAAGAGAAAATAGTTCTCACACAAGGGGACACATATAAGAATATCAGCAAAATCCACAACAGAAACTTTGCTAGAGAAGAGAAAGTAGATGATATGTTCAAAGAAAAAATCCTTAAAGAAAGAAATGGCAGGGGCGACTGGGTGGCTCAGTGGGTTAGGGCCTCTGCCTTCGGCTCGGGACATGATCCCAGGGTCCTGGGATCGAGCCCCGCATTGGACTCTCTGCTCGGCGGGGAGCCTGCTTCCCTTCCTCTCTGCCTGCCTCTCTGCCTACTCTGTCTGTCTGTCAAGTAAATAAATAAAATCTTAAAAAAAAAAAAAGAAAGAAATGGCAACCAAGCATTTTTTTACCTGAAAAATTGTCTTTTATAAAGGAAGTAAAGATAAACACTGTCCCAGACAAGCTGAAGGAGTTCATCAAGACTAGACCTGCCTTACAAGAGCTGAAAGGAGTTCTTGAAGTTGAAATAAAAGCACACTAATTGGAAACATATCAATGTATGAAAAACATATGAGAATATAAAATATACTGATAAAGGAAAGTATATAATTCTAATTCAGAATATTGTAATGCTGCATAATAAGATGGTGTTCTAATAACTGGTATAATGGCTAAGAACACAAATATTAAAAATAACTACAGGTATAATAATTTATTAATGTATTCATTAACAAGTACAAAAAGTGTAATTTTGGGCATCTGGGTGGCTCACTTTGTTGAGCATTGGACTCTTGATCTCAGTTCAGGTCTTGATCTTGGGGTTGGTCATGAATTCAAGCCCACATTGGGCTTTATACTGGGCATGGAGCCTCTTAGAAAAAAGTAATAAATTGTGAAATCAATAATATAAATGTGGAGAATGGAGTAAAAGTGTTAATTTTTTTATATGATTGAAGTTATCATTAGTTTAAAATAAACTGTTATAAGTAAAAGATATTTTATGAGTCACATGGTAACCATAAAGCAAAAGCCTACAGTAAATTCACAAAGATAAAGAGATGGGAATCAAAACATACCGGTATGAAAATCATCAATTCACAAAGGAAGGCAGTGCGAGAGGAAGAAGGAAACAAGGGAACGATAAAAAACCAGAAGTCTTTATCAGTGTATAGTTACTCTGGATGTAAATGGGTTGACTTCTCCAGTCAAAAGACAGAGAGTGACTGAATGGATGAAAAATAAATGACCCAGTGTATGTTGCTTACAAGATAGACACTTCAGCTTTAAGGGCAGATAGACTTAAAATGAAAGGATGGGGAAAAAATATTTCAAGAAAATGGATAATAAAATAAAGTAGGGGTAGCTTTAATTGTATCAGACAAAATAGACTTTAAGTCAAAAACTGTAATAGAAAAGGAAGGTCATTATATAATGATAAAAGGGTAAATTCAACAACAATAATTATAGTAGAGGATTTCTTTACCCCATTGTCAAAATGGATAAATCATCCAGATCAAAAATCAATATAGAAACATGGGGTTAGAACTTAAGACCAAATAAACTTAATACACATTACAGAACATTCCATCCAACAACAGTAGAATACACCTTCTTTTGAAATGTATGCAACATTCTCCAGGATATATCATATAATAAGGAAAAAAACAAGTCTTCACAAATTTAAGAAGATTGATGTCACATCAAATATCTTTTTTAACCACAATGGCATGAAACTAGAAATCAATGACAGGAAGAAACCTGGAAAATTCACAGATACGGTAAAAATTAAACAACATATTTCTGAACAATGAGTCAAAGAAAAAATTAAAAGAAATTTAAAAAATGACAAATGGAAACACATTAAGAAAAAAGTAAGCTCTCAAACACCTAACTTTACATCTTAAGGATGTAAATATATATTCATATTAAAATGATGAAATAGGGACAAAAAAAAAACAAGAGAAAAGATCAATGAAATGAAGATATGTTTTTTAAAATATAAACAAAATTGATGAACAATTGATGAAATTGATGAAAAAAAGAAAGTCAAATAAAATCAAGTGAAAGAAGAGATATTAAAAATGATCTGCAGAAATGCATAATGTAATAAAAAACTACTGCAATTATATGCCAAAAGTTTGGATAACCTAACAGTGAATAAATTCCTAGAGACATGCAACCTAGAAAGACTGAATCATGAAGAAATAGAAAATCTGAATATTTCCACCACCCATACACCAAAGGAAACTATGTGAAGTGATGGATATGTTAATTAACCAGATTTTGGTTAAAGTCAAATCATGTTGTACACTTCAAAAACATTTAATTTTATTTGTTAATTATACCACAATAAAGTTGAAAAGAGGTTAATAACCGGCTCTACCTTCAGACACTGGTAAAAGAACAAATGAAATAGTAAAGATTAGAAAGGAAATTCATGAAGTCAAAAGGAGAAAACATAGAGAATATCAGTTAACTGAATTTGATTCTTTGAAAAGATCAACAAAATTGAGAAATCTTTAGCTAAATTTACAAAGAAAAATGAAGAAGTCTCACATTTCTGAAATCAGGAATGAAGAGTTTAAATTACTACCCATCTTACAAAAATAATAGATTATAAGTTAATGCTGTGAACAACTCTATGAAGACATATTAGATAATTTAAATGACACAGAGAAGTTCCTAGAAAGACACAAGCTAATGAAATTTATACAAGAAGAAATAGAAAATCTGAATACATCTTCACCAAGTAGAGGTTAAATTTGTAGCTAAAAATCTTCCTTCAAAGAAAAGTCCAGCCAAGATTTTCCAGTCAATGTTACTAAATATTTAAAGAAGAATTAAAACTAACTCTTCAAAAACTTCCAAACATAGAAGAGGTGAGAATACATTTAGTTTCATTCTGTGAGTCCAGTATTACCCTGATGCCAAAGTCAGACAAACACAAAAAAAGATACAGACTGAAATCTTCTATGATTATAGGAAAGAAAAAATCCTTAACAAATATTAGCAAACCAAACTTGAGAACAAACTAATTATACACCATGTCCAAGTGGGGTGTATCCCAGGAATGCAATAATAGTTTAATGTCTGAAAATTAATATAGTATACCATATGAATAGAATAATGGATATATCAAATGATGATTTTAACATACCAAAAAAAAAAAAACCCACTTGACTAACTTCAATATACTTCTATGGAAAAACATTTATTAAACTAGAAATAGGAAAAATCTTTCCTTAACCCTAAAGGGAATCTATGAAAATCTGACAGCTTAAAACATACTTAATGATGAAATAGAATGCTTCCTGCATAAGATCAGAAACAAGGTAAGGATATCTACACTCACTGCTGCTATTCAACGTTGCACTAGAGATTCTAACCAGGGCAGTTAGGTTAGAAAAAAATAATGTTATTCCAGTTGGGAAGGAAGAAGTAAAATGATCTCCATGAGTAGATGACATGACCTAGTAAATAGAAAATACTAAAGAATACAGTAAAAACCTTTAGAAAAAATAAGTGATTCTCACAAATTTATAGGGCATAAGATCTGTACCCAAAAATAAACTGCACATCTGTACATTAGCAATAGACAATTCTAAAATGAATGAACAATAGTATCAACATTTGCAATAGTCACAAAGAACAAAAATTTAGAGATAAATATAACCAAAGCGGTGCAAGATTCGTATACTGAAAACTAAAAAAAAAAAAAAAAAAAAACTGCTGAAAGGAAGTAAAGAAGACCTATACAAATGGAAAGCATGCCATATTGATGAATATAAATCTCAATATTGTTAAAATGACAATACTTTATTTTATTTTTTTTTTTAATTTTATTTATTTGACAGAGAGAGAACACAAGTAGGCAGAGAGGTAGGCAGAGAGAGAGAGGAGGAAGCAGGCTCCCTGCTGAGCAGAGAGCCCGATGCGGGACTCGATCCCAGGACCCTGAGATCATGACCTGAGCCGAAGGCAGCGGCTTAACCCACTGAGCCACCCAGGTGCCCTAAAATGACAATACTTTAAAAGTTGATCTACATATGGCAAATTCATCACAATTCCTACCAAAATTAAAGCTGTACTCTATCTTTTTGCAGAAATTGAGAAGAATACCCTAAAATTCACATAGAAATGCAAGCAGCCCATTCTCTTATTTATCTAAAAGAATCTTGAGAAAGAAGAAAAAAGGAGTCACACTTATTGATTTCAAAGCTTAATATGAATGTAGAGTGGTCAAGACAGTGTTGTACTGTATTAAGGATGGAGAAATATATCAATGGAATATAATTAAGAGTCCAAAAATAAACCCTCACATTTAAAGTCAATAGGTTTTCAACAAGGGTACCAAGACAGTTCATTGTGGGAAAGAATGATGCTGGGACAGCTGGATATCACATCCAAAATAATAAAGATGGATCTGTTTTTAGCACCATATCCAAAAATTAGCTTCTAATAAATCATTGTTCTAAATATAAGAGCTAGGGACACCTAGGTGGCTCAGTCAGTTAAGCATCTGCCTTCATTTCAGGTCATGAACTTGGGGCCTTGGGATTGAGCCCTGTGTAGGGCTCCCTGCTCAGGGGAGAGTCTGTTTGTCCCTCTCCTTCTGTCCCTCCCCTCTACTTGTGCCTTCTCTCTCAAATAAATAAGTAAAATCTTTTTTAAAAAGTACAAAATAAATATAAGAGCTAAAACTAAGAAAATTTTTGAACAAATGAGAGGAGTGAATCTTAGTGATTTTAAGCAAAACTTCTGATATATGATCACAAAGCACAAGTGACAAAAGACAAAAATTGATAAGCTGGATTACAATAATATTAAAAACTTTTGTACTTCATAGGAAATCATTAAGGGAAGAGACAACCCTACAGAATGGAAGAAAATATTTTTAAATCTTATATCTGATCAATATATAATCAATATAATTCAATATAAAAAGAATTCTTTTAACATATTTTTAATAAAAAAGTAACTAAAAATGAGCAAAAAATATGGAAAGATATTCTGCTGAAGATGATATATAAATGGCCAATAAACATCTGAAATGCTCAACCTCATTAGCCAATGCAAATCAAAATTACATTGTGACATCATGATAAAATAGAAAAGATGGATAATAACAAGTGTTGGAGAGTATGTGGAGAAGTTGTAACCCTCATAAATTGCTGGTGAGAATGTAAAAGGAACACATGCTTTACAGAACAGATCAGCAATTCTCAAAATGTCAAACTTTGAGTTGCATGTGCCTAGCAATTTCACTCTTATGTATGTACCCTAGAGAAATGTAAAACATGCCTACACAAAAACTAGTACAAGTGGGGTGCCCGGGTGGTCAGTGGGGTAAGCCTCTGCCTTCAGCTCAAGTCCTGATCTCAGGGTCCTGGGATCGAGCCCTGCACTGGGCTCTCTGCTCAGCAGGGGGCCTCCTTCCCCACCCTCCCATCTCTCTCTCTGCCTACTTGTGATCTCTGTCTGTTAAATAAATAAAATCTTAAAAAAAAAACAACAACTAGTACAAGAATGTTTATAGCACCATTATTCCTAATAAATAACCAAAAAGTGGAAGCAATCCAAATTCCATCAACCAATGAATGAATAAATAGAATGTTGTGTCTATACTATGGAGTAATTAATATTAAGCAGTACAAAGGATGGAGTCCTTAGATATGCTACAATGTGAATGAAGATTAAAGATATTACGTAAAAATAATAAACATAATAAACAGAAGTAATAATAAACAGCAGGTAGATTAGTGGCTGTCTAGGTCTGAGGAGAGGGGGTTAATGGACTGCTAATGGGTACATGGTTTCTTTTTGGAGTGATAAATGTTTTAAAGTTAGATTGTGGTAATGGTTGCACAACTTTGTGAACATACAAAAAGACATTGAGTTGTGCACTTTAAATGGCTGGATTATATGGTATGTGAGTAATATCTCCAAACTTTTTTTTATTAATATATAATGTATTAGTAACCCCAGGAATACAGGTCTGTGAATCGCCAGGTTTACACACTTCACAGCACTCACCATAGCACACACCCTCCCCAATGTCCATAACCCAACCACCCTCTCTGCAGCCCCCTTCCCCTGGCAACCCTTAGTTTGTTTTGTGAGATTAAGAGTCTCTTATGGTTTGTCTCCCTCCCAATCCCATCTTGTTTCATTTATTCCTTTCCTACCCCCCAAATCCCCCATGTTGCCTCTCAACTTCCTCATATTAGGGAGATCATAGGATAATTGTCTTTCTCTGATTGACTTTATTTTACTCAGCATAATACCCTCTAGTTCCATCCACGTTGTCGCAAATGGCAACATTTCATTTCTTTTGATGGCTACATAGTATTCCATTGTATATATATATACCACATCTTCTTTATCCATTCATCTGCTGATGGACATCTAGGTTCTTTCCATAGTTTGGCTATCGTGGACATTGCTGCAATAAACATTCGGGTGATCACTGATCATTTGTAACTTTAGGGTAAATACACAGTAGTGCGATTGCTGGGTCATAGGGTAGCTCTATTTTCAACTTTTTGAGGAGCCTCCATGCTGTCCACACTGTTTTTTAAAGACCATGTATAGAGGGAAAGTTGGAATCAAAAGCCAAGTTTTTATTCTAAAGGCAATACTAGTCTTAAGTGATTAACCAGATAGACTTCAGCCAAAGACAATGAACACAACCCAGTGGTTTGGAATATATCTTAGGAACTTAAAGAGTGTTCTATAGGAAGGTAGCAAAACTGAATTCCCAAAGACTAGAATTATTAGATATATAGCAAATTGTGTGCTTACTGAGTTTTACTATGCTTAGCAAAAAGATAAGTCATGTACAACAGTGTGTCTGGGAGTCCTGACTCTTTCAATCTCATGTCTTAGATCTCCTCTTCCATATCGAGATGCAGTTTAGTTTTGGGTGAGTACTGGCAACTGCATCCAAGGGACGTTAGTAGAGAGAAATCATTGAGTTTGGGGATCTCTTACTTCTATTTTTATGTCTTGTTAGCCCACATCCATGTCTGGTAAATGACTAATGTGCATTATCCAGCCTGGCTGCAGCACATAAACTGCAGGATAATTTATAACAAATAATCTAGACAGACCAGGTATAGCCAGCTAAAACTGTCCTAGATAAGAAATCTTTAGAAAGCAACTTCCTAGGTCTCCTATTAATCCTTTAGCTAGTAAATTCCATCAGTCAGTATTTGGAGGGAGTCCTGGTTACGACCAAAAATGCTTTAGGAACCTTTGAGGATACACGTGTTGCAACTCATATTGACCCTTTTCTTCCCCATAGTCATAAGGTCTATTTATTTAGGGTGACCACAACTCTTCTGGTTGGTGGAAAAGAGATTTGACCAGTATAGAGAATCATACAGGCTTTGGTCTTCTATCAAATCTTTATTTAAATTTCACACATATATATGTATCTCAAATAATAACCATTTGGGGTTTACCTTCACTGGCTTTATATTATTTTTTAAGATGTTCAGATGGGAGCAATCATGATGACGAGAGAACTTAAATCCATGACATGTGAGGCAAGACTTAAAAAATGGAAGGGTATTTACAATGTGGCATGAAAAAAGTTGGCTTCAGAAGAGAAAATGTGGTTGCTAAGGAGCGAATAAGATACATATCTCCAAATATCTGAAGGGCCTGTCTATGGAAGGGGTTAAACTCATATCTGAATTCAGGAAATAACGGGTAGTGCTAGCAGGGAGTATTTCCAGTTGTCACAACATCTAAGGCATTGTCTTGTGAGATAAGGAATTTCTTATTATGCAGGTAATGAGGTGGAGATTCATTTCTAATCACTTACCAGGCACATTGTAGATATATACAACAATGAATATGTGGTAGAGTGATCATACCTCCCAATTTGCCCAGGAGAGTGACTGTTTACTCTTTAATTCAGGTGTAATTATTAAGGGGGGGCATCTTTTTTTTCTTTCAAAAGTGCTTCAATTAATGATATGGTTGGTCACTTACTTAGGACAATGTTATCTCACTCCTGGTCAAATATTGGAGGAACTCTAGTCACTTTTCAAAAGTTTGGATGCCCCACATCAACTAAAATCAGAATCCTGATGATGAAATTCAGGCATCATTCAGTAGTTTTAAAATCTTCACAGGATTCTAATGTGTAACAGGGCTGAGAATCCCTTGCCTGGAGGATCATTTCTTCCATCCCAATCTTAAATAAATCCCATAATTCTATTTTCTGAAAATATATGTCGTACTTCACAAAGAAAGCAAAGCGTTGAACTCTGCTACTATTATGAATACCGTAGGAAATAAAACAAATAAATATATAAAATTTTCTTCTTTTTTCTAATTATATTGATATGTTTTTATTTTTGTTTTTTATTTGATTTTTATTTTCTTTTAAAGTCCTTTTTTTTAGTTTCCAAAAAAACCTGATGGCACTTTTACGCTTAACGTTTTCTCTTAGCAAGTGGAAAATAGATTATATAAAGGTTTTATTTTCCCTGGGAAAATCTGAGTCCATGAAGATTTCTAACTACACTTACATGCTTCCTCTAATGAGGTAATTATTTTGTCAAGTGTTGGGCTAAGAGGTTCACCATGTGTGCAACATTGAATTAAATTGGTGCATAGTAGATATGGCACTCATTTAGCTTTCTTATTAGTTTATTAGATTTAATCCTCTGAAATATTTTACCACTTAGCCATGAGCCTTTAAATTCACTTTAATGAGTATAGCCCTTTATCAGAAGCTTCTTAAAAATGGCTACACTTCTTACCCTGGTTGTCAAATGATTGTGAGCTACATGTTAATAATGCATTTTTCTTTTGGTAATTCCTGGGAGGAAAAACAAAACCAAGACTTGACATTGTTAGAGATAAAATTTGTGAGATAAAATTCACTCAAGATTTTTGAAGTGTTCACAGAGAGGAATACATTTCGTGAAGTTGATACTATTTCACAACCATTTTAAAAGGTATGAAATGCCTCTTTTTGTTTTTTTTTAAACATATTAGAAAGTGGGGGCTAAAATTATTGGATTTTAAAAGATTTTTTTTTTTAAAGGTGATTAGCTATTTAGTCTGTTTCCCCATGATGCACAGGAATCATTGTTCCCAAATTCAGAGGCTTGGTCTGAAATGCTGAAAATCCTTCACTTATTAACATTTGGCTTGAAGAATAAGTAACAACACAGAAACCAACTCTGCTTTCAATTCCTGATTTACATTATTTGTTCCTGCCTTCAGAAATAGCAGGCAGCTGCTACACCTCATTTTCTTTCTCTGTGTGGTCTAATGTACCTCACTTGCCCCACAGCCTCAGAAAACACATAAGCAGAGAGGACATCATACAGTATGATCATTTAACAAACAGAACAAAATTAGTCACCAAAACAACTCATACTAAATAACTCCATGTAGGAAATGGATTTCATCCATATTTGTCTTTCAAATGTCTAATCCTTTTCTGGCTCCCTCTGGCTCATCTGATGACAGAGTGGGATCTTTTCCTGTAAAACACACACACACACACACACACACACACACACGCACATCACACACACACAGAAGATGAAAAGATTGGTTAACTGTAAAACAGAGGGAAATAAATCATGTCCATACTAAAATTCTGTTTTGCTAGTTGGTCCAAATCAGTTGCTATTATAGCTTTTGTGCTTAATAAAGTCAGGTCTTGGTAGAAAAGCAATATTAGCATGACCAGAAAACTCATGTATATTTATAATTATTTCTATTTAGTTGGCCCAATAGTATTATGTTGGTTCTTTGGTTTGCAGAACCTCTGGCAGGTAATCCAATATATTTTTGTCCAGAAATCTTTTAGAGGAGGAACTGCCTTCCTTCTAAACTAGTCCTGGAATAAGTAACAAATACCATTCTTGTTTCCTACTGATAACCAATTTTCACAAACTTCTCTTAAATTTGCCTTGACATAGAAACACAGAGGAGCCGTCTTCAGTCTTTCAACATTTTCCTTTCCAGTCTTCCAGCTAACCCATTTGTGTTTATGTATGTGTCTATATATGTATGTGTATGCACTTATTTATGGGTTTGGTCATCTCCGCCCCCCACCCCGGCTTGTAGGTTGGATAATAGGTGCCTTGTGAGACTACAGGAAATATACCAAAATATACAAGATATATACCAAATATAGAAGAAGAAATATACCAAAATTACAGAACTTAATAATGATAGTGAAAGGATAAATAAAAGAAAATATGAGACATAGGGAAGCAATCCAAGATGGTGGTGCAGGAAGATCCTGAGCTCACTTCTTCCAATGGATATACTGAATATACAGCTACATATGAAACAATTTTCTCTGAAAAAAGACCTGAAGTAGAATTAGTAAAAGGGCCATACCAAGATGAATAGGAGAGGCAGAGATGCAATCTCACCAGAAGTCCCACCCCTGGTGCAGCCACCTGGACGGGGAAGATCTCACAAGTCTAGAGCTTCTCCCTGAGGAGTGAAGGGTTCAAGCTCCACATTAGGCATCCCCACCCTTGGTGTGGTAGTTTTAGAATGTTGGTAAGGTCTGGAGCCAATGGCCAAAAAAGAATTCTTGAGAGGTCTTTGTTGCAAAGAAAAAAAAAAAAAGGTAATTGTATTAAAATACAGGGACCAGACCTGTGGGAAGAAAGAGCTGCTGCAGTGGAGTTGTGAGGGATGTCTGACTATATCGGTGGGAGCTGGGGGAGGAAAGGGAAAAAGGAGGTGTCCAAAAGGACTCTGATATGCTAAAGAAGACTCTCAAGATACTGGAGGCCTTGCTATTGTCTAGCTAGCATTGTTGTTTCTCCTTCTAGAAAGACATTAAGGTTAAGACAGTTGGGAACTTCCTGGAGGAGTGTTATACTCTGCCTATCTCAGGTCCTTGTTAATGGGCTGCAGGTCATAAAGAAATTTAACTTTGTTTACATTCCCTTCTGCTTCTGTTTCCCACATCACTTATGGAGGGAAGGGTGATGTTAGGGCTACAGGAAATTGAGTTATGGGTCTCTGAAATCTAGGCTATGTGATGTGAATGCTTTTTCCTTGTAAATCACTAAGACATTGGGAAACTGATAGACTCATGTCTTGTAGGACTGTAATCTTTATCAGTTAACCATTTGTTTTTCCCTTTCCTTAATTTTAGGGCAGCCAGGAGTGCCTGAGGAATGTCAGACATATCCCACCTGGGAGTTGGGGGGAGGGGGTTGTGGGGTTTTAGCTTGTGCTTTGCCCTCAGCTTGTTTTCTGCTTCCTTATCACTTGGGACCTGGAAGAGAGAGATGAGCCCCCAAAGGTCTGGCTCTGCAGACCAAGGAGGCTCACATCCAGGACACCCAAAAGGCTGTGGGGGAACTGAGAGTCTTCTCTTAAAGGACTCACACACAGACCTTCTTACTCCAAGACCAGTGTAAATGCAGCAGTTTGAAAATCTCTTAGACTACATGAGAAGGAGATTATTTGTTAATCTCAGAGCATCTGCCAGAGGAACAGGGAACTTTTGGGACTCTCTCTGGGGAGGGAGACATGGTCAGGTGCTATTTGTGTCTTGATATCTTCCCCTGTACCTTGGTAGTATTGGCATGTGAGCCCTAGCCCTGAGTTTTCCTGTTGTCTTCCTAAAACTGGCGTGAATGCACAGCTCTTTGATTGCCTGGCTCTGGTGGCCAGGAGATCTTGTTCCTGTGTCCCACAGGATTGTAACAATTCGATGGATAGTTCTTTGCAGGTTGTCAGCCCCAGGGCACTACACAGACAACTGATTAAACCACACCCTCAGTCTATCTGTTAAAAAGACCTGTTTTACTTATCATGCCTGAGGGGCAGACTTCCTGTTTGCCATATTATCTGGAGGCTCCAGACCTGCTCTCAGAGAACATGGGAGGGGGATAACATCTTCCTGTTCTCCCTTGGCCTAGCTAGCTGCAGCTTGCCAGTACCTCCCGAAAAGGAGCTTATACACTCCTCTGAGGCCGTTTTTGGAGCTCTCACCCATAGCATACGTCAAGATTGTCTGGTCTGAAAGAAAGCCAGCAGAGTTTACAATGGCATTCTCATAAGATCCGTACATGCTTGCATACTTCAAAAGCTGTTGCATGAGTGATGAGGGAGCAGGAGGCTGGCTGAGGACAGAGCAAAAGCTGGTGCCTTGCACCCCCTCTTCACCCTTTCCCCTCCATAAGTGTAGCATCCCTCAGGCAGCCCTGACTGCCATGAACAATAAGCAAATAGTTAACTTGCAGAGCTCACAATCCTGCTAGACAGGAGTCTCCCTTGGCTTACCAATGTCCTAAATCTCACTAACAAAGACGATTGATAGCAGGATTGTGACACCCCACCAAAAAGTCTCCCAACTATCTTAATGTTAATGGCTGGTCTAAAGACAACATTGATCCAGCAGCAAGGGCAAGGCCTCCCGCAGGCCTGGAACATCCTGGCACCTTGTAGGCCCTCTTTAGCATATGAAAACTCCACTGAAACCTCCCTTCCCCTCACCTTCCCCTCACCTTCCCCTCACCTTCCCCCAACAGCAGGGTATATAACATGCCTACCCTCACAACCTGGGGCAGCCGCATCTCTGCCTGCCCACGGGTCCTGTCCCCGTGCTCTAATAAACCACCTTTTTGCACCAGAGACGTCTTAAGAATTCTTTCTTTAGCCGTCGGCTCCGAACCTCACCCCACCGAACCCCACCTAGGTTCAAGAACTTCATCATGAGAGTGTAGTTTCTAATCAGCCTGAAATTAGGTGCTCACTGAGATTGCTCCCTTTGGAGCACTGATCGTCTTGGTACACCCTCCACAACTGGGACTTATCATTAATAAATCAAGGCTGCTTAAATAATTACAAAGGTTTACGAGACAACCAAGAGCTAGGGCAAAATTGAAAGACAAGTTTCATCTCCCACACACTGCCATTCTAGAGGTAGCTTTTTTTTTTTTTTTTTTTTTTTTTTGCTTAATACATAGAGAAAAAGAGTCAAACAAGCAGAGGAATATGTTTCAAATGAAAGAACAAGATAAAACATCAGTGAAAAAAAAAAGCATTGGTGAAATGAAGATAAATAATTTACCTGGTAAGCAGTTAAAAAAAAAAAACCCAAAACACCTAATATTATGTCAATTATACTTAAAACAAAAGAGAAAATATGGAACATGGATTGGAGATTACAGGGGTCCTGAAATGCACAACCTAATAATCTATACAATTGTTAAAGATTGAGCTATTAATTTGACCCTAAGTAGCTAACATAAAAACAAACTCATTTAGTTATACAATTCACTAATTCCTCAGGTGATGCACAGATAACTTTGACACTGAGATCAGTCAATCATTTCCTCTTGGATTTTGTTTTGTTTTGTTTTGTTTTTAAACAGGATGTCTGCACATGGCTTGCTTGGGTGCAGATTTTGGAGAACTTTTAAATGAAAGAGTAGAGTAGGGTTGGCTACAAGTCATGACCAGAGTTTTAGACAAAGGATTAAACTTTCATGTTTGCAGAAGTGAACACAGACCTTTTGTTACTCTGAAGATTCAAAGGCATTTATGGTAGTAGCAGTCATGCAGGTGACCAGCTGAAAGGCAACTGGTTGGATGCTGCTCATGGGGTAGAAGATTAAACAACTTCCAATTTTAATAAATTTCTGTAAATCATCTGATCTGTTGTGCTTATTCAATGTAATGAGATGAACAAGGAAGGAAAATCAGATAGATCTTGATTTATCAATTGTTCTAAGTGGGAATAGAGTATGCACAAGTAATTAAGACCCCATGCCTGGTTTTTATTTTTTTTAATTTTTCAATTTTTTAAATTAACATTTAATGTATTATTAACCCCAGGGGGCAGGTCTGTGAATCACCAGATTTACACTTCATAGCACTCATCATAGCACATACCTTCCCCAATGTCCATAACCCCACCACCCTCTCCCAACCCCCTCCCCCCAGCAACCCTCAGTTTGTTTTGTGAGATTGAGTCTCTTATGATTTGTCTCCCTCCCGAGCCCATCTTGTTTCATTTATTCCTTTCCTACCCTCCAGTCCCCCACGTTGCTTCTCAACTTCTTCATATCAAGGAGATCATGTGATAATTGTCTTTCTCTGCCCATGCCTGTTGTTGTTCCTTTTGTTTGTTCATTTGTTTGTTTGTTTTTTTAGATTCTAGTTAGAAAATAAATAAGTCATGGTGTGAAAATACAGCATGGGGAATACAGTCAATATTATTGTAATAATGTTGCAACATGATATATGGTAACTACATTTATTGTGGTGAGCACAACTTAATGTACAGAATTGTTGAATCACTGTGTTGTTCACTTGAAGCAGATATAACATTGTTTGTCAACTATATGTCAATAAAAAACAGACCCCAGGCCATTAATTTCATTAATAATATAGCCAGTTGGCATTTTCATGTGTATTTTATAGGATGTCTTAGATTTGAAAGTACAGTATATGCCAAGGAATAAACTAGAGCCCTTCTCATATTAAAAAAAAAAAAAGCTGTGGTTCAGGCTAATAAATAACATTTTGGGACATTGAATCTGTAGATAAATCTATTTGTTTTACTCTCTGACTCAAGAGTTTCTGGGTATTGATTTATAAGTAGTTGTTAATATTGATAATGATACTTCAACATATCTTAATAATACTTTGATTTTTACTCATATATCCATGTGTGAATTAAATAACCAATATATAAAAATCAAAGAAAGCTCAAATATGTGGGATTTTTTTTGTCAGAGTAAATTCCTTTCATCCTACTCACATACTGAAGATCCCTGTGACATTTCTGCATACAATGTTTATGGATATCCTTAATAGGCCATATCAAAATGTTTGTTATTTGTATTAAAATGATATACAGGTATGAGAAATCCCTACCTTTCTTAACTTTGTTTCACACTTTTAGTTTATATCATACTTAACCATATTTAGAAAGGTCAGATCTTTTCCCCAAACAAAAAATGCAATGCCAGTGGGATTTTTTGATATGTCAGATGCTGGTTATGAGAAAAAGAATCTAAGGGCACTCTAAGTGTTTGACCTGAGTGATGAGGAAGATGGAGTTTCCATTAGTGGAAGTAGGCACGACTGTAGAAGTAGGGAGAGCTGATTTTTCAGGGAAGATTGAGAGTCAGTTTTGGATAAATCACATTGAATACATCTCTGTGACAGCTAAGTGGAAAGTTTGAGATGGTATTTGGATATGAGAGTCTGGAATTCAGGAAAATAGGTCGGGAGTTATAAATTTAAGAGTCCCAAAGTATAAATAGTATTCAAAGCTATTGACTAAATAAATGGGTATAAGACAAAGAAGGGAATTGGGCCAAGGGTTGACTCCTCAAGCATGCTACTTTTAGGACGTTGGAACAATGAGGACAAATCAGCAAATGGGATTGAGAAATGACCAGTAATGCGAAAGCAAAACCAGAAGAGTGAAGTGTCTTAGAAACCAAATGTTGAGGGTGTTCTAGGGAGGATAAGTGATCAACTGTGTTAGTATATCTCAACAGTTCAGTAGGAGAATTTAGAATTAATCATTAGATTAACAACATGGAGGTCACGGGTGATGTTGGCCAAAATAGTTTGAGTGGAGTGGTGGGGGAAAGACCGACTGCAGTGAGGATAAGAGAAAATGGGAAGAGAGAAATTTGAGCTAGGATGTCTAATCTTGGAGCAAGTTCTATTATAGAGAGGAGCAGAAAGATGGAGTTATAGTTGGGGAGGGAAAAGAGGATAAGCAAAAAACAAATTGAAGATAGAAGTCACAGCATATTTTTATGCTGATAGGAAGTTATGGTAGAGAGGCACAATTGATAGAGGGAATTTCTGGAGATTATCTTTGAGTAAGTAAGAGGGGATGGGTCTAGTGGAGGCACTGGCCCTAGAGATATTCAGTCAGTTTATCTATTGTGCAGAGAGAGAGAGCACAGTGGGACTGGTGCTTGTAGGTATGAGCTGTGATGAAATAGGAAATTAAGACATCAGCTGAGAGTGAAGACTGGGGAGGAAGGTTGCGTGTTGGAGATAATAAGAGAAGATATGTAATAGTTATCTAAGGAAATAAATCATGATTGCCAGGTTTCCTTGAGAACCCAATTCAAATTAATACTCACAAATTTCAAGTGAGACACTATAGTTAGCATCCTTGAATGTCCTTCTCTAGCCATGCCAGCTGTCTGTGGAGAGGGCTCTGGCATAGAAAGCAGTTATTTCTAACTGGTGTTAGGCTTTCTATGTAGTTATTATTTTACATTTAATATTATCATCTAAAAAAACTTCAAAAGTGATATAAACATTACACACTGTGCTTTGCATGACATCTTCTTATTCATTCATACATTAAATACTAGTGCTGGGCTCCATGGCTAGTAAAACAGACATGATTCCTGTTCTCAGGGAGTTCACACATAGCTTATGCTAACTAAAGTGTTTCTGGAAGGAAAGGCAACAGGCCCAGATGACATAGCTTTGGCACATGGAAGGCCAGGACAATCTACTTACACTGGAAAATGAATAACTGTTTTGAAAATATTATGCATAGTTACAAAGAAATTATATGGAACTTGATTCTTTTCAGTGTCTTCAGTCAAAAGTAGTCAAATGTTGGTCTCAGGACCCTTTCATACTCTTTAATAAAAAAAGAGAATTTTATTTATTTTTTGAGAGAGAGAGAGAGAACACGAGCATAAGCTGGGGGTATGGAAGGGGCAGAGGAAGAGGGCTAAGCAGACTCCCCACTGAGCATAGAGCCTGGAGCAGGGCTCAATACCATGGCCCTGGGATCATGTCCTGAGTCAAAAGCAGATACTTAACTGGCTGAGCCACCCAGGCACCCCGATCCTTTTATACTCTTAAAAAATTTTGAGAACACCATATAGTTTTTTTTTTACATGCATTATGTCTATAGATATTTATATATTAGAAATTAAAACCAAGACTTTTGAAAAATATTTAATTCATTTAGGTAACAATAAACCCATTATGTGCTTACATAATTAAAATACTTCTTATGAGAAATAACTATATTTCACAAACAAAATATGCTCAAAGTAGCATTGTTTTACCTTTTTACCTATCTTTGACTTAATAGATGCATCTGGATTCTCATACTTACTTGGGCATTTAATCTGTTGGGGTGCTATGAGTCACATACCTTCTGGAAAACTTCACTGTACACTTGTCAGAGAATGAGAGTAAACAAGGCTTCGTATTTTTATACAAATAATTTTGACCTTCTGGACTCCCTTAATGGATCTTGGGGGTCCCAGGGTCTCAAAAGCACACTTTGAAAATGGTTTCTCTCAGTGAAAGCTAATTAAAACCTGACACAAACATGGCCATCAGCTATATAAGTAGCATGTGGGTGTTGCATAGGAAAACAAAATTGGCTGACGGTTTATTGTTTTTTTTTTTTTTTTTTTAAGATTTTGTTTATTTGACAGAGAGAGAGAGATCTCAAGTAGGCAGAGGGGGGAAGCAGGCTCCCTGCTGAGTAGAGAGTAGAGAGTAGAGAGCCTGATGTGGGGCTCAATCCCAGGACCCTGAGATCATGACCTGAGCCAAAGGCAGAGGCTTTGATCCACCCAGGCACCACTTGGCTGACAGTTTAATTAGAATGAAGAAGCATTGATTGATAATTTTTCTCTTTTGGGGTTTTATTTTGCTTTTTCTTTAACTCTGTGTCTCATAAACACAGAGTTGATGAAATTTAAGGGAATCTAGAATTCAACTATTTTAATTATTTACTATGCAACCAGGCAAGCTGAGGTCCAGAAAGTCACAGTGTGTTGTCTCAGAGATGGTTAGGGATGGCTAACTGTTTCAAAATTTTAAAAAAATGTAAATTGACTAATTTGAATTATCAAAACAATTACATGCAATTAGTATAAAAATTGAGTACTTCAAATACTATTTCATCTAGATTTGGTGAACTATCCATTCTGAAACTATTCTAAGTTCTTGTTGGGCCCTTCAACTCACACAAAACTAATTATACAGAACTGCCTAGAGACTGGGCAGAAGGTCTGGAAAGGATTAAGTTACTCTTGGGTTTTCTTTGTAATTTCAAATCCTTCAAGTCACAGAGACCACATCTCAATGTTAGTCACTTGCTTCAAGACCATCAAAGGCAAAAAAGAAAGAAAAGAAAGGAAATGAATAGAAACTCATTACAGTGTTTAGAGTTTTCCAAGATCTATTTTCTTTACTGTCCATAGCTATAAACAACCTTTTGACAAAAAATGTTATTTAATGGGTAATACTTGGAGCTGCTGTAAATCTTCTCTACCCATTGCGTACTTTAATTACAATCTAAGAAACAGCATAAATCAGAACTGAACCTTTAAAAGAAGGGCAAATTCAATATGTTATTACCAGATAGTAGAGGCAACTGATACATATCTATATGTCTATGTCTGTCTGTCTATCTACTTATTTATCGTCTAATTACTTTCCCCCTCACATTTCAGGAGTATTATCTGGAGGGAGGAACAAATATTATCTGCTGTGTTAAACAGAAAGTTCATTCATTAATCCGAATATTTTTGTGGTGGAGGGAATATATACTCAGCAAGCCAGCTATAAATAGGAATTAGGAAAAAACAAGACAGCATGGCTTCAGTATTCTTTTCCCTCTAACTTTTAAAGATAGACAGCTTTTCTCATTTTTAAGATAGTAGAACTTGCTTACATGAGAGTGAAAAGGAATGAGGAACTGTACTCAACATTGTTCAGCCTTGAGCTCCTTGTCTATTACCATTTGTTTCTTCAAAAGTACAATAGAGTAACATATCTCATTAAATGGTCACCTTCAGTAAGTTTCTAGGCTTTCATTAAGGTTAAACTAGGTGAAAGTTGTATATAAATGAAACATTAAGAAATGCCTTGGAAACATTTAGGAACTTGGAAATGCCTTGTAGAACAAACAACATTCATTCAACAAATATTTGAGCACCTAATACAGTGATTGCCAACCCTGACTACACATTAACTCTATCAGGGAATATTTTGAACAAACCCACAATGCCCTGGTGGCACCCCAGATTAATTCGGTCCATGTCTGTAGGGTAAGGCTCAGCAATAAATATTATTTTTAACTCCCCCCTGTAATTCTAATATGCTAGAAACTGCTCTACTTACTGACAATGGATAAAGCATAGTCCTTCTTCGAGGAGCTCACAGACTAATATAGAATGCAAATATATATGTAGAAATTTGCACTATATAGATGAAATACATGGTAAGTTTTTAAAGTTATTACTGTGTTTTGAAACTATACATACATACATTTCTAATCCATAAACCCTACAAGTTTGCCACTATTATCATCATTTTAGAGATGTTGAAATTAAATTTCAAAAAGGTTAGTAAATTGAGCAAGATCATTGCAGATAAATTGGATAATGATTCAGTTTATGTTTCTCTGAGTTGAAAGTTTGGACTCCTTCCACAATGGCACACTGACTCTCTTGTGGCTTTTCAGAAGTAATAGCACCTGAGTAGACTCTGGGAATGAGTAGATTTGAGTCTTAGGGAAGGAAGTAAGAGGATTCCACACTGTTCCATTGGCACAGAGCCAAGAAAGAGATGCCTTGTCTGAAAATGATGCATGTTCCCTGTAACTACCTAGCATAGTCACTAATATGCTTTGGTTAATGATGGAAGGTGTAATTATAAATGTAAGCAAGCATTATATCATAGATGTTAAATTGTCTTATTTAAACATTAAAATGGTAAAGGAGATATAAAGTAAATTGACAGTGACTTGGAGTGGATGGCCATTATTTTGTCTTCCCAGTGAGTTCTTTTGTCCTGGGACCGTTACTCAGCCATTTTGAAGATATGCCCTTCTCTCTTCTCGGACTATGATGCCTGACCTGTCTTTATTGCTCAGAAGGGTACTTGTGACAATCAAAGTCCTTCCCCAAGGTTTTCTGACTCAGAGGTGAGGAAGAATGTTAGTCTCCTTCTGTTGACAGAGGCTGGGGGATTGAGGCCCAGGAGCTGCTGGCACCCATTTTGCTGTTAAATGAAGGGCAAGAGAAAGAAAAGTGGAAATGTGGTAAAGTGGAAATGGGAACTGAGACAGAGTCCCAGATTCTGATTGTCCTTCAGATTCATCTGTATTCCCAACCATAATAACGAGGATGGTCTGTGATTTTTGGTACAATTAACAGTTTCCAAACCTCAGTGGTTTCCATAATGCAGACTTGTTTCTTGACCATGCTCATACTCATCATGGATGAGTGGAGTACTTTGTTCATCACAAGCATGTAAGGTCCAGGTTTATGGAGCAGACCCATGTCAGATGTTGTTCACCATACCAGAGGGAAACGAGCTAGCTCTGAAGGGTTTCTCACTAATAATTAAATGTTCAAGCCCAGAAATGTCACATATCACTTTTGGGTATAAATCATCCACCAGGGGTAGTTATGCTGTACCACTTAATCACAAGGGGGCCATGAAGTACATACCGTATGCCCAGATTAGGGGAGAACCAGGAAATAGCTGATCTAACAGTCTGAATGATTTATCATATTAACCTTCCCACAGATTGTTTTTTCAATCCTTCACATGCTGTGAGATGTGCTTTTATCTCCTTCCTATAATACCCTTTTTGATTTTAATTTAGTACATTAATTTTTTACTTTCATGAAGTAATAAATGTCTATAAACTAAATGAAACTAAAGGCTTTTAAGAAAACAGGGAGTGGTCCTATTACTCAGGTCCTAATCCCAAGAGACAATTGCATTCAAG
The DNA here is from genome assembly GCF_009829155.1 of Mustela erminea. NCBI lineage: Eukaryota > Metazoa > Chordata > Mammalia > Carnivora > Mustelidae > Mustela > Mustela erminea. The sequence goes on from NC_045626.1 coordinate 50,480,425, forward strand.
CAAGGTGCTTCTTCTGAAGAGTGCTTCTTTCCTTTGTTATGTCAGTTCCTTCTCAGCTATCGGCCTTCACTCTGCCCCAAATGTGCTCCTATCTCTTATATGAAATACTCTCAGGAGCCAGGATTTTTCTGCTATGGATATTTCTAGCAACAAACATGAAATGTATATTGTTGTCTCCTTTCCAAATTATACTGTCTTTGAGAATTTATTAAAAAATTCTTTATGATTATATTTTCTTAAAAAAAGTCTTTACTGGGACGCCTGGGTGGCTCAGTTGGTTAAGCAGCTGCCTTCGGCTCAGGTCATGATCCCAGCATCCTGGGATCGAGTCCCACATCGGGCTCCTTGCTCCGCAGGGAGCCTGCTTCTCCCTCTGACTCTGCCTTCCACTCTGTCTGCTTGTGCTCTCTCTCGCTCTCTCTTTGACAAATAAATAAATAAAATCTTTAAAAAAAAAAAAAAAAAAAAGTCTTTACTATTATGGGGTTGCGGAACTGTGCCATGTATGTTTACATTCCTGATTTTCTGACTTGCATTCAGTTCTATTAGGGTTTCACTCAGTTTAGATTTAAGCAATCTCCCAAAATGGAACTCTTTAACCTGTTGCTGTGGGTTAAAATTTACTTGATGGTGAATATAAAAAAAATCATTTCTGGGAATTGTGGTATATTTTCTTCTTGCACTAGAAAAGCCAAACTTGAATTTATAGGGAGAAAATTTGATTTGGAGACTATGAAGTACTCAGATTACATTTGCTTTTATTGTTAGCATTTCCTGGATCCTTACCACCTAACTCAAGAATTTAAAAAAAAAAAAAAAGAAAAGAAAAAAGAAAAGAAAAGAGAGAGAGAGAGAAGTATTGTAAAAGGTATAACCTAGTACTGTGACTCAACTGTGAGAAACACAGTTTTTAGTCTTGTCAGGTCATGGATTTTATGATACTGATTTATATTTCCCTAGGCTTCAGAAATCTTTCCAACTTTTATCCCTCTTTTCCTCTATTTTGTTTTGAAAATCCTTCTGGGGGATCTTTATAGATTTTTTTTTTTTTCAACAAGTGTTAGAAGCTGCTGAGAATCTTTCAAGAGCACATTAGAATGACAGACTAAAGGACAGAGTTTGTTCTCAGAACAGTACACACTCTATTCTGTATATGGAAACCATTATTTAGAGTTTTATAGCTATTTGTGGATATTTCACAAATGATAATTAAGAGAAATGTTATCCTTTTATAATATCCACAGTGACTCAGAGAGAAAAAGCCTTCATTATTGACTGTTCCCAATTCTCAGAGAAAATTTTATAGGACTGGGAATATATTTTTGTATTTTTAATTAGGAACTTTGTTATGTTGATATGCTATGTATTCCTTTCCTGTTTCCATTAGGAGGCTGGAGGCATCTCACATGTAAATATTTATTGCATTGTAGGACTTCCTTCTTTTTTTTTTTTTTCCTTTCTTTTTAAATTTAAACTAAAGTTAGTTAAGTATAGTATTGGTTTCAGGAGTAGCGTTTAGTGATTCATCACTTCAGGTAATACCCAGTGTTCATCACAATAAATGTCCTCCTTAATGCCCAACACCCATTTACCCCATTGCCCCACCCTCCTCCCCTCCAGCAACCCTTTTTGATCTCCAAAGTTAACAGTCTCTTATGCATTGCCTCCCTCTCTGTTTTTAACTTGTTTTATTTTTCCTTCGCTTCCCCTATGTTCATCTGTTTTTTTTCTTAAATTCCACATATGAGTGAAATCATATGATATTTGTCTTTCTCTAATTTATTTCAATTAGCATAATACCCTCTAGTTCCATCCACATTGTTGTAAACGCCAAGATTTCATTCTTTTGATATCTGAGTAATATTCCCTTATATATACCTACTTCATCTTCTTTATCCGTTCATCATTTGATGGACATTTGGGCTCTTCCCATAATTTGGTTATTGTTGGTAGTATAAACACTGGGGTGCAAATGCCCTTTCAAATTAGCATTTTTGTATTCTTTGCATAAATACATACTGTGCAATTGCTAGGTCTTAGGATACCGCTATTTTTAATTTTTTGAGGAAGCTCCATAGTGTCTTTCAGAGCGGCTGCTCCAGTTTGCATTCCCACCAACAGTGCAAAAGTTTTCCCTTTTCTCTGCATCTGTTGTTTGCTGAGTTGTTAATTAGCCTTTCTGACGAGTATGAGGTGATACCTCATTGTGGTTTTCATTTATATTTCCCTGATGAGTAATGTTGAACATTTTTTTTGATGTGTCTATTAGCCATTTGTATATCTCCTTTGAAGAAACGTCTGTTTCTTCTGCCCATTTCTTGCCTGAATTATTTATGGTTTTGGTGTTGATTTTGATGAGTTTTTTTTTTTTTTTTTAAATAGATTCTGGATACTAGCCCTTTAACCAATGTGTCATTTGCAAATATTTTTTTCCACTCCCTCGATTGTTTTTCAGTTTTGTTGACTGTTTTCTTTGTGGTGCAGAAGACTTTTACCTTGATAGGTCCCAGTAGTTCATTTTTGCTTTTTTTTTCCTTTGCCTCCAGCGACGTGTCCAATAAGAAGTTGCTATGGCTGAGGGCAAAGAAGTTGCTGGTCTGTATTCTCGTCTATGATTTTGATAATTTACTATGTACATTTAGGTCTTTCATCCATTCTGAGTTTATTTTTGTCCATGGTGTAAGAATGTGGTCCAGTTTGTCTGGTTTTCCCAACACCATTTGTTGAAGAGAACTTTTTTCCCCTCTGGATATTCTTTCTTGCTTTGTCAAAGATTAGTTGACCATATAGTTGTGGGTCTGTTTCAGGGTTCTCTATTCTGTTCCATTGATCTGTGTATCTGTTCTTGTGCTAGTACCATACTCTTTTTTTTTTTTTTTTTTTAAGATTTCATTTACTTATTTGAGAGAGAGAATGAGAGAGCACAAACAGGGGAAAGGGACAGAGGCAGAAGCAGACTCCCCACTGATGAGGGAACCCAATGCAGGACTCCAGCCCAGGACCCCAAGATCATGACCCTAGTGGAAGGCAGATGCTTAACCAACTGGGCCACCCAGGCACCCCAGTACCATACTGTCTTAATGATTACAGCTTTGTAACTTGAAGGCCAGAATTGTGATGCCTCCAGCTTTGCCTTTCTTTTTCAACATTACTTTGGCTGTTTAGGTCTTTTTTCATTCCATACAAATTTTAGGATTGTTTGTTTAAATGCTGGTGTTATTTTGATCAGAATTGCATTGAATGCATAGATTGCTTTGGGCAGTAAGACATTTTAATAATATTTGTTCTTCCAATCCATGAGCATGGAATGTTTTTCCATTTCTTTTTGTCTTCTTTAATATCTTTCATAAATGTTCTATAGTTTTCAGAGTACAGATCTTTCACCTCTTTGGTTGGGTTTATTCCTAGGTATGTTATGGGTTTTGGTGCCGTGGTAAATATGACCAATTCCTTGATTTCTCTTTCTGCTGCTTCATTATTGGTATATAGAAATGCAACAGATTTCTGAACATTGATTTTATATCCTGTGACTTTGCTGAATTCATGTGTCAGTTCTAGCAGTTTCTCGGTGGAGTCTTGGGTTTTCTACATGGAGTATCATGCAGTCTGCAAAGAGTGACAGTTTGACTTCTTTCTTGCTGATCTGGATGTCTTTTATTTCTTTTTGCTGTCTTATCGCTGAGACTAGGACTTCCCAGCACTATGCTGAACAATAGTGGTGAGAGTGAATATCTATGTCCTCTTCCTGGCTATAGAGGAAAAGCTCTCAGTTTTCCCCCATTGAGGATGATATTAACTGTGGGTCTTTCATATATGGCCTTTATGACATGGAGGTATGTTCCTTCTATCCCTAGGGTTTTTGATTTTTGTTGTTTGTTTTAATCAAGAATGGATGCTGTATTTTTTCAAATGCTTTTCCTGCACTATTGAGGAGATCTTATGGTTCCTATCCTTTCTTTTACTAATGTGGCGCATCATGTTGATTGATTTGCAGATATTGAATGATACCTGAAATACAGGAATAAATCTTGATCATGATGAATAATCCTTTTAATGTACAACTGGGTTTGATTAGCTGGTATCTTGTTGATAATTTTGGCATCCATGTTCATCAGGGATATTGGCCTGTAATTCTTTTTTATAGTGGAGTTTTTGTCTGATTTTGGAATAAAGTAATCCTGGCCTCATAGAACGAGTTGGAAAATTTTCTTCCATTTCTATTTATTTATTTATTTATTTATTTCCATTTCTATTTTTTTTGGAATAGCTTCAGAAGAAAAGGTGTTAATTCTTCTTTAAATGTTTGATAGAACTCGCCTGGGCAGCCATCTGGCCCTGGACTTTTGTTTGTTGGGAGATTTTTGATTACTGATTCCATTTCTTTGCTGGTTATGGGTCTGTTCAGGTTTTCTATTTCTTTGTGTTTCAGGTTTGATAGTTTATATGTTTTTAGGAATTTATCTGTTTCTTCCAGATTGACCAATTTGTTGGCATATTATTTTTTCTCATAATGCAATATTTTATATCATATATTATATATAATTTATGTAATATATAATAGAAATAATAATGTTATTTATATACAATATTTTTATATAATATTTCTCAAAATATAATATATTTTTTCATAATATTCTTTTATAATTTTTAAAAAAGATTTTATTTATTTATTTGACAGAGAGAGAGATCACAAGTAGGCAGAGAGGCAGCAGAGAGAGACAGAAGCAGGCTCCCTCCTGGGCAGAGAGCCCGATGCAGGGCTTGATCCCAGGACCCTGAGATTATGACCTGAGCCGAAGGCAGAGGCTTAACCCACTGAGCCACCCAGGTGCCCCCTATAATTGTTTTTATTTCTGCAATATTGGTTGGGATTGCTTCTCTTTCATTTGTGATTTTATTTATTTGGGTTCTTTATCTTTTCTTTTTGATAAGTCTGGCTAGGGGTTTATTAATTTTATTAATTCTTTCAAAGAACCACCTCCTAGTTTTATTGATATGTTCTACTCTCTTTTTTAGAAAGTCCTACATCATTTATATCTTCTCTAATTTTAATTATTCCCTTTCTTCTGCTGGTTTTAGGCTTTATTTGCTGTTCTTTATTTGTTTTTCTTTAGGTGTAAGGTTGGGTTGTGTCTTTGAGACTTTTCTTGCTTCTTGAGGAAGGCCTGTATTGCTATATACTTCCTTCTTATGAATGCCTTTGCTGCATTCCATGCTGCATTCCATGCTGCATTCCATGGACTGTGTCATGTTTTCATTTTCATTTGCTTCAATTTTTTTTTAAATTAAAATTTTTTAAAAAATTCCTTTAACTTCCTGATTAATCCAGTCATCCTTTAGTAGGATGTTCTTTATTCTTCATGTATTTGTGGTCTTTCCAAATGTTTTCTTGTGGTTGACTGATACAAGGTTTCATAGCATTGCAGTCTAAAAATATGCATGGTATAATCTCCATCTTTTTGTACTGGTTGAAGCCTGATTTGTGACCCAGTATGTGATCTGTTCTGAAGAATGTTCCATGTGCCCTTGAAAAGAATGGTGGATCTGCTGCTTAGCAGAGTGCATTTAGTGTTCATGAATTCCATTAGCTTTTGTTTGTCTTGGAAAATCTTCATCACTCCTTCTGAATGATGATCTTGTGGTATATAGTTTCTTGGCTACATATTTTTCCCACTTAGCCCATTAACTATATGATGCCACTTTCTTCTGGCCTGTAAGTTTCTGTATACAGGTCTGCTGCTGACCTTCTTTGTCTACCCTTGTAGGTTAAGGTCCTTTTGTCCCTAGCTGCTTCCAGAATTCTTTTTATCTTTATATTTTGCAAGTTTCACTATGATATGTCTTGATGTTGACATGTTTTTGTTGATTTTGAGGGGAGTATTTCCTTCCCCAGATTAGGGAAGTTCTCACCTCTAATTTGTTCAAATAAGCCTTTCACCCCCTTTTGCCACTCTTTTTCTTCTGGGAGTGCTATGATACAGATATTAGTGTACTTTATGGAATCACTGAGTTCCTTATGTCTATATTCATAATCTAATAGTTTTCTTTCCCTCTTCTTTTCAGCTCTATTATTTTTTTTTACAGTTCTGAATATCATTTATTCAGTCCTCTGTTTCTTCCATCCTCATAGTGATTACATCCAGTCAGTTTTGCATCTCAGTGATAGCATTTTTTCTTTTGCCCTGACTAGTTTTTATGTCTTTTATCTGTGCAACCAGGATTTCTCTGATGTCTTCCATGCTTCTTTCCATGTTCTTATGACTGTTGTTCTAAATTCTTGTTTAGATATATTGTTTTATATCTGTTTTGAGCAAATACCTTGCTGTGGTTTCTTCTTGGTCTTTCTTTAGGGGAGAATTCCTCCATCTGGTCATTAAGCCTAGTTTTCTATCTTTTGTTTGTTATGAAATCTTGTTTTGTTTCCTGCTCCTGAAGTTATACACTATCCAAGACCTGGAGGTTCAGGAAATACTTCTGGTACATTATGTGTGCACTCTGTTTTTGCTGTTCTTTCCCACAGGTTAGTCCTCTGTCAGAGTTCCTCCTTGCTTTCAGTGGGAGTATTTGGTATGTTTTTACTAGGTATGCTTTGATTCATTTGTTAAGACAGGCCTGATTAAAAAAAAAAAAAGCACAAGACCAAAAAACAATGCCTCATCCAAGAAAAGAGAGAACAAAAAAGCAAGCAAATAGGCAAAAAACTGTAAGCCTGATTCCAAAGAAAAAGAAGGAAAAAACAAAAGAAAAAATAATAAAAAACAAAAAAGAGAAGCTTGGTCCAAAAATCAAGAAAAGGTACAAACAAATGAACAAAAAACTGTAAGCCTGATTCCAAAGGGAGATAAAAAAAGCTAGTCCTATTTCCACCTGAACTGAAGCTGACACTTTGGAGCACTCCATGATCAGTAGACTTGTTACCTGCAGGGGACCTATGTTGGTCTTCTGAGGAAGAGGTCTCACTCCACTTGCTCATAGTCAGACCTGCCCTAGTAAAGTTGCCCTTGCTGGTGCAGATCTGGGATTTGCGGGGAGGGCAGAGTTTGTGTGACTCCAGCCTTCAATGGAGGCACTATGTTTTTTCTGAAGTCTGATCATGTTGGCAGGTGGGTGGGTGAGGTGGAGTGTGGAAGATGGCATCACCCCACCCTCTTGTTGGGGTGGGGAATTCTGGGCTGCCACTGGTCAGGTGGTTCTCATTGGAAAACGAACAATCTCCCCTCCTCTGTCCTAGGTCCTTGTCAGATCTCTGCCCTCAATCTGTCTGTGCCTGTGCTGTTGGCTTGCCCAGCACCACAGTTCTTCTGTGTTTTATCTCTGTGGGCAGCTGAGATTCAAACCTCTAAACCTCAAAGGACCCAGTAAAACTTGGATCTGCTGCCCTCCCCAGGAGGATACCCCAAAGTGCTGTGCCCAGAACTGTTCTGTCCTAGAAAAGCAGTCACATTGTAGTGCAGGTGGCTGGAGTCTATGGCGACACTTAGCAAAAAGCTGCTACCAGGTTATCTGCTATCTGTGCACAGCTGTGTTCCATGCTGTTCAGTGGCTGCTCAGTGGTGCTTGGTGGACCTTTTGTTCTTGGTGAGGCAATATACCTTTTTCAAAATGTACTTCAGGAAAGGTAACATTCTTTCCCAGTACACCCCAGGGGATCCACACACCATGATATCTTGCACAAATCCTATGCACTGCTCTTTGTCCTCCTCTTTACTTTTCTCCCTAACTTGTCTCCAGGAAATGGGCTTCCTCCCCAGTGGGACACCCTGGATTTTCTCTCCCAAAACTCACATCTCCAAATCTTCCATCTGCCATGTTTTCCTCCTCCAGTTGTGCAGATTGTTTTCTTAATCCTCAGATGGATTTCCTAGTTGTTCAAAATGATTTGATGTTGATCTAAGTGTATACAAGGGACAAGACAAACTCAGGGTTCCCCTATTTTCTGCTACCTTAACACATGCCTAGGGTGTAGCCTTTCTTTCTTAATCAACTTACAACTTCCTGCACTGAATTATACCTGTGATTGCACATATAATTAATTAATTTATTTATTTTTAAGTGGGCTCCAAACCCAGTGTGGTCCCTAACATAGGGCTTGAACTCATGACCCTGAGATCAAGACCCAAGCTGAGATCAAGAGTCACATCCTTATCCAACTGAGCCAACCAGGTGCCTTATACATGCAACTTATTGAAGTATTGAGGCACTAGTGTCCTTGAAAGTTAAAATTAAATACATTTAGATAACAAGAATTTCATTGGTTATTTGATTAATTTTCCCACTCCTTCCTCCTCCAGGACCCAAGTTAGACGCTATTAATCTAGTACTTCATATTAATGGAGTTAAGGAGATTTCTTAAGAATGATGGAACTAGGGGTGCCTGGGTGGCTCAGTGGGTTAAAGCTTCTGCCTTTGGCTCAGGTCACGGTCCCAGGGTCCTGGGATTGAGCCCTGCATCGGGCTCTCTGCTCAGTGGGGAGCCTGCTTCCTCCTCTCTCTCTGCCTACTTATGCTCTCTGTCTGTCAAATAAATAAATAAAATCTAAAAAAAAAAAAAAAAGAATGATGGAGCTACTTTTCTTCTTTTGTTGGATGAATAAGGCTGATATATTACAGAGGTGTTATAAGTTTCAGAGTAAGGAAATTGTATTTTAGGATACAAGTTGAGTATTTAGTAAAATACGAGTTGTATTTTAGGATATAAGTTTAAGATAAAGTTGTGCAGTCATATAACCATCATCTATTTCTTGTCTTACAAAATCCCACATTTATCTATATGAGTAGAGAACAGTTTTATGTGTGCTCTTTTGGGTCCTCCTTTGATCATCTACAAAGAAATAGGTGCCATAATGAAATACACACACACACACACACACACACACACACACACACACAGTTTCCTTTTTTTTTTAGATTAATTTAATTTATATTTTTTGATTCAAGTATAATTAACATACATAACTAATATAACATACAGTGTTATATTAGTTTCAGGTATATGATATAATGGGTTCAGCAATTCTATACATTTTTCAATGCTCCTCAAGATAAGTGTACTTGTCTTCCCCTATCCACAATCCCTCTGACAACAACCAGTTTGTTCTCTGTATTTAAGAGTCTGATTTTTTGTTTGTAACATTTATTCTTTGCTTTGTTTTTTTTGTTTCTTAAATTACACACATGGGTGAAATTATATGGTGTTGGTCTTTCTCTGACTTGTTTCACTTAGAATTATATCCCGTAGGTCCAATCTATCCATGTGTTACAAATGGTGAGATTTCAATCTTTTTTTGTGGCTGAATAATATTTCATTGTGTGTGTGTATATATATGTATATTCTACATCTTCTTTATTGATTAATCTCTCAATGGACACTTGGATTTCTTCCATAATTTGGTTATTTGTAAATAGTGTTGCAATAAATAAGGGTGCATATATCTTTTCAAATTAGTGTTTTGTTTTCTTTGAATAAATACCCAGTAGTGCAATTACTGAATCATATGGTAATTCTATTTTCAATTTTTTGGAGAAACGCCATATCATTTTCCACAGTGGCTGCACCAATTTGCATTCCCACCAATAGTGCATAAGAGTTCCTTCTCCTCCACATCCTTGCTAACATTTATTATCCCTTGTGTTGTTTTTTTTTATTTTAGCCATTCTGAAAGTATAAAATGATATTCCATTGTAGTTTTAATTTGCATATTCCTGATGATTAGTGATACTGAGCTTCTTTTCATGTTTCTATTGGTCATCTGTATGTCTTCTTAAAAAAAATCTATTTAAGACCTCTGTTATTTTTTAGGTGGAATATTTGCGGGCTTTTTTGGTGTTGAGCTGTATCAGTTCTTTATATATTTTATGTACAATTATATATATATAATTATGTATAATTATATAAATATATAATATTTAATATTTTATATAAATTATATATATATATATCCCTTTGTTGGATATATCATTTACAAATATCTCCTCTCATTCACTAGGCAGCCTTTTTTTTTTTAATTTTTTATTTTTTATAAACATATATTTTTATCCCCATGGGTACAGGTCTGTGAATCACCAGGTTTACACACTTCACAGCACTCACCAAAGCACATACCCTCCCCAATGTCCATAATCCCACCCCCTTCTCCCAAACCCCTCCCCCCAGCAACCCTCAGTTTGTTTTGTGAGATTAAGAGTCACTTATGGTTTGTCTCCCTCCCAATCCCATCTTCTTTCATTGATTCTTCTCCTACCCACTTAAGCCCCCATGTTGCATCACCACTTCCTCATATCAGGGAGATCATATGATAGTTGTCTTTCTCTGCTTGACTTATTTCGCTAAGCATGATACGCTCTAGTTCCATCCATGTTGTCGCAAATGGCAAGATTTCATTTCTTTTGATGGCTGCATAGTATTCCATTGTGTATATATACCACATCTTCTTGATCCATTCATCTGTTGATGGACATCTAGGTTCTTTCCATAGTTTGGCTATTGTGGACATTGCTGCTATAAACATTCGGGTGCACGTGCCCCTTTGGATCACTATGTTTGTATCTTTAGGGTAAATACCCAATAGTGCAATTGCTGGGTCATAGGGCAGTTCTATTTTCAACATTTTGAGGAACCTCCATGCTGTTTTCCAGAGTGGCTGCACCAGCTTGCATTCCCACCAACAGTGTAGGAGGGTTCCCCTTTCTCCGCATCCTCGCCAGCATCTGTCATTTCCTGACTTGTTGATTTTAGCCATTCTGACTGGTGTGAGGTGATATCTCATTGTGGTTTTGATTTGTATTTCCCTGATGCCGAGTGATATGGAGCACTTTTTCATGTGTCTGTTGGCCATCTGGATGTCTTCTTTGCAGAAATGTCTGTTCATGTCCTCTGCCCATTTCTTGATTGGATTATTTGTTCTTTGGGTGTTGAGTTTGCTAAGTTCTTTATAGATTCTGGACACTAGTCCTTTATCTGATATGTCGTTTGCAAATATCTTCTCCCATTATGTCGGTTGTCTTTTGATTTTGTTAACTGTTTCCTTTGCTGTGCAAAAGCTTTTGATCTTGATGAAATCCCAATAGTTCATTTTTGCCCTTGCTTCCCTTGCCTTTGGCGATGTTCCTAGGAAGATGTTGCTGCGGCTGAGGTCGAAGAGGTTGCTGCCTGTGTTCTCCTCAAGGATTTTGATGGATTCCTTTCGCACATTGAGTCTATTTTGAGTCTATTTTGAGTCTATTTTTGTGTGTGGTGTAAGGAAATGGTCCAATTTCATTTTTCTGCATGTGGCTGTCCAATTTTCCCAGCACCATTTATTGAAGAGGCTGTCTTTTTTCCATTGGACATTCTTTCCTGCTTTGTCAAAGATTAATTGACTGTAGAGTTGAGGGTCTATTTCTGGGCTCTCTATTCTGTTCCATTGATCTATGTGTCTGTTTTTGTGCCAGTACCATGCTGTCTTGATGATGACAGCTTTGTAATAGAGCTTGAAGTCCGGAATTGTGATGCCACCAACGTTGGCTTTCTTTTTCAATATCCCTTTGGCTATTCGAGGTCTTTTCTGGTTCCATATAAATTTTAGAATTATTTGTTCCATTTCTTTGAAAAAGATGGATGGTACTTTGATAGGAATTGCATTAAATGTGTAGATTGCTTTAGGTAGCATAGACATTTTCACAATATTTATTCTTCCAATCCAGGAGCATGGAACATTTTTCCATTTCTTTGTGTCTTCCTCAATTTCTTTCATGAGTACTTTATAGTTTTCTGAGTATAGATTCTGTGCCTCTTTGGTTAGGTTTATTCCTAGGTATCTTATGGTTTGGGGTGCAATTGTAAATGGGATTGACTCCTTAATTTCTCTTTCTTCTGTCTTGCTGTTGGTGTAGAGAAATGCAACTGATTTCTGTGCATTGATTTTATATCCTGACACTTTACTGAATTCCTGTATAAGTTCTAGCAGTTTTGGAGTGGAGTCTTTTGGGTTTTCCACATATAGTATCATATCATCTGCGAAGAGTGATAATTTGACTTCTTCTTTGCCGATTTGGATGCCTTTAATTTCCTTTTGTTGTCTGATTGCTGAGGCTAGGACTTCTAGTACTATGTTGAATAGCAGTGGTGATAATGGCCATCCCTGCCGTGTTCCTGACCTTAGCGGAAAAGCTTTCAGTTTTTCTCCATTGAGAATGATATTTGCGGTGGGTTTTTCATAGATGGCTTTGATGATATTGAGGTATGTGCCCTCTATCCCTACACTTTGAAGAGTTTTGATCAGGAAGGGATGCTCTACTTTGTCAAATGCTTTTTCAGCATCTATTGAGAGTATCATATGGTTCTTGTTCTTTCTTTTATTGATGTGTTGTATCACATTGACTGATTTGCGGATGTTGAACCAACCTTGCAGCCCTGGAATAAATCCCACTTGGTCATGGTGAATAATCCTTTTAATGTATTGTTGAATCCTATTGGCTAGTATTTTGTTGGGTATTTTCGCATCTGTGTTCATCAAGGATATTGGTCTATAGCTCTCTTTTTTGATGGGATCCTTGTCTGGTTTTGGGATCAAGGTGATGCTGGCCTCATAAAATGAGTTTGGAAGTTTTCCTTCCATTTCTATTTTTTGGAACAGTTTCAGGAGAATAGGAATTAGTTCTTCTTTAAATGTTTGGTAGAATTCCCCCGGGAAGCCGTCTGGCCCTGGGCTTTTGTTTGTTTGGAGATTTTTAATGACTGTTTCAATCTCCTTACTGGTTATGGGTCTGTTCAGGCTTTCTATTTCTTCCTGGTTCAGTTGTGGTAGTTTATATGTTTCTAGGAATGCATCCATTTCTTCCAGATTGTCAAATTTATTGGCGTAGAGTTGCTCATAGTATGTTCTTATAATAGTTTGTATTTCTTTGGTGTTAGTTGTGATCTCTCCTCTTTCATTCATGATTTTATTTATTTGGGTCCTTTCTCTTTTCTTTTTGATAAGTCGGGCCAGGGGTTTATCAATTTTATTAATTCTTTCAAAGAACCAGCTCCTAGTTTCGTTGATTTGTTCTACTGTTTTTTTGGTTTCTATTTCATTGATTTCTGCTCTGATCTTTATGATTTCTCTTCTCCTGCTGGGATTGGGGTTTCTTTCTTGTTCTTTCTCCAGCTCCTTTAGGTGTAGGGTTAGGTTGTGTACCTGAGACCTTTCTTGTTTCTTGAGAAAGGCTTGTACCGCTATATATTTTCCTCTCAGGACTGCCTTTGTTGTGTCCCACAGATTTTGAACCATTGTATTTTCATTATCATTTGTTTCCATGATTTTTTTCAATTCTTCTTTAATTTCCCAGTTGACCCATTCATTCTTTAGAAGGATGCTGTTTAGTCTCCATGTATTTGGGTTCTTTCCAAACTTCCTTTTGTGGTTGAGTTCTAGCTTTAGAGCATTGTGGTCTGAAAATATGCAGGGAATGATCCCAATCTTTTGATACTGGTTGAGTCCTGCTTTAGGACCGAGGATGTGATCTATTCTGGAGAATGTTCCATGTGCACTAGAGAAGAATGTGTATTCTGTTGCTTTGGGATGAAATGTTCTGAATATATCTGTGATGTCCATCTGGTCCAGTGTGTCGTTTAAGGCCTTTATTTCCTTGTTGATCTTTTGCTTGGATGATCTGTCCATTTCAGTGAGGGGAGTGTTAAAGTTCCCTACTATTATTGTAATATTGTTGATGTGTTTCTTTGATTTTGTTATTAATTGGTGTATATAGTTGGCTGCTCCCACGTTGGGGGCAAGATATTTAAAATTGTTAGATCTTCTTGTGGGACAGACCCTTTGAGTATGATATAGTGTCCTTCCTCATCTCTTATTATAGTCTTTGGCTTAAAATCTAATCGATCTGATATAAGGATTGCCACTCCTGTTTTCTTCTGATGTCCATTAGCATGGTAAATTCTTTTCCACCCTCTCACTTTAAATCTGGAGGTGTCTTCGGGCTTAAAATGAGTTTCTTGGAGGCAACATATAGATGGGTTTTGTTTTTTTATCCATTCTGATACCCTGTGTCTTTTGACAGGGGCATTTAGCCCATTAACATTCAGGGTAACTATTGAGAGATATGAATTTAGTGCCATTGTATTGCCTGTAAGGTGACTGTTACTGTATATGGTCTCTGTTCCTTTCTGATCTACCACTTGTAGGCTCTCTCTTTGCTTAGAGGACCCCTTTCAAGATTTCCTGTAGAACTGGTTTGGTGTTTGCAAATTCTTTCAGTTTTTGTTTGTCCTGGAAGCTTTTAATCTCTCCTTCTATTTTCAATGATAGCCTAGCTGGATATAGTATTCTTGGCTGCATGTTTTTCTTGTTTAGTGCTCTGAAAATATCATGCCAGCTCTTTCTGGCCTGCCAGGTCTTTGTGGATAAGTCAGCTGCCAATCTAATATTTTTACCATTGTATGTTACAGACTTCTTTTCCCGGGCTGCTTTCAGGATTTTCTCTTTGTCACTGAGACTTGTAAATTTTACTATTAAGTGACGGGGTGTGGGCCTATTCTTATTGATTTTGAGGGGCGTTCTCTGAACCTCCTGAATTTTGATGCTCGTTCCCTTTGCCATATTGGGGAAATTCTCCCCAATAATTCTCTCCAGTATACCTTCTGCTCCCCTCTCTCTTTCTTCTTCTTCTGGAATCCCAATTATTCTAATGTTGTTTCGTCTTATGGTGTCACTTATCTCTCGAATTCTCCCCTCGTGGTCCAGTAGCTGTTTGTCCCTCTTTTGCTCAGCTTCTTTATTCTCTGTCATTTGGTCTTCTATATCACTAATTCTTTCTTCTGCCTCATTTATCCTAGCAGTGAGAGCCTCCATTTTTGATTACACCTCATTAATAGCTTTTTTGAATTCAACTTGGTTAGATTTTAGTTCTTTTATTTTTCCAGAAAGGGCTTTTATATCTCTCGAGTGGGTTTCTCTAATATCTTCCATGCCTTTTTCGAGCCTGGCTAGAACCTTGAGAATTGTCATTCTGAACTCTAGATCTGACATATTACCAATGTCTGTATTGATTAGATCCCTAGCCTTCGGTACAGCCTCTTGTTCTTTTTTTTGTGTTGAATTTTTCCGTCTTGTCATTTTGTCCAGTTAAGAGTATATGAAGGAGCAAGTAAAATACTAAAAGGGTGGCAACAACCCCAGGAAAATATGCTTTAACCAAATTAGAAGAGATCCCAAATCGTGAGGGGGTAGAAAGGGGATAAAAAGAGGTTCAAAAGGAATAAAGAAAAAAAAAAAAGAAAAAAGAAAAAAAAAAGAAAAGAAAAGAATTAAAGGAAAACAAATAAGAAAAATATAAAAAAGAAAAAATATATAAGATAAACTAGTTAAAAAACGTTAAAAAAGAAAAAGGTAAAAGTTAAAAAAAAATTTTACCAGATGGTGAGAAAAAAAACAAAAAATGAAAAAGAAAAAAATTAAATTAACTGCAAGACTAAAAAAAATCACAGGGAAAAAGCCATGAGTGTCGTGCTTTGCTTTCTCCTCCTCTGGAATTCTGCTGCTCTCCTTGGTATTGAAACTGCAGTCTTTGGTAGGTGAACTTGGTCTCGGCTGGATTTCTTATTGATCTTCTGGGGGAGGGGCTTGTTGTAGTGATTCTCAAGTGTCTTTGCCCCAGGCGGAATTGCACAGACCTTATCAGGGGCCGGGGTGAGTAATCCGCTTGGGTTTGCTTTCAGGAGCTTTTGTTCCCTGAGCGCTTTCCATAGAGTTCCGGAGGACGGGGAATACAAATGGCGGCCTCCTGGTCTCCGGCCCGGAGGAACCGAGAGCCCGGGGCCCCACTCCTCAGTGCGCCCTCAGAGAACAGCGACCAGTTATTCCCGTCTGCCTGACCTCCGGGCGCGCTCCGAGCCTACTGAGCCTGCGACCGGTTCAAGGTAACACCGAGCTGTGAGCTTACTGTCGGCTCTGTCTCTGTAGCCGGCTTTCCTGTTCCAATACCTGCAAGCTCTGCGACACTCAGACACCCCCGATCCTTCTGTGACCCTGCGGGACCTGAGGCCACGCTGACACCGCGTGGGCTTCGCCCCGGTTTAGACTCGGGAGCGATGTCCCTCAGCGGAACAGACTTTTAAAAGTCCTGATTTTGTGCTCCGTTGCTCCGCCGCTTGCCGGGAGCCGGCCCCTCCCCCCGGGGTCTATCTTCCCGTCGCTTTGGATTCACTTCTCTGCCGGTTCTACCTTTCAGAAAGTGGTTGTTTTTCTGTTTCCAGAATTGCTGTTCTTCTTCTCTTCGATCTGCCAATGGATTTTCAGGTGTTTGCAATCTTTAGATAAGCTATCTAGCTGATCTCCAGCTAGCTGAAGTAGTCTCAGCCTGCTACTTCTCTGCCATCTTGACTCTTCCCGCCTTTTTATTTTATTGATGGTTTTTTTCACTGTGAAAAATCTTTTGTATTTTGGTGTAGAATCAATAGTTTAATTTTGCTTTTGTTTCCCTTGCCAGAGGACATATCTAGAAAAATGTTTTAACAGCCCATGTCCAAGAGATTACTGCTGATATTTTCTTGTAGGAATTTTATGGTTTCAGATCTTTTATTTAAGTCTTTAATCCATTTTTTGTTTAATTTTATGTGGTATAAGAAAGTGGTCCAGTTTTATTCTTTTATATGTTGCTGCCCAGTTTTCTCAACACTATTTGTTGAGGAGACTATCTTTTCCGCATTGTGTATTCTTGCCTCCTTTGTCAAAGATGAATTAATTATATAATTTTGAGTTTATTTCTACATTTTCTATTCTGTTCCTTTTGTTCTGTTCCTATTTTTCTACCGGTACCATACTATTTTGATTACTACAACTTTGTAATATGTTTTGAAATTTGGGGTTGTGATACATCCAGTTTTGTTGTTCTTTTTCAAGACTGCTTTGGCTATTGGCATCTCTTTTTGTTCAGTACAAATTTAGGATTATTTTTTCTAGTTCTGTGAAATATGTTGTTGGTAATTTGATAAGGAATGCATTATATCTGTAGCTTGCTCTTCATAGTATGGATATTTTAACAATATTTATGCTTTTAATCCATGAACATGGAATGTCTATTTGCATCAAATTCGATTTCTTTTGTCAAGGTTTTATAGTTTTCAGAGTACAGGTCTTTTACCTTCTTGGTTAAGTTTATTCCTGAGTATTTTATTCTTTTTGATGGAATTGTAAATGGGATTTTTTTCTTAAATTTTTTTCCTGCTACTTCAATATTAATGTATAGAAATGCAACAGTTTTT
The DNA here is from genome assembly GCF_009829155.1 of Mustela erminea. Classification (NCBI taxonomy): domain Eukaryota; kingdom Metazoa; phylum Chordata; class Mammalia; order Carnivora; family Mustelidae; genus Mustela; species Mustela erminea. The sequence continues at coordinate 50,497,661 of NC_045626.1, forward strand.
GTATATTTTATATCCTATGACTTATTGAACTCATTTATTAGTTCTCATAGTTTTTTGGTAGAATTTTTAGGTTTTTCTCCATATGGCACTACTTCTTCCTTACCAGTTTGGATGCATTTTATCCATTTTCTTGTCTGATTGCTTAGGCTAGAATTTCTGGTACTATGTTGAATAAAAGTGGTGAGAGTGGACATCTTTGCCTTGTTTGTGATCTTAATGGAAAAGGTCTCAGATTTTCCTCATTGAGTATGATTTTAGCTCTAAGTTTTCATAGATAGCCTTTATTATGTTCAGGTACATTTCCTCTAAATCTACCTTTGAGAGTTTTTATCATGGGTGTTGTACTTTTTTGAATGCTTTTCCCACATCTATTGAGATGATAATATTTATTATTTCTCTTGTTTTTAAATTAAATTAAATTAAATTTTTTAAAGAGAGAGAGAGTACAAGCAGAGAGAGAGAAAGAGTACAAAGAGGCAGAGGGTGAGGGAGAAGCAGACTCCCTGCTGAGCAGAGAGCCGGATGTGGGACTTGATCTGGGACCCTGAGATCATGACCTGAGCTGAAGCAACCACTGAGCCACCCAGGTGCTCCATTCTTTGTATTGTTAATGTGGTGTATTATGTTGAGATGTTTGTGAATATTGAACCACTTTGCATCCCTAGAACAAATCCTATTTGATCATGGTGAATGATTTTTTTAAATGCATTGGGTTTGGATTGGGTTGGATTGGGTTTGGTAATACTTTGTTAAGGATTTTTGCATCTATGTTCATTGGAATTATTGGCCTGTAGTTTTATTTTTTTGTACTGTCTTTTTCTAGTTTGGCATCAGATTAATGATACTGGGTATCATAGGATGAATTTGGAAACAGGTTCCTCTTCTTTTCTTTTGGAATAGGTCCCTTTGATAACTTGTCATTTGAACCAAAACCAAATGAAATGAATCAAAAATTGCATTGATATATGGGGTAAAATGTTTCTGACCATGGTAATAACAAATGCAAAGGCGCTGAGGTGTGTGTGTGTATGGTTGTAATACAGCAAAGAGGCCAGTGTGGCTGAAACGGGTATAGGGAGGGTAAATGTTATTGACGAGACAGGGGATAAGGAAGGTGGCTAGAGAAGAAGTGTAATCATGTAGGCCAGGGTAAGGCTTTGGATTTTATTTTGATTATTTAAATGAGTTTTGAGGCTTCTGTATTTAGAAATATGTGGGGATCAATGTGATTTATAAGAAAAGTTTATAGCAATAAGAAAAAATATTGATGAGAGTGGGTTCAAGAGAGAATAAGATGAGGGGTGCCTGGGTGGCTCAGTCAGTTAAGTGTCTTACTCTTGTCTTTGGCTCAGGTCATGAGCCCTCATCAAGCCCCATGCTAGGAGGAGATCTTGAGATTCTGTCTCTCTTCCCCTGTCCTCTACATGATCCCTCACTCTCTCTGTCTCTTGTTCACATAAATAAATCAATCTTTTTTTTTAAAAAAGAGAGAAAATGGGATGAAATTGAATAGAGAAAATGAATATAGACAATGCTTTGGAGAAATTTTGCCATGGATCTGTATATTCTACATATAATTAGAAAAGGTAGCAAGAGAGCTCACATAGGGATCTAAGTCCAGCTTCAAATCACCTCTGTTTCAATATCTATTATTACATTAGAGGCTCTGGAATTGCTGCCTATAAGAATCAAATTTAAATTCCCTATGGAGGAAGATAATATCATATTATGCCTTACATTATTTCCCACAATGTCATATAACATGTCTGATACTTGACCAAAACACCCAGACCCATGAGGAGACACAGTAATGTGGGTAAAGGCAAAGAACAATAATACACAATTGGAAAAGATTCAGAAAGGATTCATACTACAGTGTTATTATAGTTAGACATTTTTAAAAATGCCAAATTCTTTTATTGGAATAAAAAGTTTGAGAAATCTTGCAGAGGACAACAAATAGTAAAGATAGAGGAAAAAAAGAAATTCTAGAACTGCAAAATTCATTACTTGAAATTCAGAATTTTTTTTTTAAAGATTTTATTTATTTATTTGACAGAGAGAAATTACAAGTACACTAAGAGGCAGGCAGAGAGAGAGAGAGAGAAGGAAGCAGGCTCCCTGCTGAGCAGAGAGCCCATGCGGGACTCGATCCCAGGACCCTGAGATCATGACCCGAGCTGAAGGCAGCGGCTTAACCCACTGAGCCACCCAGGCGCCCCTGAAATTCAGAATTTAATTGACCATTTTAATGACAGTAGAGTTAGTGAACTAAATGTTAGGTCAAAAGAAAATTATCAGTCTGAATCATGGAAGAAAAAGGGATAAAATGTAGAGAAAAAAGCAAGAGATATAGGAAATATTGTGAACCCTAGAAAGAGTTGAGAAAGTTTAAGCAATATTTGGAAAATTGGTGGTTGGGAACTTTTCAAATATGATGAAGAACATCAAATTACAAACTTGTATAGGTCTACAAACCCTGGTTAAAAAAGAAAAAGAAAACTACATCTAAAGATATCACAGTTATATTACAAAAGAAAGATAAACACAGAAAGAAGGAAATAAAAAATACTAAAATTGACAGAGGAAAATGGAACTGACAGCTATCGTCTCAAAAGAATAATAGAAGGCCATTGACAATTGAATGATATCTTCAAACTACTGAGAGAAAATAATTACCAAGCTTGAATGCTATACTCAGTTAAAATAACCTTCAAAATGATGGTGAAATAAATATATTTTGGGTCAAACAAAAATGGAGAAGCCATAAACAGCAGATAGTCCTCCAAGGTGCTGTGAAGAAGGACATATGTCAGTAAACCTAAGCTCAAAACTACCACGAACAAAATCAAATGTCTTTTAAAATTTTAAATATATATGGAATTAAAATAAGTTACAATAAGTAGAAAGAAAGGGTAAATAATTAAAGAGTCCTAAGGCTCATACATTAGGAAGACTTACAAATATTAATTTATATTAGACTCAAATAAGTCAAGGATGCATTTTACATCACCTTAAAGATAACAGATAAAGGATGAGTATAACTCCTGTGGTAATGGGGCAGAGATAATAACAATCACAAGAAAAATAAGAAAAAGAAAATAAGAAAAAGAAAAAATTTAGATGGACCAAATACAAAACAAATAGGAAGAGAGTATGTTAAAAAATGTAATGTAATTACATTAAATGTAAATTTAAAAAACAAATACTATCAGGATAATAAAACCAAGTCCGACAATATGCTAGTTAGAAATATTTTAATATCTGCATATAAAAAGTTTTGAAAGTAAAATGATAGAAAAGATATATCATGAAAATATTACCCAAGGAAAGGTTTTTAAATCTATTTTAGTAACTTAATAATAGATTAAATGTGTTTGAAGACAAAAATACCTTACTAACAAAACTATAGGACTCTGCATTAATGCTTAAAGGTTCAGTTCTAAATTTGAATGTACTTCATAACATAACCTCAAGATACATAAAACAAAGAAATACTGAAATCAATGTAGGGCATTTTATTAAGCCTCTCTCATTATTTAATAGACTAAACAGACCAAAAATGAATAATGATATAGAATATTTAAGTGAAATAATCAACAAAATTGGTAGCATAGAACATTGATTCCAACAACTATAGTATGCATGGAAAGCCTACCAAAATTGATTGTATGCTGAGTCATAAAGTTGCAACAAAGGATTGAAAACATACAGAACATATATTCTCTGATCACAGCAGAATTAAGCTAGAAACCAATCATATAAAGGTAAAGAGAAAATATATGTCTAAAAATTAAAAACAATAATTTATGTCTAAATAATTCATGAATCAATGTTAATTAGAAAATACCTTGAACTCAGTGATAAAAATCAAACTTCAAAACTTTGGATGAAACTAAAGCAGTGCTTAAGAGTAAACGTGTTAGAAAGGAAGCAAGACTAAAAAATCAATGATCTTAACTACATCAAAAACATTAGAGAAACACTAGAGGATAAAGATAGCCGCCTGAATCCGAATCTTATATATCCTCTTCCCAAATCGTAAGAACAACAAGTGCAAATAAAACCTCACACAAGCCACCCTTTGAACATTATCAGGAGGCAGAGACTAGCATGACCTCTAATTTCCCATAAGCAGAGAAATAAACACCGAATTCCATGAGAGTTGGCATTATTGTTACAAACCCTTGGGTATATTGAGTGGAGAAAGGATGCTTAGGGCACTTCAAGTAAGAGGAGAGGACAGAGGACATGGAAGAAACAAAGACAAACACAGACCAGTATGAGAAAGCTCAACACTAAGAGTCAGATCCACAACAGAGATCTGGGACTTGGTAATTCATATCCCCAGCTACAGGGAATGGGCTGGAAGTGAGCAGAGGTGGCAGCACCAGAGAAACATTGCTTCTGGGTATAATTAGATACATAGGAAAGGTGTGGTGGCAGGGAGACTTACGTATGGGAATTAAGGGAGTATTTTCCACACGAGTCCTTCTTGAGGAATCTAATGAATGTGTTTCCTCCAACCTGGAGATAACCAGGGAGTCTTCAGTAAGATGACAGATGGTGAGCATTGATTATATTTCAATGTAGAGCTGAGACTGAAAGGCTGGAGCCAGGGTTGCAAAAATAGTGTGTAAACATTGTATGTTCTGACAAAGTAAAAAAATGCACTTAAATAACTGATAGGCAAAGCTGAGAGAAAAGAGAAAGTAGACCACCATTGACTGGTTATGAGGAGGTAGGAGTCAAAGGATAGCATTTAAATTGGAAGCCCAGACAGTAAAAATTTAAATTAAACAACAACAACAACAACAGGATTCAGAGCACAATAAAGGTACATGTAGAAAGGTAGCCAATAGGATAATAACATAAACGTTCTTAATACAAGAAAAAAAAGGTTTTTATTTTTAAGAGAGAGAATGTACGCATGTGTGCATGCTAGTGGGGGAGGGACAACGGGAGAGAGGGAATCGAGCAGGCTCTTTGCTCAGCACAGAGTCTGATGGGGCTCAGTCCCATAACCCTGAGCCAAAATCAAGAGTCAGGTACTTAACAGACTAAGCCACCCAGGTGTCCCAGGAAAAAAAAAAATTAAAGATTTTATTTAGGGCGCCTGGGTGGCTCAGTGGATTAAGCCTTTGCCTTTGGCTGGGGTCATGATCCCAGAATTCTGGGATCGAGCCCCTCATTGGGCTCTCTGCTCAGCGGGGAGCCTGCTTCCCTCTTTCTGCCTGCCTCTCTGCCTGCTGTGATCTCTCTCTCTGTCAAATAAATAAATAAAATATATTTTTTTAAGATTTTATCTTTTTTAAAAGATGTTTTAAAGATTTTATCTTTTTTTAAAGGTTTTATCTTTTTTGAAAAGATTTTATTTTTTTTAAAGATTTTATTTATTTATTTAACAAAGAGAGATCACAAGCAGGCAGAGAGGCAGGCAGAGAGAGGGAAACAGGCTCCCCACTGAGCAGAGAGCGTAATGTGGGGCTTGATCCCAGAATCCTGGGATCACAACCCCAGCAGAAGGCAAAGGCTTAATCCACTGAGCCTCCCAGGCGCCCCCAAATTTTTAATTAATAAAGAAGGCACACCAAATAGAGAAGCATGGCATGACATAATACACATAGCACAAATCAAGTAAGATGGCATAATCAAGTTGAGACCAAGTATATCAGTTACATCAATAAAGGTGATCAAGCTTGACTTGCCTATTAAAGGAAAAGATTTTTAAATTGGCTTACCAGTGCCAGGCTATCCACAAGAGATTCAGCTAAAACACAGTGATTTAAATCCCTAAAAATAAAAGGATGGTGAAAGATACAGAAGAGAGCTGGAAACAATAAGAAAACACATGTTCTGATCCTTATATCAGATAGTAGAATTTAGGCAAATAAATGTTAAATGGCACTTAGGATACATTCTAATATTAAGAGCTGCAATTTATTATGAAGTTATCTTATAGATACCTATGCACCAAAAACCATAGCAAGCCTTATAGAAGGAGAATAATAACAAAATTCCCAACTCAAAAAGCTACAAAAAGAAAAACAAAGGACATTTCAAGGAAGCACAAAGAGGCAAATACAAAGATAATAGATGTTAATGAGGAAGAGAAATGAAATGAAAAAGCAGATCTAATCAGGGAGTCAAAATGCTGGGTCCTTAGAAAAACCAACAAAATTAATTATTAGTATATTTAATCAGGAGGAGACGGGGGAAATACATGAAATAATAAGTAGCAAGCAGAAATGCTGATAGATATAGAGGAATTTTTTTTAAAAATCACAAGATGCTACTCTACACATCTCTATACAAATAAAGCTGAAAACTTGGATAAAGTGGATTTTTTTTTTTTTTTTTTAGGAAGAGATAGATTACCAAAATTGATCTCAGTAAAAATAGAGAGCTTAAATGGAATCACTTGTATAGAAGAAATAGAAGAGTTAGCAATGAACTACCACAATAAAGCAAGAGGACCAGATGGTTTTACATTATCATATTGTATATGTAAAATGAATCCAATGTTTTATGTCAATTATATCACAATAAAACCGGGAAAGAAAAGAAAAGAAGTGCATTTGCACATAGTGTGGATAAGTTCATTTGGTAAGATTTTGTTTCAGTTTTACATAGTTAAATGTGAACTGGGTCACAATATAAAGTGTATTTCTTTCTGTGAGATTTAGTAAAAGTTAGAAAGCACTACATGAGTAGGTAAAAAGAATATATTGGACTGATACTCTGTGGTAAGAATAGATCTCAGAAATGTAATGTTGAGTGAAAAATCCAAGTTGCAGAATGTACAATGTGGTACTCTTTTTGAAAAACAAAATGGTGTCGTGTCATATTTTCCACAGTGTCATATTCTTGGTAAAACCATGTTTTTGTACAAAATATGCCTGAAAGGGAGGTGAACCATGGGAGACTATGGACTCTGAAAAACAATCTGAGGGTTTTGAAGGGGCGGTGGGTGGGAGGTTGGGGGAAACAGGTGGTGGGTATTAGAGAGGGCACGGATTACAAGGAGCACTGGGTGTGGTACAAAAACAATGAATACTGTTACGCTGAAAAGAAATTAAAAAAAAAAAAATGCCTGAAAGAGTTGCACCAAGCTTCTATAGGAGGTGCTTTCTGGGGGTTGGGGTGGTATTTAAAGAGGCCTGAGCTTCCTGTGGCCTGCTTTAGTTTGTGAATAAAAAAGTAAGTGTGAATGTTTAACTTGTCTATTTAAGTGATTAAAAAAAATGATTACACCTTACGGAAAGAACTTCCAGGGAACCCCTGAAAGCTCAGGTGGTTTTTCCGTGGTGGTTTTTGTGTTTTTGTAATTCGTCTTCTGTTGTTGATCAGTTTACATTTTGAGTATCTTAGAAATGTGTAATATGCTCTTGTTAACTTTGTTTTTCAGTTATTAGCTTAACATTGCACATAAAATCCCTTAAAACATTGTGGGGGAAGTGGAGGTTACCTGTTAAAGTATTTTGAGGTCATGTTTTCTATAGCATTTTCCTCAGCCAATCACCTAGGACATTCTATACTGGGACAATTAGGCTGAGAAAGCTTTAAGATCTTGAAGTGTTTCTTACTACATAGAGTCACCATATGCCACATTTCCAGGGGAATCTTCTTTGTGCCCGAAAGCTCTCCTTTTCATGTGTCCACTCTTTCCACTTTAATATTCTGTCAGATAAAACATACGGTGAGTTGCGGCTCCAATTATAGATTTATTCTAGATGAGGGCTTAAATATTCTATACTGATGTTAAATGTTAAATGGATTAGTTAATCCAGTTGTAGGAAACAATTGAATTGAAACATTTCATTTGTTAGGTTAAACAACTAATTAGCATACCCAAAATACTTATAAATCTTATAATTTATATGTATGTATGTGTGTATGTATGTATTTACTTATTTATTTATTTGATTTTACTGTCTACCCCAACATGGGACTTGAATTTATGACCGCAAGATGAAGAGTCATACGCTCTTCTGACTGAGCCAGCCAGACACTCCGTAATTTGTTCTATTTAAGTCTTCTGAACAGAGTCTATATAACCTTTTCTATTAGCCTTCTTAGTGTTTGGGTTAAAATTAGATCTGAGGAATTTTTGCAGATATGAATCCTCTGTTATTAAAAACAAAACAACATAAGCAGTTAGAATATGAAACTATTCTTTTACTGCGTGGGGGTGATGAAGTAATTATAAAATCTAAAATAAGGGAGAGACCTATAACACATTAGATATTGGGGGGGCATAAAGTTTTTTTAATATTTAAAATATGTTTTGGAAAAGACCATGTTATTTTTGCCCATTTGTTTATTGTTTTTAAAAATGTTGTTTTTACAATTTTATAATAATTTTAATCCTTAGTTTGGAAAACGGCAAAATTTGATAATTGTAAATTTTGTATTATACTGTGATTCCTGTGTTCATTGGTTAAATCCTGTTGATTATGTTGTCTCACAACCAGAATTTAAAATACGCACATTTGTTTCTCAGGTTTTACGATAATTACTATTGTTCTCTCATATCTTTGTAAACTTTGAATTTATCTTCAATAATCTCTTAAGAGTAAGCATAATATAAGCACTTTATTCCAGGTCTCCAGAGAAAAAGTTTTCTAGCATGTGAATTTTAAGTATATGAAGCATACAATTTTAATAAAAAAAATTTACTTTTTTTGAGGAGAGGTTATCATTGTTATTTTATTTTATTATTATTTTTTCTTCCAAGATTTTATTTAAATTCAAGTTTGTTACCATGTAGTATTAATTTCAGGTGTAGAATTTAGTGATTCATCAATTACCTATAACACCAAGTGCTCATCACAGTCTCCCTCCTTAATGCCCATCACTTACTTAGCCCACCCCCTGCTATCTTCTCTCCAGCAGTCCTCAGTTTGTGAACCCTCTATAGTGAAGAGTCTCATGGTTTGCCTCCCTCTTTGTTCTTATTTTATTTTTCCTTTCCTTCTCCTATGCTCATCTGTTTTGTTTTTGTTTTTGTTTTTGTTTTTTTTTAAGATTTTATTTATTTATTTGACAGAGAGAGATCACAAGTAGGCAGAGAGGCAGGCAGAGAGAGAGAGGAGGAAGCAGGCTCCCCGCTGAGCAGAGAGCCCGATGCAGGACTCGATCCCAGGACCCTGAGATCATGACCTGAGCCGAAGGCAGCGGCTTAACCCACTGAGCCACCCAGGTGCCCTTCATCTGTTTTGTTTTTTACATTCCACATACCAGTGAAATTGTATGGTATTTTTTTCTTTTTAAGACATTAATGGAAGTATTTTTCAGATGTGATTATCTTTATCCTTTAAATAAAATGTCTAGAACCTAATACAATGATGATACTTATATATCACCCATGACAACTGGTAGTATCCTCAAACCAATATTTTAAAATTAGCATTATCGTTATTGTTGTTATGACAGTTGTTTGATGCATGGAGTTTTGAGGCACAAATAATTGTAATGGCTTTGTGGCATAAATAATTTTAATGGTTTCATTGTCTTGGAGTACTTTTAATATCTTTAATAAAAATTTTAATAAAAAGATTTAAAATTGGGGTAAAAAACATAAATTTATCATCTTCACTATTTTTAAGTGTACGGTTCAGTAGTGTTAAGTATATTCAGCAGTACACCTCCAGAACTTTTGGAGTTTTTAAATGGCCTCATTAGGAAATCAAAACCAGTATCAAAATAGAGGTATATAGGGTGGACCTGTTATTGTCAGTTTATACGTCATCAGAAATCTAGATTTTTTTTTTCAATAGACTCTGCAGGAGCTGTTTCTTACACAAAGGCAATTCTGGTATTTTTTTATTTGTCCCTCTTTATCATGAAATTAAGGCATGGGTTTTAAATCGAGCTTCTTATTCAAGATATGATTTTGGTTAACTCTGTTAAGAGGTTTACAGTCATAGTTATAAATAAGTCCAGTTCCTACTGCACCACAGATGCATGAAGTACATATGATTAAATGACACGTCTGGTGGCCTGTCCTGGGAAACTCATCAGCTCATGCCAATAGCAATGACAGGAGACACAAACTGAGCACAAAAATAATAATAGTATTGTCAGCCTTCACAAATCAGGGTAAATGACTTCAGCGTTTTGACTTCAGACTTCTTCAACATGAACCAATAAAATAATTTAAAAATGATTTCAGAAAATGAATACATTAGGAGAGAAGAATAAATCTTCAACACCAAATATTCAAGACTCCAGAGGCAGTTTGAACTGATTAACATATTAAAGCTAAACTCAAGCTAAGCCATCAGGGATGTTGGTTGCCTAGGTTATACTGGCTCTCACAGATGTAGGTCTGAAGATGAATGTATAAACTCCCCCATGGGCGCACTTTAGCTTTGGTGTCTTTCTGTGGGTCTTGTCTGAATTTTCCATTTTCCTTTTTGCTAAATCACATTTCTCCCTGTCATTACCATGGTCACATTCTTAGTCTGAACTGTCTACCAAAAACAATGCAGTCAGATGGCCTGGTCAACTGGAAAAAATTACTGGACTTTCTCAGATCAGTCTACTTTTCTATGAAAATGGAGAAATAATACTTGCTTCATAGGTTTGTTGTTAGGATTAAATTGAGTAATCATTACACTGTACTCTGCTCTACCTAAGAAAATGCCACATTTTCACAACTTTGGCATCTTTTTTTTAAAATTAATTTATTTTTTATTTACTTGACAGAGATCACAAGTAGGCAGAGAGGCAGGCAGAGAGAGAGGAGGAAGCAGGCTCCTGCTGAGCAGAGAACCCGATGTGGGGCTGGATCCCAGGACCTTGAGACCATGACCTCAGCTGAAGGCAGACGCCTAACCCACTGAGCCACCCAGGTGTCCCAACTTTGGGATTTTTTATGCCTGGGAGATGGCTGTTGGTAGACAGAGCTATGTTATATGTTAACTAAATTGAATTTGAATGAAAAATTTTAAAAATCGCTGATAGGTTTTCTGATTTTGTTTGAGGGGTAGCAAATTGCTCTTGCATTTAGAAAAAAACTCTTCATTTACATTTTGGTTGTACAAATGGAAAAGCCAAAATCCTATTCTGGAATGGAGACCTTTGGCATTGTGGAAGAAGCTAAACTGCTCTACATAGTAATATAGTATAAGATTTAGTACTTTTTGTCACATTGCTCTTTTCTATTCTATATTTTAACTGGTATATTGTATTTATTGTGGCTGTAGGAGAAATAATCACACCCCGGAGCTTTGACCCAAGAAAATCCCACACACTTCTGAGAGGCTTCAGTCTGTGAAGAAAGCATTGAAAGACACGCCCACTGTGAGTTGATGGGTTTAGTTCCTAAATCCTGGGAGATGAGGAGATGGGAACCTACCATGGAACTCTTGGTAATGGGGTAGCCCAAGACACAGAGGTATAGTCATATTTGGTCCCAGTATAATGCATATGTTAAGTTTTACTTTCTACTCTCTTATTCACAAGCTTTTGGGCTGTTAACATTGTACTAAATGCCAAAGGTTCTAACTAGCTGTGCTTTGGGTAAGGGCTTGTGTCTACGTTTCTATATTGTGAACTGGAAAGAGGCTGAGAGATCACTTCCTCAGGGATATGGCTGCTGAGGTGAAAGTGATAATTACTACATATATATAGAATATACATTCTTTAGGGATTTCCAGAGAATCCCTTCTAGAATTCTTGAAGTCAAACAGGATGCACATTTGAATTATTGTTATTTGGGTTTTAAGACAAGTGGAATGTCAGGGTAAACAGATATGCTTTATAGTAATTTGTACTTTATAAAGATTTGAAAGATGGAAGAAATGCTGTACAGCGAGAAAGAATGGATTAAGAATGGTGAACTAACACTTACTGGTGATATTTTTGGAACATTCCATGCCTAGTGTGCCCCTTCCCCCCATTAAAATTTTACCACATAGGCCACTGATACTTACAAATTGGATCCTCTTTTGTTCCAAAATAAAGTAGACCTCAGAGCTTGGATTCCTCCCACTCCACCCCTTCCATCTCTTTGAAGTCATTAAAGAGTTGGATCTGTATTTCTTGGCTCTATTCCTCATCTACTCAATGAAAAGAATAAAACATCTACTTGGCCACCATCCTGTGCTGCTAGATAGAAAATTCACGTAGAATAAGATTCTATTTGTATCCTTTATCTCCCTCTATCTGTCGTCTCCTAACCTTGCCAATGCTGGTTTGGGGGCTCTCATAAAATGTTGTTGTGTCAATGATGTGGGAGATAGAGAATGAGAATAATGGTGGTGATACTGAGATGATATCAGTAGGACTCACAGGTCTCTGAGAATCTCTTTGTGAGGGACTGTGCAACCTTGGGCACACCAAGATTTCAGTTACAGAAATAAGAGACAAGTTGGGAACTCAAGGGGGATGTCCCTAACCTTTCCACTTGGTATCTCCCACCACTGGTATGTAGAGTTGAGGGGTATTTTGGAATATAAGGCTCTGAATGTGCACAGATGGCCAAGAGAATGGGATCTGAGGAATATGAAATGGAATAATTGTTGAGATGCCCATAGTAAAGAATTGAGTTCCGGTGTCCTCTTATACTGTACGACATTTAGGAATCTATGTATTGTTGCAAAAAAAGTTAATTTACTTTTTGGTCTGAGGTGAATCCCGTTTCTTTCTGGATCTTAAAGTAACTTTTTCCCCTCTACATTAATGCTTAACATGATGAGTTTTTATCTAAAGTACTTTGTGGAGTTATAAATGTTTGCTGGGATCAAAAAAAATTTGATGTATTTTAAGATGATTTAAACTGGTAGTTCTGGTTATCTAGTATCAGTCGAAGATTATTGTCATTGGCCAAACTTGTTTTCTACTTATAAAATGATATGAAGTTCTTCTATTGTTAGGCATAGAATTAGGAGCATGCTCCCTTAGGAAATCTATGCCTTTTAACTCATGAGAGCCTATGACCCTAAAAGTTATTATAGGAGAAGTAGAGATGCCCTGGAACAGGTGGCCAGTGGCTTGAAAGAAATCTTTTTTACCTTTTTTAACTCCCAGGCCAATCAGGTAGTACTCTTTACTGAGACTGCAAAAAAGGTAGGACTTGAAGTTTGACCTCTAAAACTTTTATGCAGGGACTGATTTGACAATTTAGACATATTGAAGCATTTTAATTTCAACATCTGGGAAGGCAGAATTATCTCTTTAAAACATTATTAGTTGTTAAGGCTTTGAAGCACTAGGACAGAGAACCTGCTTTATAAAATCCAGAAGAATTGTAATTTTGGCTAGATTTTGGGTTGTTTGGCTGTTTACAAAGTTTCCATGGTGAATTTCCAACACATTTCACACTTAATCTTAAAACCAGTATTTTCTGCCACATCTTCCACCCACTATTTTTTTTCTTACAAAAACTGTTTTGGGTGATACATAATAGCTAAATATATTCATATATATTCTGGTAGTTAATGTTTACAAACAGATATAATTGCCTAGCAATATGGTTTGCTATTTCTGAGATAAAATCTTACTAATTAAATATTGTTTTTAAAAACAAAAATTTAAACACAAATTTTCCCACTATCACCTTCTATATTTTAATAATTATAAATGAGTTTCCCTAATCTAATGCATGAGACTCATCATGGTATTTATGCTAATAAATTGGAAAAAGTGTAAGACATGTTCTTTAATGCTAAGTAACAATACTAACAATAGCAAACATTTAATTAGTATTTACTATGAGCTAAGCACTTTACAAACATTATTTGATTTAATCCTCACAATAGCACTCAGAAGTTGGTAATGCTGTCTTTCCAGATTTATAGATGAGGAGATGAAAGCCTAGTGGGGTGAAGTAAATTTCCCAGACTCACAGACAATAAGTGATGGAACTGGTATAACAAGTAAGTTTGTTCCCAGAGAAAGTGAGCATAAGCAGTAGGGGTAGAGGGAGAGGGAGAGAGAAACTCAAGCAGACTCTGAGCTGAGCACAGAACATGCCCTGCGGCTTGATCTCAATACCCCTGAGATTAGGACCTAAGCCAAAACCAAGAGTCCCACACTTAATTCACTGCACCACCAGGTGCCCCCCAAAGCCAGCACCCTTAAGCTCTATATATTTTGTTACTTAGTAATTCTGTATATAGACAGCATTTCTTTGGATTTTAAATCGTCAGGAAGCTGTGTATTATGATTTAAATCAATTGTGAGTGAGAATGGATTTTTGCAATCAAATTCTCTTACGGAGTGTTCTTGATATGAGTATTACTGATAGTAGATACTTTTGGTCATTGCTTTTTTTGCTGACCTGTTCTGATTGGTGTTATATGTGGATTCACCCTGGCAGGCCATAGCTGCTTGAACAACTAGGACTTTCCCCACATGCCTCCCTAGCTCCTATCCCTCTATTGCAGTGACCTGTTTTGCTTGTGGGTGAGATGGCACTCTAAGAGATTCCCTCTTAGTATTCCTTGAGATATAACCCTTTTTATTCAAGATGCAATTCCTCTTATATTTCCTCTTTCACTTGAGCATTTTCCTTTATTGCACTGTGGTAAAACCCAACATCTGCAGTTAAGGGCACTAATCAAACAATTCATGACAGTTTTCTTAAATTTCACCCAGTGTAAACAAGGTTAGATAGGCCCAGAAGACCAGCAGGCCCCATCAAGAGGGAAATTTTGCATAGGAGAACTATCTTCTGGCATTGCTTCTAGAGGTAGAAGAGCACTGGCCTAGGAATTAGGAGATGAAATTTTTAGTAGCAAATCTGTCAATAAATTCTCGGGGGTTACAGACAAATGATGTAATCATCCTGGGCACCAGTTTCCTCATTTGTTAGAGATAACAGTGATTGCCTAACTTTACTTCATAGGGTCATGATGAAGATTAAGTATGGTAAAGCATTTTGAAAAATATAAGGTACCACACACAAAAAAATTAGAAATATGTTTCCATGCAGCATGTTGACAACAAACACAGTCATTTAAGCCTGTAGAAAATGGAATCAATGTCTGGGAGGTGGGCATTTGTGCATCCTTTCTTTGCAGAAAGACTCTTGATGTCTATGAGAAATTAGATGGAGGAGAGGGTTCAGGGAAATTTAGCCTTTTTTCTCTCATCTGCAGCACGATACTTCCTTTATAGGTTTCAGCTCAGTTGTCTGCAGGCCTCACTGCAAAGGCATAGCTACCAGGATAAAAGGAAAAGATATCTGCCATACTTCCAAGTGGAAAGTGTGAGGCTTAAGCTAATTAATTATAAGGGTAAGAAGTAAATCCCAAAGAGCAACACTTCTAAGTGTTTTATTGAGTACCTCTGGTTTGGAATCAGTAATTTGTGATGAGCAGAATTTTAAAATGCCTCCCACCTTATGATTTCCTGCCCTAATCTCTGGAACTGTGAATATAATATAATATGCCCACAATTATGTATGTGCTTAAGTTTGCTGATCAGATGACCTGAGTTAAACCAAAGGGAGTTTATCTGGGTAGGTCTTAATCTAGTCACAGGAGCTGCTGCTTTACAAGCAGAGACTTTACAAGCCTAGAGACTGACCTACAGAACCATGAACCGATAAGCAGATTCCATAATTTGTTATGCAACAATAGAAAAGAAATACACTGTGGCTTTTATATATGTTTCTACATTTCAATTTTTTCTATTTTGATTCCTTTGGCTCTGCCACTGAAAACGGTTTTCTGTCTTCCTTACATCTGTAATTAGGATTTCTTTTTTTATTGACTTGATCTGTCCTGAACACCTATGACTTGAATATAGATAAGAAATACTCAAATACTTATTTGAATATAGATAAGAAATACTCATACAGTCTTTCATTTAACAAATAATCATTAGATGTCTATAATGTTCATGGGTTCTTTTTGATGTTAGGGATAGAATAAGAAAACCTATATAGTTTTTATTCTCATAGAGCTTGCATTCTGTTAGGAAGAACAGGCAATAAATAAATATAAAGTATAACATCAGATATTGTGAAGTGTAAGAAAGTGTGCTTGGAGAGGTAGCTATTATAAGGAACTTAGGTTTTCCTGGGAAGTTATTTGAGGGTGTTGGGAGGAGAGTGACCAGATTAAATTTTTATTGTAAAAGGATCATTTTGGCTGCTCTTTGGATAATAGACCAAATTGGGAGATGGGAGTGTGAAGGTGGGGCAGAGGAGACAAGGGGAAGTAAGGTAGAAGTTAAAAGTTTGAAAGGCACAGGTCTAGAGACATGATAGTGGCTGGCACCAGCTGGGGATGGTGGAGATGGTGGGAATTGATTAAATTTGGAATATCTCTGAGGGCATAAGAGGGTTAAGCAGAAAACACATCTTCAGTTCTCCAGTGCCAATGATTGAGAGCTGGTTCTTAAGTGATCTCAATTCCTTCATTCCTCATTGATCAAGGACAAACTGCTTCATTCTGGCCAGCATTCAGTAGATTCCAATTTCGACTTGGTATTTCATATGTGTGATCTCATTTACTCCTTAAAATAGCCATATGAAGGAGGTATCTTTAACTTCACCAAAAATTATTATATATCATGGATCTTCAGACTTGTTTGAGAACAGAGAACTCTGTGTGTGTTTGTTTGTGTGAATACCAGCAGTTTGATATGGACTCTTGTCCGTAAGTTCTATTCTATTTGAAAACCATACCAAATGCTTTTTCTTTCAAAGTTTTTTTTTTTTTTTTTTAAAGGATTTTATTTATTTATTTGACAGAGAGATCACAAGTCGGCAGAGAGGCAGGGAGAGAGAGGCGGGGAAGCAGGCTTCCTGCTGAGCAAAGAACCCAGTGCCCCCTCATGACCTGAGCTGAAGGCAGAGGCTTTAATCCACTGAAGCACCCAGGTGCTCCTCAAAGTTTTTGATATTTTGTTTTGTTTTGGCATATGGTTCTTGATCCTGATGTCAGAGTCCAGGACCAAATCATGGGTGGGTAAATGTAGTTGAGTCTGGGGATTATGGAATGGAATTTTTACTTTTGGAACTTCCTTCTGTTTTTAAAACATTAGTGTCTCAGACAAGAGATGGTCTCTAGCTCTGGTCTCAGTTCCCCTGAGCATCAGTGTCTTTTCATTGGGCCACCAGAAAAGAAGAGCATCCTGAGAGATTTTTTAAAATGAGGGAGTCAGAGCATAGTTTCTGTAGGATCATTAGTTAAAAGCAGAATGCCATTTTATTTTATTTTTATAAGATTTTTATTTATTTATTTGACAGAGATCGCAGGTAGGCAGAGAGGCAGGCAGAGAGAGGGGAGGAAGCAGCCTCCCTGCTGAGCAGAAAGCCCGATGTGGGGCTTGATCCCAGAACCCCAGGATCATGACCTGAGCGGAAAGCAGAGGCTTTAACCCACTGAGCCACCCAGGCACCCCAGAATGCCATTTTAGGTCTCCATTTCTGACATTGGTTTTGAAAGATCTATAAGATATGCAAACAAAAGTGTGCCTGAGTGTCTAAAATGATCTATTACTTCTATATTTACAGTTCTTTCAAAGTCTAATTGTTTAATAAGGAAGACTAAACCTGAAAATGTAGTGCTGATCCCTTGGTGTGAAGAGGCTAATTTCTGTTTTTTGAATGATTATTTTGAGTGTCCACTATGCACTAGCCACTGTGCCAGAAACTGAAGCTACAAAAATAAGTCAGAGAGACCCAGCCCTAGCTTTCACAGAGCTTTGAATCTAGTAGAATAAGTTATCATTAATCAAGTGCCCATGCAAACGTATATAGTTGTAATCTGGGAGATACTGTGTAGGAAAAAAAAATACAAATGCTACTTTCATACTGAATATGAGTAAGATCTTGCTATATGTATGTTTATGTCCTGAGAAAATTTAAAATCTGAATATTCATAAACTTCTGACTAGAGGTTATTGGTTTGGGAGTTTCATTTTAAATCAAATAAAGAATTGTTATTCCTTCATTAACAAAGCACAGACTTAGCATTTGACCTTTTTCACTGTGTTGTTGCCATCTCACTGTGCTAGTGTGGCACATGGCATTTTTTTTATATAACTTTGGTATTTCTATGTTTTCATTCATCCACTCATCCACTATTCTTTCGAGAAAGATTCTATTATCTTTTCTTAGCAATTGCTAGCCTTTGGGTAAATCTCAAAATTACATGATGAAAATAAAAATGACAGTTCTCATTAATTATATTACTATTCTGTGCTGAATATATACATATGTATTTAAAATCTCATTTAATTCTTTTAGTAACCTTGATATGTAGATATCAGCCTTATTTAGTATGAAGAAACAAGGCCCAGAGAAATTAGTAAATTACTCAAGACCATGTACATGGCAGTTACCTAGAATTCAAATCAGGTTGATCTTGTTCTGAAATCTGCATCATTTCATTATACTGTTTTAGCAAGAACAAAACTATGAGAACAACAGTTACATTACAAGGTGGTATGTGCTCCCACATTAATTACAAATGGGTTTTAAAGTTGTCTCTTTTTGCCAGTTCTCTGAATCTGCCACATTCTTTGCAGACCTCTTTACCCAGTACCATCTTTTCTTTCTCCTTTATGTAAAACCTTTTATGTAAAACCTAGAGAGTGATTATCAATCAAGTATAAAAAGACACTGCTGTCTCTTGAAGTGTCCTCTGCATAAAAGTTTTATCGTAGGTGTAAGAGGCAGGTTTGCAGCATAAGGTACTTTTTTTTTTTTAACCTTTCATTCCAGTTTTCTTAAGAGATACTTTAATTGTGACTTAAGGCTGATTCAGTGTATCAAATAGGTATGCAATGTCGTTTTCTTGTTTTTAGCTGTAATGACATATTTGATGACACTGCTCTCAATTTCACTGTTAATTTAGGAGGTTCATGAAGACCCATCTGGCAGCATCTTGTCAGCCAGTGCCAGCTGGTGAGGCAAATGGTGATGGGGGCTCCAACTGTGTCTTCCCAACCTGGCATCAAATTTGGATCACTTTTTGGTGTATACCATGCAAATGTGCACTCACAAGTAGTCTGCAATTATAGGCACATTAATTCAATCACTATGACTAGAGTGGAGGGAAAAGAATAGTGAACTATATTAATATACTGCTATTTTACAGAACTATTAAAAACCTCTTACACTCAACAAATGTTTAAACTGAAGTTGACAAAGATAAAGCCATTGTTAACACTATCCCCACTTCGTTGTATTGTACTTGGATTTCTTCTCTTTCCCTGGAGGTCTGTGGTTTCCTGAATAACCCATGTGTGTTCCAGGCCATAAAATGAGCATCGAATGTTTCAATCAGGATCTGTCATTCACATTTGATCTTCAGCAAGTCACTTACATTTTAAGACCATTAGTTCCCTCATTGGAAAAATGAGGGACAATATGATCTGCCTTACTTACTTTTCAGTTTTAAAAAGAATGTAAGTTAGTATATGTAAAGAGTGCTTTGTGACTAGTAACCCCAATACAAGTGTTGCTAGTCTTTCTATTGCTAACCTGTTCATTCTAGGAAATATGGAAATTGACTACATAAGTAGATGAATAACATTTTAATTGTAGAAATCATTTAAATGGAAGTTAAAACCCTATAAAACTTGATCTGGCAAATGCTTTAGGATTTGGGTGTTTCACTTTCTTCATGGCAATTGAAAATCATACCTGACTTATTTACTTTATTAGAAAATCAAAGAAAATATGGCATGATGCTATTTTGTCCTTTTTTCAGTATTTTCTTCATTGACTAGAAATGAGATAAGATATGGAGAAAAGATGTTTATCAGCATTGACCACTATTCACCTGTAAACTTCTCTGCTAAATCAAGTATACTAACATAGATTTCTGAAGATTATTATTTTTTTTATTTTGAATGTTTAACATTTTAATAGGATATTAGATTGTATTAATTTAGAAAGAAGCTATATATTTAAATAATATTTTAATGTCTCTTGTGCCAAACTCTCAAAGTTTACAAACAACACCAATATGTATCAGACGAGATCGGGCGCGTTCAGGGTGGTATGGCCATAGACAACACCAATATGTATCACATGGAAATTTCTCATTCAGCCCAAAAAAGTGTTTCATTTTTAAAAATCTATTAATTAGTTAATTATTGAAAAAATAGTGGTTGATTTTTTTAAAATTAAAAATTTTTTTTCAACAATATTACTTTGTTTTTTAAAATTCAGTTAATTAACATATAATATATTATTAGTTTCAGAGCTAGAATTCAGGAATTCATCAGTCTTATATAACTCCTGCTGCTCATTATGTCAGCTGCCCTCCTTAATGTCCATCACCCCATCTTTCCACCCTCCTGCTCCTCCATCAACCCTCAGTTTGTTTCCTATGATTAAGAATCTTTTATTGTCTCCCTCTATGATTTTGTTGTTTTATTTTTCCTTCCCTTCCCCTGTGATCTGGTTTTGTAAATTCCATATATGAGTGAGATCCTATGAAAATTGTCTTGCTCTGATTCACTTATTTTGCTTAGCATAATACCTTCTAGTTCTATCCACATTGTTGTAAATGGCAAGACTTCAGGTTTTTGAGGGCCGAGTAGTATTTCATCGTACATATAAACTACATCTTTCTAAAAATTTTTAATTTATTTTTTTCAATGTTCCATTCATTGTTTATGCACCACATCCAGTGCTCCATGCAATACATTCCCTCCATAATATCCACCACCAGGCTCACCCTCCCACCTCCCCAAAACCCTCAGTTTGTTTCTCAGAGTCCATAGTCTCTCATGGTTTGTCTCCCCCTCCAATTTCCCCATTTCCCCCAACTCACTTCTTCTCTCCATCTCCCAATGTCTTCTGTGTTATTCCTTAAGGTCCACAAGTAAGTGAAACCATATGATAATTGACTCTCTCTGCTGGACTTATTTCACTCAGCATAATCTCTTCCAGTCCCATCCGTGTTGATACAAAAGTTGGGTATTCATCCTTTCTGACGGAGGCATAATACTCCATTGATTATATGGGCCATACCTTCTTTTTTAAAAAAAAATATTTTATTTAGGTATTTATTTGACAAAGAGAAAGAGAGAGAGAGAGATCACAAGTAGGCAGAGAGGCAGGCAGAGAGAGAGGGGGAAGCAGGCTTCCCGCTGAGCAGAGCCTGATGTGGGGCTTGATCCCAGGACCCTGAGATCATGACCTGAGCTGAAGGCAGAGGCTTAACCCACTGAGCCACCCACGAGCTCCTGGACCATACCTTCTTTAACCATTCTTCTGTTCGAGGGCATCTTGGTTCTTTCAACAGTTTGGTGACCGTGGCTATGGCTGCTATGAACATTGGGGTACAGGTGCCCCTTCTTTTCACTGCATCTGTATCTTTGGGGTAAATACCCAGTAGTGCAATTGCAGGGTCATAGTGTAGCTCTGTTTTTAATTTCTTAAGGGATCTCCACACTGTCTTCCAAAGTGGCTGCACCAACTTACATTCCCAACAACAGTGTAAAAGAGTTCCCCTTTCTCCACATCCTCTCCAACACTTGTTGTTTCCTGTCCTGTTGATTTTGGCCATTCTAACTGGTGTAAGGTGGTATTTCAATGTGGTTTTGATTTGAATCTCCCTGATGGCTAATGATGATAAACAGTTTTCATGTGTCTGTTAGCCATTTGTATGTCTTCTTTGAAGAAGTATCTGTTTGTGTCTTCTGCCCGTTTTTTGACATGATTATCTGATTTGTGTGTGTTGAGTTTGAGGAGTTCTTTATAGATCTTGGATATCAGCCCTTTGTCTGTAGTGTCATTTGCGAATATTTTCTCCCATTCCATGGGTTGCCTCTTTGTTTCCTTTGCTGTGCAGAAGCTTTTGATCTTGATGAAGTCCCAAAAGTTCATTTTCGCTTTTGTTTCTTTTGCCTTTGGAGACATATCTTGAAAGAAGTTGCTGTGATTGATGTGGAAGAGTTTACTGCCTGTGTTTTCCTCTAGGATATTAAAGATTCCTGCCTCATGTTGAGGTCTTTTATCCATTTCAAGTTTATCCTTGTGTATGGTGTAAGAGAATGGTCGAGTTTCATTCTTCTACATATAGCTGTCCAATTCTCTCAGCACCATTTATTGCAGAGACTGTCTTTTTTCCACTGTGTATTTTTTTTCTGCTTTGTTGAAGATTATTTGACCATAGAGTTGAGGGTCCATATCTGGCTCTCTTCTTTGTTCCACTGGTCTATGTGTCTGTTTTGTGCCAGTACCATGCTATCTTGGTGATCACAGCTTTTTTGTAGTAAAGTTTGAAATCAGGCAACGCGATGCCCCCAGTTTTGTTTTTCTTTTTCAACATTTCCTTAGCAATTCGTGGTCTCTCCTAGTTCCATACAAATTTTAGGATTGTTTGTTCTAGCTCCTTGAAAAACACAGGTGGAATTTTGATCAGGATGGCATTGAAAGTATACATGGCTCTAGACAGAATAGACATTTTAACAACCTTTATTCTTCCAATCCATGAGCATGGAATGTTCTTCTATCTTTTTGTGTCTTCAATTTCTTTCATGAGTGTTCTATAGTTCTTCGAGTACAGATTCTTTACCTCTTTGGTTAGGTTTATTCCCAGGTATCTTATGGTTCTTGGTGCTAGAGGAAATGGAATCAATTCCCTAATTTCCCTTTCTATTTTTTCCATTGTTATTGTATAAGAAAGCAACAGATTTCTGTACATTGGTTTTGTATCCTACCTCATTCCTGAATTGCTATATGAGTTCTAGTAGTTTTGGGGTGGAGTCTTTTGGGTTTTCCATTTAAGTATCATGTCATCTGTGAAGAGAGAGACTTTGTCTTCTTCTTTGCCAATTTGAATACCTTTTATTTCTTTTTGTTGTCTGATCTGTTGCTAGGACTTCTAGTACTATATTGAGTAACAGTGGTGAGTGTGGACATTCTGGTTGTGTTCCTGATCTCAAAGGGGAGGCTGTCAGCTTTTCCCCATTGAGGATGATATTTGCTGTGGGTTTTTCATAGATAGATTTTATGAAGTTGACGGATGTTCCCTCTATCACTGTACTTTGAATCGTTTTAATCAGGAATGATTGCTGTATCTTGTCGCATACTTTTTCTGCATCAATTGAGAGGAACATGTGGTTCTTCTTTCTCCTCTTATTGATTTGTTCTATCACATTGATTGATTTGCGAATGTTGAACCACCTTGTATCCCATGGATAAATTCTACGTGGTCATAGTGGATGATCTTTTTAATGTACTATTGGATCCTATTAGCTAGGATCTTGTTGAGAATCTTGGCATCCATATTCATCAGGGATATTGTTCAAAAATTTTCCTTTTTTGGTGGGGTCTTTGCCTGGTTTGGGGATCAGGGTAATGCTGGCTTTATAAAAAGAGTTTGGAAGTTTTCCTTCTGTTTCTATTTTGAATTTTTGGTAGAATTCTCCAGGGAATCTGTCAGGTCCTGGGCTCTTGTTTTTTGGGAGGTTTTTGATCACTGCTTCAATCTCGTTACTAGATATTAGTCGAATCAGGTTGTCAATTTCTTCCTGATTAAGTTCTGGAAGTTGATAGGTTGCCAGGATTGCAACCATTTTGTCTAGTTTGCTTAACTCATTGGCATATAGCTGTTGATGATAATTTCTGATGATTGTTTCTATTTCCTTGATGTTAGTCATGATCTCTCCCTTTTCATTCATAATTTTATTAATTTGGGTCCTCTCTCTTTTCTTTTGGATTTTTTTGGCCAATGATTTATCTATCTTATTGATTCTTTCTAAAAACCAGCTTCTAGTTTCGTTGATGTGTTCTACTGTATCTCTAGTTTCTATCTCATTGATATCTGCTCTAATCTTGATTATTTCCCTTCTTGTATGTGGGGTTAGCTTAATTTGTTGTTGATTCTCCAGTTCTTTAAGGTGTAAAGAGTACTGGTGTATTCTGGACTGTTCAATTTTTTTTTGAGGGAAGCTTGGATGGCTATGTATTTCCCCCTTAAGACCACCTTCGCTGTATCCCACAGGTTTTGGGCTGAAGTGTCTTCATTTTCACTGGTTTCCGTGAATTGTTGAAGTTCTTCCTTGATTTCCTGGTTGATCCAAACATTCGTAAGCAGGGTGATATTTAGCTTCCACGTGTTTGAATTCCTTCCACACTTTTTGTCGTGGTTGAGTTTCAGTTTCAAAGCTTTGTGGTCTGAGAATATGCAGGGAATAATCTCAATCTTTTGGTATTGGTTAAGACCTGATTTGTGACCTAGTATGTGATCTATTCTGGAGAAAGTTCCATGTGCCCTTGAGAAGAATGAGTATTCTATTGTTTTAGGGTGGAATGTTCTGTATATATCTATGAGGTCCATCTGGTCCAATGTGTCGTTCAGTGCTCTTGTTTCTTTATTGATTTTCTGCTTGGATGATCTGTCCATCACTGAGAGTAACGTGTTAAGATCCCCTACTATTAATGTATTCATATCAATATGACTCCTTATCTTGATTAACAGTTGTCTTGTGTAGTTGGCTGCTACCAAATTGGGGACATAAATATTTAATTGTTTATCTTCTTGGTGGATAGGCCCTTTAAGAATGATGTATTGTCCTTCTTTATCTCTGAGTATAGTCTTTAGTTGAAGATCTAATTTATCTGATATGAGAATCGCTACCCCAGCTTTCTTTCTTTTTTTTTTTTTTTAAAGATTTTATTTATTTATTTGACAGAGAGAAATCACAAGTAGATGGAGAGGCAGGCAGAGAGAGAGAGAGGGAAGCAGGCTCCCTGCTGAGCAGAGAGCCCGATGCGGGCCTCGATCCCAGGACCCTGAGATCATGACCTGAGCCGAAGGCAGCGGCTTAACCCACTGAGCCACCCAGGCGCCCACCCCAGCTTTCTTTTGAGGCCCACTGGCATGAAAGATGCTTCTCCATCCCTTCAATTTCATTCTGGATGTATCCTTAGGTTCCAAATCTTGTAGACAACATATGGATGGTTACATTATATCTTCTTTATCCATTCATCTTTCAGTGAACATCTGGGCTCTTTCCATGGTTTGGCTATTGTGGACATTGTTGTTATAAACATTGGGGTGGAGGTGCTCCTTCAGATCACTACATTTTTATCTTTGGGGTAAATGCCTAGTAGTGCAATTTCTGGATTGTAGGGTAGCTCTATTTTCAACTTTGTGAGGCACCTCCATACTGTTTTCCAGAGTAGCTCCACCAGCTTGCATTCCCACCAACAATGTAAGAAGGTTGCCTTTTCTCCATATCCTCACCAACATCTGTTATTTCCTGACTTGTTAATTTTAGCCATTCTGACTGATGGTATATCACTGTGGTTTTGATTTGCATTTCCCTGATGCCGAGTGGTGTTGAGCATCTTTTCATTTGTCTGTTGGCCATTTGGATGTCTTCTTTGGAGAAATGTCTGTACTTGTCTTCTGTCCATTTCTTGGTTGTTTGTTCTTTGGGTGTTGAGTTCTTTATAGATATTGGATTTTAGCATTTTATTTCATAAGACATTTGAAGATATCTTCTCCTATTTTGTCGGTTGCCTTTTGGTTTTGTCAACCATTTCATTTGCTGTGCAAAAGCTTTTTATCTCAATGAAGTCCCAATAGTTCATTTTTGCCCTTGCTTCCCTTGCCTTTGGTGATGTGTCTAGGAAGAAGTTGCTGTGGGTGAAGTCATAGAGGTTGCTGCCTGTCTTCTCCTCTACAATTGTGATGGATTCCTGTCCCACATTCAGGTCTTACATCTATTTTGAGTCATTTTTGTGTGTGGTGTAAGGAAATGGTCCAGTTTCATTCTTTTGCATGTGGTTGTCTAATTTTCCCAACACCATTTGTTGAAGAGACTGTCTTTTTTCCATTGTATATTCTTTCCTGCTTTGTCAAAGATTAGTTGACCATAGTTTTGAGGGTCCAGTTCTGGGTTTCCATTCTGTCCCATTGAACTATGTGTCTATTTTTGTCCCAACGCCATACTGTCTTAATGATTATAGCTTTGTAATATAGCTTGAAGTCTGAAATTTTGATATCATCAGCTTTGCTTTCTTTTTCAACATTCATTTGACTATTCAGGGTCTTTTCTGGTTCCATTCAAATTTTAGGATTGTTCCAGCTCTGTGAAAAAAGTTGATGGTATTTTGATAGAGATTGCATTGAATATATAGATTGCTCTAGGTAGCATAGACATTTTAACAACATTTGTTCTTCCAACCCATGAGTATGGAATATTTTTCCATTTCTTGTGTCTTCCTCAATTTCTTTCATAAGGGTTCTCTGGTTTTTAGAGTACAGATCCTTTACCTCTTTGGTGAGGTTTATTCCTAGGTATCTTATAGTTTTTGGTGCTATTGTACCTGGAATCAATTCATTAATTTCTCTTTCTTCTCTCTCATTTTTTAGTGTATAGAAAAGCAACTGATTTCCTTACATTTATTTTGTACTTTGCCAGTTTGCTGAATTCCTGTATGAGTTTTAGCAATTTTTTGGTGGAGTCTTTCAGGTTTTCTATATAGAGTATCATGTCATCTGTGAAATATGAAAGATTGACTTCTTTGCTGATTTAGATGCTCTTATTTCTTTTTGGTATCTTATTGTTCGGGCTAGGGCTTCTAGTACTATGTTGAACAGCAGTGGTAATAGTGTACATCCCTGTTGTGTTTCTGACCTTAGGGGAAAAGCTCTCAGTTTTTCCCCATTAAGAATGTATTTGCTGTGGGCTTTTTGTATATGGCTTTTATGATATTAAGGTGTGTTCCCTCTATCCCTACAGTGTGAAAATTATTTTTTTTAATTTTTTAAAATTTTTTATTTTTTATAAACATGTATTTTTATCCCCAGGGGTACAGGTCTGTGAATCACCAGGTTTACCAGTGTGAAAAGTTTTAATCAAGAAAGGATGCTGTACTTTGTCAGATGCTTTTCTGCATCTATTGAAATGATCATATGGTTCTTGTCCTTTCTTTTATTATATGTAGCATATCACATTGATTTGCCGATGTTGAAACTACCTTTTCCATTGGGTATTCAATGAAAACTACCTGAGACCAGGAATAAATCCCACTTGGGTGTGGTGAATAATCCTGTTGGTTCTTATTGGCTGGTATCTTGGTGAGAATTTTTGCTCCATGTTCATCAGAGATATTGGTCTGTATTTCTCCTTTTTGATGGGGTCTTGGTCTGGCTTTGGAATCAAGGTAAGGCTGGCCTCATAGAAAGAGTTTGGAAGAGTTTCCCTTCCATTTCTTTCTTTCTTTTTTTTGGTAATAACTTCAGTAGAATAGGTATTAATTCTTCTTTAAATGTTTGGAAGAATTCCCTTGGGAAGCCTTCCAGCTCTGGATTCTTGTTTGTTGGGAGATTTTTGATGACTGCTTCAATCTCCTTACTGGTTATGGGTCTGTTCAGGTTTTCTATTTCTTCCTGTTTCAGTTTTGTTGGTTTATGCATCTCTAAGAAGGTATCCATTTCTTCTAGATTGCCTAATTTGTTGGCATATAGTTGTTCATAGTATATTATAATTTTTTATTTCTTCAGTGTTGGTTGTGATTGCTTCTCTTTCATTTATGATTTAATTTATTTGGGCCCTTTCTCTTTTCTTTTAGATAAGTCTCCCCAGGGGTTTATCCATCTTATTAGTTCTTTCAAAGAATCAGCTCCTAGTTTCATTGATCCATTCTACTGTTCTTTTGGTTTCTATTTCATTGATTTCTGCTCTGATCTTTATTAATTCTCTTTTTCTGCTGGGTTTAGGCTTTATTTTCTACTCTTTCTCTGCTCCTTTAGGTGTAAGTTTAGGTTGTGTGTTTGAGACCTTTCTTGTTTCTTGAGAAAGACTTATGTTGCTATATACTTCCCTCTTGAAACCACCTTTGCAGCATCCCAAAGGTTTTGAACTGTTGTGTTTACACTTTTATTTGTTTCCATGTATTCCCTGGTTGACCCATTCATTCTATAGTAGGATATTCTTTAGTGTCTGTGTATTTGAGTTCTTTCTAAATTTCCTCTTGTGATTGAATTTCAGTTTCAAAGCACTGTGGTCTGAAAATATGTAGGGAATGATCCCTATCTTTTGTCTTGGTTGAAACCTGTTTTGTGACCCAGAATGTGATCTATTCTGGAGAATGTTCCATGTGCACTCAAGAAGAATGTGTATTCTGTTGCTTTAGGATGAAATGCTCTGAATATATCTGTGAAGTCCATCTGGTCCAATGTGTCATTCAAAGCCTTGTTTCCTTGTTGATCTGCTTAGATGATTTGTCCATTGCTGTGAGTGGGGTGTTAAAGTCCCCTATGATTATCATATTATTATCAATGTGTTTCTTTAATTTTGTTATTGCTGTTTTATATAATTGGCTGTTCTTATATTAGGGCATAAATATTTACAATTTTTTGAACTTCTTGTTGGATAGACCTTTTAATTATAATATGGTTTCCTTCCTCATCTCTTATTGCAGTCTTTGGTTTAAAATCTAATTTGCCTGATATAAGGATTGCCACCCCTCACTTTCTTTTGATGTCCATTAGCATGATAAATTATTTTATCCCCCTTACATTCAATCTAGAGGTAAATTTTTGCAGACAGCATATTGATGGGTCTTGCTTTTTTATACAATCTGATACCCTCTGTCTTTTTAAACTCAGACTAACTACTGGAAGATATAAATTTAGGGCTGATCTTCTGGGGAAAGAGCCTGTTGCACTGATACACAGGTGTCTTTGCCCAGGGTGGAATTGCAATGCCTTGCCAAGGGGGCCTGTCTAAGTAAGCAGCTCCAGATTGCTCTGTGTCTTTTGTTCCCTGAAGTCTTTCCCCACAGCTTTAGAGGATGAGAATGAAAATGGCATCCTTCCAGTCTCCAGTCCCAGAGCTGAAAAATCACACACCCCACTCCTCAGTGTGCCCTCAGGGAAAAGCAGTTAGTCACTCCTGTTTCTCTAGTCTCCGTCCATACTCTGTGTTCCCCTAGCCTGTGATTGAGCATTTCTATCTCAGGCACAGGCTCTGCTTCTTGTTTCCAAACACTGCAGACTCCTAGGGTGTGCACCCCTGCCTCTCCTCCCAGGGGAAAAAGGAGGGTTGCTGTGTTTCTGCTGCTTGCATGTTCCCTGCTCAGAGAGCAGTTGCCTAATTGTGCTGTGTTCGAGGTTTATGGCAACCTTAAGCTGAGAGTCTGCTCCCGGGCTCCCTGATGGCAGCCAGCTTCTCAACTCCAGTGTTGGGATCTCTGCCCACTCAGGTACCCCTGTTCTTTCTGTGATTTCAGAGATCCCAAGACCACACTGTCCCACCTAGGATTCCACCCCAGTTCATCACCTGAGCACCTTTCAGGCAGGGCCCTCCCAAACTGGGGCAGACTTCTAAAAGTTCTGATTTTGTGCTCAGCTGCTAGATCACTTTCTGGTAACCAGCCTACAAAAGCTCCTTCCTCCACAGTTTATTTCTGATATATCTCCTCTATCATTTCTCTGCACCTCCTTACCTTGCAAAAAGTGGTCATTTTTCTATTTGTAGAGTTGCAGCAATTCTTTTCTTAGATCTTTGGTTGAGTCCACAGGCGTTCAGAATGATTTGATAGCTATCTACTGACTTCCTTGTACCAGACAAAACTTAGGTCTCTTACTCCTCCCCAGTCTTGGACTCACCAAGCAAGAATCTAATTTTTGCATATTTCTTGTTTGGGCAGTCATGTCTTTCTTAGTTTTCGGATTTCAATAAACTTATTATTGAATGTGTTTTATTAGTTTTATGAAGAAATAGCTACCTACATTTCCTTTGTAACAAGCAGCAATAAAAATAATAGTAAAAATCTTTGAAGCATTTAACTCCAGTAGGTATGTGCAAAACATTTTACATATATTATCACAATTCTCACAACAAATTTATAATGCAGACATTCTTATTCCATTGTGCTTGATTTAGAGATGAAGAATTCAAGACTTAGAGATATTTCAGTAAACTTATGCAAGGTCATATGACAACAAAGAAAGAATTGGAATTTTAAAAATCACTTGAAACCAGATTATGCACTTTTTAAGAACTTCTTTAAAGATTTATGTATTTATTTTAGAGAGAGAGAGAGAGAGCATGAGTCATGGGGGAGGGACACAGAGAGAGAACTAGACTTCCTACTAAACACAGAGCTCCATGCAGGGCTTGATTCCAGGACCGGAAGATCATGACCTGAGCTGAAATCAAGAGTTGGCTGCTTAACTGACTGAGCCACCCAGGTGCTCCTAAATTCTGCACTTTTAACTGCTATCTCATAGGACAGTCTTTTATCACAATTGAAATTAAGTGATAAATTATGTAATTAGTTGTTTAATATTTCTCTGCTGGTTTGCTACCTGTATCTCTAGCAATTAACACCTTGCCTAACACAGTGCACACAATAAAATTTGTGGAATAAATAAATGAATGAAAAGAAAAATTGGACTCCTCTGAATGGAAAAAAAAGTTATGGTGACAAGTGATATTTTGTCTCTATATTAAGTTTTCTCTGCTGGTTTCTACCTACCTGTATAAGTCAGCTCTTTTTATAGTATTTCTGATCTTCTGTGGCTTAAGACATCCTGTGGCAATCAAAAGCTTTCTCTTCCTATAAGAGAAGCTTCCCGGATTTGCAGATAGGTTTCAAGAACTTGCAAACTGGTCAGGTTGCTGAAACTCTATAGATAAGAATTTTGACAATGGATTCTGTAATAGGTAACTACTTTGTCTTTACATTTTAATATTTAATTAAATTTCATTATAGTTAAGAATCCCACTTGAAATTAATAATACTGGTTGATATTTATACTTTTATATATTTATTTTTAAAAGAATTTATTTGTTTATTTATTTATTAGAATCTCAGGCAGACTTTGTGCTGAGCACTGAGCCTGTTGGAGGGCTCATCTCACAACTCTGAGATCATGATCTGAGCCAAAAACAAGAGTCAGGTGCTTAACTGATTAAACCACCCAGCTGTCCTGATATTCATACTTTTTAAACAAAGAATACTAAGATGATTATATAAAATATTTCTGCTTTTTATTTTTCCCTCCTGGATGCATGGTAAAGTTATATGTCTTTGCTCCTTTGGGGCTTTGGATAATTGAATGTGAGTTGAAATGCCATGTATAACTAGAACGTGGAGGTTTCAGTAGGCTATGTCCATTTGCCATTTCTCTCCTTTTGCCACAGACAGGCAAATATAAAATGATGGCTGATCATCAGCCTGTACCTTATAGTATAAGGCTTGGAATAAAGCTCCTCTCAACCCATGATGGACATGTAGAAGGAATAAGAAATAAATGCTTAATGTTATAAGCATTTTAGATTTTGGCTTTAAAAATATTTTATTTTGTTAAAAACACTTAACATGAGATCTACCCTCAACAAAATTTTTCAAAACATGTAATACAGTATCTTTACACATTGTTATACAGTGTTGCTCAGCAGATCTCTAGAACTTACTCACTTTGCATGACTGAAACTTTATGTTCTTTGATTAACAACTCACTGGGTAACAACTGTTCCACTCTGATTCTATGAACTTAATGATTTTAGATATTTCATATAAATAGAACCATGCAGTATTTCCTTTTGTGACTGGCTTATTTCACTTAACATAGTGAGATTGCATTGAATCTGTGGATCATTGTGGGTAGTATGGACACTTAAAGAATATTAAATCTTCTATTCTGTGGATGGCTGCTAGTCTTACCATTGGGCTTCAGAAATGAAGGTAGAGGGGCGCCTGGGTGGCTCAGTGGGTTAAAGCCTCTGCCTTCGGCTCAGGTCATGATCCCAGGGTCCTGGGATTGAGCCCCACATCGGGCTCTCTGCTCAGCAGGGAGCCTGCTTCCTCCTCTCCCTCTGCTTCCTCCTCTCCCTCTGCCTGCTTCTCTGCCTACTTGTGATCTCTGTCTGTCAAATAAATAAATAAAAAATCTTTAAAAAAAAAAAAAAAAAAAAAAAGAAATGAAGGTAGAGGTGAGAATGTAGGTAGAGGGAGGTGAGAAAGATAATGTTTAGTGCTGAAGATAGGTTCAAAAACTGAAAAGAACAAGGGTTAGGCAAAAGTGGGAACATAAGTAATGAACTACAGAGGCAAAGGGATGGCAACCTATGGGATGCTAACGTGGGGAAAGTGGGATAATGAAGGACAGTTGAAGGTAGAATAGGGAGAATCTTCTGAAGCTGGTGTGGGACAAACCCATCAATTGAGAGGGAGCTAAAGCCTCTCTTCACAGACCTACATTTTAAGAATTGACCAAAAACGTTACAGCCAAGAAGTTTTGATTATTTCCATAAAGAAGAAGAAAATCTAAATAACCAATTATATATTTTAAATAAACTTTTAAAAAAATATTTTATTTATTTATTTGACAGACAGAGATCACCACCAGTAGGCAGACATAGGGAGGGAAGTGGAAGCAAGCTTACCGCTGAGCGGAGAGCCAGATGTGGGGCTCGATCCCAGGACCCTGAGATCATGACCTGAGCTGAAGGCAGATGCTCTAACCCACTGAGCCACCCAGGTACCCCTATTTTAAATAAAGTTTAAAAAGAATAAAATTTTATAAAATCTCAAACTGATATTTAAACTTCATTTATTGAGATCATTGAAAAAGGACCTGGTTGAAAATAGCATGGAGGGTGAGGTCAGATTCTATTTAATAAAAAAGACACGAATACATAATACAACTGTTAAGGCTCCTGAATATATGATTCCTGAAAGACATATTGCCAGTGGGAAAATAATTACACTTTTATTTAAAATAAATGGAAGGAGCCTCCCTAAGTTGCCTTTGAATTTTCTGTTGAAAAGACATTAGTTAGTAGAGTGGAATTCTCCTATAAGTTGAGATGGGTAGAGGACAGACTGAGGGTTGGTGGAGGGTGGTGGGTGGGGCGATGGGCTAGATGGGTGATAGGTATTAAGAGGGCACTCATTATGATGAGCACTAGGTGTTGTATGTAAGTGATAAATCACTGAAACCAATATTGCACTGTATGTTAACTAACTAGTATTTAAATAAAAATTTGAAAACAAACAAACAAAAAAGAAAACAAATTAGCTTGAAAGCTTTCAGAACTGCCCTGATCCAGATAGAGGTCTGGGTGAGTCTGTAGTAGCTTATCCATGATAATGTGCATGTAGAGGGGGAGAAGATTGCTCTTTTACACTTCTTAAGAACAAAAAAGGGAAAATGTAAAAGTTTTTTCAGTTAAAATACTTTGCCTTATTAAAATAAACAAAGTATTGATCAACATCTTCACTGGGCTAATAACTAAGAAATTTTCTTCCTAGCATATGAAGAATACACCTTATTAAAAAAAAAAAACTCAAAAAATAAAGTAGAGACTATCACAAACAACAGTTTTGAATTTGTATGCTGGCAAAACCAAAAGGGTCAGTCAGCCAAGATTCAAAGAAATTTTAAATGCATGGTTTTAGATGAAGTAGACCTTGGATTGTGATAAAATAAGAGAACAACTGAGGTACTGCTGGTTCATTGTTTTAAAAGTTAAATCTGCAATATACAATGATATGATTAATAATACTAATAATTGTGGATTTTTTCCTCACTTTAGTGAAGAATCATTTTTCGAAGTTTTTATTCAATTAGTGAACTTATAGCTTCATAGTGGTTTTAGATATTGTAAGAATAAGTTATTGATAAATAATAAAAAGAAGAAATAAAACGATATATTTGAGATCAATTACTTAATTGATCTTTTATTTTTTAAATAAAATCTGTTTATCGGGGCGCCTGGGTGGCTCAGTGGGTTAAGCCGCTGCCTTCGGCTCAGGTCATGATCCCAGGATCCTGGGATCGAGCCCCACATCGGGCTCTCTGCTCAGCAGGGAGCCTGCTTCCTCCTCTCTCTCTGCCTGCCTCTCTGCCTGCTTGTGATCTCTCTCTGTCAAATAAATAAATAAAATCTTTAAAAAAAAAAAATTAAAATCTGTTTATACTAAAGTCTACAACATGATGGTGTGATATACATATGCATAACAGAATTATTACAACAGTCAAGCTAATTAAATACCCACTTGGGGAATTTGGGCTTCTTTTCTCTACAAGTCTTGGCATTGTGTTGCTGTAAGTCCTGGTTCTCAGTGGAAAAAGCTTTCTACCTTGGTGCAAGAGTTCAATTTTATGTAAGCTTAAATCCCATAAATTGCTCCTGGCCAATTCGAGCTCCTGTGGCCAAAAATCCGTGAGCAAGGGAAAGACTCCCCACTCTAGGAAGGTAATTAACCTTGATCATCAGGAGGAGGTAGGACTGATGTGCATAATGAAGGCTAGCACTGAATTATCTTTTAATATTCTCTTGGCCAGTTTTGGTGGTAAAAGGACAAGTGTCCCAGACAAGGCCTGAGAAAGGCATGGTGACCAGGAGCTTTGATCTTTCAGGTTTGAGGGTCTAGCTTAGCAGATGTGTTAGCCAAAGATAAGGGGGATCTAGAAAGAATTATTGAGAGGAAGAGTATGTGTCAATTGTGACTTTGAGTCCAGCTGTGGTAGTAGTGATTAAGTTTGTTTCAACAACCTTCTTCTTGATTGTTTTGTCAAGAATAGAGACTAAGCAAAATCCCAGAGAACTCATCTCTCAGGGGAAGCCTTGTTCTGTAAGGCACATGGATCGGTGTGGCACACAGAGAAGGCTGTAGGGAAGGCTGGGGTTCTTTCTCCAGCACAGAGACTTACTCCCATCACCTCTCTGGAAGATTGGCTGCTGACAGTGCACATCTGAGTCCCTGTCTTAGAATTGTCTTTGGCCCATGAGAACTGTCTTGTCTGTCCTGTCCCCTCCCCAGGGCAATGTATGACTAATGACTAGTGAATTGTATTATAGAAGGGCAACTGATCCCAGTTTAGTACCACTTGAAAGGTCCATCCAAGATCTACATCTCCCTGTAGAATTGGCTGAGGTCTGTTGTAACTATATTGCTTTTCCACTCTCCCCTCTGCCTGTCTGCTTCCCTCACTCTCTTACAGGTATTGTTCCAGAGAATAAGACAGTATTCTGAGCCATCTCAGAGTCCATTTTCCAGAAAATCTGATCTGAGATAGTAGATATGTCAGTATATTACATATCCATAGAAATACCCCAGATTTTATCAAGACTTGTCTTGGGTGATGGGACTTTGGAAAATTTTAAGTTTCCACATTATATTGTTCTGCTTTTATAAGTGTTTCTGTATTGGTCATACCTTATAGTCATAGTTAGAATAAATCAATAATTTATAAAGTAAAACAAAATAAGAAGGAATGCTATATTTGAAGTCAGAAAATTTAGGTTCTGTGGCTAAAATACTGGCTGTGTAGCTTTTTGTCAAATCATTTAGCAGCTTTTCTTCTGTAATTTAGTTTTGTCTTCTACCAGATGTGGATAGTCATTATTACACTGCCTGGATTTGTTTTGAGGTGGTGCATAATGAATATGAAACACTTAGAATACTGTAATGTACTATAGAGATGTTATTTGTTTGTGATTTTATTATGTCTTGGAACTGTTTCCTACTGTTCTTACTTTTATGTTTGTGCCAAGTGAGAGTGATGCTGGCTTAAATGACTAAAAGGATCACTATTTACCTTTTATTTACCTTTTAAGTAAAGATTAGAGCTGGGCTAGTTCCCTTAATCAGACTGTACCCTGATCAGAACTTTGACATCCTTTATAGGTTAAAGGAAGTCAATATCTTGTTTGAGTTCTGCAGCAATTCTGCATATCAGGTCTGTGATTATTACCTCTGGGACTCAAAGCCAGAACACTCATTGCCTTCAAAATAAATCATTCTCAAGGCATTTCTTTAACTGTTAGGAAATAATTAATGAATGCTCTTTGAAGAATCCTGCTTTTACTGAACTTCCAGAAAGAATTCTACTGGTTGTAAGATCTAGTAAGGTTGGGACACTTTGAATCTTATTTAAAGGAGTCTTTAAATTGTCCCTTGACAGCAGCACAGGAACACGTAGTTATTACAATTCTGTCTGCCGCTAACATGAAAAGCAGCTGTTCTTCACTGTTGAAGGAATCCGTCTCAAATGAAATTTATGATAACTACCTGTAAAGTCATCTGACTTCTGTAGCTAAACTAGCCTGGTTCTGGTAAAACTAATTTGAAAATGTAGCCTGCATTTCTATATCTAGTATTTGACTAAATGGTTTCCCCCTCTGTGGTAAGTAATAAAAGGAGACAGAGTGTATCTAATAAAAGGCTTAATTGAGACTGAAGCCGATGAGGTTCTATTTTTATACTAGTTAGTCATGACATGCAGTGGATTTGTGTTCACAGAGAACTCTGACAAATTTAGAAGCAGCATTGCCCTTGCACAAGCACATGTTTTAAGCAAGTGTGCAGAGTCTGAAATTCTGTATTTTGGGAGTTACTACTGGGGAAGCTTTCACATAGAGAAAGCTAAGTAAGAACTCTTACACATAAAAAGTTGTAGCTTTGTTGCTGGAGTTTTCTACTTAGGAAAAAACTTAGAATGGAAAAAACAGATATCCCTTCTCAGACTGGTAATCTGTCAAGGCCAAGATGTTAAGAAGTGGTCTCTGTGGGTCCCTATTCTAAAAGGAGGGACAATATGTCACTAAAAGGGGAATACTGTATTTCCTGATGATAGGAGCTATTTTTTATATGCAACTTTGTAACTTTCTGTGGCAGAATACTAGTACTAATACTAATACTAGAATACTAGTTATGTAGTGTTCTCTACAGTTAGGGAAGAGGTTAAAGGGAGAGAGAAATAACTTATTGTTGTCAGTGTTACATATAGCCAGGTCAGATAAAAAATATGGATGCTATTTTGATAAATTACAAAAAATTGGGCCCTGAAAAGGGAAAGCTCTTAACTTTCTGAAACCTCATTGGAAGTCTTCTTTTCCTTAAAAATAATATAATATTTTGGGGCACCTGGGTGGCTCAGTGGGTTAAAGCCTCTGTCTTTGGCTCAGGTCATGGTCTCAGGGTCCTGGGATCAAGCCCCATGTTGGGCTCTCTGCTCAGCAGGGAGCCTGCTTCCCCCTCTCTCTCTGCCTGTTTCTCTGCCTACTTGTGATCTCTCTCTCTGTGTCAAATAGATAAATAAAATCTTAAAAAAAAAAGAAAAAATAATATAATATTTCCATTTTTACTCAGATTTATTGACATATAATTACATATAATAATAAAATGCGCATAAAGTGTACAGTTTGATAATTTTTGGCATATATGTACACCCATAAGTCATAATGAAGGTGTATGTCACCCCTGAAATTTCACTGTGACCCTTTATAATTCTTCCCTCTTTCCATTCCCCTGTTTTATCTTCAGATAAACACTAACTTGCTTTTTACTCCTATAGATCAGTTTATGTTAATTAGACACCTTTGTAAGAGGAGTCATAAGAGTAGGTGCTTTCTTGTCTGCTGCTTTCATACAACATAATTATTTTGAGATCCACTCATAGAGTTGCATGTATCTATAGCATATTTTAAATTGATGAATAGTATTCTATTGTTTGGATTTACCACAATTTGTTTAACCATTCAAGTGCTGATGGACATTTGAGTTCTTTAATGAATATTCATTTCATTTTTCCTATAATGTTTTTGAAAGTACAGAAAGCAGTAAAAAGAGCACATAATGAACTTATATCTAACTGTTCACAAAAGCAAGTGGTCAAGTGCCAATTGGAGGAACCATGGGAAAAAGTGGACATGTTCTTACGATTTGTTGTAACCTGGTCAGACAGGTATCTAGACTTTAGAAAAGCAAATTTTAAAGAGTTTGGATAACAAACATAGATACATATAGCTGCAGCAAAGACATTGATTACAGAGGATAACCTGCTAAAACAGAGAATCGAGCATGTAATGGCTCAACACAATGGAGTGGTGTCTTTCCTAGGACTCCTGGGAGTTGCAGAGACCCTTTGAAAGCTCTGTGAGGTCAAAATCAGTTTTTGATTGATACCAAAGACGTTACTATTTCTCACTTTCATCCTTTCAACAGTTGGAGTTCCTTTCAAACTCCAACAGTGGAGTTTTTTCATTCTCATCCTTGGAACAGTTACAGTGGAATTTTCCAGAGAGTACGTAAAATGTGCTGTTACAACAGATTGAATGCAGAAGCAGATAACAAGAATCCAGCTGTCTTGTATTAAACCAGATTTTTGTTAAAAAAAAAATACAGGTTTTTAAAAAAGATTTTATTTATTTATTTGCAAGAGAGCAAGATCATATGGGGGTGGGAGAGGCAGACTTACCACAGAGTATGGAGCCTAATGCAGGGCTTGATCCCATGACCCTGAGATCATGACCTGAGCTGAAAGCAGACACTTAATCGACTGAACCACTCAGGTGCCCCTAAACCAGACTTCTAAAGAGATATGCAGAAATGTGTAAACTGTACTTACTAATTTTTTGGGACAAGCTATTTCCTAAAATATGACACTAATGTTAACACATAATTGGTTTATTATTATGATATCATATGACTTAATATTCTTAAATTTTCTGATGAAAATATCCAATATGATATTGATAAAGTACATATAAATAAAAGCTCTTTGGAGTTTTCAGTACTTTGTAAGCATGCAAGGAGAATGTGCGATCAAAGAGCTTGTGAAACCTTGCAATGCAGAATTATTTAGCACTCAGGTAATAATCTTAGGTGGATTTTCCTGCCTAGTGGTGGCTTTTATCTATGAAATCATTCATCAACCCAAGCTCCTTACATCTTGTAGCTGCTATATGCTCTAGGGCTTCCTTGCTACATTCATCTAGACAGCAAAATAAGAAATGTTAGGGAACTTTCCTAAAAACCATGTCAGAAAAGTAATAAATCTCATTTTTACTCATATTCTGTTATTGAGAATTTAATATGTAACCCACTCAGCTACAAGAGGGGCATGTAGTATCAAGTGGGGCAGCCATTTTCTGGCTAAAAGGTATTTTATGGAAGAGGATGAGGATGAATTTTGGTGAATATTAGCAAGGATGTGGCTTTAATAGTACTATTTCATATTATTTTATTGAGTAGAACATCCAAACTTTATTTATTGATATTTTGATATTTTGATATTTATTGATATTGATATTTATTGAGCATTTTAATGGCAGAGGTCATGAGTTATTTATCTTTCAGTCTCCTAAATGCAAATAAATGCAATTCTTGGTGGAATAAGTGCTAATAATGTTTGTGAAATAGTGGCTGATCTAGTGAATAGGTGAATGGATTAAAAGAGGCTAATTTTAATGCAACATAACATAAAATATGGAATAATTAAAGATTTGTTTGGAGCAGTATTTTCAAACTGGAAAGTGTTAAATTTTTGGATGATACAGTTGGGAAGAAAAATTAAATATTGAATAATATCTGTCCTCCAAATTGGGGGGATAACTTGATGGATTGAATATATTTCATAAAATTGGTAAGATTATATTCAATTGAAATGCATAAAATCTTGTTTTGGGGTTTGAAGAACTTAACTGCAAAGATAGTAAAGAGAACAGTTCTAACACTACTTCAAGGAAAAATTTACTTAGTTCATTTAGTCCATCACAAGTCCAGTTTGAGTTGAGATGTGAAATCGTTGATAAAAGATACTACAGGTCTAAGCAGTGTTACTAGAGGCAGAAGTAGATCTGGGAATAAGTGGTTCTATTCCATTCTGTAATTCTGACCCCTTTGCCACACTAAATCACTAAGTCACTAAGCCACTAAGAGGTCCAAAAAATCATGCTCCTAGGAGGAAGAGTTTTAGACTTGGGAACATTTGTCACTGAAAAGTGAAGATACACAATGGAACAGGATAACTTTAACAAATATTTGAAAAGTGTTGATGAGAAGAGGGATTAGGTTTATTCTCTAGGTAGATTTTTAGCATAAAGTGGCATTTTTAACTTCTGCACATTATACATTTTTGGCTGGATAATCTTTTGATGTTGAGGGGCTCTCTGGTGCATTGCAAGATGTTTAGCGACATCTATGAGCTTGTCCACTGGGTGCAAGCAACACCCCTTGACAACAGAAAATGTGTCCAGACATTGCCAAATATTCTCTGGTGGGCAAATCCATCCTTTTCCCGCTTAGGTTAAGAACCATGGAGTGGAATAACAAACAAATACTAATAGGCAGCTTAAAGTATTAGTTTATCTTCAATGTACAGAAGGAATTTTTCTTAATTACAACTCTCTATAATGACATTCTCTGACTTGGTAGTGATTGAGCTTTGATCCACTACTGGATCTGTTTTAGCAGAAGACTTTTGGTTATGTATCAAGTATATCATTGAGGGAATTTATATATATATATATATATATATATATATATTTAAGATTTTATTTATTTATTTGACAGAGAGAGATCACAAGTAGGCAGAGAGAGAGAGAGGAGGAAGCAGGCTCCCTGCTCGGAGCAGGCTCCCTGCCGAGCAGAGAGCCCGATGCGGGGCTCGATCCCAGGACCCTGAGATCATGACCTGAGCCGAAGGCAGCGCTTAACCCACTGAGCCACCCAGGCGCCCCGGGAATTTATATTTTTGATGTGAGGTTAGATGAACTTATTTATGAATTCCCATTCAACCGTAGATTCTGTGATGTCATGACTCAGTATAGATTATTATCTGCCTCTTGGAGATTCCCTACTGGATATCATACTTTTGATTAGCATCACATATAGATGCTGAAAATTTTTAAGTATTTTTTGGAAAATTAATCATAACCATTACATTTTATTCCATATAAGAAATATAGAATAAATAAAACAGTGTGGAGTCAAAGGACCCTTGAATTCTGAGTTTGTATTTTGTCCTGCTTCTGTGACCCTGGGTATTTTTTCCAAGCTCACTGTCTGAATTCCTCATTATTAAATAGTAAAATATTCTAGGTCCTCAGTACTTGCCAAATTTTTTTGAGAGTTAAGTGAGATAACATATGTGAAAACTCTTGGAGATACCGGCATTATTGTATAAAATCATTAAAATAAAATGATTCCATTGCTTCTGTTATTTTGCTCAATACTTACTTGAGTTTTTCACTTCTCAGTAATAAATATTAAAGAGCATCAAAAACTACACTCAAATGGTTTTTAAAGAAAATATAGTTTTTGTATACATTTAAAAATGATTATTCTAATAATATTGTGCACTAGTGAACCTATTATTCATGAGTTGAGTAGGATGTAAATTGGAGATTCTGAGGACACTCTTAATGGTCTCTGCACTTATTATATCCTGCAGATTTGCACCTATCATTAACTTCGTTACCACACAGGTCTAAGGAAATGCATGGCAGTGGCAGCCCCAGGAAGGCCAGATGGCATGCAGGTGTTTATAATGGCAATCTAATTGCGTTGGCCATTGAGGTCGTCAGAATGTTCCAGACCTTGATCTTATTGACCTCTGGGAAAGAACATACTTGTTCTGTCTGGCTACTAATTTTTAAGTGGGTTATAAATCACTGTTACTGTGTAAGAAAAAAAAGTTTTCTTGTTTAGCTCTGTCATTTCCCTTACTGATCTTTATGTTTGAGAGATGGATATAATTTTATTGGGGTAAGAAAAGGAACTACAGACAGATGGGCTGTTAGGGTTTGTATACAAAAATGCATGCAAAGGTCTGACTAGTAATATCTTCTAGCCCAAGCCATGTTCTTGAGTAAATTATCTAGAATTTACATTTGAAAGATCTCTTTGAGATCATTTCCCATCTGTGACCTGACAGCTTGGAGATGAACATTTAGTGTTTTTAAAGAGCTACCGTTTTACATTTGACACATGTGTGTCGAATGAAAGCTCGACTTTTTCATTCTCTAATCTCGTTTAAACTCTCCTTACATATGGATAATTACAGGATTTCTTTGTGGCATCTGCTATGTGAGAGGGATGATGTCTGTTACTGAAAGTCATGCAAAAGGATTTCGCCATTTGTTGATTATTTACTTAACAATTGTAGTATTTATTCTACATGTGTAGGTTTCTGTTCCTCTTTCTCTTTCCATCTCATCTTCAAGTTTTGCCATAATCCATCTGTCTTAAAGGTATATGATTTATGCTTGTACTATAAAGCAAACAAGCAGTTTTAAATTCTGAGGATAAGATGATTCATTTTATTTTATTTTATCTTTTTAAGATTTTATTTATTTATTCGGGAGATAAATAAAGATTTATAACAAATAAGATTTTATTTATTTATTCACAAATAGGCAGAGAGGCAGGCAGAGAGAGAGGGAGAAGCAGGCTCCCCAGAACAGAGAGCCCAAAGTGGGGGTCGATCCTAGAACCCTGAGATCATGACCTGACCCAAAGGTAGAGGCTTAATCCACTGAGCCACCCAGGCGCCCAGATAATTCATTTTATATTTGGTTCTTTAAGATATAGCAGTTCATACTGTGAATTTATTTCATTGTTGTTATTATTTAGGGTGATCATCTGTTTGAAATTCTTTTAGAAATGGTAAAAATGTAACACTTTAAGTGTAATGTTTTTCAAGAAAATATATTTCATAGGTTTATTTCATTGTTATGTTTTAATTAATGTCTTTTGGCTGAACTCATCATAAAAAGATCTTTTAAAATCTTGTGTTTCTGAGGTTTGCAATTTTTACACTCATTTTGTCATTGATCCATTATTTTCTTCCCTGTTTTTACAAAATCATGTATTCACATTAAAGTCAGTTTTTAAAAGAAAAAAAATTTCACAATTTCAATAATGGAACCCAGCTTTTAAGAAATATTTTTTGTAGTCTTTGTTTTGTCAGTATACTTGTATAATTACAATTTTATATTTTTTAAGATTCTTATATTAAGTATTTTAAATATTTCTACAATTATTATTGTCAAGAAGTACATAGTATTCTGTTAGATATTTCACTGATTTACGTAACCATTCCTTTCCATCCTTTTATTAAATTCTTTTTTACTACTTTTGATAATGCTATAATGAATATTTCTGCTTGGATAGCTATTCTTTCTCTGCTGAATTAATTGCTTATGAATATTTTATGACTTTTGAAGCTTATTATCATTTTGCAGCCAGAAAAATTCATGGATACAATATTAAAGTGTTACAATTATATATAAATGTATTAGTTTTACCACGTCATCAAAATTTGGTGTCAATACTTTAATTTTTTTTCATTTTAACAGATATAAAATTATATCTTAATCATGATCTAATTTTCATTTTTTGATTATATCAAGAAAAGACTGAGTATTTTTCAAAATTCTAGAAACTTTTTGTATTCCCTTTCATGTGACTTGTCTCTGGGATCTTAGGTATTCTTGGGGCATTTACATAAACTATTTTGTATAGGTGCTGGTACTTTGTCATACTTTTTTTTTTTTTTTTTTTTTTTTTTTTTTAAAGATTTTATTTTTTATTTGTCAGAGAGAGAGCGAGCGAGAGCGAGCACAGGCAGACAGAGTGGAAGGCAGAGTCAGAGGGAGAAGCAGGCTCCCTGCCGAGCAAGGAGCCCGATGTGGGACTCGATCCCAGGACGCTGGGATCATGACCTGAGCCGAAGGCAGCTGCTTAACCAACTGAGCCACCCAGGCGTCCCTACTTTGTCATACTTAATGAGTACTTTCCCAAATTGGTTTTCTTTGGTATTCTATTTTTCTTATTTTCAAATATATTGTATGAATGTTTTGGTAGCCAAATATGTCAGACTTCCCTTTATGATACTGTTATTGCAAAACTGTTTTCCATTTTATTTTTTTAAAATTAAAAAAAAAATTTTTTATAAATATTTTATTTATTTATTTGACAGACAGAGACCACAAGTAGGCAGAGAGGCAGGCAGAGAGAGAGAGAGGGAAGCAGGTTCCCCTCTCTCCCCTCGGGCAGAGGCCTGGTATGGGACTTGATTCCAGGACCCTGAGATCATGACCTGAGCTGAAGGCAGCGGCTTAACCCACTGAGCCACCCAGGTGCCCCTGTTCCCCATTTTAGAAATGAACTTTTTCTATAGTTGATCTCAGAGCAGAGAATAAATTCATGTAAAATTTCTAAATCCTTATTTATGCAGGATGGCTTTCATCAGTGAATTGGCAATTTTGAAAACAGAGTAAGATATTTTACTATGGGTATTACAGGCTATTTGGAGATAGAAATTCAGAGCTATTCTTGGGATGGATTACTTGTATCATATGAGTAAAAAAAATTCCTTAATATGTATTTATATTTATATTTGTATGTTGTAAAAGGCAAAATTATTCTGACACGTGTTAAAATAGTAGTCGTCAAAGTTATCGTAATGGGAGAGAGAAATGGGGCACAACTCAAACAACATTGAAAAGCAGGGGTTTATAGCCAAGCATCACACTGAAAGGGCTCAGTGCATAGAAAATTACTAACAGGAGACATCCAGTTTAGGGGGAATCCTTGTTATATTGACCTACGAAGATTCTTGGTGAAGGCAAGTCACGGTGATCAGATAACACTTGGGGGATGGTGTGGGATGAGGAATTTAATCAGATGTTATAGGTGATAATGGTGTCGTGGGTGGGACACTCTATTAATGGCTTAAT
This sequence comes from Mustela erminea, assembly GCF_009829155.1. Classification (NCBI taxonomy): domain Eukaryota; kingdom Metazoa; phylum Chordata; class Mammalia; order Carnivora; family Mustelidae; genus Mustela; species Mustela erminea. The sequence goes on from NC_045626.1 coordinate 50,542,082, forward strand.
AGAGTGTTTGCTACAACAGGACCAGGCAGACTTGAGGACAAGGCCCAAGGACCAGACCTTATTGAGAAGAGGGCTCAGAGATGCCCAACTTGTTTGCTCAAGGAGAGAGCCTTTGTTAATGTATATGTATCATGATTTTACTTTGTTCTGAGAATTATCTTACCAGATTGTAGAAGGATAATCTGAGTGGCAGAGGCAGAACCAGAAGTTGTGGTGAAAAGTTAAACAAGTTGTACCTAGAGTGAAACAAAGAAAAAAGAAGAACAAAAATCAATTCAGACGTTCCCTGACTCTCAACAAGTTATTATTCTCTAAGTCTCTGTTTCCTATTAGTTGGGTTGGAAGATAATGATAATGCATACTTTAGAAGGCCCTATACAGGTAAATGTTATAATGTAGGAGATGTTTCCCAAGTCAATGCAGGTTCTGTTAGCATGAAGTTATGACTACGTTTGAGCAGTCAAGGAAGGGAGTCAAGAAGAGCTATGGAATAGGAATATGGCAGAGACTGTTAGCTGTCTCCTAATATCCATCTTGTCCTTTCTCTATTGTAGAACTTTGGCTTACAGCTGGGTGAATTACTGCCCACTCATAGTCTACTGTCCAGCCAACCTCTTTGATCACTTAATGTGGCTGTGGAATTGAGTTATGCTCATGAGAAGTGAGCAGAAGTGTGGGGATATGGTCATGTGTGTTTTCTTACAATCCTCACCTAGAAGCTGAATTAACTTTGTAATTCAGTTACTTTTGTCAGAAATGCTCTGTACTCTCATAACTATGCCTTTCAGGCTTTTATCCCCCAGAACATGTTGTTATTGCAAATTTCCGTTGTAGATAGCTGTTTTTGATTGGTTTATATTTCCTCTGATATTTTAAATTAACATCAGAGGTAGAATTTCGTGATTCATCAGTTGTATATAGTGCTCATTACATCGGGTGCCCTCCTTAATACCCAACATCCAGTTATCCCTCCCCCTACCCTTCTCCCCTCTAACATCCCTCAGTGTCTCTTATGGTTTGTCTCCTTCTCTATTTTCTTATTTTATTTTTCCTTCCCTTCTCCCATGTTCATCTGTTTTGTTTCTTAAATCCCACATGTAAGTGAAATCATGTATTTGTCTTTCTCTGACTGATTGACTTCATTTAGCATTATCCCCTCCAGTTCCATCTATGTCTAATGACTGAGTAATATTCCACTGTGTATGTCTTTATCCATTCATTTGCTAATGGACATCTGGCCTCTTTTTGTATTTGGCTGTTGTGGAAATCACTACTGTAAACATTGGGGACATGTGCAACTCACTATGTTTGTATCCTTTGAATAAATGCCTAGCAGTGCAATTGCTGGGTCATAGGGTAACCCTATTTTTAACTTTTTGAGGGACCCCCATACTTTTTCTGGAGAGGCTGTACCAGCTTACATTCCTACCAACAGTGTAAGAGGGTTTCCTTTTCTCCACATCTTTGCTATTCTGTTGTTTCCTGAGTTGTTAATTTTAGCAATTCCTCTGATTTTTCTTTCACACTTCTGTTACCAATGGGTGTTTCTCTTGCAACCAGGAATGTTTAAAAAGAACTGCATGTTAGCAGAACAAAAACAGAGGACTTTATCTTTGAATCACGATTTGCTCTGAAATCTTTAAATTTTGAGATAACATGGCTAAACTGCACAAAAATTAATTTCCAACTTTGTTACTTCTTGAACAGACTTCTGTAAAAGGCCCTCAATTTTATTGTTACTCAAATTGAACTTATCAGAGTGACTATGAAGAATATCAATTATTTAGTCAAATGTCCATTTGGGGCCCAGAATTATCCACCGAGTTTATGCTAAAGGTCTGGATAATTGTGTAGTAGTGCACTCATTCATATTAGAGATGTATTTGAAAATCTTGAGGAACGAGGCCTTGGATTAGTTTGCATTCCTACTGAGAGTGTAACAGGGTTCCCCTTTCTCCGCATCCTTGCCAACATCTGTTTTTATTAATTTTAGCCATCTGACAGGTGTGAGGTGGTATCTCATATGGTTTTGATTTGTATTTTCCCGATGATGAATGATGTTGAGCATCCTTTCATATGTCTACTAGCCATCTGTATGTCTTTGGGAAAATGTTGATTCTGGTCTTCTGCCCATTTTTTAGCTGAATTATTTGTTTTTGGGTGTTGTGTTTGATAAGTTATTTACATATTTTGGGTACTAGCCCTTTATCTGATATGTCATTTGCAAATATCTTCTATTCAGTACTTGGTCTTTTAAATTTATTGACTGTTTCCTTCGCTGTGCAGAAGTTTTGTTTTGTTTTGTTTTTAAATCTTGATGAAGTACTAATAGTTCAATTTTGCGTTTGTTTTTCTTGCCTCCAGCAATGTGAATAGTAAGAAGTTGCTGTGGTCAAGGTCAAAGAGGTTGCTGCCTGTGTTCTCCTCTAGGATTTTGATGGCTTTCTGTCCGATATTTTGGTCTTTCATTGATTTTGAGTCATTTTTGTGTAAGAAAATGTGTAGGAAATGGTCCAGTTTCATTCTTTTGTATGTGGCTGTCCTATTTTCCCCTACACCATTTGTTGAAGAGTCTTTTTTCCTATTGGATATTCCTTATTGCTTTGTCAGAAATTAGTTGACCATGTGGTGGTGCGTCCATTTCTGGGTTTTCTATTCTGTTCCATCTATCTATGTGCCTGTTTTTGTGCAAGTACCATACTCTCTTGATGACTAAAGCTTTGTAATATAACTTCAAGTCTGAAATTATGGTGTCTCTAGCTTTGCTTTTCTTTTACAGAATTACTTTGGCTACTCAGGGTTTTCCTGTTTCCATATAAATTTTAGGATAGTTCTAGCTCTCTGAAAAATGCTGGTGGTATTTAGAGAGGGATTGAATTTAATATGTAGATTGCTTTGGGTAGCATAGACATTTTAACAATATTTGTTCTTCTAGTCCATGAGCATGGAATGTTTTTCCATTTTTTGGTATCTTCTTCAATTTCTTCCATATGTGTTCTGTAGTTTTCAAAGTACAGATCTTTCACCTCTTTGGTTAGGTTTATTCCTCGGTATCTTACGGTTTTTAGTGCAATTGAAAATATGACTGATTCCTTGATTTCTCTTTCTGCTGCTTCATTATTGATATATAGAAATGCAACAGATTTCTGCATGTTGATTTTATATCCTGGGACTTGCTGAATTCATGTGTCAGTTCTAGCAATTTTTTGGTGAAGTATTTTAGGTTTTCTACATAGCATATCGTGCAGTCTGCAAAAAGTAAAAGTCTGATTTCTTTCTTGCTGATTTAGATGCCTTTTATTTCTTTTTGTTGTCTTATTGCTGAGACTAGGACTTCTAGCATTATGTTGAACAACAGTGGTAAGAATGGACATCCTTGTCCTGTTCCTGACCGTAGACAAAATGTTTTCAGTTTTTCTCCATTGAGGATGTTATTAGCTGTGGGTCTTTCATATATGGCCTTTATGATGTTGAGGTATGTTCCCTGTATCTCAACTTTGTTCAGCATTTTTATCAAGAATATGTGCTTTATTTTGTCAAATGCTTTTTCTGCATCTATTGAGAGGATTATGTGGTTCTTTTTTTTTTTTAAATTTTATTTATTTATTTATTTGACAGACAGAGATCACAAGTAGGCTGAGAGGCAGGTAGAGAGAGAGGAAGGGAAGCAGGCTCCCTGCCAAGCAGAGAGCCCAATGTGGGGCTCGATCCCAGGACCCTGGGATCATGACCTGAGCCGAAGGCAGAGGCTTTAAACCACTGAGCCACCCAGGTGCCCCGATTATGTGGTTCTTATCCCTTCTTTTATTAATGTGGTATATTACATTGATTGATTTGTGAATATTGAATCACCCTTGCAGCCAGGAAATAAATCCCATTTGATCATGGTAAATAATCCTTTTAATGTACTGTTGGATTCAATATGCTAGTATCTTGCTGAGAATTTTTGCATCCATGTTCACCAGGAATATTGGCCTGTAATTCTCCTTTTCAGTGGGGTCTTTGTCTGGTTTTGGAATCAGGATGATGCTGGCTTCATTGAATGAGTCTGGAGGTTTTCCTTCCACTTCTATTTTTTCAAACAGCTTGAGAAGGATAGGTATTAACTCTTCTTTAAATGGCTGGTAGAATTCCCCTGGGAAGCCATCTGGTCCTGGACTTCTGTTTGTTGGGAGATTTTTGATTACTGATTCAATTTCTGGCTGTGAGTCTGTTCAAATTTTCTATTTCTTCCTGTTTCAATTTTGGTAGTTTATATGTTTCTAGGAATTTATCCATTTCTTCCTGATTGCCCAATTTGTTGGCATGTAATTGCTCATAATGTTCTTTTATAATTGTTTTTATTTCCAATGTTGGTTGGAATTTCTCCTCTTTCATTTGTAATTTTATTAACTTGGGTTCTTTTTCTTTTCTTTTTGGTAAGTCTGGCTAGGGGGTTATCAATTTTACTAGTTTTTTCAAAGAACCAGCTCCTAGTTTTCTTAAGATATTCTACTAGATTTTTGTTTGTTTCTGTATCATTTATTTTTGTTCTAGTCTTTATTATTTCCCTTCTTCTGCTGGCTTTAGGCTTTATTTGCTGCTCTTTTTCCAGTTCCATTAGGTGTAAGGTTAGGTTGTATATTTGAGACTTGTCTTGCTTCTTTAGGTAGACCTGTATTGCTATGTACTTTCCTCTTATTAATGATTTTGCTGCATCTCGAAGGTTTTGGACTGTCATGTTTTCATTTTCATTTGTTTCCATGTGTTTTTTTATTTATTGTTAATTTCCTGGTTAACCCTGTCATTTTTTAAAAAGTTTTTATTTATGTATTTGAGAGAGAGAGAGAGAGAGAGAGAGCATGAGAAGGGGGAGGGGCAGAGTGAGAGGGATAGACTCCTCCCGGAGAGGGGACCCCAACTGAAAGCCCAATCTCAGGACCCTGGGATCATGACCTGAGCTGAAGGTGGACACCTAACCACCTGAACTACCCCAGTACCCCTAACCCATTCATTCTTTAGTAGGATATTCTTTAACCTCTATGTATTTGTGGTCTTTCCAAATTTTTCTTGTGCTTGGCTTCAAGTTTCATCATACTGTGGTCTGAAATTATGCATGGTATGATCTCCATCTTTTCGTACTAGTTGAAGCTTGATTCGTGACCCAATATGTGATCAGTTCAGGAGAATGTTCCATGTGAACTGGAAAAGAATGTGTATTCTCCTGCTTTAAGATAAAATGTTCTGAACATATCTCCTAAGTCCATCTGATCCAGTGTATCCCTGAAAGTTATTGTTTCCTTGTTGATTTTCTACTTAGATTATCTGTCCCTTGCTATGAGTGGGACATTATGATCTCTTGTTATTTTATTGTTATCAGTGAGTGTCTTTATGTTTGTTATTAACTGATTTATATATTTGGGTGGTCGCAAGTTGGGGGCATAATTATTTACAATTGTTAGATCTAGCAAGAAGGTCTTGGACTTTTCTTATAAATAACCTCTTACCTCCTTCCCTGAAAAGGAAAATGAAATTCCACAAATGATTATATCAAAATTTTCTGGTTCATTTCATTCCATTAGTCATGGAATGACTTTCCATTGGTTGAGAAAATGTTACTGAATTTCTATCCTTAGCAAAGTAAATTCTACCCCCCACCAGGATGGCTCCATTTTTTAAATCAATGTAAGCTATATTATTTTTCTTATAAAATTTTATCCTTTTGATATTTTTGTTGTTGCTTGTATATGCATGTAAGAAAGGATCTCAGATTCTGTGTTTCTATAATAAAAGCAACATAAAAATCACATGAAAGATGAATTTGGTTGGTTTTGTTAATGTTCTAATTAACATACCTGCAATGATTGTCTCATTAACACTTGTTTGTATAAGATGTCAATTCAATGAGACTTACCTTAAAAGGTTGTTTTTTTCCTTCTTTGTAGTTGTGTTTCCTGAAACAGAATATAAATGTCTGAGCCAGATACCACCTACAAAGATGCTTCTGAAGATTTACTTTTAATACTCATTAGTTTATAAATTAATTTCAACTCAGGGAAGATATTAGAAGAAAGGAAGATGGACTCATTTGTAATAACTCTATTGCTTTAGGAAATCATTAACTTTGGAAACCATGCAATTAGGGTGACTACATTTCTCTTTAAAATAGTACAAGTTAGGGAGACTTAGAGGCTGGATAAAAGGAACCAGTTCTAAAATGCAGGGGACTCAAGTGGCTTAATATATTCATGATTCAAGGGACTAAAATCTAGTCATATGAGGCTTTCCTGAGATATCACACTATGTTTTCCTTGCACAAGCGCACAAATTTAAAAATTCGAGTTCTTCCTTCTAATTCTAATTCACACTTTCTTCTAATTCTCTTGATTACAGTATATTTGCAGTTTCTTCATGAACTTTTTGTTGTACTTTGTTCACCCATCACTTTCCTAGGAGATATCACCTATGCGTTTTCCTCACCACCTGCTTATTAAATAAGCATGATTTCTTTTTTGAATTCTAGTTGTCTTGTCAGCCTTGATGAGCTGGACTGGGTAATATATATCATGTTTAGGGTGGCACCTCCATGTCCACGAAGCTCCTTTAAAAGGAGCAAGCCCTAAATATGTCTCCTGCTTCTCTGTGCCAATTCTGGCTTCCGAAGCCACCCTTGACCCTGGTAGCTTGACTCCAGTAACCCAAGGGATTGAAAGGCTCCTAAGTGCTTGAAGCAATTTGTAGTATAGTTCCCCACAATAAACGGTTGTTCCCCCTTGAATGGAAAGTGGTACCCTGTACTCTGAGAAATAATGTTTTTTTGGCAGTGCAGGAGGGAGAGGATATTGTCTGCCAGTTCTGTTCTATTGTTTTTCTACCTTCTAATGCTCGTTGTGACTAGACTGTATGCTTTTTATTATTTCTCCTGTTCCTCCATGTGTAGTTTGAGATAAGAGAAAGTATATTTATTTTTTAGGTGCCCCTGTCAGAATGGGGGCAGCAGAACTTGAGATTATCTGAGTAGCCATACAGAACAGATGCAGAAGTTCATTGTAATAGGGACTCCGAAACATGTTGCTTTGCAATGTAAAATTGCTGCTTTTCTGAGCTAGAGGGGTGGTTGGTCTACTACTTTGAATCTGGGCGAACTTTATGACTTAATTTAGCTAGTAGAAATTAGTAGAAATGACATTGTATGAGTTCCAAAACTTAGGCTGTAAGAAGGTCCCAGATGTGAAAGTGAGGGCATTTTAGACCCCCTAGTCTCAGTCAAGTAAGTAATAAATTAAAGATGCTTAAGTGACCAGGTGAGACCAACAGAAGAGTCAGCCAGCTGAGGCTAGCCAACCCATGGAATCATGAGATATAATACATTGTTGTTGTAAGCCCTTGACTGTGAGGGCTAGATATCAATAGATAACTGTGGATAGAAAATTACCAACAGGAGACATCCAGGTTAGTTTTTGTTGGTTTTGTTAATGTTCTAATTAACATACCTGCAATGATTGCCTCATTAACACTTGTTTGAAGATTTTACTGACTGTGCTCTGATTCCAGTGGAAGCTGCTAAGGTGGGATTTCAAACAAAACAAGGATATGCTAATTTTTAAAAAAAATTTTTATTGTGTTATGTTAGTCACCATACAATACATCATTAAGTTTTGATGTAGAGTTCCAAGATTCATTGTTTACATATAACACTCCATGCAATATGTGCTCCATGCAATATGTGCCCTCCTTGATACGTACCACCAGGTTTACCCATCCCCCCACCCCCTACCCTCTAAAACCCTCAGTTTGTCTATCAGAGTCCACAGTCTCTCATGGTTCATCTCTCCCTCTGATTTACCCCCTTCACTTTTCCTTTTGTTCTCCTAATGTCCTCTGTGTTATTCCTTATGTTCCATAAGTAAGTGAAACCATATGATAATCGACTTTCTCTGATTGACTTATTTCACTCAGCATAATTTCCTCCAGATTAATGCAAAAGTTGGGTATTCATCCTTTCTGATGGCTGATTAATATTCTAATATTCTCATGTTCTAGTGTTCTAATATTCTAGTGTTCTAAGTACTATTATAATACTACTGAGTAATATTCTAATGTTCTAGTGTTTAAGAAATGCTTCCAGGCTTTATCCTTCCAGGCATAAAGGATGAGCTGATTCTTCATAAGTGATACAGATAAAGAGACCATGATAAAATTGCCCACTTAGGATATACTGTTGGAGTATTATACACGTTTGCTGACACACCTGCCTGGGTGTGTTTTGTGAGGGTTAAGAGGGATGATATATCTGAAATTATGTGCATAAGAAGTGGTAGTGAATAGTCAAAATTATTAAAGAAAGATACAGTATGACTCTGAAAATAGGGTCCTTGGAAGCTAGTGTATTTTCCATACTAGATAAATCTACAGTTTTTATGAATTTCAACAAATATATACACACATTAACCACAAAACCAATCAGGATAAACATTTCCATTACCCCCCAATTTCCTTCATGCTCTTTGGAGTTAGTTCCCCAACCCTTCCCTTGCTCATGACACCTGCTGATTTATTTCCTGACACTGTAGTTTTAATTTGTCTTTTTTAAAATTTCATGTAAGTGGAATTATACACTGTGGACTCTTGTGTCTGTTTTTTTCACTCCCCATATTTTTGTGATTCATCCATTTGGTAGATCAATTTTTTGTTGCCCTTTATTGCCATATTGTTTTCCCATTTATGAATACACCAGCTTTTTCTCCCCTTTCCAATTAAATGTCAGTGGGCATTTCAGTTGTTTCTATGGATAGATTTTTTCTAAACGTATGTTTTTCCTTCTCTTGGTCAAAGATCAAAAGATCGAGTGGTGGAATTGCTGGGTTTCACTTAAGAGAATGCTTCACTTGATGAGAAAAGTTTCATTTTTTTGACCAAACTCCTTTTTTCTGCCTTACTGTTTAATACCATATTCCACTCCCATCATTAGTATATGGGAGTCCCAGCTGCTCCACATCTGTCTCAGTCTTTGGTGTGGTCAGTTGTGTTGATTCTAGTTGTTCAATTAGGTGTAGAGTGGTCTCTAATTATGATCTTAATTTTATTTCCCTGATGACTAATGATAATTAGTATATTTTATATATAGTGATTAGCCAATCTATTTATTTTTTAGTCCAGTGTCTATTTAAATATTTTGTGCAGGATCCAAACCACATAACCAAAGGTCTGTAGCTTGGCTTGACACAGTTTGGCTTCATTTGCTTCCTAGGTGAAACCATCTATATTGTTCCAAGATGGGGTAATTTCTGTAAAGAGTGACATGGAGCAAAGAAAAATCTAAAGTCCTATCAGTCAAGTAGGAGCTTATCAAATTTTACTGATGCTGAAAACGATAATTAAATACTAAATTGTGAAAGTATCTGGGAAAGATTTGACATTGATTCTTTTATGTTTGATTAATCAGTACCAAAGATATACTTGGTGACTGCTTCATAAACACATTCTGTTGTAAAGTCTTGTGATTTTTTATATGAGACCCATGTGAAATCTAGGTCATGTAACTACCTGTAGGAAGTGTCAGGATCAAATAGAATGAAGCTTGTGAGGAAAAGGAATCCATGGTTTAAATTCACTCCTCCCTCCATTCCTTCTTTCTCCTTGGCAGCTCCTCCCCTTCAACCTTCTCCCTTTTGAGGTGTGGTTGGGGAAAAATCTCTTTGAGCAACTGTAGTTAACGATTGACCTTCCTGCTCCTCTCAACTGTGAGTAACACTTTTTTTTTTTTTTTTTGGTTTTTGGTTAGCTTTACATCCAAAGAGAATATTTTTCAGTAGACAGTACTGTTTCCTGTGTGTGATAAAATTGACAAATTACACCTGTGCAAAGCACTATATTGGCTGTTCTATTTCTGTGAAGGCACTAAAGCAAGTGCACGTATTTTCCTGGGAATGTTAAAATGTCATCTCTGAGTGCTTTCTGCAGTATTTATGCTTCCCCAGGTGTATCTGTGCCACAAAAAAATGGGAAAAGAGATGCATACATTGTTTTCAGTTTGATCATTATAACTGCTCTTTGCATCTGAGGGAAAATATATTCTTTAAGTAGAAACTTAGCTACTTCTCACTCATGGTGAGCTCAGTTGTGACTACAGACCTGTACCCCTGGGGATAAAAACATATGTTTATAAAAAATAAAAAATTAAAAAAAAAAGACTAAAGTTAGTGCTAGTTAAAGGAGAACTAATTCTCATTATGCTACAGCTGTGCAGCCAAGTCTGGGACTGCTGATGAAACTGTGTCACACGCAGCTTTGTCACTTCTGCTTGGGCTGGGGGAGTCTGAGAACCACTGACCTATTTGGAAACTTTAATTATGCAGCAGTTAACTGGCCTAAAAATTGCATGGACTCATTCTATCCCCAGAGTAAAATAGTCTGTATAAACCACTTTTAACTGAGTCAAGCCCTGTTCTTATCCTCCTCCCTAACAAATTATAGTGGCTCACTCTTGTGTTTATTTTACTTCATGTAAAAAAATACTTATATAGGCAAATGACTTAAAGTATTTGGATCTTAATTACATATAGTGACTTATAAAGTATTAGCCTAAGATTCCACTTAAAGGCTGACTTATAACATTTATGTTAAAAAATATAAAGAGAACATGAAGAGAATGAAAATGCACAATCTTCCATAACCTTTTCTATTTTATGTCTTTTTTTTTTCAGAAAAATTGAGTCCTAGTTCAAATTACCTATACAACAATGGATTTTTAAAAATGCCTTTGGATGCACATTGGTTTTATTTTAAATAATTACAAAAATACGAATAGGGGAATTTTAATATTTTGTGAAAATATAACCACAAAATATTCTAGGTTGAGTATGACTTTAAAATAAAGGGTCTTAAATTTTTTTATTGCCAATTTTATTATTAATTGTTTTTCCTAAGAATTCAAGGTATATTCTACTTGAGAGAGAAAGATCTGAGGCATGTTAGAGAGCACATATTGACAGATCTCCTGAAATGTTTTGCTATTAAAGATTTATGGGTGGGGAAAAAACACCCACTCTGTCAGAAATTGGTGTTATAATGTTGGAGAAGTAGGAGTTCATTTCCTTGTGAACTGCATATCCTAGATTTTCAGGGGTTTTCTGGGTTTGCAATTAGGAAGAAGAAAGCTTCTTACCCATCATACTCAGTATGTCACTCATGTGTCTAAGTGTGGGTTTCCTTTATTTTTGACCCCTGTTTCCTGGCTCTGATCTGTGTCTTTTTTTTTGAGATTTTATTTAAGTTCAAGTTAGTTCACATATTGCTAGTTTCAGGGGTATAATTTAGTGATTTATCAGTTGTGTATAACACCTAGTGCTCATTATTTCACATGCCCTCTTTAATGGTGATCACCCAGTTATTGCATTTCTCCACACATCTCCCCTCCAGCAATTTTCAGTTTGTTTCTTACATAAAGAGTCTCTTATGGTTTCTCTCTCTCTCTCTCTCTATGATTTTATTTTATTTTATTTTATTTTATTTTATTTTATTTTATTTTATTTTATTTTATTTTTCTTTCCCTTCCCCTGTGTTCATCTGTTTTTGATCTGTGTCTTTTAATCTTGATTGGCGATCAAGACATGGACAGGACAATGGCTGGCTTTTTATTCATTTATACCAATAATTGGAGTTATGTGACATAAATTGTATTTTGAGAATTAATAATTTCAAATGCTAGCCATTCCTACAGTTCTGGCAAATATCAAGCTTTTAGACAATTGATGCTATTTGCTGTTTTATATAGACTTTGATTTTTGAGCACATTTTAAAATTTTTAAGTGCAGTATTTATAGGTAAAATGATAGATGTCTGGGATTTACTTCAGACTACTTCAGTGTGCCAGCAAATGCTTGTTTGACTCAAATTTATTTTCCTACCTTCCCCTGATTTTCTCTGTGTTAAGAAAGTACATTTCCCTGGCTCACTTTCACTCTGGCTTCCAGGAAGCTTTGTTCAATGTAGGGTACTGATGGAAGATTGGAAGGTGAAAGGAGGGGAGAAGCCAGGGTATTCTGCTCCAAATCACTCTGCCTTTTCTTGCAACATGTCTGGCTGTGAATGATCTTGTCTGTCGCTCCAAGCCTGAAGGAACAACTGCCACCATATTCCCAGTGGTGCATCTTCTGATGTTCTAGCTCTTCCCAGAGAGCCCTGACATCTGGGCTCTGGTAACATCTCTTTCCATTGTCTTTCCAATCCTAAGGGTGACAGCAGCTTTTAGATGATGTCAGTCTCTTTGTTTTCTCAGACCTTCCATCACCTGTGAAACCAATTTACTTATATTTAAAGTCCTTACGTCTGAATAAACGCAAGTGGTTCTGATTTCTTGGCTGGGACTTGCTGACATTTCCACAAATAAACAGAAAGGTGGAAGGAGCATCCTATTCTGATATGGTGCCATTAGCCCACACCAGCCAGATCCCTGATGACACTTGGAAACTCAGAGAAAAATAAACAAACGACAACATGAAGACTGAAAAATAAACTAAAGCACAGTATTGTGAAGGGGAGCATAACTTGTAGAAGCCAAATCCCAAATCCATAATGTCTAGAATGCAATCCAAAAGTACTCAAAATGCAAAGAAATGGAGAAAAATATGACAAATCTCCAGGGGAAAAGCAGGACACATACACACAGACACTCTCACACACACAACCAACTATGAGATGACCCAATGTTGTGAGTATCAGATAATGACTTTAAAGCAACTATTATAACTATGCTTGATGGAAGCAGTGATGATTATGAGGATTATAGTTTTGGATTGCTATTTTTTTATTGTGATAAAATATATATTATGGGAAATTTAATATTTAACTGTATTTAAATATATAGTTCTGTGTCATTAAGTACATTCACATTGCTGTGCAATCATTACCACCATCCATCTCCAAAACACTTTCATCAACCCAAACTGAAACTTTGTACCTGTTAAACAACTACTCCCCATTTCTACCTTCCTCCACCTTACGAAATTACAGAAGCCAGGTGGTGGTACGTTACTGTAAGAGGAAAGGTAAAAATAATAGCCATAATAGGTGATAAGTCTAGAAAGAAGAAAAAGGTGCCTTGAACTACAGAGAGCTATGACATTAGCTAATAATCATGGAGTTTTTAGCAAGAAAGCTGACAAGTGGAAAGTTGGTAACTATTAAAATGGAAAATTGTGGCCCTTCATTCAATTTTCAAATCTAAGTCCACAGACCCGAAGTCTAGTCATTTCAGGTGAGCTCTTGAAAAATAATCCTTAATGCCTTTAGAAATATGTAAAATAAATACTCATTTGATCCTTTATTAAACAGACCTGATGTCATTTGCCAGGAAAATTTTGCGATGAATAAGCAGGATTACTAGTAAAGAAGTATGAACTGACATTGGTACTGAGGGCACCTAAAATAATTTCACATTTTTACATTTCAAAACATACTCTAGAGGTCTCTAGGTCCATTTGCAGTTATTTCCTTGGATCTTGAATGTGTAATTAGGATACATATAATTAGCAACTGGCAAGAATTTCTGATTTGTACAAGTTTGTCTATGGGGTAATGACCATTATAATCAAAGGGTTAGTTGAAGCCCTTGAAAATGTCCTCCCCTGTCCTGACCATAGTGGTTAATGTGAAGAGCTTGGGGAAAGGATTAGTCCTCTAAACAGAGTAAATAGCTAGTTTGAAGGCTTTGTGATGGGAATAAGATCAATTTCTTTAAGAGACACAAAGGAGGACATTGTGCCTGAAGGGTAAGGAGAGAAGAAAGTAGTAGAAAAAGGTAAAGTTGTACAAGTAAAAGAGCAAATGATGCAGGGAGCTCTTAGGCCCTAATAGATAATATTTATTTTATTTTCAGTGTTATTTATTAGTAGAGGAAAGAAGTGCAAGGCACAGACAGTTAATATGCACAGCAGGGTAGCGATACAGTCAAGAAATATGTAGGAAGCTGGTAAAATGCAAAAGCCCTGGTTGTTTATTGAATGTGGTCATGAAGGTGGAGGATTCTAGGATGATTGTTGGATTTCTGGTTTGGATGACTATCTTACATCATGGTAATATTATCTGAAAAGAAAGAATAGAAGTAAGAACATATTTGAGGGGGACAGAATAATAGCAAGATTTGAACATGCTGTATTTGAAGGGAATGTACAAGTGGTATATGTCTATGTTAGAGTATTTGGCTGTAAATATAAATGTGTAAATATTTAACTGTAAGTATTTGACTGAAAATAATAGCTATTTAAACAAAACAGAGGTTATGTCTTCTTTTTTAAAAAGTTTTTATTTAAATTCCAGTTAGTTAATATATAATGTAATATTAGTTTCAGGTGTACAACATGATACAGTACTTCCACGTAAGACCTGGTGCTCATCAGGACAACTTCTTTCCTTAATCTGAATCACCATTGAATCCACCCCCCCACCCACCTCCCTTCTGGTAACCATCAGTTTTTTCTCTATAGATAAGTGTTTGTTTCTTGGTTTGTCTCTCTCCCCTTGCTCATTTATTTCTGAATTTCTACATATGAGTGAAATCATATGGTATTTCTCTTTTTCTGACTGATTTCAATTAGTATAATACTCTTTAACTCTGTGTTATTTCAAATGGCAAGATTTTATTATTTTTTATGGTTGAGTAATATTCCATCCATTCCATAATATTCCATTCCATATATATTTCGCATTCCATTTCATAATATTCCATCCTATATATATGTATATATGTAGAATATGTATATTTGAATATTCCATTTATATATACCATATCTTCCTTATGTATTCATCAGTTAATGGACACTTGGGCTGTTTCCATAATTTGGCTACTGTAGATAATGCTGCTCTAAATATCAGGGTGCATGTATCCTTTTGAATTACTATTTTTGTTTTCTTTAGGTAAATAGTGCTCTATTTAGTAGTGCTCTTGCACTACTTTTATTAATAAAGTTCAGATGTAAAAGTACAGGGCTGATTTGTCTGGGGGTCTTTACTTATAAAGGTGACTGAATGATGACAGGGTGAGGTCCGTGTCATTGAAAGAAATGTTTGTTGTTACTTGCAGTTCCATTAGAAGTGAGAGGCATGGCATACTGCTCAGGGCCACATAGAAGCACCAAATTTGGTCAGAGGGCAGAACCAGGAGTGAGAGGAAAGCATAGGCCACAGCATTTTGGGGGGTTTCTGTGGGGAAGGCAAGGTAAGGCTAGGTTAGCAAACTAGGATCAACTAATTTGAATAATTCAGGTGGGCTTTGGGACAAAGGTACTTATCTGGTACCTGGCCCTGGGTTGATCTAGGGCAGGGGTAAAAATTGTCTTGCTGTGTAGTTGGGGATGTGAGCTCTCCATTGAAATGCATATCAGCTAGTTATTTGTTATCTCTAGGAATTAGCCTTGGGATGTGCAGTCTTCTCAGCCAGCAAGTACCCCTGAAGGTGTCAAAATATCAAAATAATGTGATTGCTGCAAGTACTGGGAAGAGCTACATTATTATTTATTTTTTATTATGTTCAGTTAGCCAACATATAGTGCATCACTAGTTTTTGATGTAGTGTTCAGCAGTTTATTAGTTGTGTATAACACCCAGTGGTCATCACAACACATGCCCTCCTTAATACCCATCATCTGGCTATCCCATTCCCCACCTTCTCCCTTCTGCAACCCCCAGTTTGTTTCCTGGAGTCCGGAATCTCTCTGGTTGTCTCCCTCTCTGGTTTCTTCGCATTCTGTTTTTCCTCCCTTCTCCTCTGGTCCTCCACGCTATCTTCCACAGATGAGTGAAACCATATGAAAATGGTCTTTCTCTACTTATTTCACTTAGTATAATCCTTTCCAGTTCCATCCATGTCTGATGGTTGAGTAATATTCCATTGTATATATGAACCACATCTTCTTTATCCATTCATCTGTTGAAGGACATTGAAGATCCTTCCACAGTTTGGCTATTGTGGACATTGCTGCCATGAACATTGGGGTGCATGTGTTCTTTCTTTTCATTACATCTATATCTTGGGGTAAATACCTAGTATGCAATTGTTGGGTTGTAGGGTGAAGCTACATTATTATTAACGTCCTCTTCTATTTTGTTAATCCTCTCCCCTCAACACATGGACCAACCTTGGGGACCAAGATGGCTTTTTGATCTCCAGATATCACATCTAGCTGGTGGCAAAGTGGTGAAGATTAGCACACCTCAATCCTTTTAGAGTTCCTGGAAGTATTGTAAACCAGTTCTTTATATCCTATTGGTGAGCATCTGAGGAAGAGTCTGTGAAAGAAAGCAGGAAGAACTGACCTGGAATAAGAGTGCAAGAACAGGGACACAGAAGCCAAGCAAGTGGAAACTTTAAGAATGGAGCAAGGGGTCAGTGGTGCCTAATGAAGCAGAGAGTGCAAAGTTTTCTTTGAGTAGTTCAAGTAAGAAATGACCACCATCATTTCAGCAAGGGAGATGTAAGAAGTGAATTCAAGAGAAGCAAGGAAATAGACAAGGCAGTAAGCATGAATTGTTCTTTCCAGAGGGTTGGCTGACAAGGAAAAGTAGGAAATTGAAGGATGCATAAGATTTAAGGGGTTTGTGTTGTTAATGTTAGGTTGACAATTTTGAGTGTGATATAACTAGCAAAGGTAATGCACTTGGAGATAATAGAGACTGACTGGTAAATAAAAGCAGAAATATTCAAATAATAGGTGAAAGCTGTTCTTATGGAGATATATTGAAATGTATGACAGCTTAGAATGTAATGGAATAAGCTAAATACTGAATGGTTTAGATGAAAATAATTGAAGACTAACGTTTATTTCTGGAGGCTAAGTTGACTGCTGGGTTGGTATAAACAAAAAAGGAAGACTATGTCATTTGCCTTTAATTTGGTTGTATAAACAAGTAGCTTTTATTTCTTGATGAGGTGGTTTTATAATATCAATTTGGTGGGATGGTTTCCTGTACTTTGTGTTCTCCCATAGGAAATGTTTAACATGAGATTTTATTTGGAAAGGTAGTGAAAAATCAGGATGTTGTATTATGGAAGAGAGTGTAAAAAGTTTTTAAGGAAGCATTCTTTGGGACTACTTTATTATGTAACCTGTCAGAGAGTCTCAGTGCCAAATAGGCAGAGTTTAAAGACCATTAATAGACTTAAATATTAATTTGACTTTTACTTTCATGGATGACCAAATTATTGGTATTCAACTAGCATTTCTTACTCTGTATCAGGAAAAAAAAATGCCCTCTTACTTTCCTTCTAACAGTCAACAGTGTTCTTAATTATGTTACTGATCTTCCTACAACTGCTACACTTGACATCTAATAAATCTGATTCTAAATTGGCATGTACTCAAATTTTGAAAAAGATCAATAGATTCATTTATGTTGATTCTTGCTGTGTTACCAAACGTGCCTATACATGCAAAGAATGAGATTACCAGATTTAATTCCCAACCTCTTGGCTGTTTCAGAAACAGCAGTATACCTGGAATACTGTATAACAAATGAAGAATAAAATTAGGAGTACTGGTTGGTCCTGATACTGTCATTTGTGCCTAATCTACAGCAACAAGTAGATAAGATATCAATTTCTCCTAACAATAGAAAACACCTTGTTTCACCACCACCATTGTCAATAATGGTAATAATAATGATCATGATAGAATCAAATGCCATGTTATTTACACGATTATAACTTAAATAGGAAAAACTATATCAGAAAGCTATCCTTTTATATTTACCTTGAAGAATTTAAGGGAAACTGATAAAGAAAATTTTATGTCTATGGGACCCATTAAACATTATTTGCTGTTTGTTTGAGTAAATTACTAGATTCGGTTAAAAGGTTATTGAAAGGATATGTGTTTGGTGGTGGATAAAAATACACATAAGGTAGACTCTATTTTTTCAAGTAATTTCTAATTCAGCATATAGGGAAGAGGTATAGTACAAGACAGAATAAAAGGTTTGCTCTAATAAAAGTCCCAGTATTGGAGGAGTCAAGATGGCGGAGAAGTAGCAGGCTGACACTGTTTCAGCTAGCCGGAGATCAGCTAGATAGCTTATCTAAAGATTGCAAACACCTGAAAATCCATCGGCAGATCGAAGAGAAGAAGAACAGCAATTCTGGAAACAGAAAACAACCACTTTCTGAAAGGTAGGACTGGCAGAGAAGTGAATCCAAAGCGACGGGAAGATAGACCCCGGGGGGAGGGGCCGGCTCCCGGCAAGCGGCGGAGCAACCGCGCACAAAATCAGGACTTTTAAAAGTCTGTTCCACTGAGGGACATCGCTCCAGAGGCTAAACCGGGGCGAAGCCCACGCGGGTTCAGCGTGGCCTCAGGTCCCGCAGGGTCACAGAAGGATCGGGGGTGTCTGAGTGTCGCAGACCTTGCGGGTCTTGGAACGGGAAAGCCGGCTACAGAGACAGAGCCGACAGTAAGCTCACAGCTCGGTGTTACCTTGAACTGGTCGCAGGCTCGGTGAGCTCGGAGCGTGGCCGGAGGTCAGGCAGACGGGAGTAACTGGGCGCTGTTCTCTGAGGGTGCACTGAGGAGTGGGGCCCCAGGCTCTTGGCTCCTCCGGGCCGGAGACCAGGAGGCCGCCATTTGTATTCCCGTCCTCCGGAACTCTACGGAGAGCGCTCAGGGAACAAAAGCTCCTGAAAGCAAACCCGAGCGGATTACTCACCCCCGCCCCGGGTAAGGGCGGTGTAATTCCGCCTGGGGCAAAGACACTTGAGAATCACTACAACAGGCCCCTCCCCCAGAAGATCAACAAGAAATCCAGCCGAGACCAAGTTCACCTACCAAGGAGTGCAGTTTTAATACCAAGGAGAGCAGCAGAATTCCAGAGGAGGAGAAAGCCAAGCACGGAACTCATGGCTTTTTCCCTGTGATTTTTTTTTTTAGTCATGCAGTTAATTTAATTTTTTTTCTTTTTCAGTTTTTGTTTTTTGTTTCTCTCGCCTTAATTTTTTTTCTTTTTCAGTTTTTGTTTTTTTTTTCTCTCGCCTTCAGGTGTTTTCTTTCTTTTTTTTTTTTTTCTTTTTTCTTTTTTTTTCTTTGTCCTTTTTGAACCTCTTTTTATCCCCTTTCTCCCCCCTCACGATTTTGGATCTCTTCTAATTTGGTTAAAGCATTTTTTCTGGGGTTGTTGCCACCCTTTTAGTATTTTACTTGCTCCTTCATATACTCTTATCTGGACAAAATGACAAGACGGAAAAATTCAACACAAAAAAAAGAACAAGAGGCAGTACCAAAGGCTAGGGACCTAATCAATACAGACATTGGTAATATGTCAGATCTAGAGTTCAGAATGACAATTCTCAAGGTTCTAGCCGGGCTGGAAAAAGGCATGGAAGATATTAGAGAAACCCTCTCGAGAGATATAAAAGCCCTTTCTGGAGAAATAAAAGAACTAAAATCTAACCAAGTTGAAATCAAAAAAGCTATTAATGAGGTGCAATCAAAAATGGAGGCTCTCACTGCTAGGATAAATGAGGCAGAAGAAAGAATTAGTGATATAGAAGACCAAATGACAGAGAATAAAGAAGCTGAGCAAAAGAGGGACAAACAGCTACTGGACCACGAGGGGAGAATTCAAGAGATAAGTGACACCATAAGACGAAACAACATTAGAATAATTGGGATTCCAGAAGAAGAAGAAAGAGAGAGGGGAGCAGAAGGTATACTGGAGAGAATTATTGGGGAGAATTTCCCCAATATGGCAAAGGGAACGAGCATCAAAATTCAGGAGGTTCAGAGAACGCCCCTCAAAATCAATAAGAATAGGCCCACACCCCGTCACCTAATAGTAAAATTTACAAGTCTCAGTGACAAAGAGAAAATCCTGAAAGCAGCCCGGGAAAAGAAGTCTGTAACATACAATGGTAAAAATATTAGATTGGCAGCTGACTTATCCACTGAGACCTGGCAGGCCAGAAAGAGCTGGCATGATATTTTCAGAGCACTAAACGAGAAAAACATGCAGCCAAGAATACTATATCCAGCTAGGCTATCATTGAAAATAGAAGGAGAGATTAAAAGCTTCCAGGACAAACAAAAACAGAAAGAATTTGCAAATACCAAACCAGCTCTACAGGAAATCTTGAAAGGGGTCCTCTAAGCAAAGAGAGAGCCTACAAGTGGTAGATCAGAAAGGAACAGAGACCATATACAGTAACAGTCACCTTACAGGCAATACAATGGCACTAAATTCATATCTCTCAATAGTTACCCTGAATGTTAATGGGTTAAATGCCCCTGTCAAAAGACACAGGGTATCAGAATGGATAAAAAAACAAAACCCATCTATATGTTGCCTCCAAGAAACTCATTTTAAGCCCGAAGACACCTCCAGATTTAAAGTGAGGGGGTGGAAAAGAATTTACCATGCTAATGGACATCAGAAGAAAGCAGGAGTGGCAATCCTTATATCAGATCAATTAGATTTTAAGCCAAAGACTATAATAAGAGATGAGGAAGGACACTATATCATACTCAAAGGGTCTGTCCCACAAGAAAATTTAACAATTTTAAATATCTATGCCCCCAACGTGGGAGCAGCCAACTATATAAACCAATTAATAACAAAATCAAAGAAACACATCAACAATAATACAATAATAGTAGGGGACTTTAACACTCCCCTCACTGAAATGGACAGATCATCCAAGCAAAAGATCAGCAAGGAAATAAAGGCCTTAAATGACACACTGGACCAGATGGACATCACAGATATATTCAGAATATTTCATCCCAAAGCAACAGAATACACATTCTTCTCTAGTGCACATGGAACATTCTCCAGAATAGATCACATCCTCGGTCCTAAATCAGGACTCAACCGGTATCAAAAGATTGGGATCATTCCCTGCATATTTTCAGACCACAATGCTCTAAAGCTAGAACTCAACCACAAAAGGAAGTTTGGAAAGAACCCAAATACATGGAGACTAAACAGCATCCTTCTAAAGAATGAATGGGTCAACTGGGAAATTAAAGAAGAATTGAAAAAAATCATGGAATCAAATGATAATGAAAACACAACAGTTCAAAATCTGTGGGACACAACAAAGGCAGTCCTGAGAGGAAAATATATAGCGGTACAAGCCTTTCTCAAGAAACAAGAAAGGTCTCAGGTACACAACCTAACCCTACACCTAAAGGAGCTGGAGAAAGAACAAGAAAGAAACCCTAATCCCAGCAGGAGAAGAGAAGCCATAAAGATCAGAGCAGAAATCAATGAAATAGAAACCAAAAAAACAATAGAACAAATCAACGAAACTAGGAGCTGGTTCTTTGAAAGAATTAATAAAATTGATAAACCCCTGGCCCGACTTATCAAAAAGAAAAGAGAAAGGACCCAAATAAATAAAATCATGAATGAAAGAGGAGAGATCACAACTAACACCAAAGAAATACAAACTATTATAAGAACATACTATGAGCAACTCTACGCCAATAAATTTGACAATCTGGAAGAAATGGATGCATTCCTAGAAACATATAAACTACCACAACTGAACCAGGAAGAAATAGAAAGCCTGAACAGACCCATAACCAGTAAGGAGATTGAAACAGTCATTAAAAATCTCCAAACAAACAAAAGCCCAGGGCCAGACGGCTTCCCGGGGCAATTCTACCAAACATTTAAAGAAGAACTAATTCCTCTTCTCCTGAAACTGTTCCAAAAAATAGAAATGGAAGGAAAACTTCCAAACTCATTTTATGAGGCCAGCATCACCTTGATCCCAAAACCAGACAAGGATCCCACCAAAAAAGAGAGCTATAGACCGATATCCTTGATGAACACAGATGCAAAAATACTCAACAAAATACTAGCCAATAGGATTCAACAGTACATTAAAAAGATTATTCACCACGACCAAGTGGGATTTATTCCAGGGCTGCAAGGTTGGTTCAACATCCGCAAATCAGTCAATGTGATACAACACATCAATAAAAGAAAGAACAAGAACCATATGATACTCTCAATAGATGCTGAAAAAGCATTTGACAAAGTACAGCATCCCTTCCTGATCAAAACTCTTCAAAGTGTAGGGATAGAGGGCACATACCTCAATATCATCAAAGCCATCTATGAAAAACCCACCGCAAATATCATTCTCAATGGAGAAAAACTGAAAGCTTTTCCGCTAAGGTCAGGAACACGGCAGGGATGTCCATTATCACCACTGCTATTCAACATAGTACTAGAGGTCCTAGCCTCAGCAATCAGACAACAAAAGGAAATTAAAGGCATCCAAATCGGCAAAGAAGAAGTCAAATTATCACTCTTCGCAGATGATATGATACTATATGTGGAAAACCCAAAAGACTCCACTCCAAAACTGCTAGAACTTATACAGGAATTCAGTAAAGTGTCAGGATATAAAATCAATGCACAGAAATCAGTTGCATTTCTCTACACCAACAGCAAGACAGAAGAAAGAGAAATTAAGGAGTCAATCCCATTTACAATTGCACCCAAAACCATAAGATACTTAGGAATAAACCTAACCAAAGAGACACAGAATCTATACTCAGAAAACTATAAAGTACTCATGAAAGAAATTGAGGAAGACACAAAGAAATGGAAAAATGTTCCATGCTCCTGGATTGGAAGAATAAATATTGTGAAAATGTCTGTGCTACCTAAAGCAATCTACACATTTAATGCAATTCCTATCAAAGTACCATCCATCTTTTTCAAAGAAATGGAACAAATAATGCTAAAATTTATATGGAACCAGAAAAGACCTCGAATAGCCAAAGGGATATTGAAAAAGAAAGCCAACGTTGGTGGCATCACAATTCCGGACTTCAAGCTCTATTACAAAGCTGTCGTCATCAAGACAGCATGGTACTGCCACAAAAACAGATACATAGATCAATGGAACAGAATAGAGAGCCCAGAAATAGACCCTCAACTCTATGGTCAACTAATCTTCGACAAAGCAGGAAAGAATGTCCAATGGAAAAAAGGCAGCCTCTTCAATAAATGGTGCTGGGAAAATTGGACAGCCACATGCAGAAAAATGAAATTGGACCATTTCCTTACACCACACACAAAAATAGACTCAAAATGGATAAAGGACCTCAATGTGCGAAAGGAATCCATCAAAATCCTTCGGAGGGCGCCTGGGTGGCTCAGTGGGTTAAGCCGCTGCCTTCGGCTCGGGTCATGATCTCAGGGTCCTGGGATCGAGTCCCGCATCGGGCTCTCTGCTCAGCGGGGAGCCTGCTTCCTTCTCTCTCTCTCTCTGCCTGCCTCTCAGTGTACTTGTGATTTCTCTCTGTCAAATAAATAAATAAAATCTTTAAAAAAAAAAAAATCCTTGAGGAGAACACAGGCAGCAACCTCTTTGACCTCTGCCGCAGCAACATCTTCCTAGGAACAACGCAAAAGGCAAGGGAAGCAAGGGCAAAAATGAACTATTGGGATTTCATCAAGATCAAAAGCTTTTGCACAGCAAAGGAAACAGTTAACAAAATCAGAAGACAACTGACAGAATGGGAGAAGATATTTGCAAACGACATATCAGATAAAGGACTAGTGTCCAGAATCTATAAAGAACTTAGCAAACTCAACACCCAAAGAACAAATAATCCAATCAAGAAATGGGCAGAGGACATGAACAGACATTTCTGCAAAGAAGACATCCAGATGGCCAACAGATACATGAAAAAGTGCTCCATATCACTCGGCATCAGGGAAATACAAATCAAAACCACAATGAGATATCACCTCACACCAGTCAGAATGGCTAAAATCATCAAGTCAGGAAATGACAGATGCTGGCGAGGATGCGGAGAAAGGGGAACCCTCCTACACTGTTGGTGGGAATGCAAGCTGGTGCAGCCACTCTGGAAAACAGCATGGAGGTTCCTCAAAATGTTGAAAATAGAACTGCCCTATGACCCAGCAATTGCACTATTGGGTATTTACCCTAAAGATACAAACATAGTGATCCAAAGGGGCACGTGCACCCGAATGTTTATAGCAGCAATGTCCACAATAGCCAAACTATGGAAAGAACCTAGATGTCCATCAACAGATGAATGGATCAAGAAGATGTGGTATATATACACAATGGAATACTATGCAGCCATCAAAAGAAATGAAATCTTGCCATTTGCGACAACATGGATGGAACTAGAGCGTATCATGCTTAGCGAAATAAGTCAAGCAGAGAAAGACAACTATCGTATGATCTCCCTGATATGAGGAAGTGGTGATGCAACATGGGGGCTTAAGTGGGTAGGAGAAGAATCAATGAAACAAGATGGGATTGGGAGGGAGACAAACCATAAGTGACTCTTAATCTCACAAAACAAACTGAGGGTTGCTGGGGGGAGGGGGTTTGGGAGAAGGGGGTGGGATTATGGACATTGGGGAGGGTATGTGCTTTGGTGAGTGCTGTGAAGTGTGTAAACCTGGTGATTCACAGACCTGTACCCCTGGGGATAAAAATATATGTTTATAAAAAATAAAAATAAAAATTAATTAAAAAAAAAAAAAAAGTCCCAGTATTGAACAATGGTTTCACCAAGAAGGTGCTTTTGGAGATGGCTTATGTGGCAGGGGGGAGATATTTAAGCTGTTTTTGAGGGACAGGCAAGTGTCCAATAAACAGAGAAGGCAAGATGGTGCCTTAAGATAAAGATATAATCATAATAAAGGAAATGTAATATGAAATGACATATCAACATATCAGGTTTGGAAAGTTTTCCAGTATACTGGAATAAAATGTAGAAGATGAGGTGGAGAAGGTTGTAGTCAGAGCATGGAGTTTTTTGTTTTTGTTTTTGTTTTGTTTTGTTTTGTTTGTTAAGAGCATGGAGTTTCTTAAATGCCAAGGCCAAAAGCCTGAATTTAATTTTAGGTCAACAGAATGTGAGGGCCAATATATTATGCAAAAGGAACAGAATCAGCATGATTAACTAATGGAATAAATTAATATCAAAATTTTCTGAACATTCTCAAAGTTACTAAATGAATTTTTTTTTTATTCTTTGTGAATGCAGTGTTAATATCACTGTCCTTTTTGGTCCAAAACTCTGAAATCAGAAGACCCAAGTCCTACTCCTGGCTCTCCCTTAAGATTAGTCTTAAGGCTTGAGAAGTCATTTCTCTTTTGAGTCCCAGCTTCTTTACCTGTAGAGTGGAGATAGGATGCTTTGGGGATCATATGAGGTTATAATAGTACCATTTATTTATATTAAAAAAATAATTAAGTATAAATTTACCCCCAAAACTCAAGTGTATAAAAATAAATTTTTATATTTTTATTTTTTAAAAAATTTTTAAATGATTTTATTTATTTATTTATTTGACAGACAGAGATCACAGTAGGCAGAGAGGCAGGCAGAGAGAGAGGAAAGGAAGCAGGCTCCCAGCTGAGCAGAGAGTCTGATGCAGGGCTCCATTCCAAGACCCTGGGATCATGACCTGACCTGAAGGCAGAGGCTTTAACCCACTGAGCCACCCAGGCACCCCTAAAAATATATTTTTATAATGGGATGTTTTATAGTTATTTATAAAAATATAAAAATAATATAGAATTATATTTATATATAAATAAAAATATAAATGTTTATGCATAGCTTAAAGAACAATAATAAAATGACTACCTATATCCTTGCGACCAGAAACAGAAAGCTGAGGTCCCCAATTATACCACCCTTCCCAGTAACTTCCAGATAAAGGTCATTCTTTTTGAAAAAAGGCAGTATATTTTAAAATTTTTGATCTTTATATAAATTAAATCATATTGTTGGTATTCTTCTGATTTTTTTTTCTTTAGTATAATAGTGACCTCTTTAAGATTAGACATAAACTTAATTTTACTTTCACTCAGTCCCTTATAAAATAGTTATTGAGCCCACTGTGTGCCAGACCTATTTGTAAGTGATGGGAGTTCAACAGTGAATGAGAAAGATAAAAGTTCCTGGCCTTAAAGAACCATTCAGGTGGGATGATATAATAAATTAAAATAAATAAATAAGCAAATTAAGTAAGAATTGATATGGTTAAAAAATAGCAGGATAAGGGAAAACAAGAATGCTTAATGGGGAGTGCTATAATTTTAATAGAGTGTTCAGGGTAGACAACCCTGATAAAAAGCTATTCAAGCCAAAACTGAATGAGTTGGAAGTCTTAGCCACATGCATAACTGGGAAAGAGTATCTGGGGAAGAGAGAACAGCAAGAGCAAAAGCCCTTAGGTTCTCACATGTCTGACATATTTGAAGAACTGCGTGGAGGCCAGTGTAATGGAAGTAAAGTAAGTGAAAGTTGAACCTGGTAGAAGATAAAGTGAGAGAAATAATGAGGCCAAGGATATAGGATCTTATAGTCAATTTTAAGGACTGTAGCTTTTATTTTCCAGTGGGAAAACACTGTAGGGTGTTGAGTAAAGAAGGGCTATGATCTCACTTAACATTTAGAAAACGCCCACCTGGTTGCTGTGGTGCCATGGAAGGCGACTGTGGAAGCGAAATAAAACAAAACCCTAGTTTGGAAGTTATTGCAATAAAATTTCGCAAAGATAATGGCAATCATTCTAAGATGACAGCACTGGAAGTGATGAGAAGGGATGGGTTTGTGTATATATTCAACCCAAGTTGAATTGGGTGAGAAGAACAGAAGTCAAAGATGAATCTAATTGTTTTTACTGAACAACTTGGAAGATGGAATGATCATGAACTGAGATGGGAAAGATTGGGAAGGGTGTATATTTTTATAGAATATCAGAAATTCAGTTCTGGATGTTTAAATTTGAGATCTCTCTTAGACATGCAGATGGAAATATCAAATGAAAAGCTAGAAATGATATTAGAGTCTGAAGTTCAGGATGGAGTTCTCAGCTGAAGATATTAATTTGGTAAGTTGACATATTGATGACATGTAAAGTTATGAGACTGATGACATCATCCATGAAGAGAAGAAATGGTAGCCAAATACTGAGTCGGGACTATCCCAATATTATGATTTCAGAAGGGAGAGGAGAAACTCCAAAGGAGACTGAAGAGAGACCAGTGAGGTAAGAAGAAAACTAAGAGTGGTATGTTTGGACCAAACAGTGAGAATGTCAGGGAAGACAAAACAATCAGCTGAGTAGCTCACTGGCCACAGCAAGATGTAAATTGAGATTTAGAAATGTGGACATCGCAGGTACCTTGAAACGGATAGTTTCAAAATAGTGATGGTGGGAAAGTGAGTATCTGATTAAAATGCATATAAGAGTGACTAGAGAAGAATTGAAGGAACCCGGTATAGCAAATTTTTGGGGAGGATTTTGCTGTAAAGAGAAGCAGAGAAACAGAGTGGTAGATGGTAGAGAAAGTGGAGTCAAGAGTGTTTCTAAGATGGGAGAATTAAAAGACTGTACCTATGCTGATGGAAATATTCCATCAGGGGGAGGAAAAACTGAGAATTTAAGAGAGGCAAACATGCTTACGTGACATCTGTGAGCAGATAAGAAGAAATGTAATTTAGCATGTAAACAGTTTAATGAAGCTTTATGGGCAGTGTCTCTAAACAGGAAAGAAGATAGTGAAGGGAACACTGATGCTGGTAGCTGCATAGATGGGGCTGAGAAAATCTGTGGAAATACTCCTCTGATGGCTTCAGTTTTCTTGATGAGATAAACAGGTCATCAACTGAGTGGAAATGAGGTGGGATTATTGATTTGATGATAGAAGAGGAAGTTTTCTGAAAGAATGGGAGTGATAATGGATCAAGGAAATATATAATTTGTGGGCAGCATAAAGTTTATGGCTTATGGCTGTGAATTTAAAATCAAAGCTTTAGTATGGTTGTATATTTTCTCCCAGTCACGTTCAGTTTGAGGAGTATTAAAAGACATATTTTTAAGGCATAATTCTGATCATTTTGATTCTGAACTACCTATTAAAATCCTTCAGTGGTTTTCCCTCGTGCTTAGAATAAAATTCAAATTCTTTACCAGGATCCATAACTGATATCATGCTCCCCTTTCTCATAGTACTCTAACCTTATTGGCCTTTTCCTAAACTGCTGCAGTCCCATGTCTTCACCCTATAGATGGGACTTTTGATAAAATCTCAATTCCCAGAGAGGTCTTCAGTGATCATTCTTCCTAAACATTTGCTCTCTGTTTTGTTTTATTTTCTTCATAGCATTTATCACTGTTTGAAGTGAACTTCGTTGTGTGAATTTTTTTAAAAAATCCCCTTTATCTAGTTAAAATATAATGAGAGCATGGATTGGATCTATATTTTTCTTTGCTGAATCTCCAGTAACCCATAAGGTACTCAGTAACTATTGGTCTAATGCATTATTTTACCTCGATAAAACTTGGTGAAATACTAGAAGAGTAAGGATGGAGAAGATTCCTTAACATTAGTAGGACAGAAGAAATAAAAATTATTTTTCACAAAGGAATGAAGTATATATATAAAAATCAACTCAAAATCTTTTTTTTTTTAATTTCTTTTCAGCGTAACAGTATTCATTGTTTTTGCACCACACCCAGTGCTCCATGCAATCCGTGCCCTCCCTAACACCCACCACCTGGTTCCCTCAACCTCCCACCCCCGCCCCTTTAAAACCCTCAGGTTGTTTTTCAGAGTCCATAGTCTCTCATGATTCACCTCCCCTTCCAATTTCCCTCAACTCCCTTTTCCTCTCCCATCTCCCCATGTCCTCCATGTTATTTGTTATGCTCCACAAATAAGTGAAACCATATGATAATTGACTCTCTCTGCTTGACTTATTTCAGTCAGCATAATCAATTCAAAATCTTAAAGGTAAGACCTGAAATTCTAGAAAGTCCTGGAAGAGGGGGAAAGCTCCTTGGCATTTGTATTTGGCAATAAATCTTTGGATGTGATAACAAAAGCATAGAAACAAAAGCAAAACTAATCAAGTTGGGGCTATATCAAAGTATAAAGATTCTGTATAGCAAAGGAAACAGTCAATAAAACAAAAAGCCAACCTATGGAATGAAGAAAATATTTGTAAATCATATATCTTATAAGGGCTAATATGTAAAATATATAAGAAACTTACACAATTCAGCAAAACAAACAAATAAAACACTCCAAAAAACAAACTAACAAAAAATTGTAAACAACTCCATTAAAAGATGGACAAAGGACCCGAGAAGACATTTTTTAAAGATATACAAATGGCCAACAGGTATATGAAAAGATACTAAACATCATTAATCAGCAGGGAAATGCCAGTCACAACCACAATGAGATACCACCTCAAATCTGTTAGAATGGCTATTTTCAAAAAAGAGATAACAAATATTGTTGAGGGTATGAAGAAAAGGGAACCTAAAAAATTAAAGATAGAACTACAGCACGATCCACTCACTTCTGGTTATATATGCAAAGGAAATAAAATCAGTATCTTGAAGAGGTGTCTGCACTTCCACATCCGCTGCAGCATTATCCACAGTGGCTGAGTTAAGGAATCAACCTCAGTGTTCATCAATGGATAAGTGGATAAAGAAAATGTGATTCATGGAATATTTTTCAGGCATTGAAAAAGAAGGAAATCCTGACATTTGTGACAACATTGGTTGACCTGGTGACCATATATTAAGTAAAAGAAGCCAGAAATAGAAAGAAGAATTTTTAATGTTGACTCTAGACGGTAGAGATGATAGTACTTGTCTCGCTCAAAATTAATATGTATTGAAGTTCACTTGGGAAGTTATACATCTTTGTTCATTTACTAAAATATTTCATGACACGTCACTGTGCTAGGTGTAAGGGATAGATAGTGCAGGGACAATAACTTATCTCTGCCATCCTCGAGTACAGAGCCAGTCTTAGATGTTTATTGTCTTCTTCTTGCTGTCCGGCATGATTACACTATTTTGTTAGTTCCATGCCCAGGGAAAGCAAATATTTGTGGAAAGAAAAACACAATTTGGAAAGTAAATCTTTCTCCTCAAATCTGAAAATGAATTCCCAAAAGTAAAGGAAACTTCTGTTTTTCTCTAGGGATAGCTAAATGTTTTCCATTGTCCTTAAAAGAGGTCGACCCTGTGTGTACATGTGTGTCTGTGTGCATATATGTATGTATGCTCACCCCATCTATGTGTATTTGTATGTGCAATTCAGATATACAAAATGTTGATACAAGCACAACTGTTCAGGGATGAGTCAGTAAATAAGCTTAATCAGACTGAGCACTTTTCCATCTTGGCTTCTCTTTCTAGCTGTGGGGTACATGACAATCTGCTTCCAGTCTTGCAGGGAGGGAAGAAAATGCTATTTCCAAGGTTCTTCTTTGTTGAACTAAGCAGAGAGGTGATTCATTCACTTGGAGCTGATGACCTCAGGGATGGATGACTAATGAAGATTCCCTATAAAGATCCTTATGGCTATTCTACAAAAGGCTTGTCTGTGGAACACACCTTGTCTTTGGTGAGGGGATTTCTTAATCATTCCCACATATGACCTTTTTAAATATTATTATTCTCTATAGAGATATTCAAATTTGGCCAACTTTTGTTGAATGTTTCATTAAGTTCCAGGTATTGTAGGAAGTATTATATACTTTTTCTCACTTAGTACTCACAATAACACTCTGAGGTGGGTATTATTATTGCCCATAGCCAGACCTGAGAAACTGAGGTTCTAAGATGCTCAGTAATTAAACTAAGTTGATACAACTAGTTGGCACAATGGGGGAACCAGGACTGGAATACAGATGTGATTTGACCTGATAATTTATGATTTTGATGAATAACACTATCATATGGTCTCCGCAGTTATCTTCAGCTCTTTATCTTTTTTCTTCTACTCCCTGTTTTCTTTGCGTATAGATACTAGACTATCTGTATGCAAGATAGTCTAGTTATTAGACTATCATTTGCATATAAATACTAGAATAATGATGAGAACTGCTTGGTCAGAGGCCTGGTGATTTAAGTGATAGTTCTAAATACGACACAGAAGATAATTTTAAGTTACTATCTAATATTGGAACCTCATAATATTAATAATGATTTATTAAAACTTACTAATTAGATTTAAAAACCTGTCTCACATTGAGTCCAATAAAATTGACAGGCAGTAATGATTTATATTTCAAGCATTTGCCTTCTCGGTTGTAGAAAAAGGCCATGTGGTCAGATGGAAAGGGCACTGGAGTAATAATCAGGAGTCTTGGGTTTGAGTTCATTTTAGCTGATTTCTAATCTGACAAGTTTTCTTTTGACACTGATTTCCAAAACTTGTGAATCGCTTCCATCTCCTAAAATTCTGTGACTTGGCAATACTGATAGTTCATGTAGGGGTTCTCAGAGAGAGCAGTATGGTTTCAAATATGATAACATATGAAAATGATTATCTATCATGATATATATGTATAATATATAATATATATGATGATACTTAAAAATCAAATTAGACTATCCATGACATTAATTCAAGTTTTTAAAAGGAAGAAGACTGTGTGGTGAAGAGATTGAAATTATAGATTTCATGTTGATGCTGACTAAATTCATCCATAAGCTTCAATCTTTAGAAGTCCTCAAGTTAGGTAATGGGTGAAAAATAAGTGGTGGTGGAAGTGATGCTACTTGTTAATTCCAAAGATATTCAGTTTCTGTGATCTGAAACAGAGCAATTGCTCATGCACCATGTTGCTGTGGATGAATGAAGACGACTCTGGGCCAAACTGCTGTCAGGGCGTCTGTGTCTCTTTCTGGAGCTGGTAGTAGAGGAGCACACAGATACAAGAACATCACTTGGTTTTCCTGCATTCTCCCTTCCAATTAAGTGGAACATGAGGGCTAGAGGATGTGTGTGGGATATGGAAATGCGTAGGGGAGGAAATAATTCAGATGCCAGAACCCAGAATAGGAAATATATTCAAATCCTACACTTTAGGAAAGATAAAAATATATTAATACATAAATGTTGCCTCTATTCTTGATACTATCATTTTAATTCATTTTTACACAAATAGAAGAGGAAAACTTTGTTTCTGTAATCTTAGCTCAGAATGGTATTTCTGCCAGGCTTTAAAAAAAAGTTTCCTTAAATCATATGACTTAGTGCAATGAATATATTCTGAAATAAAAATGAGTTATTGGATGAAGTCTGAATAGGACACACTGTGCTCAGATTTTATCATTTCACCAGTGGTGTAAATATTGTGAACTAAAGCCAGGAACATATGGCTTAAAACTCAGTAATGCAGGCAATGAGGCAAAATATCCCTGTATCTATGTGCTACCCAAAATTAGAAGTCGTTTCTTCCTTCTCTGAAGAGAACATATTTCTGATGACTTTTATGAAATTTATGAAGAAATAGGGCTTATTTCTGGTGATGTTTATTTACAACTTATACGTATACATAGTTTGTGAATTGAACATGCCTATGTAGTGTAGAGGCAACACAGATGTGCCTTTCTACATCTGTCTTTTCAATAAAAGATATTTGTTGGAGCAAAAGCAAATCTTGTACCAGAAATCTAACAGGAAAAGACCACCCATTTCTTATGAATTATTTTAACATTTACTCCAATGTCTTGTCTTTTCTTTTAAGATTTTATGTATTTATTTCACAGAGATCAAAAGTAGGCAGAGCAGCAGGCAGAAGGAGAGGGAGAAGAAGGCTCTCTGCTGAGCAGAGAGCCCTATGCAGGGCTCAATCCTAAGACCCTGGGATCATGACCTGAACCAAAGGCAGATGCTTAACTGACTGAGCTCACCCAAGCACCCTTAAAAGTACATATTTTTTATTAAAGAAAGAAAGTTGCTCTGTAGTGCTCAGGACTTAAAATGAGTTAAAAATTCCTTTTAGCATAAAACTGCATTTCTACAGTCAAGCAAAACCAAAAGAAATCATTTTACTCCTGGGTATTTACCCCAAAGATACAGATGTTGTGAAAAGAAGGGCCATCTGTACCCCAATGTTTATAGCAGCAATGGCCACGGTCGCCAGACTATGGAAAGAACCATGATGCCCTTCAATGGATGAATGGATAAGGAAGATGTGGTCCATATACACTATGGAGCATTATGCCTTAATCAGAGAGGACGAATACCCAACTTTTGTAGCAACATGGACGGGACTGGAAGAGATTATGCTGAATGAAATAAGTCAAGCAGAGAGAGTCAATTATCATATGGTTTCACTTATTTGTGGAGCATAACAGAAAGCATGGAGGACATGGGGAGTTAGAGAGAAGGGGGTTGGGGTAAATTGGAAGGGGAGGTGAATCATGAGAGACTATGGACTCTGAAAAACAATCTGAGGGGTTTGAAGTGGCGGGGGGGTAGGAGGTCGGGGTACCAGGTGGTGGGTATTATAGAGGGCACGGATTGCATGGAGCACTGGGTGTGGTGAAAAAATAATGATACTGTTACGCTGAGATAAATAAATGAAAAAAATTAAAAAAAAAGAAATCAGTAATTATTGGCTATAATTTAAAAAATATATATTTTGTAAGGATGATCTTGTAACATTCTTTCCTTAAAGATACTCCCGGTGAATACTCTGTTAATGAAGTACTTAGCATGTTTATCATGTTGCAATACATTTATCTGTGAACAGTGGTGAAACCCATAGACTAGAGGGAATTATACAAATGTGCTGTAAATCTGTCCTTTGTAACACTGCTCCCTACACTCTCTCTCCCCTTTCATCTCTCTTATCCTCTTATCCATACTGCTTTTCCTTCCAATTTTTCCCTTTCTCTACTAATTCCTTTTATCTTTTTCTATCTTCATTTTTTGATTTTTAGGCTTTCAACACACCTCTTAACTCTTCTCTTTTTATTCTCCATGCATCTCATTTATTTTTTCTTGTTTTAAAATATCTCCTAATTTTGTTTTATATTTTATTTCATTTATTCCCTAGTCTCACTAGCTCTTCCTCCATTATTCACTCTTCCACTTTCCTTAGTGCTTCTCCATCTCCCACCTTCTGGATTGAATAGTAGGAGGAAATACATTTCCTTCTTAACCCTCTGCAGGTTATCTGTGATTGAGGTTTGCAA
The DNA here is from genome assembly GCF_009829155.1 of Mustela erminea. Taxonomy (NCBI): domain Eukaryota; kingdom Metazoa; phylum Chordata; class Mammalia; order Carnivora; family Mustelidae; genus Mustela; species Mustela erminea. The sequence goes on from NC_045626.1 coordinate 50,576,084, forward strand.
CTGTCAACACATATTCTCCCTGGGTCTAAAATTTCACTAGTTCTACATAACTTGTTCCACCATGCCCACTGCCTCCTCCTCAAAGAAAGAAACGTAAAACCAAAATGTGTCTGGGTATATTAAGCCTTCTGAATTTACTAGAAAACTCATTAAAGATGAGAGCACTAACTGGGCTACGTGTAATACCCATTTAAGATTTAAGTTTGTAGGCCAGTTCTGATAAATCAAAACATACTCAAATGGTAAAGTCCCTACCTGTGCCAGAGCAGGTAATACTTAGGGATTAAAAGATATATAAAGATATGCTTAAAAGAAATCATTTTGGAAATAATCGTCTTCAAATACAAAACTAGACTCCAAGAGACACATTTTCTCATATGTCTTTGCTTAGTTGATATAAATTGTGATGAGTTTTTAATTTTTTCATTACTTTATTCTTTTTTATGGCCTTTTTCTGTAATCTTGATCAAACTAAGTTTTCAGTTAAGAAATAAAATAGTAATTATCCAGGCAAGTAATTAAAATAAGATTGATGTCAAACTTTATGAAAGGTATATTGAAAGAAGGCTTCTACACATGGATCTCAAATTAAAATTGAAATAATCTATTACTCATAAAGTTTCTGAGAGAACAAGGACCCTCTGCAACTTCTCTGTGGTTTGATAGCCAATACTACAGAAGAAGCAATTCATTTAATTTGGAATTAATTCAGTACTTTGTGTTAAATGAGACCATTCTAGTGTCTTTGACTTAAAAATCTGGTTTGTCACTATATAGGATACTTTGGACTGCTGCCAAAAAAGAAGTAATTATAAAAATGTAATGTATAAAAATCAAATCATAAAAAAATCAGAAGAAGAAAATTTAGGTGAGTTCATAAATAATCTTTGAATTGGTCTTTATTAACATGGCATTCAAAATAAGAAGATGCTGTAGAGTAAATGATTCACAAATTCAGTTGCAGAGGGGAAATTTTTTATAGTAGAAAGGACAATAATCAAGTTAAAAAACTAAACAAATCTTCTACATGATGAACTGGAGAAAATTGCAGTATGTGGAACAGTCAAACTGATGGGGATAATGGAAATATTCATTATCTTGAATGTGGTAATGGCCTCAGGGGTATATACATATGTTAAAACTTATTAAGTTATATACTTTTCAAATGAGAAGTATAATGTATGTCAATTTATTTTCCATTGAAGGACCATAATTAGGAGCATCCATTTGCAAAACAACTTACTATCATCCCCCCCAATCTAATATTTATATGTACACATCTATTTATCAGTGTGGCATATTAGATATCCTGGAAACTGTCCCAGTGCATAATATTTAGACTTGCTAGAAAAACTATAATGTGTGTCCTTTAAAATGAACAGCTGGAATAAGAGAGTGAAATGGAATTGCTCAGGGACCATATATGAAAAGAGAACAGAAAACCAGAGTGGTAAGCAAGTGTTGGTGTCAAGGTTGTCCCGAGAGTATCTGCCAATTTCACTTTTGGGTTTAATGGCCCTATAGGGGTCATTATAAGGAGATAAATGGATATTGAGGTTTCTGCTTAAACTAGAGCTCTTAAAAATCTATAATGTTGGTGAAAAGGCAGACTAGAAAAATTCCAGGTATAAGCAAAAAAACAAGACAAGGGAATTTGATGGTCTTATCCTGGACTTTCAGTGAAAACAAAACAAAATAAACAGCAAAAACTCTCCTCTAAGAATTTGTATTGATAAACATGTGCTCATATCGTTTGGGGATCCAAATGTATTGGGAGATCCAGGATATCCCAACCTGTGTATTTACAAAGTGATCTTTGTTTGGTAGTATCTTGGATGACTGGCTATAGCATAAGAAAATCTCTCTCAAACAGAGACACAAAGAAACTTCTCATCTGTAAATTCCACATGAAGTTGATATTGTAATATAAAATGATAAGACAAAAACTACAATCAGTGACAATAGAAATAAAAAGGCAGAATTAGAACCCTAAGAACACCAGAGAAAAGAATTATTGAGTGAAGGCATAAGACAAATCTGCTTAAAATGTTTCAAAACAGAAAGGAATAAAAAAACACGAGAACAAAATAAGATAGTGTTTTTAAATAAAGATTTGGAGAAAACTAAGTGTAATTTCTAACAAAACCAACATTGTCATAAATGTTAAAAGAATGTTAAATATCAGAATAGACTAAACTGAAGACAATTTGTAAACTGAAGCATAGATCTGTAAACTTAACCAAAATATAATACAGAGAGATAAGGAATAGATAATATGAGAGGCAAGGCAACGTGAAATTAAAGTGAGAATATATAACCTGCCTTTCTTGATACTTCAGAGGAAGAGAGTAAACATTAAGGAAGAAGGACTATTTATAGCAATAGTAGAGAATTCTAGTAGTAATACTAGAGAATTTTCTGGAACTGATGAAAGACACAAATCTTCAGATTCAGTAAACACCATAAAACCCAGACCAAAAACAAAAATAAAAAAAATTCATTTTAAAATACATTGTATCATTTGAGTGTATGCTATGTTTGCATTGTTGTTATTTGAAACCTCAAAGCAAATGAGAAGACTTTTAAACAACTGTAGAGAAGGGACTATTAGAAAGAGCCCAGACTTCTGAATAACAATGGCAGGACCCTGATGAGTGGAGCAGTGTCTTCAAAGTCTTCGAAGAAAAAAGATAACCATCAGACACAAAGAAATGGAAAGTCATTACGTGTTCATGTATTGGAAGAACAAATATTGTTAAAATGTCCATACTATTAATGCAATCCATACATTTAATGCAATCCCTATAAAATACCAACAGTTTTTTTTTTCTCAGAACTAGAACAAACCATCCTAAAATTTGTAGGGAACCATGGAAAACCCCTAAATAGCCAAAGCAATCTTGAAAAAGAAAGTGAAGCTACAGGCATCACAATTCCAAACTTCCAGTTATATTTTAAAGCTGTAATAATCAAAATGGTGTGGTACTGGCACAAAAATAGACACATAGATCAATAGAAGAGAAGAGAAAAACCAGAAATAAACTCACAATAATGTGAAATAAACTCACAATAATGTGGGAAATTAATCTTTGGCAAAACAGGAAAGAATATACGGGGTGGGGGGGACAGTGTCTTGAACAAATGATGTTGGGAAAACTGGATAGCAGCATTCAGAAGAAAGAAACTGGACCACTTTTTTTTATGCCATACATGAAAATAAATTCAAAATGGATGAAAGACCTAAATGTAAAGCAGGAAACCACAAGAATCCTACAGGAGAACAAAAGCAATAACTTCTTTGAAATCTGCCATACCAACTTCTTTCAAGATATGTCTCCTGAGCCCAGGGAAATAAAAACAAAAATAAACTATTGGGATTACATCAAAATAAAAGCCTTCTTCACAGTGAAGGAAACAATCAACAAAAACTAAAAGGCAACATACAGAATGAGGGAAGATATTTGCAAATGGCATATCAGATAAAAGGCTAGTATGCAAAATCTATAAAGGACTTATTAAACTCAACACCCATAAAACAAATACTCCAGTTAATAAATGGACAGAAGACATGAACAGATATTTCTCCAAAGAAGACATACAGATGGTCAACAGACATATGAAAAAAATGCTTATCATCACTGATCATCAGGGAAATGCCAATCAAAACTACAATGGGATATCACTTCACACTTGTCAAAATGGCTAAACCCAACCACACAAGAAAAATCGTGTTGACAAGGATGTGGAGAAAAAAGAATCCTTGTGCACCATTGGTGGGAATGTAAACTGCTGTGGCCGCTGTGGAAAACAGTATGGAGTTTCCTTAAAAAGCTAAAAATAGAACTACCTTATAATCCACTAATTGCACTACTGAGTATTTACCAAAAAAATACAAAAACACTAATTCAAAGGGATACATGCACCCCTATGGTTATAGCAGCATTATTTACAATAGCCAAGATATAAAAGCAACCCAGATGTCCACTGATTGATGAATGGATAAAGAAGAGGTGGTATGTATATATACAATGGAACACTATTCAACTTTAAAAAATGAAATCTTGCCATTTACAAGATGGATGAAGATAGAGAGTATAATGCAAAATCAGAGAATAAGTCAGAGAAAGATAAATACCATATGATTTCACTTATATGTGGAATTTAAGAAACAAAACAAACAAGCAAAAGGTAAAAAATGAGAGAAAGACAAAGCAATAAACAGACTCTAAGTATAGAGAATTATCTGATGGTTATGAGAGGGGAGGAGGTAAGGGTGATGGGTTAAATAGGTGATGGGATTTAAGGAGTGCACTTGCCACGATGAGCACCAGGTGATGTGTGGAAGTGTCGAATCACTATATTGTACACCTGAAACTAATATAATGCTGTATGTTAACTAACTGGAATTAAAGTAAGAACTTATGTAAATAAAAAACAAAACCAAACCCATTAACCTAGAATTATATTCCCAGCATTTAGTAGGCACAAAATACGTCTGACTTTGGAAGCCAATGTGAATTGCCTATAAAAGTTGAAGATATGCACACATTAAGAATAGTCATAAAAGCATTTTATACAACAGGAAAAATGTGAACAACTCATATTTCCATCAATAGAAGAATGGATAAATAAATGACATTTTTATTACGCGGAATATTACAAAGTGGTCAAAACGAAAAAACTGGGACTGTAGGTCAACATGGTTGAATCTTACACACATCACCTTGTGCAAAAATAGAGGTTGATCAAGAGTCAATGACAGCTGACACAATTTATATAAAATGTAAAAATGTAAAAATAATATTTTTAGTGATATGTTGTGGAAGTATGAAGAAATGCACTGAAATGACATAAAAGATATTGGTTTTTTTCTTGTAAGGAGAGAGAGGATGCACTTAGAGGGGCTGATTCAGGGAGCTTATCAGGCAGGGGTGAGTTTAGGGTTTCATTTTATTATGCTTTATAACTTCTTATATTATTAAATACTTTATAGTTGATATAAAAATGGTAAAGTGTATGAACATTGACTTACTGACTCCATTGCTGTGAATCTGTGCTGCAGATATACTAGGTAGATATTTTTTTTGTATACTGTGATGTATTGCCTGGGACTTGCCATAGTCTTTACATGATGTCTTCTATTACACTGACTTCTGATACTAGTAGGTTTATTGGATTATATCACCTAAGTGGCATGATTGCTTGTACTGCTTTAGGACCCCCATAGTGGTCTTTGTGCTCTAGAACCCACTCAAACCTGGCCACCTTCCCTGACACTCTTGAATGGAAACAGTATTGCCGAGCATAGAAAATGCTGCTTACAGAACCCAAAGGGGCCTGCTGATCTTCTTGCCTCAGTTTTAATGACGGGCAATGCAAGATGCAATAATTTGTTTATTAGAGGGACAGTTTCAGCATGTTCCAGGACACTGGACTCCTAAAAACTTCATAGATGTGTTGAACAGCACAAATGGTTTATCCCCCTATGTTGAATTTAGTTGCCTCTTTTTATTCAGCTGGTCTAGTAACGTGATGCCATTGATATACTGGATCAATGAGATAGTCTCCAGAATGTCCAGACTACCAGGTTTCAGTCAGGGCTGTTGTCTTGGAGTAGCAGAGCTGAAGAAGTTGAGAATTCAGTCTTCTCTTTCATCCTTGTAATTATGTAATTCTTCTGATCCTCAGCCTTTCCTGTCCTCTGCTTACAGGATAGGAGAGCCTTTAGGTGTTGCCTAGAAAGCCCTCTGACTTGCATGCTTTGCCTAAATTGGTGACCAATCTTATGTTTCAGTAGCTTCCAATAAGAATCTCTCAATCCCACAGTCCTTATAATTAGAACTCTTTGCCTCCCAGCATCTCAAATGCCGCCTAGATGCACTTCTTTCTACCAGTGTCCCATCACAGTTTGCCACTGGTTGAGCTGACCCACTACAGATTATCTCAGTTTACTGACTTACTTCAGGAAGCCAGATGATGTCAGGACCCCAGTTTTCACCAATGATGGTGACTTTGTTGCTAGCCAATGAGTGACCATTCCAGAATTCCATCTTAGAGTCTGCTTCTGTGGTTCACTTCAGGTTCTAGTCCTCATAATTTGGTTTCTCTAAGGAACAGATTACAAAATGAAACTTTACATGCTGGAGATTAGGGGTGTTCTCCCAGAAACAGCACTGATAAAGGAATGAGTGAAGCAGGATTAGGCAAAGGGCAAAGTTAAACTGTGATCCAGTTGCAACTGATTTCAGATGGTCTCCCAGAAAGTTCTGTAGGTGGGGTGGCCATTCAGAGATACTGGATTGAGATACCCTTCATCCACATTGAGCAGCTGTTGCATGTGGACTGTTCTTGGGTAGGGGTTAACATCTGGCAAGAAAATTCTCTTTGCCCAAGGGCAGTTCCTGGGGAAGGACTCAGTTGTGAGCTCTCAGCATCCAACACTCCAGCAGCTACAGTAATGATTGTCTCGGTCTTTAAAAACAAGTTTGGTAGCCATATAGTTGTCCCCACTAAAGAGAGAAAAGCAAAGAAGAAAACAGAGAGTTTAAATTTTTCTATTATTTATTTATTATCTTTCATCTGTCTATCTAACCTATCCATCCATTTATGTATTTACCTACTATCTCCTCATTCATCTATCAATCTGGCAAAGGTAAGGTTTAAGTTTTTTGTAATGTGCATATATTTTGTTTATTTAAAAATTACATTGCTAAGCAAATGAAGAGAAAAGAAGGGGAGAAGGGAGGGAAAAGAGGAAGCAATCTTGATTTTACTTAAATGATAATCTCAGGTACAAATTAAAGATGCCAGGGTACTTGGGTAGCTCAGTCAGTTAAGCATCTGCCTTAGCCTCAGGTCATTCTCCTGGGGTCCTGGGATTGAGTCCCACTTAGATATATCTGCTTAGCAGGGATCCTGCTTCTCCCTCTCTGTCTTTCGCCCACCACCCCAACCCCACTCATGCTCTCTCCCTCTCTCTCTCTCAAATAAATAAAATCTTTCAAAGATGCCTTTGGCAAATAAGGCAGGTTATGCTAGATAAAGTTGCAGTCAGTACTGCTGAAACTTTGCATTTAATTGTATGTCTGTAAATCTGCATGTTTGGTTGTTCATTTGATAATGAAAAAAAGAAACTGTAAAAATCAAAATCTTTTGAAATCACATGAAAAACTGGCTTGTAAAGGCCAATGGAATGAACATAGGACATCAAACAACAACCACTGGGAAAGAAAACAGAAACACTGTGCCTGTACCTAACATTTATGACTATTATAAGACACTTTCCCTACATGAAGAAATCAAAGGTTTAAATGGCAAATAGAAATATCTCTGATGTTATTTTTGATGCATGGGGTATTTTGTGTGTGTTAGTTACTGGAGATAACTGATAAGCAGTGGAATAATTGGGGGATGCCAAGTATATACAATTATGGAGGTTCTAAAATATATCAGCATCTTTAATAAGATAGCATTTTGGTTTTATTTGTGAAATTAAGATTTTTCATGAGAAGTTTGATTATTAGGGAGTTACCAAATTTGAAAACAACATTTTTTAAACTAAGACGCTTAGCAAAGAAGAGAGAAATTCAAGCTATTATAGAATTGTCAATACCTTGTTGTGACTGTCCACACCAAAATAAACATTATCAGAAAAGATACATGAAAAATACCTTGGAAATCAGTGGTATGAGATAAATTCCCTTCATATAATCTTTTTCTGGTCTTTCCCATGTTTCCTTTCTTTCTATTCTCTTCTTTCCCCTTCATTTATTTCTCGTAATTTTTCTACTTATTTACTTCTCACTTATTTATCAACTCATCATATATTAATGGGCTACCATAGCAGGCAGAATTCAGTCAGTAAACAGAAACCACCATAAATATTTTGATAAGAGAAGCATTTAATGTAGATTATTAAGCTGGAGATTTGTTAGAAATACTAGAGGAACAAATGGGAAGGAAATGGCATCAGGAACTGAAATGAAGCTCTTATGCCCACTGGAACAGTTTTCATATGCCTTCTGTTTCTTCATGGCTACAGAGAAGCCTATGGTTGCCTGGCCAGGTTTCCCTTCTCCTGCATTATCACATATGTGATGCATGCACACTAGACCACTGCTAGAGTCTGAGGATAATGACTTCTAGCTTCTGTCTCCCTTCCAATCTCATGAAAATGCTTCATTGGCTGTATGCTGGAATATTGCCAACCATAGCACTGCTAGTGTCCTAACATATGATATAAGGGTCAGATTAGAAAGGAGGGGTGGTGCCAGGTACTGAAACTGTTCATCCTTGGTTATTTAGTGTTTTCAAAAATTCAAAAATAGCAAAATTAAAATCACCAGTTCAGTAAAATAGTAATTAGTGAGAGTGTGTTGTGCATATAAGAACAGTTTGCTAAGTGGGAACTTTCAAATCCAAAACTGATGTGAAACTCAGGATCTTGACATTGTAGGATGGATTATAAAGTGAAAATGGAGAAGTTGTATAGCTCTCGCAGTAGTTGATGAGTACATTGGGGGTTTCTAGGTAGAAGGGGGATTGCTTAGAAGTGATTATCTTATACCATTTTTAGGAAGATGACTTAAGTTTCTCTTATGATTATTGGAGACATTTATAAGAAAGGACCTAAGTTAAATTTCACTTATGTTCATGAAATGAGCTATATTTAGTTTTGCTTACATAGCTTATATGGTTTTGTTTGCTCAGGGCCTTTTCTTTAGTTTTTTTCTTTTCTTCCCTCCACCCGCCCAGAGCTGTTTAAAGTCTGGTCTCTATTTTCCATTTAATATTAACAGCATCTCTAGCTCTTTTTTGCATATTAATTGCTTCTTACCTTTGCAAGTTAGTTGCAACCATTCTTATTGAAAAACCATGGTCACACTGTCTCCGAAGTGGGGTAGTGACAAGGTCCCATCAGTCACTATGGTAAACTCTGATTTTGTTAAGTCCTCTTATTTTTAGTAATAATTTTACTTGTGACTAAATTATATAACCTAAAAACTTATACTTCTAGGAAAGACAGAGCAAACAGGGACTGGATTTACCTTTTGTCTAAAAAAACTGGAGAAGAAACCAAATACATGAAACAAGGTCCTTCATGGTATTGGAAACTCAGCAACAACATTAAGTGATTCTGGAGATAAAGGAAACAAATGAGGTGAGACATAGAATTGCCTGAGCTCCTAGCTGAAGAAACTTCTAAGTCCACTTCCTGAACAGGAAGAAATCAAGTAGAGTCCAAGTAGAAAAGAAAGCCAAGAGCTTGGAAATTTTCTAGAACAGTAATGGAGGGCAAAAAGTGGCCCAGAGAGAGAACTTTGCTGATCTTCAAAGAGTGCCCTCAAAGATTCAGTTTAGTACCGATAGGTGCATTTGCTGAGGAAACTACTCAAGCTTGGGAAAGAGGAAACAGTGCTTAAAGCTGACATAAGGCCAGGAGTAGTGTGCCTGCTCCAAATAGTAAAAGTGGAAAATATCAGAATTCACTGAGCATTTAATAGAGTATAAAGGATTTTGCTTTAGTAATGGGAAAAAATAACCCTTGACTAAAGCCTGCTATGGTTTGCCTAACAAAGCTTAAAAGCAAGACCCAAAAGCATCATGCAGTTTCTAAATAACTTTTACTCATCCCAGAACAAAGTTCAAGAATGCAAAGTACAGGCATACAAAATTATACAAGCATACGAAGGCATATAAAAATATACAGCAACCAAAACCCAAACATTCATAATATTTAGCATCCAATCAAAAGTTACTAGCCAGGCAAAGAAGCAGGAAAATACAACTCATAATTAGAAGAAAAATTACTCAATTGAAATGAACCTGGAAATGATATAAATGATGGAATTAGTAGACAAGGATATTATAACAATTATTATAATTGTATTTCATATGTTAAAAAGCTGGAGAAAAGAATAAATATTAAGCAGAGACATGGAAGATATAAAATAGACCAAATTAATAGCTATATATGAAAATTATAATTCTAAGATATACCCAGCTATATGTTTGCAAGAAACAAGATGCATATATAGTAAAAGTAAATGGATAAAGTAAGATACACCATGACCACTGACCAAAAGAAAGCAGAAGTAGCTCTTAATTTTAGCTATCTTAATTTTAGACAGAGATATGACTTCAGGCCAAGGAAGTTACCAGGGATAAAAAGAGCATTATATAATGATTAAGGGATCAGTTCTCCAAGGATACATAATAATCCATGTATGCATCTAACAGCAGAGTATCAAAATATGTGATACAAAAACTGATAGAACTACTAGGAAGAATAGGCTAATTCACTACGATAACTGGCAAACTTAATGCCCATCTATCAGAAATGGACAGATACAGCTCACAGTAAAACAATAAGGGTGTAGTTCAACTCAGCAACACCATCAGTCAACTGGATATGATTGATATCTATGACTATTTCATCCAACAACAGCAGAGTACACATTGTTCTCAGGCTCACATGAAACATTCAAGAAGATAGACCACATTCTGGGCCATAAGGTATACCTTAACATTAAAAGAAGAGAAATCATACAATGTCTGCTCTAAGACTACTATGGCATTCAACTAGAAATCAATAATAGAAAAGTAGCTGCAAAACCCCAAAGACATGCCAATTAAACAATATATATTTTAATGCTGATTAGTCATATATTTTCAGTCCTCCTAATTCATTTTTCTCCCTCTCTGAGTTCATCTTACTTAATTTTTCCCTCCCTTCCCCTATGATTTTGTTTTGTTTCTTAAATTCCACATATGAGTGAGATCATATAATTATATTTCTCTGATTGACTTGTTTCACTTAGCGTAATATCCTCTAGTTCCATCCATGCTGTTGCAAATGGCAAGATTTCATTTTTTGATGGTTGAGTAGTATTCCATTGTATATACATATCACATCTTCTTTACCCATTCATCTGTTGATGGACACCTGGGCTCTTTGTATAGTTTGGCTGTTGTGGACATTGTTGCTATAAACATTGGGGTGCGCTCTGTATCACTATATTTGTGTCTTTGGGGTATATACCTAGTAGTAAAATTGCTGGGTTGTAGGGTAGCTCTATTTTCAACTTTTTGAGGCACCTCCATGCTGTTTCCCTGAGTGGCTTCTCTAGCTTAAACAATATATTTTAAATAACACTGAGATCAAATTAAAAAAACTCAAAAGAAATTCAAAAATCTTTTGAGCTAAATGAAACAAATTGTCACAATTTTGGGATGCAGCAAAAGCAGCACTTAGAGAAAAAATTTATAGCACTGAACAAATGAATATATATGAAAAGAAGATCTAAGATCAACAATCTAAGTTTCCATTTTAGGAAACTAGAAAAAGGGGAGTACATAAATCTAAAGTGAGAAAAAGAGAATAGATTATAAAAATTAGAGCAGAAATCAATAAGATTGAAAGCAGGAAAATAATGGAGGAAACAAACAAAACTGGAACCTGGTTCTTTGAAAAGATCAATTAAACTGATAATCCTCTAGCAAGGCTACTAAGAAGATAAGAGAGAGGACACAAATTAATACTACCAGAAATGAAAAAGAGGACATCACTACACTACAGACCCATGGATATTAAAAAGCTAATAAAGGAATACTGTGAACAACTCTATGGTCACAAATTTCATAACCTAATGAAATGGATCAATTTTTTGAAAGACATAATCTGCCAGAACCCATAAAAGGTCAAATAGATAATATGAACAAGCATATATCCATTAAAGGAATTGATGAAATTAATAACCTTTGAAAACAGAAAACACTAGGCCCAGATAAGTTCTTTGATGAATTCTACCAAACAGTTAAGGAAGAAATTTTACCAGTTCTCTATAATCTCTTCCAGAAAATAGGAGCAAAGTGAATACTTCCTAATTTTCTGAGGCCAACATTACTCTAACACCCAAAACAGACAAGTAGATTATAAAACCACAGACAAATATCTTTCATAAACACAGATGCAAAAATTCTCAGTAGAATAGTAGTAAATTAAATCTAACAATGTATATAAAAGAATTATATGCCAGAGCAAAGTAGGATTTATCTTAAGTATGCAAGGCTAGTCAATATTCAAAAATCAATTAATGTAAACCATTACATCAACAGGCTAAAACGAAAAATCATGTGATCATATCAATAGATGCAGAAAAAGCATTTAACAAAATTAAATATCCATTTAAGGTAAACTCTTAGTAATGCAGGAATGGAAGGGAACTTCCTTAACTTTCTGTAAAAAATTATATATATATGTGTGTGTATATATCTATATATATATATACATACATACACACACATAAAGCCTATAGCTAGTATTGTACTTAATGGTGGAAAAATTGAAGCTTTCCCACTAAGATCAGGAGCATAGCAAGGATACTGGAAGTCGTAGCTAATGAAAAAAAAAAAAAGGAAAGGAAATTAGAGGTTTTTACATTGGGAAGGAAAGAAATAAAATTGTCTTTGTTCACAGATGACATATGTAGAAAATCCAAAAATAGACAAAAAAGTCTTGGAACTAGTAAGTGATTACAACACTATTGCAGAATACAAGGTTAATGCACACAAAATATATATATATATAGGATATATATATATCCTATGTACCAACAATAAACAACTGGAATTTGGAATTTACAATGCAGTACCATTTACATTAGCACACCCCAAAGTGAAATACTTAGGTATAAATAAAAAAAATGTGCAAGATCTTCGTGAGAGAAACCATAAAACTCTGATAAAACAAATCAAAGAACTAAGGAAATTCGAAGATATTCCATTTTCATGGAGGGGGAAGACTCAATATTGTTAAGATGTCATTTCTTCCCAAGTTATTCTGTACATTCAACCCAGTCCCACTAAAAATCCCAGTGAATTGTTTCATGAATATTTACAAACCATTTCTAGAGTTTACAACGAGTGGTAAAAGACCCAGAATAGCCAACAAATTATTGAAGGAGAAAGACAACGTTGGAGGATTCACACTACCACCTTCAAAATACACTTATGAAGCTACAATAATCAATATAGTGTGCGATAAATCTTGTAACATTGAAAAAATAAAATAAAACAAAAAAAAGAGTGTGATATTGGAAAGGAAGATGAGATTAAAGGAGAAAGAAAATTGGAGAACTGACACTCTAGCTGGAGTGGTACCTACGTGAGGAAATGTACACTTTCATTCTTTTCATAAATCTCTGGAAAAGATAATGAACAAATATGCACTCTTGACTCCAACAGGAGTAACTGCAACCAGATTTACTCTCCTATATGAAACAATTTTAAAAAATGAAAATTCACGAAATACTTCAAGTAAAAAGATTATGTTTGCTAGACTTTATAAACATGTTTTTAATATAAAGGCTGAAAGTAAAATAAAATAAAATAAAATAAATGCTATACAAATAAATACTTACAAATACTTCTGGGGTGGACATTCTAATATCAGAAAAGCATAACTGAAGAAGAATTACTACACATAAAGAAGGATATTTTTATGATTATAAAGGGGTTTCTGTACTTGGAAGTTATCAAAATTCTGTTTCTGTTCATTCAATAATTTAACTTCAAATTATACTCTACAAAGATTGAAAGAACCAAAAGAGTAAATAGGTAAGTTCAATGTCATAGAAAATTTTAACATTACTGTCTAAATAGCTAATAGAATAAAACAGACAAAAATTCTGTAATGGGGGCGCCTGGGTGGCTCAGTGGGTTGAGCCTCTGCCTTCGGCTCAGGTCATGATCTCAGGATCCTGGGACCAAGCCCTGCATTGGGTGCTCTGCTCAGCAGGGAGCCTGCTTCCTCCTCTCTCTCTCTCTGCTTGCTTGTGATCTCTCTCTCTGTCAAATGAATAAATAACATCTTTTAAAAAAATTCTGTAATGGTAGAGAAGATGTACAAAACAGTTAACAAAATTGACCTAATTAACAAATATAAAATAGATGGGTTGCCTGGGTGGCTCAGATGGTTAAGCCTCTGCTGTTGGCTCAAGTCATCAATGATCTCCAGATCCTGGGATTGAGCCCTGCATTGGTTTCCCTGCTCAGCAGAGAGTCTGCTTCTCCCCTCACCTGCCCCCATCTCTTCCCACTACTTGTACTCTCTCTTTCTCAAATGAATAAATAAAATCTTTAAATATATATATTTAATATACACATAAAATGTAATGAATATATAATCCATTAGTTAAATATTCGCACATTAAATATTTACCAGAAGTGACCAGGCACTGGAACATAAATAAAATCTCCTCAAATATTAAAAGAATTTGACAGATTATATTCTGCTATCACAGTGGAATATAGTTAGATATCAGTAATAAAAAAGATAAGTTCACAAGTAATTAACATTTACAAACTAATGTCTAAATAGTCCATGGGATAAAGAAGAAAACTTAGTGCAATAAGGAGACATTAAAACTGGGTGATAAGGAAGATAACATTTCAAACTTGTGAAATGCAAGGCAAAGTAGTGATTAGAGAGATTTGCAGCTTTATATACATGTGTTAGAAAAGAAGAAAGGTGGAAAATCAGTGATCTTATTTTAATCAAGAATCTAGAAAAAGAAAAACAAAACAAGATGAAAGAGAAAGGAAATGATAAAAATAAAAGTTAAAATTAATAGAAAAATTTTTATTTTTATTTTTTAAGATTTATTTTTTTTAGAGGGAGAGCCATGCATGAGTTGAGGGGGAAGAACAGAGGGAGAGAGAGAGAGACAGAGAAGCAGAGAAGCAGACTCGCCACTGAGTGTAGAACATACAGCGGCTCATCTCAGGATCCTGAGATCATGAATTGAACTGAAACTGAGTTGGAAGCTTAACCCACTGAGCCATTCAGGTTCCCTGAAAAATTTTTCTAATAGAAAATTTGAAGTCAAAATGTGACACTCCAAAGAGTTAACAAAATTTACAAATTTGGCATAATCTTACTAAGAAATAAAAACACATGTTCTTAATACCAGAAATTAAAAAGTGAAAACATCACTACATATTTTACAGAAATAAAAAAATAACAAAAAATATTCTAAGCAGATATAGCCAATAATTCAGAAAATTGAAAGGAAATAGAAATTTTAAAAATACAACTTATACAAACTGATAGAAGAATACATAATTTAAGTAGCCTAGTAACTATTAAAATTAATACTTTATTATAAATTTTTATTTCAGAAAATCCCAGGCTCAAGGGCTTCAACAGAAAATTCCTTTTAACCTTTAAGGAAATTAACAACACCAATGTTGTATAAACTTTTCTGGGAGATTAGAAAATGAAGGACTAGTATAAATTTGATACCAAAGCCTAACAAAGACATTAAATCAATAAGAACTTGCATACTAGTCTCTTTCATTAACAAGGGTATACAAGTCTTAGGAAAAAAATAAAGAAAATTTAACAATATACATGTATTATTTATTTATTTGAGTGAGAGGGTGAGCGAGAGGAAGCATAAGCAGGGGGAGTATCAGAGGGAGAAACAGACTCCATGCTGAGCAGGGAGCCTGAAGTGGGACTTCATCCCATGACCCTGGGATCATGATCCGAGCCCAAGGGAGATGCTTAACCAACTGAACCATGGAGGTGCCTGAAAATGTAACAATATTTAAAAAGAAAACACATCACCTCAAGGGGGAATGTATTTCAGGCCTGCCAAAGTGATTTACCATTTGCAAAGTAGTTAGTTTAATTCATCATATTAACATGGAAAGGAAGAAAAAATTTATGATTATATTGATAGATTTAGTTACTGCACTGGATAAATTCAGACCACATTTATAAAAAAGTAAACACAAGGTAGAATGCAACAGAATTTTCTTAGCTTAATAATGAATTATCAGACATCATATTTAATAGTGAAACATTGAAAGATTTCTCTCTGAGATTGGGAATATGACAAAAATGTCTTTTCTACTTGCTCTTTTCAGTATTTTCCTGGATACTCTACATAGAGCAAAAAGGTAAGTAAAAGAAGAAAAAAGACTAAGGATTGGAGGTATAACTAAATTCAGAAAATAGGATTGTACATTAAAAAGTCTCAAAGACTCTCCAGGTAAATTATTAATATGAATGAAGTAGAGCTACCATAATTATAGAATACACTATGCAAAGACAAATTTTAAAATTTAAATGAGAAACAAATCACTAGAAAATATATTTAAAAAATAATATAATTGTCAATTGTATTAAAAATTACCAAATAGAAAGACAAGGGACTTCCAGACCTGGCAGAACACCTGGCAGAAATTTAAGATGATAAAATAAATTAAGAAATACATCATGTTCATGGATTGAAAGACATAGTATTGTAAAATGTGGGGTTTTTTTGCAGTTAGAAATTATTGTGTAAGAAACTGCACCCCATTTAGTGACTTAAAATAACAATCACTTATTATTACTACTGAGTCTACTAGAAATAAGGAAAAGTCTCTTGATCTAGGTCATGCCCAGCAGATCTTGACCTGTCTCACAATACTTCTGTGATCATCTGGCAGATGAATTTGAGCCTGGGTGGTCCTGAATAACTTCACTCACATACTGGTGTGTGTGTGGCTTTAATACGGGCAACAGGTGTTATAGGGACATTTGTCTCCTATAATTAAGCAGACAATCCTAAGTTTATTAATATTGTCAGGGTTCCAAAAGAAAGAGAATAAACACAAGGCTGCTTAAAGCCCAACCATGACAGTACACAATGTCATTTCCATTGCATTTTTTATCCAAAACAAGTCCTATGCCTTGCCCAGATTCAGAGGCTGAGCAAATAGACCTTACATCTTGATAGGATGAGTTGTGCATTTTCACTGCAAAAGAATGACTATGGAAAATTGCATTTTTTTCTCTAACAGGTGTTTGTTCTTTCCAAATTTGTTTATAACTTCAGTGTACCCCAATAAAAATCTTGAGGGTTGTGTGTGTGTGTGTATGTAAACTGATAAGTTCAATCTAAAACTCATTTAGAAATGTAAATGGCTGGGCATCTTGGTGGCTCAGTCAGTTAAGCATCTGCCTTCGGCTCTCATCACGATTGTGGGGTCCTAGAGTTGAGTCCTGCATCAGGCTCCCTGCTTAGTGGGGACTCTGCTTCTCCCTCTCTCCCTCTCCGCTGCTCATGATCTCTCTCTCTCTCAAATAAATAAATAAAATCTTTTAAAAAATGTAAATAGGTAGCAATAGCAAAGGTGAAAAAAAGAATATAAGACTTGAAGAAGGACTTCACAAAAAGTAGATATTGAAATGGTTGATACATGTGTAAAAGGTACATAAAACATTATTAGTTATCAGGAAAATCAAAATTAAAACCACAGTGGCCTACACAGATACCAGAAGACTTAAGATGAAGAAGGGAGAGAATACCAGTGTTGGAGAGGATGTGGAACATCCAAAACTCTTTAAAATTCTCAAATGGGAATGTAAATTATACAATTATTTTGGGAAACTTATGATACATACTGAAGAATTCCCCCTCCAGGTAGTACTCAACAGAAATATCTACATAATATCACTAAAAATGCATGTAAGATTGTAGAGATTGTAGAGAAGAGTTTTATTCATAATAGTCCCAAATTGATAACAACACAAATATCCAAATATACATGGATAAATAATATTTGTATATTCACATATGGAATGCTATGCAGAGATAAGAATGGGCAGACTATAATTATATCCAACAACATGAATGAAACTCAGAAACACAATGCTGAATCAAAGACGCCAGAAATAAAAGAGTACATTCAACTTACTTAAGGATCAGTAAAAGGCACAATAAAGTATAGAACTGAAAGTCAGAATAGTGGTTATCTTTGGGAGGGCTGTGATGTGAGAAGGCTGTCTATGGTGACGGTAATGCTCTGCCTACTGACATGGGCTAGAGTTCTAGAGGAGAAAGAAAGAAAAAGCCAATGTTATCTTATCATAGCCAATAATGCAATAGGTGATAAAATATGCCTTTGACACATATGATACTGTTCTTTTTTCAGATATGTTTTCCTACACTGATAAACTTTGCATTATCATTGCATGCTCTTATGTTATCTGTTCATCATAGCTTTCACTGTTCACTATTCATTCAATAACACCATATACTCATCTGGTCTATAATCTTTATTACCCAAATTGTGTCTCTGCTGGGTGTAGCATAATCATTTTGTGTAATTATTTTAAAATAAACCTCATTAGACAATATTAACCCTAATTCCCAATTGTGGAAGTGCATTTTTAAATTAATTTATTTCATAATTTAATTGGAAAGTTTTGAATCTTCCTCCCCCCTTAGAAAAATAGGCAGGTGGGTTTGTATAAAAAATCATTTTTGTGTTGGAATACCAAGACTTGTCTTTAAAACAAAACCTCAGGACACCTGGCTCAAAGGCGCCATCTTTTCCAGATCAACAAAAAGCAGAACATTTATAGGAGTTGAATTGATAGCTGCAGAAATTATTGATGACACTGTGATCTATAGCTCCTTTGATAAAATCATGATCCTGTAATTTGGAGACCAGTTAGTTGCATCAAACAAAGGAATAGTTATTATTTTCCTTGGAAATTTATCATTAAATACTAAAGAGCTATTTGAATTTGAACAGAGCTGATTTTTGAAGGATTAAGCAGAAGAAAGTTGCAACTCTATAAACAAAGTACATGGGAGTAGACATAGATATATATAGATATGCTTAAATCTATACATCCCTAAATATGCATAAATCTATGCATAATCTATCCATCTGTCCATCCATCCATCCATCCACCCATCCATCCATTCATCCACCCAACCATCCATTGGCATCTCCCATCTGTCTACGAAAAAGAGTGACCCAACTGTATTAGAGAATTACTACTCTTGGTGTTGTGAAATGTTGAACGTATGACATGCAGTCCTACTTATGGATTTGTATGCCCATTGGTTAGAATAGCACATAGTAGGTGCTCAATAAAAATTGGTGAGTGAATAAATTAAATATTTTTACTCTACTTCGAATTAAATGTTTTACTCTACTCCCTTCCATGAAGCAGTTCTAACTTTTGAACAGTCCCAAGATTATGAAATCCTAAGCTGCATTGACAGCAGCTTCCTTTCATCAGTTCAGCTTCTTAGTACTGCTTCTTAGTACTCTAGTCTCTTTTTATGGCCAAGCACGTTAATTTTGATCCACTGAGCATTTAAAAACCAGATGTGCTACCTGAATGCTAAACATCACTGTGGCTTCTTTTGTCTTTTGCATGGGGATCAAAAATAATAACAGTATTTGTCATGAAATCACCAGTACACGTGCTTATCTCCGCTTTACTTTTCCTGACTCTATCATTGCACTGAAAATTTCACTCAAAGAACTTTTGAAGGTCTTTATACTAGTGAAGGTAATCTAGTGGTTGTAATTTATGATGCCCAAATCTCAGTGGTTTAACAGAAATTAATTTTGTTTTCATAAAGTCCAATTGGAGGCTTTGGGGGAAATAGAGAGGATTGAAGAGAGTATTAAACTGCTCCAAAAGTGATTTAAGAACATGGACTCCTTACATCTCATTCTTTCCTTCTTTCTTTCTCTAGGACCTTAGAGTCCCTGCTAGATCTTCTGAATGTTACTGGCAGACAAGGGGAGTGAGACTTATACATAATATTTTTTATAGGTCAAACAGGACATGGCATTCATCATGTCTGCACACACTCTTGGCCAGAGTTCATTCGGATGACAACACCTAATGGCAAATCATGCAGAAAACTTCTGCCAGTGTGCCCGAAGGAAGGAGGAAGGAGGTTTCCTGAGTAGCTAACCAGTTTTTGTTATTGGAATTATTGGTCTCCAAAGTACCAAAAAAATGGAATTTTTACTTTATCATAACACTAAATACTTTTATGGACATTTGTAATTAACCACTTGAAATTGTCTCCTCTTTGATTTTTACAATCTAAATTTTCATATTTTCTCCCTTCTCTTTTTTAAAAGCTTTTATTTAAATTCCAGTTAGTTAACTTACAGTGTAGTATTAGTTTTAGGTGTATAATTTAGTGATTTAAGACTTACATACAATCTCAGTGCTCATCACAACAACTACATTCCTTAATCCCCATCATTTAATCCATCTTCCCACCCACCTCTCCTCCAGTAACCATCAGTTTGATCTCCATATTTTTTAGTTTGCTTCTCTTCCCCCCACCCCATGATTGTTGGTTTTGTTTCTTAAATTCCACAAATGAGTGAAATCATATGGTGTTTGTCTTTCTCTGACTGACTTATTTCACTTAGCATAATACTCTCCAGCTCCATCCATATTGTTGAAAATGGCAAGATTTTATTCTTTTTTATAGCTGAATAATAGTCCAGTGTTTACCAGATGTTTACCACATCTTTATACATTCATCAGTCAATGTACATTTGGGCTCTTTCCTTAATTTGGCTACTGTAGATAATGATGCTAAGGGATACAAAAGCAAACAAGCAAACAAACCTCCAAACAAAACAAAACAAAAACTATTGGGACTTCATCAAAATAAAAAGCTTCTGCACAGTAAAAGAAGCAATCAAGAAAACTAAAAGGCAACCTATGGAATGGGAGAAGATATTTGCAAATTACATATCTGATAAAGCGTTAGTAGTATAGAAAATATATAAAAAAACCTATAAAACTCAACACCCAGAAAACAAATAATCTCTTCTACTCTTATTAGCCATTGATTCTAGATCCTTCTTGAGAACTGTTCTTTCTCTGCTCAGTCTAAAAGTCAAAGTCATAATTCCAAAGGACTCTGTTGTCATCTCTCTGAGATTTCGCTTCAAATATAATTCCTACAATATCTTTTAAAAAAAAGTTTATTAATTTTTTAGTGTAGTTGACACACAGTTATATTAATTCCAGGTGTGCAATGTAGTGATTCGACAAGTTTTTACATTAAGCTATGCTCACTACTAGTGCAGCCACCATCTGTCATGGTATGACACTTTTACAGTATCATTGACTATATTCTTTGTATAATTCTTACAATATCTTTTTTAAAATCTTATCTCAATATTTCCTTTACATTTGGGTGATTCTTAAATCTAATCAAGAATTCTTGGGACGCCTGGGTGGCTCAGTGGGTTAAAGAATTCTTTTAAGTTCCAGGCCCATATTTCCAACAGCCTAATAAATATTTGAACTTGGAAGCCCACAGGCACCTTGAATCAATCACATTGAAAAATTAATCATTAATTTCTGCCCAAATCCTTCTATATCATCTGTCTGGGTGAATGGTAATCCTCTTTGCTTTATAATTTCATGTTCTTTATTCTTACATACACACTCCTCAGTGAATATAATCAATCCAGTTACCAAATTCTACAATTTCTAGCTTTTAATATCTTCTGTATCATCTATTTTTCATTGCCTGAATTCAGGCTGCCATCAGATTTTTGCCTGGCTTCAAGACAGAGCAGTTAGCAAGAACTAAATTGGAATACACAATTGACCGAGTGCATTGGAGGACTCTGGAGATAGACTAGGAGTTGGGCAGTACAGGGCCTATGAAGAGAAGATGGATATTAGAACCAAGTATTAAACCCCTGCACAGGGTTCATTATCTAAACAAAGATTATGGTCAAGTGGATGGGTTAGCCAACAGAATTTACTAGACTGACACGTGTGGTCGAGCAAAGCAAGTCAGGAGCACAGCCAAGAACTGCAGTATTTGGGCTAGAAGGATGCTGATCAGAGTCATGAACAGACTGGTATAATTCAAAGTGCAAGAATCAGAGTGGGCTGGGGTGTAAACTATGAAACCAATTTCTTAGATAAGCTTTCAGCCAGTTCCATTAAATGGCTAGAATGAGGAGTAGTGGGAGGTTTCAGAGAGACAAATTTCTGCTCACTCCAAGAAATAGCTTTCAGTCATCAAAAGGTTGATTGTTAAAAAGATGGGCTATCTTGTGAGTTAGTGAGTTCCCAGTGACTGAGATGATTCAGAGAGACTTCATGAAGGCCTGCAAAGCTATGGTTGAGGCTATTTCAGATCACTTGGATGAGGGGATTAGACAGCTGCTGAGCTCATTTATCACTCTCAAATATTATAAATTTTTATCTTAACCCTCAATTTGAAAGCTGTGATTTGGCTCCAACTTGGCTTTTGGAAATCTTTCACATTCTCTCTTCTACAGCAGATAACAAGTTGCAGAAAGTCTCCTGTGTTCCTGTTTGTGTTGCATTGCCTATCCTCAGAGAAGTGGTTTTCACCTTAGCCCCATCCATACTCAACAAACACACTGTTTAGTTTGCTCTCCCACCCCTCTTGGGAGAACTGAGGTGCACCAGTTAATTCACTGAGATTTGGGATTTGACTGGCCTTTTGGTTAAAAGGGGAAGATGAAGGCAGTCTGGAGCTCAGCATCCAAATCATGGGACCAGCTCTGGCAAACAGAGATGCCTAAAACTGATGGGCCCTTCATGTAGAGACCAAAGCCAAGTAGCGGTGACACAAGATCTAACTTGGGAAGCTTCTCGCTGAGAAGGCTGAGTTTCTTAGATTTGTTGTCAAACGTAACATTTGGAAGTGGTAAATCATTGCAGGAGCTTGTGTGCTTGGCAACCACGTCCCTGCCTGGGTTGCTGGCAGTAGAAGCCGTGTATAGATCCATAGCCTCATATAGTTCTGATGGGGACATGTGAGCCATCAGTGACTGATCATTTTGGGAAAACCTGACAGAGAACAGAAATTTTCCTTACTTGCTCTTGCCATAATGAAGTGAGCATAAGCTGAATGAAATAAAGTTGTCTCATTTATTATACAGATGACTCACATGCTTTCTGACTCATGCCAGTAAAATCACTCTGCAACTAGCAGAAATATGCCAGGGCCTAAGAAAAACTGTGCTCTGTGGGTCCCCCCTCACCCACTGCCCAGGACTAGGGTATCATAAGCCGTTGAGACCTGCCCTCTGCTTGGAGCTGGAGCAGTAAGTCATTGGTTGCAGGATGACTTTTCTGGCTATAGATATACCCTTCAGGATAGGAGCTGTTAATCAACCCTGTCCATGACATCATTAAATTAACAGCTCCTGCATATAAGTAACATATAGCTTTGTCATCCTCACAATTTAAAATGCTTCTGCTCTTTCATCCATCAGGTAAAACAAAGACGCAGTAGAAACCTGTGCTTTCAGAACAGATGCCTCCATAATTGTGCTGTTCAAAAGAATGTGCTGTCATGCTCTGTACTATGTCTCCTTTCCGTCTGCTTTTTGTCTGGTTGTGTTTGAGCAGAAGTCATCTTCCCCCCCCTCAGCTTACTTTCAAAACTTGATGTGATAGAATATTGCCAAGAGTCTGAATAAAAGCAGAATGTAGTTTTATGATGTCATTGTAATACTTCTGTCAGTTAAACACTCTGGGAATTTACTATACTAGTCAAGAATAAAATTCATTTGGGTTATCTTCCCAGAATATATGATAGGTGAGCTGTACCTCACACTAAAATCCTAAACTAATTTTGCAGTCTAATGTTAAAAGTTGACTTTCTGAAAAAATAACATTTGATTTGTATCTATTGTGCTCTCTTGAAAGATAAAATTTTCCACTTACCTAAAAGCAGGTCATCACTTTTACAGTTGTTTTTTAGTCAAAATGTCTACGGAAAAAATAAAACCTAGGGCTTCTACTTTGTCTTACCTATCCAATGTCTATGTGAGAGGTTCTATGCTTTTCTCTAATGCAGAGATCTAGGCATAGGAAAATGAAGTGACCTACCTAAGATTCTAGACAAACAAACAAACAAACAAACAAAAAAACCAACCCAAAACTGAAACTCCTGGGCCTCAGGGTCTCTATTTTTGTATTCTTTAAGCTGTGAATTTCTGTGTATCACTTTATTTTCACATATGACAATCATAGATACTTATTCTTATGAAATGGTTATTCACTGAGAAGAATATTCTAGCTCTTTCTGGTGGGTTTTACAGTCTCCTCCTGAGAAATCAAAACCGTCTCTGTATAACATTTGTCAAAACATTCCTCTTTCCTCATTCACTGACTTTTTTTCTACACGTAACATTTTATCCTCACTGGTTTGGAGTCTGGCACAGGGATTCTTAAAGGAAGAGGAGAGCAGGAAGACATCTATTTAAACTGATCTCTCTATTTTTTATTATATATATATATAAACTGTTACTGATTCTCTTACAAGCTCAAATTTTATATAAAGGATCATTTTAAATGTAAATTGAGCTCAAAATTTCTAGGGAAAATTCTAAGATAAATTAATAAATGTGGGTTGGTTAATAGGGTACATTAGAAATAACTACTTGTTGACCCAGTCTGAACCAATTAAATTATATCTTACTTATGTAGAATTTCAAAATATGGTCTATTACATTTGATTTTTGTATTTTTCTTATGAAATAAAATTTCACTGTAAAATAAACTCAGGGAATGCCAAATGATACATTTCCTGAGGAATTTAGAATACTTGTATGATAGAACTCCTGGGATGTCACAAAATCAATAAAGTCTTTGACTATGTTTAATTTTGTTAAATACAACATTTTTCCCCCTTGTTATGCCCTTGGCTTGCTGAAGACTTGCTGTCTTATAGAACATTTATTAGGAATCTTTGAACTAAAATTTTCTTCCAGTAGATAATATAGGATCATTTTTTTTTAAATACTTACTACTAGGCGCCTGAGTGGCTTAGCTGGTTAAGCCTCTGCCTTCGGCTCAAGTCATGATCCCAGAGTCCTGGATCAAGCCCTGCATCAGTTGGGCTCCCTGCTCAGTGAAGAGTCTGCATCTCCCCGCACCCCTTCCCCTACCCTTGTTCATGCTCTCTCAAATTGTCTCTCTCTCAAATTGAAAAAAAAGAAAATACTACTACTCAAAGTATGAAAGTTTTGGTGAAACACAAATTATATTTTCTGTTAGATGACATTATTTGAACAAATAATTGCCACCTTCACAAAGAAACTTATCTGTGTGCTTCTTAAGAGTATTTACTATTTGTTTTTGTGTTTTTGTCATCTATCACAATGCCATTAGTCAAAGCTCAATCTTTATTGAGTTAATAACAGTAAATAAAAAGATACCTGAAGATTTTAGATCACATTGTACACAAAAATACACATATGAATGTTAGAAAATTAAAATCTGTTCTAAGCATCCAAAATGCTACATTTTCCTAAAATAGCCTATGTTTTCCTTTATAAAACAATTCTAGTCTCCAGTGGCTTATCACTGAGAATGGATATATTCTATTTATATTTTTTAAGCAAAGCAGAAAATGCAGAACCAATTGAATAGATGTTATAGATGTCCCATAAGAGCCTAGCCAGTTTTTTTTTTTTCATGTAAGACACGACTGTTTTCTAAGAGATCATAAATAATATTCATTAAACATATTATTTTCTTTTCTGGTAATTTTCTTTCTTTCTTTCTTTGGATTATTTATTTATTTTAGAGAGGGGAAGTGGAGCAGAGGGAGTGAGAGAATCCTCAGTGGCAGACTCCTAACTGAGCACAGAGCCTGACACAGGGCTCAGTCTCACAACCCTGAGATTGTGACCTGAGTTGAAATCAAGAGTCAGACACTTAACTATCTGAGCCACCCAGGCACCCCACTTTCCTGGTACTTTCCATACAAGTGATAGACTTACCAAAAGTTCTATCAGTCTAGTGGAAACAAGTATAAATATTTTCCATGGAGTTTTCATTGTTTTGTTTTGTTTTTGTTTTGAAAGTACTGGATGTACCGTGTAATTATTGCCATGGTATTGGATAAGTGGTCTGGCAAAACAGCAGCATGAAGTCACAATAGCCAATGTAATGGTAGTTTGATGTTAGTAATAATTAGTATTTATAGTAATCCAAAACTAATTGTTCCAATTCTCCATGTTTTTCTTTCAATATCTTAAGATTTTTGCCTATTTTGTTAAATGTTTTAACTTCAGGTGAATAAAATCATACCAAAACAACCATGGAGAAGGGCTCTGAACAGACTGGTGGGCCCTGGTGTTGAAACTATGTTGAGGTCCCCTGGGTAGCTCAGTGGGTTAAGCGTCTGCCTTTGGTTCAGGTCATGATCCGAGGATCCTGAGATGGAACCCCACGCTGGGCTCCCTCCTCAGTGGGGAGCCTGCGTCTTCCTCTCTCTCTGCACCCCACCCCCCGCACTCGTGCTCTGTCTCTCTCAAATAAATAAATAAATACAATCTTTAAAAAAAGAAATTAGGGTACGTGGGTGGCTCAGTCGTTAAGTATCTGCCTTCAGCTCTGGTCATGATCTCAGGATCCTGGGATCAAGCCCTGCTTTGGGCTCCCTGCTCTGTGGGAAGATTGCTCTTCCCTCTGCCACTCCCCACTGCTTATACTCCCTCTCTCGCTGTCTCTCTGTCAAATGAATAAATAAAAGCTTTAAAAATAAATAGAAAAGAAATAAGAAAAGAAATTATATAGAATTGTGGTGTGACAATACTCTCACGAGGTTTGTATATTTGATGTATACATGTATCTGGCATTAATCTGGTGGATTGGAGCCATGGTTTTCATATAGGAAATATCACTCTGTCTCAGTATGAGGGAGAGAGAGAACCCTAGGCTGATGGAAGCATCTTTTGAACTCTTAACTGTACAATAGATTATTATGCCATGTAGATCAGAGAAGGATTTTAACCCTTTGGACCTATGCTCTTTACTTGGCCCCACTGAATTATTTACTCTTCAGTGTTGACCTCCTTGTTATTTTTTTCGTAGTAGTTTTTTAACTACAATGTCTAATCATCCCTCTGCTGATGTCTTCAGATTGTTTCATTCTATTCCTACAATGTTTTATTCTTTTCAACAAAACTACCTTTTTTGGTTCATCTACCATCTGAAATTCTTTTTATTTCTTAAAAACAGAATTAGGAGATTTAACATTCTCCACTCATAGTCTCCTCCTTCACTATTTCATTAAACATTTTAAATACCTTGATTCTATTATTTGTTTTATATTCTGAAAAATATAATTATAGTTTTATTTTCAACTCCTCACAAGACAGAGTCTATTTAGCCCGATTTTTGGAGAGTTTAACATGCTATCAAGTGTATCACATAACCCATCATTATACAATAAACACTTAAGTACTCCCTATATCCTGTAACTCTTCTTAATGATTGTTGTTTTTTATCTATGTGATATTAAGCCAATTTATCTTCAGCTATTCTATTTTCCAAAAGCCACAGATAAGTTAAAGAAAGGACCTATGATGATGTTGTATCTATTTTTCATATGATTGAGTCACATTATCTAGTATAGCTGAACTGGTATACTTTCCAGCATGTGGCACATTAAATCAATAATGCGAGAAAGAAAAAGAATAATGGAAGGAGTACATGCAATTTAGTATAAAATCCTTCTGCTTTATGCTACATGAATTAAATTATTAAGGAATTAAGTGAGCATTGATTGTCTATTCTGTGCCAGGCAGTAAGGGCCTACTGTGAACATATCATGAGGACGAGATAGACATGAGTACTTCCTTTATGGGACTTACTGTTCATTTGCAATTCATAAATGGATATATGATAAAATAAATATAATTAATATATATCCTTTAGAATGGTTGTGGATAGAAGATTCCAGGCAAAGACAGTGTCAGTGGCAAAAGCCATGAGTTAGGAAAAATCATATTCTGGAAACCAAGAAAGAAGTCCAATATGGTTAGAAGATAACAAGTGGGGAGAAAATGGCATGGGGTGAGGCAGAGCCTCAATCATGCAGAATTTTGATTCATGATGAGGAGTTGGGATTTTGTTCTAGGCGTAATGGAAAAAAATGAAAAGTTTATAAACAAAAGAGAGACATGATCAGATTTATGGTTAAAAATAAGTAGAAACAGGGGTAACTCTTAAGATTCTATTGTTTATTTTCCACTTAAGTTCAAGCCAGATACATTGGGGGTTTGGTTAGGGTGGTAGTAATGGAAAAAGAAGTGCATGAAGTAGAGAGATACTTTTGGAGATGGTATAATAGGATTTATTATTGACAAAATATAAAAAATAAGGGAAAAGAAGTAAACAAAAATGACACTTTTTCTGGATTGAATGATTATCTGATAGTGCTATTGAGAGAGAAACAGGTTTGGAGATTTGGATGGTATGAGCAAGTTCCATTTTGGACTTGCTACTTTGGAATTTTAGATTTGAGATGTCGTCTGTTAGACGTCTAAATGGAGATCTGAATTCCTCTGTCTGTCTCTATCATCTATCTATCTATCTATCTATCTATCTTCTATCTATTATCTATCTCTCTATCTTATATCTATCCATCATCTATCATTTATCTGCCTATATATCATTTATCTTCCTATTTACCTCTGAGTCTGGGACTCAAGGACAAGTGTAGAGTGGAGATGTAATCTGGAGTCAGTGTATAGATAGTTCTGGAAGCAACCTGCTTAGGATAGTGTTGATAGAGGAAAGTGAGAGGGCTTGTGAAGGACTGCCCAAACATTTCTCTCCATGGAATTGTGGTAAAGGAGGAGAAGCCTGTCAAGGAATCTGGGAAGGAGTGGCCAGAATATTAGGAGGAAACCCAGGAAGTGTTGTAGCACTGATTGCAAGAGCAAGAATGTTCAAAAGAGGAATGAGTGTCTATTTTTGCCAGATGCTACTAACATCAAATAGTATGTGGACAAGGGTGTTCTCTAATTTAGTGTCTGGGTCATCAATAATCTTGGGAAGAACGGTTGCAGTCGAGTGGTGGTGTTACAGACCAGGACAGTATGTGCTAAAAAGTGAAAGCAAGATGAAGAGGAGACACGGTGTGTGGACAATGCTTTTGATTTTTTGGGGGTGGGGGGGTAGAGGGAAGTAGGATAAAAAATGGAAGCTGATGTGGAATATAGGAGCCAAGGGAGGTTTATTTGTGTTTAGTGAAAACTATCCTGATATTTTAAAAACATGAAGTAATTCATACATTGTGGGATATTTCATAGGAATAAAGAATTTCAAGAAATAGCTAGAATTTAACTGTTAGTTGAGTAGTTGTCAAATACCATTGTTGATAGAGGCTATCACCTCTTTCTTTATCACTTCCATACCTGATTATAAAAGTATGTGACTGAAAATAATGTTCCAGTGAACAACTAATTTTTTTTTTCGTTATTTTTTTTTTTTTATTTCCAGCATAACAGTATTCATTATTTTTGCACCACACCCCGTGCTCCATGGAATCCGTGCCCTCTATAATACCCACCACCCGGTACCCCAACCTCCCACCCCCCCGTCCCTTCAAAACCCTCAGATTGTTTCATGAACAGCTAATTTTAAATAGCTTTCCTATTTTATATAGCTGCAATGTCTGGAACAATCATGAGAAGCAGAAACACATCCTTTTTTCTGAAGGTGACCTTGGTGAATAGCAAAATATTTAAAAATCCTGTAATGTCAATTCAAGGGCTCCTGTAACAGAAATGGCATATTTTGTGCCATCTGAATTTTCAACTTGTCTTTTTCTTTTGCTAGGGTTTATGGGGATGCTTTTGGAACTTTAACATCATTGTTGCCTTTTCAAGTCATTCTAAGATTGCCTTGTTAAAGTAAGAGACAAGCTCAAATATAAAATCAGCTTCTACCTTGGTAACAAACAGAAGTCTGTAGTTTTCAAACATTTTAACATCAGGACAAGAGTGGAAGAAGGATCTTTTTACAGAGGCTCTCTTTTCTGAGTGGCCTTGTCCAAGGGCACCATCAACCACCACATGTGCCTTCTGTTGACAGTTTCAGAGCAGAGTTGCCACTGGTGTGGTTGAGCCCCTCTGAAGAGGAAGAGACATTGAGGGCATCTGTTTAGTATTCTGCATATTACATTGCCTTTACCAGTAGGCATGGTAACACTGGGTTTTGGGTAGAACCTTTTAAAAACATTCCTTGCCCTTTGAAATTTTCTAAATTCAGAACTAAAGGGGCAAATTTGTCTATTTTCTCCTTAAATAATTAGTATTTTGAGAGTTTCCACTTGGAACAGGAGTTAAAGTAAGGTTAAAACTTGCGTATCAGGGGGCACCTGGGTGGCTCAGTCCGTGAAGCATCTGCCTTCGGCTCGTCATGATCTGGGGTCCTGGGATTGAGTCCCCTGTTCAGTGGGGAGTCTGCTTGTCCCTTTCCCTCTGCTTTCTGCTCCTGTTCTCTCTTTTGCTCTTTCTCTCTATCTCAAAGAAATCAATAAAATCTTTAAAAAAAAATCTTGCGTTATCAGGGTATAGAACTCAAAGAACTATTAAAAGCAGAGCATCCTCTTGTGGATTGAGTCTTATCTAATGCTCAGGATATTTGGCTGGAATAATTCTCAGGTGACAGACACATTCTGGTATGTTTTGATAGATGAGGATGTAGTTTTTGGCAAGGAGATCAAGTGCAGGAAGCAACTCAGCCATGCCCAGCAGAGTTTCTTCTGTTGATGTTCTGAAGCTCTGTCTCTTCGGTCAGAGATATTCCTGGGTGGCAGAAATATACACATTGCTACTTGAGCATTGCTGGGAAATGTCTATCCCTTCCCCTTTGGCCTCTTCCAAATATGTGTGTCTAATTGTATCTATAGGGAAGTCCAAGAGAATCAGGCATAACTTGCCAAATAGTAAATTGCTTCCTCAAGGTGGCTGCAGTAAAACCTTTTAATGTAAAATTGTGGCATGTGCTTATTTGTCTCTGAACTCCAGGAAACTGTCAACTGGGGCTTTAGGGAATGACAGACATCTAATCAACATGTTTGCTGCTGTTTTAGGATTCACTGATTGCTAATACAATGGTGCCTCTGCTGTTTCATAAAGGTCATGCTGTCATATAAATCTTGTCTGCAGAGGCTCATTCACCTAAAGGTGAGTGCTTGAGAAAGAACAGGGTAACATGGCAGTTTCAGGAAGATGCATTTATATTCATGCATTTAATGGGGAGTTGGTAATGAAACTTGGAAAACATCAATTCCATTAATTTTCTTTCATACAGCACTCTTTTGTAAGCTAAACTTACAGAAATAGAAAACAAATAAATATAATTAAGTGATCTAATTTAGAAATGATGGACTTTTAAGCTAATTCTTGAATTTACTCTGATGCAAAAATTCCAAGCTTTTAGAATGCGTGCATGCTAGGTTCATCTGAATTGATTAAAGACAAAATGACAATCATGGTTTTAAAATGAAAACATTTCTTGTTCTGTGATAGCGTTACATGTACTTGGTTTAAAAGTGAAAATAGGGGTGCCTGGGTGGTTCAGTAGGTTAAAGCCCCTGCCTTTGGCTCAGGTCATGATCCCAGGGTCCTGGGATGGAGCCCTGCATCAGGCACTCTACTCAGCGGGGAGCCTGCTTCCTCCTCTCTCTCTCTCTGCCTGCCTCTGTGCCTACTTGTGATCTCTGTCTGTCAAATAAATAAACAAAATCTCAAAAAAAAAAAAAAAGTGAAAGTAATATTGATGTTATTTGTAATTGTAAGTAGCAAAATGATTTGGTCAAAGGGAAGTAGTCCCTGAATCGGGGTTCTTTGTTCTGTTTGTTTTTGGTTAATAGCAGAATGAGACCTTAGCATTCATTTAAGCCAGTCACTTACTTCCTACATCATGAAATGAACCCTGCTCTTAACTACACAGAGAGCCAGCCACTGGCTGACAAAAGTCATTCGAGAATGTACCACAGTTATTTGTAACTGATCCTCCTCACTTTTTCTAGACCTGCCTTATCTGACCCTATTTCCGAATAATTTAAGGCCTAATTTTTAGTCTCCAGATCTAATGTTACCTCTAGACCACCACTTAGACTTGACGATAGTAGACACTTTGAGTCTCCCTCCATAGCATCTGGTTCTCAACTCTGGTTGATTGTGGCTTAACTTCAGCTCTTGCCATCCCTGGCTTCATTGGATAGAGCCGGGCATGAACTCAACTCCACCTCAAATATAGCCCTGGTGTCTACAGAGGGCCTGCTGAGAGAGATGAGTATTGATTCCTTGTCACCTCACCACTTCAATATGATCAATGAAGCCCCTTGCTAATAGTCACTTGACAGCAGCTGTAGGCGTCTGTGCACTCATTGTGGTTTGATGGTGAACTAATATATTTCGTCCTGAACTAGCCACTAGGGTCAGGCAGTTGTATGTATGTATGTAGAATGACCAAAAGATATCGGAAGATCAACTTTAACCCCATCACCCACATCATAATCTTG
Source organism: Mustela erminea (assembly GCF_009829155.1). Lineage (NCBI taxonomy): Eukaryota > Metazoa > Chordata > Mammalia > Carnivora > Mustelidae > Mustela > Mustela erminea. The sequence continues at coordinate 50,608,249 of NC_045626.1, forward strand.
TAGGATATTTTCCCTTTTTTGATCAGTAAATTTTGATCAGTAATTTAAAAGCATTTATCAAGGCAAATAGCAAGGATAAGAACCATGTCTTTTTGATCAGCCATTCTCAAATTGTCCTTTCAGAGGATTCATGAGACCAAATTCTTTTCAGAATAATCCTAAAGTGTTACTTCCCTTTGTTACTCTCATTCTCTCACAAGTACATGGTGGAGTTTTCCAGTGACTGCCCGATGTGGTACTGCCATTGCTCTGCCACTAATGGAATGTGTGCTTGTGTATTCTTGAGTTTTAAACTTCTCTCAGTTTTTATTTCTGGTATGCCAAATAATATGGCCTATATAAATAAATGTTCTTTGGTATCTTCAATGATTTTTAAGAATATAAAGGAATCCTGAGATGAAAAGATCTGGGTTATTGAAATTCCTGCTTTGCAAGTTTCATTGTTAGAATCTACAAGATGAATTATTTCTCAATGTCTCTGTTCTTAAGGTTTTACTATTTAAACCAGTGAAAAGCTGCCTCAAGGGGATAATAAAAATTCCAAATGAGATGAAATTAGGTAAATTCTAGGATTTTTAATAGTTATATAACTTAAAATAATTTGAGTGTAGCTTTAAATGTCAAAAACAACCAGTTTTGTAAACCACCAGTATCTTATTTAACTTCTCTGTGCCTTAATTTCCTCATCTGTAAATGGAAATGGTAACTATAGCTACTATCACCTGGTTGTTAAAGGTAAGTGAGATAAGCAGACTCAAAGCATGAGAACACCACTTAGCATATGGTAGCACTCCACAAATATTAGCAGTTAGCTATGACCATTATTTCATTCCACTTGTCTAAAATTGAATATGAACTTAAATTTAGAATTGGGGTCAGCATTTCTTCTGAAACTGATTATTTTATAAATAACAATGAAAGCTCAAGAAGTCTATTTCTATTTTTGTATGTTTTCCTTACACACCGATTTGGGGAATTCTTTTTTTTTCATTGAGTGATTAAAATGAAGCTCTGGGCCTCATCATTTTTCTCTAGTTACTTAGCTGGGGATAATAGAGCATAGAATGAAGACAATATTCAAAAGAGAAGGGGCAGCAATAATATAGACCTGATAGTCTTATTGGAATATGAACATAAGAATTTGACCTACAATTTTAGGCTCCCCACTGGTTGAAATGTTTATTCCAACTCCAGAAAAAGGAGTTGATACTGGAATTTTTACCATGTACCATGTTTAAGTATTTGGAAGGCTTTTTTGTTTGTTGTTGTTGTTGTTGTTGTTTTGTTTTTGTTTTTGTTTTTCAGGCAAAAATGTGCTTCCAAATTCAGAGCATTCACTTTTGGTCCAATTTATTACAGTCCAAGGGTGAGTGTTGAAATCAAGAATGCAACATGTAACTTTGTTTTTAAGTCAAGGATAGTTTGCTGAGGATAATGATTTGTGACATGAACCTGAAGAACCTGCTGTAATTGACATAGTCCAAAGTAGCAATCTGATTATAGTACTCTCAATTGCAGCTTTCATTTAAACTAATTCTATCTTGAACTTGGGCATGATGTCATAGTTTCTCACTATATGCATCTTACAAGTGTACAAATAAAACAATATCCACTGAAATTGTAAATATACAGATCTGAATGGACAATTTGGATGGGTTTCGTGTTCAGATAATCCACAGTTCCATTGGGAAAGGGGGCATTAGGGTTATACTGGAACGAAATTGGTTCACAGACTTAGAACTCTCTGAATTTCTTTTTCAACTTATTCCTCTAGAAGAAAAACAAGTCAAAGTATATTTACATTATTTACTGAACATTGTCCAATTCAAGGGAATTGGGCAGCACCTCTGGATTACTTCCTTGCTTAGTCTATATAAGCTCCAGCACCAGAATGAAAGTCAGTCAGAATATCTATTTTGCTTAACCCTCAACCAGTCTCAAACTAAAACCTTTGTTACATACAGTTTTTACAAGGAATTCCTAGTCCAGATTGCACTCATCACTTGAAGGCAGAAGGGAGCTTGGGAGTGAGTAGGGGAGTAGCTCTGGCAATCATCCCATGCCTTTCTTATTTGATACAACTTTCACAAGTCAGCTGGAAGGGAGATGAGAGAAAGGAGAAGAAGCCATAGAGAACAAGAGGGGCTTTGGTGTCCAGCCCTGTTAGTGCTTTGAATTGTAGGAAGGCCAGCCAACCACATCCTTCTTGACTTGTACTTTCAAAACATGGGCTAATAAAATGTTCTCAAGGTAACAAATATACAGTAGCATTTCTCCTTGGGGATAGACTGAGGGTGAAGGAAAGGACTGCAGGAAGTGTGAGTAGACTTCCTGTTAGCCAACAAATTTAACCCATTTTATTAAGTAAGTGTTTCTGGTTTTATAATACATCCAACTAAATGCATAGCATAAATTCAACATAATTAGGCATAAAGAGAATACTGTTTCACCTGTGGGAGTTGGAAAATACAGCTGACCTTTGAACAATGTAGGAGTTGGGCACTGACCCCCGTGCAGTCCAAAGTTCATGTATAAATTTTGAATCCCTCAAAACTTTACTAGTAATAACGTATCATTGATCAAAAGACTACTGATAGTGTAAATGGCTGATAAACCCATATTTTGTATGACATATGTATCATCTACTGTATTCTGACAATACTTTAAGTTAGAGAAAAGCAAATGTTATTAAGAAAATTATGAGGAAGAGAAAATACACTTAGAGTATTCCACCATTAAAAAAAAAATCCATGTGGAAGGGAACCCACGCACTTCAAACCCATGTTCTTCAAGAGTCAGCTGTGATGAAAAAGTTTCCTTGGTGACTATCTATGCCTTGGACTTTTACTTTCACCTAATAATTGCAAAATCTAAGTATCTAGATACTTAGTATCTAGATAAAAAAGCATAGTTTTTTTGACATTCCAGATATTTATAGGCTATGTTCATATTGACTCCATATGGATGTCCCATGGGCTCCTGAAAAGCTTTCCCAGGACTGACCTCAAAATGTCTGTCTTCTAAACCCACTGTCTATATTTTCTACCATCAATCCCTTTTCCTAAGTATCCTGCTTTGAGATTTCTCTAGACCCCACAGCTCTTTCATTTCCCAAAGAGACTGATTGCTATTTAGGATTCTGCCATTCTGCCTCTTGGATATTTGCAGTCTTCACGTCTTTCTCTCCATTTCCAGTTTGAGTTCAAACATTCATTTTTGTTCTTGCAAATGATCTCCTTCTCCTAAATACTGCTTCATTCAAGACCATCCTCAAAAATGCTACCTTCTAGTCAGGTGCCATGTCATTATGATAAAATTTCTACAGTAATTTCCTTAGTGTTAGGAAGGAAAGATAAATGAATTAACATTTTCTGAGCACTTACTATATTTTAGGTACTATGCTTGAAATAGGAAATACTGTGTTTTATTTACTCATCACAATGATTTGTGAAGAGGCTTGGTAATCCCAATTTTGCAGGTGAGGAGGATGGGGTTTCTTTTTTAAAAATTTTTAACTTATTAAAAATTTTATTTAATTTTATTTTATTTCAGTGTTCCAAAATTCATTGTTTATGCATCACACCCAGTGCTCCATGCAATACATGCCCTCCATAATACCCACTGCCAGGGTGAGTTTTAGAGATGTAAAGTAACTTGTGCAATTTGAAAGTGCAAATGCTAGATCTGAACCTGTTTGGGGGCCTTTTCTTATCTGATTCTCTTTTATATCCCTTTTGTATTTACAAAGCCTCTCAAGTTCTCTAATGACTCCAACCTTTAGAATATGCTGTTCCCTTTATTTTCAGGCTCCCCACTCACTTCCAGGTCCATTTTCCTTCCACTTGCTCTGCAAATCTTCCTTTAAAATGAACTTCCACTTCAAATCTCCCTCCAGTTCCTACATTTCTACAATACCGCATATAGCTTCATTATGGCAGATAAACACCTTCTTGTAATCATTTTTGTTTCGTGTACCACAACTACTTTCCCAACAGCCTGTGACCTTTCTAAGCATAGGTCTGTCTCTTTTCAGCCAAGAGTGTCTGGAACATTGCACAGTGCCTAACACAAAGCTGACACAGTGCATACTTGCCTGGATGAATACATAACTAGATGAATAAATGTTGAATAGAGAAAAACAATCACAGTCATTCGTGATCCTAGCAATTCTGCTAAACTTCAACATGACAGATACTACCTTTTATCCTCCCCCCTGGCTAGAGTGAAAGCTCTATAACAGCAGGGTTTTTATAGGACTTGTTCATTGCTGTGTCCCCTGCGACTGGAACTGTGCCAGACTCCTAAAAATCATTCAGTAATTTTATGTTGACTAAGTTGCTTTTACCATATTACTGATTCTTAGCATCTCATATAAGATGAGAATATTTTCTCTAAAGTCCATTACATCCCTTTAGATCAATTTGTTTATTAACATTTTTGAGCATCAAATATGTGCCCAGTACCATGCTAGGCATTGGAAACATAAAAATGAATAAACCTTAGGGAGCTTACATTTTAATAGGTGATTACTGAAAGTACCAACATAGTTATTTTTCTGAGATCTGTGGATGGCTGAAATAAATAGCTTTCTGGTATCATGTAATTTTTAGTTTCACCAAATTCCTTCCAAACCTTATTGATCCAACTATGGTCCTCCTCAGGGTTATTTATGTGACAGAATAATAATTAGACAACACAAAAGAGGAGGGAGGTGGCAATTTTATTGTGGCAATATTTGGCTGATAATTTCTGTCATTTTATGAATTATGAATTTCTGAAGACCTGAAGTTTTGAAAAAGAACTTCAAGGGTTTTTTTTTCTGTTAAATATGGAATATTTACATTCCCATTTCCCAGGTGATATCCATTACTATAGAGGTTATCTCTCACTGTAAGTCAAATTTTTAAAACAATTTTTAAAATAAATAATCTATAAAAATCAACATTTTTCTTTAGTCTTGAATAGTCTTCTGCTGTAATTTCCAAAAAACATGAGCAAGATGCCACTGTTAGCTTCAAGGCATTTTATCTTAAATATTATTTTTACCAATCAGGAAAACAGAATGTTTGGTGTTAGTTAAAAGCTTTGGTAAGGAAGATATTAAAAATTGTTAAGGAAATCTAGTGACTGGGGCACCTGGTGGCTCAGTCTGTTGAGCATCTGGTTTCAGCTCAGGTCATGATCTCAGGGTTGAAGGATCAAGCCCCATGTCAGGCTCTGTGCTTAACACTGAGTCTCCTGGAGATTCATTCTTTCTCTCTCTCCCTCTGCTCCTCCCTCTGCTCTCAATCTTTCTCTCTCTCTCTCTCAGATAAATGAATAAAATCTTAAAAAAGAAAAGAGAAAATCCAGTGACTTTTCAACAAAAGGACTAGCTCTAAGGGAAAAAATAGTTCTTTCTACCCTTCCTTCCTCCCTTCCTCTCTTCCTTCTTTCTTCCTTCCCTTCCTTTTCCTTCTTCCTTCCCTTCCTTCTGTTCCTTTTCTTCCCTCCCTCTCTCTCTCTCTTTCTCCCTTCCTTCCTTCCTTCCTTCCACCCACCCTCCCTCCTTCCCTCCCTTTTGAGCTCTGGTTCCTGGAGTAAATAGTTGGCTCCATTGTAATGGTGGTGAATATTGGATTTCAGAGAGTTTTTCTCATGTTACAGCATCTTAGTCTTGGTATTTTGGGCTATGGGAACTGGCACTAATGACCGGTACTCAAGAATATAATTTAAGAATCCTAATCTCAGTGTGGTTTACGATTTAATGATAGTACATGAATATTTAGGTTTTTTTTTTAATAATATTTTACGATCAGCACTACTAAATTGTAAACTACTTCTGAGCAAGAGACCTGGCTATTTGTAGGTTCTCAGAAAATGTTGGTTGAATGCTGATTTAACCAAAATTAAATTCATGTTTTCAAGTACTTTAAACAAAATAGTACATTTCCAGAGTGCCAACCTATTTGGAAGGTATGGATCTCAGACTTTTTTTGTTCATTCTTCTAGCCCTGCCTCAACAGTCATAACCAGAATGAAAAGGTTGTAACATACATTCTTAACCATAAAGCTGACAGTGATACCAGTTAACATGTATTCACCTAACTTGTGAAGGTCCCAAATTACTGGCAGTATTATAGCCTTTACAATGAAGATCAATGAATTAAATTGGCTAGAACAAATAAGGTGACAAAGGGTAATGATGAATGGCAGAGAGAAAGAGAAACCTACAATTTAGGAACCAATAAGGGCATTACACTTAGCTTAGCATAACAACTTGATGAGACATATTAGATGGTTAATTATATGTTTTAAAAGTGGTAACCAATGATTTTATTGTTTCTCTTGTGAAGTTAAAGTGAGGGTTTCTTATTGAGTATTTTGCGTGGATGAAAAATCGGGATCTCATTCAAATGAGAACTATAGAGGAAGCCATTAACCAAGGGCATCAGGAGATTGAGCTGGGTAATTGGAACACTTCTAGGAATTGGTTTCGTTTTCACCAGATTGAAAAAAACAAATCAATTGCTTATTAGCAGTATAGCTCTGTGAACAAGGTGTTCTTGTTGATGCTTGTGTCAGGAGTGTGTCACGGATCTGACTTGATAAATAAAACCAAATATTATTTTTCACCATTGAGCCCTTGCAGGAAAGAGCAAACTGTACAATCTTCACCTCCGAGCCAATCTTTTAGTTAGAAGATCATAAACAGAAATTGGAGGGGGAGGCAAACCATGAGAGACTATGGACTCTGAGAAACAAACTGAGGGTTTGGGAGGGGAGGGTGTGGGGGGTTGGGTGAGCCTGATGGTGGATATTATGGAGGGCACATATTGCATGGAGCACTGGGTGTGGTGCATAAACAATGAATGCTGGAACACTGAAAAGAAATAAAATAAAATGGGAAAAAAAGATCATAAAAGAGTATATGGATATGATGGTAAATTTGGGGGAGTTAGGAGTTTTCAGGACTTCTGCAAGAAGTCCCTCAACCCAAACCCCTGTGATATTGGAGATGTGAAACTTGATTGGACTTGATGGGAGTGAAATTTAATAATTGATATTTTCTGAGGCAAATCATGAATTTTGCAGAGTTATACTCACTGCTGCCTTGGTGTTTCAGTGTCAAGTGTCAACAAGTCCTATGATAAACAAGCTATAAGTGGTAAGAAAATTTATGCTAACTCTACCTCTGAGGACCTGTAAAAATATTTCAGATATGCTGCAAGATATGTAAAGAACAACACCAGACCATATAATTGCATTTCATCACTGACCATGGCATTAGCACCCAGCCAACTTCCATGATGACTGGATGCAAATCAGATTTAGAGAGATTCTGGAAGTGATGGGATGGGGAAGCCTTCCTCAGACTGTTGACTTAATATCTCTCTTTTTTTCTTCTGGCTCCTAAAAGAACAGTGACTAGAAACTTAACTTACTGGGTCATCCCAGACAGCAACATGGAAAGAGTAGTGGCCCCAAAGTGGGTGGTAACAAAACCCCTTCTGCTGTGGAAACACCTGTGTTTCTTGGAATCTTGGCATGTGGGTATGACCCAGGCCCACACTCAGATGTGGGTTTACTGTGAGGCTACAAGATTTTGCCTCAGTGTTCTTCACTTGTAGAAACCCAGACTAAGCTTCGGCAGAGGCTCAAGAAATGTCCTAAATAGTCATGTGTCCTGGTAAATTTGCAAATATGAGGTATTTAAACTGAATTTTAAACTGAAATAGTTTAAGAGTCCTTTCTCTTTCCATTCTAACTTTCCCTTCCTCACACTTTCCTTCATGTTAGGGTACACAGAGTGGCAGTGGATATTTTAGTTATCTGGCTCCAGATACATTGCCTTGAGGAGATATTTAGTTGCACTGAGGTGGGATATACTTACCTGGCTCAGAGTTTCTCCTGTGTGATGTTGAACAACTGTCGGGCAGGTGTATCACAATGTTGCTCTTATGAAAGGTAAACATAAAAAGCAAGGGAAGAGAGCCAGCTTCACAGGTATGTGGCCAGTGGGATCAAAATGGTCCTGCATTGGTTTAATCATCTGCCATCACTTTCTTGAATTTTTCACTTTTTGAACAAGAAGCCCTGCAAATTACTTAGTCAGTTCTGGCAGCAAGTACCCTGTATGAACACTAATAAGCGTATAGAATGTGTGCCACATTCAGCTCATCTTTAATATAATTTGACACATTTTATCATTGAAGACAGAAGGTGACTTTACAAGTGGATGGTGAATTTAGCACTTTCTAACAGTTACAGGTTTTCTTTTCAAGTTCATTATGTAGATGGAATTCTTTGAATACTTCTTGTCCCTCTGCTTTTCCTTACAATTCCCTCTTCCACTTACAAGACCTCACACCTGCCTCCTACACCCTTGTTTTGGACACTGCATCTCTCCTATCATGTTTCATCTCTATGCTGGACCTTCCCTAAAAAGCTTGTTTAAAATGGGTCCATGTTTATCACAGCCCCTTGTTTGTTTATTCCATAGCGCTTATAAAATATGTAATTTGAAACATTTATTTGTACTCTTCTTTCACTTATTCATTCAATAAACACGTGTTGAGTACCCATTATGTGCCTGGCACTTCTCTAGGCATTGTTGTCAAAGTGAAAAAAATAGGTGAAATTTCTCATGAAGCTTACATTCTATTATGGGGGAGATAATAAAACTAAAACTAAATGAATAAGTTATATACTATATTAGAATGCTTTTAACTTTAATTTTTTTAAAAGAAATAAAAGCAGGGAAAAGAATTGAGAGTTTCAGGTAATATTTGAAGGAAAACTTGAGGATGGTAAGAGATTGCCACTGCGATCTCTTACCCGGAGTATTGCGGAAGGAGGAATGTCCAGTTAGTGATTCTGATGTTGTTGAGGGTCTGATGGGCATGAGGATGAGTCAGGGGTCAGGTCTCTGCAGTAAACTGAGTGATGGGGAGAGTAATGCATGAGATCAATGGTGACAGGGAGTTCTTGTGAGATTATTTAGGACTTTGATGACCTTGTGTGAACTTCGGCTTTTACTCTGCAGCAAATGGGGAACTACTGCAAGCACAGAGTTGACATGATTGGACTTATAGTGTAAGAGAAACACTGTGGTGACTTGTTGAGAAAAAGAGATGGGAGCTCCAGGGAGAAGTACTGAGCCCAGGTAGGAGGCTATTGTAGTAACTGAAGTTGCATTGGATGAGTACGTGGAACAGGTGGTTAGCAGTGGAGGTACTGAGAATTAGTGGGATTCTGGATATATTTTGAAGGTGCAGGCAGCAGGATTTCTCAATGATTGGAAGTAATGTATAAATTAAAGAAACAAGTGAAAAATGACTCTGTTTGTGGCCTGAGCAAAGGTACTTTTGCCATTAACAGAAATGGAGAAGGTGATTTGGGGGGCAGGTCTGAAGGGGAGGATCAGCTATTTAGTTTTGGACATAATGAGTTTGAGAAGTCCTTTGACTATCCAAGTAGAGATGTGAAATTGACTCTTGAAAATGAGTCTGGAACTTGGAGGAGTGATCTGGCCTGAAAGTATGATTATGGGAGTCAGAGGACTGCAAATGGCATTTCCAGGTATGAGAGTTAATGACATCAAGAGAGTAATGGTACATGAAGGAAAGGAAAGACAGGAAGAGCAAGGCTTGGAGTTCTCTAATATTAAGAGGATGGAGAGAAGATCCGGGCACTAGCAAAGAGGACTGAAAAAGAGGCTGAGATAAGATGAAAACTTAAAGCTGATGGCAAACTGAAGAGACTGTATTGAGGAGGAAGAAGTGGTGATCTGTGTTATAAGTGTCTACTTTTATTACCTTTTTCCTCATTAGATTGTCAGTTACAAGAAGGCAAGAATCTTGTTTCTCTTTAAGTTATTGGATCCCTGATTTCCAGGAAGTCCCTAGCACATATAATGTGATCAGTAAATATTTGGTGAATATATTTAAAGATGATTAAACAAGAATCAAGCACAGAACAATAAATAGAGGCTTCCTGCTAAAAGCAAGCACAACAAGTTGAAAATAAAGCAGAAAATATATACATAAAAGAAAAAACACAGATTTGGGAAGTAAGTGTAGGGGTGTTGTGATGAAATTAAGAAAATTAGTATAGTGATGGTGCTTTATATGATTACTGCTAATTCCCCAAATATATCCCAAGCATAGATGTATCTCCTAAACTATATGGATATATTTAGCTTTCTACCAGATAGCTTTGCTTGGATGTCTAAATGATTTTTCAAAGTTATCCCTAGCCACCCACACATTTCCCTCAGAGTAAAAGCTGCCAAAACTCTCACAATAGCCTAAAAGGTCCTGAATCAGAGATCTGCCACCTCTCATCTGATCTCCTACCACTCTCTCCCTTCCTCAGTTCTCCCTAGTAATGCTGGTATTCTGTTCCTTGAGAACCACCACTTCCTTTATACCTTGGCCTACATTGTAACCTTCTCACAGAAGGCTACTCTGATCATGCTATACATGTTTATTAAAAAAAAAAAAAAATAGTGCCCCTTCAGTTTGAAGTGGTGGTGGGGGGAGGTTGGGGGAACCAGGTGGTGGGTATTAGAGAGGGCACGGATTGCATGGAGCACTGGGTGTGGTGCAAAAATAATGAATACTGTTATGCTGAAAATAAATAAAAAATAAATTAAAAAAAAATGCAACTCACACCACACTATCCCTTATCCTCAGCTTCTCTTGTTGTTGTTGTCACTAACCCTTTTCTTATAACATTCTGTATTGTTTACTGTTTTTTTTCTTTATGTTTATTGTTTATTGCCTGTCACCTCCCATAAGAATGAAAACTCCACTGAGGCCCAGAGGGTTTTCTCCTTGTTTTTAATCTCTGACCTATCTCGAGCACATAGCATAGGGTCTGGCACATTTATTTGTTGAATGTTGGATGCTTATAAAAATGGAATCAAGTCTGTATTCATTGTGGAAGGCCTCAGTGCCATGTTAAAGAGAGGAAGCCTAATTAGAGAGATGGGGTATTACACTGAGATTCTCAGAGATATCACATGAAGAAATAGTACAGTATGAAGCCAAATCTGTATCAGAGTTTAGATCATGTTGCCCTGAAGAGATAAGACACAATAGCAAGTCAATAACCTATGGAAATAATACTATGTGGTGATAGATCTGAATTTAGATTATTTTAGTAGGGAAAAAGAAGCACAGATGCAACAGATTTTTTTAAAAAAGAATAGGTAGGACTTGAAGTCTGATTACTATTAAAAATAAATTCAATTTTATATGATTGGGAAGTTATCAGGCATGAAGGAACAGCTATGATTTTTTGAGAGGAAGAAGCAATATTTTAATACAGTATCCATTCATGATAAAAACCCTCAACAAAGTAGGATAAAAGAGAACATACCTCAACATAATAAAGGCCATATATGAAAAGCATTATACTCAATGGTGAAAAACAGAGCATTTCTCCTAGGTCAGGAACAAGGGAGAACTGTCTACTCTCACTACTATTATTTAACAGTAATGGACAAATACTAGTCACAGCAATCAGACAAGAAGGAATAAAAATTATCCAAATTGGTAAGGAAGAAATAAAACTTTCACTATTTGCAGATGACATGATACTATATATAGAAAACCCTAAAGACTTCACCAAATAACTACTAGAAGTGATAAACGAAATTAGTAAGTGTAAAGGATATAAAAACAATGTACAGAAATACATGGCATTTTTGTACACTAATAATGAAGCAACAGAAAGAGAAATTAAGAAGGTAATCCCATTTAAAATTGCACCAAAGATAGAGCGCCTGGGTGGTTCAGTGGGTTAAAGCCTCTGCCTCCGACTCAGGTCATGATCCCAGGGTTCTGGGATTGAGCCCTCCATCGGGCTCTCTGCTCCTCGGGGAGCCTGCTTCCTCCTCTTTCTCTGCCTGCCTCTCTGCCTACTTGTGATCTCTGTCTGTCAAATAAATAAACAAAATCTTTAAAAAACAATTGCACCGAAGATAGTAAAATACCTAGGAATAAAGTTAACCAAGAGATGAAAGACCTGTACTCCGAAAACTATAAAATCCTAATGAAAGATATTGAAGATGACACAAACTAGTGGAAATATATTACATGCTTATGGGTTGGAAGAACAAATATTATTCAAATGTCCATACTTCCCAAAGCAATATACACATTTAACATAATTCCTCTCAACATACCAACATTTTTCACAAAACTGGAACAAAAAATCTTAAAATTTGTATGGACCTACAGAAGAACCCAAATAGCCAGAACAATTTTGAAAAAGAAAAACAAAGCCAGAGGTATCACATTTCCAGATTTCAAGTTATACTACAAAGCTGTAGTAATGAAAATAGTATGGTACTGACACAAAAGTAGGCACATAGATAAATGGAATAGAATAGATAACCCAGAAATAAACCCGTGTTCATATGGCCAATCTTTGAGAAAGGAGGAAAGAATGAGAAATATGAAACTATAAAAATTCTAGAAGAGAATACAGGCAATAATTTCTCCAACATTGGACATAGAAACTTTTTTCTAGACATGTCTCTTGAGGCCAGGGAGACAAAACAAAAATAAACTATTGGGACTATACCAAAATAAAAATCTTCTGCATAGGAAAGGAAACAATCAACAAAACTAAAAGGGAACCTTCAGAATGGGAGAAAGTATTTGCAAAAGACATATCTGATAAGGATTGGTATCTAAAATCTATAAAGAACTTATACAACTCAACACCCCAAAACCAAATAATCTAAATAAAAATGAACAGAAGGTATAAACACAAATTTTTCCAGAGAAGACATCTAGATGGCCAAGAGACACATAAAGATGCTCAACATCACTCATCATCAGGAAAATGCAAGTGAAATTAAAAACTACGATGAGATATCTCATACCTGTCAGAATGTAGCTAAATTAAAAACATAGAAACAACAAGTGTTGGTGAAGATGTGGAAAAATAGAAGCCTTCTTTCACTGTTGGTGGGAATTCAAACTGGTATAGCCACTCTGGAGAACAGTCTAGGAATTCCTCCAAAAGTTAAAAATAGAACTACCCTATAATCCAGTAATTGCAATACCAAGTATTTACCCAAAGGATAGCCAAAGGATACAAAAATAGAGCTTTGAAGGGGTGCATGTACCACAGTGTTCATAGCAGCATTCTCAACATTAGGCAAATGTAGAGAGATCCCAAATGTCCATCAGCTGATGAATGGATAAAGAAGATGTACCATATGTGAATACACACACACACACACACACACACACACACACACACACATATGTATACACACACATCCATCCATATAATACACACATATATACAATTAGATATTTGTGTGTATATAGATAGATGTGTGTGTGTGGCTTGCTTCCAAAGTTTGGCTATTGTAACTAATGCTACAATAAACATGCTGCATGTATTCCTTTGAATTGGTGTTTTGTATTTTTTGGGTAAGTACTCAGTAGTGGATTAAGATTAGTGGATTGTAGGGTAGTTCTGTTTTTAGGTACTTTATATTTTTGTGTGTGTATATATGTATTTGATATATGATATATATGAGATATATATCATAGATATATCATGGAATATTACACAGCCATCAAAAAGAATGAAATATTGCCATTTACAATGACATGGATGGAGCTAGAAAGTATAATGTTAAGCAAATAAGCCAGTCAGAGAAAGACAAATACCATAATATTTCATTCATATGTGGAATTTAAGAAGCAAATGAGCAAAGGAAATATAAAGGGAAAGAGAGACAAAGCAAGAAACAGACTCTTAACTATAGACAAATAAATGGTTACCAGAGGGAGGGGGTAGGATGATGGGTGAAACAGGTAATGGGGATTAAAGAGTATTCTTATCATGATGAGCACTGAGTAATGTGTAGAAGTATTGAATCACTGTATTGTACACTTGAAGCTAATAGAACACTCTACATGAACTACACTGGAATTAAACTTTTAAAAAACTTAATTAAAAATACAGTTGTTCATTTTAGGCAAGGTAGGTTTGAGGTAATGCTGGAACATCTAAGAAAATAACTCAGTTGTTCAGGAATGCTGTGGATGATTGCTGCAGACACTTGTGGAATCCCTGAATCACCAGCAGGAAGAGTGCTGAGGCCATGGAGGCAAGTGAGATCTACAAGAAAGACACCGGAGGGCAAGAAAAACAGTGAAACAATAAAAATGGAACTTGGGGGCTGCCCAAAATTACAGAAAAAGTGACATCACGGAATTGTAAAGAAAGGGAGAGGGGCCCCTGGGTGGCTCAGTAGGTTAAGCCTCTGCCTTCAGCTCAGGTCATGATCTCAGGGTCCTGGGATCGAGTCCCGCATCGGGCTCTCTGCTCAGCAGGGAGCCTGCTTCCCCCTCTCTCTCTGCCTGCTTCTCTGCCTACTTGTGATCTCTGTCAAATAAATAAATAAAAATCTTAAAAAAAAAAAAGAAAGGGAGAAGTCAGAAGGTTGGGAGGAGAATCAGGGAGACAGAAGCTGGTTAAGGAGAATGAGTATGCAAAGAAAGATACTGAATTGTAAAGAAAGCAATTAAAAGAGTGTTCTGGTGATATGGTTCCAGTACAGCCAGTAAGAGTCTCATTTCTCTCCCGCCCTTTAGAGGGAGCTCTGTGTATGGGAAAGTTCAGTGAGTGGCGGGGAGCTGATGCTCAGTTGAGATAAATCATGATCAATCATGCTGTAAGTCAAGAAAATTAAAAGGGTCAGAAAATACTGTTAAAATGGCAGAATATCAGGAATTATACTTCATTGAGACTGCCTGGAAAAACTAATTTCTTCTGGCACAGCTGGATCCATTTGTGTGGAGAAAATGATTTGTGCTGTTAGGAATTTCACCAGAAATTCTCAAAGTATTTCATAAACATTTTTTAAAAATTCTCTGCAGATTGTTTATGCAAGTGCTGAAACTTTAATCATGAAGAACATGGCTATTTTCCTTTCTCCTAGAATTCTTTTCTAATTATTAAAAACATTTGTTGTGTTGGACAGGGTATTCACTGGGGACAAAGACTGAACTGGGTTTTAATACTACTCAGAGATATTGCTTATTTTACTTATCTATTTTATTTCTCCACTCATAAAATACAGATAATAACAATGTATATAAACACCAACTGTCATTCTGAGCACATAGTAAGACCAGCGGCACTGATACATGCTGACATTGTATCATTCTATTCTCTACAGGAGGGATTTACTCTAAAATCTAAAGATCTGTAATTTGTCCTACAATAATTCAGTCTGAAAATTTATGGTCAAAATGCCTCCATAAAATGCTGGTTTGATGCTTCCGTCTGTTCCAGAGACATACCATTAATGGGTGATTTATATAAAATATGAAAACTGAAGACATATAGCTGGATTTGAGAGCAAGATAAACATTCTGAGGAGCAGAAAACCACACACAATGAATAGGCCTGAAGCTGTGGCTATTTGGAGCTCTGGGTCTATAAGTCAAAAAGAGTAGCCAGAATGGGGTTATTTCTATGGAAAGGGGAGAATGGAAATACTTTATAGAAGTCCAAAGCTAAGTCCATGACTGAAGCCAGGGTTTAGGGTATGATGAAGTTTCCTCAAAAACAAAAGAAAATTGTGTTGGCCCCTCTCTAGGATAGAGCTTTAAGCCCATTGTGGACTTCGGGAGGCAGGAAGACCAGGAAATGCATCAAGTGTTATTTTGCTCCATAATTTCAACCACTGCAGAGAAGAAACTTAAAAAAATTCATTAAAAGCTCTGGTTCTGGAGTTGGAGCAGCTGGGTAGAGGCAAATTCTAAACTACTAGACCTACATATGGGAAACTTTGTTGGAGCCAGGAGGAGCAAGCATATAAATCATAAAACCCTTTACATGCACAGTTTTTTACTAAAATCCAAGAATATGTAAATAAATATGATTTAGTTATATTTTCCTATTCAATAGGACATAAGAGTAGTGCATTGTGATGTGTTCATACAGTAGGAAAATATACATCAATAAAATAAATATATTAGAGGTACATTTATCACTACAGCCAAATGCAAAAAAATCATGTGCTAAAAAACCAAACTACCAAATAGCATATACAGTTTGTTTAATGTTACATGAATTAAAAAACAATGTACTGTGCTAGTTATTGTGGTTCCATTTTTATATATGCATAAATTATTTATAGTCTGATCATATAAGCACCAAATTTAGGAAAATGAAAGAGAAGGGAGGGAAACAGAGTTAGTGAAGGTCATACATGGCTCTTGAGCACCACCTGTAAGTCTTATAAAAAAAACTTGAGGCTAATATGGCAAAATGCTAAAATTGAGTGATGCATGCGCAGATTGCCATTAGGTTATTTTCTCTATATTTTTGATTGTGTACCTGTGGGTCTGGACTCTTTCTTCCTTTTCATTAACCGGTTTATCTTTCCTTATGTGGATTCATCCTTATTTTAATTATAGTGGTGTTACAATTAATCATGAAATCAGGTAATGTAGTTTTTCCAAATTTCTTGGTTTCTTTCAAGATTATTTTTGGCTAATCTAGGAAACATAAATGTTAGGATCATCTGTCAAATTCTGCAAAAAAATGCTATTGAGATTTTGATTGCAATGTGGAACCTATAGATAAATTTAGAGGAAGTTATCATTTTACTAATATCAAATATTCTAGCCCATGACTATGGTGTGTGTGTGTGTGTGTGTGTGTGTGTGTGTGTGTATCTTTTAAAAGTTCTCTTAGCAGTGTATGTTAGTTTTCAGTGTAAAGATTTATCATTACTTGGTTAAATTTATTATAAATATTTTAGGTTTTTATGGTATTTAAAAACTTAATTTATTAATTGTTGTAGGTTGAGTAGACAGACACTCCCCCCAAATATGCCTAGGTCCTCATCCTTGTAACCTGTAAAGGTGAACTTATTTGGAACTATACAGATATAATCTTGAGATGAGATCATCCTGGATTTAAAGTGCCTGTATAAAAGGTAGTGGGGGAGAAGACACAGAGGAAAGAAGCCATGTGAAGATGGAAATGGAATAGATTTACATTGCTGCAAGTCAAAGAATGCCAGCAGAATAAGGAAGAGTCCAGGAAGGACTTTCTTCTGGTCCTAAGAAGAGAGTATGGCCCTGCTGATACCTTGATTTTGGACTTATGACTTCCAGAACTGTGGAAGAATAAATTTCTGTTGTTTTCAGCCCCCAAATTTGTGATAATTACTATAATAATCTCATAAAAAAAATCCACAGTTGCTTGTTTTTAGTATATAGAAATTCATATGACTTTTTATACTAAGTTAGTACCCTAAACCTTATTCAATTTACTTAGAAATTCTAGGAGTTTTAAAAATAAAATTTTAGGATTTTTATATAAACCATTCTGTCATATATGCATAAAAACAGATTTAAACAGAGTGGTACATCCATAGCATGTACTACTACTCAGTAATAGAAAACTATTGAAAAACAGAACCACCTGAATGAAATTTCTAGAGAATTATGCTGAGTGAAAAACACCAATCCCATAATGTTAAGTAGTGTATGATTTTATTTATAGAAGATACTGAAGTGACCAAATTATAGAAATGGAGAACAGATTAGTGATCATCAGAGGTTAAGGAAGGCAAATGGGGAGGAGGCAAGTGGGTGTGGCTTTGAAAGCTAAAGATGAGGGATCTTCATGGTGGTGGAACTCTTCTGTAATTTTACTATGTTAATAACAACCTGGTTGTGGTATTGTGCTAGAGTGTTGCAAGATGTCACCCACTGGTAGAAACTGGATGAAGGGTACAAGGATCATCTCTGTGTTATTTCTTAGAAAACATGTAAATCTATAATTACTTCAAAATACATATTTAATTTTAAAAATTTCATTTAAACCTACCTTGGTTGATTTTGTTTTTTTATTTTTCTCCTGCATATATGATAGACTAATGCATTGGTATTAGTTTTGCTTTATGTAATCAAGTCTTTTTAGAACATACTATATGTGTATTATGGTAAAGAGACATTTTATATTTATTTTCATATTTGTCAATTCTTGTGACCTTTATTTTCAGTATATCAAAGATGCTAAATGGAATCATTCTACTTCAGCTGAGGACTTTTGTTTAATATTTCTTGTATAGTGGGTTTGTTGGCAATGTATTCTCTCAACTCCTATTTATCATAAAGTAAACATCATATTCATTTTTGTAAGACATTTTCACTGAATATAGAATTCTTTTTTTTTAAGATTTTATTTATCTATTTGACAGATAGAGATCACAAGTAGGCAGACAGGCAGGCAGAGAGAGAGGACGAAGCAGGCTCCTTGTGGAGCAGAGAGCTCAATGCAGGGCTCGATCCCAGAACCCTGAGATCATGACCTGAGCGAAGGCAGAGGCTTAAACCACTGAGCCACCCAGGTGCCCCTAGAATTCTTTGTTAATACTTTGTTTTGTTTTGTTTTGAATTTCAGTACTTTAAAAATTATTTTCTTTTCTTCTTTTATTGTTCCTATAAAAAATTGTCATTCATATATAGATATAATATCTCTGTGTGTAAAGTGTCTTTTTTACTAGTTTTTAAAAATTGTTTACTCTGTGTTTGTCATTTTGACTATAACAAACCTTCTTTTCTTAATTTTTAAAAATTTTTTATTTTTTATAAACATATAATATATTTTTAATCCCTAGGAGTACATGTCTGTGAATTGCCAGGTTTACACACTTCCCAGCACTCACCATAGCACATACCCTCCCCAATGTCCATAACCCCACCTCCCTTCTCTCAACCCCCCTCCCCTTAGCAACCCTCAGTTTGTTTTGTGAGATTAAGAGTCACTTATGGTTTGTCTCCCTCCCAATCCCATCTTGTTTCATTTATTCTTCTCCTACCCCCTTAAGCCCCCATGTTGCATCACCACTTCCTCATATCAGGGAGATCATATGATAGTTGTCTTTCTCTGCTTGACTTATTTCGCTAAGCATGATATGCTCTAGTTCCATCCACGTTGTCGCAAATGGCAAGATTTCATTTCATTTGATGGCTGCATAGTATTCCATTGTGTATATATACCACATCTTCTTTATCCATTCATTTGTTGATGGAGATCTAGGTTCTTTCCATAGTTTGGCTATTATGGACATTGCTGCTATAAACATTCGGGTGCACGTGACCCTTTGGATCACTACGTTTGTAACTTTAGGGTAAATACCCAGTAGTGCAATTGCTGGGTCATAGGGAAGTTCTATTTTCAACATTTTGAGGAACCTCCGTGCTGTTTTCCCGAGTGGTTGCACCAGCTTGCATTCCCACCAACAGTGTAGGAGGGTCCCCCTTTCTCTGCATCCTCGCCAGCATCTGTCATTTCCTGACTTTTAATTTTAGCCATTCTGACTGGTGTGAGGTGACATGTCACAATGTGACAACCACATTGTGGTTTTGATTTGTATTTCCCTGGTGCCGAGTGATGTGGAGCACTTTTTCATGGGTCTGTTGGCCATCTGGATGTCTTCTTTGCAGAAATGTCTGTTCATGTCTTCTGCCCATTTCTTGATTGGATTATTTGTTCTTTGGGTGTTGAGTTTGATAAGTTCTTTATAGATTTTGGACACTAGTCCTTTATCTGATATGTCGTTTGCAAATATCCTCTCCCATTCTGTCAGTTGTCTTTTGGTTTTGTTAACTGTTTCCTTTGCTGTGCAAAAGCTTTTGATCTTGATGAAATCCCAATAGTTCATTTTTTCCCTTGCTTCCCTTGCTTCCCTTGCCTTTGGCGATGTTCCTAGGAAGATGTTGCTGCGGCTGAGGTCAAAGAGGTTGCTGCCTGTGTTCTCCTCAAGGATTTTGATGGATTCCTTTCGCACATTGAGGTCCTTCATCTATTTTGAGTCTATTTTTGTGTGTGGTGTAAGGAAATGGTCCAATTTCATTTTTCTGCATGTGGCTGTCCAATTTTCCCAACACCATTTATTGAAGAGGCTGTCTTTTTTCCATTTTCCATTGGACATTCTTTTCTGCTTTGTCGAAGATTAGTTGACCATAGAGTTGAGGGTCTATTTCTGGGCTCTCTATTCTGTTCCATTGATCTATGTGTCTGTTTTTGTGCCAGTACCATGCTGTCTTGATGATGACAGCTTTGTAATAGAGCTTGAAGTCCGGAATTGTGATGCCACCAACTTTGGCTTTCTTTTTCATTATCCCTTTGGCTATTCGAAGTCTTTTCTGGTTCCATATAAATTTTAGGATTATTTGTTCCATTTCCTTGAAGAAGATGGATGGTACTTTGATAGGAATTGCATTAATTGTGTAGATTGCTTTAGGTAGCATAGACATTTTCACAATATTTATTCTTCCAATCCAGGAGCATGGAACATTTTTCCATTTATTTATGTCTTCCTCAATTTCTTTCATGAGTACTTTGTAGTTTTCGGGGAATAGATTCTGTGCCTCTTTGGTTAGGTTTATTCCTAGGTATCTTATCGTTTTGGGTGCAATTGTAAATGGGATTGACTCCTTAATTTCTCTTTCTTCTGTCTTGCTGTTGGTGTAGAGAAATGCAACTGATTTCTGTGCATTGATTTTATATCCTGACACTTTACTGAATTCCTGTACAAGTTCTAGCAGTTTTGGAGTGGAGTCTTTTGGGTTTTCCACATATAGTATCATATCATCTGAAAAGAGTGATAGTTTGACTTCCTCTTTGCTGATTTGGATGCCTTTAATTTCCTTTTGTTGTCTGATTGCTTAGGCTAGGACTTCTAGTACTATGTTGAATAGCAGTGGTGATAATGGACATCCCTGCCGTGTTCCCGACCTTAGCAGAAAAGCTTTCAGTTTTGCTCCATTGAGAATGATATTTGTGGTGGGCTTTTCATAAATGGCTTTGATAATATTGAGGTATGTGCCCTCTATCCCTACACTTTGAAGAGTTTTGATCAGGAAGGGATGCTCTACTTTGTCAAATGCTTTTTCAGCATCTATTGAGAGTATCATATGGTTCTTGTTCTTTCTTTTATTGATGTGTTGTATCACATTGACTGATTTGCGGATGTTGAACCAACCTTGCAGCCCTGGAATAAATCCCACTTGGTCGTGGTGAATAATCCTTTTAATGTACTGTTGAATCCTTTTGGCTAGTATTTTGGTGAGAATTTTTGCATCTGTGTTCATCAAGGATATCGGTCTATAGCTCTCTTTTTTGATGGGATCCTAGTCTGGTTTGGGGATCAAGGTGATGCTGGCCTCATAGAATGAGTTTGGAAGTTTTCCTTCCATTTCTGTTTTTTGGAACAGTTTCAGGAGAATAGGAATTAGTTCTTCTTTAAATGTTTGGTAGAATTCCCCTGGGAAGCCGTCTGGCCCTGGGATTTTGTTTGGAGATTTTGTTTTGTTTTGTTTTGTTTTGTTTGGAGATTTTTAATGACTGTTTCAATCTCCTTACTGGTTATGGGTCTGCTCAGGCTTTCTATTTCTTCCTGGTTCAGTTGTGGTAGTTTATATATTTCTAGGAATGCATCCATTTCTTATAGATTGTCAAATTTGTTGGTGTAGAGTTGCTCATAGTATGTTCTTATAATTGTTTGTATTTCTTTGGTGTTAGTTGTGATCTCTCCTCTTTCATTCATGATTTTATTTATTTGGGTCCTTTCTCTTTTCTTTTTGATAAGTCTGGCCAGGGGTTTATCAATTTTATTAATTCTTTCAAAGAACCAGCTCCTAGTTTCGTTGATTTGTTCTATTGTTTTTTTCGGTTTCTATTTCATTGATTTCTGCTCTGATCTTTATGATTTCTCTTCTCCTGCTGGGGTAGGGTTTCTTTCTTGTTCTTTCTCCAGCTCCTTTAGGTGTAGGGTTAGGTTGTGTACCTGTGACCTTTCTTGTTTCTTGAGAAAGGCTTGTACCACTATATATTTTCCTCTCAGGACTGCCTTTGTTGTGTCCCACAGATTTTGAACCGTTGTGTTTTCATTATCATTTGTTTCCATAATTTTTTTCAATTCTTCTTTAATTTCCCGGTTGACCCATTCATTCTTTAGAAGGATGCTGTTTAGTCTCCATGTATTTGGGTTCTTTCCAAACTTCCTTTTGTGGTGGAGTTCTAGCTTCAGAGCATTGTGGTCTGAAAATATGCAGGGTATGATCCCAATCTTTTGATACCGGTTGAGTCCTGATTTAGGACCGAGGATGTGATCTATTCTGGAGAAAGTTCCATGTGCACTAGAGAAGAATGTGTATTCTGTTGCTTTGGGATGAAATGTTCTGAATATATCTGTGATGTCCATCTGGTCTAATGTGTCATTTAAGGCCTTTATTTCCTTGCTGATCTTTTGCTTGGTTGATCTGTCCATTTCAGTGAGGGGAGTGTTAAAGTCCCCTACTATTATTGTAATATTGTTGATGTGTTTCTTTGATTTTGTTATTAATTGGTTTATATGGTTGGCTGCTCCCACGTTGGGGGCATAGATATTTTAAATTGTTAGATCTTCTTGTAGGACACACCCTTTGAGTATGATATAGTGTCCTTCCTCATATCTTATTATAGTCTTTGCCTTAAAATCTAATTGATCTGATATAAGGATTGCCACTCCTGCTTTCTTCTGATGTCCATTAGCATGGTAAATTCTTTTCCACCCCCTCATTTTAAATCTGGAGGTGTCCTTGGGCTTAAAATGAGTTTCTTGGAGGCAACATATAGGTGGGTTTTGTTTTTTTATCCATTCTGATACCCTGTGTCTTTTGATTGGGGCATTTAGCCCGTTAACATTCAGGGTAACTATTGAGAGATATGAATTTAGTGCCATTGTATTGCCTGGAAGGTGACTGTTACTGTATATTGTCTCTGTTCCTTTCTGATCTACCACTTGTAGGCTCTCTCTTAGCTTAGAGGACCTCTTTCAATATTTCCTGTAGAGCTGGTTTGGTGTTTGCAAATTCTTTCAGTTTTTGTTTGTCCTGGAAGCTTTTAATCTCTCCTTCTATTTTCAATTATAGCCTAGCTGGATATAGTATTTTTGGCTGCATGTTTTTCTTGTTTAGTGTTCTGAATATATCATGCCAGTTTTTTCTGGCCTGCCAGGTCTCTGTGGATAAGTCTGCTGCCAATATAATATTCTTACCATTGTATGTTACAGACTTCTTTTCCCGGGCTGCTTTCAGGATTTTCTCTTTGTCACTAAGACTTGAAATTGTACTATTAGGTGACGGGGTGTGGACCTATTCTTGTTGATTTTGAGGGGGGTTCTCTGCACCTCCTGGATTTTGATGCTCGTTCCCTTTGCCATATTGGGGACATTCTCTCCAATAATTCTCTCCAATATACCTTCTCCTTCCCTCTCTCTTTCTTCTTCCTCTGGAATCCCAATTATTCTAATGGTGTCACTTAGCTCTCGAATTCTCCCCTCATGGTCCAGTAGCTGTTTGTCCCTCTTTTGCTCAGCTTCTTTATTCTCTGTCATTTGGTCTTTTATATCGCTAATTCTTTCTTCTGCCTCATTTATCCTAGCAGTGAGAGCCTCCATTTTTGATTGCACCTCATTAATAGCTTTTTTGATTTCAACTTGGTTAGATTTTAGTTCTTTTATTTCTCCAGAAAGGGCTTTTATATCTCCTGAGAGGGTTTCTCTAATATCTTCCATGTCTTTTTTGAGTCTGGCTAGAACCTTGAGAATTGTCATTCTGAACTCTAGATCTGACATATTACCAACGTCTGTATTGAATAGGTCCCTAGCCTTCAGTACTGCCTCTTGGTTTTTTTTTTTTTTTTTTTGTGGTGAATTTTTCCGCCTTCTCATTTTTTCCAGTTAAGAGTATATGAAGGAGCAAGTAAAATACTAAAAGGGTGGCAACAACCCCAGGAAAATATGCTTTAACCAAATCAGAAGAGATCCCAAATCGTGAGCGGGGAGAAAGGGGATAAAAAGAGGTTTAAAAAGGAAGAAAGAAAAAAAAAAGAAAAAAAAGAAACGTAAAGAAAAGAATTAAAAAAAAAAGAAAACGAATAAAGAAAAATATAAAAAAGAAAAAATATATATATTAGATAAACTAGTTAAAAAACATTAAAAAAGAAAAGGGTAAAAGTTAAAAAAAATTTTACCAGAAGGCGAGAAAAAAAACAAAAAATGAAAAAGAAAAAAATTAAATTAACTGCAAGACTAAAAAAAATCACAGGGAGAAAGCCATGAATTCCGTGCTTTGCTTTCTCCTCCTCTGGATTTCTGCTGCTCTCCTTGGTATTGAAACCGCACTCCTTGGTAGGTGATGTTGGTCTTGGCTGGATTTCTTGTTGGTCTTCTGGGGGAGGGCCTGGTGTAGTGATTCTCAAGTGTCTTTGCCCCAGGCAGAATTGCACCACCCTTACCAGGGGCCGGGCTGAGTAATCCGCTTGGGTTTGCTTTCAGGAGCTTTTTTTCCCTGAGCGCTTTCCGTAGAGTTCCGGAGGACGGGAATACAGATGGCAGCCTCTTGGTCTCTGGCCCGGAGGAGCCGAGAGCCCGGGGCCCCACTCCTCTTGCGCCCTCAGAGAACAGCGCCCAGTTACTCCCGTCTGCCTGACCTCCGGCCGTGCTCCGAGCTCACTGAGCCTGCGACCGGTTCAAGGTAACCCTGAGCTTTGAGCTCACTGTCGGCTCTGTCTCTGTAGCTGGCTTCCCTGCTCTAATACCTGTGAGCTCTGCGACACTCAGACGCCCCTGATCCTTCTGTGACCCTGCGGGACCTGAGGCGACACTGACCCCGCGTGGGTTTCACCCCGGTTTAGCCTCTGGAGCGATGTCCCTCAGTGGAACAGACTTTTAAAAGTCCTGATTTTGTGCTCCGTTCCTCCGCCACTTGCCGGGAGCCGGCCCCTCCCCCTGGGGTGTATCTTCCCGTCGCTTTGGATTCACTTCTCCGCCAGTCCTACCTTTCAGAAAGTGGTTGTTTTTCTGTTTCTAGAATTGCTGTTCTTCTTGTCTTCAATCTGCCCATGGATTTGTAGGTGTTTGCAATCTTTAGATAAGCTATCTAGCTGATCTCCTGCTAGCGGAAGTAGTCTCAGCCTGCTACTTCTCCACCATCTTGACTCCCTCCTATAACATACCTTCTTAATACTTATTTTCCTTAGTGTTTCTTGGACTTTCTGAGTCAATAGGTTCCTTTTTCAAAATCAAATACAGGAAAAAAATATAAAATACTTTTGCAAAAAATATAGATATATTTTTGCTTTTTAAAAATCTTTTATCCTTCCAGAACTATAATTACTCGTATATTAAATATTTTTATATAGTCCCATTCATCTCTCCTTTTATTATATTTTTACTTTTTTTTTCCCCTCTGTGCTTAGGTTGTAGAGATTTCTCTTGACTAATCTTTACATTCACCAATCCTTTGTTATGTTATGTTCAATCTGACAATAATCTCATTCAGTAAATCTTTTATTCAGAATATTCTATTTTATATTTTCATCATTTCCATGTGTTTTAAAATCATTTCCAAATATTTCTTCAATTTGTTACCCCATTAAATTAATCTGTTACCATAGATTCTTGGATTTAAAAACTTGTTCTAATTTTTCCTATATCTGTGTAATCTATAAACCTATCTATATTTAACTATTTTTCTCTCTTGACTATAACTCACATTTTCTTGCTTCTTTCCTTGTCTCACTCATTTTGATGGTTTCTCAGAACTGACTTATTAATGTTAGGTAAGGAATGATTCCTTTGGTTCAATTAGTATTTGAGTATATTTGCTGTGCACTTACATAGGCTTTAGTCTCTCTTCTATGGCCTTGGAATTGAGCAATGGTTGTTTTAAGATTTTTCTTTACTTTTAAGTCCAGTCCTGAAATATTTGTGCCACCATGAGGCTAATATCTTTTTTTCCCTTCAGCAATATTGAAGTATTATTAACAAATAAAAATTGTGTGTATTTAGGTTGTGCAATGTGATTTTTTAAAAAGATTTTATTTATTTATTTGACAGAGATCACAAGTAGGCAGAGAGAGAGAGGGGAGCCAGGCTCTAGGGAGCCTGATATGGGGCTTGATTCCAGGACCCTGAGATCATAACCTGAGCCTAAGGCAGAGGCTTAACCCATTGAGCTACCCAGGCATCCCTGCAGTGTGATTTTTAAAGATAAAATGTGATGGGATGCCTGAGGGGGTCAGTTGGTTAAGCATCTGATTCTCAATTTTGTCTCAGGTCATGATCTCAGGTTGTGAGATCCAGCACATGTCAGGCTGAGCACTCAGCAGAATCTGCTTAAGATCCTCTCCCACCCTGCCCCTCCCCCCACTCACTCTCTCTATCAAATAAATAAAATCTTTAAGGTATAAAATGTGATATATATATGCACATATATATATACACACACATTGTGAAATGATCACCACAATCAAGCTAGTTAACACATTTATCTTCTCAAATAGTTATCTTCTTTTTGTATGTGTTGAAAGGCCTTAAGATCTATTATTTTAACAAATTTCAAATATGCAATACAATATTATTAATTATACTCATTGTGCTATACATTAGATTCCCAGGACTTATTCATCTTACAACCTAACTCTTATGCCTTCTGACCAACATCTCCTACCCCCAGCTCCGGGTAACTATTCTACTCTGGTTCCGTAAGTTTGGCTTTTTAGTTTCCACATATAGGTAAGATCGTACAATATTTGTCCTTCTGTGTCTGCTTATTTCATTTAGCCTAATGTCCTCTAGGTTCATCCACGTTGTCATACATGGCAGGATTTCCTTCTCTTTCATGACTGAATAATATTCCGCTGTATAGCTATATCACATTTTCTTTATCCATTCCTCTGTTGACAGACACTTAGGTTGTTTTCATATTTTGGGAATTGTGAGTAAGACTTCAATGAGCATGGGAGTGCCCATATTTATTTGAGATAGGGATTTTATTTCCTTTGGATATATGCCTAGAAGTGAACCATATGGTATTTCTATTTTTAATCTTCTTGAGAAACCTCTACACTGTTTCTATAATGGCTGTAACAATTTATATACCCACTAACAATATAAGAGTGTATTAATATCTATCATCTTTTCAAAATTTAAATTAGGTGGATGTGTTTGGTAAAGAGGTAGAAGTTCAGGCCTCATCTTCCAGTAGGGGTTTGGGACCAAATACAAAAAAATCTGGGTGATCTGAAGTCTGACAGATCTTATTACTGTTAGACCATTAGACCTCATGGCTTTAAGAATGATGTTCTGTGAAACTGAAGATTTGCCTAATAAGAGATTTGGAGACGAAACTCCCTGCCTGTGAGACACAGATGCTGTGAGATTATGGGAGTGTATTTCTGTAAGATTTTGAGACGTCTTTGCATTAGGTTTCCTCTAGGTTCTAATCGGACATGTGCTCATAAATTTATCAAAAGTTTAGCCTTTACTCCTCCTCTGAGCTAAAGCTACTCTCTTTTCACAACTTATCTATATGGTTCCAGGAATTCAAACATAATTTGTTTGTGTTCATTTGGAAAGGCTCCTCCATCTGAAGTACATTTATTTTAGATTTCTTTCTGTCCATACTTCCTCACTGCCTTTTTTAAAAAAGTGGTTTTTTGTTAATTTCATGGGTAATATCTTGTTTGTTTGTTTGTTTTTGGTGGGGATGAAGGTCTTTTAAAATCTTCTATGCTCTATGACTTATTAATCATTTTAACTAAATATATTTCAGTGTTTCACAAACATATTAAAAAAGCAAAGTTGTTAGGAACCCAGGCAATACATGGCTTCATGGCTTCATTGAAGCTGGGGATCCTTTGCTGAAATGCTAGTACAGTTGAAACTTTATTAATAGAAATGGCAATTCAGCAAATGTTCAGGTAGTAGAGTTCAAGAAAGCATAGCAAAGTACTAGAGAATTTCCAGAACTCTTTAAGAATAAGCAATTAGCTGGGTGCCCGGGTGGCTCACTGGGTTAAACCTCTGTCTTCAGCTCAGGTCATGATCTCAGGGTTCTGGAATTGAGCCCCACATTGGACTCTCTGCTTGGCGGGGAGCCTGATTCCCCCCATCTCTTTGCCTGCCTTTCTGCCTGCTTGTGATCCCTCTCTCTCTGTCAAATAAATAAAATCCTTTAAAAAAAAAAGAGCGATGAGCAATTAGGGAAGATAAAATTCGGGAAGAAAAAAATCATAAAGAACTATATGCCAACATAGTATCATGGGGTTCATGACCCTGATCTTTGGTGTGTTGGCTGCTACAGACAAGTATTTGGAAAGTTAGCTAAAGACAGCACAAAGTGATACTTTACAGCGGTTAATGGATAACTGTGTTAGCCCCTTCCCCAGATATTGAGCCAGTTGCACTAAGAAATTGTTGGAACATAAAAGTTGAAACAGAGAAGCAACATGTTTGGGACAGAATGGTGAAATGGGTACCAAACTAATAAACTACATTGGTTCATCTGTGTTACTGTGAGACATATGAAAAGTAGATTAAGATCTGAAGTGGTGGAGACAGAAAGGAGACTATAATGTATAAAGGGGATGGAGGTGTAGATTCTTAGCAGAGACTTGAAGCACTGATAAGAAACAAGAATCCAAGTAGGAAGAAAGTAAGGTAGATTGGCCAAAAGATTGGGGAATAGAGAGGGCTTCAATGACCTTATGTCAGCATGAGTATTCCAGGGGTTAAATCAACCCCTTCTACATTAAAAACAAGTGCAACTTACTAATTGCAGAACTTTACTGGCTTATGGAACGATGATATCCCATATGCCATCTGGGTTGTCTCTCAATAATAATTGCACTGAATGAAAAGGAAATTGTAGATTTTACTGTTATTGGCAGTTGAGTAGGGGTGAGAAGAGCTGAGCAGTAGACCAGAAATCCTGGGTAGGATATTACACAGGTGCTCAAGTTCTCTTTTGGACAACTTTCTAAAGAAAGGAATATTATAGTCACCAGAAATTAACCTGCTATAACCACAAAGCTAAACCAAACAAAAATTTTCCTTTAAATAAATACTTTTATTTACTTTTATATGTTATATATAAGCATATAGATCCCTTTTCCACTAAATGAACAGAAAGCAACCTGGAGTCATAATTTTATGGCTTAGAATTTTTTTTGTTTGTTTAGAATATTTTAAATTTTTTTCAAGTTTCTGAAAATCAGTGGTGTTTTCAAATTTGTCTGTACCATCCATTTCCAAAATTTGATAAATATGTTATTACTAATAATTTTAATTTTTCATCTAAAATTGACACATTGTTGCAAATGGCTGAAAGTTACATAAATTGGTCACTGTAAAATTATTTATAGTCTAGTTTATCTTCATTGTTTTTGTCAGTGTTGACACATTTTATGTGACTTAGTAATATTAAAATTTTAATGAAAATGTCTGGTGTTATTGTGTATGTTACTTCCCATTGCTTTTTATTCAAGGAGTTTTCCTATAAGTGATATAGGAAATAAATCTTATTTTTTACTGGGCACTGGGTTTCATTTTTGTAAAACATATTCAAGTGATTTATTATGCATTGGTGAAAGTAAATAATTGGTGATGGGCCAAGGGCAGAAACGGAACACAAGAATATATTATGCATGACCTTTTTCTAAGAGTTTTCCTGATATAATTGCAGAAATTCTCCTTGTGAACTTATGAGATAGGCTACTACCATGGAGTATCTATATTTCCACAATGTAAATATAGCATATAATGGTTTAAGCTATTTTAAAATTAGAGCACAAGATTCTGGATTATACAAATATGGGTCCAAATCCAAATTCTTGGGTTTAGTTCCATTATTTTGGGTGAGTTACTTAATTTCTGTAAAAAATGGTGGCCATTCTATAACATGACAATAATATGAATATTCACCATATACAACATTATTTTAGTATTAATTGAAATAATCAAGACCAGATTTTTTAATTTAAATTTTTATTTAAATTTATTTATTTATTTATTTATTTATTATAAACATATAAAGTATTTTTAGCCCCAGAGGTACAGGTCTGTGAATTGCCAGGTTTACACACTTCACAGCACTCACCATAGCACATACCCTCCCCAATGTCCATAACCCCATCACTCTCTCCTGGCCCTTCTACCCCCAGCAACCCTCAGTTTGTTTTGTGAGATTAAGAGTCACTTATGGTGACTCCCAATCACATCTTGTTTCATTTATTCTTTTCCTACCCCCCAACATTGCATCCCCACTTCCTCATATCAGGGAGATCATATGATAGTTGTTTTTCTCCGATTGACTTATTTCACTAAGCATAATACCCTCTAGTTCCATCCACATCATTGCAAATGGCAAGATTTCATTTCTTTTGATGGCTGCATAGTATTCCATTGTATATATATATATACCACATCTTCTTTATCCATTCACCTGTTGATGGACATCTAGGTTCTTTCCATAGTTTGGCTATTGTGGACATTGCTGCTATAAACATTCGGGTGCACATGCCCCTTTGGATCACTACATTTGTAAGATCAGATTTTTTTGACATATAGAAAGTGACATATATATTAAACATTATTGTTATTATTATTATATCATTGTCATCACCAAATATTAAGGTATTTTTCTGACACCAAATACTAGTCATAAAATAATTAATACCCAATTCGATGTTTGTATGTATTTTCAAATAGTCACTTCCACATTTACCAAATTCTTTAGGGATTAAAATAAATTCTAACATATTACATATCAGGCCAGATTTTTAGAATTGTTTAGGCAATACAGTTTTATTAAATACATATGCCTTTGATGATAATCAAAGAGGTCAGGGAAAGATCTAGATTTTGGCTGTAATATGTGCCTCTGCTTCAAGTTTGGGTTCACATAATGCACATCATAGTATCTGACCTCAATTACACTCCTGACCCTGTTAGCATGATAACTTAGCTCTCTTCCATGCATGATTTTTTGCTCCAGTGTCATACTAGTTGTATATGACTGAAATAGAACCTGATTCCTCTTTGGAGTCTTTTAAGTAGTTCTTCAAAACAATATTCACATTAAAGGGATAGTATAATAGTTTGTGAACAATTCTAGTCATCTGAAGAAGTTAATTAACTTTTCAAAGTGCCCTTGGAGAGGTCCCCATGGGTTTATCATGGCTGTCATTGATACAGGTTTATTGTAGATATACTTACTAAAATGTAAACTTTTTGAGAATGAAGACAACTTCCTGTTATTCATCCATTCTTTTTTTCTTTAGAGAAAAAAGGAGAGAGTATAGGAACAGTGGGAGGCACAGAGGAAGAGGGAGAGTGAGAATCTTAAGTAGGCTCTCTGTTCAGTGCAGAGCCAGATGCAGAGCTCAATCTCAGAACCCTGAGATCATGACCTGAGTCAAAATCAAGAGTCAGACACTTAATCAGCTGAGCCACCCAGGCTCCCCTTATTCCTTATATTGTCCTTTCTGTTACAAATAGCATGGGGCATAGGCACACAGCTTGCTTATCACTCTTAGTTAGAGGTAATTTGGACACTAGGGAGACACTAAGAAGGACACAAAGAAGCTGTAATTCCCCAACATCCCCATCATAAGTCACGACCTCCCAGGCGCCCCTGCCTCCACTGCCCCCAACTGCCAAGTTGTGACCAGTCAGGGAGTAAATGAAATAAATAAATCCCCTGATCTCTCTCCTGTTCTCTGATCTGCTGGCATCTCCCTTTGGTTGAACTCCACAGGAAGCCAGAGAGCAAAAGGAGAAGGTGATGCACACCACTGAGGGCATTTTCTCAGGGTATAGA
Organism: Mustela erminea; assembly: GCF_009829155.1. Taxonomy (NCBI): domain Eukaryota; kingdom Metazoa; phylum Chordata; class Mammalia; order Carnivora; family Mustelidae; genus Mustela; species Mustela erminea. The sequence goes on from NC_045626.1 coordinate 50,639,940, forward strand.
TCAGGGTAGAGGAAAGAGGAGAATGAACTTTAATGACCAAATGGATAATAATCAATACATGATATGAGAACCTAGCATGATTCTAATTCTTCTCCTTTCACAGGACGTAGGGTTCTAATGTCCTGACTACATTATTTAATTAAATTTATTTATTTTCCTTTTAATTTAAATTTTGTTAGTTAGCATATAGTGCAATATTGGTTTCTGGAGTAGAATTCAGTGATGCATCACTTACATACAACACCTAGTGCTCATCACAAATGCCCTCTTTAATACCCGTTATCCATTGCCCATCTTCCACCCACCTCCCTCCATCAACCCTCAGTTTGTTCCCTGTTGTTAAGAGTGGCTTATGGCTTATTTCCTTCTCTCTTTCTCTTTTCCCCCTTGCCATGTGTTCATCTGTTTTGTTTCTTAAATTCCACAAATGAGTGAGATCATATGATATTTGTCTTTCTCTGACTGACTTATTTCACTTAGCATAATACACTCTAGCTCCATCCATGTTATTGCAAATGGCAAGATTTCATTATTTCTTATGGCTGAATAATATTCCACTATATATATACACACACACACACATATATATATAGCCTCTTCCTTACTATATTTTATTATATATTATATATTATTATATATACCATCTTCCTTATCCATTCATCAGTTGATGGGTATTTGGCTTGGTCCATAGTTTGGCTATTGTCGATAGTGTTACTATAAACAGTGGGGTACTTGTATCCCTTCAAATTTATATTTTTGTACCCTTTGGGTAAATACCCAGGAGTGCAATTGCAGGATTATAGGGTAATTCTATTTTTAACTTTTGGAGGAACCTCCAAATTTTCCTCAGAGTGGCTGCACCAGTTTGCATTCCCACCAACAATGCAAGAGGGTTCCCCTTTCTCCATATCCTCAGCAACACTTGTTTCTTGCATTGTTAATTTTAGCCATTATCATCAGTGTGAGGTGGTATCTCATCATGGTTTTGATTTATATTTCCCTGATGCTGAGTGATGTTGAACATCTTTTCATGTGTCTGTTAACCATCTGGATGTCTTTGTTGGTAAGGTGTTTTTTCATGTCTTCTGCTCTTAACTGGATTATTTGTTTTTTGGGTGTTGAGTTTGGTAAGTTCTTTATAGATTTTGGATCCTGACCCTTTATCAGATATGTCATTTGCAAATATTGTCTCCCACTCCATAGGCTGCTTTTTAGTTTTGTTGATTTTTCCTCCACCGTGAAAAAGCTTTTTATCTTGATGAAGTCCCAATAGTTCATTTTTTGCTTTTGTTTCCCTTGCCTCAAGCAATATGTTTAGTAAGAAGTTGCTATGGTCAAGGCCAAAGAAGTTGGTGCCTGTGTTCTCCTCTAGGACTTTGATGGTTTCCTGTCTCATGTTTAGGTCTTTCTTCCATTTTGAATTTATTTTTGTGTATGGTATAAGAAAGTGGCCCAGTTTCATTTTTCTGCATGTTGTCCCATTTTACCAACACCATTTGATGAAGAGACTCTTTTTTCCCATTGGATAGTCTTTCCTGCTTTGTTGAAGATTAGTTGACTATACATTTGTGTAGTTGACTATACAGTTCCATACAGAATCCATTTCTGGGTTCTCTGTTCCATTGATTTGTGTGTGTGTGTGTGTGTGTGTGAGAGAGAGAGAGAGTGTGTGTGTGCCAGTAACATACTGTTTTGATGACTGTAGCTTTGTAATATAGCCTGAAATCTGGACATGATACTTCAAATTTTATGTTTCTTTTTCAGAATTGCTTTGGCTATTTGGAATACAAATTTTACATTTTGTTTGTTCTAGCTCTGTGAAAAATGCTAGAGGTATTTTGATAGGGATTGCATTAAATGTGTAGATTGCTTTGGGTAGTCCAGACATTTTAACAAATGCTTGTTCTTTTCAGTCCATAAGCATGGGATGTTTTTCCACTTTTTTGTGTCCTCTTCAATTTCTTTTATAAGTGTTCTATAGTTTTCAGAATACAGATACTGCCTGCATTATTTTAATTCTAATGCCTTAACTGTCCTTGACTTTTTTTCCCTTTTATTATCATCCTTTTCACTGCACTAGAATCATCTGCTTGAGGGGAAGAGAAAGGATGATTGACTTTTAAGGTGATGAACACATCATAGTTTCTTGAAGATTATAATATTTCCTATCATCCTATCATGGTGCTTTATTTTTCTTAATTCAGAAAATGGAATTTAGGTAGAACAGTTACTCATTCAACAAATATTTTTGAGGTCTTACTGCAGATCAGTCACAATTCTTGATACTTGATATCCACAATGAATAAAACAAATAATGTCCCTTAGCTCGTAGAATTTATATGTTAGTAGGGAAGAAACACATTTTAACAGCAATTGCACAAGAAATTGTTTAGTTGCAATAGAGGTAGTTCTAGGAATCTCAACAATTGGAATGTGTGAGACACATTCTCACACATTATGAAGAGGTTCTGATCTAGTCTGGGTATTTAGGAAGTGTTTCCTAGAAATGGGGAAATTTGAGATGATCCTTCAAGGGTGAGTGGAAATTGAAGAGAAAAAGGGCAAGAGGGAGTAAGGAAATAACATTCTTGACTAATGTGAGTTCACTAGGGTGGGATGAGCAAGACTCATGGAAGGCTCTGAATGCAAATGCAGTATCATGAATCAGAGAATGTGAAAGCTGCGGAAGATTTTTAGAATTTCTTGGATTCATTCCCAATGTTTTATACATGATCACTAACAGTGTCTGCTTATTACTGACAGAATTTAATGTCAACAACCCCAGGTGATTTTTATGATAATCAGCTGGATTTTGACACGAGCCCACTTGGACTTGCAGAAGTCTGTCTGAATCAGTTGAAGGGTTTGGCACTTGAAAGTCCTTATTGATAACCATGAGATGTTATTTCAATCTATTTACGTTCATTTCAGTTTTCATTAATATCTTTATTTTTCCCATTTTTTCCAGTTCCCTAAAAATTTTTTTAATTTTTTATTTTTTATAAACATATATTTTTATCCCCAGGGGTACAGGTCTGTGAATCACCAGGTTTACACATTTCACAGCACTCACCAAAGCACATACCCTCCCCAATGTCCATAATCCCACCCCCTTCTCCCAAACCCCCTCCTCCCAGCAACCCTCAGTTTGTTTTGTGAGATTAAGAGTCACTTATGGTTTGTCTCCCTCCAAATCCCATCTTGTTTCATTGATTCTTCTACCCACTTAAGCCCCCATGTTGCATCACCACTTCCTCATATCAGGGAGATCATATGATAGTTGTCTTTCTCTGCTTGACTTATTTTGCTAAGCATGATACGCTCTAGTTCCATCCATGTTGTTGCAAATAGCAAGATTTCATTTCTTTTGATGGCTGCATAGTATTCCATTGTGTATATATACCACATCTTCTTGATCCATTCATCTGTTGATGGACATCTAGGTTCTTTCCATAGTTTGGCTATTGTGGACATTGCTGCTATAAACATTCATGTGCACGTGCCCCTTTGGATCACTACGTTTGTATCTTTAGGGTAATTACCCAGTAGTGCAATTGCTGGGTCATAGGGAAGTTCTATTTTCAACATTTTGAGGAACCTCCATGCTGTTTTCCAGAGTGGCTGCACCAGCTTGCATTCCCACCAACAGTGTAGGAGGGTTCCCCTTTCTCCGCATCCTCGCCAGCATCTGTCATTTCCTGACTTGTTGATTTTAGCCATTCTGACTGGTGTGAGGTGATATCTCATTGTGGTTTTGATTTGTATTTCCCTGATGCCGAGTGATATGGAGCACTTTTTCATGTGTCTGTTGGCCATCTGAATGTCTTCTTTGCAGAAATGTCTGTTCATGTCCTCTGCCCATTTCTTGATTGGATTATTTGTTCTTTGGGTGTTGAGTTTGCTAAGACACATAGATCAATGGAACAGAATAGAGAGCCCAGAGATAGACCCTCAACTCTACAGTCAACTAATCTTCGACAAAGCAGGAAAGAATGTCCAATGGAAAAAAGACAGCCTCTTCAATAAATGGTGCTGGGAAAATTGGACAGCCACATGCAGAAAAATGAAATTGGACCATTTCCTTACACCACACACGAAAATAGACTCAACATGGATGAAGGACCTCAATGTGCGAAAGGAATCCATCAAAATCCTTGAGGAGAACACAGGCAGCAACCTCTTCGACCTCAGCCGCAGTAACATCTTCCTAGGAACATCGCCAAAGACAAGGGAAGCAAGGGCAAAAATGAACTATTGGCATTTCATCAAGATCAAAAGCTTTTGCACAGCAAAGGAAACAGTTAACAAAATCAAAAGACAACTGACAGAATGGGAGAAGATATTTGCAAACGACATATCAGATAAAGGACTAGTGTCCAAAATCTATAAAGAACTTAGCAAACTCAACACCCAAAGAACAAATAATCCAATCAGTTCCCTAAAATTTTTGTCATAAAATCCACATTTCAATTTTTATAATTTTAACTTCTAGATTAGCTTGTGAGGTCCCTTTAAGAGAAGAAATTTTCATTTTCTTTAAGTTGAGGTTAGCACAGAAGTGATTTTGTGAATAATAGCTGAACTTGGCACGATATTAATTAACAGTTCTTGGATACTTGATGAACAACCCAACCACACATTCTTTAGAATAGCTTGTTTTCTTCATTTTTTTTCTTCTTTCTTGTCCATCCTCTTCTTACTGCTCAGTATGTACTATTGAATAAGTGCAGTGTAAACTTTCTTAAGCATTCAGATTTTGTTACTTCTTTGGCTCAGGTTTCACAAAATTTAATTTATTGCTCTATTATATCACTCCTAGTCCTTATAGTATGGACATTTTTAAACACTGATCTTTTTGATAAGGGTTTCTTTTCTTTAAAAGATAGAAATTATCAGCATATTGATGTGATAGCAGGAAATGGGTGGGAAAGGTGGGCCAGGGCCAGCAGTATCATGGGAATCCCAAACTGGGTAATCTGTCCTATTTCCATTTGCCCTTTGGTTGTATTTTTAGGAAATTCTGCCCTTAATTTCAATATGAGTTAGAAAGGAACACAGATTCAATGACTGGGGCTCCTACACTACTTCTGGCAACCAGGAATATATTCCAAGACTTCAGGAAGGTCAAGGCATTCTTTATTCATCTTTCAAATGGCCTTCTCATCAACTCAGGGATCTTTTCACCTTGAATTTTCTCTGTTCTGTATTTTTTCTCTCTCTTCCCTGCAGCTTAGTCTGACCTTTCAGTCAATTCCTGTGTATTATGGATTGTCACATTCTACAGAGTGGAGGATCTACTTTTTAAGACCATTTGTCTTTCACAGCAATAGTCTGATAACTTAATTATGCCAACATGTCTCTTCCCCATAAGTAATGAGGATGCCATGGGTAAAAAGGAGCAAAGGGGCAAGAGACACTATCCTGCCATATGTTGTGTCATTTGAATATAAATGTCTATGATATTTGGATTTTTAAAATGCTCGCATTCTTGTTACCATGTTATCTGTATATTTAAGAAGTTCACAGTAGAATTGAACACTTAAAAAACATTTCTTAGCCCAAATTCATAAAGTAGCAATTGCTTCTTATTTACAGCTCTCCTTGTATTAATCCTCTTTAGAAGAGGAAGGCAATAAACCTGTATTGATTCCTTACTAATTGCCGAGCACTGTAGGTACTTCATCTCAATTATAGAGGTAAGAACAGGATTGGCTTAGATATATTAATTAACTTGTTTAAGATAACATAAGTAGAAAGGATAGATGCAATTGAAATCAAATGCATTAAATCCCTCTCACCAGAACCCACAGCCTCCTACATGTATTTCTTTGTTTGGGATATACTTCCTTTCCTACCTGTTCACATACAATGTATGTGAACATGGAAATTTTTTCCCTGTTATGTAAGATCTTCTTCAACCATCAGGAGTCTGAGTACACTTTCTCTTTTCTAAATTCCTGTAGCACTTATGTTGTGTGCCACAAATTCTTATTATTGTTTCTTTATTGGTAGGTATTAATGATTTTGCCTTTGCAGCTGGATTTTATGTCCCTCAAAGTTGGTGGCCTTATGAAGAATCTATAGCACATACAAAACTCATAAGTGCTCATTAAGCTTGTGATTTTCAGGACTAGCCCAAGGGGGTAGAGTGAAGACAGGATGTTTGCAGACATTTGTCAAGGTATGTGAGTGAGTGAAGGAGTCATAGGAATGCTTTAAAAACAGGGATATGAAGCTCTGAGACATGAAATTATAGTTTGAAGGAAATATAGCAAGGCAATATCTAGATAAATCAAACAGAGTTATAAGAATGGGGTTAGTATTTGCAGTAAGAATAAAAGTGAGATTTAAACAAAGGCCACTCATTTCTAAAATCTTATGCCTAATATATTTTTTAAGATTTTATTTATTTGACATGGAGAAAGAGATCACAAGTAGGCAGAGAGGCAGGCAGAGAGAGAGAGAGAGAGGAGAAAGCAGGCTCCCCGCTGAACAGAGAGCCGGATGCATGGCTCAATCCCAGGACCCTGGCATCATGAGCAGAGCTGAAGGCAGAGGCTTTAACCCACTGAACCACCCAGGCGCCCCCATTATGCCCAATATTTTTACCAAGTGTCTCTGTATGGACAATTATTCTGGAATTATTCCCAAAGGAGAGAATTCCTAAAACCTAGGGCATGTGACTTATAATGTTTAAAAGTGCTCTGGTCCTTCTAAAACTCTGTCTCTGTCTTTCTGTCTTTATTCTGTTTCTCCGTCTATCTGTCTAGCGCGCGCTCTCTCTCTCTCTCTCACACACACACACACACACACTCTGTTATCTTAGAGAAATAAATTTTATTGCCATATGTTAAATAAACTTAGAAGTACTTATGTCTAATATTGTTCTAACGTTATATCAAAGAAAGAAGTGATTGTCAAATTCAGTATCTATTTCTTATTACTCCCCCTTTGTGTGAATTACTTATCTAAAGCTTGGATGTTATTGTTTTAAAATGGATACAGAAATGATAATCATCACCATAAGTAGGCGTGAAAATAAGAAAAATGAAAATCTGAGACTGTGTTGTTTGGGTAGCCTACTTATTGCTGGGCATGACTCATTTCAGTTATAAAATTACTTGTGATAGACATTCATGGGATGCAATTAATGGCATTATGGAGTAAGAATAAACTTTGTACCCATATCTCTACTTAGGTTGAAGTTGCTTTCACTATGTTTCTAATCTGCTCACATTAAAAGGGAAACATGGAACAGGACACAAAAGGGCTGGTTTAGATCGTATAAAACTCAGAATGGTGAAGGAAAGACAGAGTTACAGCTCAGAAGCCATTGCAAGAATAGTAAACAAAACAGTCAACCATCATTTCGTGGAGCATATTGGAGAGAACAATTTTCTTAGCAATGCAGCAGGGCATTTTGAACCAAGTATCATTTTTAAGTAAAAGATTGCAGCTTTTCTGCAAAAAAGCATTATTTCCCTGGCACAAAAAATTTACTTCCATGTGTAGCCCAGGATTAGAATATTCAAAAGAGGAGCAGAGCCCTAATATTCAAAATGGAGATGAAGGAAGCCTATGGACAATGACTATAATATATTACTACAGTAATATGGGGTAAGATTATTCACTATTGCAAACTGACACATAAAGGGATACTTATATTAAAATGTACAACATGGGATCCATTCATCTTGAACAGTCTTTTTCAAATTGTAGGTTGCCACTCATTAGAGTGTCATTAATTTAATGTGCCATGAAAACAATTAAAAATGAAATAGACTAGACTTAAATAAAATGCATAGAAGATGAACTGCATATAGTAGTATTTGCTTCGTAAAAGATAGTTTAAATGACCTATCTATCATCTGTCTACTCATCTATCCCTTCAGGACTCATGTGTGGCTCATGGCCAAAAATGTTTCAAAGATACTTGTCTTTTATGATAGGAAATCATGGAAGGGATTATAGTGGTAGTGGCATTTTGGCTGATTATTAATAAAGGAGTAGAAGTTTTTAAGACCAAAAAAGGATTGAAAAAAGGCAAAAAATATTTCAAAGGCAAAAATAGTACTTGCCATAATTATCACTCTAGGGATGTTAGTGAGATTATATAAAAAACCTGAAAAGTGAGTTTTTTGTTTGTTTGTTTTGTGTGGGTTTTTTTTTGTTGTTGTTGTTGTTGTTTGTTTTTTGGTAACACCTTTACAGAGATATAATTCACATATAAAGAAATTCACTTATTTTTAAATCATTGGTTTCTAGTGTACTCACCAGAGCTGTGTAACTACCACCACAATCAATTTTAGAACATTTCATTTCCCTAAAGGAACCCCATACCCTGCAGCTGTCACCCTCCTTATTCTGCCTCATCCTTGGGCAGCTGGCAGTCTATATTCTATCTCTGTAGATATGCCTATTTTGGACATTTTATGTAAATAGATCAGTTGATTTTCAGATGTTAAACCTACCTTGCATTCCTGGGACAAATATCACTTCATCATGGTGTAGAATCCTTTTTATATGTTGCTAGCTTTCATTGAGCATTTTTTGCATTTATATTCATAAGAGATAATGGTATGCATTTGCCTTTCCTTGTGGTGTTTTATTCTGGTGCAAACATTTCTTTTAATTGCAGGACTTCTCAAATTTTTAACATGTTCATAGTCACTGTGAGTATGTAAGTTCAAAGTTCAAACATTTCTTGTCATGTTGAGATGAAATCTTTTACTCTTTGGTATCAAAAGAGAAAAGTGTTCCATGGAAAATGCTTGGGGAAACACCATAATAGAGTAACAAATGAGCATGCTGTATTTTGAATCCTAGAATAGTTTGGTATTTATAAGTTTTTTATGAGTTTCTTAGTAGAAGGGAAAGGGAAATTAAAATTAATATAAGAAACTCACTCTCCAACTTCTGAAGTTTGTAGTAGGACCTAGAGTAATTATATAGAAGCTGAATATATGCCTCTCATTCCACAATTTGAATTCAGGAATTTTCAACTAGTCTCTAGCTGTTTTTGTGAAATCTGGAAGCTACTCTCTTTTCCACATGCGGTTATCTGGAATGAGTGGAAATATCCATAAGGATCATATAAACATTCTGAAGCCAGCCAGAGGAAAGTCAGGTACAAGGTGCAACTATTTTGAAATGCTACTTATTTCAGAAATACTTATTTTTGTCTGACTATGCAGTATAATCTTTCAGAGGATGACTTTGGTTTCCCAGTGACTAGTAATAATAGACTACTAGTATGTGCCTATCTTTTCAACCCTCTGCTCCAGACTACTAGAAACATCTTGCTTTCTTTCCTTTACCATATTTACTTTGCATGTTACCTTTTTCCTATCCCTGCTTCCCGTTATCTCTGTGGCTTCATGGCCTAGTGTATAGAGCTTTGATATATTGTCAGCCACCCACGCATCCTCAAAGCATTTGTGGTGGTCATTAGGCTAACGAGCATATGTGCTGTGGTGTTGAATGCTATAAAAATAATCAATGGAATGTCACCCATCTTGTTACTTTTCTAGCCCGGACACTAACTGCCTAGATGAAGGGTAGGCACAGTTTGTTCCTCCTAAGTTATTACAGAACCTACGGTGCTTCCTTTGTGAATGCACTGCAGGGAAGTGTGCATAAACACAATATTGGCTTAGTGACAGGTCCTCTGTCATCTCATCAGATTGGTCAGAAAGTTCTTCCTCTTTGGGAACTCTCAGAAGTTAGAAATTTCATTTAACTTGTATCAGTATTTTAAAACAAAAGTCTGTAATTGCTTCACAATAACTTCACTCTGAGTTGGTAAGCAGAAGGTGGCACTTTTAGTCTTTTCCATTAGGTACACAGTTTTCTCATATCCTGGTCCTAGAACACTGTGTTCACAAAAGCTTTCCAGTGGAACTTTGAAGAATGATAGTAACAATGTTTGATGCTGTACATTGTTCTTAGAGTCCTGTATTTGTCACCTTTTACCCTCTGTGCATTTTCTAATGATAATTGTTGATCTCATGGGAGAGATAGGTGCCCAGCTTAGACATCCGAATGTAGTACTTTCTTTTGATAGGTGTACTGAGTTCCACAGCCTATTAGACAACAAGTAACACACCACCATGATCTTCAGAAAGAATGAAAAAAAAAAAAGCAAGAGTTACAGGAAAAATGGAAACTTTTTGCTCCCATTCTACTTTCTGTCCTTAAGTGACTCACTTGCCATTATACTCATTAGAAGAGTTCCTCTCCTTCCTGTCTTCCACATTTGGTTTTAGTCCAACAGATTGAGAATCTTTTGAGGCTGGGCTCTCTTGGTTTCAGACCTTTAGGAAATGATAACCATAAGAAAGTCCAAGTAGTGTGGATGACTAAGAACACGACCTGCAGGACCTAATGGACTGTCTAGCTGGAGGGTTTCACTGTGCTCCCTCCAGAGTTCCGAGTTCCCACTGCTAAAGTTTCTTGTGCATTTCATTTCTTTCACTTGCAAAAATAGAGACAAATATTAACCTGCTTTCCAGGATTGATGCCTTCATAAATAATAAATCCATGATCTCAGGGTTTCAAACCAACCAAAGTAGACTTTTTTCTTTTTCTTTTTCTCTCTGGCATATATTTGAATTGACATTAAAATTTCAAGAGGAAGAATATATTGTCCAAGTGGAAACTACCAACAGAAATGCAAATTTAAAAAAATTTATCAATACTGAAAGCATATTCACTTTGATTTAATAAGCTATACTCTACATACATACATACTCTACATACCTCTTTTCTGCTTGCCTCAGTCTCCATGAGTCTGCCCCTGACTCACTGAGAAAACTGGGAAGAATTACTTGACTTCTTGACTTCTGCATGAATTGTTTATACAATTAATGGGAAAAGGATAAATATATTCCTTCCTTTTGCTTCTTGTCTTCTGTGTAAAAAGCACAATGAGGACACATAACATTGATTTTCAAAATACTTGATTTTCCTATAGGAACATAATCGTTACTGTATTATTGTTATTATTATTATCCTATGAAATTTACTGGTTAGGTTAATTACTGTTAAACAGCCATTTATCAACATACAATAGAAATAGCTTAACTGTCAGACCAACATACTTCTTAAAATCTTTTGTATCTCTTCAGTTAAATAAACCTGAAGTGTATCAACAAGAAAAAAAAACTAGAAATGCATGGGCATTCCTGAAAATGAAAAAAAAAAAAAAAGTAAACTAGCAGTGTGGCAACTAGAGAACACCTATAGCTTAGTACAAGGCAGAAAATTCGTCAGCAGGTCTAGATGCCTTCTCTTTTAGAATACAGTCCTGGGGATGGAGACAGAAGACTGCCAGACAGTCACCACGGGGGATGGAGTTGAGCTTCGTTTGAAGACATTCAAACTGCCTGATTTGTTTGTAAATCTGGGTCCAGTTTTTTTCTTTCGATTATGATGAGATAATTTAAGATGTCAAGAATCTCTTATTTAAAAATATTTATTGATTTGGTATTGAATTGTTCACTAGGCATGCCTCAGTCTTATGAGAATGGGTTCTTATATTTAATTGCTTTAGAGTTTTGAAATGGGGGCATCTGGGTGGCTTAGTCCATTAAGCATCTGCCTTCAGGTCAAGTCATGATCTCAGGGTCCTGGGATTGAGCCCGTGTTGGTGTTGGGTCCTGCTTCCGTTCTCCCTCTACCCTCCCCTCACTCGGTCTCTCTCTCTCTCTCCCCTCTCTCAAATAAGTAAATAAAATCTTTTTAGAAAAAGAATTTTCCAATGAATTTAATTTCTATTTCCTTCCCTGGGGAAATAACTCAAATGTTTTAGTTACTACACCCTCCAACAAGTTCTATTAAAATGCAAATGCTAGCCACTAATTTAGATAAAAACCCCTCTCCCTTTAGTCAAACTATCCAACACAATTAGAACTGGGAGCAGATGTCTTGGCTTCATCAAGATATTTCCTCTTACCCTTGTTTATTACAGAAGCTTCTGGCTAATGAGTCACGGGCAGGACCTTATTTTTTCACAATTCCTACGGCAATTTTTTTATTCACTTTTTTTCTAAATCACTGTTAGAAGATTAGAAGGAAAGAAAAAAAATAATAATCCACTACCATAATAATAAGACACAGGTCATTTTTTTCCCTTCAAGCAGTAGTTTTCTTTTCATTGTTGTATTCTCCGTAGAGTAGTTTCATTCTTAGTTATTATTTTAGTTGTGGTGCTGCTTAACTTCTTGCTTCCTTCCTTTGCTCACCTAGTATTTTGACTCCTTTAGATCCTTTATAGTTTACTGCTTGTTCAAACTTGCCGTTTATGAGAAATGCCCTTTTTATGACTTGTGTTACCTAATAAAAGAGCTGCAGGGACTTACTGGAGATGATTGAAGCATATTTTCCCTTGGAAAATAGTTTTAATGGCACATAGATGAGGGGATAAATATGGACAGGTCCCTCTTAAGGGCAAGAATCATGATATTTACTGCTTTTATTTTCTTATAAAATCTAGTATATGAAAAAGGTATAGCAAGCGCCTAGCAAATCTTCAGTGAATTGAATTGAACATTCCTAGTAATGTTGCTAATATTTGAATTGACAATGGACTTTCTGCTTCTTCTAGATGTGATAGGAGCCTCAGGGCAGGCTTTGGATATGCACAGCAATTACTGAGATAGTTTAATGGTTTGTGACAAACAATGGCGCAACACATTTCAAATAATGATACAAGGCCAGCACATTCAGCACAGCCATATTTACTCTGCAGACCTTTACTGAACATTGGATCAGATACAATGATGACCTAGGTACTATGCCTGCCTCCAAGGAGCTCACAATGTAATGCCCTTAGCTAGCAATAGGTGCACTTTTAGAGATGAAGGACTGTTGTCAAAAGAAATAAAATTTCTGGAGATAATGTTTTTGATTAGTTGAACATATAGTTTTTCACTTCAAAACTCTGAGGCAATAAGCAATGTTAAATTGATACTTTTATTTCTCAAAGTACTGTTAATGTTGATTTTTTTCCCCTGAAATTTTCTTTTCAATTTTTATTTGGTCAGTCAACTTCTTCATTGCCTATAATAATAAGTATAAATAGATCCCTCAGGTAAGTTGAATATCTCAGTATTTATTCTTTTTTCCTATTAAGATTTTTTAATCTATCTAATAGAATGTTACCTTTTCTTTGATATTGCTTTTCAGCTTATTTTATTGCTGAAATACACTGTGACTGCCCTGATATTTGAAAGTAATATACAGAAAGTATCGTTGATTTGGCCTCTAGATTCTAGGGGTTAATGATAGCATTCGGTTGATGATAATTGTGTTATTTTAATAAATAGACTTGCATCACCTATAACATATCTATTGGCATATTTTAAAATCTATTTTTATTTGTCCTAACATTGCATAAGACAGAAAAGAGATACACATTACCTAGCAAATCAATTTTCCATATGAGATACTGATGTCCTATGAGTTTAAATGACTTGCAATTATTAACCAAAGTCATTAACATTTAAAGTATAAATATGAGGCACTTGGTGAACATTCCACACTTTATCGAATTTGAAATTTAAAGTGGAAGAATTAGAACTGGAACAAGAATTCACTTACCCTCTTCTAAGGACACCAGCTGATGGACTCCGACAGGATCAGAGCACCACCCTCATGATTTTACTTAACCCTAATTAACTCCTGCAGTGCCCACCTTCAAATACCATCACTTTGGGGATCAGGGCTTCAACATGTGAATTTTGGGAGACACAGACATTCAGCCTATAACAGTATGCAAGAGCAACAAAATCTCTGAATGTCACTGTAAATTTTTGTAGAAATATAGATTTCTTTATTATCAATCTCATTTATTTAAAGAGTCTAATTACAAAGTCAGTGGTTTACTTTCTTATATTGGAGAGATGATAATTAATTATCCATGGGCTGTAAGCTACGAGATTTGATAAGAATCCAACATGCTGAAAGTCAGTGCTATGTTATTTGCTGTCAGTTGTCCTACAGCTGCCCTTGCCAAACTACTCCTCTGTTCTAGCTCCTGATTAACAAGGTAGGCATCAAATAGCCTCCCTGGGATTTGGGAGGCAATTTCAATTGTGGTTAGATGATTAGAAACACTGTTTCAGTTTTAAGGTATCTTTCCCAGCTTTATTGAGAAATAATTGACAAATAACATTATGTAAGTTTCAGGTGTGTAACTTGTTGATTTGGTACACTTTTCTATTGAAAAATGATGATCACCGTGGTGCTAGCCAACAGGTCCATTGTATCGGGTAACTCCCATTTTTTTCTTGCAGTGAGGACATTTAAGACCTACTCACTGAGCCCCTTTTAAGTATATACTAGAGAATGATTAACTATTATCACTGTGCTGTACATTACATCTTCAGAATTTACTTATCTTAAAAGTAGAAGTTTGTACTCTTGGACCAACTTGATACCAGCTAAACCTTGAATTGGTTGTAGTCTCATTAAAAAAAAATATATTGGGCACTGTTCTTGAGATAAAATTACAATCTACTTGGAGACAACTGTCTCTTATGACCTGTAAATTGTAAGTATTCAAATATACCCTAGGATAGGGTGAATGCTATAAAACTAGAGAAGTTACTGGGGTGCCTGGGTGGCTCAGTGGTTTAAGCCTCTGCCTTCAGCTCTGGTCATGATCTCAGGGTCCTGGGATAGAGCCCTGCATCTGGCTCTCTGCTCAGCAGGGAGCCTGCTTCCCTTCCTCTCTCTGCCTGCCTCTCTGCCTACTTGTGATCTCTGTCAAATAAATAAATAAAATCTTGAAAAAAAAAAAAAAACCTAGAGAAGTTACTTAATATATTGATATAGATTAAACAATGATCTTATTTTACCTGCTCTGAGAAAAAGATCTATTTTTTCTTACTTCATATCTCCTTGTAGTATCAAGCAACTTCAATCTTTTCTTGAGAAAATTCATCTTAGATCCTTCATTGGGAATTTTGGTCTCTTTTCCTCCCCCTCCCTCCCCCTTGTCCTGGATACATCTGCAGTGCATCTCTATTTAATACTGCTGCTTAAATGCCTGTGGGAATATTGTGCTATTGCTCTTCCGGGTGGAAACACCGTGGTGCAGACAGCTTAGGAGAACCTTAGGAGAACTGTCTGGGTTCACTCTCCATCCTAACACAATCTGAGAGTGCTTCTCAATGGCCAATTCTCCAGTCCTCAATTATAGTAACTCAATTCTTCTGTAAGAGTGAATGGTGGAAGATATAAAATAAAATGATTTGCATCATTTGCTTTGGTGATTTACATTCTGACCCCATTCACTTGAGAATAATATAGATATATAAAATGTATTGTAGGTTTATTAAGTTGAGTATTTTATTTTTAACACTGGCAACTCTTTTAAAAATGTTTTCATGGAGGATAAAAGGTATATTTGGACCATTCGTAAGTCATTTTTGAGAAATTAGAGCAGTGCTTCTTGTGAATGTACATGTGATCTTATCTTGCTAAAATGCCAATTTGGATTCATAGGTGTGGGGATGGGCCTGAGAATGTACATTTCTGTTGAGCTCCTAGAGGATGCTGATATTGCTCGTGCTTTGACTACGTTTTGAGAAGCAAAGCACAGTAAAATATATACCTATATCTATATATTGAAATTAAATAATTAGCCAGACATTTCCCACATCACCAGTGGAATAAAGAAATTAAGTAATGTTTGTCCAGAAACTTTTCAGTATCTCCCCAGAAAGATTGCCTTTCTTATACTTATTAAAATTTTTAAAAGGCTGCTTTTTTGGTGAATGCTAGAGTGAATGGATAAGGAATGGTTGCTTAATCCATCAGATAAATCTAAAGTAATTGCGATTAGCTTGCTAACTCAGAGTGAAAGCAATATAAAGATTTTCAGGTAGCAGATTTTCTGCTTAATTTCAAATGAAATATTATAAATACCTTCTTTCTCTTTTGTTCTCCTCTCCCTATTTTATTAAAATGTTTGCTGGAATGATTTTTTCAGTCTTCCTCAGGTGACATTTTTGGAGAGGATGATCATTCCAAGGTTTCACTAATGGGAGAGGAGTCAGTAAAGAAGACAGAATTGGCAGAAGGCATCCAGCCCCCTTCCTTCTGCCTACCTTAAGAAACTCTCATGTTCTCTCTTTGTATTCCATGCCATAAGCATCTGTAAGTTTCGAGGACTCTGTGTCATTTTTATTCTCCATGCATAAACAAAACTGTAGCATCTGGACTTATTCTCTTCAAACTCTTCTGTCGGCAATTAACGTGAATACATTCAGTTCCTGGATAAAGGAGAAAGAAGCACAATTTCAGTGCCAGGGCCAAGCTAATTTTCCCACTTGAACCTAACTATGGGCTACGTACTTTGGGGAATAAAGCAATCACCTTTTGTTTCCTTTGTCTACTTTATGAAATGGTTACAGCAGTAGTTGGGGAGAAATTGTGGTAAATGTTCTTATTCAAACTCTCTAAAATTTTCCCTCTTGGTACATTTTCTCTATATTTCTTGTTCCTCATCATATAGCGTTTTCTCCTCAGCTTCTCTTTTATGGAAGGGCACCAAATCTCTGTTTTAAATTTTTAGAGTTCCCTTTGACCTACATATTAAGGTTACACATAAGAAAATAAGTCTTTGTTCTTCAATGAGACTTAAAAACAATGAGGGAAAGAATTATCCCAGTTGGGTTAATCTAGATATCAGAATACAACAGAAGGAAAAATGTTGACTCATAGAGTTGAAATAATGCAATAATGTTGGAAGGAGAGTAGTGCAGGTAGCTGTCTCTCAAATGGTAAGTTCTTAATCCTTAGTTTAATTCTTAGTTTAATTAAAAGTTAGGTTCAGCTAAATACATGCTAATAACCACATGGTAAAGCTCTCTAAGAAAAGTAGTAGCGACCTCAAAATTCCAGAGTTTAAATTAGATATTTCCTTAGGAAAAATGCAATAGAAATAGTCTATTACAAATGAAAAAGTTATTTAGCAAATGATGCACTTAAGAATACTTTTCTTAAATGGTCAGAAGTCAACCACTCTGCATAAATAACCCATTTTAGAATTTTTTTCTGGAATTATCGCTAATCTCACCATTTTAATTTATTTGGCACCTGTGTTCCCCCAATCAACCATCTAGATATACTGTTTTATTCCTGGACCTCTCCTATTTTCTATGATTTTGGATATTTCTTATAATTACTTACTATATTTATCTATCATCTGATAAATTTAGAACATATTTTGTTTATATCAGGAGGGAAACTAGGATCATAAGCATAGGATTTGAAACTAAATATAAAAGATCTTTATCATGGGGCTTTATTTAAATTAGCTACAGAATTAACATATTGACTGTCAAATGGAAATTCAATTAGTGAAAACATAAGGAGGTTTAATTTTGTCTATATACTTAGATATTCTTGACATTTTAGAGAGAGTAGAGAGTAGCCTTATTTATCCCTGGGGGTCAAAGGCAGGACATAATAGAGATATTGAGAATCATGGTGCATAATATAATTTCCCCCAACTTCTCAGAAGGTAAAATCTCTTATTTGACATTGTCTTAAAAATAATAGCACTTTCAAAAGTATATGCAAATGGCAGAACATAAATCATTGTTCTACTTGTTCATCTGTAGTTTAAAAATTATAAATTTTCATTGAACAACATCAAGAACTTTTGAATTGAAATTCAATGTTGAAAATATTGACAAATATCAAAAAGTAAGTGAAGGCATTTGGTAAATGCAGTTGATCTTGTTAGTTTAATAGTGCCACGTCTAGCTCTCTGATATTTTACCAAATGGCACTACCTATGGTTGTGTACATGTGATGCATACATTTCTTATTATGCTTTGATGGTTGAATATTTCAGCTGTGTTACATTGTGATTTATTTCTTAGTGTTGTAATATTTTGACTATAATATACCAAAATAAATATTAAGATCATTTACAAATATTTAAGATTTCACTTAATGAATCAGCTGATGCTATCAATTGAGGTTTAATGTTACACAACTGATTTGTCATCAGGTACCAATAGAGACATACAGGATAATACATACAAGGACAGCTTTGATCTAGAATTCTTTCCACATTATGATATTTCTTTTTCTTTTAAAGATTTATTTATTTGAGAGAGAGCAAGCAAATGAGTGGGAGGAAGGGAAAAGGGGGAGAGAGAATCTCAAGCAGAGTATGCATAGACTGTGGAGTCCAATATGGGGCTTGATTCCATGACCCAAGAGTTAGACACTCAACCGACAGAACCACCCAGGCACCCCATGGTATTTCTAAGAAGTGATGAATTATGTTACTTAAAATTTAGCTTTAAGGTACAAAAAGTTAAATTATAATAACAATGTATTAACTTATAAAAGCTGGATCTAATGCTGTAGCAAATGTGAAATTCTATTAGTAATTCTATTTTTTTCCTGCCAACACATATATGATAAATTAATATTGTCTGATAGGGAAGGAACTTCTGGGGATAGAAAATTAAGAAAATGTGATATGTACTGAAGTCATAGGAATTTTGGAGACAATTCTGAATTTATGATAGAATTGTAAATAAAAAGTTGTCAGTTTACTAAAAACAAGTTAGAGAATATAGAATGTATATGAAATTTATCATTCATAGTGTAGAAGGCATGATAAACTTATTACTTCTATGATTACATATCTATGAGTTTTCCCATGATATTGGAAATCTGAGATTAAGCTAACTGAAAGGACACATTTTATTTATTTATTTATTTTTAAAGATTTTATTTATTTATTTGACAGAGATCACAAGTAAGCAGAGAGGCAGGCAGGGAGAGAGAGGGGGAAGCAGGCTCGCTGCTGAGCAGAGAGCCCCATGTGGGGCTTGATCCCAGGACCCTGAGATCATGACCTGAGCTGAAGGCAGAGGCTTTAACCCACTGAGCCACCCAGGCGTCCCGAAAGGACACATTTTAATTTATGAGTTCCTAGTTGATTTCTATAAGGGTATGAAAATTCAGAAGTTAATGATGTTTCCTCAACTTCATAATAAGACAACTGGTCATGAAGTTCTTATAAGAAGCCTTAGAGGGGCACCTGTGTGGCTCAGTTGGTTAAGCGTCTGCCTTTAGCTCAAGTTATGATCCTGGAGCCCTAGGATCCAGCTCTGTACATCAGGTTCCCTGCTCAGTGGGGAGCCTGCTTCTCCCTCTGCCCTTCCCCTTGCTTGTGCCTTCTCTTTTTCTCTCAAATAAACAAAATCTTAAGAAAAAGAAGCATTTAGAATATGCAGAAGTCTATTTTAATAAAAGGGATTTAAAAATTTCATTGATGTTGAAGAGATGCTTAAGACCAATTTACAAAGGATTAAATTAAGCTCCTTGCCAAAAATTGAGTTTGATTTTAATAAAATACTGCACTAAAATAGCACCAGTGGGAGAAATGTGAAACTGAGTGGCATGACAGCAAAATTAGGTGAATTAGGCAGAGTTTTTGATATACATTGTCATGCATATCTTTTGGACATTGTGGTAATGAAGATTAATGGTGAAGACTTAGAACACTAAAACATTTCAATACTGTCAGTTCATGAACTTCTAAACACATAGATTTAAAATACTTGCAAATGTTCCAGATATTTTTAAATAAAAGGAAGTCTTAACAAGGGGAATGCTATGGTTTTACCAAAAAGCACACTGAACTATGTTATTGTGCACTATTAGTTGTGTTTCAGGAATTTCTGCAGAAGCCTCAAAAATTGCAAGTTATATTAATTGATTCTTTAACTGTGCATATGGTAGTGAATGTAAATGCACATACATTTGTTGATAACGATTTTCTTACTTGAATTTTTGCTTAGAATTTCTTTACTGTTTTCCATTTGGTAGAGGAATTCTTTCTACAGATTTTTAATGTCAGAACTAGAAACCGTGGTTTTAAAATTTTATGAATCAAAACCTTTATGAGAATCAGTTAAGAGTTTAAAGATTTCTCTTTAAGAAGTGCACTTAACCATATGTAAAAGAATATTTAGCATATAATGAATTTTGTTCTACTGAAAACTCACTTACTTCACAAGAACACTATCTAATGAAACTTTGTTCCTCATAAAAAATTATTTCTTTTAAATTCTTTTTTCAAGCAAAAAAGAATGACAAAAGAGAAAAATATCAATAAATACAAATTATGCAGATAAAGTAAAATCTAAATTCGCTTCTTTGTAATTTTCAATAAGAAAATTGTTGAGTTCTGACTTGAATAGCTTAAAATTAAAAAGTCATCTTTGACATGGCATATCATTTTCAACATCCAGATGACTTGGAATTTTTAATTTGGATGACACTTACCACAGTACCTAAAACATAAGATTTGCACACAAAATATTTGTAGAATGAATGAATCAGTGTCAAAGACTGACACCATTGCACAGCTGAATTTATCATCAGGTGCCAATATAGACATCTAGAATGATACAGGACAGCTGTGATCTAGGATTCCTTCTACTTCATGGAATTTCTAAGAAGTGATGAAACATGTAACTCAAAGTGTAACTTTAAGGAACAAAAAAATTATGGTTATATTGTGATGTTTGGATAATTAGCTGTTGTGACTCTTTAGTAGCAAACACAATCAGATTCTTATAGTTACGTGGGCAAAGAAGCTGTCCTGAAGGAGACAGGTGCTCCATGAGAAGCAAATAAATTGTTGCTTCCTCAAAGCAATATTACTTGAATAGTCAATATCTGATCGGTATGCACGGGAAGAAATTGATTTTCTTTCAGTAAAAATTATCTGACTTTATCTTCAAAATAGAACATGAGTGATACGAATAATAATTTTTATAAGAACCAGGCAAGTTCTTGAGGAACATTAAATCCTTTCAACGTGACATATTGTGATTGATGTGAATCCCTTGTTTCCACTTGTTGTACCATGCGTTATGCCAGTGCCGAATTTCTGCTGACTCAAGATCCATCTCAGGGGACTAGGTTCAGTACTGGAGGCAAGGCGGACGTGCCATGTCCCTCAAATCTGTGTGTTACAGAAATACAGCAGAAATATTCTAAAGAAATATCGATAGAGATAGTCTAGAAGAGTGTCTTTCTTTTTAAAATTTAACATCAGCAAAAATGGGATCATTTTCTATTTCACCAAATACTTGAGGAATTACACAGGAAACCTGAAAAATTGGTAACAGCTTCCAACCTTATTTAAGTGTTGCTTCTGTTTTCCTTAGAAATTGAGATAGAAATGTTTGTGGCAGCTGTCACTTTTGGCCTGCCTCTTAATCTGGCTCTGCAAACACAGGTAGTTTGCGCCAGGGGAAAAACAGAGTTTAGCAAGACTTGGTGTTGAATTCACATGCAATCTTTTCTTTTACTAAAGTCAATAAGGCCTTCTCCATCAAAGTTGGCACATTCAATTTTAAGCTCTGAGCAGTTTGTCTAGCAGAGTTCAAGCATATTTCTGATAGTCTATAGCTCCTTGCCTGTAGAAAAATTTAGAAGGCTGTTAAATTTGGCTTTTGTTTGCAGATACACTCTAACGTTGGAAAGTTCAGAGTTTTCCTCCTGCATTTTCCTTCTGCAGAAAGAGATGCTTGGTGGGGGAAAAAGAAGCAATGTAATTTTTTAGAACACTGTAATCAAACTCTACAGACCTTAGTAGCAAGACTTACTTTGTGAAAAATGCCAAAAATATATGCTAAAAGAGTTAAGCTGTGAAAGAGCTCTCTGTCTTACCAAATGTTTCTGTGACCGGAATTTACATTTTTTTTTTTCCAAAACAAAAGAAATCTCTTTCAGGAGGTGAATCATGAATGTGAAGAAATTCTTCAGTGATCCAATGAATGTCAGCGTAGTAGGGAAGGCCTTTACATTCTATCCCAGATTCTTGTCCAAACCTCTTTAAGGTGGATGCCATTCATGTCATGAATGATAGGACTTGAACCTCTTTTCTGTTGTCAGAGAGCTCTAATGTTCCTAAGTGAGCAGAGGTGAACAGCTGTGGCTTTTTTTCATGAGGGTACCAAGACAAGGTACAGAAAATGTTTCACCTGTTAATTATCAAGAATAGCAACATTTTTCTTATGCCTGGGGTTTTGCTTAGTCTTTGCTATCTTCCCTTCAGTGACTAGTAAGTAGGGATTCTTCTTTAGCATCAGTGTGCTTTAAAAAATGGTAGCCCAGGGATGCCTGGGTGGCTCAGTTGGTTAAGCGGCTGCCTTCAGCTCAGGTCATGATCCCAGGGTCCTGGGATCGAGTCCCACATTGGGCTCCTTGCTCCGCAGGGATCCTGCTTCTCCCTCTGCCTCTGCCTGCCACTCTGCCTGCCTATACTCTATCTCTCTGACAAATAAATAAATGAAATCTTTAAAAAAAAATGTAGCCCAGGAGTTGGTAGCATCCAGTCAGAAGTGCTTGCATGCAATAGCTTGGTAGAAAGAGATGGTACAGCCGTTGTTTCCTTTATGGCCTGCATCAGAGTATTAGAGAAAAGTTTTGAGACCCAGATATTATGTGATGAATCAGTTCTTTAATTTTTTCTTTCCCAAACAGTCCTTTCAAGAATATGTAGCTTCTCCGCATGGTTTTTAATCTTTCATATCTATCTTCTTTAATGGAATAGCAGGGTTATGAAAACACTGGTGTTTAAAGGCAGGATTTTTATATGGGAGAAAAGTCTAAGTTTTAGTAAATTCTTAGCTTTTTCAATTCAGACACTCTTCTCATGAAAACAATTCATACTTTCTGTTGTATTTTTAGGACTGACAGATATAAAGAGTTCCTTCGGATTTGTTCTCCCTTGCTGGGAAGGGCTTTGCAACAAAAGAAGCACCGTGCTTTTCATTTCTTTTCAATTCCAGTGATGCAAATAAAACCCAACAATGCAGGTGCTCCATGGTACTCAATCTTTGAGATTTCCCCACTTAATCTAGGACTCACAGATACAGAGATAGAGGCCCCTGAAACCATAATGTGAATGTTTATTTTCTATCCTCTCATTTATTATTATTAATAATTATTAGTTCAGCCAATATTTTAAAGCACTTACTCTGTATTAAGAGCTGTGCTAGTCCCAGGCTACCCCTGCAGACAGACAGACATGGTTCCTGTCCCTGGAGTAGAAGATAAAGAAAAGCAAATAAGGCATATCACTATAGTTCTGTACGACTGTGACATGGCCACACTTGACTAGACAGACACACAGTTCAGTCTTAGAAAACTCAGGAGAAATTTCTTGGAGAAGTGACATCTAATTTGTGTTGTAAGTTATCTCAAGGAGTTAGCCAGGTAAAGAGGAGAGAGGACAGCATGCCTGGCAAAGGGAGTAACTTTGGGCCCAGAAGCCAGGGAAGGCAGCGCATGTTCTGATGAAATGAAGCAGTGCAGCACGTTGAGATGGGGAATTAAGGTGGGGTTGTGTGGAGAGGTGAGTAAGAGGCTTTGTGAGCCCATGTTGAGTGTTTGGATTTTACCTTGTAAAGATGGTAAGCTATTTAATGTCAAAAACATAGATATCACAGATGTGCATTTGAAGATGCATCTTATCGCAGTTCAGAGTGCAGAATTTAGAGACAGAGAGCCTGGGTTCTTATCCTGGCTCTACCATTTGTTAACTGCAGGGTCAGCTAGCAGAGGAGCTGGAGGCAGGGCAAGAGAGGAGGAGAGATAAGGAGGGCACAGCACTGCTTTGTAGATGAGCTAAACGTCCGCTGTGTTTCTGGATTCCAGTTAGACTATAAAGATGGTTTGTGAATACCACGGAGAGGTAGAGTATCTTCTCAAGTGAGAAGAAACAGAAAATATAGTCCTCCTATTCACACTTCTTACTAGAGAAAGGGAGTGAGCACATCATTCTAATATCATTCGGGCTGGTGATCTGGGCTTTGTTACTAGTTTTCACTTTTTTTTTTTTTTGAGTTTTTTGAATTATCCACAAAATTCTTACTTATCTTCCTTATATTATCTTCTGTAAATCAAGAATTCGTTTTATGTAAGAACTTCTGCAAAGTCCTAAAAATGGTTCAGGTATCATGTTAAGACCTTGGATAAGGATATTATAAGTTTTTAGCTTGTTCTGGGACACCTGGGTGGCTCAGTTGGCTCTCTTGATTTCGGCTCAGGGTTCCCATTTTTGATTTCATGATCTCAGGGTTGTGAGATTGAACCCCATGTTGGGTTCCGTGCTTGGTGTGGAGCCTGCTTAAAATTCTCTCCCTCTCCCTCTCCCCCTGCCCAACCTGCCTCTCTAAAAACAGAAAGAAAAGAAAAAAAATGTTTAGCTTGTTCTCAATCAGGTCCACACAGCCGATGCCATTAAACCTCATGAAGGCAAATGATGCAATAATAGATGATGACCAATAAATTTGATATTATCACATTATCATTTAAAAATAATCCTTATTTTTACTCAGCAACATCAGCCAGCATGGTTATAGTAAACTGAATAATTTCAGGGGTGCCTGTGTGAGTTAGTCAGTTAAGCATCTGCCTTTGGCACAGGTCGTGATCCCAGGGTCCTGGGATGGAGCCGTACATAGGGCTTCCTGCTCATCTGGGAGCCTGCTTCTCCCTCTCCCTCTGCTCTTCAGCTGCTGTTCTCTCACTTGCTAAATAAATATTTTAAAAAAAACTTTAAAAAAATAAACTGAGTAATTTCAAATACTTGTTCTATTTCTTAGCTTTCTGATTCATTGACTGGTCTTTTGATTCTTGTGCCAATGTGGTACCATTTTTATTCTCAAGACTAATGCTAGTCATATTAATGATAAAAATTACTATCATTTATGAGCATATACTATATCCCAGGAATTATATAAAAAGCATTATGTATTTTACCCAGTTCAGTGCATACAGGATACCTTTGAGGTGCTTACTTTCTCATTTGAAACACAAGGGATGAAAGGCAAAAGTAGTGACATTAATCAACTTGCTCAATGATGAACAGCTAGTTGGTTGTGGAGCTGGATTCATATCTGAGTTAACCTCCTCTGTTGGGATATATGTACCTCCACGAAAGAGTAAGTTTCTCTTATTTCTCTGACCTGTAACTATGGTGCTTTATAGCCATGTTCCTGCTTTAGTCCTCCATAAAGTCTTAGTGACACTTCATTACGTTCTTCTTCTTACAGAAACCTTCCCTCCAATCCCACTGTTATTTTGTTAGTATATGATTTTCGTATATTTATTCAGAAAGGAGGTTGCTGTGCAGGTTAGATTTTGTGCTATCTTCGTCAAGATTTATTGTGTAACTTATACAACCTTTGTAAAATAAATTGTGCCATGTTCTATGTTTTTATATGCTGTGAGAGAATTTATATGCTATGGGAATTATGAACCCCTTCGAAGTTTGAAAGCTTTCATGCGTAAGTCATCTGGCTACTCAGCTCATTTTAGAGAAAATTGTTTGACCCATGGAGAGTTTTTTGGTTTCTCCTTCCATTATTCTTAAATTATTCAGGTTTTCCACTGCTTATTGAATCAGAGAAACTTACCCATTTGGAATTTTCAAGTTCATTAGCATAAGATTATAAATAATATTTGATTAATATTAAAAATATAAACTCTGTCAGACTCTTGTTTTCATTTGTAATTTTTTTCAGTTAAATTAGTCTCTCTTTTATTAGATTTGTGTTTATCTTATTTTTACCCAAGAACTAGCTGTTTATATTAGCTCTACTCTTTAAAAATAAATGTTATTTCACTGATTAAAAATGTGTCATTTTCTTAGGATTGTGAAACTTATTTGTATTGATTTTTATTTTTCAAATGATATATGAAATTATGATAGTTAATACAACTCTGAATGCAGTTTTGCCGTATATCACATTGTTAGCTTTTTCAAATAGCATATAATTGAAGTTTTGAGTCTGTACTTTATCCAATAACTACTATGTATGTATAAAATAACAAAAGGTTGTAGATTTATTGATTGAACTTTTGTTCTTTTTTATTTTCTGGTTTTTATTGCAGATTTTCATAAAAACTTTCTATTTTGGGAAGTTTAATGAAGTTTTTTTTTTTTTTTTAAAGATTTTATTTATTTATTTGACAGAGAAATCACAAGTAGATGGAGAGGCAGGCAGAGAGAGAGAGGGAAGCAGGCTCTCTGCTGAGCAGGGAGCCCGATGCGGGACTCGATCCCAGGACCCTGAGATCATGACCTGAGCCGAAGGCAGCGGCTTAACCCACTGAGCCACCCAGGCGCCCTAATGAAGTTTTTTTTTAGAGATTCATTTAAAATATTTATTTCACCCATTTAAAAGTTTTAAATAATTCCATGGACTTTCAAATAAACTGTGTATTCTCAATGTGTATATGGGTAGCTTTAGTGATTAAATCACCATGATTATATAATTGTAGCATAATATTGCAAAATAATATATATCATAATTAATATACTATCAATGTTATTATGTGTATATATTCACACATTTGCATGCATAATAGTCAACTATATCTAATCTATATTATTCAAATCCACACTATGGATTATTTTTCCATACTAGCTGAGTGGGGATAAATAGATAATTTAACTTTTTCTTGAGTCCAGCTTTTCCCCTCATGCTGTTCTGTTCTTGCGTAATGGAAATTGGTCCTGAGTCAGGCAGATCATGTATTACTGTCTTTTGTTCCAAGTGCTATTAGCATTTTTTTATCTCTGTGTTGTTTCTTAGATGTTTTATTAAGCATGTGTCAAAGATCAAATCAAGTTCTGTGAGCTAGTTGTGAGCTAGTTTTCCCTGTTTTTCTCTTTTTTTTCCTCTTACACTGTCCCCATGTTGAACACAGTGCCTGACACATAGCTACTACTCCAAAACATTTGTGGAATGAATTTCCAGATGATTCCCCAAGTCTCATCTATTTTTAATGCAATATTAGTATTTACTGGCTCCATTCTCACTCAATTTCTTTCTCAACCCATGGATTATCTAAAAATACAAAATTATGCTTGTGGCACTTGTCTCCTAGCTTGACCTATTAGCTTTAACTACATATCTAAGTATTCCTAAATAGCATGCTTAAATTTATCCATATTTTGATCTTTATATAATTAATATATTATGCATTATCTGGATGCTTATTTCTTTTATTCAACATTATTTTTAGAATTCCCTATGAATACCTTTAGCCATAATACACTTTTTTTGTTGTTGTTTTGTACTTCATTTTATATTAAAAATTTTCTGTTCTACTACTGATGAACATTTGGTTATTTCCATTTTAAGTATTTTGGGAAAGGCTGTTATGAAGATTTTTATTCATATCTTCTGGCTGAAGAAATGAAAGGGTCTTTCTAGAATGTATGGGTCAGAGTAGAATTACAGGGTTGAAGGTATGCACAAGTTAAAGGTAGTATGTATTACTAAACAGTTTCCCAAAATATTATATGTAGCATTTTGTATCCTCATCAGCACTGTAATCTTATTCACATCACTTCCCAACCTTACCAGCATTTGCTATTTTTAGACTTTGAATATTTTCTAATCTGATGGGTGTGAGTTAATAATAGCTTTTCACACATTTATGGGCTACTCATGTTTCCACTAATTTAAAATGCCTTTTCATATCTTTGCTCATTTTTTTTCTATTGGATCATTTGTGTTTTCCTTATTGGTTCATAGGAAGTCTTTATATGTTCTGCATACTTTATTAATAAGTTATATGTGTTGTATAAATATATTACATAGAAATTTGGGGATCAGATTCTCAAATTTATGACTCTAGTTGAGATTTTTCATTATAACTATATTAAATAAGTAGACATATTTGAAAGCAATTGATACCTATGTGAATTTGAATCTATCTAGACATTATGTGTCTCTGTATTCTTTAACTTTTCTTCAGTGATTTTGATCAATTTTTGTCTGTTTTGTTGTTATTTCCATAAAAAAAAAACCCCTTGTGTAAAGTTTGAAGGCTATTCTCTGAGGTGGGCACAATTTTTTGTTTATTGAAAATAGTGTCTTTTAGCAATAGATATATTCTTTCCTGCTATGTAGAAATGTGATTCATTTTAGTCAGAGATTTTGTATCAAACTAAAAACCATTCTTTATCTTATTTATTTATTTATTTATTTTAACAAAGAGTCTTTAAATCTATCAGTATATATGAGAGTCCTTTGGGGTTTTTTACATAGTTATACCATATATAAAAACGGAAAGCTCTGCTTCTTCCTTTCTAGACCTTATACTTTTTATTCCTTCTTCTTCTCTTACTATTGTGATCATTCTCGTTTCAGTAGAATGTTGAGTAGGAATTTTGGTATCTTTGACTTGTTAGAAATTTTTAAGGGATTTAAAAAATATTTTTCATTTTATAGCTGAGTAATCCACCTTATGGACAGTGCATATTCTGTTTACTATTTACTTAATGTTGACGGGCGTTTGGCTTATTTCTAGTATTTGACTTGTACAAATAAAATTCACATGCAGGTCTTCATGTGGACTGTTTTTACTTCCTTTGGACAAATACCTAGGAATGGAATGTCTTATTTGTACAATCCTACATTCCCACCAGCAGCATATGAATTCCAATTTCTCCACAACTCATGATGTTCTCAGTTATTTCAGTTTTAGACATTCTAGGGAGCATGGGGTGGTATCTTGTAGGTATTAAGCAATGACTGCTCTGGTATCTAATGTTGTCGACAGCCCGGTTCACTAATTTTCTCTCTTTTTTTTTTTTTTTTAATTTTTTATTTTTTATAAACATATATTTTTATCCCCAGGGGTACAGGTCTGTGAATCACCAGGTTTACACACTTCACAGCACTCACCAAAGCACATACCCTCCCCAATGTCCATAATCCCACCCCCTTCTCCCAAACCCCCTCCCCCCAGCAACCCTCAGTTTGTTTTGTGAGATTAAGAGTCACTTATGGTTTGTCTCCCTCCCAATCCCATCTTGTTTCATTTATTCTTCTCCTACCCACTTAAGCCCCCATGTTGCATCACCACTTCCTCATATCAGGGAGATCATATGATAGTTGTCTTTCTCTGCTTGACTTATTTCGCTAAGCATGATACACTCTAGTTCCATCCATGTTGTCGCAAATGGCAAGATTTCATTTTTTTTGATGGCTGCATAGTATTCCATTGTGTATATATACCACATCTTCTTGGTCCATTCATCTGTTGATGGACATCTAGGTTCTTTCCATAGTTTGGCTATTGTGGACATTGCTGCTATAAACATTCGGGTGCAGGTGCCCCTTTGGATCACTACGTTTGTATCTTTAGAGTAAATACCCAATAGTGCAATTGCTGGGTCAAAGGGCAGTTCTATTTTCAACATTTTGAGGAACCTCCATGCTGTTTTCCAGAGTGGCTGTACCAGCTTGCATTCCCACCAACAGTGTAGGAGGGTTCCCCTTTCTCCGCATCCTCGCCAGCATCTGTCATTTCCTGACTTGTTGATTTTAGCCATTCTGACTGGTGTGAAGTGATAACTCATTGTGGTTTTGATTTGTATTTCCCTGATGCCGAGTGATATGGAGCACTTTTTCATGTGTCTGTTGGCCATCTGGATGTCTTCTTTGCAGAAATGTCTGTTCATGTCCTCTGCCCATTTCTTGATTGGATTGTTTGTTCTTTGGGTGTTGAGTTTGCTAAGTTCTTTATAGATTCTGGACACTAGTCGTTTATCTGATATGTCGTTTGCAAATATCTTCTCCCATTCTGTCAGTTGTCTTTTGATTTTGTTAACTGTTTCCTTTGCTGTGCAAAAGCTTTTGATCTTGATGAAATCCCAATAGTTCATTTTTGCCCTTGCTTCCCTTGCCTTTGGCGTTGTTCCTAGGAAGATGTTGCTGCGGCTGAGGTCAAAGAGGTTGCTGCCTGTGTTCTCCTCAAGGATTTTGATGGATTCCTTTGACACATTGAGGTCCTTCATCGATTTTGAGTCTATTTTCATGTGTGGTGTAAGGAAATGGTCCAATTTCATTTTTCTGCATGTGGCTGTCCAATTTTCCCAGCACCATTTATTGAAGAGGCTGTCTTTTTTCCATTGGACATTCTTTCCTGCTTTGTCGAAGATTAGTTGACTGTAGAGTTGAGGGTCTATTTCTGGGCTCTCTATTCTGTTCCATTGATCTATGTGTCTGTTTTTGTGCCAGTACCATGCTGTCTTGATGATGACAGCTTTGTAATAGAGCTTGAAGTCCGGAATTGTGATGCCACCAACGTTGGCTTTCTTTTTCAATATCCTTTTGGCTATTCAAGGTCTTTTCTGGTTCCATATAAATTTTAGAATTATTTGTTCCATTTCTTTGAAAAAGATGGATGGTACTTTGATAGGAATTGCATTAAATGTGTAGATTGCTTTAGGTAGCATAGACATTTTCACAATATTTATTCTTCCAATCCAGGAGCATGGAACATTTTTCCATTTCTTTGTGTCTTCCTCAATTTCTCTCATGAATACTTTATAGTTTTCTGAGTATAGATTCTGTGCCTCTTTGGTTAGGTTTATTCCTAGGTATCTTATGGTTTTGGGTGCAATTGTAAATGGGATGGACTCCTTAATTTCTCTTTCTTCTGTCTTGCTGTTGGTGTAGAGAAATGCAACTGATTTCTGTGCATTGATTTTATATCCTGACACTTTACTGAATTCCTGTATAAGTTCTAGCAGTTTTGGAGTGGAGTCTTTTGGCTTTTCCACATATAGTATCATATCATCTGCGAAGAGTGATAATTTGACTTCTTCTTTGCCGATTTGGATGCCTTTAATTTCCTTTTGTTGTCTGATTGCTGAGGCTAGGACCTCTAGTACTATGTTGAATAGCAGTGGTGATAATGGACATCCCTGCCGTGTTCCTGACCTTAGCGGAAAAGCTTTCAGTTTTTCTCCATTGAGAACGGTATTTGCGGTGGGTTTTTCATAGATGGCTTTGATGATATTGAGGTATGTGCCCTCTATCCCTACACTTTGAAGAGTTTTGATCAGGAAGGGATGCGGTACTTTGTCAAATGCTTTTTCAGCATTTATTGAGAGTATCATATGGTTCTTGTTCTTTCTTTTATTGATGTGTTGTATCACATTGATTGATTTGCGGATGTTGAACCAACCTTGCAGCCCTGGAATAAATCCCACTTGGTCGTGGTGAATAATCCTTTTAATGTACTGTTGAATCCTATTGGCTAGTATTTTGGTGAGAATTTTCGCATCTGTGTTCATCAAGGATATTGGTCTATAGCTCTCTTTTTTGATGGGATCCTTGTCTGGTTTTGGGATCAAGGTGATGCTGGCCTCATAAAATGAGTTTGGAAGTTTTCCTTCCATTTCTATTTTTTGGAACAGTTTCAGGAGAATAGGAATTAGTTCTTCTTTATATGTTTGGTAGAATTCCCCTGGCAAGCCATCT
This sequence comes from Mustela erminea, assembly GCF_009829155.1. Lineage (NCBI taxonomy): Eukaryota > Metazoa > Chordata > Mammalia > Carnivora > Mustelidae > Mustela > Mustela erminea. The sequence continues at coordinate 50,671,283 of NC_045626.1, forward strand.
GGCCCTGGGCTTTTGTTTGTTTGAGATTTTTAATGACTGTTTCAATCTCCTTACTGGTTATGGGTCTGTTCAGGCTTTCTATTTCTTCCTGGTTCAGTTGTGGTAGTTTATATGTTTCTAGGAATGCATCCATTTCTTCCAGATTGTCAAATTTATTGGCGTAGAGTTGCTCATAGTATGTTCTTATAATAGTTTGTATTTCTTTGGTGTTAGTTGTGATCTCTCCTCTTTCATTCATGATTTTATTTATTTGGGTCCTTTCTCTTTTCTTTTTGATAAGTCGGGCCAGGGGTTTATCAATTTTATTAATTCTTTCAAAGAACCAGCTCCTAGTTTCATTGATTTGTTCTACTGTTTTTTTGGTTTCTATTTCATTGATTTCTGCTCTGTTCTTTATGATTTCTCTTCTCCTGCTGGGGTAGGGTTTCTTTCTTGTTCTTTCTCCAGCTCCTTTAGGTGTAGGGTTAGGTTGTGTACCTGAGCCCTTTCTTGTTTCTTGAGAAAGGCTTGTACCACTATATATTTTCCTCTCAGGACTGCCTTTGTTGTGTCCCACCAATTTTGAACCGTTGTATTTTCATTATCATTTGTTTCCATGATTTTTTTCAATTCTTCTTTAATTTCCCGGTTGACCCATTCATTCTTTAGAAGGATGCTGTTTAGTCTCCATGTATTTGGGTTCTTTCCAAACTTCCTTTTGTGGTTGAGTTCTGGCTTTAGAGCATAGTGGTCTGAAAGTATGCAGGGAATGATCCCAATCTTTTGATACCGGTTGAGTCCTGATTTAGGACCGAGGATGTGATCTATTCTGGAGAATGTTCCATGTGCACTAGAGAAGAATGTGTATTCTGTTGCTTTGGGATGAAATGTTCTGAATATATCTGTGATGACCATCTGGTCTAATGTGTCATTTAAGGCCTTTATTTCCTTGCTGATCTTTTGCTTGGATGATCTGTCCATTTCAGTGAGGAGAGTGTTAAAGTCCCCTACTATTAGTGTATGATTGTTGATGTGTTTCTTTGATTTTGTTATTAATTGGTTTATATAGTTGGCTGCTCCCACATTGGGGGCATAGATATTTAAAATTGTTAAATCTTCTTGTTGGACAGACCCTTTGAGTATGATATAGTGTCCTTCCTCATCTCTTATTATAGTCTTTGGCTTAAAATCTAATTGATCTGATATAAGGATGGCCACTCCTGTTTTCTTCTGATGTCCATTAGCATGGTAAATTCTTTTCCACCCCCTCACTTTAAATCTGGAGGTGTCTTCGGGCTTAAAATGAGTTTCTTGGAGGCAACATATAGATGGGTTTTGTTTTTTTACCATTCTGATACTCTGTGTCTTTTGACAGGAGCATTTAGCCCATTAACATTCAGGGTAACTATTGAGAGATATGAATTTAGTGCCATTGTATTGCCTGTAAGGTGACTGTTACTGTATATGGTCTCTGTTCCTTTCTGATCTACCACTTGTAGGCTCTCTCTTTGCTTAGAGGACCCCTTTCAATATTTCCTGTAGAGCTGGTTTGGTGTTTGCAAATTCTTTCAGTTTTTGTTTGTCCTGGAAGCTTTTAATCTCTCCTTCTATTTTCAATGATAGCCTAGCTGGATATAGTATTCTTGGCTGCATGTTTTTCTCATTCAGTGCTCTGAAAAAAAATATCATGCCAGCTCTTTCTGGCCTGCCAGGTCTCGGTGGATAAGTCAGCTGCCAATCTAATATTTTTACCATTGTATGTTACAGACTTCTTTTCCCGGGCTGCTTTCAGGATTTTCTCTTTGTCACTGAGACTTGTAAATTTTACTATTAGGTGACGGGGTGTGGGCCTATTCTTATTGATTTTGAGGGGCGTTCTCTGAACCTCCTGAATTTTGATGCTCGTTCCCTTTGCCATATTGGGGAAATTCTCCCCAGTAATTCTCTCCAGTATACCTTCTGCTCCCCTCTCTCTTTCTTCTTCTTCTGGAATCCCAATTATTCTAATGTTGTTTCGTCTTATGGTGTCACTTATCTCACGAATTCTCCCCTCATGGTCCAGTAGCTGTTTGTCCCTCTTTTGCTCAGCTTCTTTATTCTCTGTCATTTGGTCTTCTATATCACTAATTCTTTCTTCTGCCTCATTTATGCTAGCAGTGAGAGCCTCCATTTTTGATTGCACCTCATTAATAGCTTTTTTGATTTCAACTTGGTTAGATTTTAGTTCTTTTATTTCTCCAGAAAGGGCTTTTATATCTCCTGAGAGGGTTTCTCTAATATCTTCCATGCCTTTTTCGAGCCCGGCTAGAACCTTGAGAATTGTCATTCTGAACTCTAGATCTGACATATTACCAATGTCTGTATTGATTAGGTCCCTAGCCTTCGGTACTGCCTCTTGTTCTTTTTTTTGTGTTGAATTTTTCCGTCTTGTCATTTTGTTCAGATAAGAGTATATAAAGGAGCAAGTAAAATACTAAAAGGGTGGCAACAACCCCAGGAAAATATGCTTTAACTAAATTAGAAGAGATCCAAAATCGAGAGGGGGGAGAAAGGGGATAAAAAGAGGTTCAAAAAGGAAGAAAGAAAAAAAAAGAAAAAAGAAAAGAATTAAAAAAAAAGATAACAAATAAAAAAAATATAAAAAAGAAAAAATATATATATTAGATAAACTAGTTAAAAAACGTTAAAAAAGAAAAAGGTAAATGTTTAAAAAAAAATTTTACCAGAAGGCGAGGAAAAAAACAAAAAATGAAAAAGAAAAAAATTAAATTAACTGTAAGACTAAAAAAAATCACAGGGAAAAAGCCATGAGTTCTGTGCTTTGCTTTCTCCTCCTGTGGAATTCTGCTGCTCTCCTTGGTATTGAAACTGCACTCCTTGGTAGGTGAACTTGGTCTTGCTGGATTTCTTGTTGATCTTCTGGGGGAGGGGCCTGTTGTAGTGATTCTCAAGTGTCTTTGCCCCAGGCAGTATTGCACCACCCTTATCAGGAGTCGGGGTGAGTAATCCGCTCGGGTTTGCTTTCAGGAGCTTTTGTTCCCTGAGCGCTTTCCATAGAGTTCCGGAGAACAGGGAATACAAATGGCGGCCTCCTGGTCTCCGGCCCGGAGGAGCCAAGAGCCCAGGGCCCCACTCCTCAGTGTGCCCTCAGAGAACAGCGCCCAGTTACTCCCGTCTGCCTGACCTCCGGCCGCGCTCCGAGCTCACTGAGCCTGCGGCTGGTTCAAGGTAACCCCGAGCTGGGAGCTTACTGTCAGCTCTGTCTCTGTAGCCGGCTTTCCCGTTCCAATACCCGCAAGCTCTGCGACACTCAGACACCCCCGATCCTTCTGTGACCCTGCGGGACCTGAGGCCACGCTGACCCCGCGTGGGCTTCGCCCCGGTTTAGCCTCTGGAGCGATGTCCCTCAGCGGAACAGACTTTTAAAAGTCCTGATTTTGTGCGCCGTTGCTCCGCCGCTTGCCGGGAGCCGGCCCCTCCCCCCGGGGTGTATCTTCCTGTCGCTTTGGATTCACTTCTCCGCCAGTCCTACCTTTCAGAAAGTGGTTGTTTTTCTGTTTCCAGAATTGCTGTCCTTCTCTTCGATCTGCCGATGGATTTTCAGGTGTTTGCAATCTTTAGATAAGCTATCTAGCTGATCTCCGGCTAGCTGAAGTAGTCTCAGCCTGTTACTTCTCTGCCATCTTGACTCCTCTAATTTTCTCTTTATATGTGTTTTCTATGTCAGTAAAGTCATTTTTGAGTTGATTCAATTATGTTCTATTCTTATTTCTAACATTTCTGTTTGGCTATTTTTCAAATCAGACATGAAATCTTACAGTCTTTTATTCTTTCAATCATATTAATCCTCTTTCTATTTCTTTTAATATATTAAATATTAAATCTTTAAAGTATATTTTAAAGTTATTTTATTTTGTGTTTCTATTGATTTTGTTATTTATGGCTGGGAGTCTCCCTTTCCATTTGGTTTTTATGTTTAGACCTGCTCATGTGGGCTTGTTTCCTCATGTATTTAGTAATTTTTGTCTACAAATTTGAACTCCTATGTCTTTAACATTCTCTATGAAAGTTCTTGACTTTGCTTTTCTCTTTCTAGGCTCCTAGAAACATAATGACCTGGGACAACTTTAAGCAACTTAATTTGCTGTAGGTGGGGATAGTTCAGGATACACAAAGTTTTAAGGTCACAAGCATGAGGGGTTGTGTTGAGAATTCGCAATGTAATTTGCTGTAGGTGGGGATAGTTCAGGATACACAAAGTTTTTATTTTTTATTTTTTTAAAGATTTTTATTTATTTATTTGACAGAGAGAGATCACAAGTAGGCAGAGAGGCAGGCAGAGAGAGAGAGAGAGAGAGAGCAGGAAGCAGGCTCCCCGCCGAGCAGAGAGCCCGATGCAGGACTCGATCCCAGGACCCTGAGATCATGACCTGAGCCGAAGGCAGCGGCCCAACCCACTGAGCCACCCAGGTGTCCAGGATACACAAAGTTTTAAGGTCACAAGCATGAGGGCTTGTGTTGAGAATTCTGAGTCACATTTTTTTTTCCTAATTAACTCTACTCAAAACCCAAACCAATGTAAATATACATTTATTTTCTTCCTCTATAGAGTGTAATTTTTCTAGTTCATTTCCTAAAGTTGTCCTGACTTCATGTGGGTATTTCTTATCTGGATTAGTCAAAGCTCTCTAGAGAAACAGAATTGGTTGGGTGTAAATGAATTATAGAAATTGGTTTATGTGGTTATGAAGGCCAACAAGTACCATGATCTGTCATCCATGCAAGCTGGAGAACCATGAAAGCCAGTGGTTTAACTCTGAGTCTGAAGGCCTGATAATGAGAGGGTTGCTAGTTTAAGTACTGATCTGAGTCTGAGTGAACATGGAGCTTTGATGTCTAAGGGCAGCTCAAGCAGAAAGAGTAAATTTGCACTTCCTCTACCTTTTTGTTCTATTGAGATCTTCAACAGATGGGATGATGCCCATCCACATCTGAGAGAGTCATCTGCTTTACTTAGTTCACCCATTCAAATGCTGATTTCTTGCACAAACATCCTCATAGACATACCCACAAATAATGTTTACTAGCTAACTGGGTATCCTTTTGCTCGGTGAAGTTGACACATAAAATTAACCATCATCTACCTTCCAGTCTGCTGAGATCCAGAATTGTTATTGTGCAAAACACCAAAGTGCCATATCAGTAAGGACTGGCAGATGTCCTTAGAGAAAATGGTATCATTTACTTTGGAGTTCAGTTATCTCTTTTGAAAGTTTCTTTCATTTTGATTGTAGCCTTTTATAGTTTTTTCTCAATAGCTACCTAGGCTTTAAAGTATGCCATAGGTTATTTTTCCTGTGTGTTCTATATCAGCAGATGATTCTCTGTACATTTTTCCCCACCATATTGCTGGAAAATGAAATTTTAAATAATTTCTTTAGAGATTTATTATGAAGATGAAAATGTACACATATGATGAAGACTTTATATACATTAAAATAAAAATATTTGGTATTATAATTCTGTAACTCTGTAGAGCTTGATAGAAGAGATTTGGTATGGCAGATACATGTTATGTACTTGCTGAGTCTGTGGTCACATTGGATATCTGTGGTCACATTTGCTTTTTTCGTTTTGTTTTGTTTTGTCATAGCTACACATTCCTCCATTCACTTAACATATATTTATTGAATTCTTACAATATGCCATACATACAATAGGAGTTTAAGTTGTGTATTTTTCTTTTCTTTTCTTTTCTTTTTTGAGTTGTGTATTTTTCTTGACATATTGAGTATACTTTCATTTTGGGGAAAGTTGAATAACAGATTTACATTGAGTTAGTTGTTTCAGGTTTCTTCCTGGCCATCCAACTGATTCTTTCAGTGACTAAAGAAATAATTTTTAAAATCTTGCATATCCTTGTTTTTAGTTTGTAATTCTTTAATATAAAAAGCCATATCCTCTTTTATGTTCACATTTTCCAGAAAGGAAACATGGTTTGCTTAAGTACATGGTTTTCTATAATTTTTTACTACGTTGTTAATCTGTTTATTTCATTTTTTACATTTTTACAAAGGCAGTATATATCATTTTTGTCAAATAAATTGTGACTTTATTTTTCTTATAAAATATATACCAAATTTTATGTATATTTGAAACTCGAACCATAGTGTATTTTGTGGTAAAAACTAATAAGTAAGCCATGTTATGGTATTAAGCTATGTGATGTTTTTGTGGCGATATAACTACTGTGACAAAAAGAATGGCAGAATCTGAGTCAGTGAATCTATTAGTTCTTACTTGAATGATTGTTAAGATGGTAGAAATTTACTATTGGCCTCCACCTGGAAGTCCTGTACTACCAGCAATGACTTTATCTAAATACATCGAAAGTGAATAAAAGCTTCGTCACAAAGGATAATTCTTTGAATTAAAGGTGGATATGACAGGGGCACCTGGGTGGCTCAGTGGGTTAAGCCTATCGCCCTCGGCGCACAAGGACGACAAGACGCCCCAGTTTGGATGCATCTTCTCTCTCTTCTCTCTCTTTATTTCCGCAAGTCTACAAACTTATATACGCTTACATGACCAATCAGCGAGCAGGGTACAGGAGGGAGCGAATCAGGCTGTGCACCTAAACGAACAACTTCACTAGCAACCAATGCTGTTTACTTCCTCTTTGGGCATTCAGCTTAGTCTCACGAGGCAATCCTAACCTGGCAACTAGCCAGGGGCCATCTTTTAATGGCGGAGGCCGCCCTGGCCAGGGGCCTGCCTCCGACATCTCCCCCTTTTTTCTTTTATGGCAGGGATCGTGCCTGTCTTAGGTTGTCAGTGGCGGGGAATATCCTTACCCGTCATCAGACGGCAGATATCAATGATCTGCGTCCTGTCTTAGGTTGGTATATTTCCCCCACCAATCTTACCCGTCATTGACTACCGATCCAGCATACTTAGCCACACTTGGGGGGATGTTCCAGCCTCGATGGCTAACAAGGCCTGCACCATGGCTTGCTGTTGCCTAGGTTGCTGTCGCCTCCAAATTTGCAGTTTCCTTACTAGCAGAATCAAGCCCACTACGAGGATTGTCATCAGACTAATTACGCTAGCCCATTGTTTCGTAAAGGTTAACACATCTTGCAATGTTTTGATTATCTCTGGGAGGGTTGCAAATTCAACTCTGGTGTTATTTATCCTTGTTATGCCTAGTAGCAGGTGCTGAGTATAGTTTTGGAATTCTGCGGACTAATTCCCCTGCAAGTATTGGGAGAGCTGTCGGGAGACATTCTGTAAGTCACTCATCTTAGTATAGGCTATGGGAGTTACACAAATCGCCGGAAGGGTACTATACATCCCAGTCCCAATAGGGCCCCCCATATGTCCACTTGTTCTTGAACCAAATCCACTCTCTGGTTGACTATCAGGATTCCTGCTTGCAGATGTGCATTGATCTGAGTCTGTGTTTGAAGGGCAGCCGCCGTTCCTTCTGCAAGGGTGTTCACAGCTTCCGCAATGGGTATAGTTGCAGCAAGCGAGACTGCTGCTGCCGTGGCAGCTGCTGTAGATATAGCCAATGCTGTCACAATGGCGGCTGTGATACCAAAATCTCTCTTCTTTCTGGATAGCACCACCGGTAACTTGTCCTCTGGAATGGAAACTGGGATAGGAACATGGGTAGGGATACGCATAATCACAGCCAGCTTGAAGGCCGTGACATTCCAGCACTGGGAAAGATAGCAATTCTTAGTGCAATTCTACGTATCATTCAGCTCACTAACATTTGTTATGAGGAAAGGGAACGGTGGCCAGACGCATATGGGAGTGGGCTGATAAGTAATATTATTGGGACAAGACACATTAACTGTTGTCTCAAAGATACTAGAGTCATTTTGTTTATAAGAACAGTTGAGGAATTTGCCACCATTTAACATGGACACTGCTGAGATATCAGTACATGCTCCTAGCAAGTTACAGACCTGCCATGCATCAAAGGGAGAGGAAGGAAATATGAGAGAAGAGTTAGTCACTGGTAAAGGATATAGCCATGCTTTAACCACTGCTCACAGCTCTCTGGCTTGAGTCTGCCGCAGGAGGTTTAGCATCCCCAGAGTTATCATCAGCATCTTCAGCATCATGACTGGTGTTTGGAGGCAAGGCTGCACGCACCAGCCACTCTGGGATCCAAATTGGAGCCTCCTTTTCCTGTGGAAAAACACATACAGACCCCTTACTCCATACTAACACTGGATCTGGTCCATTTCACTTTCCTGTGAGGATGTCCTTCCAAAGTACTAAAGGCTTAGGGGGAAGCAGCAGCATCACTTGCATGTCTGTCTGCAGCTGATTTACCCGTTTTGTCCAACGTTAAAAAATTCAAAATAAAGAGAATGGTGTTGAGCTTATCTTTAGGGGACCTGAAGGTGTCCCCTATTCCCCCTTTTTGCTTATAAAGCGCATTTTTTATTGTAAGATGCGCGTGCTCCACAACACCCTGTCCTTGTGGGTTATAGGGTATTTCATGTATCAAGTGAATATCAAGTTGTTGTAGGAAGGCTTTAAAGGGTTGTGAGATGTAGCCTGGACCATTATCTGTCTTTAATTGGCGTGGCTTTCCCCATGCCGCGAAAGCCTGTAGGCAATGGGCGATAATATCTCTGGATTCCCCCCCCCTCGCCGTGCACTGAGGCGAAAATTATTCCAGAGCAGGTATCTACAGAGACATGAACATATTTTAACTTTCCAAATTCTGAAACATGTGTGACATCCATATGCCATATATGATTAGGTAACAAACCCTTAGGATTAACCCCCAAGGTCGATGCAGGTAGTAAGATCACGCAATTTCTGCAGGAGACTACTATGTCCCATGCCTGTGCTTTTGTTATGTTAAATTTGAGGCGAAGAGTTAAAGCATCCTGTTTCTTCAAATCCCCCCCTAAGTGGTCCCATTGAGGTATGTTTAGCAAGCCTTCATCTAGGAACCATGGAGCCGCCTTTTCCACTGTATTCAAAAAGGCCCGAGCAGTTTTTGCTTTTAGTGGAGTTCCATTGGCTTTCAGCAGGTCTTCTAAAGACCCTTCCAACCGCACTTTAGATACTTCAGATCCCATTATGAACACACAGACAACAGACGCGGACGTTAAAGACTCACTGCTAAATTCCGGCTCTAAGGCCGCCCCGCTTCTTACTGCGGACTTGTACAAGTTAATCCTGGCTCTAAGGCCGCCCCGCTTCTTATTGCGGACTTGCTAAATCCTGGCTCTAAGGCCGCCCCGCTTCTTATTGCGGACTTGTACAAGTTAATCCCGGCTCTAAGGCCGCCCCGCTTCTTATTGCGGACTCGCTAAATCCCGGCTCTAAGGCCGCCCCGCTTCTTATTGCAGACTCGCTAAATCCTGGTTCTAAGGCCGCCCCGCTTCTTATTGCGGACTTGTACAAGATTCCCACCACTTTGATCGTGGTCCCTTCCCCGCTTACCTGCTGTTTCAATAAGAAAATCCTGGCTCTATGGCTGCCCCGCTTCTTGTTGCGGTCTTGTACAAGTTTCCTACCACCTTTGTCGTGGTTTTACCCCGCTTACCTGCGGACTTCTCCCTTGCAAGGTTTTTCTATTTTTACTCCCCACTTTACCACGGAATTCCCACTTTTGAACGTGGCTAATGTCCCCGCTTACCTGCGGACCTTTACTCCCCACTTTCCTGCGGATTACCTTGCAAGATTCCTTTATTTAGTTCCCGGGTGCCGGCGCCATTTATTGCCCTCGCCCCGCAAGGACGACAAGATGCCCCAGTTCGGATGCATCTTCTATCTCTTCTCTCTCTCTATTTCCGCAAGTCTACACACTTATATACGCTTACATGACCAATCAGCGAGCAGGGTACAGGAGGGAGCGAATCAGGCTGTGCACCTAAACGAACAACTTCACTAGCAACCAATGCTGTTTACTTCCTCTTTGGGCGTTCAGCTTAGTCTCACGAGGCAATCCTAACCTGGCAACTAGCCAGGTGCCATCTTTTAATGGCGGAGGCCGCCCTGGCCAGGGGCCTGCGTCCGACAAAGCCTCTGCCTTCGGCTCGGGTCATGATCTCAGGGTCCTGGGATTGAGCCCAGCATCAGGCTCTCTGTTCAGTGTGGAGCCTGCTTCCTCCTCTCTCTGTCTCTGCTTCTCTGCCTACTTGTGATCTCTCTCTCTCTGTCAGATAAGTGGATGAAATCTTTTTTTAAAAAAAAAAAGATGGATATGACAGCCACCATACTATAAATAAAAAGTGTTTCATTGAGAAGATATGGACCAATGGAGCCTAAATACTGAAGGATATCAGACTTCAGGTCACACTGATGCACAGAGCTCTGGAAGCCCTGAACCTGCAAATAACTCCTGTTCATTAAAAAATTTTTAAAAATCTGCTTGTGACGAAGTATTTAATGAAAGCCAAGCTCTCCTGAATAATAATCCAAAGAAGAAAAATCTGTTTTTCTCCATCTATACAATTGAGCATGGAGATTTCTTTCTTTGCTTTAGGTAATATGTCCTCTTGTTTTTTAAATTACAAAGACATTAAATAAGTTCACTGTTAGGTATTGTTGTGACTCATGCTAATGCAACTATCAGGCCAAAGGAAATAGACATGTGTGTTAATAAATAAATGAATGAAAGTGCATAAATAAAATTCTGTGTATTTTTGATGGTTTTATTTCCATATGCATTTATTGGTCTTTGTGAAGTAGAAGGAAATAAAGACTTGTCTGGAGAAGAGCTGGTTCCTAAAAACGTTGGTCCCATTCATGAAATTGTACACTCTTTAATCTCTAATTTATTCCTGGTCATAGTTCTTGAACCAACTAAAATTAAAACACTTCAAACTAAAGAATAAAGGAGTAGATAAAGGAAGACCTTTTATATTTGAAAAGATTTGAGATTTTATCATATAGTCTGTGGGGCCTATTAAAAGCTTAAAGTGGGACTTAAGATAATTGTTTCTGTAGTTTAGAAAAAGAACTGGAGGTGGACTGGAAATAAACAAGAGTGTGGTTGCTAATTAGTCCATAAGTAAATAGTTTGCTATGAACAAAGAAAATGGCAGAGCAAACGTGGAGTGGAAGAGATGGCTTAGAGCTACCTAGGAAGTAAAAGTGACAGGACTAGTTTTTTGGTTGAATGTGAAAGGGACTTGGGAAATTTAGTTATTTGAAATTTTTAGGTTGGACAACTGGGTGGCTGGAGATGCCACCAAATTAGACAAGCACATGTTGATCACATACTGTGTGGTGTACTGTGCAGCACTGAGGAGTGATTCAAGTATACAAGACATGCTTTTTTGTCCCGAAGTATTTTGCTGGGCTATAGCACAAGACAGTATGTGAAAAGTTTGAGGTCAGTGTCTGAGTCTTGTTCACTGTTATGACGTGACATGTAATAGATGCTCAATAAGTATTTGTTGGTTGAGATAAGGCTGAGAAGGAGTGGAGGCAGGGAGGAAGGGGTGAAAGACCAAGACCTTTGCATTTGTCATGCTCAATAGCTGATTCTCTCTGTTATAGGCCTCTTGACATGAGACACACTTTTGAGACAATGCTTCAGTATTCACAGAGAAGCTGTCCGATGGCAGGCTTGATATATAATTTCCAGAAATTCTTTTCAACTGCTTTATTGCCTGTTTCATGATTGACTTGAAGGTTTCTTTACACTTTTTCTTTAGACAAGCGAGCTCTATAACACAAAAGCTACCCTCAAGCCTAAAGCAAATTCTTGATTTAACAATAAACCCTGAATTATAGCAGTATTTCCAGCCACTGAATGCCAGTGGATCTTTTGAAGTTTCTTGCCCTTCTTGTAAGAATCACAAAAAGATCAAAGCTGCTTCTGTCTGTGTGCGCGCACGCACACACACACACACACACACACATACACACAGCTGTGAGGCAGCAGCAAACAATGCTCGAATGATGACACTGAATGATAAAGAGAGAGAGAGAGAGTGAGAGAGAGAGGTGTGTTATTTCTTTCTTTGAATAAACATCCAAAGAAAATAAACCCACAGGCAATAAGAATTAGGAAATATGTCTAAATGTTGTGAGATTTACTCCGATAAAATATTCTTTTAAAAATAAAAATTTTATAGAGGTTGCATTTAATGCATTTAATGAAGCACATTAGCCCTCTTCCACATTAAGTTGGTTTATCACATTTTTGAGAGTTTTAATGCCTCTAGCATTCTAAACTAAAATCAATCATTTACCAATCCAAGTGTCTTTATATATAGATATGTATGCATATGTGTTAGCCAATACCATTGATAAAATAGCCTCATAAATCTCTTGTGAAGCAGTGGAAAAACACTGAACAAATTGTATTCATTGTCTAGAGAATGAGATTTAACCACAAGTGTATGAGCAAAATGGCACACAAGTAGGGCAATAAGAGTATTTTGATTGCTTTTGCTAATAAACTTTTCCATTTTCTTAAAACAAAAAGATTTCTGGTTCATTTTAATGTGACATTTCTCATGCTTACAAAATATTATGTGCTTTTAGAAGAAAAAAATTTTTAAATATAGATGTGTGCAATGCCCTCACTTTCTTTCATGTTTATAATATCCAAATCTCAAAGAAAATAGACTAACTCAAAATTATAACATCTTGAATGGATTAGACATATATCAAATATATAACATTAACAATTAATGGACTATCTACATTAAAGTACTAGTGTTATTTTAGGTAGTACTGACTCCCACTAGGTTTTTTTTTAAATGGTTTCAGTCGTCTTGAGTATGTATGGTCCTCATTAGAAATCCTCATACTATAATGAACCAACAATAAGCATAAAGAATAATTGAATTTTGAAATAACTGGAACTGATGGGATAACAATAGGGAAGTTACATTAGTTATTTCCTTTACTATAAAAACTGCTTAGAGAAAGTGACTATAGATAAACTTCTCGGGAAGTGAATATATGTAAGGTTTAGAACTATACCACTTAGATACCCTGAAATTGACTGTTATTATTAAACGTATTGACTGAGCACCCAACCAGGGAATGGATGCAGTAGTTCTTGGCTGGAACCGAATGTGTGTGTGTGTGTGTGTGTGTGTGTTTACTTTTATAACTTCTTAGGAAATGTGTGAGAACGGCCAGTTTAGGGGACAGCTGTATTAGGCCATGCATCAGTTTCTAAGTTGTATCCCATTCGTCGTGGGATCTATGCAAACACTATTGATTTGCTGTGGCATTTTCCGAAAGTATTTCATCACAAGATCCTTTGTATATGTGAAGTTCTTAGCAACTCAGAATTAGTTATCCACACTGACAACTCATTGTTAAATGCCAGAGTCTATGGTTCCAGACTGTTGAAGATTTTTTCATAAATTAAAGAAAAAGTGTGTCTACTTAGTATATGGTGAAGAGCATAGTGTCTGGAAATTGCCTGGCTTCAACTACTGGCTCTACCATTCTTTAGCTCTATGATCTCTGGCATTTTACCTAACTTCTCCTTGTCTTAGTTTTCTCTTAAGATTAGGATAACAAATACAATGCTGTTCTAGGACTGTTGTGAGGTTTGAGTGAGATAATACATGGAAAGCACTTAGAACAGTGCCTGGTATATTGTAGTCACCTTACAAAAATTTGCTATGATTATGTTTAACAGTAGTGGCAGTATGGTGTCACCCTGCCATTTAGGAACAATAGCACAGAAGTCCAATACTGTTCTGCTAATAGCAATATGGAATCTCCATATCTTCCTTCTGAAATTTTGTTTTAAAAATAAATTTAACGTATTTAAATTATTATTTCCTTCCAAATGGCCTTTGCACATCTATCAAGTACACGGCATATTCTGATCCTTATATAGAAAAATGATTAATAAGATTTAGTACTAAAACTTGTAACCCAATATAAGGTCAATTTTCCATGTAATCAGATTAAAATCTGCCAAAGAAATCCATATACCCATGTAGATCTGTCAATAATATCAACAAAATAGTCCCTTAAATCTTTCGTGTAGTCATGAATGAGCACTTACAGTGTCTGGAGAAACTGAGATACCCTATGCTCAGGGAAAAAATTATGATATAAGGTCCTCTATGATCAATACTATAAACATGAGAGAACCATAGTATAAATGTTAAAAGAATCCAGAGGCATAAGAGCTCATTTTTAGGTGGAGTAAGTGAAGAAAGCTTCCTGGAAGGAGTGGTATCAGAGCTAGATCTTCGAAAATATTTTTTATTACAATAGCTCTAGAGATGAAAGGTGATAGGTAAGGAAGAACAGTGGAGGATATGCATTTTAGAAAGAAGTCATGGCACAAACAGATAGGTAGGTGGGGGCGGTGGTAAGCCTGGCTTAGGCGTGGAAAGCAATGAAAGCAATGCAGTTTTATGTAAGTGAAATCTGCGAGGACCCAGATCTCAAAAGTACTAAATAAAATCCTGTCAATCTTTTCTCCCCAGTCTTTCAAAAATATATTTAATCCTTAAATATTTCACAAAAATTGAACAAGAAGGTTTTTACAGCCCACTAATATCAGCAAGATATAAACAACACTTCCGATGCTGAAAAAGGAATTACACATTTTATTTATAGTTAAAGCATTTAAAAATGACATGTTCTTATATGCAAGTAATGTGAGATAAACTTACCCATGAGAGATTAGATCATATCAATATACACTGGAGAACTAAAATTACAATTAATAGCAAAACACAGGTTAGAGACGAAGCTGGACTATGGCATACAGCAGAAAAAAGTACAGAAAAGAAAAGGATAAGGTGCTTTGACCAGGAACGGCCTCCCTCTTTGATTGAACTTTACAGGAACTCATACAGAATGGAAGAAATTAACTCTCTTGAAAGACTCTTCCCAGAAAGAATCTACCCTAAATTGTAGTATGAATAAATATTACTGATAAAGTTACAGTGTCTACTTAGATGGCATCAGGAAAAAGCCAACATAAAATGCAATCAGTGGAAAAATAAAAGCTCTTCTCTGGGGAATCTGATATATTTTGTGACTGCATGGTGAAATGGGGAAAGCAGTAGTTGAATGACAAGAATAAAGAGAGGGCATCCCAAGTATAAGAAAATAGACAGTTGGAGAATGTGTCAAGCTGTCACCCAATACTATTGAAGGGGGATCGTTGAGGGCTGAGTGAACCCATGTAGTACTGCTTTCTCTGGGTACGGCCAGGGCACTGAGGTTGGGAGGGAGAGTACTGGCTGGATTCTAGCCCCTTAGCTGGGCATTTGTACAGGACACAACCTGTACAAATGTATGTAGTTCACCTCATAGGCTAAACATGGAATGCAGTAGCCTATATAGGAATAATCTCATATTATAAAAAGATATTTCATCAGACTGCCATAACCCATAGATAATATTCCTGAACACTATCCAGCTCCTATGTGTACTCTGATTATACATTTTATCCCAGAAAATACCTCCTAAGAAACAGAGTAACTCAACTTCTCAGGCATAATCAATAGTAAAAGTTAGAAAATGAACACTCTGGCAGCAAAATAAAGACTGGGCATTGTGGTCAGCAGGGTATTGCTGCCCCTTGAGATGTCACAAGCGAGGGTCCCGGACCTGTGACTATGTTACATTATACCCAAATAGGACTTTGAAAATGTAATTAAAGTGGAGGATCTCAAAATAAAGAGAAATCTTGGATTATCTGGTTGGATCCAATCTAATTACATGAGCCCTTATGGCATTAGAACTTTCTCTGGCTGGAGTCCAAAAGATGCAGTGAAAGAAGAAGCAGAAGAGAGATGTGGGGGAGAAGGGAAGTCAGAGAGATTCCAAGCAATAGAAGGATTCTACTGTTTTTGGCTCTGAGATGTAAAGACTACATGTGAGGACTGGGGAGAAGCCTCTGGAAGACAAGAGTGTGCTGTAGCTGACAGCCAGCAAGGAAACAACAGTAACGAAATGGATTCTACCAATAAGCTGAATGAGCTTGGGAGGGATTCTTCCCAGGGCTTGATACCCTGTGAAACCAGAAGCAGAGAAACCTGTCAAGCTAACTTGGACCTCTGACCTATAAAACTGTGAGATAACAAACTTGTGTTGTTTTAAGCCACAGTGATAATTTGTTACAGTAGGAGTAGGAGAGCTATACAGGACTCATTTGTTAGGAATAAATATGATTATAAACATGGCTGACTCAAGGGAGAGCAGTTACAGCCATAGACAAAATACATTTAGGCCTTCAGAATCACTGCGATGAAGCCATATGTTATCTATCTAACTTTACATAGAGACCTTCAAATGCCCCTTCCAGTTTCAACCTTTCTTGGAAATTCCCTAATCCCATTGCATTTGGTTTTATGCGTGGTACTTATATTTTACTTACTCTTAACTTCAGCTTTTCAGTTGATAATTTGTCTATCTTGACTTTGTTTCCATGACCCAGAATTCCTTGTTTGCCTATGCATTTGACACTAAGCTTACTGGACTTGACCCTTTATCCCAGTCAGCCTAGTTCTCCCTAGGACATCATTTTGGCATCTTATCCAGTATCTGGATCCTGGCTAATTTTCTTTTGTGGGCTGGAGAGGCATTCATTGAAATTTGACCATTCCTGGATGAGCTGATGCCATTGAGTTTCTGAAAGGGCAAAACTGAGTTTTCAGTGGGTAAGATTGACTTTCTGGATGCAATTCACCTTGTGAGTCATTTTGCCTCTTCTTTTCTAGCTCTTGTCCTTGCCTACACTGCATAATTTTATAATTTCCCATCCTGCTTTGGAGTCTCCCATATCTGCTTTCCTCTTACATTTCATTGCATATTAGTTATTCTATAAGAATTACTTACTTGAAGAAAGACTGTAGGTGAGATCAAGAAAGGGATAGAAACAAATCTAAAGCCTAAGAAAAGTTTGAGCAAGTGGCATGTTGGAATTTGAGTCAAAAAAGTAGGAAAGAACTCTAACCCACAGAATTTTTAAAAATGCAAAAGCAGTATAGTTTTCATTTTGTCTGTTAATTGTGTGCAGAAGTGACACCTCTCCCTGTTTATTTTCTTTAAAATATAGTATGAGAAAGAGGGTAGTTATGTCTCCCTCTTTAATTGTTCTATTTGTAGAAGGTACTGGATGAGTAAAGCAATCTGGCTTTGGACTTTATATTGGGTTCCTCCTTTTTTTTCTTTTTAAGATCATTTTCTAGAATATTTGGTGCTTATAAAGTAAACCAAACAAATCTTTTCACAGAGTACAAACTATGATAGAATTATATATATATATAACTTTATATATATAGTATACTATATATGTATGCTATATACTATATACATATGATAAACTTTTATACACACACACACACACTCTCACACACTCATAGTGTTTATAAGAGTAAATTAAGGTCATCATTTTAACTTCCCAGAATGGAAGCGGTTTCATAAAAAACTGAACCACTGTTAGTGGCTATTACCTGAATTTATTTTGTAAAAAGCGCTTATAGAGGTCATGTAAGTAACTTTTGCCCTCAAAGGATTTGAATTTATACTTTAAAAGATGTGGCATCTTACAAGCACAAAAGCAGCTTGATATCCCAGCTTAACTCACACTGTTAGTAGGGAAAGCTGAAGATAGGACTCAAGGGTGACAATGACGAGGGACCGTGTCTGTCACCACTATATGTCGCAGGGCTGTCTTTATGTTCTTCATCTTAATCTCGATAAAGGCCTTAAGTAACAACTGCCTTTGAGTTTAGGGAACCCAACTGCAGAAAATGCCAATTCACTATAACACAGAAAAACTCAGATGCAAAAGATTATGTTTATAAATTCTTCCAGAGCAAGGACCTAGCCTGATTCATAGTGAGCATTTTATAAAGTTTTGAACTGAGTTATGCAACCAACACATTTTTAATGTAGTGTTAATCACCATTTCATCCAGAACATTTTGGAAATTATATGTGTTCTGTTTCCAAGGCTGAGCCTAGTCTATGGGGAGTAAAGTGGGGCTGAATTAAGTTTCCCTAGTTTACTTCAAAAAGACACTGCTGAATTCATTATACTTTGAGCACCATTTGAATTTGTGAGTTAGAAATATTTTAGAGGATGCCTGGGTGGCTCAGTCAGACAAGTATCGGATTCTTGATTTTAGCTCAGGTCATGATCTCAGGGTCCTGGGATCAAGCCCAGAATCAGGCTCCATGCTCAGTGGGGAGTCTGCTTAAGGGTTCTCTCCCTGCCCTTCTGCCTCTCCCTCCACTCATTGTCTCTCCCTAAAAAATAAATAAAAATTTTTAAAAAGAAATCTTTTAATATGATTTATTAAATTTTTTTCTACATTACATTTTAAGTCAGGAGCAAAAGCTTCAACTCAAGACATTCCTCATTTATTTCATTCAACTTAATGATTATTTTGGCTGGAGGCTTAAAATAAAAATGAAGAGGAATAAAGATATATGTATTAATCTGAATTCTTGAGAAACAGAACCAATCAGATAAATAGGATATTTAGTCTTTTATAATAGGATATATATATATATATATATATATATATATATATGGTATATATATATGGTGAGAGGAATATTAATTTAAGGAATTGGCTCACATGATGATGATTGTGTGGGCTGGCAAGTTTGAAATCTGTACAGCAGGCTGACAGGTTGGATATTCAGGTAAGAACTGATGTTGCATTTTTGAGTTGAAATTAGCAGGGCAGGCCGGTAGTCAGGAAACTTAGGCAGAATTCTGGTTATCATCTTGAGGCAGAATTCTTTTTCTTTCAGGGAATTTCAGTCTTTGCTCTTATGGCTTTCAATTAATTCAGTGAGGCCCATTCATATTATGGAGCACAATCAGATTTACAATCAGATTTACAGTCAACTGATTTAATATTTTAATTACCCCCCAAAATGTCTTCACTATGTTAACCTTAAAAATAAAACTGCCAGTTGTTTTACCAGCAAAATGTGGGTTTGTTCGGGGATACCTGAGAATTGCAATCCAGGACCACCAAGCTGTAGCAAAACCATAGGCAAGTCTGGAGAACAAAGGAAAGGGAGATTCTTTTGTGAAAGGAGCAAAGGAGTGAGTTTGAGGAGCAAGTAAGAACTGAAAGTCGGATTGGAGTAAACTGGGAGTTTGAAGTATAGTAGATTTCCATTGGCTGGGTTGTGACTGTCTGTCATTAGCTGAGCTGTTGTTGGAAGTGAAAGAAATCATTTTTCCTGGGGTGCCCGGGTGGCTCAGTCGGTTAAGCCTCTGCCTTCAGCTCAGGTCATGATCCCAGGGATCAAGCCCTGCATTGGGCTGTGTGCTCAGCAGGTCAACTTGCTTTCCCATCTCTCTATCCCTATCTCTCTGTCTACTTGTGATCTCTGTCACATAAATAAGTAAAATCTTTAAAAAAAAAAATTTTTTTTTCCTCCTGCTAGGATAGCAAAGTAGTGTTGACTGGTGTGGTCCATCTCTTCCTGTTGGGTCTAGCCTTGACTAGTGCTGGGCATGAGAGCTCCCCCTGCTGGCCCTCTGACTCTATTCTAAATGAGGTTGCATTTTACTAATTTTCTCAACCGCAATATCTATACTAGAATTTAACCAAACAACTCCATATTATAGTCTGGCCAAGTGAACATATAAAAATTAATCATGAGAGACTATGGACTCTGAAAAACAATCTGAGGGTTTTGAAGGGACAGGGGGTGGGAGGTTGGGGTACCAGGTGGTGGGTATTATAGAGGGCACGGATTGCATGGAGCACGGGGTGTGGTGCAAAAATAATGAATACTGTTATGCTGGAAATAAAAAAAAAAAAAGGGGCAAAAAAAAATTAATCATCACAGTCAACTGGTTGTCAGCTTGACACCCATATACATTTTTAAATAAAGTATACTTAATCTCTGAATAAAGACAATAACAAAGTAAACTTCTGCCTGAACATGATACAACTATCCTTCATACAACTGAAAATGCACTTCTCTTTCCCTAGAAGAGGATACAAAGTTTCTTTTTTTGGATACAATGTTTCTGAGTGATGTTCACTTTTCTCCTTGAAGTCCTATATCTTAATTACTATGGCATAAAGTTAGCAACACTTAAGTACTATAACGTAAAGTTAATATATCTTATTAACATAAGATGGAAAAGGGATAAAAGGGCTAAAGCAGAATACAAATATATCTATGTATTTATGTGTCTAAATGTGTGTATTTGTATATTGTGTGTATATATTCAAACATATTAATCATAAAACAAGACAAATATAATACAGTCCTCATTTCTGTAACTGATCATGTGGTCATAGCTGGTATTTGTAACTACCTTCTTCTATTACACTCCCTATCACACTCCACATTCCTTTTGCTCTGAATAAGCACTTCAGCTGGTCAAGTTTCTTTACCTAGTGGGGGGATGAACCCCTCTTCATTCCTGATGGATCTGGACCATTTCTAGTCCTGCTTGAATTGGGTCATTGTAGTTCGCAATTAATGTTCACCACAAGGCATACCAGTTATCATCATCCATTTGGGCTACTACAACAAGGTATCACAGATTGGCTTATAAAACCAACCAGAGATTTACTTCTCACAGTTATGGAGGCTGAGAAATCCAACATATGTTACCCACAGATTCAGTGTATGGTAAGGGCCTGCTTCCTCTTAGCTGGCACTCTGTCTACCTGTAAGCTCAAATGGGAGAAGAAGGGGCTTGGAAGTTCTGAGGGGCCTCTTTTATAAGGACGTTAATCCCGTGCCTCCATCTTCATGATCTAATTACCTTGCAAAGGCCCTCTCTCCCAATCCCATCACATTAGGCATTAGGTTTCAACATATGAATTTGGCGGGGTGGGAGGGAGTAGCAGAGAAGGGCACAAATGCTCAGACATGAAGCACCAGAACTAGGAGATGGTGTGGTGGTCATGTTTATAAACCACCTTAAAGATGCAGCAACTGTGGGAAGTGCTCAAGCAATGAAATTATTTTATTTCAATAATAGTTAGATGCCACCTAGAGGGCAAATCATATTTGTTCCTTGGTTTATGTTGTAAGTGGGATAGAGTAGAACAATTTAGACATAAAGACTACATGTTACTGCTATAAAATCTTTCATCTTTTCAAAATGTATTTATGATTAAGTTGCAAAAATATAAAAGGATACATTGCATTCTCTGGTTAAAATATTTTGTGGTTACATTAATTCAAAATAAGGATTGCAACCCTGCTATAAAAATGCCATGAAATATAATGGTATTGTAGCTGAGATCTGACCTAGTCGAATCTGCCCTAACAATAATCAAAACAACTTTTAAGCAAGCACTCATTTATTTTAAAATGCCCCTGTGAGGAGAAAGAATTTGGGAGAATGGACTTACTAATTCCAGTTTACCTTAGGAATATGAATTATTTCCTTGAAGCACAGGAGAAACCTATGGCTTGTTTTGATTCCACATACTGGGATAAGGAGTGTTCATGGAACAATAGGGCTCTTGTTCAGGTAGAATTGGAAAACACATGGAGAGTTACTGCATGCCATGTTTAGGAACAAAAATGGAGGGATAAAACCCGTCAGAATGCCCAGTTGCAAACCTAGAAGAAAATGAAAACTGTACATTGTTTTTAAGATTTGGAATTACTGTTAAAAATATGTAAAATCCAGCCATCTTTTTAATGTTCCCATATTTGTTGTTTTTGTATGCTAGACCTCTTATTTTTTAACAACAACAAAATCTTTAGTAGATCTATTACATTTTACTATTTTATTTTGTTTCATTTTTTTTTTTAAAGAGTAAGAGATAAGTCAACTGAAAAACAAACAAACTGTGTTTCTATGACTAGGCTTGTGAGGAACACAGAATCCTAAGGGAGTCTGTTGGTAGTAACAGCTTGAAAAAGAAAAAGAAACAGTCTATGTGTTGTGAGAACTGCTGTAAAGGAGAAAAGAGTCTAGGGCATAGAAAGAGAGGTCTCCAAGTTATTTCTGCAGCACAGAAATAACAGAGTTTAACCATTTTCTAAGATCCAGAGTATCTCTTTTTATTCAATAAATACACCAACTCCAATAAGTACACCAACTCCATTAGCAATTTTGGGTCATATGGTACTGATATTCCAACCATAAAACAATACCATTAGCTCCTCTGTGGTTAGCCACTTAAAAGAAAAATCTATACAACTTACTAGCTAGATCTTTGAATTAGACAACAAGGCTTCCTGACTATAGCTTTTTTAAAATGAATTCATTGTACTTAAAAATATGCCAAGTGTAGCTTCATGATTATACATAGTTTATCTCTGATTATTATCAATTTTCTTTTTCCTGGTAGTGCTACATATAATCATAGATTATCATCCCACATACATGTGATGAAAAATACTTAAGATATATTCAGAATACTTAACTTGTCATTAAGGACTAATTTGATTGTGACTATTATCTAACTGAAACACTAAAACAAAATCTATATCAATTTCTGACAATTTGTGGGTCATTTAAAATAATTGTTCATAGCAAAGAGTATATAAATTAGTTAATAAAAGTAGTACCATCTCTTTAAAGGACATCAGATGTCCAATATCTATCCAAAATTAAATTCAAATTTAATCTGGACTGTGGGAAACCTGTAACTGACCCTGTTAATTATCAAATAAGCCTAACCTAATCCATACCTAATCAATAAAGGACACTCTGAGGGAAGCTTTGGTGGATGGAATGGAGACTGCCAGTCTTATAGGGCAAATGTGGAGACTGTCAGGGCAGATGTTATTTTTTAAAAATGCCCAATAACCACTTGATTTGCAGTGCAGCTATCCTACCCACTATGGAATGGCAATAGTGTTTGGGGCCAAAGTCATGTGTTCGTGGAGATAAAAAGACAACACTGTTTGTCTGGTTTTCAGTACATAGTGTTGAGGAGTGCTGGCCTTTGGAAAACAGAATTGGGCATTTTAAGTTCTAGTTTCACTCTGCATTCATTCATTCATTCATTCATTCATTTAATCATTCATTGTCTTGTACCTTACGTGTATTTGTCTGCTCCTTTCATCCCTGCTTACACTATACGTGATGGGTCAAGAGATTCCTGCAAAATGTTTTCTGTGAACTTTGTCATTGGGCACGGAAATTAACAAATGGTCTTGTGGTCTTAAGACGTATAATGCTAAAAACAAAACCAAATCAAAAGTCACAAGCCATACTATGAAAATGAAATACTTCTGAGTTCTGTTAACTCTTCTGCTGACTTCACTTCTTTGGCATTTTCTGTTTCTTCTATCAGGTTATCCTGTCTAGTAACTTCCATTGCCAATTTCAACACAACACATCTAATTACATACAGGTATTATTAGAACTCTTGAAGGACGCAGAGAAGTAAATGAACATTAGTGTTGTATACCAGAATATACACCAGTTAAGTAAATGTTCAGGAACAAAAATGGAGGGATAAAACCCCTCAATTGTCAATTTAGCCAACTAAATTGGTTATTACCCCTTTAATTACTTTTCTCCTGAATACTTTCAATAGATATTAATATTGAAAATGAAGAACTGAGGTGATCTTCTATACTCTCTAAAGACCTTGGCCTGACTCACCCAAATTAATCTCCTCCCATCTTCAAGCAATGATTTTGGACAATGAGGCTCTTTTTATTCTTGAACATTTCCCAGCCTCTTGCTCTTTCCTGATCAAAATGGAAGTATTACAACCAAATATGGTACAAACAAAGCTTTCCTATATCCCCAAAGTTTCTTTTTATATTTGCCTTGGCTTAGAAAATTTTCTATTAGTAGACCTGGAGTGGGAGGAGTGGAGTGGAGGTCTTTCAGAAAGTACTATGGGTAAGAACTTAGAAAATTCTCTATCAAGACCTAGAGTGGGAGGAGAGGAGGTCTTTCCAATAGTACTATGGGTAAGATCTTAAATGGAGGAGTCAGGCAGCCTGAGTTTTAACATGCTGCCTTTTAATGTCATGATCTCAGTAAGTTCCTAAACCTCCCTATAGCTCCTCTCTATACAATATTTAAAGAGAAGAAAATAAAACTAAATGAGATGTCTTTGTGGACATCACCTCTTTGCATTCTCAAATGTTCTGGAGTGGGCAATAAATTATAGAGCCACACAATGGATGAAGATTTCAAGTTGTACAAGTAATACACTTCAGTGGAATTTGTTAGTATCTTCTGCCAGAGCAATTGTAAGATATAGCTTATTTTGAGTTTTATATCTTATATTTTGTAGTAACAACCAGTAGGTAATCCTAACTACCAGGAGGTAAAGGATGAGCAAGGAAGAGCTAAAACATGCAAATTACACAGTAAACTTCTGAATCCTTCAGAAATGATTGTGTTATTTTGCTGTCATGCAAGCAGGCATGTCAGAAATCTGATTATTTATTCCATAATTCCTGTGCCTGGTTATTATTATAATAAGTTTTTTTCCTCTTTCCTGTCATTGTGTTCATAGTTACAGTCACTTGCTTTTTAAATTTGATTGGTGTATTACATTAATTTTTGTAGAGATGGTAATACCAAAGATTCCATTTGCTGTTCTACGTTTTTTCAGTCCATTTTGTAAACGGTGGAGTCATGGAGACCAGTTCTGCACAAAAATTGTGGGTGGAATCCTCGGTGTCACTTCCAAAGTGAGGCTCTGTGAAGGGTTGCTGCCATTCCAACCAGTACAAATCCAGAGAGTAAGGACCCATTGGGTTGCTCTAGAGAGCAGAACCCTGCAGAGTTGGGCATACATGCTGTCACTGGGAAACACCATTTGGTATGTGAAACCACAGAGATTTGAGGGTTATTGGTTATCCCAGCATCCCCTAGCCTGTCCAGTCTAGTAGAGAAACTGGAACCAGCAAAGATGGGCCACTGGAACAAATAAGCCAGAGTCCTCATACATGGCCGTGAATTTGGTGGCTGTGGAGGAAATGATTATTGAGCTAGAAAGGTACCATTCTGTTTTTTAAATGAGCTTTTTTAAAGTCTTAGAAGTGTTTTAGATTTACAGTAGCAATCTATTTTTGTGGGGGTAAAATATTTTGTAATGCTGGGACCTGGGCTCTTCTGGAAAGCAGATCTTGTAGCACATCCGATGTATTTCTCTGAGAGGAGGTTGGAAGACAGAGCATTAGTAGCATGTGTGGGCTGCCTTTGGGTTATATTTCAAAAGGTATGACAAGAAAGAGGTGATTTCAGCAAATTGTCAATTTACAGCTTAATGAAAGGGAATAGGCATATGCAGGCCTTTTCACCATTAAAAAAGTCAACTGTTTTGGCACCCAGCGGTAATAGGTTTGAGAAAGCCATTTTGAGAAACCTACTCAGTACCTTTTCAGCTAATTAAAATACTTAAGGGTAAAATTAAACTATGGAGCTGAGCAGAAGAAATTCTTTTCACTGAAGCTCAAGGGGCTCAAGTCATCATTAAGTGTAACGAAAGTGCAAGCTAAAGGGGAGAGAAAGCAAATAAATGCTTTGTATATGAGAACTATGTCTCAGAGAGAATGTGGGATGCATTTACTGGCACACAGGGCTTGCTGGAGTGGACTCCCAAGAACTCTGTTAAGGTTTTGAAATAATTATATTGTCAAAGAAACCACCAAACTAAAGGAGATGGAGCCTCAAAACGACCCTAGCTAGGGCTTCTATCCACCATAGGATAAGTTGGACGGCAACAAACCACTACCATTTGCTGTTGGCTTACTACAGGCAGAGGTAGTTCTCCCTGGCACCATGACCATCACAGTGGGCTGGACTCCACTCCGTCCTGTCTTCGGGTCCCATCTGGAAGAGCCACTGTCTGGTACACTGCACATCAAAGTGGCAGGGGACATGGGAGCAGGTCCTATCCTAGATGGAACACATGCTACTTCTTACATGATCCTGGCTGAAACACCAGTAAACCCAGACTTAAATAGAGTGGTGCGTATGATCCCTTGCGTGCAGGGACTGTGAACATTGGTGACCAGTCACAGAGACAACTACAGGCTACTCATGTTCTCTGGGCAGGAATTTGGCTCAAAAATTTGCACAACTGTGATGAAGGTTATACTCCCAAGGTCCAATTCACATGTGGACAAGGAGAGTCAAGATAAAAGAACCAAGGATCATTTCCTA
The DNA here is from genome assembly GCF_009829155.1 of Mustela erminea. Taxonomy (NCBI): domain Eukaryota; kingdom Metazoa; phylum Chordata; class Mammalia; order Carnivora; family Mustelidae; genus Mustela; species Mustela erminea. Next base: position 50,697,338 of record NC_045626.1, read on the forward strand.
TCCTAGCCATTGATGCCCTTGGCAGTGTGTGTTCAGTGGGATTTTGGAATTGTTACAAGAAAATCACTACTATGCATTTCCTATTTTTCTCTCCTGATGGAGGTTTACTACTACTGTGTTTCATTAGAGAGAGAGAGAGAGAGAGAACAGTAAGAGGTCTTTTTAGTCTATAAGTCTCTGGACCTAGATGAGCCATATATGGGCTAACATAGATGTGACAGCACATGGGCCCTCCTTGGAAGGTTGTTAAATGTGACCCATCTGTTGGAGGAAGACAACAAAAGGATTTTTGGTAACTAGAATATTAAACTGGTGCATAGACAGTAATGTTCACCAAATATTCCATTTTCCTCTTCATCTCCATTTCTGAGTGGGGGCAAAGCAGCACTTCAGGGTAAGGTCGTGAAAAACCATGCATGGTCTGTACCCTTTCTTTCCCTGGCGTGGAGGCTGAGCATATTTCTCACAGTGATAGCACTGGTAGAAGAGAATCCACTGTCAGTTCTACCTCTGAGAGGCAGGATGGAGCCTCTCACCAGCCTGCATGAGGCAAGAGCTTTGAGTGAAAAATAAACCTGTCTTGTGTTAAGTGCCTGTCCTTTGGGAGTGGTTTGTTCCTAAAGCCTATTCTGGCCTAGCAAGTTATGTTGGGTAAAGCTGAAAATTCTGTACAAAGCGGACCTTTAAAAAAAAAAAAGGAAGAAGTTTTATTTTTCCTTCATGTTTATGAGGACACTTTGGGTAGGTTTTCCTCCCTCTTCACTACCCGTCTCCCTGATCTGGGGAGAAAAATAAGTATCATAAAATAACCGTGAAGTGGCAGCAAGCTTTTCCTAACTATAAAGCCATGTTTCCAGTGCAGCAAAATGTGGGTAGAAGAGTTTGTTTTTCCCTTCTCACGTAAGAGTGCATCAGAGTTTAGATACACTTAAGAAAAGGTTACAGAGATTATCCTTTGGGAATTCTATAATGGGTGCTTGCTCTTTGTGCATTCCTTCTAATCAATGCACAATAGCAGATTGTGGGTTCCATAAGCAAAAGCACAGACATTTAATCACATGAATGCACACAGATCCGAAAGAGGAATTAATTATTAATGATGCTGTGGTTAGGCTCAACTTCAATTAATAAATAATTCAGAATGCTGTACACAAGGAAACCACATTCTAATAAAAAAAAAATAAGGTAAAGTCTTAGCAGAAACCTCCAAATCAAAATCTAAGAGGTCATTTCTCAACATTGATAATTCCTAATTGTGCAGCATTCCAGTCAACCCACTTCTGTTTATTCATAGCGACATCAGTGGACTGGCATGAGGTAAGAGCTTTACTAATAATATTTACAAAGTTCTTTTCATAAGTTTTTGATAATTTGCTGTAAAAAGGACATAACTCAAACTAAGATCTGACCTCATAAAATGAAAATTTGTATCTCCCAAAACACATTTCACTACTACATAGAAAAGGAACAAACAGACTTATTCCTGCCTGTAGTTATGCATAGGCACTACTAGTCTTTCAAATCCCAAAACTACTTCAACACAGATTTAACAACCATCTTAAAAACTAATGCCACAGGACATGCCATTCTCACCGAATGGTCCACCTGCTGCTCATGGCTAATGTGTATGATAAGATACTTATTCCAGAATGAACCAGCACTTAGACTTTGAGAGGAAAGAAAGGACACATCCCGGGCTGTTGTTTTCTTTCAATGTGCATTAGGTAAACATTCCTTGTGGTCATCTATCTGCAGAGTTAAAACTACCTCAACAGGATTCAGATATAGGAAGAAATTAATTTGGGAAGTCAAATTGGAGAATTATTTTCAGGTACCTCCCTTCACCCCTTTTCCACCACTTCACACCCCTCCTTTCACCACAGTAATAGGAAAAAGAAAAAATGAGTTTCAAATTAGTTTTCAAACTTCTTTTGGCAACAACCACATTTCTAAAAACTAAGATACTTTTGGGCCACTTCACATCCAGTAAATTGTGTGTTATGTTTCCAGTTACTCCCTGTGAAGCTAATTTTTGGAGTTTGTGATATTGTGGATAAAACTATCTCTAGGCATAATTTAATTTTCATAATTTATTGTCTTTCAAAACCTAGAATTTATTCTTAGGCCAGACAGAATATTAATCATGTGGACTGTCTGGAGCTTTTGTCTGAGATTATAGAATTAGAAACTGAAGATGTTGATATAATGCTCAGTTCTGTGCTACTGGTTTCTTTTCATTCTTATTTCATTGTAAAAAGTGATAGCTTTTAAACAATCACTCATATAAAGTTAGCAAATGAAAATAAAAGAAACCAAGAGCTCCGTGAAAACCTCTGGTGCTACATTTTCTGACCTAATGTTTAGGTTCTGTCATTTTCTCCTCAATTCATGAGGCAGATGCAATTCTACCAATGCCTCGGAGATAACACGGTATTTGTAAATTCTGTAATATGCGTTGAGCTCTTAATCAATAGATATTTTATAATAGAGAGTGGGTCATATTTTAAGAGATGTATATCATGTGTGTTATGTTCACAACTGCAAAATAGGCAGATAAAATGAGCTAAACTGCAATGCTATATATGCTAAAAAGAAAAGGAAGGAGAAGAATTAAAAACAACTTTTCTTCTCAGGAAGAAAGGAGAATCCTCCCGCAGACACCTGTGCAGTGGTTTCTGGTGTTTTAGTGTTTTGGTCTCATGGGCAAGGTGATATTTGAAGCAATGGATCCCAAGGGGTCCTCACCCTAGTGATTGGCAATGGAGGACTTTGGGTTTAGGAATAAGAATTTCTTCTTCTTTTTTTTTTTTTTTTAATTTTGTTTTGGTTTTATTCTTTTTTTTCATTTATTTATTTTCAGCCTAACAGTATCATTATTTTTTCATCACACCCAGTGCTCCATGCAATCCATGCCCTCTATAATACCCACCACCTGGTACCCTGATCTCCCACCCCACCCCTGCCACTTCGAACCCCTCAGATTGTTTTTCAGAGTCCATAGTCTCTCATGATTCACCTCCCCTTCCAATTTACCCCAACTCCCTTCTCCTCTCTAACACCCCTTTTCCTCCATGCTATTTGTTATGCTCCACAAATAAGTGAAACCATATGATAATTGACCTTCTCTGCTTGACTTATTTCACTCAGCATAATCTCCTCCAGTTCCGTCCATGTTGCTACAAAAGTCCTTTCTGATGGAGGCATAATACTCAGCAGTTCAGGTGGTTGCAACATCCATGCTCCTCATCCACACCTTTGTTTCACAGGTAGTGGTAAAAGCTGACAGAAGACAGAGATACAAACTGGGTGGGAGGGGAAGAGCTTCTGGTGGGCCAGCTAGATTAGAGAAAAGAATGAGGTCCCTTGGTAATGAAAGCCAAGGGAAAGGAAATTAAAACAGATGGACTATCCAAGAAGTAGTTAACGAAGAGAAAAAAGCCAGTCTATCAAACCTGCATAGATCAGAACTGAAATGAACAAATACAAGCGAATGGTGAGAAAGCAGTAAGATCCCCTTAGTTTTAGTGTAGTTTTGTTGTGGGGGGGATTGTATTTTATTTTTTTATCTTTGTTCTTCAATGCTTTTCTGTTCCCTACAAACCCCACTACCCTGACTCTCCCCTACTTACAGAAATAAATGTTTTCCTCAACAGTTGTTCTTTGACATGTTTATTGGGTTAGGAAAGGTTAAGAAGTTAAGAAGTCAGAAACAATAAAAACATAACTGGAGTGAAATTACCCTTCTTGACTTCTGGTTCCCAAACAGCAAGACACATACAAATTTGGAAATAATCTTGAGGGAGTCATAGACCTTTATGTCAATCTACTGGGTTTATTATTTTTTTTTTTACATAGAGTTTTTTTTTTTTTCCTCTTTTTTTTTTTTTTGTATTTGCTCAAAATCTTTTTTTTTTTAATTTTTTTAATTTCCAGCATAACAGTATTCATTATTTTTGCACCACACCCCGTGCTCCATGCAATCCGTGCCCTCTATAATACCCACCACCTGGTACCCCAACCTCCCACCCCCCGTCCCTTCAAAACCCTCAGATTGTTTTTCAGAGTCCATAGTCTCTCATGGTTCACCTCCCCTTCCAATTTCCCCCAACTCCCTTCTCCACTCTAAGTTTTAAACACAGTGCAGTTTAAGCACTCCAGGAGAAGAGGACGGTTAGCTTTTTCACATCTAAAGTCTTTTTGAAAAAAAAAATTATAACACAGATAAAGAAAAGCTAAATAAATTATTTAACAAATTTTTATAAAACAGAAACCTTGGAAACTACCCAGCTCAAGAACCCCACCCACACACCTTCCTAATTGCCACTTTGGGGTCTATACTGGTAGAAACCACTTATCCTGACTTTGTGGAAATCACATTCTGGCTTCTATAAAAATGGTTTTATCACCCAAGTGTGCAACTTAAAACACTATAATTTTTCTCCACACATGTGTTAAGGCTCAGTTTTTCTTTGTCTTGTTTTTCTTTATTTATTTTTTTGTTATTTTTCCTCTCTTAAAATCTATTATTTTGGAAAATCAGATGGTTTTAACTGTAGTTTCACACAGTCTGAGTGTTGCTGATTTGATACCCATGGTATGTTTCCTATGTCCTCTGTATTCCCTATAACTAAAGACTTGATTAATTTCCTTTTTCTCTAATTTTTTTAAATTAGCTAATTTTATAGGTAGTAGTATATTCTATTATTAGGAGGTTCTCTCTCTTTTGGAAAGTTAGTAACCATTGGTATCTGATGCCTGGGTCCATCAGTTAACTGGGGATTGGAAGTGATGACATTTTAATTCCATCATTTTGGCCTTATTTCTTAGTTGGAATACTTTTATAAGTAGATGTTTCCCTTCATTTACTATTTTATTATAGTGTGGTATAGCTATTATAAGAAAGCTAAGATATGTTTCTTTCTTTTAAGATAATTAACAATTGGATCCCCGTTATTTCCCAAAGTTAATCAGTTTTTCTTTAAATTTGGTTATGAACTCACAGACTTAAATATATTTGCTGTTTCAATCTGTTCCAATTAATATCCTTATTGGGGCATAAATTATCTCAATTATTTTGCCATAACTTCTGTAAGTTGTTTCCTAAGTCATTTTGACATTACTTTAATAAACTTTGGTAGCTTTTTTCCTACTGATATGAAAGATGGTTTTAGCTCATTTTCTGTATCACTTTTCTGTTTTCTATGTCATTGATTTTTGTGCTTTTATTCTTTCCTTTTTGTTGGATCCCATTTGCTTATCTTTTTCTAATTTCTAAGGGTAGAAGCACAGATCACTGATTAGAGAAAATCCTTGTTTTAAAGTATGAGCATAAATGCTATAAATTTCTTCCTAAGCAATGCTTCAACTAAGATGAACAAATTTGATATATTGTGTCTTTTTTTTTCACCCAATTTACATGATATAAAACTTACTGGTTTTGATGAATAGCCCTGTGACATTTGAAAGTGTAGACAGTGATGTAATCACCACCATAACAGAGAGTTAAAATAGTTCCTTCATTAAAAACAAAAAACAAAAAACAAACCCTCTCCATGCTTTTTATTATATAAATCCTCCTAATATCTCTATTGCCTCTCAAGAACTGATCTTATAATTATACCCTTGCAAGAATGTCAGATAATTGAAATCTATATACAGTATATGCCTTTTTTGAATTGGCTTCTTTACATACCACAATGCCTCTTACTTAGGTTCACCCATGTTGTCATGTTGATCAGTTGTTCATTCCTCTTTGTTGCTGAGCACCATGACATCCTATGAATCTACCACAGTTTGTGTATCCATTCTCTAGTTGAGGGACACTTCCGGTTTTCTCTCATCTTTGGCTATTCTAAACATTCATAAATGGTGTTTTATATTTTGATTATTCTTGGGCAAATACCTGGGTGTAGAGTTGCTGGGTCATATGGTCAGTGTAGTCTTTGCAGGAAATTGACAAACTTTTTTCAGCTTGGTTATATCATAGGGGAGTCCCAGTGGCTCTTCATCCTGAGAAACACTTGATATGTGTTTATTTTGAAGCCATTCTAATAGGCATGGAATGGTATCAAATTATGGTTCTAATTCACGTTTCTTTAGTGACTAGTGATGGTAAACACATTATTGTGGGAGGATTTGCTGAAACATCTGTTGAAGTTTTGTCCATTTTTTAATGGTTGTTTGTTTTCTTGTTATTAAGCTTTGAGAGTTCTTTGTTAATACACTTGGAATAAAAGCCATTTGTCAGATATATTATTTAAAATATTTTCTGCCAGTATGCAACCTCCTTTTTCATTTTATTGTCTTTTTTTTTTTTTTGGGGGGGGGACAGAGAGAGATCACAAGTAGGCAGGGAGGCAGGTTGGGGGAAGCAGACATTCTGCTGAGCAGAAAGCCTAATGCAGGGCTTGAACCCAGGACGCTGAGATCATGACCTGAGCTGAAGGAGAGGTTTAACCCACTGAGCCACCCAGGCACCCCATTTTATCAACTTTTTTTTAATGGATCGTGCTTTTGATGTTGTATCTATGAAATATTTGCCTTTAGCCTTTTAATTTTCTCATTAGTTGTGAAGATTGTTTAAAACAAAAATTACATCAAAACATAATTCTGTCCTGGAGCTTACTTGTATTTCTGCTTGACAATATATTTATCTTGGACAGTTTGTCATTTCGGTATAAGTGAATTTATTTTGTTTTTAAATGACTACATAATAACACCTAAATTAAACAATTTTCATGTTGATGGACTATAGGGGTCGTCTTCTTCTTTTTTTTTTTTTTTTCTATTACAAGTGTTGTACATATCTTGATCTATTTATGTGACTATATCTCTAGGAAAAATTTCTCCAAGAGGAATTGCTGGACTATGTAGAGTCCATATTCAGATTTTCCAGTTATTTCCTGAATTATTTTTTGAAGCTCTTTCTTCTCCATTGAAGGCCAAATTAAGGTTCACAATTGAATTTAATTCTTATGCCTCCTTTGTCAGTTTCTTTTAATGGTCGTGGATATTTAAAGAGTCCACATGCTGGAATTGTCTACTTGTTTTCTCATGATTAAATACTAGATAAACATTTCTTACAATAATGCTACAATAAATAATGTGAACTTCTTATGGTTTTTTATTAGGAGGTACATAAGTGTTAGTTTATTCTAATACTGGTCGATTTACATTTGTATGTTCACTTGGGTTAAAATGAAAGGCTTAAACTTTATATCTATATCTTTTTTTTTTTAAAAGATTTTATTTATTCATTTGACACAGAGAGATCACAAGTAGGCAGAGAGGCAGGCAGAGAGAGAGAGAGAGGAGGAAGCAGGCTCCCCGCGGAGCAGAGAACCCGATGCGGGACTCGATCCCAGGACCCTGAGATCATGACCTGAGCCGAAGGCAGCGGCTTAACCCACTGAGCCACCCAGGCGCCCTATATCTATATCTTTATTTCTATATCTATCTATATCTCCTTTGTCTTTGTTTTTCTTTTTGACCGCTGTATCTCTTGCAAGCTGCCTCCTGTGTCCCTTTGGCATGACCCCATTAATCACTGAGCAATCCTTTGCTTTCTAGAACCACAAGCTGTCTCAGGCTCTCCTACTTTTTCTGTACTACACCTGGAATCAGCTGTTTTTCCAAGGAACACTAGACATTTCAGTGAAGAATGAAATTTAGAAAACAATCTCTAGATGAAGTATACTTATTGTTATTGAAGTGGCATTTCTTTTAGGCCCTTTTAATGGATAGAGCTAGCTTTCTTTCTTTTTTTTTACTCATTTAATACAAATGATCACTTATTTAGTTTTCTTTTTTGACAGGAGCTGCTTTCATTGATAGAGCTTTAGGAAATATAAATGTAGTCATGAATTTATAAAGATGTTTCCAAGTCCAATGTAATATTATAGTGTTTCCTTACTACTGTTTTTAAAGTTTTATAGTTGAATATCCTCTTACGTACAATGAACAGTTTTTACTCTGACACAATTTTATTTGCATATTAGCTTTAGTCTACTTAATATACTTAATGTATATTAAGTTTTAGTTTTAATTTTTAGTTTTAGTTTTAGAATCATGCTGTTAATATTTCCAATAATAAGAAACTCATCAAGTCAATTTTAAGACCACTTTAGATTTATTTCTTTCCTCAGGATAGTATATTACTGTATTCAAAGTGGTCTTTAAAATTATTTTCTTTTCTAAGTTATTTTCAGAGTCAGTGTTATCAATTTGTTTTGGAGTTAAGTTCATTTATTTCCCTCTCTCTATAATTTAGGGCTTTTTTTCCCCCTACTTTTGATTTCATTTTATTTTTAAATATATAAAATATGATGAAATATTGCTATGGTGCAAAACTTAAGCTATATAAAAAGGTGGTATACTTTTTACCATTTTTATCCCCACAGGTATCATTTTTATCAGTTTATGGCTTCTCTTTCTCTTCCTTCCTTTCTTCTTTCCTTTTTCTGTGTGTTTTTTTAACACCAAAGTTGTACACTATACACACTTGTTTTCACCTTTGATTTAATGATGCATCCTAGTAATCACTTGATTCAGTTTTATTGAGACCTTTTCCATTCTCTTTTATAGCTGCAAAGAATTCAGTCATGTGCACATACCTTAGCTTCTTCAGCCAATTTTCTGTGACTCTACATTTGGGTTATACCCAAGTTTTGTCACTACAAATAATACCTCCATGAATATGGGGGGCACATATTTTTAATTCTCCAACAAGTGAATATTTTATGCTTCCATCAAAAATGAATAGGTCGTTCAAGCGTAGATGAGCCCCTGCCTTCAGAGATTTATTAGATTGACAATGGGACAGGGAGCAAGATGCAACACTCTAAGACTCATGAGAGCAGGAATTTTGCCATTTGGACACACATGGGCAAGTGAGGTCAGTGGCCCTCCTTAGAAGTGCCCTTCCCACTAAGGCAACATGAGGAGCAGGCTCCTCTCCAACAGTGATGTTCTGCCCTTGCATGTGTTTATCAGCAAAATCAGGATCCTGCAATTTCAGGTTTGTGGGAAGCAGCATCCTAACTCTTAACAGACTCCTCTCAAAAGTCCAATTTGTTCTGGAGTTACTCCAAAGAAGTATTCCAGTTATGTATGCTTCCTGGGGCATGCAGTTATGCCATCACAAAGGGACTGAGTTGTCACTGCCTCCCCTGCTCACCAGGATAGGGAGAAAGTTTTCCTGAGATAATAGACAAATGACACACATCACTGTCACGGTTTGATGTTGCCAACGAAGATGAGTGCTTTCTCTTTTCTTGAAAAAGAAGCAAATATTTACTCTTCCAGTTATTGTAAAGATATTCCAGTTAATGTTGTCTCAGTACAGTTCTGTTTGATTGCAGAGCCTGATGTGCCCCACCCTGAGGAAGGAAATAAGGAACAGATCCTTCTTTTCTTAAATATATATGCAACTAATTCTGCTCGAAATGGCTTACACATATGTCAGCTGGTTTGCGATAATGAGGCACCAGTATTTACTTTGTCAAGTACTCAGCCCTGAAGTACTACTGGGGATTTGTAAAACAATTCTGAAATGTGGACTGTAAAATAAAAATGAAAAATCTTTTTAATATGTCTAGACCAACAATCTAGTATGTGTATTACTTCTGAAGACCCTAAAATGTGAGCACTGAAAACAGATACTAAATTGTTTAAGAAATTTCTTTTAATGACTTTATTTTCCTCAGTGGAGATTAACAATTTGCTAGACTATATATCATAGGAAGACAGAACATTTACAAAAAGAGTGAATGCAACCAGTTACTCCTATTTCTTTCCAGTTTGCCTTTGAACTCCTATATAATGTTGCATGTTAACGTAATCTCCCACCACTTAGAAACAATATATACTCAGAAATGCCTCATTTAAAAAAAAAGATTTTATTTACTTATTTGAGAGAGGGAGCCCACATGCAAATGGGGGGAGGGGCAGAGGAGTCCAGAGATGGTGAGGGAATCTCAAGCAGTCTCTGCACTGAGCTCCAGGGGGGGCTCCATCTCACAACCCTGAGATTGGCCTGAACTGAAACCAAGACTCAGATGCTTAACCAGTTGAGCTACCATGGCACCCCAGAAATGCCTCATCTTAATTAAAATCCTCCTACCCAACCAAGAGGTCTTATCAGGACAATCTCTTTTACTTTATGTCAACTGCCTGTTCTGACTGCAGATTAATTGGAGATAAAATGATTTGGGGGATTAGGAAGAGGATTATTTTTCATCTTTAATGTTAATATTGTCCTTTCTTTTTTACGTACAGCAAATACACTGGCTATAAAATAATAATATTAGGTGCTATTCATTAGGTATTACCTGTTAGTGAGTATTCCTGTAAATTCTCATCACTTGTGAGAGTAGCTGATATTTTGCCTTAAGGTGAGCATTCTTTGCAAAGGAACTTCTATCACAAAAATAAAAACCAAATGAAAGCAACAAGAGAAAGAGAAAGTTTCTTCCATATGGATTGATTACTTCAAAACATGTACACACAGAACCCACTCTGACAACAAGTTAAAGCATTAAACACACCAATGGTGTTTTTTTACAAACTTGATTACGAGTCACTTAAGACAGGTGTCACAGCAAAGTATAAATGAGTCTGAAGAAAGCTGATGAATTTTCAGTAAGAAAGTTAGTGTTTACTCTTGATCCATGGAACCCTTGGTGAAGTAAACCTCAGGCTAAGGTCTAGTTGGCTTCTACTCCTCAGTTTCCAAAATTCCTTCCTCATACCATCACATTTATGAGGGTTTTTGGCACATAGATCAAAAGAAACAAATCTGGAAAGGGTCTTAGTGAAAAAACCAAATAGGAATTGTATCCTTTGAAACTTCTTGCTGTGTTCTGTATAATAATGAATCTTGAATTAGGGTCATGGCTAAATGTCTGTTTTCACATACACACATGGAGGCACACAAACACAATTAATACGATCATTGCTAGGTGTATGGATGCTACATATGTGTCTTGGCATTGGGATCCCAGAAGTTCTGTATCATGAATTGGTTAACATAACACCAACCTTGTTGTAACAGTAAAGAAGACAACAATCTTCAGCATCACTTAGCAGGAAAGAGAAGATTGTGTGCACAACCCTTTAAAAAACCTTGCTTCATATTTCAATAGTTTGCCAGATGAACTTTTCAGTAAGATGGAATTTTTTGAATTAGTGGGTTATGCTTCCTTACTGTTTTTTTAGCCTTCTCAGAAAGAAAGGGGAAAAAAAAACATTTTGGTTTCATATCTTGACCCTTGAAAGATTCCAGGAACAGTCATTATTCTTAGGGCTGGATGACTAAGGGCAAATCCTCGTAGATGAAAGGGCCTGGTCCTTATAAGCCTCCGAAATTTTTGTACTCCTTATAGTTATTCTCATCATTTTGCAAATGGCTTTATTTTGTGTAATTTTGAGAAGTGACTTGAGAGTTATAACTCTGAATCTTTGCACAGTCTCCTATTCTATCTTAATTGTACTTATCTTACTCGCTCAAAGTCAGCTTCATAAAGAGCAAGGACTCATAGAAATATGCAGAAAGTTCTATGTTAATGAGAAAAATTTTCATTTCACACTACATTCAGTAATCAATATTTATCTTCTTTTTCAAGTACTCAACAGCCATATGGCTGTCCTTTTTTGTTGTGTATGAGTTTACATAATACAGAAATATAAAAATACTCTGAGCTTCACTCATGTGTTGTTATATCTGCTGTCTTGAATTTTTTAAAGTGATGAGAAATTTGTTCAGGTTATAAGCAGGTCTTTTGTGTTATTGTGCAAAGATTTCTCTGCCTAAAGTTTAATTGTTATTCAAATAAAGTCATAGTGTGGTTTTAGGATTGTATTAGTTTGAAAGCAACAGAGAATGTCTCTGGCCAGTTTTTACCAAAGGACATTTATTGAAGGAATACCCAAGGATTGCAGAATTGGTGGGAGACCAAAAGACAAGGCTGAGTAGGCATGAAGAAGTAAACTATGAAAGAAACCAGTGATCATTTCAAATACATTAAACTTAGGAACTTCTGCATAAAAATGTTATTTTTTAAAGAGTAGAAAAAACATCTCAGCAACAGAAACAAATATATATAATGACCATAACTGGTGATAAATTATGTAGATTATATTAAGAACTTAAAAAATCAGTATGAAAAGCACAAACCTTTCAATAGAAAAGTATATAAAGGAAATGAGCAGGCAATGCATGGAGAAGAAATGCAAATGTCATATCTATCTATCTATCATCTATCTATAGTAAGGGTACTTATACACTGCTTGTGGTATTATAGTCTTATTAAACAATCTTGTAGAGTGGTTTGGAAATATCTGGTAATGCTGAAGAAACTTTCCACCTCTAGGTAGGAACTTTACATCAGCTCTTATACATGTTCATGTGGAGACATGTATAAGAATGCTTATGGAGATTTTTTATGTAAAGACAACAATATCAAGAAACATAAATGTCCGTTGCAGGAGGATTGATAAATTATTTTTGGTATGCTCATATAATGGGAGATTACCAAAGAGAGAAAATTGAACTAGTTAATATGGATAAATTTTCAAAATACTTTATTGCCTGGGTGGCTCAGTTGGTTAAACGGCTGCCTTCAGCTCAGGTTATGATCTCAGGGTCCTGAAATGGAGTTCTGCATTGAGCTCCTTGCTCAGTGGGGAGTCTGTGTCTCCCTCTGCCTGTTGCTCCTCCTGCTTGTGCTCGCTCTCCTGTCTCTCCGTCTCTCTCTCTTTGACAAATAAATAAATAAAATCTTTAAAACATATTAAATAGAGCAAAATAAGTCATAGAACAATGTGTGACATTTAAGCGGAGGACAAAAGCCAAAGTGCAGTTTCTTTTCTCTCAAGGAAACCTCGTCCTTGCCTTGAAATTCTTCTGACTGATTAAGTCAAGCTCACTGAGGTATCCAGAGTAGTCTCCCTCACTCCCTCTTGCTTAGAGTCAACAGATTAAGGACTCCAATTACATCTGCAAAATCCATCCTCAGCACACCAGACAGGATTCCAATGAGTCACAGGGAACTATATCCTAGGCAAGCTGACTCACAGAAAAATCGTTAGAATATTACTTGAATACCTAAAGCTTCTATTGAGTGAGATTGAGAAGCTAGAGTTTTCTACATCATCACCAGGCAATTTAGGGTGAATTGAGAGTGGGTACCTGACACCGATAACATCTAGTAAGCATTCAGAAAATAATTTTTGTTTTCTGCCGTGCCGCCCAAGTTCGATCCCAGCGAGATCAAAGTCGTGTACCTGAGGTGCACTGGTGGCGAAGTTGGCGCCACGTCTGCCCAGAAAATAATTTTTGAATTAATTAATTAATATATTTGAGAGAGCAACCCCTTGGGGGACAGGTGTATTGTGCATAGGTACTTTTGTGAGGTTATTGCTGGGGAGAACATAGTTAAAAGAACTGTCAGGTTTAAGTATTCTTTTCTCCAGGCTTCAGTTATACTGTGACAAGAAAAAGCCATACTGTAGCTTTTGCAGCGTCTCCCAAACATTTCCTTTTTATCTTTTAATAATATTGCATCAGGGGAGTTACTCCAGCCATTTTCTGTGTCATACCAGTACTTCATCAGATATTAATGAAAAGCAGTTTTCCAAGTAAAACAAATTTGGTAAAAACAAAACTGAACCCCCCCCAAACACCAGGATAACTCAGGTAGCAACCAGTAAATCTTAGTAGCTTAAAACCACTAAGGTTTATTTCTCACAAGTGTCCCTTGTAGGTCAGCTACAGCCTCCAGTCTGTGTCACTGTTTTTACTGTGAAAGCAATCGGACAGAGAAGCCACTAGAACAGTGGAATACTTTATGTTGCTATGACTGAGGTGGAAAGGAGCCTGGGCAGCACCCATTAGCTCTTAATATCTGTGTGTAGAAGTAACACATAACACTTCTGCTCAAATTTCATTAGTCCACTCAATTTCATGGCCCAGCCTAACCTGAAGAAAGCAGAGGAAATGAATGCTTCTGCAGAGAGGTAGACATTATACAATCCACCGCCCAAAGTAAACCACAGAGCTTCACAGAGCCTAGAAAGTGCTGAAATGCATAATGAGTAACAATAAACACTGTGCATCTCCTGCCAGATATACTGAACACAATACTAACCAATTTGTTAGAATACAGACAGAAACTTTTCTTCTATTAACAAGAGGGCAATATAGAATAGATAGTTCCACGCATGGACTCTGATGTCATGCTGCTTGGGGTCAGATTTCACCCCTGATTAACCAGTGACCTTGGACAGAGCTCTTAGCCTTCCTCACCTTCCATTGCTTCCATAACATTTCTTATCTGATGGGTTTCTTGGGGGTGATTAAATGTACATGGATCACTTATTCACTTCTGGCAAGTTATGGACTCCTAATAATACTCAGCTAACATTTTATGGGACAGTGGGGTTCCAAGGAACACTGAAAAATAAGGTTCTGGGGTTTTGTGTCATTAGTTCATGAAATTGAAGATTATACTCCACTTGTTTAAACATCAAGTGTTCTGTATATGGTAGTAGGTAAGGGTCACACGAGTTGATCAAGACTGTTGAAGAAATCAGAATGAACAAGACAAGGGTGTGTGGGTAGCACGGGGACAGGGAATGAGGGTAGTAGGGCAGCCAGAAAGACTGACCCAGGGAGCATTACATTTCCATTATAGTTTGGAGGGCCAGTAAAATTGAGTCTTTTGAAACTTCCCTTAAAACATTTAGTAAGGTCCATGCAGTAGAGATGGAGTTACAATAGAATAATAGTTGACTATTCTTTCATCATCAGAATGCTGAAAATTTAAAAGGGCAATATGATAGTTGCCTGATGGCCCATATTCATATTGATTGAATGCTCTGGAAGCTCATTTTACAATCGGCCAGTTGTGCCAAACACCACCAGCTACATAATTATAGGAGTGTTTGGGGTTTTTTCTACTGTTTATATAATCTTTTTAAATTTTGAAATAGCCTAAGAGATTAGATAAATGCACAAAGCTAGCAAAACTTCTGTTTCATTGAGAGTTTCAAGATTTTTAATTATTTCTAAAGATTGAAATGTACATGGCTGATTAGGAATTGTTTTGAGGATTGTTGCTGTACAGAATTACTGATTCCTATAATTATTTTGGGGTGAAGACATTTTTGTACTGGAATAAATGAATAATTTCTACTTATTTAGAGTTTAAGATGTTGCTTTGCTTATTTTTATGTGAAGGTTGATTAAAATTTCATAATACTCTTATATAATTTCCAAATAAACAAAACATGTTTCTTCCATTCCCTCAAAATAGCATACCTAGGAAACTAAAATAATTTCTCATAAAAAAGAAGCTATGCATTTATTTAATGTCCATGAGTAAATTTCTCATGGAATTTAAATTTCTGAACCATGAGATTAACCTTATGGACTTAAATAAAATTGAGTAATTTATGTAACCATTGGTTTTCCATTGTTCCTAGTTAATAGTATGCATACCTATTGTACTCTTATTTTAAAAGTTTGAGATTCTCTTGCGTTTTGGAGACTCAAAAAATTCTCAGCAAAATAAATTGTAACAAGTGTCCTATTCTTTGCCCATAAATCAATGTAAAACTTAATCATACTACAGAAGGGATACCTCAGGTGATCTGGCTCTCTGACAGTCTTCAGCTTCAATTGAAGAAAAAATAATTGCTTCATTGTTTACAGAAATATGTGGTATTGTGTTATGGCTTCCATTCTGAAAAAGCTAGTAGATACTATTGTGTCAGATAAACACGTGGAAGAAATCCAGATGCCTGAATGTATATTAAACAAAATAATGCTGCACTGTTTATCTCTCAGGTGAAATAAACTTACAAAGGATAATCATTTTGAAGCCTCAGTGGTCAGCTTTCAGTCAAGTATGTTACTGTGTTTTATGTTTTTAGAAAAATTGTGACTGTATATACACATATATATACATATTTTACACACTATACACATTTTATATTTACTATATAAATATAATGTAAATATACATATTCTATATTTATTATATACATACTATAACATGTATGTGAATTTTCCAATAGTCAACATTTATGGGCTAATAAATGAAGAAGTATTTACTCAGATATCTCATACCCAAAGTTCATGGTAAGCATTTTAGAAGAGACTCATAGGACTATAATTCCTATATCACAGCAGGTGGTGGTTAAGAAATATAAGCTATAATTATTTGCCTTTGTATCAAGTTCGAAACTCATTTTGAAACTTTCCTTTTTTTCTTTCTTTCTTTTTTTTTTTTGGAACTACTTCTTTTTCCGGATGGACATTGAAGCTTTTGAACTTGATTTACATCAAATACTTAGCCCTTTTTCCTCCTTCATTTCCCAGCAAAGCATAGGGTTGGTAAAGGTTTCAGCTCTGTGGGTGGACTAATTGACTCAATCTTCACTGGAAACTTTTAGCATGTATTTACCATGCCATACAGAATGCATTCTGAAAGTATATTATCAAATTTATCTATATGTTTAAAATGATTGGTCAAAGCTAAATGATAAATTTAGATGTTGAACACTATGATTTTGATTAGGTAACATCTCTTTTTTGGTGATACATTCCATTAGCACATCCCAACACAATGAGGGCTGTCAGTGAAGGTGCCTGCATTCAATCTACTGTCTATATCAACCTTTAATGCTTTGCTTTGTGAATATTAGTGTATGCATTTCAAACGTCTTTTTTTAAATTTTTTATTTTTTATAAACATATAATATATTTTTATCCCCAGGGGTACAGGTCTGTGAATTGCCAGGTTTACACACTTCATAGCACTCACCAAAGCACATACCCTCCCCAATGTCCATAACCCCACCCCCCCTTCTCCCAACCCCCCTCCCCCCAGCAACCCTCAGTTTGTTTTGTGAGATTAAGAGTCACTTATGGTTTGTCTCCCTCCCAATCCCATCTTGTTTCATTTATTCTTCTCCTACCCTCTTAAGCCCCCATGTTGCTTCACCACTTCCTCATACCAGGGAGATCATATGATAGTTGTCTTTCTCCACTTGACTTATTTTGCTAAGCATGATACGCTCTAGTTCCATCCACATTGTCGCAAATGGCAAGATTTCATTTCTTTTGATGGCTGCATAGTATTCCATTGTGTATATATACCACATCTTCTTGATCCATTCATCTGTTGATGGACATCTAGGTTCTTTCCATAGTTTGGCTATTGTGGACATTGCTGCTATAAACATTCGGGTGCACGTGCCCCTTCGGATCACTACGTTTGTATCTTTAGGGTAAATACCCAGTAGTGCAATTGCTGGGTCATAGGGCAGTTCTATTTTCAACATTTTGAGGAACCTCTGTGCTGTTTTCCAGAGCGGTTGCACCAGCTTGCATTCCCATCAACAGTGTAGGAGGGTTCCCCTTTCTCCACATCCTCGCCAGCATCTGTCATTTCCTGACTTTTAATTTTAGTTATTCTGACTGGTGTGAGGTGATATCTCATTGTGGTTTTGATTTGTATTTCCCTGATGCCGAGTGATATGGAGCACTTTTTCATGTTTCTGTTGGCCATCTGGATGACTTCTTTGCAGAAATGTCTGTTCATGTCCTCTGCCCATTTCTTGATTGGCTTATTTGTTCTTTGGGTGTTGAGTTTGCTAAGTTCTTTATAGATTTTGGACACTAGTCCTTTATATGATATGTCGTTTGCGAATATCTTCTCCCATTCTGTCAGTTGTCTTTTGGTTTTGTTAACTGTTTCCTTTGCTGTGCAAAAGATTTTGATATTGATAAAATCCCAATAGTTCATTTTTGCCCTTGCTTCCCTTGCCTTTGGCGATGTTCCTACAAAACAGCCCTTTTAAAAAGAACTTTTGATCAATCCCTAGTTGCCACTGTCAGTCTGGATTTCTTTTATTTGGGCTTCTTTGACCTCCACTTGAATATGGGCATACTTCAGAAATTCCCCACCTATAATCTTCAGGATCCAGATTCTTTACTTTAGGGACCTAGAAGTCAAATTGTAGAAAGGACATTGATTGCTCTTTTGGAAAGTAATCTAAAATTATTATTCCTTAGTTGTTCCTAATATTAAAAAGCCTTCTTCCAAACTCTATTCTATGAACCTAGCAGAAAATATTACTCCCAACAAGCAGGATAGAAAACAAAAGAAATAGAAAGAGATTACTTCAAAATGGACATTTGACATGACTACCACATTATTTTCTGTCATGAACTGAAACTTTTGGGGGTTAGCACCTTGACCCTGACCCATATCAGTGCTTTTTGTTTTTCAGAGTGGAATACAGAAAGTGGGGAAAGATAGATTTCTTTTGTAGATGTTTCAATTATTGATGCTTTAGGGGATGCCTGGTTTTATAGATTTTTGCAAGAAAGACTATGGCTGAGATGGAGAAAAACAGAAGAGGAACAGAGACAGGGCTAGCAAATGGTCTCAAACTCCAGGGTGAAAATAGGTCATATTCATAAAAATCACTTCGAAAAACTCAAAGTTAGCATTTCTGGAGGGGGCACTAGGAATTTATTCTTTAAGTCAATATTCCTCTGTAATTTGATTCTAAGAAGACTTTGATACATGAAGAATATTCTGAGAAACACTCTTGTAATGCCCAGGAAGACTAGGTCTGTCAGAAGTGACCATGTGTGTGTTTGGGAGGAGGTGTTTGGGTTTTTGTTCTAAAAGTGAGATGGCTTTAATTTGAATCTCCCTGATGGCTAGTGAGGATGAACATTTTTTCATGTGTCTGATAGTCATTTGTATGTCTTCATTGGAAAAGTGTCTGTTCATATCTTCTGCCCATTTTTTGATATGATTGTCTGTTTTGTGTGTGTTGAGTTTGAGGAATTCATTTTAGATCCTGGATATTAGCCTTTTGTCTGTACTGTCATTTGCAAATTTCTTCTCCCATTCCGTGGGTTGCCTCTTTGTTTTCTTGACTGTTTCCTTTGCTGTGCAGAAGCTTTTGATTTTGATGAAGTCCCAAAAGTTTATTTTTGCTTTTGTTTTCTTTGCCTTTGGAGACATATCTTGAAAGAAGTTGCTGTGGCTGATATCGAAGAGATTACTGCCTATGTTCTCCTCTAGGATTCTGATGGATTCCTGTCTCACGTTGAGGTCTTTTATCCATTTTGAGTTTATCTTTGTGTACGGTGTAAGAGAATGGTCGAGTTTCATTCTTCTGTATATAGCTGTCCAGTTTTACCAGCACCATTTATTGAAGAGACTGTCTTTTTTCCACTGTATATTTTTTCCTGTTTTGTCGAAGATTCATTGACCATAGGGTTGAGGGTCCATATCTGGGCTCTCTACTCTGTTCCACTGGTCGATGTGTCTGTTTTTATGCTAGTACCAGGCTGTCTTGGTGATCACAGCTTTGTAGTAAAGCTTGAAATCAGGTAACGTGATGCCCCCAGTTTTATTTTTGTTTTTCAACATTTCCTTAGCGATTCGGGGTCTTTTCTGATTCCATACAAATTTTTGGATTATTTGCTCCAGCTCTTTGAAGAATACCGGTGGAATTTTGATTGGAATGGCATTAAAAGTATAGATTGTTCTAGGCAGGATAGACATTTTAACAATGTTTATTCTTCTGATCCAAGAGCATGGGATGGTCTTCCATCTTTTTGTGTCTTCTTCAATTTCTTTCATGAGTGTTCTGTAGTTCCTCGAGGACATATCCTTTACCTCTTTGGTTAGGTTTATTCCCAGGTATCTTATGGTTCTTGGTGCTATAGTAAATGGAATCAATTCTCTAATTTGCCTTTCTGTATTTTCATTGTTAGTGTATAAGAAAGCCACTGATTTCTGTACATTGACTGTTAGAATGGCCAAAATTAACAAGACAGGAAACAACATGTGTTGGAGGGAATGTGGAGAAAGGGAAACCCTCTTACACTGTTGGTGGGAATGCAAGTTGGTGCAGCCTCTTTGGAGAAGAGTGTGGAGATTCCTCAAGAAATTAAAAATAGAACTTCCCTATGACCCTGCCATTGCACTACTGGGTATTTACCCCAAAGATACAGATGTTGTGAAAAGAAGGGCCATCTGTACCCCAATGTTTATAGCAGCAATGGCCATGGTTGCCAAACTGTGGAAAGAACCAAGATGCCCTTCAATGGATGAATGGATAAGGAAAATGTGGTCCATATACACTATGGAGTATTATGCCTCCATCAGAAAGGATGAATACCCAACTTTTGTAGCAACATGGACGGGACTGGAAGAGATTATGCTGAGTGAAATAAGTCAAGCAGAGAGAGTCAATTATCTTATGGTTTCACTTATTTGTGGAGCATAACAAATAGCATGGAGGAAAAGGGGAGTTAGAGAGGAGAAGGGAGTTGGGGGAAATTGGAAGGGGAGGTGAACCATGAGAGACTATGGACTCTGAAAAACAATCTGAGGGGGTTGAAGTGGCAGGGGGGTAGGAGGCTGGGGTACCAGGTGGTGGGTATTACAGAGGGCACAAATTGCATGGAGCACTGGGTGTGGTGAAAAAACAATGAATACTGTTATGCTAAAAATATAAATAAATAAATAAATAAATAAATAAATAAATAAATAAAAGGGAGATGGCAATCAGAAGGCAGTATTCATTTAGGCAGCACTTGATTACCTGCTAGGCACATGTCCTTAACTTCATGGGGACTAAATTTTGTCAGAGGGAGTCAGACTATAGCTAATACACTTAGTTATATAGTGTGTCAGAAGGGGAGAAATACTATGGAAATAAAAATAAATAGATCAAGGTAAAGGAAATCAGAACTTCCTGAGGAATAAACTCTCATTTTAAACTGAGAGGCCAGGGATAAACCTCATTGAGAAAGTGACATTTTAGAAAATATATGGTCTTTGAAGAAGGTGAAGAAATTGACTGTGAAAATACTTGAGGAAAGAGAATTCCAGGGAGTCTCACTACAGCCCTCAGGGTCTTTAGTTGTTATGGAAGTAGAGCAAAGAAAATGAGAGGGGAAAGTAAGGAATTAACTGGGGTCAGGTAATAGACAGCCTTCTAGACCATTGCAAAGATGTTGGTTTTTACGTAGCAAAATCGAATCATTAGAGGATTTTGAGAGAACGGTCATATGATCTTACTTGTATTATTAAAGAGTAACTCTGGCTGCTCTGTTGAGAAGGGACCATGGTTAGCAGTGCTGAGTTGTAAGAGTAGAAATCTGGGAGAAATTCAAAACACAGATGACCATCGGTGATCGTAGGGAGAATTAGAAGAAATCTGGATATATTTTGAAGATAATTTTTTTTTAAATCTTGAGTAAGTATATGTGAAATATGATAGTATGACAGAAGGGAATAAAGAATGACTCCAAGGTTTTTGGTCTCAACTACATGGAAGGATAAAGTTGCCGTCAACTGAGATGAGGAAGATTTTAAGAGAGTGGACCATAGAACCCTGCAGTTGCTGCTATTTTCAGTAACATAGTGGGGAATGGTCAGTGCCATAGAACATGAATTTACCTCCTTGATCTACTGCATAGTAGTGATTTGAACAATTCACTGAACACATCTCCTCATCCTTAAAATGAAGTATCTATCCTGTCTACCTTACAGGTTTTTAGGGGGAGATAATACATGTAAAAAATATTTAATGTATTTATAGTAGAGAGTTTTAAGATTCCACAATTTTACCTAGACTTACTTAGTAGTTCCAAATTATGAGTTTTTAACTTAATTGTAAAAATGCAATTAAAATATAATGGTGCTATTTGTTTTATGCCTAATATATGCTGGGCATTGCATATGGATACACTATTACTAACTGTTATAGCAATTTTACAGTTGTGGAAATGAAGGTCAGAGTTTTTTTTAAAATTCCCAATTTCATGAAAATAATAAATGTTATAATTATAATTTAAATTCAGATTCTTTTGCCCTTTACATGTGGCCTTCTACTAGATAGAAAATCACACCAACTAAAACTGGTAAACTGTGGTCTTGTTTTCTTTTTAAAATTCCACAAGTAATAGTATTATGGTAAGAAAGTTGCAGGCTGAAGGTATGACCCAGAAGATGCAAAGCCAAGATTTAATTGTAAGACAAGGCAGATTTGAATATTTTAGGCGAAGGAACACTGAGAAAAGGCCAGATAGGATAATAAGACTCTTTCATACACGTACTTTGGAATTACCTTGTTAAAGAGGGAATTCCATGTGATCTAGGGCTTTTCTGAAGTGTAAAGACCCTATAATCCTATGGAGTTCATGCAGTGAAATGCTGTGATGTGCTTCTTTGGATTTTCTTCTATGAAAACTAATGGCACTTGTGAAAGACGTTTTTATTAAGTTGATGGAGAGTCAGACAAGGTAGGCTACATAATTTTTATAATAACAAAGGGGAAGTTAGATCACTTTTTTTTTTTTAAAGATTTTATTTATTTATTTGACAGTAGATGGAGAGGCAGGCAGAGAGAGAGAGAGAGAGAGAGGGAAGCAGGCTCCCTGCTGAGCAGAGAGCCCGACGCGGGACTCGATCCCAGGACCCTGAGATCATGACCCGAGCCGAAGGCAGCGGCCTAAACCACTGAGCCACCCAGGCGCCCTAGATCACTTTAATAAGAGCTTTGTTGGTATAAATTTCCTTTAGTAACCGAGTTTAATGTTTGTTTTTGTTTTATAATTTGTTCCTTTATAATATTATCTACCACTTTTTCCTGTTCCTTTTGACTGAAGATTAAAAATGCCATTGATTTTGAATAGGAGAACAAACAGGAAATATATTGTGCCTTTTAAATAATCCACATAATTCATTAATGTTTCTCTCTGTTGGACTATTAATTATTTTCAGATTATATAGTGAAGTTGGATAATAAAAATACTACTTTGATTTGATGTTTGGACATTTGTTATTAAGCCAAACAAAACTGAGTAAATTCACTATTAATGTCTCCTTTTCTCTTCCTACCCAGCACTTTTTTCTTTTTGTTTTTTTAATATTGCTCATCATAAGGATTTTTATTTCTCCTTTTATCTTCCCACAGATTTACTGCAGAGTCAAAGATCCTCTACTTGCTGTTAGAGGAAAATAAAATCCTTAATATATTTCTTGCAAATGCTATTGGTTGTGTGTGGAAGTAACACATCATAAATACCCCTGCTCATTGAGATATAGCCCGGGAGGCCAGAGACAGCTATTTCTAGAATAACCTTAGGAGTAGGGACACAAACATAAATATTCAACACGTAATGAATTAGCTATGGAATTAAACAGAATCCCCTCCTTCCTTCTCTAGTTTAATTACTCTTCTTTGTTAAATAATCACATTATTATTATTAATTTGATAAATCTGATATAAAAATTTCCAAATTCATTGGTTTATTTCATCTTTATGACAACACTCTGGTGTTGGCACGAAGATATAATTATCCCCACTTATTGACGAATAAATACATTGAAGCCAAAACAACTCATCTACCTGGTTTTGAATAGCTATTATTTAGACTTTGATTTTTGCATCAGGGCCCTTTGGACCATTTTTGCACAATTTGGGAAATGACCTCCTAAAGCACTAATGCTTTGCTAACCTCATCTGTCCCGTTGGGCATCAACACATTGTGCTTGCTGATTACCATTAGTGCCTAGTGTGTCCCACTGGATTGGTTCCACTCTTCTCTCTGTGATCTGGAATAGTTCCCAAAGCCATCCATAGAGACTGCACATAGCCAAGGGACCCTGAATCTGTTTTGGGTCTTGTTTCTGGTTTTTGATACCCTTTCCTATGCATCACACTTAGTGCTAGTTTAGTCGTATGTGTGATGAAGTTAATGCAGTGAAAATGTGATCCCATATGGGAGCTGAAACTAAGGGATAAACTGTGGAATTAGAGTTTCTGCAAGTTCATTTTTATTATTGATTTAATTTTGATAAACGAGCCAGAACAAATTTGAGGGCATAACTATATTTGCATTTTACATATGTTACTTTAAATTATATTCAGAAGTACATATATCCAGGAAAAGATTGAGCATCTTAGCATGATAAACTATTTCTGGATTTATATTTAATATTAACTTATTACTGATTAATTCATATGTTATCTGCTAGATCTTGTGAACAGATATTCATTGATTTATAATAAAGTTTCAAAAATAAGATGTCAGGGGTAAAAGATCAATGGGATTAATTGAAAGACTCATATTCCTCAAATTTGTTTTTAACAAAATGAGAAAGACCATCATCCGACTATAGATGCAGAGAACTTGGCCCATCACACAAAACTCTACTGTAGTTTAAATTTCTTCACTAATTTAAAAATTCTTGGCTAATTTGAAAACTAACAATGATACTTTCTGGTACACAGTGGATATGAAGATAAGTGATTTAAAAAAAGACTAATACCTCAGACATCACTCTGATTTGTATCCTGTTAAAATTTTTTTATTAGTTTTGAAAATAAAGTTTGATGCGAAACCAACAATTTATAAGCCTCACTTTGTTAAGCTCATTAGCAGAGAATGTTTCTGTTTTTCAGGTAGTCTATCCCTTGAAGCATACTTCCTGATTGCATTTCCTCTGCCCTGATTTCTAAGCTACAGCCTTGTCTGCTCCTCACTAGGTACAGGGGCATCAGGAACAGTTGGCCCCTCTGCTTCCTTCTTCTCTGCTTCAGCCACACTGGCCTCTTGCTTTCTGTGCCACTCAGCCTTCTCCTTTATCTATGTCAGCTTTTGGATCAAAGGCACCTTCTCTGAGAGTTCCCCAAACCACTCTCACTACTGCATTGTCCTGCCCCTCTTCCTCAATATTTTTTTATCATAAAATATATAACTTCTAATATACTATAATATCTTCTTACCTATTTTGTTTATTTTCTGTATTACTCTGGGCTGCCATTACAAGAAAGACTAATATGGACAATAAACAAAATAGGTAAGAAGATATTATAATATATTAGAAGTTATGAATTTTATGAAGAAAAATATTGAGAAAAAGAGGTTAGGAAGAACAACCAGTGGTGAGAGTAGTTTGGAAGACTCCATTCCTTGGTGTATATCCACAGGGACAGTGATCACATCAAATTGGGCCCCACTGGGGTTAGGGTTTCAGCATATGAAATAAGGAGGGGGGGCACAATTCACAGAGGCTTTTGTGTTTTATTGATTGTTCTATTCCCAGCGCCTAGGAGAGTAGCTGGCAAACAATGGGCACCCAAAAAATATTTCTGAATTAGTAACTGAGTGACTTTAAGCATTCAGAACTTGAGTGTATGGAATTGTTTACTTCAACTCATGCTTAACAGACTCTGTGACCTAACATCTGGGGAGGATTTAGGGAAGCACTCTAAGAAATTACAAAGGTGACCCCACTATGATATTAAAGAGAAAGTTCATACAATTAGCTGATAACTATTTCCCCTTCATGAGGCAAACTTCTTGGATTGTCCTTCTTCAGTTCCAGTACACTTCTGCCAGGTTATCTTTTTATAGCCCATTTGTTTCTTTAAAGAGTGTCTGAGATCATATATACCCAAACACACAGATGTGGCCAAAGAAGGGAAAAGACACAGACAGACCCTGGGATAGACATTACATGTGGCTGTCATCACACAGTTCCATTTTTTTCCCAGGTGTTGCATATATTTAGCACCTTATTTGATGCCTGAAACACTTGAGGCAGCAAATCATTCATGAAATTTAGTGAGTAAACGAACTCTGGATCTAGTGTACCTCTTCAAACATCATGCTTCCCTTTGATTTTTCTTTTTATGTGTGAGTGAAATGATTATGTTTGTGGTGTTAAAAAAATATTACAGCCAATTCTGACTGTTCTTGAAGGAAATTGGGTATGTGTCCAGAAACCTATGAGGATACTTATATTATTTTATGTATGTCAGAGAACAAACATTGTTTATGTGTGGGGCTTAATAGTTCTTTCATTCTTCATCCTGACATGGAATGTTCTAGAATTGTCTCCTTAGCTTTTTTCTTCTTTCCCCATTGTCTGATGACACAAAGAGTAGAGGGAACTGAGTTTTTATAAAACTCTAAAATTAGTAATCAGAATTGAAGATGAACTAGACCTACCAGTTACTGTAGAGGGGGAGAAAGTGTGAAGCTTTAGGGGTATTAGGTAAGAAGGTATAGTCCAGAGGAGAGAGGGAAGTAAGAATGCAAAATGGTGGGACAGAATAGTATAGCTGAGAAAATCAGTTCTCAAGAAATCAGGATGAGATGCTTCTACAGATGATAAGGTATTAAATAATCAAAAAGGTCTGGTAATTTTTAAAATGAGATGCTGTGGAACATCTACATGATAAAATATAAATAAAGTTAAATTCTCTTTGGGGGCTATGATTCTTCAAATATGATACTGACCTCAGAATGAATTATATACATCAATGTTTCATAGGTATTCTACTACAAAGTAGCAGTGGAGGAATGGAAATGTTTTGGTGCCACGGAAAGGGAACTTAGCTGGGGGGCATTGTGTGAACAAATTCAGCTTTCTTGTGAGACACACAGACTAGTTCGTTACAAATGAAGGAAGGGTGAGAGAAAATGGGAGTATTATCTTTTGTCAAGAGTACTGAATTCTGCATCCCTTAGTCAATAAACAAAAAGTAGTTTGCATTAGACATAGAAAATAGAAATTACCATGCATTTGTTATGCCTAATAGTGTTAGAGCAAGACAGTAGGTGGGCAACTTCCATATACTCTATGAAATTTCCATGAAAGGGTATAAAGTAGTCCCTAAAACATGGATCAGGGAAATGCATAACTCTTGAAAATGTCTAGGACATTGATTTAGATTCATTATTCTTATACTTGATATAAGGAAAATAAAAAAATAAAAATCAGAGGTCAGTATAAAGCTTACCAAAATAGCAGCATATCTTTAAAAAAAATACATGCACACAGGTGAGGAATATTTGAAAAACTGAAATGCACTGAAACAGCAGGCCCAGATGGCATGCACAATAGGGTATTAAAGAGAACCAGCTTGTGAACTTACTAAGCTAAGCTGCTTCAGTCGGTGATAAATCATAGATATCTGAGTGGGAGGATTCCAGTCTCCCTCAACTTTAATGGGGGAATAAAAATCCTATGACCCATCTAAATTGAAAGAAAAATAACAGTGAACTTTTTCAGAAAACTGTATACGTAATGAAAAATATTTTCTACAGACACATGGAAAGCGAATATATAGTAAATCAAGGCAAATCTATAGTAAATCAATAAGTGGAAGCATTTAAAAAATAAAGCCACGTAAATTTTACATGTGCTTTTATCAAAATAAAAATAAATGATTCTATTTGATACTGTAATTTTAGATACGGCTCAGATTTATAGCCAGCACAATTATAATAAAGCAGCAAAGTTAAGATAAAGATCTCAATTAAGTGGGAGAATTTGCTACAAAACATTTTGGCAAACATCTGAAAAAGTAGTTGAATAGTACTTGAAAAAAAACTTTTTTTCCAGGAGCTTAAAAATGGGTCAAGGATCTTGACAAATACCAATAGCAGTATATTTAGTGTGCTTTCCTAGTTCTTGATTTTAGACAAAAATGTAGATATTTGCCCCACAAAGATGAACGATATATGCATTTAGAAAAATGATTTAAGGGGCGCCTGGGTGGCTCAGTGGGTTGGGCCGCTGCCTTCGGCTCGGGTCATGATCTCAGGGTCCTGGGATCGAGTCCTGCATTGGGCTCTCTGCTCAGCGGGGAGCCTGGTTCCTTCTCTCTCTCTGCCTGCCTCTCTGCCTACTTGTGATCTCTGTCAAATAAATAAATAAAATCTAAAAAAAAAATGATTTAATTAGATCTTTCTGACAACATGATAGAATAGATGTTATATTTTGGGTTTTTATTGTAAGAAGTTTCATTGCTCGTGGTCGTTAGATTGTCATCCCCTCTCTTTTTCTCCTTATGTCCTTTACTCCTCTACTTCTATAGAGTGTGAATTGTTCTTGCTGAATGAATCTACTTTTTTTGGAATACTAATTTTTGAGAAAAGGTGTGTATGGGTGTGGTGGGTGGTCTACACCATGGAGGAGGGACCTGTCACACACTGAACGGCTGCATTAAGGCATAACACCAGGAAGCAATGGGGAAGAGACTTTTTCTCCATAAAAGGAAAATATAGACATGATTGAATGAGGATGAGTATAAGAGACATAGGGTTATTTTTTTTTTTTAGTTAAAACTTACAAAATGATGACTTCTTGTGAAACTGAATGCCCTACTCATCCCAGTGTATATTGCAAGTCCTTCACCTGTATGACTGTGGCACTGTGTTAAGCTCTGTGGGGATCAAGAAAGGTAAAAGAGGTGGAAATTTAAGTCTATCAGATGGAAAGAAAAAAAACATAGGAAAGGCCACTTCAATGATGTCTTGTTTGTAAGGGCAAAGGTTTGTTTTGTTTTGTTTTTAAAATTTTTAAGAGATTTTATTTATTTATTTGACACAGAGAGAAAGATTCCAAGTAGGCAGAGAGGCAGGGAGAGAGCAGGAAGCAGGCTCCCTGCCAAGCAGAGAGCCCAATGAGAGGCTTGATCCCAGGACCCTGAGGTCATGACCTGAGCCAAAGGCAGAGGCTTAACCCACTGAGGCACCCAGGGGCCCCTGTAAGGGCAAAGGTTTTTGATCAAAATCACTCCCCTTTGCTTAGGTCCCTTTGGCTCCTCATCTTCCCCAAGGGCAAAGACTTCCTCACATTCTTTCTCCTTCTTCCTTTGCTCTGCTTTCTCTCCTGGAGCCTCTAAGATGCACATGAACACAAGCAGACAACGATACACAAACATCCCCTGGCACAGAAATTCCTTCATTTGCTCCTTCTCTTACTGAAGTGAAAGGTCATGCACATGTAATTCAGGACACTACAAGGTTTTTGCATTTTAAATAAATAAATAAATAAACATTAAATTCAGAACCTGTATACCTTCCAGGACTCCACAAAAGGCTGGCTAATTTATTGTCCTTAGGTATTGCTTTGCATGAGCATTGACACATTCTCTTATTATTTAGTTTCTCTTTTGATATGTGTGTGTGTGTGTGTGTGTGTGTATGTGTGTGTGTGTATATATATATATATTTATTATATATATATAATTTAGCTTCTCTTTGTGAAACTAAATTTTCTTTATTTAGTTTCTCTTTATTTAGTTCTCTCTTTTACCAGCTCCTGCTTGTGGCCTGGCTCTTGTTTCCCTTTCTAAGTCATTAGAGTGGTGGTTAAACTAGCCCCCTTTTAGTAGTAAATGGGTTATAGAAGAATTTGGCAGAATATAGATAGTCTAAGACAACTCTACATTCTTTGTGTTTTGAGGAGGTGAGGGACCACCCAACAATAATATGGAGGTTTCTACTGCTACTTACATTGCTTTCCTCTCATACTGAGCTAACTCACATGGCAGGTGCAAAAGCTCTGCTGTGGCCAAGGATGTATGAAGCTGCAACAGCACTGTATCGATGTTCATCTTTATATAGATAGTATCATTGATAATTCTTCTAAAGACTTTCTAGCCTGGCTCAGGGCAAAATCCCTATTCTCACTTGAGTTATTACTTTGTGTTGTGATCTTATTTTCGCTCCTTTCAGCATCAGCAAGGCCCCTAAGGTGGTACCTGCCCCCACAGGGCACATGAGGGAGTTCATTGTATTAGAGCCTGTGGGTTTCACATGGGGAGAGTTTCTTATTTTGGTGTCAGTTCAAATGTTGGGTCTTTCAAAATAGAAAGTACAGAGAATGGAGCTCATTATGGCCAAGGGCTATTAGTCAGAAATACATTCATAAGCTGAATGACTGTTAGTCAAGAATATTCTTCCTGTACCACTAGAAACTTCCAGGTTCTCACTTGGCAGTGAGTCCTCAAATTGGATGAGTTGTACGAGTGCTTCAACTTTACCTGCTTGAAGGAGGCTTTAAACAGTCTCTCAATCTTGCCTTATAAAACTTGGTCCCTAAACCATGCTGTAGGTTCCTTTTCCTAACCTTTGGAATAGTTCATTTGATGCTCTAAGAAAAGAATAGGTATTAGTCACCATCTTTGTTAAATAGCTGAAATTCTCTGTTTTTGTTTGTTTGTTTTAGAAATAGAAAGTTCGTACTTCTCAACAAGCTGGTTCTGGTGAATGTTCTGAGGGTTAGCTAGATAATATGAGTTTGTTGGTATTAGAAATGCCATTTTATTACAAATATTAATATCATTAGACAGATTAAGTACATAGTGAGGCTAAGAACCATGTTGCATGAATTTCCCATAAAAATATTACTATTCTCTGAACTGATCAGAAGGTGTACTTTAGTATTAACATATTAATTAGGATACAAACCTTATTCTAAAATGGTGTGAATCTATTGAGGATTAAATTTCTCAGTGTTCCTCAGATAAGCCAGAATGGAGGACACAACAAAAAAGTGAGTTGTGATCAACAGTAGAAATATTGTTAACTCCCATATCAAATTTGACCAGCAATTAAAGAATGTTCTTACATTAAAAATGTATAACTCAAACACAATGAAATGTAATTTAACAATACTTTTTATTCCATTTTATTTTTGTTTTTATACTTACCTGTAATTAGACTGAAAAGCTCTCTAAAAATGTACTATTTCTATGGAATAGAAATGGCTACAGGTTTGTCAAATAATCAGTGAGGAAGAGTTAGAAGACAATTTTTTCTTCTGTGTCATGTGTAGTTTGTATTCATATAGAGTTAAAAGTACAACAAACATTAAATCTATAGTTAAGCCTAACAAGTCATCATTTTCATTCAAATAAAATTAAAATATGGATTTATAATGGAATTACTAATATAGCAATGCTGGTTATAAATGTATATTTAATTTGATGAACTGCATATTTAAAATCAATTAAGATTCTTAATATCAAAAAAGGAAAATTTCAAATTTTTGTTCTATTTTAACCAATTAGTAATGTGTTGTTGTAGCTTAGTCAGCCAAACTCTAAATCAGACTCTCATTTCAAACACTGGCTGTGCTCCTTACCATGTTTGTGACACTGGACAAGTTCATTTTTCTCTCTAGGCTGAATTTCTCCATCTGCAAAATGAGTATGATAATTTATAAGATTTGGATAAGGAATAACTTATATAATTCCTACAAAGCAAATTTTACAGTGACTGGCGCATATTAATTGCTCAGTGGATCTCAATTTTATCATCCTTATTAGGGCGGTCAACTTCTGTGCCCTTTGCCCTGAACAGATTTTACTCTCCACTTTATCTGTCTGTATTTTCCTGTAATGGAAAGGTGGCTACTCCTTGGTACTCGTTTTACTAAGAGGTGACTTTTGTTTCTACCTTTTGGATTGGAATGGGTTCTGTGATGGTTGCATCAGTAATATATGGCAGAAATGATGCCATACTAATTTCTGGGTCAGCCAAAAGAGACCAGGATACTTGAGATATTTGTTCTTGAATGCCTGAGCCACTATGAAATATGACCGTATACTCTGAAGTATACTGTGTGGAAGCCCAAACAGCCTCATGTGTAGTTTATGGATCCAAAACTACTGGTCAGTATCCCAGCTGAGATCCCAGCTGACGCTGAGTATCAGTTTGCCAGCCATGTGATTAAACTAGTATGGAGGTTGATTTTCCAGGCCCAGAGGGCCCTCTCACACTAGTACTGCAGGGACAAACCTGCCTCCCTGAGCCATGCTCAAATTGCAGAATCATGAGCAGTAGAAATGATTTATGTGTGTTCTGAGGTGGCTTGCTGTCCAACAATAGATAATTGGAATATTTGCCAATCTTTTGAGTTTCGTTCTTAAATTTCACCTCTCTGATAAAATATTGCTCACATACTTCAGCACATTCTGACATTCTCTTTTTTTATATTCTATAGCTTTTATGGTCTGTATTACTCTTTATGTTATTTAATTAAAAAATAGACATTAGGTATAAATATTTAAACATATTTTAATAAAGTTTGTTTATTATTTATTTATTTATTTAAGTATTTAAACAAACTTTAAATACTTACTGATATTCATTTTAAAATAATATTTTAACTCTTAAAATGTTATTTTAAAGATTTCCTTTGTGTAGATTATTTCCTTTGTTGTATTATATATATATACTTTCATGTATACAAATATAAATATACACATATGTTGATATATATATTATAAATATATCCCTTCTTTTATAACTTTCATCCTTTTGTAACTTTTTATCCTTTCTTTTTTAATTGTCATTACTCTGATAGAACTTAGCATATGACTTGTCCATAGTATGTGTTCAAATAATACATGAACATGCAATTACATTGCATATAGATTTTGCTTTACTTTTCCTAACAGTTCTAGTGGTTCACTCAATCTTTCCCTACATTATGATGATGTTTCTACATTACATAATATTATCAAAATGCAAATATGAATGGGTCCCCAACCTTTCCTTAAAAACCCACAAATGTCTTCCCACTGGTCTTGGGCCACATGGGGGCTTTTTTCCATCATCCTGTGAAGCCAGGCATGGTGTGACACCTGCCTACTCCTTCAGCCTCATCATATACTAAGTTCTGTGACTACGTTCCAGCCACATGGACCTCTGTCAGCTCTTCATGCTGGCCAGGTCTCCTCCTACCACAAGACCTTTGTCTGTGTCATTGTGTTGGCTGAAGTGCTCTTCTCTGTGCTCTGGATACCTCTTGTCCGTCTTTGCTTGTTCTGAAACTACTCAAGTTATAGGCATGATTGAAGCCACCATCAAGACTTGTTGTTGTTGTTGTTGTTGTAGTTCTTTGATTTTATTATTTCAGTGTTCCAAAATTCATTGTTTATATACCACACCCAGCCATGTAATATGTGCCCTACACAAACCACCAGGCTCACCTCACCCCCCCACCCCTCTCTCCAAAACCCTCAGTTTGTTTCTCAGAGTCCACAGTCTCTCATGGTGTGTCTCCCCTCCAATTACCCCCAACTCACTTATCCTCTCCTCCCCATCTTCCAATGTCTTCCATGTTATTCCTTATGCTCCACAAGTAAGTGAAACTATATGATAATTGGCTCTCTCTGCCTGACTTATTTCACTTAGCATAATCTCCTCCAGTCCTCTCCATGTTGATATAAAAGTTGGGTATTCATCCTTTCTGATGGAGGCATAATACTCCATTGTATATATGGACCATATCTTCTTTATCCATTCGTCTGTTGAAGGGCATCTTGGTTCTTTCCACAGTTTGGTGACTGTGGCTATTGCTGCTATGAACATTGGGGTACAGATGGCCCTTCTTTTCACTACATCTGTATCTTTGGGGTAAATACCCAGTAGTACAATTGCAGGATCATAGGGGAGCTCTAGTTTTAATTTCTTAAGCAATCTCCACACTGTTTTCTAAAGTGGCTGTACCAACTTGTATTCCCACCAACAGTTTAAGATGGTTACCCTTTCTCCAATCCTCTCCAACACACATTGTTTCCTGTCTTGTTGATTTTGGCCATTCTAACTGGTATAAGGTGGTATCTCAGTGTGGTTTTGATTTGAATCTCCCTGATGGTTAAGGATGATGAACATTTTTTCATGTGTTTGTTAGCCATTTGCATGTCTTCTTTGGAGAAGTGTCTGTTCATGTCTTCTGCCCATTTTTTTGACGTGATTATCTGCTTTGTGTTTGTTGAGTTTGAGGACTTCTTTATAGATCTTGGATATCAGGCCTTTGTCTGTACTGTCATTTGCAAATATCTTCTCCGATTCTGTGGGTTGCCTCTTTGTTTTGTTGTCTGTTTCCTTGCTGTGCAGAAGCTTTTGATCTTGATAAAGTCCCAAAAGTTTATTTTCGCTTTTGTTTCCTTTGCCTTTGGAGACATATCTTGAAAGAAGTTGCTGTGGCCGATGTCAAAAAGATTACTGCCTATGTTTTCCTCCAGGATTTTGATGGATTCCTGCCTCATGTTGAGGTCTTTTATCCATTTCGAGTTTATCTTTGTGTACAGCGTAAGGGAATGGTTGAGTTTCATTCTTCTACACATAGCTGTCCAATTTTCCCAGCACCATTTATTGAAGAGACTGTCTTTTTTTCCCACTGTATGTTTTTTCCTGTTTTGTCAAAGATTATATGACCATAGAGTTGAGGGTTCATATCTGGGCTCTCTACTCTGTTCCACTGGTCTGTGTGTCTATTGTTGTGCCAGTACCATGCTGTCTTGGTGATCACAGCTTTGTAGTAAAGCTTGAAATCAGGCAACGTGATGCCCCCATTTTCGTTTTTCTTTTTCAACATTTCCTTAGCAATTTGGGGTCTCTTCTGGTTCCATACAAATTTTAGGATTGCTTGTTCCAGCTCTTTGAAAAATGCCGGTGGAATTTTGATCAGAATGGCATTGAAAGTATAGATGGCTCTAGGCAGTAAAGACATTTTAACAAGGTTTATTCTTCCGATCCATGAGCACAGAATGGTCTTCCATCTTTCTGTGTCTTCTTCAGTTTCTTTCATGAGTGTTCTGTAGTTCTTCGAGTACAGATCCTTTACCCCTTTGGCTAGATTTATTCCCAGGTATCTTGTGGTTCTTGGTGCTATAGTAAATGGAATCGATTCTCTAATTCCCCTTTCTATTTTTCCATTGTTAGTGTTTAAGGAAGCAACTGATTTCTGTACATTGATTTTGTATCCTACCACATTCCTGAATTGCTGTACGAGTTCTAGTAGTTTGGGGGTGGAGACTTTTGGGTTTCCTGTATAAAGCATCATGTCATCTGTGAAGAGAGAGACTTTGACTTCTTCTTTGCCAATTTGAATACCTTTTATTTCTTTTTGTTGTCTGATTGCTGTTGCTAGGACTTCTAGTACTATGTTGAATAACAGTGGCGAGAGTGGACATCCTTGTCGTGTTCCTGATCTCAAAGAGAAGGCTGTCAGCTTTTCCCCATTGAAGATGATATTTGCTGTGGCATTTTCGTAGATAGATTTTATGAAGTGGAGGAATGTTCCCTCTATCCCTATACTTTGAATTGTTTTAATCAGGTACAGATGCTGTATCTTGTCAAATGCTTTTTCTGCATCAGCTGAGAGGACCATGTGATTCTTCTCTTTTCTCTTATTTATTTGTTCTATCACATTGATTGATTTGTGAATGTTGAACCACCCTTGCATCCCATGGATAAGTCCTACCTGGTCATAGTGGATAATCTTTCAATGTACTGTTGGATCCTATTAGCTAGGATCTTGTTGAGAATCTTGGCATTCATATTCATCAGGGATATTGGTCTGAAATTCTCCTTTTTGGTGGGGTCTTTGCCTGGTTTGGGATCAGTTGGCTTAATAAAAAGAGTTCAGAAGTTTTCCTTCTGTTTGTATTTTTTGAAACAGCTTCAGAAGAATACGTATTTCTTCTTTGAACATTTGGTAGAATTCTCCAGGGAATCTGTCAGGTCCTGGGCTCTTGTTTTTTGGGAAGTTTTTTTTGTTTTTTTTTTAATTTTTTTTCTTTATTTATCTGACAGAGATCACAAGTAGGCAGAGAGGCAGGCAGAGAGAGAGGAGAAAGCAGGCTCCCTGCAGAGCAGAAAGCCCGATGTGGGGCTCGATCCCAGGACCCTGGGATCATGACCTGAGCTGAAGGCAGAGGCTTAACCCACTGAGCCACCCAGGTGCCCCGGGAAGTTTTTGATCACTGCTTCAATCTTGTTACTAGATATAGGTCTATTTAGGTTGTCAATTTCTCCCTGATTCAGTTTTGGAAGTTTATAGTTTTCCAAGAGTGCATCCATTTCATCTAGGTTGCTTAACTCATTGGCATATAACTGTTGATAATAATTTATGATAATTGTTTCTATTTCCTTGGTGTTAGTCATGATCTCTCCCTTTTCATTCATAATTTTATTAAGTCTTCTCTCTTTTCTTTTGGATTAGTTTGGCCAATGGTTTATCAATCTTATTGACTCTTTCAAAAAACCAGCTTCTAGTTTCGTTGATATATTATACTGTATCCCTAGTTTGTATCTCATTGATCTCTGTTCTAATCTTGATTCTTTCCCTTCTTGTGTGTGGGGTTGGCTTAATTTGTTGTTGATTCTCCCATCAAGACTCTTAAATATTCTATTGGGAAAGAACCTTTTTTTCCTGTGTCTTACCAATGAACTATGGCTTTATATCTCATATATTTTTCCAGAATTATATTACAATTATAGTGAAGTTCCAAAAACGCTGCCCTTAGTGAGGCACAGGGGGTTTCCTGGAAGGAGAGAAGGTCACCCATTAAGGAACTTTTAAGGTCTTCCATATGAGAAACTTTTTAAACCAACAATATAACCAGTTATGAGTTTAAGAAAAATGAGTTTAGTCAACAATGTTTAGAAACATTTTTGTCAGAGACCAGGCTTGTACTTATTACTAAAATAATGTTTTTGTTTAATCCATTTCACCATTAGATTTATATTCTTGATTGTAGGACTTATGTATGAATATCTGTATAATTGACCAGCTCAAAGATCTTGGCTCACTGTCTTGTACCTAGGAATTTCCTAAGTATGTGACAAAGGGAAGCATTCAGCTGTCCCACATAAGCAACAGGTTAAGATTATGTATTTATTCTGAATTAGATGATCAGTTATCTTGACAAAGAAAATCTGTTCCATGTCATTCCCAATATGTCTCTCAGTTTCTCTCTATTGTATATTTAACTCTTCATGTGACACTACTTCCTTCCTTTTTCCTTTCATCATTCTCTTTTTGGTTCTGAAGATTTGTATTTACTTAGTAGACCTGAATCTTTACATTTCTAATTTTCATACTTGCTTCTTGAATTGTGCCCCCACTTCTAGTTATACTTGTATATCTGTGTTCCATCACCTTCTAATCTGTGATCTATGTACAGCTAACTCTAAGATCAGTCTGACATTTGTTACCACCCAAGATTGTCAGAGAAGGGCTATACTTGTCTCCAGATTTCAGTCTCATAAACTACCTGATTTCTTTTTTGATGCTGACATTTTTATTACCCAAGTTCCCAGTGGGAAAAGGAATTATTTCATTTGCGTCTTTATATCATGTGTATAGCTCATAATACTGTGAGAAAACTAGATGCTTGAAAATGGTTTATAAATTTACCAAATCTCACCTCTCCCAAATCAACCTCTTTCTGATATGTTGAAATTTGAGTACTTCTTTATAGTTGGAAAACAGTTTAAATCACTGACTTGTGGTAAGCCACAGAAAAATTGGCAAAGTCAGAAAAATCGTGCCCCAGAGTATTCATTATGAAAGGTTACATTTTCCAGGGTCTGGTATTCCTAGGATACAGTTACTGAGAGATTTTTCCAAATAGCCTAAAGATCACAGAAACCTGCATATACCAGAGCCTTCCCTTGTTTCAGCATGAAGACTTTTATTTTCCCACCTTCTTCTTAATTGTGGGTACCCATCAGCAAGGTAAGGTCACTTCAGTCTCCTAAAACATTAATTAAAAATAATTCCTAAGGCTTCTGCCCCAAACTAGGAAGCTTGCTTTTTTTCTCTCCAATTATTAGCCAGTGTGAGTTCTCGGAGAGCTCAGGTTGTAGTTTCTATCTGAGATGGGTGGAATATCATTACCAGACATGAAGGAAAAATCAGAGACTATTTTTCCAAATTGAAATGTAAACTAAGTCTCATAGTATATGACCTACATTTGAATCCTATGTGACTATATGTAGGTGGAATTTCTGTAGAGTTACTAA